>NC_090923.1:11476951-12779951 GCF_040938575.1 Ambystoma mexicanum
TGCTAGGCTCTGGGTGATGGATGTGTTCCTCTTTGTGTTGTGATTCTACCATGGGAGTAAATCCTCACAGTGCCTGCTCCTTCCTGTATCTCATTCTGCGCATGCTACCAGGATCGCTGTCTCACCACTGAGCGTTTGTGTCTATCAGCTCTGCAGCCCAGCTCCAATGATGAGGACTGACAGCTCATCCCTCCTCAGTCACTCTTGGAGGCTCTGCATCCGGCTCCACTGATGGGGACTGACAGCTCAGGCATCCTCAGTCACTCTGGGAGGCTCTGCAGCCCCTCCACTGATGAGGACTGACAGCTCAGCCATCCTCAGTCACTCTGGGAGGCTCTGCAGCCCCTCCACTGATGAGGACTGACAGCTCGGCCATCCTCAGTCACTCTGGGAGGCTCTGCAGCCCCTCCACTGATGAGGACGGACAGCTCAGCCATCCTCAGTCACTCTGGGAGGCTCTGCAGCCGGCTCCACTGATGAGGACTGACAGCTCAGCCATCCTCAGTCACTCTGGGAGGCTCTGCAGCCCCCCCCCACTGATGAGGACTGACAGCTCATACTCAGTCACTCTGGGAGGCTCTGCAGCCCCCTGTTACCCTCTCAGAAGGGCCAGTAAGGAGGACGCGCACACGGAGTGGATGTAACAACTTCTTTATTCATCTAATCTCTAACAGGAACTGGCGCCTTCGCGCCTTACCCAGAACTCCCCGTTTCTCCTTCCCGCTCCCCAATACAATAACTCCGCCTCCCCAACGGCGGGGGCTGCACTCATTAACTCTCGAGTGCCTGGCAACACCACCCCCGAACAATATGTCCAAACATCAGAGTCAACACTCTTCAACTAGTCTCACCGGCTTCTTGACGACTCTCCGAGGCCTCTCGTCAAGGGCGCTTGGTCCCGGGGTTTCCGGGGCACCTTCTTCCTGACTCAGCTCGTCCGGGTCTCTTCCCGGGGGAATCCACGGGTCATCCCGCGGCTCTCGAGGTTCTGGAGAGACAGACCTTTGGGGCCCTCCTGATCCCTCTCGTCTGTTGTAGTGTTTGAAGTGTTGACAGTTCCTGGTGACAGCTCGATGTTGGTCCTCCGCTGTCACCATAGTGCCGTTGACTGCGGTTACCCTCATGGGGCTTGGGGCAAACCGCGGATCTGTCTTCCTGAGGGTTGGTTGTTGTACGAGCACTTCGTCCCCTACGTGGAAGTCTGGCAACGTCGCATGGCGGCGTGAGTCAGTGTCCCATCTCGCTTTTTCTTTTACCTCTGCATCCTTTTGGAGCACCTCTATGTCAGGCGGTTCTTCCGGTGACAAGTTGTGAGGTATGCGGGTTCTCACCTTGTATCGAAGCATTAGTTCAGCAGGCGTCTTGTTCGTGGCTTCGTGTGGGGTGTTTCTATAATCCCTTAAGAGCCGGCACAACGCCTGGTGAGGATCGACTGCCTCCAGCATGGCTCTTTGTCGTGTTTTTTTGATGGACGCCATGAAGCGTTCGGCCATGCCATTCGCTTGTGGGTGGCGAGGGGTCACCTTCATGTGTTTAAACCCTAGGTGTTCTGCTAGTGTCCTGAATTCGTGGCCACAGAATGGCGGTCCATTGTCAGATTTGACCATCTTCGGGATCCCCCACTCGCTGAATGCCTCTTCTATCACCGCCGCTACCTGTGGGAATGCAGTGGTGGTGACGGATTTGACTATCGGGAACCTTGAGTGCTCGTCTGTGAGAAGCAGGAGGTAATCGCCACCTTCCGTCGGCCCGTAAAAATCCATTGCTACGCGCTCCCACGGGCGTTCTGGAATCTGTGTATATTGTAGCGGGGGAGGGTGTTCTGGAGGGGCAGTGCACTGACATGCATGGCAGTTTCTCACCCATTCTTCTACTGCCGTGTCCAGGAAGGGGAACCAGACATGGCACCTCAGCTGTTTCTTTGTGTTGTCCGCGCCCCTGTGGCCCTCGTGTGCTATGTGCACGATCTCGTTCCGTAGCGTGGCGGGGATGACGATCTTGCACCCTCTGAGGAGGATGTCGTTGTCCTTCACAGCCAGCTCCCTGTGTATCCTGGCCAGCCGCTCAATTTCCTGTTTGCATACCCCCGGGTGCGCCAGCGTTGCTCTGCGGTGGTCGTGCCACTTGTTGGCGGAGGTGAGGCTGATGGCGAGGGCCATGGTCGGGTCGGCCGCCGATGCGGCTGCAACTCTCTCGAGGGACATCGCGGGTGGCAGTGAGTTGGTGGAGATGAACTGTACGTAGGCGACGTCACCCTCCCGGGTCACTGGCGCCCCAACGGGGTGTCGTGATAAGTAGTCAGCGGGGTTGAGGTCACCCCCGGGGCGGTGTACTATGTCATAGTTGTATTCTTGCAGGCGGATGCCCCACCTCTCGATCCTAGGGGGCATCTTGGTGTGAGGGTTCCCAAACAGGGACAACAGGGCCTGGTGATCAGTGATGAGCGTAAACTTTTTGCCAATGACGAAATTGTGGAAATGTTCGCAGGCCCAGACAGCTGCCAAACTCTCCTTTTCCGCCTGGGAGTAGGCAAGTTCCGGGGCGGACAGCGCCCTGCTCGCATATGCCATCACATGTCGTGGGTGAATGTCCTCCCCGCTGGTCTGGGCCAAGATGGCGCCGAGGCCCACCGGGCTAGCATCCACGACAATTTCGGTGTGCCATGACGGGTTGAAGTACCCCAATCGGTGTGCCTCCGCCAGGGCACGCTTGATGTCAGAGAATGCCGCACGACACGCGGGGGTCCACTCGAAGGCTGCTTCCTTTTGCAGGAGTTTACGTAGTGGGTCCGTGAGGGACGCGTAGTGGGGTATGTATCTGGCACAGTACCCCGCCATGCCGAGGAACGAACGGACTTCGGCCACTTGCCGCGGCTCGCTCAGGTTGGTAATGGTGTCGACCTTGTCAGGGTCCGGGAGCATCCCTTCACGGGAGAAGATGTGGCCGAAGAATTTCAGCTTCGATTTACTGAACCTGCATTTGGAGATGTTGAGGGTGAGAGCTTGTGGCTGATCCGGTTGTTCAGGTTGCATCGGGTAACCTTGGGTTTGATACTCATCGATGGCTCTGATGTACCGCCTCTGTCCCCCTCCTGGTTGGCCGAATCTGGGCTGGTGGTATTGTGGGGACGGCGGACGGAAAGGCATCCTGGCCTGTGTGAGGGGTCTCACCGGCGGGAATGGTATGCCCTCCCGGCATACGGACTGGAAGTGGCCCTCTCTCCCGCATTCGAGCATCGTTGTGATAGCGCTGGACACGCTCCGGCATGGGGGAACGACATCCCACATCGATAACACTGCCGCTGTAGACGAGGAGCTTGCATGGGCTGCGTCCTGTACGGGTATGAGCCTCTATCTCCCGGGCGGGATGGCTGCAGCGCCGCAACGGTTTCAGCAGTGTCCAATTTGGGGTGGGCCGGATTGCACATGGATGTGGCCTGAGCATCCACCCTCTCGTGAATGCGGGCTAGTTCACTCACCTCTTGGATAGTGAGAGGTTTCTTCAGGAGCTGTTTCTTGAGGGCCGGAGACAGGCACCCTTCGATGACCCTCAGTCTAATGGCTTCTTCCAGTGAATACGCGTCAAATTGACAGTTCGCTCCTTTTACCCGAAGGCGGGTGATGAACTCATCTACCGTCTCTTGTGGCATTTGGGTGCACTTGTTGAATAAGTAGCGTTCATAGTCACGGTTGACTTCAATTATGAGGAGCTTGTCTAGCGCCTTAATCAAGTTCTTGAAGGTGTTTTGTTCTGCAGCGGGAATCGTTTTCACCACGGTTTTGATCTTTCCCCCCACCAGGTTGAGGAAAATGTCCCTGATGTTGGGCGATTCGCCATCGCCGGACCCCCGTACGTAGTGTTGAAAATCCTCCATCCAGTCAGTCCATCGCGGCCCTTTTGTGGACTGTGGGGTCATGGTGAAAGGTGGGGGTAGGCGTAGTTGAATCGGTTGCGTCGCACGGGGCAGTTGAGGTGAACTGGGCCCGGACCCTGAGGTGGAGCCCCTTCTGCTCATGGCGATGTGCGACGGTAGCTCGTCGGGAGGAGATGAGTCCGGCCGTGGCGTACTTCAGTTGCCGGAGGGCACGTGGTAAAATCCCCGATGTAGCGGAAAGAGGAAGGTGGTGGCACGTGTGCGGCCACCGAAGGAGCAGGAGGAGGTGCATGCGGCGGAGGAGCCGGTAGGCCTGCCGAGCACGAGCGTGGCGGATTGCCAAGGAGGAGGAGGACTCCGCGGTG
This sequence comes from Ambystoma mexicanum, assembly GCF_040938575.1. Taxonomy (NCBI): domain Eukaryota; kingdom Metazoa; phylum Chordata; class Amphibia; order Caudata; family Ambystomatidae; genus Ambystoma; species Ambystoma mexicanum. The sequence continues at coordinate 11,481,191 of NC_090923.1, forward strand.
CGCACTGGAAGACCTCGTCGCCAGTGTTACCCTCTCAGAAGGGCCAGTAAGGAGGACGCGCACACGGAGTGGATGTAACAACTTCTTTATTCATCTAATCTCTAACAGGAACTGGCGCCTTCGCGCCTTACCCAGAACTCCCCGTTTCTCCTTCCCGCTCCCCAATACAATAACTCCGCCTCCCCAACGGCGGGGGCTGCACTCATTAACTCTCGAGTGCCTGGCAACACCCCCCCCCACTGATGAGGACTGACAGCTCATACTCAGTCACTCTGGGATGTTCTGCAGCCCTTCTCCACCGATGAGGTCTGACAGCTCAGCCAGCCCCAGTCACTCTGGCAGGCTCTGCAGCCGCTCCACTGATGAGGACTGACAGCTCAGTCATCCTCAGTCACTCTGGGAGGCTCTGCAGCGCTCCACTGATGAGGACTGACAGCCCAGCCATCCTCAGTCACTCTGGGAGGCTCTGCAGCGCTCCACTGATGAGGACTGACAGCTCAGTCATCCTCAGTCACTCTGGGAGGCTCTGCAGCCGCTCCACTGATGAGGACTGACAGCTCAGTCATCCTCAGTCACTCTGGGAGGATCTACAGCCGGCTCCACTGATGAGGACTGACATCTCAGCCAGCCTCAGTCACTCTGGGAGGCTCTGCAGCCGGCTCCACTGATGAGGACTGACAGCTCAGGCATCCTCAGTCACTCTGGGAGGCTCTGCAGCCCCTCCACTGATGAGGACTGACAGCTCAGCCATCCTCAGTCACTCTGGGAGGCTCTGCATCCGGCTCCACTGATGAGGACTGACAGCTCAGGCATCCTCAGTCACTCTGGGAGGCTCTGCAGCCGGCTCCACTGATGAGGACTGACAGTTCAGGCATCCTCAGTGACTCTGGGACGTTCCATTGATGAGGACTGACAGCTCAGCCATCCTCAGTCACTCTGGGACGTTCCATTGATGAGGACTGACAGCTCAGGAATCCTCAGTCACTCTGGGAGGCTCTGCAGCCCCTCCACTGATGGGGACTGACAGCTCAGGCATCCTCAGTCACTCTGGGAGGCTCTGCAGCCCCTCCACTGATGAGGACTGACAGCTCAGCCATCCTCAGTCACTCTGGGAGGCTCTGCAGCCGGCTCCACTGATGAGGACTGACAGCTCAGGCATCCTCAGTCACTCTGGGAGGCTCTGCAGCCCCTCCACTGATGAGGACTGACAGCTCAGCCATCCTCAGTCACTCTGGGAGGCTCTGCATCCGGCTCCACTGATGAGGACTGACAGCTCAGGCATCCTCAGTCACTCTGGGAGGCTCTGCAGCCGGCTCCACTGATGAGGACTGACAGCTCAGGCATCCTCAGTCACTCTGGGAGGCTCTGCAGCCCCTCCACTGATGAGGACTGACAGCTCAGGCATCCTCAGTCACTCTGGGAGGCTCTGCAGCCGGCTCCACTGATGAGGACTGACAGTTCAGGCATCCTCAGTGACTCTGGGACGTTCCATTGATGAGGACTGACAGCTCAGCCATCCTCAGTCACTCTGGGACGTTCCATTGATGAGGACTGACAGCTCAGGAATCCTCAGTCACTCTGGGAGGCTCTGCAGCCCCTCCACTGATGGGGACTGACAGCTCAGGCATCCTCAGTCACTCTGGGAGGCTCTGCAGCCCCTCCACTGATGAGGACTGACAGCTCAGCCATCCTCAGTCACTCTGGGAGGCTCTGCAGCCGGCTCCACTGCTGAGGACTGACAGCTCAGGCATCCTCAGTCACTCTGGGAGGCTCTGCAGCCCCTCCACTGATGAGGACTGACAGCTCAGCCATCCTCAGTCACTCTGGGAGGCTCTGCATCCGGCTCCACTGATGAGGACTGACAGCTCAGGCATCCTCAGTCACTCTGGGAGGCTCTGCAGCCGGCTCCACTGATGAGGACTGACAGTTCAGGCATCCTCAGTGACTCTCTGAGAGGCTCTGAGTTATGGGTGCGTTGCTCTTTGTGTTGTGAGGTTACCTTGGGAGTAGATCCTCACTGCGCATGTTTCGCCCGTGTCCTTTGCGCGCATGCTCTGTCCAGCATCCCGTTTCTGCGCATGCTCGGGCACATTTTATTTGTGCGCATGCTTTCTATGTTACCTCCTTTCTGCACATGCTCTTTCTACTATCCACTTTCTGCACATGATGTGGGGATCCCTCTCTCAGCATTGGGCATGTCTATCAGCTTTGTAGCCCCTCCCACCCCTCCACTGATGAGGACTGGCAGCTCAGACATCCCCAGTCACTCTCTGTGAGGCTCTGAGTGATGGATCTATTCCTCTTGTGTTTGTGAGTAGATCCACACTGCGCCCCCTTTGTACCACACTAGTCCTGTCTATGTCTGAGTTGCTACATGATGTCCCCCTTTCTACCACACTAGTCCTGTGTATGTCCGAGCTGCTACATGATGCCCCCCTTTTTACCACACTAGTCCTGTGTATATCCAAGCAAGTTGCTACATGTCCCCCTTTCTACCACACTAGTCCTGTATATCTCCAAGCATGCTGCTACATGATGTCCCCCTTTCTACCACACTAGTCCTGTATATCTCCAAGCATGCTTCTGCATGATGTCCTCCTTTCTACCACACTAGTCCTGTGTATTTCCGAGCTGCTACATGATGTCCCCCTTTCTACCACACTAGTCCTGTGTATATCCAAGCAAGCTGCTACATGATGTCCCCATTTCTACCACACTAGTCCTGTGTATATCCAAGCAAGCTGCTACATGATGTCCCCCTTTCTACCACACTAGCCCTGTGTATATCCAAGCAAGCTGCTACACGATGTCCCCCTTCCTACCACACTTGTCCTGTGTGTCTCCAAGCAAGCTGCTACATGTTGTCCCCCTTTCTACCACACTAGTCCTGTTTATATCCAAGCAAGCTCCTACATGATGTCCCCCTTTCTACACACTAGTCCTGTGTATATCCAAGCAGGCTGCTACATGATGTCCCCATTTCTACCACACTAGTCCTGTGTACATCCAAGCAAGCTGCTACACGATTTCCCCCTTCCTACCACACTTGTCCTGTGTGTCTTCAAACAAGCTGCTACATGTTGTCCCCCTTTCTACCACACTAGTCCTGTGTATATCGAAGCAAGCTGCTACACGATGTCCCCCTTTCTACCACACTAGTCCTGTGTATATCCAAGCAAGCTCCTACATGATGTCCCCCTTTCTACCACACTAGTCCTGTGTATATCCAAGCAAGCTGCTACATGATGTCCCCCTTTCTACCACACTAGTCCTGTGTGTCCCCAAGCAAGCTGCTACATGATGTCCCCCTTTCTACAACACCAGTCCTGTGTGTCACCAAGCAAGCTGCTACATGATGTCCCCCTTTCCACCACACTAATCCTGTGTATATCCAAGCAAGCTGCTACATGTTGTCCCCCTTTCTACCACATTAGTCCTGTGTATATCCAAGCAAGCTGCTACACGATTTCCCCCTTTCTACCACACTAGTCCTGTGTATATCCAAGCAAGCTCCTACATGATGTCCCCCTTTCTACCACACTAGTCCTGTGTGTATCCAAGCAAGCTGCTACATGATGTCCCCCTTTCTACCACACTAGTCCTGTGTGTCCCCAAGCAAGCTGCTACATGATGTCCCCCTTTCTACCACACCAGTCCTGTGTGTCACCAAGCAAGCTGCTACATGATGTCCCCCTTTCTACCACACTAGTCATGTGTGTCTTCAAGCTGCAACATGATGTCCACCTTTCTACCACACTAGTCCTGTGTATCTCCAAGCTGCAACCTGATGCCCCCCTTTCTACCACACTAGTCCTGTGTATATCCAAGCAAGCTGCTACATGATGTCCCCCTTCCTACCGCACTAGTCCTGTGTGTCACCAAGCAAGCTGCTACATTATGTCCCCCTTTCTACCACACTAGTCCTGTGTATATCCAAGCAAGCTGCTACATGATGTCCCCCTTTCTACCACACTAGTCCTGTGTATATCCAAGCAAATTGCTACACGATGTCCCCCTTCCTACCACACTTGTCCTGTGTGTCTCCAAGCAAGCTGCTACATGTTGTCCCCCTTTCTACCACACTAGTCCTGTGTATATCCAAGCAAGCTCCTACATGATGTCCCCCTTTCTACACACTAGTCCTGTGTATATCCAAGCAAGCTGCTACATGATGTCCCCATTTCTACCACACTAGTCCTGTGTATATCCTAGCAAGCTGCTACACGATTTCCCCCTTCCTACCACACTTGTCCTATGTGTCTCCAAACAAGCTGCTACATGTTGTCCCCCTTTCTACCACACTAGTCCTGTGTATATCCAAGCAAGCTGCTACACGATGTCCCCCTTTCTACCACACTAGTCCTGTGTATATCCAAGCAAGCTCCTACATGATGTCCCCCTTTCTACCACACTAGTCCTGTGTATATCCAAGCAAGCTGCTACATGATGTCCCCCTTTCTACCACACTAGTCCTGTGTGTCCTCATGCAAGCTGCTACATGATGTCCCCCTTTCTACAACACCAGTCCTGCGTGTCACCAAGCAAGCTGCTACATGATGTCCCCCTTTCTACCACAATAATCCTGTGTATATCCAAGCAAACTGCTACATGTTGTCCCCCTTTCTACCACACTAGTCCTGTGTATTTCCAAGCAAGCTGCTACATGATGTCCCCCTTTCTACCACACTAGTCCTGTGTATATCCAAGCAAGCTGCTACATGATGTCCCCCTTTCTACCACACTAGTCCTGTGTGTCCCCAAGCAAGCTGCTACATGATGTCCCCCTTTCTACCACACCAGTCCTGTGTGTCTCCAAGCTGCAACATGATGTCCACCTTTCTACCACACTAGTCCTGTGTATCTCCAAGCTGCAACTTGATACCCCCTTTCTACCACACTAGTCCTGTGTATATCCAAGCAAGTTGCTACATGATGTCCCCCTTCCTACCGTATTAGTCCTGTGTGTCCCCAAGCAAGCTGCTACATGATGTCCCCCTTTCTACCACACTAGTCCTGTGTATCTCCAAGCTGCAACCTGATGCCCCCCTTTCTACCACACTAGTCCTGTGTGTCACCAAGCAAGCTGCTGCATGATGTCCCCCTTTCTACCACACTAGTCCTGTGTATCTCCAAGCAAGCTGCTGCATGATGTCCCCCTTTCTACCACACTAGTCCTGTGTATCTCCAAGCAGGCTGCTACGTGATGTCCCCCTTTCTACCACACTAGTCCTGTGTATATCCAAGCAAGCTCCTACATGATGTCCCCCTTTCTACACACTAGTCCTGTATATCTCCAAACAAGCTGCTACATGATGTCCCCCTTTCTACCACACTAGTCCTGTATATCTCCAAACAAGCTGCTACATGATGTCCCCCTTTCTACCACACTAGTCCTGTGTATATCCAAGCAAGCTCCTACATGATGTCCCCCTTTCTACCACACTAGTCCTGTGTATATCCAAGCAAGCTGCTACATGATGTCCCCCTTTCTACCACACTAGTCCTGTGTATCTCAAAGCTGCTACATGATGTCCCCCTTTCTGAGCGAGAAAGTTATTTAAAATCACCCACTTTCTGGTTACTTTCTAGGTGACAAAGGTTTCATAAAACCTTAGTGTTGGGCAGACTGTTATTGAGATTCCCAAATATACATATGAGTTAACCACCTGGAGGGGATCGTCACCCAATGTCCAACTAAAGCTGGTGCGGCCCTTAGCTCGCGTGCCCATTGTCATTATCTTAGTCCTTTTGAGATTTATTGGCATTTTCTTCCTGGTGGCATAGCCGAGGGTAGCTTCCAATTGCCGTTGGAGGCCAATTGGTGTCTAAACCAGCAACACAGTGTTGTCAACATATGCCAACCAGGGAACGCTTTCTCTACCAATATACAGTGGAAGGTTTTGAAGGGCACAGATTGCGTCATCTATGTCAGCGACATATAGGTTGAAAAGCAGGAGTGCTAATACGCACCCCTGCTTCAAACCCCGATTTGTCCTGACAGGATGCATAATTTGTCCGTCATTTGCCAATCGCACCAATACTGATGTGTTAGAATATAAAGATCCAATCAGATAAAGTAGGGATGGGTCAATATCCCATTGGACAAAAGAGTGTGCGGGTGGCACAGTCAAATGCTGCAGCGCAATCTATGTAAGGCACGCAACACGTCAGCCATTAAGAAGTTCAAGCAAAGTGCAGTTATCGCGTCTAAACCCTGTTTGTGATGTGTTCAAAAGCCCCTTGCTATCCACCCACTTCTGCACATGTCTTTTTATGATATGATATATGATATGATATGATATGGTATTTATAACGCGCCTAGACACAAGCGAAGGTCTGCGAATGGCTTTGTGAAATCCAACGCACATTCAAAAGTCTTAGACATCTGAAAGGGGTCAGAGTCCAGCAGAGGGAGACGCGCAGTGAAATGAGCTTGGGGTAAGGGAACCTCCTTGCTTGTTTGTGTTTGAAATTTAATTTTGAGAGGTCTGAGCCTGGCAGAGGGGGCCCTACGAGAACTGTGTGGTACGTGGAAGGTCAGACGGGCCTCGTTCCACGTGTTGAACTGCTTTTTATGTCAGAAGCTGAGCCAGAATGTGTCATCCTGCCTACAGGGACAACCTTACCCCCTGCGGTCTAGCGTGGGGAGGAGAGCTGGTTCAATCACATGTATTCCTTTGGACACTGGTTTTTCCATGTTGCACAAGTTTCTCCTTTTTACACTTTTTGTACAAGAGATAGGGCAGAAATTAGGTTTTGTTAGCATAGGCCATTTTGTTTTGACTGACTCCACTATGACTGCATTATTCATTATTTGATGGCAGAGACTACTCCCATCTTCGTTATAGGGCAGATTAGGAGTTGCTCCAACCCCAACCATTTCAATAAAGGTTTTACAAACTTTACCCATTGTGTCAGTGTCATACTTGTGATGTCATGCCTCCCCTGCACACCCTCGCACATATTCCACTCCCCTGTGCATGTGATAGAGGGGGCTTAAGATGGCGGGGCCGGGAGTTGGGATGGGGGGATATCGGCAGCTTCTTCTTTGGACATTTACATTATATATTCTCCGTATGTTATGTAAATGCTGGAGTATTTAATTTAGATAATTCTTATTTTAGATTGATTAATCATATGATAATGTTTGCTTTCTACAGACCTGAGTACTTTATTGGTGTGTCGCTGTGTTCAGCAAAAGAACCAGAGCACAGACTACAAAAGGGAAGTAACTGCTCTGATATATGGATGGCTCCCTGCACATGCTCTTTGCTTCTGTCTCCTGACCTGCGTGCCTGAGCCATCCCTGTGCCCACTCCCATTTCTCCACGTGTTTCCTCCCATCGTGCACAGGGGTTGACTAGGAACCAAAAGTGACCCACAAAAATGTTTTGAAATATTCCCATGTATCGCAGAGCAAAGAAGGATAACGAGTAACCCAGCACCTCAAGAGAGTTTGGATGAGTGTAGAAGTGTGCATTCATTTTAAAGTACATTTATCCATAATCAGTGCTTACAAATTCATGTTTTAAATATTCTCAACTTATTTGCTGGGCCTGTGCAAATACAATTGTCTTTCTATCCAAATAAAAGACATGCGGGGTCTAAGAACTCTGTCCTCCCACCCTCTTCACACCCGTCACAACCCATAGCTTGATAAGGTGACTTGGCTGCAGCCAAAGCCAGCTCACTGGAAGTCCCCTGACCCCCCTCATCTGTGCTGGACACAGAATAATTAACGTCTGGCTTTTGAAGGGGAACGTTGGCATTCCTCAATTAGGGTGTTTGTGTTCTAGCATAGGCACATGACCTGGTCTAATAATAGCAGGTGCAAGGCATGTGTACGGGCTGTAGTATAGCTGTAGGGCACAGAGCAGGTACATCTATCCCAGCTGTAGGGCCCAGAGCAGGTACATCTACCCCAGCTGTAGGGCACAGGGCAGGTACATCTACCCCAGCTGTAGGGCACAGAGAAGGTACATCTACCCCAGCACGTCACAAGGCCCGGTCTAATAATAGCAGGTGTGAAGCACGCGTACGGGCTGTAGTAAAGCTGTAGGGCACAGAGCAGGTACATCTACCCCAGCAATAGGCACATGACCCAGTCTAATAATAGCAGGTACGAAGCAGGTGTACGGGCTGTAGTATAGCTGTAGGGCCCAGAGCAGGTACATCTAACCCAGCTGTAGGGCACAGAGCAGGTACATCTATCCCAGCTGTAGGACACAGAGCAGGTACATCTGCCCCAGCTGTAGGACACAGAGCAGGTACATCTGCCCCAGCATAGGCACAGAACTCAGATTAGCAGCTCATGGAATGTGTAAGTGTCCAAGCATGGATACAGGAGGCAGGATGGAAGCAACTAGGAAGATAGATACCATGTAGATTAGAATAAGTAGAGGATATGGCATAAGCATTGCATATTCACATACCATAGCATAAGCAGAGGATATGGATTAGTAATTATCAGAAAGATGCACTTTGCTGAACATATATTGAGATGGTATTGTACAAAATTACCTACTCCCAAAAGTTCGACCCCCAAAAGTCTGATCACCAATTTTCCGCATATATATATATGTGGGAGGGGGGTAAAGTGAATAAAAAATGTATAGGGGTAAGGAGGGAGAGCTGTGGGGGGTCTCCCCCCACATATATATTTGCGGAAAATATAAGAAAAAAAAGAAAAATAGACTTTTGGGGTTCGAACTTTTCGGTTCAGTAAAATAACGTAGATCCATTGAGATTAGAAGAAGGCCAGGGTTTCCAAGTGGTGTGTCCATGAGTGAGCCAAACTTTGCGTGTGAACAGTATGATGGCGATTATATATGTAGCACGCTTTAGCAATATACCCAGAGAACGAATTCATTCGGAGTGACTGAATATTCTGGCCAATCATGTTGTGTGGAGCGGCGCTGAGGCGAAAGGGCACTAACAGGCTGGGGGCGGGGGTAAGGACACGCACCTTGAAGAGCACAATGGGCAAACATGTAAAGAGCGGAGGATTGCTGGAAACCACATCATAAAGGTAGTGAAGGAAGGGAGATAAATCGGAGGATGCATGTGGGATTGTAACCAGAGGGAGGCTGGGAGGGTGGATTGAGGAAAGTGGAGTGGGAAGGTTGCCAGGGAATGGGGATGTCTCCGGAGTCGGGTAAATAAGAGACCTAAGACTGAAGGAGAGATCCATGGACAATAGAAGGACTGATCTACAGAGGGGCCTCCTTACAGAAAGCCTTCAAATGAGCAGATCACGTCTTTCTGCTGAGCATAATGTTGTTCTGGTCATTCACCAGTAATAAAAGGGATTTCTTTCCCAGCAGCACCACCTTTCAGAAACCACAATAAATAAGTAGTCTCGATTAGGGCCCCTTGGCCCCCTGTGTAACCTTTTATATGAGATCATGTGTTTGTTGAACTATTTGAGGCACCCGGAGATAATCCGTCAAACACCAGCAAGTGTAGAATTAGTAAACAGCATTTTTGTGAAAAGCCCACCAAGGAATTCCCCTAGTGTTGATCATTGATTAAATATTCTTGGCTGTAGAATTTATGTTGGTTCCTCTGGTTATTCTCTGAGAAGGATATTTAATCTTTTTAAAGTCGGGCTTTGCGATTACAGGAAATAGTGTATCTAGCACTCCATGCACCCCGGCTATGACTAGGTGTGCCAGAGTCACCAGCATGTCTTTGGGAAGGTTTTAGCAGTGGTGAGGTAGTCTCAGGAATGAGAGAGTGTCTCCCTTCTTCTGTGAAACCTCTTTTTTCTGACCCTTAGTTACTGAATCTGAACCCAATGTATTCCCTATAATTTCTTGTCTTAATCTTGCATTGTTATCCATTTTAATGATCATTGCTGCTTCCTGTGCACCAGTAGTTCCCGAGATTCAACCAGACTGGTCTGACTAGTCTTGATCACTCTAGTCTTGGAGGCCTACCAAGAATCAGACGAAGGCGGTTATGCACATGGTGGTGGTGATGTAAGACTGAACAGATACTTCTTTACCAACAAGACATTCCATTTCTCCTGGAATGCACAGAGGGGGCGTACGAAGCACCACATCAAACGATTTCTTCTGCTCATTGAATGCTACGTCCAACACTTGAAAAGTTTTCTGGATATCAGTAATTTTCAGGTTCTAGATTCTCAAAACCTCTACGGACTAACTAAGGCTATTCTTTCATAAATGCCACATGAATACCTACAGACATCCTTTTTACTGCCAGCCAAAATGCACTAAACTCCCTAGTGTCAGTGTGCTCTATCATGGGCAAGTCTGACTTATGTTTTGCATCTAACTCTATGCATTTCTGCTTACCATGAAACATCCTTCTGCAAGGTAAGGAAAACCCCAAGGGCTTCTACTTCCAACAGATTTAATCCACCACTAACAACATCTGACCCAACTCTAACTTATTAAGGCATCATAGCTGGAGTGGTTGCAAGGGGCCATAATGACCAAGTTGAGCCAAATCGAAAACCAGAAATCTGGTGTTAGTTCTGAGGCAGAAGTCAGGTTTTGGGCTGGACTATCAGATGGTGAAGCTGTCCACTCTTGTCAGTGGGCGACCCAGTCCAATTGTAACCTGCACACAGACCCAGCTGTCTTTGATTGTCCTCCTAGATATGAAGGTGCAGTCTTTCAAATGAACAGAATGATCTCTGTACAGCCAGAAGTCTCTCCTGGGCCCTAGGTAGTCCAGGACTCCTGAGTCTTCTCAAATACTGGACAGCTCAGTGTTTGGATAATCCTCACCTACATCACACACCAAATCCCATTGCCTATCCCTTCGTGCTGCCATGCTCTTCAGTTGCTACAGGGCTTCTCTGGTTGGTCTGCTGTGTGTCCCGATAACATGAAGCTCATCGATATTCATATTGGTTTTGGAGAGTTCTGCACCACAGATAAGAACGGTGGTTTTTTCCAAGTGGCCAAGCAGGCCTTCCAATTCTTGCCCCTTAAACATACCCTAAGCTGCAGCACGCTGATTGGCCCAGTCCACGCCTGATCTGCTAGAGTCCTTTTCTGTCCTCATCGATGTAACTCCTCACTCTGCTGCTGCTGTCGGATGCCAGCCCCTGCAGAGCAATTCAGAAAACCTGTAGTTACCTGAAAGGCTGACAGAGGCAGAGTTGCCAGAGTGGCATTTAATATGGGATATCGATATCCTGCCCTATCTGTATCCCTTATGATGCCAGTTTTATTTTATGTATCAGTGTGCTAATCTTCTCTCTAATTCACAGCCCCTTTGATTTCTGGGATTTTACCAAGAATAATCTTTCAGGACAATTTGGAGTTACATTGGGGTTTTTACGTACTTTTCAAATGTGGCGTCTTATTTTGTATAATCAGCTGGGACCAATCAATCTGGAACTCCTCCATCAGCAAGCTCTCCTATCTGCTTGCTGTGGTGAAACATTGTTTTTAAAAAGTTCTGGGCATTTGGTTTAACAACAAGAAACCTTACACAAAGGCAAAACGGGAACACAGTACAAAAGATACAAACTGCTCATAAAATACCAAACCCCCTTAATAACATGTCATCATTTCCAGTCCCACTGAGACTTATACCCGGAAAGAGATGAGTTCATCTTTTAGAAGAAGTTCATCTCTGCATCCAATAGCTGCTAATGATGGAGAAACATGATTACTCATAAGACCTCCTTCCAAAAATGATCAGCGCCCTGGAGCCTAAAGTTACATAAAAACGTGTTCAAATATTGATAGCATTTAGATGAGGTCTGGTGACAGATCGTTAAAAGGTGATGTTTCTATAGCGCCCTCCTTATGACAAAACCTACAGATCCTTTTAGAACATTCCACGCCTATTCTAGAATTCACAACCTCATTAGAAACACACGCTTAGAAACACTTGTTAACAGCTGCGTTATAAATGACACATCATATCATATCATATATCGATCATATCATTAGTTGCTAATAAATTACATAGAAATTGTAAAAATATTTTCCTCCACAATGGGACCGGAAACTGTTCAATAAACGGCTCCCGCTCAAGTGCACGCTTCTCTCGAAGCAACAAGTGTTGATGTAATACACATTTCACACCCATTTCTCGGCCCCTTCTCTAATCCCTCCTCCAAAGGTCCTTCTTTATTTTAAGCGGCAGCAGCTCCAGGGTCTCGGTTGATCCATCAATATCATGAAGTAGGGACTTGCAGGCATTCGCCCAGCTTATCAAGCTGTGTGACCTCTTTACATTTAATACTGTACATCATTTAGAAAACACAGGTTTTGAGTGGGGATCCCACTTTTCCTATAAAGCTTCAATGCTTTCCACTCTATCCTGGCAGATCATGATGGAAGATCTCATTCTTGTTGTGTTATGGTTAGAGGGACACATCTTGGCAGCCCCAGGACACACTGCCAGATGTAAGACCTCAGTGGAAAGCCACTCCCCTTCAAGTGCAACAGGAAGGAGATCATAATCATAGAGGAGAGCTGGGATCACCTTTGATCTATGATATGTAATTGCAGGTAGAAGAGAACATCTACCATACCTATAGACGAACCTCTTCGAATGGGCTATGATAATTGCACATTTACTCTTGATATAGTCAAAGAGTTCCTTTTCTGTCACCTATATATAGTAAAGCCAAAAGGGTAAATAGGAATCAACACAGACCAGCTTCAACCCATTAACCCATGACCTGCCCACATACCATGATTTGTGTCTTCTGTACATTAATCACCATTTCATGACCCGCCATAAATTCATTCAAAGCATTGCGTGAATGTTTAAGTTTCCCTGGAGTAAGAGCATAGGACCTCCAGGCCATATGCATAGGTATTGGATTATAATAGATCCTAGACAAACCTAGCCTGGGTTAGCCAAACCCCTAAATCCGACAGAGGTTGAAGAGTGCCAGAGCCAAGACACACTCATGGCAAACTCCTTTGCCAGTTCAAACAGAATTAGACAATTTGCCATTTCCATCTACCCGAACCTTCATCTTAGTATTGTAATGTAGCGCCATCAAAATCTCCAGGAGACTTGGAGAAATCTGCCATGGTGTCGTGTTTCCCAGAGAATGTCCCTGCTTACCTTATCGAACGTGGAGGAGAGGTCCGCAGACAACATATACATTGCTCTGTTCTCCTGGATGTATGATTTACTCACAAGGCAAGGAGAAAGCCATTCGCCTGCGTCCCCAAGCCATGTCTACACCCTGCCTGATTTTCATTGTCATGGCCAGCACTCTTTTGATGATTCTAAAACCAGTGCCTAAAGATGTTGATGCTGACGTCAAATACTGCGATTGGACGATAGTTAATAGGCAATAGCCTGTTCCCTTTCTTAGAGATGGGAATAATAATTGCCTCTTTCCATGAGTCAGATATACATTTAGAGGCCAAAATATTCCAAAACAAAATGGCCAGGATCCATGCCCACATTCTGGGTTGGCCTTCATCACCCGTATAGGACAGCCTGTTTTGGCCTATTGCCCCAGACACACTAGAAGCCTTAATCAATAACTAAACCAAGTGTCCCAAGCTGATGCCCCTGAACCATCACATTTGTATCAGTCTTCTTACTAGAGGGTATTCAGTCAAGATCTCTTCCAGGATGGGATTCAGCTGTCTCGACTCTTGAGTTTAGTATTGTCTCAAACACTAAACCCTTGATGGCCAATTCCTCCCACTTCATTTTATATTGCATAAAAAAAGAGAAGTTTGAAGATGGAATACCTTCTCCCAGCTCACAGCTAGATGCAGACTTCACAAACTCCCCTAGATGAGCGTTTAATATATCTATCGTTCTGCTCTTCCAGGGCAGGCGATTGCCTGAACCATTAACCCACACGTCGATCATGTCCTAGGTAGGTCCGTCGAAATGCTCCAGCTAGGAGGGAATGACCACTCAGTGTAGTCGTGTGGATTTTACACCCCTGGTAGAGGTCCAACATAGATTGTGAAGTAAATCTATAGTCAATAGTAGAAGAGGCCACATGCGAGTCCGAGGCTATCCCCAGTTTACAATTCATTCAGGTATATTAACCCCCATAATCTCATAAGTCTTCTCCATTTCTCTGCGTTCCTCCGCACCCTAGAATTATTAGTGATACTGTTAAGCACCTTCACACTGACATGTTTAGCTCAGTAGCAGTTCAAATCCCCTACGATGATATCGCGCACTACCCCTCCTTCTGCGCACCAGTCCTGTAATATCATAGCAACATGCTCCACCATGTCATTGCCCCCTTTTACAGCATGGATCCAAAAGATATTAAGTAGCAGCAGGTCCCTCCCCTTCGCACCCTTTATTTGAGTCAAGGATATCCTAATAGCAAACCTTCCCCGATTACAGGAGTAAAGCCTGTAACTAGACCACCCTGTATCCGTTTTTACAAATACAAGTGGGTGATCAGCTCTGACGCACATGCCAGGCATGTCACACAGAATACTGTAAAGAAACGAACATGCCATATTTGGACCTGTAGTTTGTGGCTTTCCATGATTCGAATTTGCTTCATGAACGTATCGAGTTTCATAGCTTTGTGGGGAAAAGTAGGTTAAAAGTATTTTTCTCAACCAACGAACTTCAGTCCTCTTTGGAAGAAAATCCGAGTTTTTAAAGAATTCAGTTGAAAAGTATTTTTCATCCTACAGTGCAGAATTGAGCAATCAAGTTTTTTGAACGAATGGTTTTGAAAGATATGAGTGCTCCAAAGATCTGCTCAGGGGGGTGGGGTTGGGGGGTAGGGGCAACTTGAGTATTAACCAAAGAAAGATCCTGAAGGATTTGGCTAGGAACTCAAAGCTGATTTTCAAACCAGCAGACAAAGGGGGAAGCCCTCATTGTCATGAAAATGTCTGACTAAAATGTACTTAGGAGCCTCTGATCACACCTTAAGAAACTCATACTCAATAAGGAGTACACAACGGGCACAAATCAAACAGAGCAACGGACTAGAACTGATTGATGAGAGCTGACATCTGCCCATACAGTGAACGTTAGTTTTATACTTGGAATACAATGCTCATGGCATTAAACACTGGGCCTCATTACGAGTTTGGCGGTAACTCGCCGATGCTACGCTGCCAAACTCGTAACACTGTTTCCAACGTCTGAGATCCCGGTGCCACCAGGGCATTACAAGTCCCGGAGGCCCGAGATATCAGGCGACGGAAAGTCTAAGTCCCCATTCCCATGGAGTACCATAGGACTCCATGGGAATTGGGACACGGAAGCACGGTGTCAGTGTTTCCATGACAACTCTGTCTATGGGCCCGTTGCACTCAGCCGCTCAGACCTGCTGCACAACAGCGCAGGAAGGCAGAGTTGGAGTGTGGTGGTCCAGAAAGGGTGCCAGTGTGGTGCGATCAGTACCCTCATTTCTGTACCGCCACACTGGTAATGAGGTCCAGTTACAACTTGGACTTTGTATTTTCAGCCGTTACCAAGAAATTCATTGGCTATGCTTTGTCATATCCTTAGGGCTAATATATGTTAGTAGAAGAGGATTAGAGCTAAGAGATCAACAGTATACAACTCAACGCCTCCCATGTGGTGTCACATTGATTCTCACCCATCCTAGGGACAGTTTGCAATTAGTAAAATATCATTTGTGCCCACTGCCCACTGCTGGAACTATTCTGCCATTTGTCAGCACCAGTGAGGAAAGAACATGAGACACCCTGCTTTTGATGGGAAGGGAGACATTCACATGTTACCTGCTAGATATCGGCCTTCATAAACCCTGTTGTGGATACTCTGAAGGCTGGCCACCTCCCAGAGACAGCAAAACGTACCTGATTGTCAATCCCAGGAACAACACTCCGTGGTGGTATTCATGTGTTTAGAGCGGGGCTTCCTGGGCAGGCCCCGTCCTGGAAGCATCCCTGCAGAATGAGTTTACCAGTGCTATTTTGTCACTCTCTGGTGCTAATCATAGAAAGGTCCCTTGGGCCGGTAGTACACACAATGCATCCCCCACCCTCATGTCTCCCCGTGAGGTCTTCTTTTATGGTGTAACTGCAGTTTATTTGTGTTCCGGTGGATTTTCTCGTCTAGAGGGTGCACTGTCCCGCCCTTGCTTACCTTCATAGGTGTTAGGTCTGCCTGCCTATCTGGCACTGAAAAGCACCTTTACATTTTTGCTGGTGGGTTCAAGTCAACGTTTGGGTAAGCTGGAGACTAGATACAGTCAAATCACAGTAGCTCACTGTGCTAGTCATGTGAGCTCCTGGGTGAAAACGCTTGGGGTGCATCTGGATCATAATTTGAATATGAATAAACATGTAATACAGATTAAAGCTTCCTGCGCCTACAGGACAAAGCTTATTAGACAGATCAAACCCTACTTGTCTCATAATAATGTCACTATGCTGGCCACCGTGCTCATCAACCCAAGAATAGACGTTTGTAACAGTCTGCTTGCAGGAACCTCCAAAAACAACCTGACAACCTTACAAGCAAGACAAAATGGTGCAGTGAGAGCTGTCTGTGGACTGGCAAGAATTGCTCATGTGACCCAGGCCCAGAGATACCTCCATTGGCTGCCAGTTCAGCACTGCATAAACCACAAAATCCTTAAATTGACACACCAATGCTTGATGCTTGGCAGGAAAAGCGCCCTCTTATTTACTGAAGAGGCCTCCTATTCTCAGAGCTGGGGGTAAATCCGCCAAGGCCAAGGCTGGACCCTTAAATGCGGCGGTAATAGCGCTACCGCCACATTTAAGGGTTACTGCCAGACTCGTGATGAGGCCCATAGACTTAAGCACTTTGGTGGCACAAGCTTGGATGTCCGTGCCCCTGGTCTTTGGAATTCGATCCCACTGGAACTGAGCAATAATCCCTCTCTCCTTGGCTTCACAAAAACCATTAATACTTTTCTCTTTAACTCCGAGGATTAGATCTCCTTGACGTTTTTCCACTTCCTGACCTTGATCCCTGTTGCTGATCTTTCTGTTCATCTCTTACTACGTTCCTCTAGGTCCCCCTTGTTTTTTCTCTCACTTGTGCACACTGAGGCCTTTGGGCGTGTTGCACCCTACAGTAATTACTTAATAATAATAATAATAA
The DNA here is from genome assembly GCF_040938575.1 of Ambystoma mexicanum. Classification (NCBI taxonomy): domain Eukaryota; kingdom Metazoa; phylum Chordata; class Amphibia; order Caudata; family Ambystomatidae; genus Ambystoma; species Ambystoma mexicanum. The sequence continues at coordinate 11,498,243 of NC_090923.1, forward strand.
TAATAATAATAATATCGACATCTCCTTCCCAATATTTCCTCTTTTCCTTGCACATCCATACCTGTGTAACCCTGTTTATGTCCCATTCTCCTTCGTACCCTTCTGTGTCTTCTATTTCCAAATACTAGCATCTTTGTCCCATCAGGTGTGCACTCTCCCCAAAGAGCTTCATAGTTTTCTAAATCTTGTGTGGGTTCTGTAAATTAACTCCACATCATCCTCACTCTCGTTCACGGTTGGGGGCTCTTTAACTAAGACCTCACCAAGCTCAATTTTATTAGCAGACATTGGGCCTCATTACACGGAAGGCAGTAACCATGGCGCTATTAGCGCCATGGTTGCTGCCAGTATTTTACCAAGTCCGCCATGGTGAATGCCGGAATTACCGCCCCATTCCAAGGTGTGTGGGGGGCTGTAATTCCCCATTCACCATGGCACTTCCCATTTGTGCCCCCATAGAGCTCAATGGAAATGGGGAAGGCAGTAATTACGGTACCGCAAATTGCGGTACCGTAATTACCTTCAGAGTCCCTTTGCGGGTCCTGTACTTAACGGCTAGTAAAACCAGCCATTAAGGTAGGGACCCACAAAGGGACCTCGTAGTAAGGCGGTAAGGGAGTACCGGTACCGGTACCCTTACGGTACCGGTAATCCCTTACCGCCATCCATGTAATGAGGCCCATTATATAATGTGCTTTTCTTTGGTGGCAATTGCACCAGCCGATGACCTACCAGCCGATGCCGATGGTGACGAGCATCACGACTAGCAAAGGGACAGTTAATTTGAACACCGCTTCCAGCCAATCGGGACCCAGGCAGGTGTTTGATGTAATGGGCCTCATTACACGGACGGCAGTAACCATGGCACTATTAGCGCCATGGTTGCCGCCGGTATTTTACTGAGTCCGCCATGGTGAATGGCGGAATTACCGCCCCATTCCAAGGTGTGCGGGGGTGGTAATTCCCCATTCCCATTCACCATGGCACTTCCCCATTCCCATTTTTGCCCCATAGGGCTCAATGGAAATGGGGAAGGCGGTAATTACGGTACCGCAAATTGCGGTACCGTAATTACCTTCAGAGTCCCTTTGCGGGTCCCATACTTAACGGCTGGTAAAACCAGCCGTTAAGGTAGGGACCTCGTAGTAAGGCGGTAAGGGATTACCGCTACCCTTACCGGTACCAGTAATCCCTCACTGCCATCCATGTAATGAGGCCCAATGTATCTTTTGGTAATTTTTTCATGTATTGTTTGTATCTCTTTGACATCCTCTATAAGTGTTCCATTAGCGACATAATTTGGGGGTATGGTGGTGCAACATGCGCTTCCGATCTTGTGGCACACACTGCCTTCCATAGCAGTCACGAGGTCCAATATGTAGCAGTTCTGGAGGGCTATTAAATGCAATGCTCGGAGCTCTTCTTGCACTGCATTCAACCTGTTTCAGTTGCATTAGTCATTTGAAGCAGCTCGTAACATGTGCTTTGAATCCATTTCGCATTACTGCTGTTTGCACCCTAGGAAGCAGGAGAGAGGTGAAAAACATGGATGCTTTGCTGAACAATTTAAAATGGGGTCGAATAGCCTCTAAGCTCCGGATGGATTCTGCCGATATATGTCCTCAATCTTTTCCTTCTTGTTATCTTTGGTTGCTCTACTCGTGTCTCTGCTAGCCCTCACTATTTCTGGGTTGATAGCTCGTTGAGTGGCATCAAATCTGCATGGGGAACTACCAAGGTTAAGCTGTGAAGGGTCACCAGTGCGAACACACCTTCGCAATCTGGCGTAAACTCTTGTTCCGTGGGTCCACCACACGTCCATCACTGCCGCTTTCCCTTTCTGAAACACTGTAATACTCATCGTCCTCTTGCAGCTGGTGTTCAATCCCAGCACCACCATCCTGTTTGCTCTGAAACACAAATAGTACTGTGTGAGTGGTTTTATTTATACTGGGCAATGTTTTTCATCTATACATGTTATATTATCTGCCCATATTCCCCTGCATCTCACATCTATTTTCTTCACCACGTTCTCTTCAAACTCTACTAGTCCTTCTGCATGGCACTGTACTGTCCCTATTTCCCATTTTCCATTGTGGTACACCAAACCCTTTATTTGCATTAAGGGTCTGGTTTGGCACCAGGGTATGTCGTGTCCTGGCAAATTCTTACAGAATATTCTCTTGTGGGCAATGACCACCTGTTTTCCCTTCTGCGCTCCCTCTGTGTTATATTCTAGTATCATGTGCTTGGTAATTTTCTCCTGGGCCATGCTTTCTAGTTGCATATAGTTGTCTTCATACACCTCCTCCCCCCATCTATGCATTTAACTTCTACTGTGTGCCCCTGGAACATCCCCTTGTTTTGCACAAAGACATATGTAAAAGACATCCTCCGTCATCTACTGTCTCCTCCTGTGGCAGTAATTGTTTCTGTGTCCCTGCAAGGTGTGGGATGAGTGAGCACACATAGCATGTTGCAGTGGTGCATCCTCGCTCCACCCGCTTCATCTTCTTGTACCACACGTTTTCAGATGCTAGGTCCCCTCCTTCCCCAAATCCATAGTACCATTCTGTAATGCTATATATACCTTGTCTAGTGTGTGTCTCCCTTTCATCATTAGCAGGCATGCTCATACTACCCTGATGTATTAAGAACTAAAAGAGGAGAAGAAAAAGACAGAAACACAGAACAATCTGATCTCTATTATGTTTGCATTATTTTTTGTTCTTGCCCAATTCTCCCTACTCAGCTCTTGCCCATCTTCTCTTTTAATTATGGGACTTTTGTAAATTCTTACTGCAGTACATAATGTCAATGTTAGTTGAGGTATACTTCCCATTAAGTGACGCTTTGTCTTCTCACCGTACTGATGTTGGCTTTGCAGACGTCAGAGAGATGTATCCATGCCCTTCTCCCTTTGCACAGATCACTTCAAAGGGGCCAGAACACCTGTGCTCCTTCCACTTTCTCATTGTGTTGCGTATTAGAATTCTGTCAAAAGGATACAGGGGCTGAGCTTGTGGAAAGTCCTCCCCCTGATGGGCACTTGTTCACTCTTCATTCAATGTTGGTCTGCCCACTTGTAGGTCACTGAACATTTTAGTGCCTCTCCTTGCATTTGGAAATCGGGTATTGTGTTCAAACTTTCCTCTCTCTCTCTCTCTCTCTCTCTCTCTCTCTCTCTCTCTCTCTCTCTCTCTCTCTCTCTCTCTTTCTCTCTCTCTCTCTCTCTCTCTCTCTCTCTCTATCTCTTCCCCCCACTCACCTTCTTCTGTGTCACCACGAGTGGGGCCCTCATACTTCAGGTAAATAGGCAACTTCTTTTGCTGATTTCTCTGCCATTTTGTTTCCTAATCATATTCTGTCTTGTTTTCCTGTGTGGGAAGTGCATTTTGTTATGGCCACTTCTACTGGTACTTCTAGAGCCTCGATTAGCTGTTTAAGCAGCTCTGCTTGTTGTACATGGGACCTGGCCCTTTTCTGAACCCTCTCCTTGTCCATTGTGCCAGTCCTGAATGCACTGTTGATATGACATAGGTGGAATCAGAAAGAATGTTAGCCGCATTTGCTTCCACAGGTCTTGCAAATCCCCCTCGCCCTCTTGCATTGTTGAGGTTTTTTACGAGTGGCAAGTGTCAGTTTCAAAGTACATGGCCACCCTGGTGAGCTATTGTTCTGTAATGCTCGTTTGCAATTTGAGTACATTTGTTGTACTGTCCTATGAGCCACTAGATGGAAGCAGCATGAAGAGCATTTTATATAAAAGGATCAGGTCACGGCTTCATGGAATGCTGACTGCCCTATTGTTGACAGGTTGTGCAGGTGTGGGGGGGAGTTTGGTCTCAGGAGCTGCTGGCATTCACTGTGCTTGGAGAACTGAGGAGTCTGTTTGCCTGCTTGGATTCCCCATCCAAGCACAACTCAGTACATTTTAATGTCAACCCAGTGGAGTCGGTAGACTCCATGGCTCATTCATATTCTTGATAGCAAAATAACTGTTTTATGAGTCGCACAGCGGGTCACAACAACCATTGGGCAATTGAGGCTTTTACCCCGATGCCCCTGTTCCCCCAGGTATGCTAGAGTTTGGCTGGCGCTCTGCCTGATTTCGAGGGCCCAACACCCACTCCAGAATAAACATAGGACTCAGCCAACGGCAGGAAACACTGTGGTTTATTGCAAATAAAACCAACAGGGATCAATACAAGAAAATGGGAATTCTCAGGTACATCTCAGCTCTCCATGGCGTGCGGTACAGTTTTGTACAAGGATGTCGTCATCACCCAGGCCGTTCCCCGAAAAACCTATCATCACAATGGATTGGGTATCGAGAGCACTATTACCTATAGGAGAACCCTATAGGGGTTATTCTACTGGTCCTTGCATGTCAGGTGGCTGGTTTGTCATGTCCCCAAGAAACTATCTATTGCATTGTTGCAGAGTAATGGGCTTATCATTGGTTCGTACCCTTTGCCATCCACCCCTGGCTATACAAGCTGTGATTGGTTAGAGCTGACCTCCCCAGGCCTGGGACTCGATTAAGTTCTCAGCCCTCTGTGCATCTCTTCAAGGTGATGTGAACGATTATGTGTCTGTATTGTAACTTGTTTGTACCACTTTTGCCTATGAGAATGCACTCCTCACGTTGCAACACTTGTTACTGTCTGCATCTGACTTGCTGGGATCGGCTCCGCTTTCCCACCACGGATGACTGTCCATTGTTACGTTGGGTTGTACCACGTGTTTGGGGGCCACAGAATTGAGCTCTGTAGCTCGAATTCATGAGAATTTATTCTGTTTCTCTGCAGTTCATCCCTTTGTCGCCCGGAGATTGGAATGTGTCTCATATCTCTGACCTTGGCTGTGAGCCTGCTTCGTGCTCTGTGCCGCCTGAATCATCTCTCCTTGTCTCTGCTTCATTGCTTTTGGGCCTTCTGTAATTTCCCTTAGACATATAGTATAAATTCTACATATTCATGTTATTCTAAATACTCTATATGTTAGTCACACTTGTTCCTATCTGGCTCCATATATATCCCTCTAGTCCCATAGGGTTGTTTGCGTTAAGCATTTGCAAGCTTCCTCAGGATCTCTTGTGCCTTGCGGTTCTGCGTTACTGCATTTGGCTAATGAAAAAATTATAAAAGCATTAACAGTATGTATATGTATCTGTCCTCTAGCTATTGAACTGTGTAAGCATGTCCTTCGTATATGCATGCAACTGTGTGTTTGTGTAATGCGGTGCAGGACTGCGAGTATGCTTCATGTCTAACGCTGCTACGTCGTGGTGTCACTAATAACGTCAGCATTGTGGCTTTTTGTTGCTTAGTCGAGACTGTCCATATAGGTGTCTCTGTCCACAATCTCTGGTTCTTCTGCTATACATGTGACGACTTGCATTGTATTCGGTCTGTATGGCTGACTGAGAGGATACCTTTCAGTGTACTTGTCAATCATTGGTGCATTCAGGATTCGTCTGAAATAAGATGGGTGGCTGTGAGCATTTCTGGCTCTTCGTCTCGACATGAATCTGGGGGAGATAAGGGGCATCTTCAGGACCTTCTCTTCAGTCCTCCCTCTGGTTGACCCACCAACCACATACTCGTATTTCACACCTGTCGCTCTTGGGTGCCATATCTTCGTTATCCCTCCGAGGTGTCCATAATAATTTACATGTTCATCAAAAGTCCAGTTCATATAGCCGCATACTCCTTCTGGTTTTCACCATACCCATTTATCTTCATAGACCTTAGCATGATGCGGATAATCTAGCTTCATTGCCTTAAGTGGGAATAGTGGATAGTTTGCTATTCTGTTTCTCCGCTTGTCTCGTTCTTCTACTATGTTGTCCTTCGTTCTGCCTATGTTCACATCCATCAGCACCTTCATGCCAATAGTTTTCTCTGTTGTATTTCGGCACTAGGGAATACAGATCTTCACCACGAATAGTGTCACTAGTGGCAATATCAGTGTTCCTAATATCACGTTCAGCCCATCTGGTAGCCATGATGGCATTCATGACCACATGTATGTTATCCAGCTCTGGTCCTTTTCAGTCCCCTTGGCTTCTTCCTCCATCTTGGCATGCATCTTCGATAGCTGGATTACCGCTTCGGTCAGTGTGCGTTATCTTCGTCATTGGCAGGTGGAATGTGCAACAGGATCTCACAATTTTTGCACAGACTCCTCCTTCCATTGCTGTGAGCAGATCCAGAACATATCTATTCTGTAGCGCCATCAACCTTACTGCTCGGAGCTCTTCTTTTATGGCGTTGAACCCATTCACTGTAGAGCTTATTGTCATCATCAGCTCCCAGCGGGTAATCTGCAGCCATTTTGCATTTGTATTTGTCTGCAGAGATGAAACTACTTATGCAAAAAACATTTGCATTCTGCTGCATAAACTATATTCTGGTGCCACATCATCTAGAGCTGCTTCTGATTTTTCTGAGAAATATAGTGGCTCCTTTTCACTCTACTTATTTCCGCCAACTTCTTCCCTTTTCCTGTGTGTTCTTCTTACACTGGCCCTCATTACGACCCTGGCGGAAAGTGACTGACCGGACCGCCACAGCGTAAATAGCGTTTCTGCCATTGCACGATGGAGCAAAGTGCGGCCCATTCCGACCCATCGGGCACGAGCACCACGGCATGGCGGAAGTGCAAAGTCCGCGATGGCGGAAATGACCCCAAAACGGCCCACACCGCCGCCGTACGGCGCCCTAGGTGCAATACTGCCACCCATCTCAGCGGACACCGCAGTGAGCGCCAACCGGAAAGTACGGTGACCGGAAATATACGGAAACGGAAGTAAAAACATGGGCCCGGAACGGGAAACATCCCGCCGTACACCTATAAAACCACAAAATCCACACAACCACTAAAAACACTACCCTGAAACACACCCCAACCCGTCATCCACCCTAGCGAAACCAAGAAAAATGGGAAAAGTAGCGAAGAAAGCGTGCGACCGCAAGCGGCAGGTCCACTTCTCCCGTGAGGAACTCACCGTGCTAACAGAGACCCTCCAGGAGAATGCTGCCGTCATCTTCTCCACGCAAATGACCAGGACGGCACTTGCAAACAAGAAGGCCATATGGGCTCTGGTGGCACAGCGGGTAAGTGCGGTGGGGACCGCACCCCGCAACCCACAGCAATGCAGAAAGCGATGGGACGACCTGCGGATACGCGTCCGTAGCATACTTTCTGCCAACCGCAACATTGCCACAGCCACCGGGGGAGGTCCTGAATCACCCATCAAGTTGACCCCCTGGGAAGAAATCTGTGCCTCCACCATTGGAATGGAGAGCATAGAGGGAGTCGGAGGGATGGAGAAAGGAGTGCAGACATCCGAAGAATCAGGTAGGTGGCCCAAATAAAACAATGCTAAATCCACAATTTCCAATCATGTGAAGTACCATGTGTCCCCATAGTGCAACAGGAACACATGTCCAGGAGAACATCCACACACATTGGCCTGATAGCGCACTTTAAAACTCACAATAAATACATAAATAAATAAAAAACCCTAAAACACCCACTACACGTGCAGCAGGCACACCCTAACTGCAGGCTGCAAAACAACTGCACCCTCACTCCACACACAAATGAAAGCACCTCCAAGGCCCCGACCCAAATCACCCTCAGGTACCACCCCAATGCATGTGATACAATGCCATTCCAATTCCCACAGACCCATTAATAACCCTCACCCTCCTTTACTCCACCACAGGGTCCGATCCAAACGACGAGCATCAGGACACCCCTACCAGCACACCTGCAAAGAGGGCCAAGACCAACGGCCAAAGACCCTCCACCTCAGCTGCACGCATCAAGACACGGCAGCAGCACAAATCAGGTGGCAGCACAGAGGAGGGAACATCAACAGGCACCCCAGCAGCCAGCATGCCCACAACACCACCACCACAGGTCCCCCCAATGGATGCCACAGAAGGCACTGCCTCTGGTGGCAGCAGCACCATAGGTGACACCCCATTGATGGCAGCATGCTCCGACACAGAAGACGGGGATGTCGAAGTCAGATCCATCCATGACCTGTCCCAATCCCCCTGTCTGTCCCATCCCGTACAACATGAGGATACCACGCAGGGGCACCCACAAGACGACGACTGGCCATCCCCCACAAGCCCTGTGGCAAGGCAACATGAGGTCACTAGCCCCTCTGTGACACCACCGCAAATGGCCATGGCCCAGCAGAGGCAACAGTCCCTCGACCAGTTAATCGTGCAACAGCAGCAACTGGCCACGCTCCTCAAGGACCATGCCGATGAATGTGGGGGCACTAAGGCAGACATAGAAACATCAACTGAGACACTGAGGGCAGAAATGGAGAGAAGTACAGAGACACTAAGGGCACAAATGGAGAGTAGCACCGAGAGCCTGAGAGTACAAATGGAGAGAAGCACCGAGAGCCTGAGGGGGGAACTGCATGCGACGTCCAAAGACGTATGTGCCGAACTTGCCGCAGTGCGCTGTGTGCTCACTGAGCTCTCACAAACCCTTAGGGACATGCATGGACGTGAGCAGGCAGAGACATCATCCGTTGCAAGTTCCGTCCAGGGCAGCCCCCAACGTAGATCTGGGAGGAACCTGCGCTCCACAGGCAGGGGTGCCCCTGATACCCGCAGAGGGGGCTTGCAATAGCGACTGCCCACTGACAATGAGCATCTTTGGACACTGGTGTTCGGGGGGGAGGTAGGAGGGTGGAGGGGGTGTTTTGGGCTCACTTGGGTGGCGGGTCGATAGGGTGTTCAACATGATATCACATATGTCATAAACAATGCACGATCAACCAATGAGATGTGTGGACAATGATCTTTGTGTACTAGGCCATCATAGGCGTACAGTCCATATTGTGCATGTACCAGACACACACAGTGCCACGAGTACCGTGTCCATGTATCAGCCACCAGGCGTGAGTGCTAGAAGCATGCATCAATGAGATGCTGACGAATGTCACGGCCCTCCGGTGCCTCGCAGACTCCTTGAGGTGCTGCCACATCCCCACCCTCATCATGACCATCCTCAGGTGCTTGCAGTTCTGCGTCAGGGGGCATGGGCACATTTCTACGTACGCACATGTTGTGGAGCATGACACATGCCATGACCATCTTTGCAACCTTCTCATGGCGGTACAGGAGTGCCCCGCCAGACCTGCTGAGGCAGCGGAAACGAGTCTTCAGTAGGCCGAATGCCTGTTCAATGACTACACGGGTACGTGAGTGGGCATGGTTGTAGTCCTCCTCATGCTGGTCCCGTGGGTTCCGGACTGGTGTGAGGAGCCATCTCTTCAGTGGATATCCAGCATCACCTGTATGTGGACGATAAACGTATGATGTGGAATGCCATTGCTACGTACGCACACCCCCCCCCTTCCTGCCAGGTCATTGCCGCATCACATACCCCACATTATCATGCATGAAATGAGACTCACCGAGTAGCCAGGATCTGTTCCCTGCGTGTCGCTCCATGTAGCGTGGTATTGTAGAGTTCCTCAAGACCATAGAATCATGGGTTGATCCAGGGAATCGGGCACAACAATGTGTAATGATCCTGTTGGAGTCACACACCATTTGTACATTCAGGGAATGAAAGTGTTTTCGGTTGCGGTACTGGGCCTCCATGGCATGTGGGACGACCAATTCCACATGGGTGCAGTCGATGGCACCAATGCAACCCGGTATGCCGGCAAGTGCATGGAATCCCACTTTTGTGTTGGTAATTTCCTGCTCCGAGCGTGGTAGAGAGATGTAGTCGTCTGCGTGCTGCAGGAGGGCATCGAGCACTTGCAATAGTGTCCGTGAGAACAGTGGCTGAGAAATGCCATGCAACTGTCCGACTGTGTGCTGGTAGGTGCCTGTGGCCAGGAAGTGGAGTACAGACACCACCTTCAGTAGGGGTGGGATGGCGGTTGGGCTATCTATCATGCTGACAAGGTCAGCCTGTGTCATGTCCACAATGGCGGCTATGGTGTCCCGGTCCAAACGGTAGAGGGTGTGGATCTGCTCATCAGTGAGGTTGAACGGATGTGCTCGGAGGCGTGGGATTGCGGGCTGCCTGCGTGGTGGTAGTGGCTGTGCTGGCGGCCCTTGCTGGCCCTGCCTTGGCCTCCTCCTCCTCCTGCGTCTCCTCCGTGCGGCCGGTTGTAGTTGGTGTTCGTCTTCTTCTTGGAGTTGGAGTACTTGCAGTGCTATCAGGTCCCCCAGGGCCAACATCGCGAGTCCTGCCGGTAGCATTTCGGAGTGGGTGTGGTTGTGGGAGGAGACTGGGTGTGCAATTTATGTGTTTTCAGGCTGTATGGCCTCCACCTGTGGTGATTCATTCCACCTGTGCAAGCTGCTCTCCCCTTTGGCCGAGCACGTCCCGCACACAACGCTGCAATTCGAGTAATGGCATCTTGCTATTGCAATCATGTATTTGTACCCGATGGCCGTGTAACATTGGTTGATATGTACATTCGGCTATGGTCCCATTGTTTCACATGCAATCTTTGCAGTCGCGAACAGACTTGTGAAGGGTCAGTGGAACGTAGTACTCGAGTAACGGTGGGCCCTCATGCATCACTGTACCGAGTTGCACCGACGGGCGGGGCGTCCCATTTGTGGGTGAAGGCAGTTGCCATTTTCACACACAGCCGCACTAGATGGATTAATTTGTGATTTCAAACGGCCACAGATGCCTTTTCGACGTGATGTTGCAAATGAGGAATTCGAAGGGCGGCGCTTTCGGTTTTCAGCTAGCGGCGAGGAGATGCCCACAGGTCTGACTGCAAATATAACGTTCTATTGTTCAATGTCCTTGAGACAGGGGCCATGGCGAGGATGCAATGATTGATATGAATAGTTTGGGATGCGCAATAGCGACGTGGGCGATGAGGCCGGACGTTCCCAAATACATGTTACTTCACAACACTGGAATTACGGGCTGGGGCACTGTGGATTTTGCAGGCTGCATAACGCACAGACTCAATGGATATTTCTAATGTTATGTGAGTAAATATTCAGGCGTTTTTATACCGGGATGAGGGAATGATGAATGGATGCATGGGCAGATGATTTGATACAGAGTTTGCCATGTACAGGGCTTCTTGGAATCTGTCCGCCTCCCCTGCGCTATGTGATGCAGGGCTGCCATAGTGGGACCATCGTCTATCTGGCCTTGTTGAGCCCTCCCTGTCTCGACGCGCCTTCAGACACTTGTGTCCATGCACGTTAACATTCCCATCAGATGGATTCTGTTTTCACAGACGCATGCACACGTACACTCGTTTGTGATGGTGTTTACACCTCGATATAGATGGTTATGAGTCGCAAGTGGTTTTGGGGTGGTGATGATCCTTTGGAGTGGGCTAGCATGCATATGGCTGTGGATTTAGTGTGATCATTGAAGTGAGTTTTTCGAATGTAGTTCTGATGGCCATTCTGTTCTTTTTCTTTTTTTTTGGTTGACAGGTATCTCCTCCCCTTTTGCCACTGCCATCTGTATGCCACTCCTGCAGATGGCTTTTACTCCCGACACCTGCTGCTTCGTGTTAATCAGTGGAGCAGCATTACGATCTTATGGGACGATCGCCAATGGGCCACATGCCCTTACGCAGTACTAGTGGCTCGGAGCAACATTTCGGCCTTTCAGCTGGACTAGTGCCTCCCCATTGGGACGGCCCTGCGGTTCTGTGCGCTTCCATGTTGCCTTTTCGTACGTGAATGTGGCTCTGTGTACCATGATGGAACAGGGCGTCACACAAGTAGTAGCTGGTCATTTCTTGCGGATGCAGCCCACAATGGTGAAATGTGTTTTGGAGTTCATGGCCTAATGGCTGTATGGGCTTGGTGATTTTGTTGTGCATTAAATTTCTATTCTGATATGGGCCGTGTAGCGTTCTTCTTTGCAAGTGATGTGGCATATTCCTATTTGGGGAGCGATGTATTGTGAGGAGATCTGCATTGGGTTCCAGCTTCGGAGTTTAGTTGCGTGGTACTGTGCTGGGCGCGTTTGCCTACGAAGCCCAGTGAGGTCAGGGATGGGGGCTGCCAATATGACTGTTTGAATGTTGTCATGCTCAGGGGCGGGGGATTGGGTTTTGTGTAACAGATGCCGGTCAGCCAGGTGGACTGGTGGAATGATGTGATTTTCGGAATATTGCTGGTCACAGGTGCCTGTGTTTGCGTGCGTTTCTTGGTGGGGGACTGTGGTCATGTCCATTTGTATAGCTTCTGTATTCGTGCCATCTGTGCCCTGCAGCTCCCATTGGCCCCTCTTGTGATTCTTTTGTTCGTTGGCATGCATGGGTGACTTGTACATTTCACTGGTTGCATTGTGACTTCATTGCACCTACGGGGAGTTGTACTTTGTGGGCAGGGAGCGGTGTACAGGCACTCAGTGGGGCCGTTTACGGTTGATTCGCGATGCCGTACTTCTCACCATGGCGGAATTATACTTTCCGCCGTGCTTGATGGCGTTAGGTACATGTCCGCTAGGGTCGGAATTCGCGTACCGTTGCGCCATGGTGGTATTTACGGTTTGGCATGGCGCGCGCGCGCGTGCTTGGTGCAGTTAGCGTTGGCGTTCACTACGGTGTCGCTAATGACATCGTACTTTGCGGTGACGGGTCATAGTCGCACCGAGCGCTATTCGATGGCGGTATTGCATTTCCACCATCGTTTTTCGATTTCCGCAAGGGTCGTAATGAGGCCCACTGACCTTTTCTTCCTTTTGTTAGAGTCCAACTTCGGGAAGTCATCAAACTTTATATCCTTCCGTGTCACAACCAATGATGCCATATTGATATGCACCACCGAGCAAACACCTCCCCAGTTGGGTGGCAGATTCTCGTATGCCTTGGATCTGCATGCCCAATAGTGATCCATTAGTACTGCAGTGCCTTTCTTCTTCGCTGCATGCTTTTCTATGCTACGGCATCCTGCATTCTCACCAACTTTCTCTTCACCATCATCCTGGGAACTGAGTGCTGGCGTTTTTAGGGGTATTATAGCCATTGATCCAGCTTCGTTCTCCACTTGTCATTTTCTTCTTGTACTTTGATCACTGATGATTGTACTAGGGTATCTGCTTTGCTTTCCACTACTCCTTCCTTTCATCCATCCTCTGTGTATACTTGACCATACACGAGCATCTGCGGTCTTTCGCAGCCTCCAGGTTCTCCTCCTATCTCCTTCACCCTTTTCCATGGGCAGGGCAATTCTTTCAAAGTTATAGTCTCTGGATGTCCCTTTTGTGGGCCATTAGTTATATATTGTATTGTTTCGTCTAACTGCCAATAATTGTTCATCATGTCGAGAGTCTTTATGTAACTGTCGTCATACGTGAACGTCACTTGAGACATCAATCTCAATGTTGCTGTCCTCCCTTGAAATCTTCCTCCAGTTGTTACCATAGATAGGTATATCAGGCACTGTTCTCTTGATACTAGTATTGCAGTTGCTATAAATGTTCTGGAAGCACTCTTGGTGTAGGGGCAGTGTCGGTGAGATAGCGATCTACCCCCTTCATATCTGTGTCAACACTGCGCTTACCTCTCGTTACCGTGCTTGCAGTGCTCTCCTGTCCAATTGACTGACATGGTCGTTCCACCCGCTGGTGTCGGGGTAATGTTAGTAGAGGATGCTAGCAACAAGCAAAATTCTCCAAAATATCAATACAAATACTCTGCATGGTATAAAGAGACACAACAATATATTTGTTCACCCATATTTTACCTGTGCTGATGGAGCCTTGTGCAGCTTGAAGATATAGTTGCCCGCCTTTAATGCGCAGAAATTAGCATTACTGTGTTAGTAGCAGGTTAATCCTTAAGCCCCGTAAACCCTATAATCGTTTATCTCAAAGATGAATAACTGCTCCCACAGATTTCCGATTCCAGAGTCCCTCAGTATAGAGAGGATAGACGTGTTTACCTAGTTGTGGGTACACTTGAGTCAGGTATGCTGTAAAGGCAGGATAGTATACTCTAGGTGAACTTTCTCACATTGTGGACAAATTGGTTCTAGAAAGTATCATGGTGGAAATCAGTGGGTAACATAAACAATCACTAAATATAACAGCCAGCTGTGTCGAAGAATGTATGTATAAAATAAAATAACAAACAACCAGTGTACCCTCACTCTGGATGTGTCGGTTGTCCTTGCCCTAACTCTGCTGCCCTTGAGCAAGTAACCATTGGGTGTCCTCCACTTAGCAGTATAAGTTCAGAATTATCGTTTTGCTCTTCATGTTGCTGATCGTTGGCCCTGTTGATCTCGTTGCCAGGTGAGGCCACTGCTTGGTAGGGCTTGATGTCTGCCACGTGATTCCAGACTGTCTTTCCTTCAAGCTTCACTGTTCATCTGCCACTCTCTCCACTATGTAGGGACAGTACATTTCTTTGCATCTCACCTGCTGATCAAATTCCTCAGTAATACAGTATCACTAACCCTAACATGCCTTTTTTATCCCAGAGTCTTTTGGTTCATTTTCACTGTTGCTCTCTCCATTGTCTTCTGGGCCTCCCTGGTGGTGTTGTATCTGGCGAGAGATAAAAGAGGCACTAGCAATCAAGGAAGTAATGTAATCATACATTTCCTGGCCTAACACATCTGCACTATTCTCAGCACCATTCAGTGCTCTAGTGGGAGGAGCTAATGGGAGTTGCATGTGTCGTCCTGTCACCACCTCATGGGGCGTTAAATGGTGGTTCGATCTGGGCTTATTGCGCAATGGAAAGAGTGCAAGAGGCAGGCATTGGAGCCAGTTTTTCTTTGTGCTCTATTTTGTCTTTGTGATCTGTTTTGTCTTTGCAATCATCTCCTTCAAAAGGCCATTCAGGTGTTCACACACCCCATTTGCTTTTGGGTTATTAGCACAAGAGAACTTTTTTTGAATGCCCAGCAACATAGTAATGTGCTTGAACATCTCATTGCCGAAGTGAGCGCCATTGTCAGACTGCAAGACCTCACACACGCCCCGTTGTGGGAATTCTTCCTGGACCAAGAACTTTTCTGCACTGAGGGCATCATGATGGGAACAAGGACCTGCCTCAACCGAGAGAATGGGCACACAACCACAATCATGTTGCGGTATCCTTGGCAAACCTGAATCATGTCGACATAGTCAATGTGGAGATGCTGGAATGAGCCTGCTGGGCGAGGTATGGATCCTCTCACAACTCTCAATATATGTCCTGCAGTGAACTTCTTGCATGTCAAACAGTGCTTATGAATTCAGCCATATGTTCTGCCAAACTAGGACAGAACCATGTTTCTTCAATATGGGCGGCAATTACCTCCTTTCCTGTGTCCGTTGGATAGTATAACTGTGTAAGTGCAGTGTTCAATAATGCTAATGTCATCACCACATTCCCTGTATTGTTCTGCATCAATAGGGCGTCTGTCAGAGATACTCTACATCCCCACCTAGTCCAAAACTCCTTCTTTTCCCTGTGTGCAGCTCTTGCAATTCCATTATGTGTGTTTCTGGTAATGCATTGTACCCCTCCTTCAGTACCATTGCTTTTGCATAATCTCGGGCATGTGATGCTGTCTCCATTTCAATTGGCTCTCCAAAATATGCTGCACATTTTGCTTCTGAGGCTGCTGCTTCATTTCCCCTTGAGATAGGATCTTCCCCTCGTGTGTGTGCCTGGCACTTCACTATGCCTATCTGCGCGGGGTACTGTATAACTTTTGTTAGCCTACCCGATAAGAGTGCATGCTGTACAAGTGACCTGTCTGATCTCCTGGAACCTCTCCTAATCCATCATGCCAGTCCTGAGTGTACTATTGATGTCACGTACACGGATTCTGACTACACTGTCAATTCTTTCCCTTTGCTGTGTTCCAAGGCTAACATTAAAACCACTAATCCTGCTGCTTGTGCTGAATAATGTCATGGCAATTGCGCACTGGCCACTACCTCACTTCCATCTTCCCTCAACCTCACCGCTACAGTTCCTGTATGCCTAACTAAAACTGTCTGGTCAGTTGTCGAAGACCTGTCAATGTACAGCACGTTTCCCCCTCAAGTGCATCCTCATGTACTTTGCGGGTGTCACTGAATTCCTGTATGTTTTCTGCACAGTCGTCTGCGTAGTCACCTTCCTGTAAGACTGTCATGATGCCTACCCCCGGAGCACCAGGCCAGGCCCAGCACCCCTGGGAGCAGGCATCATGCCCCCGGGTAAAAGCCCAGCTGCCCCTTATAGGGGATCTTTGGACTCTGTCCTGGCGCCGTTGGCGCCAGGCTCATGTTGGACATCAGTCCTGGCGCCATAGGCACCAGGCTCATAAAGGAAGGTGTTTGGTGCACTTACCTGATGCAGACCATGCTGCAAGATTCAGGCCTCACTGAGACCTGAAAGGGACTATTATTTCATTGGGACTATTTTGACACTCGGGCGTGGCCAGGGAAGGATACTTACCTGGAACTACTTTGGGGACTATTTAAGCCACGCCCAGACAGTATCTCACACTTCGCGTTGTTCTGCATCCAAGCAGCTGAACGCTCACCGTGTCTGCTCCTGCATCTGGTCTCCAGCCACGCCCGCCTCGATCCTGGAACACCTGTAAGGAAAGAAGAGAAGAGAAAGGTGAAAACCAAGAATTTTATCAAACTTCTTACCTGCATCCGGAACCTTCACGCCAGCGTTCCTGAGAAAAGACTTTCATTTAAAAGCACCGTGTTGCTCGCTGCAGCGCCGCGCTTCCCTCACCTGTCCTCGGGATTTCTTCTGGCTCCACCGCGACTGTCTGCTCCGGTCGCCACATCTCTGTGCCTAGGGGAGAGAAGAAGAGACAAAAGGTGAGCATGAGGAAAGCCAAATTTTCCGCCATAACACTTACCGGTCTTCTGTTGGTGGACCATCCCTCATTTCGGGTCGGCGCCGCTTCGTTGGCAGGTACCGCACCCCGGCCCCTATGGGGAAAGGACAAAAGACATTACTGGAGGAATATAAAGACATTAAGAGGGGTCGCCCCCATCGCTAACTCACCTGAGTTTACCATCGGCAAGTCAATCCCTCAACGCATCGCCTTCATTCTGCACCTGAAATAAAGGACAGATCACAGGTTAGGAAGGCAACAGAAAAGGAGGCTCAACACTTGAACTTTTGTAATCTTCATACTTACGGCGTTCCGCTCGGAAAAGTCAAGTGGATTTTGCCAGCGCCATTCTGAAAACCAGTGAAGTAACTGGACAAACACGCGCCCTGCACCAGAAGCAGGATGGAGAGTTCATCCTTTCAAACCATAAGGTGAGCTTCAACCGGGGGTTTCGGAGGAAGTTAGAGAAGAACGAAGTGGGGTAGGGGGGAGCAAGCACACTATTCTGCAGACTGTTAATCCCCTTTCTCATCTGCAGAAGAATATTCCTACGGGCCAGGCAAGCAAGATTTGAGGGTCCTGTTCAGTCGGTGTTCCGAGTTCTGCGCATCACGCTCGAAGAGGCCACAGCAACCCAGACTAGACCAGCGCCTCCGTGGGAGTCAGGTGAGTGTTACAGAACGCAAAGCCTTCCTACAAATTCCCACCCAGGCGCTATGGAAACTTCTGAGACTGATCAGTTGGCCCAACTACTGGGGGAATTACGGGCCGAAGTACACGCCGCTCGTCAAGAGACTAATGCTCTCAGGAGGGAAGTGATTGTATCAAAGGAAAGAACTGATGACCTGGCTAGACAGTTTTTGCAAGGTCAAGCTGGACACACTCCTCTACCCGGTTCCGGGGGGAACCCCGCTCCTGTGGTTCCCAGTAACCCTGTGCAGATTAATCTACCTGGAGACATGCCGCTGGCCCCACCCGAATGCTTTGCTGGGGACCCCAAACGATTCGCTGTATTCATGAATCAGTGTCGTTTGCACTTCCTGTGCAGACCTGGGGCCTTCCCTAATGACCAGACCAAGGTAGCCTTTGTATTGTCATATCTCAGCGGCTGTGCTGCCGATTGGTCAGTTCCACTGGTTACTCAAGATGATCCGATTCTCTGTGATTTTCAAGAATTTCAAGCAAGCATGGAAAGGTTATTTGCTCGACACTCTCAGGGGCAGGCTCTGGATGATGAACTCCTATCCCTGCGACAGGGCACTCAGGACCTCCTATCCTACATTGCAACCTTTAATAGACTAATTGTGGAAACTGGGTGGCCAGAGGATAAAAGAATCACGTTATTTTATCGAGGTCTACGCGGAGAACTTAAAGATGTCCTGGCCCAAGTTGTAAATCCGCCCCAAGAATGCACAGAATATATAGACTTAGTGGTCCAATTGGATCACAGACTTCAAAACAGAAAAGCAGATCGGTCCAAGTTTGAGACCCGGGTGTTGGTCAAGACCCACGCTAACCCCAAGGGTGCTGATGTCTCTGAGCCTATGCAAATTGGAGGGGTTAAAGGACCTTTAACTCAAAAATAACGTGAAAGAAGACGGCAGATGCAATTATGTCTTTATTGTGGGTCCTCTGGACACTTTCTACGAGATTGCACGGCAAAACCGCCCAAGAAGGTGGTAGGAGCCGCTGTTAAAAACCATGAAGACTCTGTTTCCGGAAACAACCACGCCCGACAAGCATAGAGGTCCGCTTGCCGAGCTTGAAAACTAACTCTCAGACCTCGCATTTCATTGTGCCAATGGTCCTCGTAGATCCGGAACAGCCTAAGCGGTTGCATGCAATAAAGGCATACATCGATAGTGGGGCTGTAGGAAATTATGTGGATCGTGAATTGGTCTCTAGGATTAACCTCCCGCTGCGTCCTAAAACCAGCAAAGATGTCATCACCACAGTCGATGGAACCGAAATTGCCTCTGGACCGGTAACACATTCCACTGCTGAGGTGACACTTATAGGTCTGGACGGCCATCGGGAGGCAGTTGTGTTTGAGGTAATCAAGGCTCCACAGTTTCTGGTTATTCTCGGAATCCCTTGGTTAGAGACACATAATCCTCGAATTGATTGGCGAGCGAAGAGAATAACCTTCCCGGATTGTGCACAAACCTGCTACCCAGAAAATCTGAAGATTAGTCTAGCGTCTGTAACCTCTGTCTCCATGCAACTACCTCCGGAATACCAAGACTTTCAGGACGTCTTCCAAAAGGAACAGGCCAACACGTTACCTCCCCACAGATCGTACGATTGCCAAATCGATCTGGTGCCCGGTGCACAACCTCCTTGTAGCAGGATTTATGCCCTTACTGAACCTGAGAATCTGCATTTCAGACAATATTTAGATCAATACCTAGCCAATGGTTTCATTCGCCCGTCAAAGTCTCCGGCATCCTCGGCTTTGTTCTTCGTGCCCAAAAAAGAAGGCGACCTTAGAACTTGTATCGACTACCGCGCATTGAACCAGATAACTGTTAAAAACCGTTACCCACTGCCTCTGATCCCTGAACTCCTTGACCAGGTGAAGGACGCTTGCGTATACACCAAGTTAGATCTCCGGGGGGCTTATCATCTGGTGCGAGTAAAAGAAGGCGACGAATGGAAAACGGCCTTCCGTACAAAATATGGATTATTCGAATACCAGGTGATGCCTTTCGGGTTGTGCAACGCGCCTGCTGCCTTCCAATTCTTCATGAACAATGTCCTTCGGGAACTCATCGATGTTTGTGTTGTCGTATATATCGATGACATTCTTGTGTACACCTCTTCGGCATCTGATCACAGAAAGCATGTCAGGGCCGTCCTTGAGAAATTGCGCCAGCACAAACTGTTTGCAAAGCTGGAAAAGTGCGTTTTCCATACCACCGAGGTTGAGTTTCTTGGATTCATCCTGACACTTAAAGGGGTCCGAATGGACTCACGAAAAGTGGATGCCATCCTCAAATGGCCATCTCCTAGTTCGGTGAAAAGTGTCCAAAGCATGCTTGGTTTTGCTAATTTTTATCGCAGATTTATCCCGGAATTTTCACGTGTGGTACAACCCATCACTGCACTCTTGCGAAAAAATAAACGCTTCGAATGGACCGAGGAATCCGAACAGGCCTTTCAGGAATTGAAAGCTAAATTCACGTCCGCACCTATTTTGAAGCACCCGCGTCCCGATCTCCCTTATATAGTCGAAACCGACGCGTCCACCTTAGCCATGGGAGCTGTCCTGTCTCAGAGAGACCCTGAAACCAACCAACTGCACCCTGTAGCATTTTGGTCCAGAAAGTTCTCGCCGCCAGAGATAAATTATGCAATCACCGATAAGGAATTATTAGCCATTAAGTCCGCCTTTAAGGCCTGGCGGCATTATCTTCTTGGCGCCAGGCATACCATCACCGTGATCACCGAAACTTACAATATTTAAAAACTGCCAAGGCTCAATCGTCACGTCAGCTCCGATCGGCTTTGTTTTTTGCTGAGGTCGATTTTGTAATCACTTACCGCCCCGGCTTTAAGAATTGCAAAGCGGACGCGCTATCTCGAATAGGAATGGGAGAAATAGACACAAACTCAGAACCTGTGCCGATAATTCCCGAACAAAGAATTTTGGGGATAACCTCTTTACAAACCCTTGAAGAAATTCAAGCACGGGTAAAACAACTCCTGGACTCTACAGCCTTGCAGGATTGGATCCGAAGGGGGTCTTACTTTTCGGTCAACAATGGCCTACCTTACTTCCAAGGACGCTTATTTCTGCCAGAAAAGGAATTGCAAGAACTGGTTATTTCCCGTCATCATGATACCCTGATGGAAGGACATCCTGGCATTGCCAAAACTGAGGAAAAAATTAAACGACAATTCTGGTGGCCTTCCTGGTGAAAGGATATTAAATCTTTCGTGATGTCCTGTGGAGTTTGCGCCCAAAACAAAGGCCAAAAGACAAAACCCGCCGGTCTTCTTCAGCCTTTACACATTCCAACAGCACCTTGGCAAACCTTGTCACTAGATTTTATCACGGACTTGCCCCCTTGTAATGGATACAATACTATTCTGGTTGTGGTGGATTTATTTTCCAAGATGGCCCATTTTATTCTGTTGAAAGGATTACCTTCAGCTTCTGTCCTAGCCAAGGAATTCCTCGAAAATATCATCCGTTTGCATGGATTCCCGTCCATATTAGTCTCCGACCGAGGAAGCCAGTTTATTTCTCATTTTTGGAGAAAGTGTTGTCAACTGGCTCAAATCGACGTAAGACTCTCGACCAGCCACCACCCACAGACCGATGGTCAGACGGAGAGAACGAACCAGACCCTTGAACAATACCTACGATGTATGTTGCACCAATCGGAGGGTAATTGGAAGGATATTTTATGGGTGGCCGAATAGGCATACAATAACTCGGTACACTCTGGAACTGGACAAAGCCCCTTTTATACCCTATATGGACATCACCCTCGTACTTCAGACCTGGACTCACCTCTGAGCCTTGAAATGCCCGCAGTGGACCATTTGCATTCCACGATAACTCAAGCCTTCAAGGATGCAACTGCCCATTTGCAATAAGCGAAAGGGAAATACAAAAAGAATGCGGGTCTGCACCGGAGTGAGGCGCCTCCATACCAAATAGGGGATCAAGTATGGTTGGCTACCAAACACTTATTGCTCAAGGGACCTCAAACTTTTAATCCAAGGTATTTGGGCCCTTACTCGATCAAAGCTATAATTAACCCAGTGGCAGTCAAGCTCGATCTACCAGCTAACATGCGGATTCACCCCGTTTTTCATGTGTCACTTTTGAAACCAGTGCAACCAGGCACCAGATTAATAAAGCCACCAGAACCAATCCAGATAGATTGGGAGCCTGAATTCAAGGTGAAAAACATTTTGGATTCTAAGATCTCAAAATCAAAGCTTTTCTATCTAATTGATTGGAAAGGGTACGGGCCTCAGGAAAGGTCTTGGGAACCCAGCGACCACGTACATGCACCTCGGCTGGTAAAAAGGTTCCATCGGAATTTCCCAAACAAACCAAAACCTCCAGAGGGAACGACCTTGGGAGGGGCTTTGGGGGGGAGTGCTGTCATGATGCCTACCCCCGGAGCACCAGGCCAGGCCCAGCTCCCCCGGGAGCAGGCATCATGCCCCCGGGTAAAAGCCCAGCAGTCCCTTATAGGGGCTCTTTGGACTCTGTCCTGGCGCCTTTGGCGCCAGGCTCATAAAGGAAGGTGTTTTGTGCACTTACCTGATGCAGACCATGCTGCAAGATTCAGGCCTCCCTGAGACCTGAAAGGGACTATTTTTTTCATTGGGACTATTTTGCCACTCGGGCGTGGCCAGGGAAGGATACTTACCTGGAACTACTTTGGGGGCTATTTAAGCCACGCCCCGACAGTAGCTCACGCTTCGTGTTTTTCTGCATCCAAGCAGCTGAACGCTCACCGTGTTTGCTCCTGCATCTGGTCTCCAGCCACGCCCGCCTCGATCCTGGAACACCTGTAAGGAAAGAGAAAGGTGAAAACCAAGAATTTTTATCAAACTTCTTACCTGCATCCGGAACCTTCACGCCAGCGTTCCTGAGAAAAGACTTTCATTTAAAAGCACCGCGTTGCTCGCTGCAGCGCCGCGCTTCACTCACCTGTCCTCGGGAGTTCTTCTGGCTCCACCGCGACTGTCTGCTCCGGTCGCCACATCTCTGCGCCTAGGGGGGAGAAGAAGAGACAAAAGCAAAGTCTCCAGCAAAGTTGCTGGGGGTCTCTAAGGTGAAGGGAATTGGCAGAAGAAACATATGAGGAAAGCCTAATTTTCCGCCATAACACTTACCGGTCTTCTGTTGGTGGACCATTCCTCATTTCGGGTCGGCGCCGCTTCGTTGGCAGGTACCGCACCCCGGCCCCTATGGGGAAAGGACAAAAGACATTACTGGAGGAATATAAAGACATTAAGAGGGGTCGCCCCCATCGCTAACTCACCTGAGTTTACCATCGGCAATTCAATCCCTCAACGCATCGCCTTCATTCTGCACCTGAAATAAAGGACAGATCACAGGTCAGGAAGGCAACAGAAAAGGAGGCTCAACACTTGAACTTTTGTAATCTTCATACTTACGGCGTTCCGCTCGGAAAAGTCAAGTGGATTTTGCCAGCGCCATTCTGAAAACCAGTGAAGTAACTGGACAAACACGCGCCCTGCACCAGAAGCAGGATGGAGAGTTCATCCTTTCAAACCATAAGGTGAGCTTCAACCGGGGGTTTCGGAGGAAGTTAGAGAAGAACGAAGGGGGGTAGGGGGGAGCAAGCACACTATTCTGCAGACTGTTAATCCCCTTTCTCATCTGCAGAAGAATATTCCTACGGGCCAGGCAAGCAAGATTTGAGGGTCCTGTTCAGTCGGTGTTCCGAGTTCTGCGCATCACGCTCGAAGAGGCCACAGCAACCCAGACTAGACCAGCGCCTCCGTGGGAGTCAGGTGAGTGTTACAGAACGCAAAGCCTTCCTACAAATTCCCACCCAGGCGCTATGGAAACTTCTGAGACTGATCAGTTGGCCCAACTACTGGGGGAATTACGGGCCGAAGTACACGCCGCTCGTCAAGAGACTAATGCTCTCAGGAGGGAAGTGATTGTATCAAAGGAAAGAACTGATGACCTGGCTAGACAGTTTTTGCAAGGTCAAGCTGGACACACTCCTCTACCCGGTTCCGGGGGGAACCCCGCTCCTGTGGTTCCCAGTAACCCTGTGCAGATTAATCTACCTGGAGACATGCCGCTGGCCCCACCCGAACGCTTTGCTGGGGACCCCAAACGATTCGCTGTATTCATGAATCAGTGTCGTTTGCACTTCCTGTGCAGACCTGGGGCCTTCCCTAATGACCAGACCAAGGTAGCCTTTGTATTGTCATATCTCAGCGGCTGTGCTGCCGATTGGTCAGTTCCACTGGTTACTCAAGATGATCCGATTCTCTGTGATTTTCAAGAATTTCAAGCAAGCATGGAAAGGTTATTTGCTCGACACTCTCAGGGGCAGGCTCTGGATGATGAACTCCTATCCCTGCGACAGGGCACTCAGGACCTCCTATCCTACATTGCAACCTTTAATAGACTAATTGTGGAAACTGGGTGGCCAGAGGATAAAAGAATCACGTTATTTTATCGAGGTCTACGCGGAGAACTTAAAGATGTCCTGGCCCAAGTTGTAAATCCGCCCCAAGAATGCACAGAATATATAGACTTAGTGGTCCAATTGGATCACAGACTTCAAAACAGAAAAGCAGATCGGTCCAAGTTTGAGACCCGGGTGTTGGTCAAGACCCACGCTAACCCCAAGGGTGCTGATGTCTCTGAGCCTATGCAAATTGGAGGGGTTAAAGGACCTTTAACTCAAAAATAACGTGAAAGAAGACGGCAGATGCAATTATGTCTTTATTGTGGGTCCTCTGGACACTTTCTACGAGATTGCACGGCAAAACCGCCCAAGAAGGTGGTAGGAGCCGCTGTTAAAAACCATGAAGACTCTGTTTCCGGAAACAACCCCGCCCGACAAGCATAGAGGTCCGCTTGCCGAGCTTGAAAACTAACTCTCAGACCTCGCATTTCATTGTGCCAATGGTCCTCGTAGATCCGGAACAGCCTAAGCGGTTGCATGCAATAAAGGCATACATCGATAGTGGGGCTGTAGGAAATTATGTGGATCGTGAATTGGTCTCTAGGATTAACCTCCCGCTGCGTCCTAAAACCAGCAAAGATGTCATCACCACAGTCGATGGAACCGAAATTGCCTCTGGACCGGTAACACATTCCACTGCTGAGGTGACACTTATAGGTCTGGACGGCCATCGGGAGGCAGTTGTGTTTGAGGTAATCAAGGCTCCACAGTTTCTGGTTATTCTCGGAATCCCTTGGTTAGAGACACATAATCCTCGAATTGATTGGCGAGCGAAGAGAATAACCTTCCCGGATTGTGCACAAACCTGCTACCCAGAAAATCTGAAGATTAGTCTAGCGTCTGTAACCTCTGTCTCCATGCAACTACCTCCGGAATACCAAGACTTTCAGGACGTCTTCCAAAAGGAACAGGCCAACACGTTACCTCCCCACAGATCGTACGATTGCCAAATCGATCTGGTGCCCGGTGCACAACCTCCTTGTAGCAGGATTTATGCCCTTACTGAACCTGAGAATCTGCATTTCAGACAATATTTAGATCAATACCTAGCCAATGGTTTCATTCGCCCGTCAAAGTCTCCGGCATCCTCGGCTTTGTTCTTCGTGCCCAAAAAAGAAGGCGACCTTAGAACTTGTATCGACTACCGCGCATTGAACCAGATAACTGTTAAAAACCGTTACCCACTGCCTCTGATCCCTGAACTCCTTGACCAGGTGAAGGACGCTTGCGTATACACCAAGTTAGATCTCCGGGGGGCTTATCATCTGGTGCGAGTAAAAGAAGGCGACGAATGGAAAACGGCCTTCCGTACAAAATATGGATTATTCGAATACCAGGTGATGCCTTTCGGGTTGTGCAACGCGCCTGCTGCCTTCCAATTCTTCATGAACAATGTCCTTCGGGAACTCATCGATGTTTGTGTTGTCGTATATATCGATGACATTCTTGTGTACACCTCTTCGGCATCTGATCACAGAAAGCATGTCAGGGCCGTCCTTGAGAAATTGCGCCAGCACAAACTGTTTGCAAAGCTGGAAAAGTGCGTTTTCCATACCACCGAGGTTGAGTTTCTTGGATTCATCCTGACACTTAAAGGGGTCCGAATGGACTCACGAAAAGTGGATGCCATCCTCAAATGGCCATCTCCTAGTTCGGTGAAAAGTGTCCAAAGCATGCTTGGTTTTGCTAATTTTTATCGCAGATTTATCCCGGAATTTTCACGTGTGGTACAACCCATCACTGCACTCTTGCGAAAAAATAAACGCTTCGAATGGACCGAGGAATCCGAACAGGCCTTTCAGGAATTGAAAGCTAAATTCACGTCCGCACCTATTTTGAAGCACCCGCGTCCCGATCTCCCTTATATAGTCGAAACCGACGCGTCCACCTTAGCCATGGGAGCTGTCCTGTCTCAGAGAGACCCTGAAACCAACCAACTGCACCCTGTAGCATTTTGGTCCAGAAAGTTCTCGCCGCCAGAGATAAATTATGCAATCACCGATAAGGAATTATTAGCCATTAAGTCCGCCTTTAAGGCCTGGCGGCATTATCTTCTTGGCGCCAGGCATACCATCACCGTGATCACCGAAACTTACAATATTTAAAAACTGCCAAGGCTCAATCGTCACGTCAGCTCCGATCGGCTTTGTTTTTTGCTGAGGTCGATTTTGTAATCACTTACCGCCCCGGCTTTAAGAATTGCAAAGCGGACGCGCTATCTCGAATAGGAATGGGAGAAATAGACACAAACTCAGAACCTGTGCCGATAATTCCCGAACAAAGAATTTTGGGGATAACCTCTTTACAAACCCTTGAAGAAATTCAAGCACGGGTAAAACAACTCCTGGACTCTACAGCCTTGCAGGATTGGATCCGAAGGGGGTCTTACTTTTCGGTCAACAATGGCCTACCTTACTTCCAAGGACGCTTATTTCTGCCAGAAAAGGAATTGCAAGAACTGGTTATTTCCCGTCATCATGATACCCTGATGGAAGGACATCCTGGCATTGCCAAAACTGAGGAAAAAATTAAACGACAATTCTGGTGGCCTTCCTGGTGAAAGGATATTAAATCTTTCGTGATGTCCTGTGGAGTTTGCGCCCAAAACAAAGGCCAAAAGACAAAACCCGCCGGTCTTCTTCAGCCTTTACACATTCCAACAGCACCTTGGCAAACCTTGTCACTAGATTTTATCACGGACTTGCCCCCTTGTAATGGATACAATACTATTCTGGTTGTGGTGGATTTATTTTCCAAGATGGCCCATTTTATTCTGTTGAAAGGATTACCTTCAGCTTCTGTCCTAGCCAAGGAATTCCTCGAAAATATCATCCGTTTGCATGGATTCCCGTCCATATTAGTCTCCGACCGAGGAAGCCAGTTTATTTCTCATTTTTGGAGAAAGTGTTGTCAACTGGCTCAAATCGACGTAAGACTCTCGACCAGCCACCACCCACAGACCGATGGTCAGACGGAGAGAACGAACCAGACCCTTGAACAATACCTACGATGTATGTTGCACCAATCGGAGGGTAATTGGAAGGATATTTTATGGGTGGCCGAATAGGCATACAATAACTCGGTACACTCTGGAACTGGACAAAGCCCCTTTTATACCCTATATGGACATCACCCTCGTACTTCAGACCTGGACTCACCTCTGAGCCTTGAAATGCCCGCAGTGGACCATTTGCATTCCACGATAACTCAAGCCTTCAAGGATGCAACTGCCCATTTGCAATAAGCGAAAGGGAAATACAAAAAGAATGCGGGTCTGCACCGGAGTGAGGCGCCTCCATACCAAATAGGGGATCAAGTATGGTTGGCTACCAAACACTTATTGCTCAAGGGACCTCAAACTTTTAATCCAAGGTATTTGGGCCCTTACTCGATCAAAGCTATAATTAACCCAGTGGCAGTCAAGCTCGATCTACCAGCTAACATGCGGATTCACCCCGTTTTTCATGTGTCACTTTTGAAACCAGTGCAACCAGGCACCAGATTAATAAAGCCACCAGAACCAATCCAGATAGATTGGGAGCCTGAATTCAAGGTGAAAAACATTTTGGATTCTAAGATCTCAAAATCAAAGCTTTTCTATCTAATTGATTGGAAAGGGTACGGGCCTCAGGAAAGGTCTTGGGAACCCAGCGACCACGTACATGCACCTCGGCTGGTAAAAAGGTTCCATCGGAATTTCCCAAACAAACCAAAACCTCCAGAGGGAACGACCTTGGGAGGGGCTTTGGGGGGGAGTGCTGTCATGATGCCTACCCCCGGAGCACCAGGCCAGGCCCAGCACCCCTGGGAGCAGGCATCATGCCCCCGGGTAAAATCCCAGCGGCCCCTTATAGGGGCTCTTTGGACTCTGTCCTGGCGCCGTTGGTGCCAGGCTCATGTTGGACATCAGTCCTGGCGCCATAGGCGCCAGGCTCATAAAGGAAGGTGTTTGGTGCACTTACCTGATGCAGACCATGCTGCAAGATTCAGGCCTCCCTGAGACCTGAAAGGGACTATTTTGTCATTGGGACTATTTTGCCACTCGGATGTGGCCAGGGAAGGATACTTACCTGGAACTACTTTGGGGGCTATTTAAGCCACGCCCAGACAGTAGCTTACGCTTCGCGTTGTTCTGCATCCAAGCAGCTGAACGCTCACCGTGTCTGCTCCTGCATCTGGTCTCCAGCCACGCCCACCTCGATCCTGGAACACCTGTAAGGAAAGAAGAGAAGAGAAAGGTGAAAACCAAGAATTTTATCAAACTTCTTACCTGCATCCGGAACCTTCACGCCAGCGTTCCTGAGAAAAGACTTTAATTTAAAAGCACCGCGTTGCTCGCTGCAGCGCCGCGCTTCACTCACCTGTCCTCGGGAGTTCTTCTGGCTCCACCGTTACTGTCTGCTCCGGTCGCCACATCTCTGTGCCTAGGGGAGAGAAGAAGAGACAAAAGGTGAGCAGAAGAAACATATGAGGAAAGCCTAATTTTCCGCCATAACACTTACCGGTCTTCTGTTGGTGGATCATTCCTCATTTCGGGTCGGCGCAGCTACGTTGGCAGGTACCGCACCCCGGCCCCTATGGGGAAAGGACAAAAGACATTACTGGAGGAATATAAAGACATTAAGAGGGGTCGCCCCCATCGCTAACTCACCTGAGTTTACCATCGGCAATTCAATCCTTCAACGCATCACCTTCATTCTGCACCTGAAAAAAGGACAGATCACAGGTTAGGAAGGCAACAGAAAAGGAGGCTCAACACTTGAACTTTTGTAATCTTCATACTTACGGCGTTCCGCTCGGAAAAAAAAAAGTGGATTTTGCCAGCACCATTCTGAAAACCAGTGTAGTAACTGGACAAACACGCGCCCCTGCACCAGAAGCAGGATGGAGAGTTCATCCTTTCAAACCATAAGGTGAGCTTCAACCGGGGATTTCGGAGGAAGTTAGAGAAGAACGAAGGGGGGTAGGGGGGAGCAAGCACACTATTCTGCAGACTGTTAATCCCCTTTCTCATCTGCAGAAGAATATTCCTACGGGCCAGGCAAGCAAGATTTGAGGGTCCTGTTCAGTCGGTGTTCCGAGTTCTGCGCATCACGCTCGAAGAGGCCACAGCAACCCAGACTAGACCAGCGCCTCCGTGGGAGTCAGGTGAGCGTTACAAATACGTTTGCGAGAAAGATTGCTGGGTTAACCACTCTGCACCTCACCACCTTTAGAGATGGGTTTGACAGTAACACCTCGTACCCTGATGCTCTCTGTGTTGTCAGTGTGCTCTTTGGATTTTCCAGTATCGCAAAGAGGACTTGATCCACGTAGCGAGTGGTCCGGCACCCCATGGTAGTACTTGCAGATTTCTCCACTGCAAATGCGGCAGCAGTCAAAGCTTGTTCGCACTGGTAGTGTCCTCTCATCACTGGGTCAAGCTTCCCACTATAGTATGCTATAGTATTGGATTGTGCCCCAAGCTTGTCTTCTGCGTCAGTACTTCCTTCATCACTACTCCATCAGTGTTTGATAACAGGAAGAATTCCTTTTTATAGTCTGGGATCCCTAACACTGGAGTTGTGCCTATAGCTCATTAAATGCCTCCATCATCTCTGTCATCCAGTTCATTGTCTTGTGTCCTTTGTGTGCTTCTTCAGAGCGCCCATTAAAGGCCTGCTATATGTGTTGTAGTCAAGAACCCATACTATGCAGTAATTGCACATCCCCAAGAATTGCTGCATTCCTCTCAATATCGTGGATTTGGCTGTCTTGCATATTGGCTCCACCCTTTCTGGTGTGATCTGTCAGCCATTTTGGGAAATTGTCTGTCCAATGTATAGCACTTCTTTCTGACAGTACTGTAGTTTGGCTTTCTCCACCTTGTATCCCTTGTCAGCTAACACTGTCAGCATGTGCACTGAGTAATTTCTACACTGATCTTCTGTCGTGCTGCAAATCAAAATGTTGTCTATGTACTGCAGGACCATGCTCTCCATCTGTACATTGCATAGGTCCATCTGGAGGACCCTGTTGAATATGGAGGGTGACTCGCAGTACCCTTGAGGAAGTCTTGAGAGATTTCCACTTCCAGTTTCTATGCATAAAGGAAGTCAAGTCTTGTGAGTCTGTGTTTATTGGTATAGAGAAGAAAGCATTCTTCAAGTCTATGACCGTGAAGCAGGCAGCTTCTGCTGGATTGCTGCACAAAATTGTCACTGGATTTGGAACCAGAGGATACTCTGCTTCTACAATGTAATTTAGGAGGCACAAGTCCTGGATAAAATGCCATGACCCCACTGTTGCTTTCTTAACAGGGTACATCGCCGTGTTGTATGGAGATTCTGATGGTACTGGAATACCTCGCTACACTAGTGCTGTAATCGTCTCATACATGCCCTCATCTGCATCTTTTGAGAGTGGATACTGTTTGACTCTGGGTAAAATAGCTCCTGGCTTCAGCTTTATCTTTACCCCTTATTCCTTTCAGTAGCCACACATCATAGCGACGTGTGGTCCATAGGATGCTGGGCACATTGGTCAAATCTTCCTTGCAGAAGGATGGTGGTACTTTCAGCGCCATTGCCATCCTCTGTGGTACCTCACTGTAGTGTATCCTTAACCAATTTGTCACGCTCATTTCAAACACAATCTCGTGCTCTGAACGCTCGACTTTGAATAGTTGTTCATCTGTCACTGTAGTTAGCCTTTACCCATCTGCCACCACAATAACTGCTCGCCATGATCATCCTGTGCTGTCCATCCCATGTACTGCTATCCATCCATCGTCCTTCACAACCACCGCCTCGATCTCTATCGGTACTATCGTCCCTTCAGCCAGATCTAATGGTATCTGTGGTCTGAACAAATACTTGTTTGTGACATGCCACATCTTCTGTTGAATCCCTGGGAGCCATGCAATTGCAATCTCAGTCCCGTACTGGAACAGCTCCATTTCTGCTGGCACCCTCCTCTGTACCTTCCGTCCACAATAGGGTTGAATGATCTCTCTTACATTGGGGATGTGTATTCCCGGTGTAGAGCATACTATCCCCTTGTCTGTGAACAAGATTGTCATGTTTAGTCTGCTTATAATGTCTCATCCCAGTATATCCACAGGTGTCTGTCGAGAGTAAAGTAAAGGCAGAGATAAAACGTGTTCCCCTATAGAAAGAGAGATATTGGTCCTCATTACATTGTTGCCGCTCCGGAAACAAGGGTGCCGGTAAACTCACCGGCACCCTTGTTTCCAGTCCGGCAAACTACGTGTTTGCCTGCCGGATCCAATGTGCCTGACAGGTCTGACTCTGCCAGGCACAGAGGTCACGGTAGGCAAACCCTTCACAGAAGCAACAGCACTGCTAGCAATGGTTCCGGTCGTTCTGTGTCTCCACTCCCATAGAGTCCAATGGGACTCTATGCAAATGGGGATTGACAAATATACTGGCGTCTGCCTTCCCGGCCGCCGGACTCGTAATGAGCCGGTGGCACGGTAAGTCAGGCCCCAGTACATTTTTACAGATCTGGCGGCAACCCGCCGGTAGCACCGGTAGGATTACCACCTGACCCGTAATGAGGCCCCTTGTCTGTAAAAGGAACCACCTCCCGAACCCCAGAGAATCCTTGAGTATTCATGGCATCGCCTGACAATCTAAATGTTCCCTCTCGAATGCAGGACCTAGTCACCCCTGTGTCTACAAGAAGGAAAATGTTTTGTCACATATTACCACCCAAATGCGAGGTTCCTCCGCAGGGTTAGGTGTGATCGACAAGATGGAAAACTACAAGTCTGTCTCTGGGCTGTTGAGGGTAAAATGACATACCATTCCCTGTAAATGGGTTATTCCCCACCATGGTGACCTCTTCCATGTTTCTAACGGGGATCGTTGCCATGGAGTCTATATGTGACACTGTACCATCATTTGACTGTGTGCTGTTCTGTATCTGTGGCACCAGCTGTGTGCTGCCTCGAATCTGCGGTGCTTGTAAATACTGTGGTATGGGTGCTTGCATCTGTGGTGTCTGTGTCATGGGCTGGTGTGCTTGCGGGTGTGCACTCTGTGTCTGTCGTTGCTGATGCTGTGGTTGGACAAGTGTGTAATAGTCGTTCTGATCCCCCTGAGATGTCTGCTGGTTTTGCGCCCCCCCAATTCTGCTACATCCCTCTGTTTCTGCAAGCTCTTGAAATGTGCCCCATCTGTCCACATGACCAACACTGTGGTGGCTCTCTCCTTTGCCCCTGGATAATCCCCTGGGCCCTGCTGCACCTGTGGCCTGTACCCTTGAAACCTATCCCAGGAATCCCTTATTCAGGTGGCCAGGGAGGATCACTTGGTTAAGGGAGCCCAGGGTAATGCTAAAAGGGAGATGCAGTATTATACCGAGGAAGAAGGTGAGGGGGACGAAGTTCCTGAGGTTTTCTTTGGTTATTCCACTTCTACCTTCCTTCCACCCAAAGAAGCTCCCTTAATACAAGCTCTGGTAAACCAACTAGGAGCCCAAACCCTGTTACACTTGGAGACTACCTCTACCAGAATCCCTGTTTTCCGATGTCCTACCCGAATACGCCCAGTCATTCTCCTTCCCGTCCCTCTGATTATGATTTCCCGCACTCCCAATCTGCTCAGATAAAACACTACAGTTCCCACAATCCCTCTTTTTTATTTCATGATAATAAACCTGGTCATTCCCGTTTGCTTCACAAAACCCTGCCCTTTTTTGACACAAACACTTTCTTAACCCATGGCTGTCCCAACCCCAAACCCTGGTTGTGGGTCTTGGGCACCATGGCCTCCACCTCAGTACTGTTCCAAGGCCAGAAAGGCCCAGACTAGCCCGTTGCGGGTGCCTGGGACGCAATCCTGGCGCTGTTGGCACCCAGCGCACTTGGCAAGTATGGTTTCCAATGGACAATGGGGGAACATGGCTGCCCCCACAATGACTATCGGGGAACTGCAACAAGCAGGCTAGCGTCAGGGTGGGTCCGCCCATAAGGCACCTGGGATACCTGCCGAATATTTAAATCACGCCCGACCCGAGGCACGTGCTTCGCGTTATTCTGCTTTTGTAGCGTGACGTTCACCGGTTCCTGCTCTGTATCCTCGCACGTCCGAGCTAGACATTCCAACAACTCTGGAGATCCCAGCCGTCACCACCCTCCACAGGACCATCACACAGGCCTTCAAAAGAGCTCAGGAACATCTGCAACTAGCCAAAGCATGCCAGAAAAAATATGCAGATCAACATTGCATCAAGGCTCCGGACTACCAAGTAGGGGATCAAGTGTGGCTAGCCTCAAGACACATACCTATTAAGGGGAAGCAGACATTTTGCCCACGGTTTCTAGGACCGTACCCAGTGGAATCTGTCATTAACTCAGCTGCTGTAAAATTATCATTACCTGCCCACATGAAGATACACCCAGTGTTCCACGTGTCACTTCTAAAGCCAGTAAAGATTGGAACCCGGCTTACTACCCCACCAGGGCCCGTAATCATCCAGGGAGAACCAGAGTACGAAGTAAAGGGGATCCTGGACTCTAAGTCTGTGAGGACAAAACTCTACTATCTAGTGGACTGGAAAGGTTATGGTCCGCAGGACAGAACGTGGGACCCAGTGAGTACATCCATGCTCCGCGCCTGCTTCAACGTTTCCATCAAGAGCACCCAGACAAGCCAGGCCCGTACAGGAGAGCCACCGTGAGAGGGGCCTGGGGTGGGGGAGTGCTGTCACGACCCTGAACCCTGGCTGTGGGTCTTGGGCACCATGGCCTCCACCTCAGTACTGTTCCAAGGCCAGAAAGGCCCACACTAGCCCGTTGCGGGTGCCTTGGACGCATTCCTGGTGCCGTTGGCACTAGGCGCACTTGGCAAGTATGGTTTCCAATGGACAATGGGGCAACATGGCTGCCCCCACGAGGACTATCGGGGAACTGCAACAAGCAGGGTAGCGTCAGGGCGAGTCTGCCCCTAAGGCACCTGGGATACCTGCTGGGTATTTAAACCATGCCCGACCCGAGGCACGTGCTTCGCGTTATTCTGCTTTTGCAGCGCGACGTTCACCGGGTCCTGCTCTGTATCCTGGCCCGCTCGGGCGAATAACCTGAAAGACCTTCGCTTTTCTTACCTGCTCATTTCCAGCTCTTCATCCAGTAGGAGCCTTCGAGGATTTCTCCATCGGTCCTCGGCTACATCTTCAGGACTATAAGGGCAAGAATTAGAAGCTACTTACCATCTCACCTGGAAGGCCTCCACCACTCCGAACTTCATCTTGGGCGTACAGTCCTCCAATCCACCGTTGCTCCCAGGAATTCTCTGTGACCTGGGAAGAAACAAAGCACAGGTTAGCTCATTTGCAAGGACACTTTCAGCGCCGCATCTAGCGCATCCTTGCCTTCTCAAAGTCTGTAGCCGGCCTCAGCCTTCTCCATCCGTCTCTGCAAGACAAAAGAAGAAGGTTACTGGGACATTTATCAACATAGACTTTGTTCAAAAGTAAAGACTTACCTGAAAAGAGGAGTCGCAGCTCGTCTGGACACCAGGCGACCGCCAGTGAAGCAACTCGGCGGACCAAGCCTACAACAACGCGCACCTGCCTAGCATGGCAGGACGGAGAGTGCAGCATTACGAAAATCAAGGTGAGCGGAGTCCCAAGTGGAAATCGCAAGGGAAGACTGGGAGGTGGGCCACGGGAGACAAGGAGAAGTCGCTAAAACCCCTCTCCCATCTTCTAGAACTGATTCCAGGCAGAACGAAGCTTGGGGGAGTTGCAGTGAGCCCAGAGGCATCCAGGACCAGTCCAGAGGCGTCTCTGTAGATACAAGGTGAGCGTTATAGTAGAAGATGGCAGACTAACCCTAGAACTGTTTACCTGATGGCTCCCGACAGATGGGTTAGGCAATTGACCAGACCACACACACCTGTTTGCACTTTCCCTTTCCCACAAGGATAAAAGGTAGAGCACAAGAGCGCTATACCAGCAAGGCAGACCACACAACGAGGGACCTAACTCAGCATGGCATTTCAAGAGGAGGAGAAAGACGGTGCATACCGAGTCGTTGACGATGATAGAAGCGACCTTGCCCTTTCTGCCCAAGGCCTGTGAAACTTCTGCAGAAGGAATCGTAAGACTGCGAACAATAGCCAGCGTGTGTTTCAGCAGATGTCACTGGTACATGAGACCCTCCTCCACTGATAACCAAGCCGGGGAGAGACGCTTGTCTCTGTGGTACCAACCTTGACCCCAGAGAGAAAGAAAGCCAAGTGGTTCATCACAGCCGGTGTATCGAGGGGAGAGTCAATAAGAAACGAACTGTGTTGAACGAAAAGTAGCAAACGGCTCATGTGAACTGTGAAAGACTAAAAGAGCTATTGATGCAAAAAGGGGGAGAACCAGCAAGAGAGGAGTCCAGCACCACGTGGGTGTTCATTCAAGAACCTCTGGGCGATTAACCGTTTGTTGAAACTACCATAACCAGAAGTCCTTGGGAAAGGCGAGAAGGGGGTCAACGTGGTCATACGGGGGTCTTGTAAAATCCTCCGTACAGTCTAAAGTCTTTGACCGACAGATGATTGTGAAGATAAGGGAAATGAATCCTGAATTGTAAGAGTTGAATGAGAAAGATACGATTGACAAGATTGGCAAGAGGGAACCCGAAAGAGGGATGCTGATATAAGGGGGCAAAGTCTAAAGTCCCAAAATACAGTGGGCCTCATTCCGACCCAGGCGGTAAGGGGTTTACGGCAGCGTAAACAGCGCCGACCCTTACCGCCTGATTCCGAGGTCCGTTAGCGCCATGGAGGATTTAACACCTGCTTTTAGCAGGTGTTAAAATCCATGGCGCTAAGGGACCTTGTCGTTAATTACGCCACCGTAATTTACGGTGGCGTAATTAACGCCTTCCCCACTCCCATTATGCCCTATGGGGCAAAAATGGGAATGGGGAAGGGTAAATGGGGATTGCGGACTTACCGCCCCGCCAACCTCGGAATGGGGCGGTAAGTCCGCCAACCACCATGGCGTAAACATAGTTTACGCCATGGTGGTAAAGGTACGACCCAGGCGGTAACTTACCGCCTGGGTCGGAATGAGGCCCAGTGTGTTGACAAGAGTGAACAAGGCCGAGGGATGTCCACAGTGAACTTTGTAAAAAGACATTAAGATTTGTGAATGACACAAAGAAGATTGTGTTGACAGCCATAGTGAACCAGGTCGAGCGAGGTGATTAGTCAAGTCGCATCTGTGCCCGGAAGAGGGGGATCCAAGGGTGAGACTCCAACACCCACCGACCCGGCAAAGCAAAGTACAAGAGGGAAAGCTTTTTGACTGCATGCCATGCCCGAAAACATCCAGACAAAGAAAAGCTAAGATTCAAGACAGGTCTGAGCCAGGAAGAGGGGGAACCCAGGGGTGAAGAACTGTCACCCAAACAAAACATGAGAAGAACTCTAGAACATTGTGTTGAATCTTTTACTTTGAACCTGCCATGCCCTCGAAAGGAAGAAAAAATAGCTATCTGAGGTCCTGGTATCATTAAGGAACTTTCTAGGAATCTGCGCCTGGAAGAGGGGGATATGATATGATCGTTTATTTATATAGCGCCTATACACAATGTGTTTCAAAGCACTTCACAGCAAGGGAGGGAACAGGGGAAAAATACAGAGACATGCTTGAATGGCCATGAACAATAAGAATGAGAAATTAACTATCGTACTCAGCTTGGCAACATTTCAGATAGCGCAAGTGCTAAAACAGCTAAGGAAGGAATGGCGTGGGAGGGGAAAAGAAAACAGACAAGCAACTACCGCGTACTAAGCCTGACAACATTTCTGGTGGAGTCCGAGAATACAAAAGGGGAGAGGCCGGGGAGAGAAGGGGGAGAAGAACAAAACAAGCAAATATTGTACTAGGCCTGACAATATTTAAGATAGTGCTGGGGGGTTAGGGGTGGAACAAGTAAGGGAAGGAAGAGGAGACAGACAGTTGTTGCTATCATACAAGGTCCAGGGACAATTCTGATAGTGTAAGTGCAAAGAATAGTAAGGGGTAGGGAGGGGGGAGCAGAGAGTAAGCAATGAAGGGGGAAAGCAGAGGGGAGAGAGAATACAGTTGCAGAGGAAAGTAAATCACAATGTTATAGAGAGCAAAGTGTAAGCAAGGATTCGAGATGGCCCAAATGAAGCACAACATGAAGCTGGTCTAACCATGCGTAGTAGTTGAGAAGGCGTACAGAAGAGTCAACTGTCCAGAAGTCAATGACGACAGGTCACCATGCATACCAGTAGGAGGGTGAGGCACAAACACAAAGTGTCAAGAGACAAAACCAAGCATTTGCAACATGTTTGGTGAAGGTGAAACCGATTGTGAATCAAGACAACACCTGCAACAGTGACGAGGGGTAAAAGTGGGGGGAGGAAGAGCAGGGAGAGGGGAGCAAGGGGGGAGAGGCCATCATCAAATGCCAGGATGGCGGGGGAAGGTACTAGGAAGATAGGCGATAAAGGAAGGTGAGGAGGGATCTAAAGGTGAAAGGCATCACCCAACTTGCAAGCAGAAAGGAACCTTTGTTTATTATTTTGATACATCAGGTCTACGAAGGCAAGAGACTTTTTTGCAGAAAAAGAGACTTAACCACCAAAGGCCCTGATTGCTGAAAGAGGGACTGTTAGCCTGTGCTGGGAAAGCTTGAGCGTGTGCTGTGCTTCAAAGTCTTACCTTGTCCCTTGCTGAAAACGTGGGAAAGGGAGATCCTGACTACTGCTTCCAGACTAGTTATTTGTGAACACTTCCTTCTTTTTTATGAACATTATCCCACACTTCTTTATGTATTTAGCGTAAGGATTGGCAAAAGATAATTTAGTATAGGCCCTTTTATTTGATAAAGACAGCACTAGGACGGCCTTAACATTGTTTGATGGTTGAAGCTTGCTCCCATCTTAGATTTAGGTTTAGATTAGGCATTTTTCCTACTTATACCGTTTAATAAACACCCTTGAACTGTGATCACTCGTGTCTGTCTTTACTGTTGCCACCATGTCTTCCTTACACCCCCTCTTCCTCAGAACCCTTGCTGTATGTTTCCCACCCAGTGACTCCTCCTGTCGGCGGCGATGTGTGCTGCTGCAACTGTTCTCCCTGTGCGCTTGCGCTCGTCAGCACCGCCCCTTCCATGGTGTACTATGATAGTTTTTTCTGCACTAGTTTTGCTTCCTCTATCTCGCTTTCCTCTGCTTTCTTCTTTACTTTTTCTTGCAATAACCTACAATGATGAACAATCGTAAGCTGTATTTCTGGCCAAGACTTTGTTTCCATGCCTACCATCTTCCTTAGCTGCTTCTGAACTGGTTCCGCCAACCATTGGAATAATATGTGGTAAAACACTGCTACCGTTTTGTCCCACGAGTTTCAAGGCACCAAAGCTCTTGGATCGCCTGTATGTAGGGTCAGGGGTCTTCGTCTGTCTCCATTTTGTGAGACATAATTGCACCAATGTCTGATGCGTCGGGGTATTGTGTCCTTAATGCTTGCCATACGGCAGCTCTACAATTTGTAAACGGCTAACCATTGTGTGCCATGTTCTGGGTGGTCACTCTGGAAAACCCTGTCCTATTCCATACGTCATCAGCAGCTTCCCTGAGGAACGCTAAAACCGTCCTTTTACGCCCCCCACTGCTAACCTCTGTCATCCTTTCCATCTCATATATCCATTTCCCAACACCCGCTGACAACGATGGTAAGCTACATCTCACGTTTTCTTTGTCAATATGCTTCCATGGTATATATTGAGGTCGCCACCCTCCCTTTTCTAGCAGGGGCATCTGTGTGAACCCTACCTCCCCATTCGCACTTGGAGTCAGTCTGATCTGTCTGTCCGTGTTTCTAATGTCGGTGTACACATCTATTGTTTCTGGTTATGCAAGTCATATCTGCTTCCTCTCCTCCAGGCCCCTAGGCCTATTCTGTCCTGTTCCGTGGCACTCCTGCTCTGTGTGGTTGTGCTGTCTGATTCTGCTTATCTGTCCTTCCAACCCTGTCATCTCCCCAATCCACTGTCCATTTTGTCTTTATAGCCATGATTGCATGCTCATCCTCCTCCTTGCGCGTGCGCTTCCTCGCTAGTCTCTCCACCTGCAACCTTCTTTGTTCCCTCTCTATGAACTTGTGTTGTTCCTTCTCCTCTGCCTCCCTCCTTCTCTCGATCTCTTCTTGTTCTCTTTTTCTCCTATCCCGCTGCGCCAACTCCTCTCTCTTCCTCTCTCTTCGTTCTCTCTCTAACCTCTCTTCTCTTTCCCTCTGCACATGCTCTTTCTCTTCCTCTCGTCTCTGTTCCGTGTTCTCTCTATCCGCTCTTCTCTTCCCTTCTCTTTCCTGTCCACTTCCTCTATTATCTCAGCCCAATCCGCTGCTTTGTTGCTCTCCTTAAGGTCTTCTATTGCTTTGGTTGCCCCCTCTTTCTTCCCATCTGTCTTCCCTTCCAGCTTCAGGAGGAACTGTCCCCCTATCCACTCGTTCGTGGCTATTCCCCCTAACCCCTCCTTCGTGCCCTTCTGCTCCTCGCCGCTTGCTCCTCTCTCAGTGCTCAGCTGGCCTGTGACTTTTGGCCCCTCTTCCCTAGTTGATGGTGGCGGTTTGAGTATCCCTCTGCTGGTCTTAGCTCTCGTAGTGGGTACATTCCCAGTTCATCATCTGTGTCGGTGGAGACCATGTTTGGAGGGACGTGCGGAGGAGTGGAGGGGGGGGCTGCGGACGCCCTGCACCTCCTGCTGGCTCAGCATCCACTGACGCTTTGCTGCATCGTCTCACTCTCCTGGAACATTCTCCACAATTCAAATATCGCCATGCATCTTACTAACTTCTTCCCCTTGTAGGCACCCTGTATGTGTGTCAGTTCTGATTGCTGCACATCTTTGTTGTTTAGTTAACTTTCCCTCTGTGATTTTAATGCAGTCTATACTGTATTTGCAATTCTTGTCTTTATAAGGTTGGAGGGTCTTACACAGGTTCTGTAGGGGCCTGTCAACCCCGCACTTTGCTTGATACATTACGATTGTTCTTGCTTTTACCTGACCTCAAATTGAGGGTTTTGACAATCCGCTGTTAAGGAGGAGACCACAATGTAATTTTAATTCTTTTTTATATCACTACCAGCCTCTCTGGTTTAACAACCTGTCAGGCGTGCTCCACGCACCACCCCTTCTCACAATTGCTGCCTCCTCAGGCACAACCACAATCTGGCGCATGCGCCTTCCACACCCCACCACTTGTTCACAAGGTCTGCCAATCCTAAGGTTTCCAATGTTAGCGGCTCACTGTCTCGTGTTCTCCAAGTTCTATGTGTAACCCTACAGTTGACGTCACCACTTTACTAAAACAAGGTCACTCTAAAAGGTTGAATACAGCGCCCATAATGTTATAGTCTGTTACCCAAAATACACACAACCTCAACACAAACCCCACAGCTGTCTTCCTGCCTCTAAGAAGAGTATACCAATATTCTCTCATGTTCGATCTGTACCTGCTGCGTCGCCTAGCAAATAATACGCCTCCTTGAGACTTAACCAGTCGAATCACCATCACAATCTCAGTCAGCTCACTTGCAAAACCTTATGGGAATGCCATCATCTATGGCCCAAGCTAAAACGCCCAACCCACAGTAAATCCAATATTTACATACTTCTGTCACCCGTGCCGTCAGGAGCCAGCTTGGAAATATCCTGCTTGAGGTCCGTGAGGCGTCGAGAAGACCAGGACGGGGAAGTGGCAGTTTTGGGTGAAGCGGAAGCCGAGCAGCGTCAGCAGACCACAGAGTAACTGGGGGGAGTGGGGGAGGGTATTGAGTATTGTGGAGTATTGTTTAGTATTGTTGAGCATTGTCCAGTATTGTCAAGGTATTGCCTAGCCTTTTCAAACTTAGTAGGGACAGGAGCGGAGGTAGACGTCATTATATGTGGTTAGAGGTAGCCGGTTCTGGTGAACAACCTAGACTAGTTACTCAAAGGCACGGGTGACTGTCGACTTGACCTCGCTCACCAATAGCGCCATCGGGTCAAGACAGATAATTAACTGTGCCTGGCAATGCGCTGGCAAATACTTTTGCAAAACATTTAATTATTTAACAGCATCTAGGCTTTTCATATGCAGAGGTGATTGAAATTGTGATGGGATGTTACCACTTGCATGTTAAGTAACTACTTGGAAGGGGTGAAAGGGGGTGACTGCTTGGAAAGGGCGAAAGGGGAAAGGAGGCAACTCATCTTTACAGTAGTCATTCAATCTCGAGTGTCAGACATGAAGTAGAGAGTTATGCAAGCGTTTAACATCAGTGCCTCAGCTGATGCCCTAAACACTAGATTTGGTCAGGAATACCCACAGAAAGCAAATCACTCAAATAAAGCTACTTTTTAAAAAGATTAATTTATATCCATGAGGCCTTAGTGGAAGATGAAAACAAAAGCGGATTTGCATTCTGGAACTTGTAGTCTTGCATTCAGATTGGGACAAATAGAGCTAAAAAGATTATTTGTTTTTCTTAACAAGTTTATATTTGGCTTTCCAAATTGTACGGTTGGTGTATTTTACAAGGAAACTCTTAAGACCTTATTATTGCGATATAACTAAAGCAAGCAAGCTTGGAAGTTGTGTAGTAAGGTGCATAAATTGCTGGGCACAAACCATGGCTTCACTGCTTAACCGAATGCGTAATCCTAGTTAAATAATTTGATTCGTCCCAACCACAGCATTACCGTACTGACAACTACCAATAGGAATGTGCATTCTATCCTACAGTCCAATCATGTTTCAAGGCGGTTTCAGTAGCATGATGTGTATTAAATTGCACAATTTGCTGCTAACTTTGTTCCTACAAAGATGCCTTGCTGAGAACTCTCCCAAAAGTAAGTTTGAGCCCCCAGACAGATTTTGAAGTTAGCACCTCTCCCAACATGTGAAGGGTTAAAGGGTTATGTAAGGAACTCACGGTGGCAACAGTAAAGACAGGCACAAATGACCACAGTTCAAAGGTGTTTATTAAACTATATATGCAGGTTGGAAAAACGCCTAATCTAAACCTAAATCTAAGATGGGAGTAAGCTACAACTCTCAAATAATAATAAGGTAGTCCTAGTGGCGTCTTGTTGAATAATAGGGCCCATACTAAGAAAAACCTATCGCAAGTCCTTACAACTAAATACAAAAGTGTGTGGGATAGAGTTCACAAGAAAGAAAGAAGTGTTCACAAATGATAAGTCAGGAGCTCCCTTCCCCACATTTTGAGCACCGGACATGGCTCTCAGGTACAAGGATCTTCAGTAGTTAAGGCACTTTTCTGTGCCTCAGAGAACCTGATGAGTTCCAAAAATAATAAACAAAAGTTCCTTTCTGTGTGCACGTTGGGTGATGATTTTTCACCCATGGGTCCTCTCTTCCGGGCTCAGATCCACAAACAGTTCCTAGCAATATCAGGACCTTCGGTGGTTAGATCTTTTGCTTCCGAGGACCTGATAGGTTCAAAATAACACACACAAATTATTTTCGGCTTGCACTTGGGGTGATGATTCTTCACCCCCGGGTGCCCCTTTTCCAGGCTCAGACGCTTCTCAAATGTTTGCCTCCCTTTGTCAGGTTCACTAGGGCTTTTCAAATCAATTCTACTTCTGGCATTCACAAATCTTAATGTCCTTTTTAAACAGTACATTGTGGACATCCCTCTGTCGGGTTCACTTTTGTCAACACACTGTTCATTGGCACTTTAGGATTCGCCCATTTCCATTGGCATCCCTCCATCGAGTTCACTCTTACTACTTCACAGTTCCTTTTACTTTCTTATGATGCAGAATTCACTTCTCCTGGGTTTTCAATGTTTATTCGGTCAAACACTTTCGACTGTACAGGGATTTTGCTAAACCCCTGTATGACCACTTTGAACTTTTCCTTGCGGCTCTCGTAGGGCCTTCTGGTACCGATAGTTTCTTTTTTTCTTTTTTTATTTATTTGAAGTGCGTGTTGGTTGACTCGCAACCTTTTTGCACTGACATTTACAAAAAATACATTTAGATTTATATTACCATATACTTTAAAACTATTCATAAAACATGCATTTTTATTGTATCAACATCATAAAAAGAAAATATAAAATCAACCTTATAGTCTATCATCATTTCATATAATTATTTTTTTATAGACTTCTTCCCATACAAACATTGCTGCCGTTGACAATAATGAGGAATCCGCAAACAACTCCAGAATACCTCTCAGGCAGGATTCTGATACTTGTGATACACCCATTCATATGTGCTTTCTAGCATTTCACAAAAACATGTCTAGCAGTCTCTAAAGCATTTCCACAGAGTCTGCATTACCTGCTATGAGGTGGGATTTCTCTCCATGCCCCTGTATTTTCAAACACCTTAATTGTCAGAATTCTGATTGTAAGTATAAACCTGTCATAGCAGGATATCTTCTTTTTATTAGGTATGACTTAGGACTACCTATGACGAAGGACTGTCTGGCAAATTCACAGAATTTTTTCAATGAGCTAACATGTGTCAGGGCCAAATCTGTATCATAGGTCCTAGCCTTTACAGGAATCTTTGCCAGATTAAATTCCAGCCATGTCTCTGGGATTTTAGTAATACCGATGTCACTCAAGTCATTTGTCATTCTCGAATCCAGATCACTGAATCATTTACTTGACTCAAATCTACACGTATGATGGAGCATGAGCGAAAGTAGGTTATCTGTACCTGCCAGTTCGTACTTTATCTTCGCCCATAAATTACAGGAATCTACCGACCATAACATACCCAAAGAAGACATACCCAATTCTCATCTAATCGCCTGGATAGGCATGCTTGGAGGTAAATTTAACATGGAGCGAAGTATCTTTCCCTCTAATTTGCCGACTGCTTCTACCCACTTCCGAGGGAAGACTTCCAGGGCAACCATGATTGTTGGTACAATTGATACCTTGTATGCTAATATTTTAGCTTCAAGGCATCTCCCCCCTTGGCCATTGATCACCTTCCTTAATGCTAGCCATTTCTCCTAGGCTTTTTGAGTTACCTCTTCAAGGATGGCGGCTGCTG
This sequence comes from Ambystoma mexicanum, assembly GCF_040938575.1. Classification (NCBI taxonomy): domain Eukaryota; kingdom Metazoa; phylum Chordata; class Amphibia; order Caudata; family Ambystomatidae; genus Ambystoma; species Ambystoma mexicanum. Next base: position 11,542,343 of record NC_090923.1, read on the forward strand.
AAAACTTAGCCCTAATAGTAATTCCTAGGTATCAGTAGCTATTGGTGGTTTCAACTTTCTCTCCACCTAACCACCAGTTGGCTTTATTAGCTGGTACCCTCTTCCCAAATACCATAATTTAGGTTTTGTTGCTATTGGGCTTCAATGCCAACTCAGAGAAGAAAGTGGACAAAGCAAGAAGAGAGTGCAGCAGGCCCACTTTTGTTCTATCAAGGACCACAACATCGGCAGCATAGGATATGCATACCAAGCCCTTATTCCCATATTGGGCCGGTGAATTCAATACTTCCCCCAGCCTTTTTGCAAGAAGGGAAAGATAGATGTTAAAAAACAAGGGGGCTAACGCACACCCTTGTTTCAATCCCTTCCAAGTTGGGATGGTCTCTGATAATGCCCCTTCCTTTGATAGTCTGATTTTAACCACTGTGTCTCCACAACAGGCTTTTATAAAAATAGAACAGTCAGGGTTCTATATTCCACTCCTCCAACATTTCGCGGTACTGGGGTACTTTCTGTCACATGTGGTCCAGGGGCTGCCTATATAAGCCATTATTCCTCTACCTCCTCTTCTTTTTATCCCATCTACCCTGTGTTCCATTGTTCCACCTTTCTCCCGTTTCTCAAGCACTCACTCCCAATCACACCTTACTCAACATTCCCTCTGGCCCTCACCACAGCCCCGACCAGGCAATCCACTCGTCACACTGGCCCTCTCAACAGGCCCAACTGCTCACAGGGTTAGTATCCAACGGCCTTCTCTACGTGCTCACAGTACCCTATGTTAGAGCAAATGTGCACCGTGCCCCCTCTGCACACACCTGCTGCTACGGTGCCAGGGCTCCCTATTTTACATTGGTACCTCCTAGGGTTGACTCTTCCACCACAGACAGCGCATCTCCTGGGAACAACTAGTTTGATTTTTTCTCTTAAAAGTAGGTTGGTGTTACCTACAGTTCCTTTGGATTGCGGCAGTCCCCTTTTCCACTCCTTTAAAATTTTGGAGCTTTGTTGACTAGTCTACCCGAGCGCTCATATACCTGGTACCGCGTATTTCTGTTTTCTTCCACCACAGGCCCACACCATAAGACAACTCTAACTACCACATGCCTGTCCCTTGCTATACCCCAGAACAAGAAAAAACATACTAATACAACTCTTACCACAATGATGCACCTATACAATTGCTTGTACTGCGCGCTACTCCCATCTAACGGAGTTCGCCAACTCTACTTTCTTCTCGTGTTCTAATGCAGGCATGCCCACACTTCCATCCACTCCCTATTGGTTGGCACACACTAATTTCTAATACTAATATGGCCAAACGTCCTCCCTCCTTGAGAATGTGTTCTAGACACCATAAATATCGAACCCCCTCCCGCTGTGGGCTTGCACCACAATGCAGTGCATCCTTGCACGGTTATACTCACGTCCTAGAGACCCTCAAGTCCCCTCCAGCCTCCAGCACAAGCTCACCCCTCCCACTGCGCATGGGTGGCACTCGGGACTAGGCACACCTTTGTGAGCTCAGCGTCTTCACAGCCTCCTCGGTAATGCACGTTAGTGGATACCCTCAGTGACCCAGGAGGACTGAGGATCTCGCTGGGGGCTCCAAAAATGTACTCTGTGGTCCTCTGATCACACCATAAGAAACTCGTACTCAAAAAGGAGCACACACCGGGCAAGAAGCAATGCTGTTTATTACAGCTGGGCACGCACAAATGAAACATAACAGTGGACTAGAACTCATTGATGAGAGCTGACATCTGCTCATACAGTCAACATTAGTTTTATACTTTGAATACCATGGTCAAGGCATTAAACACAGTTACAACTTTGAGGTTTGCATTTTCTACCGTCCCCAAGAAATTCATTGGCTAGATGATTGGAGCTAAGAGATCAACAGTGACAGTTAAGACGGGCGAATGCAGGTCAACAAAGAAGTTTTGATTGATGGGAAATAGGGATGTAAAGGGATGCAGAGAAGGTCATTTCAGTCATGCTCTGACACACTTGTGCGCGAGCGTGATAGAAATAAAATATCAATTCAATTCATTTTACTGTGGAAGGTTGGATACGGAGAAGGAAAGGTGAATGGGAGTGGACGAGCATTGTAGAGGTAGGGAGTTATACATTTCTTGATGCAGGGATGGAGATGCTGGCTTAAAAAAAAGAAAGGGGAAAGGCAAAGAAGGGTTCAAGGATCCTTAGTAAGGGAAAAAATGGTGGGGTGCAAAGGGGGTTTTATCAGAGGATGTGCGCTCTGGTGAAGGGGTGGAAACAGTGTGACACACCAGGGGACAAGGGGGGTAGTGGTTTTACATGACGTAGCTGGGTGTGTAAATTGAACTGCATGGACGGGTGGTGCACAGACTGCCCTTGGTGTAGTGGGGGAACAGTGACTGCATTGGAGCATGTGCAAGGTTGAGCATGGGCGCATTGGCCAAGAAGGAGGAATGCAGGGAATTGAACTCCAAGGACAGAGGACACAGGTACAGCAACTCATGCAAGGGGGGCAGCATGTGAGGTGCATGGCCAAGAGCGAGCGAGTGAGCAAGTATTTACACGAGTGAACATGGGGGCGCATTGGCAAAGGAAGAGGGTGGTAGAGTAGAGTTACGGCAGGGTGTGGGGAGAGGGAATTAAACAGCATGGACAGAAGGTGCAGGTATGGCCCCTGGTGCAGAGGTGGAGTAATAACGAGGGGTGCCTGGCAAGGAGTGGGGGAGCAGTTGGAAGTGTTGGGGTGAGTACAAGGAAGTACTCATGCAGGAGTGCGTTGGTTGGTAGATGGCCCTCAGATTCTGTTCAGTATGCAAAAGCTAAAGCAACTGGTATTGGTCTGGGGTTGATATGATAGGTCATTTATAACGCACCTGTACGCGAGTTTATAGGCGCGACAAGACAAGGGAGGGAAGATAGAGGGAGGACAATACACTGATCTTTCCAGGCCAAGGAGAGGAGAGGGAGGGGGAGTGCAATCAGGACAGCAATGCTCTGAGTAAGTGTGTAAAGTGCTGAATGGCTCTGGTAAGTGCAAGGAGGCAGGGGACTGAAGAGGTAACCAGGTAACCAGGGTGGTGCCTGGTACCCATTATGCTCAGAGGGTAGCCAGGCAACCAGTCGGTGTGGCAGACAGGTAGGTCAGCAGGGAAGAGAGAAAGCAGAGGATAATAGAAAGGTCTAGAGCTGCTTACAGAACTTCAGGTGGTCCAGCTCAAGTTTGAGAGGGGTAGGGAGTGCATTCCAGAGGGAGGTGCCTGCAGAAGAGAGAGATCTACTCCCCACTCTCTGCCTTGCGAAGCATCTGTGTCATGCACGACAAATCAGTTACACAACTACGCACCACCCCGCTTGATACCCCGACACACACTGCTAGACTCCCCGGGTCACAGACCACCTCCCAAGCCATCCCTTCACCTATGGTGCGAGGGAGTCGTCATCACCGGCAGATTCGGGCCGTGCACAGACGCCGGCCCGGTTTGTTGCCTCGTTTCCATTGGCAACTCCCGTGGAGACTGCGTTCGGGCTGGAGCACCCGATCCCGGTTACTTCCTGGTTCTGCAACGGCTTCCCGATCACATGCTCAGGTTTCCGCTCACGTGACTGGGAGCCGGCGCACGTAAAAGCCGGGAAGTTCGAGTTGCTCACCGCTTCACAGCTGTTTCACAACTCTGTTTGGCGCTTTCAGGATTCACGTTGTTTGCTGCATCAGATTTGGACTCAGGCTTACGAACCACGGATTGGCTTTCTTGCTCCATGGATACTGTCACTCGGAACTCTGCACGGATATTGGTACTTTGGACTCTTTTGCTACGCTCAACAGATTGCTTTCAGATTTCCCCTTCTGGCTTTTGACCTTTCGACCATTGGCTCTACGTGATCAGTTTCAAGTTCCCTTCGGCTACGGAAGGGCTACAGGTATCAGCCGGTACCTACCATCTGGGACACGGCTGCCCGGATCTTTGACGCTCCCTCGCATCTGACCCCAGGCACTCTAGCACCATCCCGCTAGACTTAGGTAAGAGAGTTTTGCACACTTCTTCATATCAAAGTACTGTGTTTGCCTGTGCTAACCCTAACTTCCTTTTAACAGCCTCTGGGGTCCTCGGCGTCATCGGATCCGGTGAACCATCAAACCACCTGTGGCCTCAAAGCTCGCACAGGGAGTTTCTTTACTCTCTCCCTGTGGGTGATTTGTGGACAGAGGCCCGTTACTCTTCACTACGCGGCAAGTCACGACAATCTGATCCTCAGATAGTTGGAGGTAGTTGAGTGAAGGGCCCCAGAAGGGAGGTATTTTGGAAGAGGGAGTTAGACCTGGCCCTAGAAAGCCTTGTGGATGATGCAGAAGGTCTTGAACTTGATCCTTGCAGCCAGCGGGAGCCAGTGGAGAGATTTCAGTGCTACAGGGATATGTTCCCTGAGCTTGAGGCCAAGGATAAGTCTTGCAGTCTTCTTCTGGATTAGTTACAGAGGGCGGAGAGTAGAGGAAGGCAGATTGAGAATGAAGCTGTTGCAGTAGTCTAGCCTAGAGAGAACCAGGGCTTCAGAGATGGTGAACTTCTGGGGGAAAGTGAGAAAGGGAAGAATACCTCTGAGAAGTTGCAGCTGATAGTTTGACTTCTTAGCAAGTTCAGAGATGTGAGGAGAAAAGGAGAGAGTGGAGTCGAAGATGACACCAAGGTTTTTTGCCTCAATGGAAGGCACAGGAAGAGGTCCCAAGGTGTCAAAATCTTCAGATGAGGTACTGCGATGACTATGAATACCTCCGTCCCCAAGCACCGGCCAGAGAGAGTAAACAAAGACAATCCCTGTCCAGTTATTGAGGCCACAGGTGCAGAAGCAGGAACTCAGGTGGCTCAGGTAATCAGGCAGCTGCAAAGGAACAGGCAATCAAGTGAGAATAATACACAACTATGACAGTAAACAACTTGTTAGTATAAGGAACTAGAATGACACCTACCAAAATAGTGCTGTGGATATGTATTAAGGAAAGCCCACCTCATGCCCTCTCCCTATGATGGATGTCAGGGAACGGCGAGCCCAACAGCAGCAAGATGACTGGTTTTAGTTGATAACTGTGATGTTATTTGCACCTTAGGGGAAGAGGTGTTTGACTTCCCAAATTAAGTGTACAGAGTTTCAAAGTTCAAGGGTTGATCCACGACAATCCGTGGGACAAGGCAGTAGTTCATGAACCAAGTAACCAAAAGTATCCAAAGCGCCTAATCCAGGAGGATAATCCAAAAGCAATACAAGGTCCGGAAGCAAAAGTCCAGAAATCCAGGAAAACACACCGAAAACCGTAACGCCGCTCAGAACATGAAAACAAAAGCTGAGAAGCGTGGTCCTGCGGTGCCGGCAGTTCTTTATACTGGCTACTTTCTTAATTAGTCGTGTGATCGGCCATGTGACAGGTCACGTGATCATACCTGCAACGTCGTGAGCCCATACAAATGACGCTGCTTGTGATCACGTGACCGGGATGTTCCAACCAGTAATCGCGGTGGTCTGTATCGGCCGCGAATGTTGTAAACCGGCGTTCCCCAGCGCCAGCGTGACCACAGACGCCATGGGTACTACCTTCGTCTGTCTCCCCGCTGCTGTTGGGAGGGGACACAGGTATTGGGCGGGACCGAGGAGCTATGCGGGGCGTGAGCAGGAGCGGGGCTGGAAACTGAAGGGGGGCGTGTGGAAGCTGAGGGATGGGGAAGGGAAGGGTAGGCATGACACAAGGAGGGCGGCCAGAATGAGAGGGGGAAAGTGGGAGCAGAGAACCCAATGAGAAGAATCCCAGTCTAAGTGGCATTAAGGCAGAGAATATTGGAGCTGCACCAATCCTGAATCATAGTCAAGAAAGAGCGAGAGAGAAGAGGGTGCTGAAGGGAGCCTAAAAGAGGGCTGTGTGTCATCCGCATAACATTGACGGTTAGAGGAGAAAGTAGAGATCAGATGGTCCAAAGGGAACAAGTAGACATTAAAGAGACGGGGGAGAGAGGTTAGAGCCCTGGGGGACAGCACATGTGGAGAGGGAGGTGGTGGAGAGAAAGGAACAGAGTTGGACCTGAGAGAGGCGGTCCGAGAGGAAGGAGGTTAACCACTCCAAAGCCTGATCCATGATTCCCAGGTTCTCACAGAATCGATTGATCAGGATGGCATGATTGACCATGTGAAAGGCAGAGGAAGGGTCAAGGAGGATGAGGACAGAAGGAAGGCTGGAGTTCAGATTGGAGAGCAGGCCTTCACAGGTGTTCAGGAGAGCAGTGTCCGTGCCTCTGGCCGCTCTGAAGCCAGACTGATGGTCATGAAGACAACCAACAGATTCAGTGTGGAGATTAAGCTGGTAGATGGGCAGCTTTTCCAAGAGTTTGCCCAGGAAGGGTGTGCTAGACATCGGGCGAGAGTTTGCTGAGCAGGTACGATCGGCAGAAGGCTTTTTTTAAGGAGGGGGTGCACAAGAGAGTACTTGAAGAGCGAGGGGAAGGATCCAGTGGCGAAAGAGTGATTGCAGAAATCGGCTGGTGCGAGGGTGTCGTGGTCCTTGATGGTTCTAGAGGAGCAGGGGAGCACCTGTGTGGATGACTCTTTCATAGATCAGACTTGCCTATAAACCTTTATCAGGTGTTGTCAGGGAGGAAGGAGGAGGAGAAGGAGGGGTGGCCAGAAAGGGGCCAGGAGCGGTAGAAGGAGAGGAAGAGGAGAGCGAAGGCAGGATGTCCTGAGTTGTAGTGGTGAAGTGACCAGCCAGAGCTGTAGAGAGGACCTGGGTAGGAACAGGAGAGGGGGAGACTGCAGCAGGATTGGCCAGCTCTTTGCAGATTTTAAAGAATTCATCTGTGTTGTTGGAAGCCACAGAGACGCAGGCGTAGATGTGGTCTCTCTTCTTGGACAGCACAGAGAGTCTGTATTGCCTTTGGAACAGGTGGCAGGCCAGTTTGTCTGAGGATGCACCTGAAGCCCTCGACTTCCTTGCAGCCACCCTGCACTTGAGTTTCAGGACGCCACGGTCGGAGGCATACCAAGAGTTGCACTTGGAGGTAGGCTTCAGGTGGATTCTCCTGACAAGGGCAAGGATGTAGGAGGAGGAGAGTAGGTGGAGGCAAAGGCAGCCAATGACAATTTGTTCATGGGTCAGGTGACCTTGAAGGTGGGAGGCAGTGCCTAGTGTGCCTGTGCTAAAGTAGAATAAAGCTTCAAGTGAAAGGAGCGAAGAGAATGATCAGTCCATGAGAGTGAGGTAGAGAGAGGGATGTCTGTGGAGATGGGCACAGCCAAGGTGTGGCCAGCAGTGTGCATCAGACCAGAGGGTTGAATGGAGAGAAAGAGAGAGAGACTTGTATAGGTTGTGGAAAACTCCTGAAGAGTCAGGAGAGTCAAGATGGATGTTGAGACCCCCCAGCAGGAGGAGGAGGAGGAAAGGAGAGAAGATACCAGGTCATCCCATTCCGCGAGGAAGACGGTGGACATGCCTGGCGGCCGATAGAAGGTAGCCAAAGTAAGAGAGAAGACAGGAGAGAGAGAGAGAGAGAGAGAGAGAGAGAGAGAGAAAGAGAGAGAAAGAGAGAGAGAGAGAGACTGCAGATCAGGCATTCGCAAGAGGAGTAGGCCTAAGTGGGAATGGTCGAAACAGGGATCCACGCTGGAAAGCTCAGGGCAACTCCCCTTCCTGGCCTGTTGAGCCTGAGCTCAGAGAGGATCTTGTAGCCTTCAGGGAGAAGTGTGTCAAAACTCGGACAGATCTGTTCTTTAACCAGGTCTCAAAAAGTGTTTTTTTCCTTCAAAGTGGGTACGTGTAAGGGGAGGTGAGTAATAAGGAAAGACAGGGGTTTTTTGGTGACAGGTCACGGCGGCAGGGTGCAAGGAAGATTTGTACTGTGGTGTTTCTTTGTTGCTGATGTGCCAGGTCAGTCTGCCTTTCATTGAAGAAGAGCATGGTGGTGAGTTGGGGGTTTGAGCACATTGGGGAGATTGGGGATAATGGAGCGGTAGCCAGGGACATGGTTGGTTAAATGATGGTTTAAGCTGAAGTATAACTATCGCTGTAAGGAGTGTGGTTAGTGATGGTTGGACGGACAGGTTATCCCAGCGTTACAAGAGGGGAATAGGTAGTGGAGAAACACAGGCAGTGGCTCGGGAAGGAGGACATGGATAACGTTTGGAAAGATGTGGGGGAGTTGAAGGGGAAAGGAATTTTTGAAGGGAGGGAATGTGGGGTGGAAGTGTTTACCCACATTGTTTAGTCTGTTAAGGCCGTGGATCCAGGTTAGTGTAGTTTGTAAGTCACGGCCTGTCACATTAAAGCAACATTTTCCATTAATGGTGAGTCTAGGTATTTTGTGCAGTTTAGCCCAGAAAATGTGGTTGTGTTTATTGTATTGAAGGTGGAATCAATTTATCCTTTTAGGGATTTGTCTCTGTTCTCCTTTTATTAAGTTACTCATTGATGTACAAGAACCATTCTGCAATGAGTAACAAAGCTCAGACAATGAGTTATTTTGATGTCATATAACGAAAGTAATGAATGACTGTAGAGGGACCCGGAAGATGAGAATTAAGTGGCTGGATCGATTTGTACGCAGGGTAGACGGGCTAAACTCAGAATCCTTCTCGGAAAGATTGATAGCTGGGCAGAAATTATACTTGCCATTGAGTTACTGCATGCATTTGAGTTTATAAACATTTGGGAAATATGTTACACATAGAGTAATTGTATGTTAAGCATTGTTTTTCAATTTTGTTTGTCTTTATCTGAAATGTTTTGTAATGCAATGTCATATGAAAAGCCAAATTCTCGGCTGGATCACAATAATAATTTTTTATAAAAAATAACAAAAGTTTAGTGTTCTTGTGCTAATGGTGGGCTGAAGAAATGAACGGCTCTTCTTGAATATAACATTCTTCTGCTCCCGTTGGAATGTGAGATCCAGGTTCCAAACTTGTACGGAAATGTACAGTTATTTTTCCATTTGTGTGTACAGGAGTAGGGGGTGGACTGAGTTCTATCCTCGGGAGATGTTTCCTCCCCATGCTTACTTGGAACCGCTGTTTCAGTTGATGTAGTCCTTTTATTCCCTTTCACCTTTCCATACGGTTTAGCTTTCTGGAGAGAACTAATAGCAGCATAATGTCGCAAAACTGATTAACATGCATAAGCTGCTTACCTTTTCACGACCACAGAGCATATAAGCAGGATACACGATAAATCTATGTCCACGGACCATCGAACCCTCCACGGACCACCAACAGACCACTTTGCGTCCACTTATTGTCCACTGTCCTAGTCAAAACTCCTATTCTATCCCTACCACTTAAAAACAAATCACTAAGCTAACAAAAAGAGAGGTATAGCCCAGTAGAATGACTACCTTCTCCGGAGTAAAAAAAGGCTCAACGTTTGAGTCTCTCAAAGTTCAAAAAATATCATGTGACTAGGAGAATGGCTTCCTTCTCCTAATGCACCCCAGTTCTACACAAGTTTCTGATGAATTCTGAAGTGATCCTTTGGGGCTCCTCTTTCATGAAAAGTGCAGGACACCAGATAAGTTCATGGGTAATATTTATTGTCAGTTGTACACTTAGCCCAAGTGTAATGCAGGAAGAAATCCTGGCCCATACACACTCCGGCTGAGGTCTCTCTAACTGTCCAGCTCATGCATCATCATTCAAAGACACCAACATCCAAGATCACACATCACATTCCACTGACATCCAGCAAAGTGGCAAGTAACGTACAACAAGAACACTACTACAAATTCCTTCATCTCTCTCCACGGGTGCTGCACTCTACTTGCACACTCTCCTTGCTTCTTCAAGATTTCACAAATGGCATTCAGGGTGCCCACACCGGGATAAGGATGTGGTTTCCCTAGTCTGTCTCGACGCTCCAATTGCAAAATCTTATGAAACTGACTAGGGAGTTGCCCCACAAAATGGTCTACCTCTCTCTCATCTTCTTTTATCACCTTATCAATGTTCCAGCCCCCCTCCCGGACCTGTTACTGTTCCTGTTACCTCTCTCAGGAAACGCTTCGCCAGGGGATGCAGGTTTGTTCATTCACTTTCTGCTTCCACTTTTCTTCGGCTGCTTCACTTCGTAGGCTATTACTGCTGGCGGTCTTGGCACACCTTTTGGACCAGAGAGACTTAGCTTTGTTCTTGGACCACACGGTCCACCAATCACATGTCACACAATGACCACACTTACTCTCAGCTTTCAAACTGCTGGCTCCCAGCCAACTGACAAGACACTTCCCGAATATCTCCTGGTTTGTCTCTCTCTGACTCTCTCTGAAGTCTTCCAATGCCCGGTTTCACAATTGTGGGCTTTCTGGCGTCCTCCGAGTTCACTAGGTTCTCCTTCTGGATACACTCTTTGGGCCTCATTACATGGTAGGCGGTAAGGGTTTACCGGTACCGGTATTTTACCGGTACCGGTAAACCCTTACCGCCTTACTACGAGGTCCCTTTGCGGGTTGGAGAATTTAACGCCTGCTTTTTGCAGATGTTAAAAACCAAACCGCAAAGGGACCAGTGAGCTAATTACGGTACCGCAATTTGCGGTGCCGTAATTAGCACCTTCCCCATTCCCATTATGCCCTATGGGGCAAAAATGGGAATGGGGAAGGGCAATGGGGGAAGGGGGAATTACCGCCCCACCAACCTTGGAATAGGGCAGTAATTCCCCTTTCCACCAAGGCTATTAGCACCTTGGTCCATGCCGGTAAAATACCGGCACCGCCTTGGTGGAAAGGGGATTTACCGCCCTATTCCAAGGTTGGTGGGGCGGTAATTCCCCCTTCCCCCATTGCCCTTCCCATTCCCATTTTTGCCCCATAGGGCATAATGGGAATGAGGAAGGTCCTAATTACGGCACCGCAAATTGCGGTACCGTAATTAGCTCCCTGGTCCCTTTGCGGGTTGGTTTTTAATGCCTGCAAAAAGCAGGCGTTAAATTCCCCAACCCGCAAAGGGACCTCGTAGTAAGGCGGTAAGGTTTTACCGGGACCGGTAAAATACCGGTACCGGTAAACCCTTACCGCCGTCCGTGTAATGAGGCCCATTCAATAACACATATGGGAAAGATTTCATATTGTATGTAATTTTCCCTCCATGTGGCAACCCCCAAACATTTTGGTGCTGTTTTACACCATGATCTAGACTCTGCCAGAGAAGTGCAGCCTTCTGCCGCACTCCTCTGGGCTTTCACTCAATTCTTATGGGGAAACTGACATGCCCTTAAGACAGTTAGTACCAGAGACTTTGTTTCCCTTAGTCCTTTCCTCATGTTGCAGCTTTTGTGCAACATGAAACAAGAGTGCACTGTAACTTACTTTACCGCGCTCTTGGGTCTCTAGTCATTCCAATGGCCCTAGAACCTCTTGCTGGATTTATTATGAACTATGCAAGTGTGTCACAACAGGACTGGTGGCAGCTATCGTTTCTCTTGTGTTTTGAACCCTTTTTCGCCATGTTATCCGCGCTTACCGCGTTTGGCACAAATGAGTGGCCTGGCTCCAAAATGGCCGCGAGGTTCTTTGTCCTGTCCTCTGACCGTCTTGCCCCTTCACCTTCCCCAGGTCGAGCCGACCCGGGTCAGTCCTTATTTGGTCATGTCGTTTCCCGCGAAACTCAAAATGCATTCGCGGGCTTCTACATGCCTTGTGTGTGCCTCCAGGATGTGGGCTGGGATGTCTGTTCCCAATACACATCCTGGGTGCCAGAGAGTCTAGAGTATCTTGAATGCCTGAGACCACCGTGGTCCGTGATAGGTCTACGTATGGTGTGAGTGTTTGTGAACAGATCTCCCATTGGGTCCTCTCCGTTTTGGCACGAAGGGAACTTTGGATAAGAGGAGGCTGAAAACACCACTACCAAGTCGATCTCCTGAGTTCACACTGAAAAAGGGATAAGCAGCCAAGTATCCTGCAACAAGAAGCTGAGTCGAGGAACCGCTCGTGACCCGCTGAAGGTTTGGCACCCTGAACCGCTGTCGTCCTGCGAGACCCTTCTGCATCTGATCGTCCTAGAAGGTCTGCGAAGGCGCTTCGACCCATTGGAATAGTGGGATCAACTATTCCTGGCACCTTCATCAAACCCTGCAAGTAAGCCTCTTCGGAAGTGTCCCTGGGCCAACCAGTGGGCTGACCACCTTACACAGGACGTTTTACTCTGTCACCGCCGCCGTTTCGGGGAAGCCCTCGAAACTTGGTTTACTGCTTGCTCTGCGTCCACGGCAACCTCACACCGAATTTCATACACTTGCCATTCCCAGGTCTGAAGTGAGACGAGTGCATCTGGACCCGAGTAAATGCGGTTTCCGTGTTGCTCTGCTGTGGTAACAACCTGTGCACGTCCGCTGCATTTGGGACACCCTTGACCCTGCATCCTGCTACACAGAATCTACATGATGTCAAGACATCCTGATCATCGCAACTGAACCTGCCAGCAACGTGAACTGAACTGGAGAAGTCTGGGCCTGCCTGCGTCGGGGACCGGCGAGTAGTCCATACCCCAACCGGTGGCCCCTCACGTAGGAGCCTGTTTCTTTTCTACCGCTGTTGCGAAATAGCGACTCTATCCCGCACTCTCACCCTGCCTCTGCCCACAAGTGGAGGCCTTGCTTGAGTAGTGGGGACTTGTTCTTCATCGCTTCATTCTCCTTCCTGAACTGCCTGAGACCCTTTGAAGCGACCCTACCTTATTCATTGGCACCAGCGTGTGCAGGTACTTTTGAGCATAAGGCTCCTCTCTTCATAGGGCTCGGACCTCCTCCTAGTTAGGTGTATTTCTGATGTCGAAGTGGGTCTAATGATTACTTGCACTGCCTGTTTTCCTCCCCATCTAGGTGGTCGACATATTACGTGCTCCTAACTCCTTAAACCCCTCGGTCTTGTATATATATTGTTTTGATGGTGATGTGTTGGTTTACTTTAGTATTATTGTGATTATTTGCTATGGTCGATGCTACAAAGGCCATGTAATAAATGTGTCTATATTTTTAATATAACACCTGTCTGAAGTAATTTCTAAGTGTCCTTGCTTTGTGTGCTCATTGAAGTCTTTCCGTCACCCTCACCCCTCTTGAGACTAGTCTTGACCGCCGCCATCGCTACCCTGATTGGTCTGGCTTGTCCAGAGGGTACCCTGTTCCAAGAAACTAGGCTGGCCTTTTGAACCTCTTCCCCTCCAGGTCAGAGTTCAGAAATCCATCTTAACAAATTGGTGTACAGCGGTGGGATAGGACTGAAGGTATCCAGTGTTGTGCACGAGCGAAGGCATTTCAAGTTATTCCTACCAGGACACATAGTGAATTGTCGTAGTATAACTTTTTAAAGGCCATAGTCCTATCTAACAGTATGGAAACAAGTACCGTGTTAACTTCAAATGCTTCTAAATCCGAAACATTGAAAAAGATGTGTGCTGAGAGAGGTGTCTCCTCTCAAGGCACCAAAATGGAAATGATCCAAAGAATCATGGCCTGGCAAGAAGCTCAGCTTAGTGCTATAGCTTCCGAGGACAGTGCAGAAGGAGGTGGGTCTGCTCTCACTGGTAGAACTGACAGTTCTGCCGCTGCACTGGTCCACAGCGACCATGAGGACAGGGAGGATGAAATGTCCAATGTTTCCTCTGCCAGTGCTGATGGGGAGGCCATACTTGAATTCAAGAAGCAATAGCTGCTGTTTAGGCAGAAAGAGCTTGATTTCAATATGGCCAAACTAACAGGCAGAAAAACAGAAAGACAGGGATCACCAGTTGGAACTGGCCAAGCTTCAAGTTGCCAATGTATCCAAGGGTCCTGGACATGGGTCTGGGGCCTCCTCTCATCCAAGGTTTCCAAAAGATCTGCTCAGTGTGTATGAGGAAAAGAAGGACATTATGGACTGGCTGAATACATTTGAGTATGCATGTGAAGTTCAACAAGTTGACAATGCTGATAAACTTGCCTGGTTACTTAGCAGACTGTCCCATTCTGGCTGCAGTGCCCTTATGGAAATGTCGAAAGCTGAGAGAGCAGATTTTGCAATGTTGAAGCAGACTCTCATTTTAAAGTTTGGAAAGTCTCCTGCCCAATACTTAAAAAGATTCAGAGAGTATAAGAAAAAAGAAGGTGGTACTTTGGTATCTTATGTAACTGAATCCTTAAAAAACTTGACTGGCTGGGTCGAAGGTTATAAGGTTTCTACCTTTGAAGGTATGATAAGTCTTGTCATGCTGGAACATATTTTCGCATCTTCTTCCCCTGAGCTTAAGCAGCATTTGGCTGATTCCAAGGAGATAGATCCTAAGAAGCTGGCCATTGCAGCAGATTTATGGGTGTCACATCGAGTGTCCCATAAGAACAAGACTCATCCTGGTAAGCAGGAGGAAGGGAAAAAGTCCAAAGATGTGGAGGGTGGGGAAACTGATAAATCTTCCTCCCAAAAGGGCCACAAAAAGAAAAATAAGGGTAAGGCACAAGAGAACTCACAGGGTAGTGGAGGTCAGCCTCTGAAACGGAACTCTGGTTATAGTAAGCCTTCCCATGTAAACAGACCCAATGGATCTTGTTTTGCTTGTGGAGCAACTGACCACGTGAAGGGGGATCCCAGATGTAAGGTCAAAACCTTGGGGGTCCACTCTGCTAATCTGGCCTTCTCCTCCCACGAGGAAGAAGAGATTACCAGAGCATCCTTCTCATCAGACTCCTCCCCCAGTGGGATATAAGCTGAGGTAGTTTTAGTTTCTCTGTGCTCCTGGGAGCCTAAAGTCACAAAGGCTTATGCTAGGATGCCAGATAACACCAAGCACTACTTTAAAGACAGTGGGCCTCATTCCGAGTATGGCGTTAAGGGATAGCGGCCACCGGTAACGAGACCGGTGGCGGTGATCCCTTACCGCCATACTCCGAGTTCCCTTTGCGCCCTCGCCCTTAACGCCTGCTTTGAGCAGGTGTTAAAGTCGAGGGCGCAAAGGGCCCTCCAAGCCAATAACGGTGACCGTAATGAACGGTCACCGTTATTTGCATCTTCCCCATTCCCATTGAGCCCTATGGGGGCTCATTTGGGAATGGGGAAGAGCCTTGGTGAATGGGGAATTACCGACCCGCCAACCTTGGAATGGGGCGGTAATTCCGCCATCCACCAAGACGCTGCCGGTCCGGGTACGGCGTCAACCAAGGCGTTAATAGCGCCATTGGTTAGCGCCGTACTCGGAATGAGGCCCAGTGTGCTGATCAATGGAGTAGATACTCCAGCTCTTAGGGATAGTGGGTGCCTTCGGACTGTAGTGGATTCTACCTTGGTAGACCCAGAGGAAGTTGCCGGAGCTACTCTGATGCCCACTAAGTTGTCTGACGGCCCACCCCTCATGTTCCCAGTAATACCTGTAAATCTTACTATCAATGGTACAGCAGTCAGGATTCCAGTGAGTATTCAGAGAAGTGTCCCAGGAAAGGTCTTGTTGGGCAATGATCTCAGAGCTTTAGGGCTTGTGGGAGATACTGCTGACAGACCCTGAACAAGGTCGCAAACGAGTGCAGCACTCGCCAAGACCAATGCGCTGCCCCAGCCAAAGGGGAAACCCAAGGCTAAAGGAGTCAAGAAACCAAGAAGAGGGAAAGAGAATATGCCCCCTAACTCACCTACCACTGCGGTGGAGGTAGTTGGTCAATCACCCGGACCTGACGAGGAGGTGGTGATGCCTGAAGTATTTTACCCCAATGACCATCCTGAACTAAATGATGTGTTTGTGGAAGGTGGTCCTGACAGGGAAGAATTCAGTAAAGGCCAACGTGAGTGCCCATCTCTGGAAGGCCTAAGGAGACAGGCCTGCTCCAGGCTTGAGGGTGAACCTCCTGGGAAGCATCGGATTTATTGGGAAGATGGACTCCTGTATAATGAGCCCGCAGAGTCTACAGAAGTAGACCACAGGAGGTGGTGGTTCCCCTTGCTGTAATACCCTTCCTCCTGCAGCTGGCACATGAAGTGCCCCTTGCTGGTCACCTTGGTATTAAGAGGACCAAGCAAAGGTTATCCATGCACTTCTACTGGCCCAAGATGGGTGTGCAAGTAGAAAGTCACTGCCGGAGTTGTGCCTCCTGCCAGTTATCTGGTAAGAGTGGCTCAACAATCCAAGCTCCATTGGTACCACTCCCAGTTGTGGGAGTACCATTCGAGAGGGTAGGGATCGACATAGTTGGTCCTCTTGACCCCCAAACATCCTCAGGCAATAGGTTTATCCTGGTATTGGTCGACCATGCCACCAGATATCCTGAGGCCATCCCATTGAAAACTGTGACTGCCAAGTCAGTCGCAAAGGCTTTACTCAGCATCTTTACTAGGGTTGGCTTCCTAAAGAAGTTGTGTCTGACAGAGGCAGCAACTTTATGTCAAAATATACGCAGGCTATGTGGAAAGAATGTGGGGTCACCTATAGGTTTTCTTCCGCATACCACTCCAGACCAATGGTCTGGTGGAACAGTTTAACAGGACCTTAAAAAGTATGATTGGGGCTCTGGAAGAGCCTCAGAGAAGAAAATGGGATCTTCTTTTACCATGCTTACTGTTTGCCTACAGAGAGGTACCACAGGAGGGTGTTGACTTCAGCCCCTTCGAACTTCTGTTTGGTCACCCTGTGCGGGGACCCTTAGCCATAGTCAAGTAGGGATGGGAGATGCCCTCTCCCCCTATTACTACCAACGTAGTAGACTATGGGGGTCATTACGACCCTGGCGTTAAGGATTTATCGGCGCTGTAAAAGGTGTCGGCGCCGTTAAACCCTTAACGCCTGATTACGAGGTCCCTTTGCGGGACCCGGCCTTAACGGCTGGTTTTACCAGCCGTTAAAGTAGGGTGCCGCAAAGGGACCTCGGTGCTAATTACGGTACCGCAATTTGCGGTACCGTACTTAGCTCCTTCCCCAGTCCCATTGAGCCCTATGGGGTGAAAATGGGAATGGGGTAGGGCCATGGTGAAATGGGGAAATACCGCCCCGCCAACCTTGGAATGGGGTGGTATTTCCCCATTCCACCATGGCGGACTCGTTACAACACCGGCACCAACCATGGTGCTAATAGCGCCATGGTTTAGCGCTGGGGTTGTAATGAGGGCCTATGTGTTAGGGCTCAGAAAAAGGATGGTACTCCTGATGGGTCTGGCTAGTGATAAGTTGAAGGCAGGACAAGCCCTGGTGAAACATTGGTATCACCAGAAAGCTTCCCTCATCAACTTCACACCTTGTCAGCAAGTCCTGATCATGAATCCCATAAGGCCTAGAGCTTTACAGAATAAATGGTCAGGCCCTTACGCGCAAAGGGCATCATTTAGGTGGATATTACTGCTGTTGAGCTGTTTGGCTGCTTGGCTGCTTGCTGTGGCTTGGCCAGCAATTCAATCTGCTGGCTGTAGGCTGCCCAACTCGACCAAAACTAAGGCATCATTAAGAGGAGCTGCACGCCGGAATGAAGTCAGCTCCCGTTACTCCGGATCTTCAAGCTACTGCACTGAGAACTCGACTCCAGGTAAGGCAAAGATTTGCATCACTCCCAGAGGTAAATGGGAGTCCGGAACATACACTGAAAACATCTATGCTTAAACCGAGCCGACTACCCTTCTGCACCAAAAAGCGCAAGAGTTTATCTGTAGGGGCAAATTTGGCTAACACAGAAATGGCAAGCCACCAATTGTTGTGCTTGGATAAGGAAGAAAATCTGCGGTTGGCTACAAAGTCTCCTGATCTACCCATGGCTTGCGCTATTCCTATTGCAGCAGAGACTTAAAACCACCCACTTCTAGCCCCTGTAATGCCCAAGCCGTCTGATATACACGCAGGCCAGGGGAAAGTGGCTGAACAAATTGTTGGTGGCTTCAGGATATGGCTCTATCCTTTTAAAGGAGTCTGAAAGAGGGCTGGATGAACCTAGCATGCCCTCGGGAGTTACCCCTGAGAAAGCTCTGGACAATCGGAGACCAGACATTGAAATTGAGATTATTGAGCCAAGAAGTGAAACCGAGGCCAGTGAGAACCCGCCTAGTTTGGAATTACTCCTGACAGATCTTAGTGAAAGCCAGTACCCCTCAAATAAGATTGATGGTGTATTAGCCGGAAATTCAAATTTGACTACACCCTCTCCTGGTGAGGGCATGATAGACCTACATGACCCCCCGGCAGAGGGGAGAGCTGATCTGATATTAAGAGAAACGACAAAGCTCCCCATAAAGGAACTCAGTCATGTAACAGAGCCTCTTAACAGTACCACTAGGGAACCGCAATTATTAGATGCATCATGGGAACAAGGAGGCCAGTGGGACGTGATTGAATTAGGCCAATTGGAAGAAGTCCTTCAGGACTCTATCGCCTTGGGAGAAAAATCACAACATACTGACTCTACGGAGGCAACCTCAGTAATATTTGATATCTTCCAGCCATATAGGGAAGATTTTTCAAATCAAGATCACAAGGAAAGAAGCTATCAAAAATATAACCAGATTGATGAAAGGGCTACGACTACAAAATTCTAACGAGAAAAAGGGAGCTCACATCTAAGTGCCCTTAATGTAATGAATTAAACGCACCCTACCCCTGTGCGCAATGACAAACAAGTCCAGAGAGAATCGGGGAGGACGACTCTATCCGGTAGACTTAGTACCAACGGAAACTTAGATCGACCACCAGCCAACCTGAGAAATTCAAGTCTAGCAAATAAAATCTTGCAAGATATAACCATATTGACGGGGAAAATCGAAAGAGAGAAAAGACAGAGTTTCTCCCTAATAAACGAGAGAATGGCAGCACTGAACAAAGATCAAGCCGAAGGGAGATCTTTTGGGGTGGAGGACTCTGTCATGATAGCAACTAAACACCAGGGGAGTCAAACATCAATGAAAATGACTCCAACACCAACCCCCGAAGAAGGAAATCTATTCATGCAAGATGAACCACGGAAAGATCCAATTTTAAAAGTACCAAACTATGAGGATCAAATAGCAATAAAAATGACCGAGACACCATCCTCGGAAGACGGGAGAGCCACTGGATGAACATATCATACGGATAACAACTGAAGCCTGTAAACTTGGAAGAGAAAAGGATATGGGGCACATTCAAAAAGTGGTCATGGCTTCGCTAAATATTACACTGGCCCCCTTTTTAAAACTTTACGGGGTGATTAAAGACTCTGTTCAAGAGGTGATTACCAGCAACACACAAATAAAAGAGGCAAATGTACAAATGGAAGCATCTTTGCAGAGTTTAAATATATGAATAAACAAAGAAGCATAATTAACACAACTCTGGCAAAGTCGCCTCAGTGAGCTAGCAAGAAGAGACGCGAATGATGAGACGTGTACATAAACAAAAGAACGATAGAGATCTTCTGGGAATAAACCCTAAAGAAGGGAAAGGCCCAATGAAACTGAAACAGGGCAATAGTGCCCACCTCAAACAAATAGAGCTACAACTTGAGGATGTGATTCTGATCCCTCCTGGGAAAAAGGGAGAGGATAAAAGTGATCCGACCCCCGAGCCGGCCCCAGCTCAGCCGGATCAATCCAACTTTTCAATTTTTGCAGGAGGTATTTCCAAGGAACAGGCCCACCAAAAGGGGAAGCAGGATGCAAAAAAAACAAACAAAAAGGGAAAAAAATCAAAGAATGAAGCTCTCAAACGTAAAGTAAATGGTTCAAGAGCATTTTTGAGGAATCTAATAACACCGCCCAGAAGAGAAAACATACAGTGTGCAAAGAAGCCCAGAAGAGAATTGACCATGAGCGAGTTAGATAGCATAGAGACTTATGGAGAAAAAGGTCTCAAAAATGCTGCAACAGAGGCTAAACGGGAAGAACAAGAGCAGCCAGCGAATTTAAGTGATTTGATTGAACTCATGGACAATATCAGCGATGAGGAAGGCTGGGAAAGCATCAGCCTATCGGAATGGCAAACGATAGATAACTGGGACACCGCTGATCCAGCCTTTAATCCAAAAGATCGTAAGAGAGTGAAACCCCCAAGAGAGACCATCCCTGAGACTATCGGGAAGACAGGCAGAAGACCAGAACCACTGGAAAGAAAACCTGTTAGTAATACTGAAAAAGATTCTGCCCAATTCAGAACCCTGGAACAAAAAAGGGAAGAGCAGGACAAGAAAGAGATGGAAACACGTAAGCAACAAGGAAATCCCCGTCCAAATAAAAAAAATGATACCAAAAACAAGGAGCAAATTGAAGCCCAGAAAAGGAAAGTGTCCCCCTTACCATCTCCAAGGAAATCTATTTTATTCAAAGGATGCTACCTCAAATTAGAAACCACAGCTAATGGCCCTAGAAGGGCGGTGCTAAACAGGAGCTATGTGATGGAGCTCTGCAATCAAACTGCAGCCTTACGCACAATATCAACTGATGATATAAAAATAGTTGAATTCCCTAGGGAACAGAGGATGGACCAAGTCATACTACATCTGACTTCTAACAAGGTCAAGCAGAAATTATTAGCGGCTAGTGACATCCTCAAAAAAAAGGGCTTTCGACTTGAGGATCTGTGTGATGACTTTCAGCAAAATAAACCAAAAACAATAAGGAAAGAAAGAAAAGAATCCAAAGAGGAGATTTCAGTACATAATAAAGAAAACGCTACAGGGAAAAAGTGCATAAAAACAGATCTGTCGAGGAGATGCCCCCAGAAAACGGTTAAAAAGAAAAAGGAAAAGATAGAGAGAAAACCCAAAAAGAAAACCCATCAATAACAAAAAAAGTGACGAGACATTGAAAACCCTGAGATTTACTGTGGACAACTCAGAGAATCCTACGAGGATGAAAAGTAGCTCAAATAAAGTAGGAAATAAAGTTAACAACTGGTCATGGATGGCGAGCAACTTGAACTCTAAGAAGAAACAATAGAGTGAGGAGGGCCAGCAGAGACCCGTCCATTGTGCCTCATGGAACACTAGAGGATTTAAACACCTGCTCTCAAAAGACAGCTGCTTCTTGGCCAAATATGACCTCATCTCGATTCAGGAATCCTGGTTGCGCGAACCTCCAGTGTGTGAGGGCTATGAAGTCTATATCAACCCGGCTAGAAAGGGCCCTAAGGGAAGACCATTTAGAGGCCTTATGATACTAAAGAAAATGGATAGCCCTTTAAAAGTGCTAGAAAATTACACCCCAAATCCATACCTGCAAATACTGAAAATAACATTCAAAGTGGAAGAAAGGGAAGTGCCGGAAAAAATGATTCTGATTAACATCTACTGGAGTGAAAACATGGTAGGCCGAGGACCTATCTAAAATCAATCATGGACACCATTGATAAATCTATGAGGAAAATGATCAGCGGATACTATTAAATGGGGATCTAAACATCAAATTACTAGATAAGGAGGGTAAAATCAAAGACATAGAACAACTATCAGGAAAAGAAAAAACATGAATGAAGGAAATGAGAATCCGTGATATGAGAATGCTGAATGGTCAGACGAGAGGAGATCTAATTGGTGCCAACACATGGCACAGTGGTAAATCGGGAGCGTGTCTAGACTATTGCTTTGTAGGAGGGAACACGTTACCTGGGATAAACTAATTCAAAATAATCAAACAAGTGAATAGCGACCACTGTCTGTTGGCAATAGAACTCGTTTGGGAAATAAGACCAACCACAGGAGGCAAAAGAACGATGGAGACAGAGGTCTCATGGGGAAGAAATCGATTGAGGATAAAAAATCAGAAGATCCCAAAATTGGTGCAAGAATACAAAGATGCCACAATAAACAATGAAGAGGTGGTTGAGTACAAATGGCTG
The DNA here is from genome assembly GCF_040938575.1 of Ambystoma mexicanum. Lineage (NCBI taxonomy): Eukaryota > Metazoa > Chordata > Amphibia > Caudata > Ambystomatidae > Ambystoma > Ambystoma mexicanum. The sequence goes on from NC_090923.1 coordinate 11,564,111, forward strand.
TTGGAAGCTTTTGTGGTCAAGCATGATTCAACTAAAACTAAGCAAATTAAAAAAAAAAACATGCATATGACGAACTTGTAGTTGGTAGACGAAAACAATATAGAGCGGATCTCATATGTATAAAAAAGGACAACAGTAGAGAGAGAGATGAACTCCTGAGGAAGTGTCAGCAAACATATAAAAACTGGCTGCGTTCAACCTGCTACTTGAGACTACAAAGAGATGCTGAACAAATGCTAGCCGCAATATCCACAAATAATACAAGAAGTACGTGGGACCTACTTAACAACAGGGACCTCAATCAATCGGCAATAGGTGTCAACCAAGTCTCAGAGGAAAATTGGTTTCAGCACTACACTGCACTATATGCAGGGAAAAACGAGGAAAAAGTCACTAAGGTGAAGCCTGACGACATCTCATGGGCCCTGGATTTTGATAGAGACGATATCCTAATTCTAATTAAAAAACTGAGTACTTCCAGGGCAGCAGGCCCAGACGACATCTCTAATAAAATGCTGAAAGAAAACTGTGAAGACTGGTCTGATCTAATATACGTGCTATTTCAACAAATAAAAAAGCTAGACAAATACCAACCACGTGGACTGAGGCCTACATTGTACCGATCTACAAAAAAGGAGATCGGGGAACCCCCAGAATTTACAGGGCGATTGCGTTATTAGACTCAATTGGCAAGTTATTTGCATCCCTTCTACTAAGGGACCTAAAAAAATGGGCATTTCAGGCTAAAATCTTGAATGAAAGGCAACCAGCCTTCGTAAGTGGTGTTGGTACCGCCCTGAATCTATTCCTGATCAACCTGTTGAAGGCAAAGGCGCTAAAGGGAAAAAAAAAACGACCTAATTGGCCTTTATAGACCTCGAACAAGCATTTGATGGGATAAATAGAGAGCGCCTGTGGTCAAAAATGAGAAATTGGGGTTGCCCTACGGATCTGCTAGAAGCAATTCAAGCCCCTTATACTGATACCTCGATTCAAATCCAAACGTCGCGGGGAATAAAACAGGGATGTGCGTTAGCCCCTTTCCTCTTTGTCCTATATATGGCAGGCATGAAGATAACCCAAGATCAGATCCGCGCCTTCCCTCCGAAGATAAATGAAACCGAGATACTTTGGATGCTATAAGCGGATCACGCAGTATTTGTAGACCAGACACTAATAGGACTACAAAGATGGATCGAGGCCTTCAACAAATACTTAAAAGATAATGACATGAAGATCAATGTCAAAAAATCTATGATCCTAACCATGAAGTCATGTCGTGGAAGAAAAACTGCAGGGAAAATCCAGACGTGGTCATTGGAAAAAGTAAAATTGGAGGAGGTGAAACTACAATGTATCTTGGGATAATGATAAATAAAAACGAATGAACAGGCGCATTACTCATTAATCCGCGAAAAACTAACGACCCTGAGCAAATTTTCCTTGACGCCGATAGTAACTTTTTATAAGCAAATACTGGTGGCCGTAATCACGTATGGAGCGGAGGCACTATGAGCCTTAAGATGGGAAGCATGGAACATATGCAAGGCCTATTTTTGGTGAAAGATCTTGCGCCTTCCGAATTTGTTACCGCTAGAGCTCATAAGAACAGAGCTAAGGCTACAATCTGTGGTCTCAATTGTGCTATGGAAATCCTTATCCCTTTATAGGAAGTGTATCCTTGACAATCCGTCTCAGCCTTTTGAAATTTTAGTACAGGCGGAGGTACCAAACGAAGACATGATGTTCCTCAACTGGAAAAAGAGATGCAAAGCAAGCTTGGAACAGGTAAATGTCTCGGAAGATACCCTGAAGTGCAACCCAGATAAAGCCAAAAGAATTATTCGGGAAAAGGACTGGGAGGAAACACAGGAGAAAAGACTGAAAAGAAACCTGTGTTATAATATTATCTGGGGAAAAAAAAAAGTTTAAATAGACTTCCACCTTACCTGCTGGAATTCCCATCTAACCACTACAGAGACTTGTTGATGCGCTGCAGACTTAACATATGGCATTGCAGAGAGATAAAATGGATAAGAAGGATCATTGAAAAAACAAAAGCTTACTGCAGGTTCTGTAAAAATATAGACCAACTAGAATCTGTCAGGCACGTGATGTTAGCCTGCCCGAACTTGGAATCGAAAAGACAGGCTCATATGGGCAGTTATATTAGTAACATCACTGAGGAGACGGAAGAAGAATACTGGGAGCGGCTTCTGACAGTTGAAAAAGTCGGTAGAACCTTAGACGCATTAAATCCCTAAAATTGGACCAGGAGGAAGTCAGTCCTGAACTGTGAGTCAACTCCAGCAGCCCGATTAGATTGAACAAACTAATATCGGCAAATCTTAGCCTATTTTGAAGACTATTGGAGATGTCCATTTAATGATGATGAATTTGAAAATGGAGGAATGTTAAAGGTTTAAATTTGATTAACCAATAAAACAAAAAAACAAAAAATTAAAAAAATAAGTCTACACGGCTTTGACTTCACTATTGAGCATAGGCCAGGTGTCCAACATACCAGTGCTGATGGGTTGTCCAGAATGTTTAACCGACCTGAACAAGAAACTCATCCAGGGGTGGATTAGTTCCCCCTGTCCTTAGTCTGGGAAGGGCGAGTGTTAGGAAAGATTTCATATTGTATGTAATTTTCCCTCCATTAGTGACATGCCCTCAAGACAGTCAGTACCAGAGACTTCGTTTCCATTAGTCCTTTCCTCATGTTGCAGCTTTTGTGCAACAGGAAACAAGAGTGCACTGTAACTTACTTTATCGCGCTCTTGGGTTTCTAGTCATTCAAAAGGCCCTAGAAACTCTTGCTGGATTTATTATGAACTGTGCAAGTGTGTCATGGACAGGACTGGTGGCAGCAATCATTTCTCTTGTGTTTTGAACCCTTTTTCGCCATGTTATCCGTGCTTACCGCATTTGGCACAAATGAGTGGCCTGGCTCCAAAATGGCCATGCCACGAGGTTCTTTGTCCTGTCCTCCTACCGTCTTGCCCCTTCACCTTCCCCAGGTCGAGCCAACCGGGGTCAGTCCTTATTTGGTCATGCCCTTTCCCGCGAAACTCAAAATGCTTTAAAAAAAAATCTTTTGTGAGCTTGCATGTATTGTGAGCAAGGATATATTGGGAGGAAGGGATGTGATGGTTGAGGTGCGAGTGAATGTGAGAATATGGGCCTCATTACGATATGCAGGTAATAACATGTCCGTCTTGGCTCGAACCCGCAAACAGTGGGTGATTACGAGTGTGCGTGCACATGCACCCCTGCATGCCGGTAACGGCCGTACCGGAATGCCGGTAACGACCCTCAAACCCCCAGATAGCGGCATCAATGAATGCGCACATAACACCTCCTTCATCGGCATCCCCTAAATAGCGGTACCGGTATTAACATAGTGCTAAGAACAGGCCCGTTATTACCGAACCCGGAAGTAACATCATCGCGCCGGAACGGGAAATGCTTTGGCGGCCATCTTCAAAAACACAATCCATTGCCATCCTCCACATACTGCACCTTCACCACCAGAACTCCTAGCACACCATGGACAAAATGTCTAAGGCTACCCAGAAAGGCACTGCGCGCCTGCATAAACCACGGTTGAAGGATGAGGAGCTGAATATGTTAGCTGACACCCTGGTGGCGAATGCTGATGTGGTATTCTGCAGCAACCTCAGGCGTCCAGCCCAGCTGAAGAAGAAGGTCATATGGGAAAAAGTAGCCCAAAAAGTAAGTGCAGTCGGCACCACCACACGCACAGTGCGCGATTGTAAAAAGCGCTGGGATGACCTCAGGCTGAGAGTTTGGAACATCTTGTCGGCCAATCGGACCCAGGGGCAGGCAACAGGTAGAGGACCTCACTCACCATTGAAATTGGCCAGATGGGAGGAGACTTGCAGCTCAGTGATAGATGTGGAGTCAATTGAAGGAGTCGGTGGAGCTGAGTTTGGCATGCCAACATCGGCAGATGAAGGTAAGTGTCCCTACAAACACACGACAACCAATCATCACCGTTGACCTCCAAATGTGACAGCAATGCCAGCCAATACATGTCCCATCATGCACACCTACACATATCCTTATACACATGCTGGGCCCACCACTATCACATCCCAATGCATGCTGCATACCGCACCCATACATGAATACACAACCAACACACGGATGACCTGCACATGTCACACAGCACGCAAGTCACAACACACATCAAGGCCCAACAGCAGCCACCATGGTGTACATGTGAACACCTGCATGATTGCAAACAGCACCCCCCAACCTTGCATGCACCCAGTCAGCTGCAAAGCCAGGCATGCAACTGATCACATGGTGCCAACTGCACAAAAACAAACGCATGCATGATGCAAGCACCACCATCACTGATGCCCTGCCACTCTCTGTCCCCCACAGGTACGGATGCAGACACTGAAGAAGCACAGGGAAGTGCACAATGCACAACACCAGCCAAAAGGGCAAGAGGCCAAGCTGATGGCACCGGACCATCTACTTCAAGTGGACAAGGGATGGGCCAAGCGGCACGCAAGTCAACAACCAGTGTCCTACCAGCCACACTGCCACCCACACAGGACCAGCAGACACCTGCCCCTGCACCCCTGGACACACAATCGACACAGGCCGAGGACACATCTGGCATGGACAATGATGGCACACAGTCCGCTGCTGCAAGCACAATTGGGGAGATGGCTGCATCGGCACAGCATAGTGGCGATGAAGAAGCTGACCCTGACGATTACGGCAATGCAGGAGTCGTCCACACAGAGTCTGTAGGTCAAACCCCAAGTCTCTGACATTGCACAGCCCCATACAGCATGCAGTATCACCACGTAACCCACCAACCACCACCCACACTGCTATACGGGACTTGAGGGACATCTGTCCAGGATGGAGGGCCAGCAGGAGGAGATGCAACGCTATGTAAAACAGTACCTTGCTGAAGCGGAGTCAACATGCTGTGTCATCCGTGACAGCACTGCGGCTGTAATCCAGGCCATCAACTCAAGTGCACAGCAATTGCTGGATGGATTCAATGCCTTGGGACAGATCCTCACCAGGATTGCTGACAGCATGGAGCAGCAGCAAACTCCGGCTTTGGGTTCACATCGACCACGCCAGTGAGTTCCAGGCGGACCAGCCCTTTGCGCATGTCCCTGCAAAGTGCACAGCGCTCAGAGATCCAACCCCCACCTCCGAAGGGGGCTCCACAGTAGGGCGGCCACCCTTCAGAATCTCTTAAGGACTACAGCCAGACACATGTTTTGCCATTGAAACACTTGTGTATAGGCGCGTTACAAATGCCATATCATATCATATCATTGTTTTTTTTTAATAATTCTGTTTATTACGTTTTAGGAACATAAACAACAAGACAAACATGAATCAAAGGTATACATCAGATCATGGTAGCAAGGCAGTTTTCAAAAGGCAAAAGAAACCCAGTCGGGTCAGGAACCATCAGGCATGTGTGGGATAGGGCAGGTAACCAATGTTAACAACTGTACATGTCTATTTTCAACGGCAGATTTCAGTTAGCGTCCAACCAATTACCCCATATTTTCCCGAATTTGCGGGGGCAACCCCGTGCATTATAAATCCGGCGCTCCGCGGCCGCGCATCTGTCCAGCTCATTGCTCCAGCGGTTCACGGATAGAGGGTCGGCAGAGCCCCAGCTAGCCGCTATCAATCTTTTGCTTGCCCCCAATGCCAGTGTCAGAAATATTTTCTCATATTTCGAGAGGTCCACTTCACCTCGGATTCCCAGCAGTATCATTTTGGGGTCCCTGGGGATTGTTGTCGCCAGGGTGTCTGCGATCTTGTTGATACAGCTCTCCCAGAAGACCTGTAAGACTCGGCAGTCCCATAACATATGGTAAAACGTGGCGGGTTCTGTTTTGCACCTGAGGCATGTCCCGTCTTCCAGTCCCCCCCATTTGACCATGTCAGTGCGTGAATAGTATGTGCGGTGGAGGATCCTCAGTTGTATAAGCCTGAGCTTGGAGTCTATGCCTATTTCTCTAGGGGACATCAATGCCTCTACCCAGTCTTCTGGTTCCATTAGACCTATGTCCTATTCCCATTTTTCCTTGAGCCCATCTAGCTGCGTCGCCCCAAAGGAGTTGAGAGCTTGATAGAGCGTGGAAGTGACCTTGGTGTCAATGTGTTGCGAAAGGATGTTGGTCTCAATGGGAGTATAGGGGGGTATAGTTGTCGTATCAGGGAATTGTGTGCGGATGGCGTGGGCCAGTTGTGCATGTCGAAACCAGTCCATGGGTGCAAGGTCGAATCGCTCCTGCATGGTCTCAAAGTCAAGGAGGTGGCCGTCCTGTATCACATGCGCTAGTGTATGTATCCCTTTCACGCACCAGTGGCCGAAGGGGCCCATCTTAACAATTTCCGGGAGAAGTGCGTTGTGCCATAGGGGTTGGGATAGTGTCGGTTTACCTTTCCAGCCTATTAATTTGTGCGCGTCCCGCCAGGCCCGGCTAATGTGGCGTGTCATTTTGGGTAACAACGGAGGTTGGTCGTGGGTGGCGTACAGAATCTGTAGTGGGGTTAGTGGGGTCATGCTCTCTATTTCAAGGCGTATGTGGGGGCGTGTGGGCTCTGCGTGTATCCAGTCGTTTACCACCCCAATCTGGGCTGCAAGGTAATAGGTGCGTATGCATGGCAGACCGATGCCTCCCTCCCACACTGATCGCTGTAGCGTTTCAAGGGCGATCCTGGGTTGTTTCCCTCCCCACAGCAGAGTGCGAAGGCGTCTGTCTATGAGTGCGAAGGTGTCTCGGGGGGATGGGAAGGGGGCGTTTTGAAGTACATACAACAGTCTGGGGAGGGTCAACATTTTGAATAGCGCCGCTCTGCCCATTAGTGATAGTGGGAGTGATTGCCAGTGGGAGGTGTCCCTATTGAACCGGTCAATTATTGGTTGTAAGTTGAGTTGCAGGAACCCACCCAGTGTCGGGTCGAGTCTTATGCCCAATATCATATCATTGTTGACTTTGGGTGTTTGTGGGGAGGGTGGAGGATGGTGGTGGGTGTTGTACTGTGGGTATCAGGGGGCGTTGGGGTTGTGTGGTGGTGTGAAGGGGGGAGGGGGAGGGATGTTGGGGGGTGTGGGGGTTGTGTGGGGGTGTGTAGGGTGAGGGGGAGGGATGTTAGGGACGTGGGGGTTGTGTGGGGGTGTCTAGGGGGAGGGGGAAGGGGTGTTGGGGGGCATGGAGTGTTAAATCATGTACAATAAAATCACTTAAATACACCTGTTGTGTACAAAACATCACATGAGTGGACATTGCTTCATTGTTGTTTGTAAATGTATTGCTTCATAGTGCACACCCAGTGCCCACAGTTCCCAATACATGGCACCCTCTGCATGCCAGTACATCAAAATGATTGGTCTATGACCATTTTGCGCACTGCGCGACCCTCACGTGTTTCGCGTCCTGGCCTATGTCCTACTTCTACTCCTTCCTCTCCTTCTACTTCACCAGGTGGCGGCAGCTCCACGTCAGGTGGCAGGGGTATGTTCCGCCGGATGCACTTGTTATGTAGCATTGCACATGCCGTGATGATCTTGCCCACCTTCTCAGGCCCGTATATGAGTGCCCCTCCCGACCTGCTGATGCAGCGAAACCGTGCCTTCAAAAGGCCAAACGTCTGCTCAATGACCACACGTGTACGTGTATGTGCACGATTGAAGTCCTCCTCGTGCCTGTTCTGCGGGTTCCTAACAGGGGTGAGTAGCCACGGCTTCGGAGGATATCCAGCATCACCTACATAGGAGCAGAAGGAGGTATGTGTGAGGATGTGGCTCAGTTGCCATGTGTGCTCAGCCTGTACATCTTTCAAGTTCACATGCACTATCCAATGAATGGCAGCCACATCCACATGACTATCAGCCCTGTACAGTGCATGCCAATCCATGGTGCGAGCCTTGGGTGACATGCATGACTTAGGGTCCTAGACTTTTAAACCACCAGGCCCCCCGATGCATTTTGGGAGGTCCATTATGTATGCACATGTGAGCGCTGTGTGGCTGGGGATAACTCAAAATACTTTCAAGCCCCCCCATCCCTCTCCTCCCATGGCCCAGGGGGCATTCCCAGTGCATATGCATGTAGCCCCCCATCCCTCTCCTCCCATGGCCCAGGGGGCATTCCCCGTGCATATGCATGTAGCCCCCCATCCCTCTCCTCCCATGGCCCAGAGGGCAGACTCACCCAACAGCCAGCCACTTCGTACGACGTCTCCTTCCATGTAGCGTGGTAGTGAGGAGTTCCGCAGCACCATGGCATCATGCGCGGATCCTGGGTATCTGGCACAGCAATGTGTTATTATCTGGCTGGCATCACACACCATCTGCACATTGATGGAGTGGTATAGCTTCCGATTGCGGTACACCACCTCCACGGCATGTGGGACTACCAACTCTACGTGGGTGCAGTCGAGGGCACCAATTACATTGGGTAGGCCTGCCAGTGCATGGAATGCTATTTTGGTGGCATTTGCCTCCTGTGGTGTCCGTGGTAGGGAGTGCTTCAGTAGTGCATCCAGCACTTGGTTTAGCACAACAGAGAAGCATGATTGCTTCTGTGTGTTGGTAAGTGCCTGTGGCCAGGAAGTGGAGCAGAGATGCCACCTTCAGCAGAGAGGGGATGGCTGTACTGATGTTGATCAGGCTGACCAAGTCTTCCTGTATTAATTCCACTATGTTGGTGATGGTGTCCCTGTCCAGCCGGTACAGGGTGTGGATCTGTGCTGGGGTTAAGTCAAATGGATTGGCCCTTATAGGTGAAATTGATGGCTGTCTGCGGGGAACAACTACATGCACTGGTGGGATTTGCTGGGCCAGTCTCACCCTCCTTCTCCTCCTGCGTCTCCTCTGTGTTGCCTGTTGTACTGCCTGCTCAAGGAGTAGCAGCGCAGGCATGTCCTCCAGCCCCAGTATGGCAAGTACAAGTGGTAGCATTTTGGTTTGGAAAGGGGTGTGGTGTGTGGGTGTGCTCCTTTTGTGCTGGCCCTGACTCCATTGCCTCCACCTGTGCTGATTGTGTGCACCTGTGGCACTTGGTTACACAGCAGATTGCTGTTAACGGGTGATCCACGATGCCAGTATTGCCGGCATCATGGTGGCCCTTCTTACCGGCATCTCGATGCCGGTATGTACATGTCCGTGCGACTCGTGATGTCCTCTTCGTTGCGGGATACCGGTATTACGGGAACGCCACCCGCTCTCGTGCCCGCATGCCGGTACAGTGGTGCACAGCCACAGCGGATCCTTGTCGATGCCGGTGGGACCGGTGTCTAGGGTCGTAATACTGCGGACTGGTATTGGAGGCCGGTATTGCCTTACCGGCTCCATTATTACCGGACCGCCAACCTCATAATGAGGCCCTATGACTTTTATCAAGTGGTGGTCAGTCCAGGTGAGCAGACAGGTGGCTCTGGTTGTAAGGCTAGTGATGTGGGTGACAATACAGTCTAGTATGTGGCCTTTGTTGTGGTTGGGAGAAGTGACTATCTGGGCGCGGTTCATTTTGGAGAGTAAACTGGTTCGGGCTGTGGTTTGTATTTCAAGTGAGGTCACCTAGCAGGATAGGTTTGGTATTGGGTTTGATTAGGGGGGCAAGAGGAGGGGAGTTTCTAGGTATGGTGTGCTTGTTTTGTTAGGATGTTGGTAGAGGAGTGCAATAGTGAGTGTGGTGTGTGAATTGATGGCGAGCTCAGTGAGTAGCATTTCGAAGCTTGGTAATGGGGTTGTCTGTGTATCTTTGATCGGAAGAGAGAATTTGTGGATGCAGGCAACTCAGCCGCCCAGTTTGTTGGTGCAGTCTGTTCTGTTGATGGAGAACCCAAGGGGCATGGCAGGAGGGTGGGATGCTGCATTGTGGAGCCAAGTTTCTCTGATGGCTCGAATGTCAACATTGTGTTCATTGTCATGAGGTCACGAATCTCTAAGGAGTGGTCACATTCAGAGCGTGCATTGATGAGCGTGCAATTTAGTCGTGAATTGGTTGTGTAGTGTGACAGGGGATCAGTGTTAGTTGTTGGTGTGTGGGGGGGTGGGACAGTGGAGAGGATGTTATAGGGGATCTGGCTGGTGTTAGGCTGTGGTGGGGGGTTGTACGAGAGGAGAGTCTGTAGGTCCTAGCTGCAGGTAGTATGTGGCAGTGGCTGGGTAGAGGGTTGGAGAGTAGGTCTGAGTTTGTGCTGGTGCATAGTCTGTGCCTGGTGGAACCCAAGCAGGGGTATGTGGGTGTAGGGTAGGTGGTGTGGGTAGTATTATCTTGATGTGAAGTGTTGGTAGGTGCAGTAGCAACAAGAGGAGGGAGGAAGAGGGTGGGGATATGGGAGGTGGTAATGGAGTGGGAGAGATGGGGGAAGAAAACTAGTGGGGGGCATGGAACGGGTATCCAGGGGAAGGTAAATTGTATCTGAGAAGTGCCTGAGTGGTATGGAGTTGTGTGAGTGTAATGTAACAGCTTGTGGTATGAAATGGGTAGAAGGGGGAGGCTAGTGGCTAGCAGTGGATCTGAAAAGGTTCATAATGCGATTATGACAACTGATTGAGGTTGTAGGGTGCTTAGCTTCAGTAATATGATCCGGGTGATGGCGGGCGCTTATCTCCTTGGTAAGGATTAGCTTTGGTAGAAGATCATCAATATGGAATGGCGAGTGGGTGTTAGGGCGTGTCGCACGAACAGATGACATAGAGATGTTGGTAAAAGGTTTTTTTACAAGGGGAATGGTATCATGCGTGTGAGTGTCTTGGCTAGAGGCCGGCGTATTCCTCATCCTGTTGTTGATGAGGACCTGGCCAATCAGGCGATCCAGGAGCAGGGCAACTTGGAGCACTGGAGCACAGCACCGTTCTTCTGTAGGGATCTGTGTAGGTTCCGTGCAGTGATGGCGGCGGCCATTTTTACAAGGAGCAATGCTCATGTGTGTCTTTTTGGGGCCCGGGTCGGCTGGCTTTGTGGGAGTTCAGCATTAGTATTGCTGTTTCCTCGATGGCAGCAGGGTGTAGAGGGATCTTCTAATATGGCCACCACAACATTAAGAGGGGAACGGTGCGGCTGATGTGGTATTGATTATGGGAATTGCCGATTGATCCATTCATGCGCCTTTAGGATATTGCGAGTTGTGTCTTCTCTGAACTGTGGCCACGGCATTTATATTAAAAATACATGGTTTAAAGACCACTTCATTTGGCCTCATTATGAGTTTGGAGGTAGCCAAGCCGTTTTTAGCGGCATGGCTACCTCCAAACTCTGGGATTTACGGGGCCATTCTGACATTTGCGGGCCCATTAAATCCCACTTTCGGGACCCGGACCCGGTACGTCCCCATTCCCATTTGAGCCCCCACAGGGCTCAATGGGAATGGGGAGGATGCTAACAACAGACCCGTTAATGACGTGTCCGTTGTTAGCATCCTGGTCTGCTACCGGGTGCCAGTATGCATGTGTGGCCAGACCAGACGTGCATACCGCCACCCGCTAGCAAACTCGTAATGTGGCGGCCTGGTATGAACGGTGCTGGTACCTTACGTAATGAGACCCATTGTTTTTTCCTATGTTATTTAAGTCTTTTTTTAATGTCAAATATATTATTTGAATGTGTTTTTCTGACCTCTGCAGCCTGGGTCAAGGCCGCTTCACCATGGGCTTCTGTGTTGTGCTTGCCCCCTAGGCTAAAGGTTGGCAGTCCTCCAACACACACATACGTGGACAAACACACACACTTACACACCTTTACCTGAGCTGTCCCCAACTTGACTCTACTGGCCCTGCTGTGCCTGCGCTCTCTCGTGTTCAATTTAGAAAAACCGCTCTGATCAGTCTCTGAGCAGGCTTTCTAAATTGATGTTTTTTTCCATTTCATTTTAAATAAAACGAAATATTCACGGATGGCCGACATTTCATCTGTGCTCTTGATAGATATTCCAGCTGACCGTAAGTGCAGGTATGCCCTGGATGGAGTATGCAATGGCAGACAAGACTGTGGGCCTAATCACGAGTTGGCGGTATCCCGGCAGTAATACTACTGGGATACCACCCAACGCTAATAGCACTACTGCAATTTGGTCTGGAATATGCGTCAAATCACGAGTTGCCAGGGCAGCAAATCCCCTTTCCATAAGACCCAGTGGCGTTGGGGAAAGCCATTACTGCTGGTGGTAATAGCACCAAAAAGGTCCGAAAGCGACCCAAAAATTGTCATTTTTACCGCCAGCCGAAAGCTGGAGGTAAAAATACAATTTTCTGCCAACTCGTGATATGGCCAGCCCTTAAAGGTGATGGTAATACTGTTAGCACTGCATTTAAGGGTTCAGGCCAAACTCATGATGAGGCCCAGATCTGACTTCTCCTTCACATGGATGTGCATGCATGTGAACACACACCCACACATGCACCCACACGCACACTAGTGCATGCGCACACACACACACACTATACAGACACACACACATTTTATTTCTTGAAGCTGCAAGAAGGGGGAGCCAAAAAAGGGAATTGATTCTTTTGGGTCACCTAAAACTGGTGTTTGGCCTCATACTGGAATACTCATAGTATCTCATGTTTTCGGTCTCACAATAAATAAACTAGGACTGACTGACTGACAGACATAGGCACACGCATCCTGGGGTGACTAACTATGCATGCTATTTAGACGTACATATATCATATTAGAGGATCAATTTCATATGGGACACAAACAACAATGTGTGTGATCAGTAAATGGTGGCAATCCCTTCTTGGATATTAACAATGGATATTAGGCTGGATTCCCATTGGTTACTGGAGATATCATGAAAGCAATCCTTGCTCACAGTGCAGAGGGTGCAGGGGCTTGCTGAGATTCAACCTAGGGTGCAATGATCAGAATCCACAAAAAGGGATCTGTATCGGGTTATGGAAAACTGGCAAGGATATGTCCTGGATTAGGTCTGAATGGATGACTGAGGGGGTACCTTTCTGTGTACGTCAGCCAGTGATGCACTTGGTGTTCATCCGAAACATGATGGGAGACTTTGAGTGTTCCTGGCTCTTCGTCCTGTCATGTTCATGAGGGCGAGGAGGGGCATTCCTGGGACCCTCTCTTCAGGGTTATGGAATCTGCAGCATGGTCCCCTGTTATTGGTATGACCAGCTGAGTGTCATCAGCATAGTTTGTAAAGTAAATGCCTAGGGCCCCCAGAAGAGGGCACAGGGGACCAATGTAGAGATTGAATAGGATTGGTGATAGGTTTGCCCCTTGCGTGACACCACAGTGAATGTGGGCAGTAGGCGAGCATGCTGACCCGCTCTCAAACCTAGATTTGCGGTTGGATAAAAAAGAGTAGAACCAGTTAACCCCTTCATGTGTCAATGTTATTATACAATTATTAATGTTGAAAGAACTTGGGAACGAAGATGGTCTTCAGAAATTAAATGAAAACAAGACTGTGGGCCTCATTATAACCCTGGTGCTCCCGTAATGAAGTGGGCCGGTACAGGACCGTCCCCCTACATTACGGGAGCGCCGATTACGAGGTTCCCTTTGCGGGACCCGGATCAGATGTCTGGTAAAACCAGACGCCTTTTCCGGATCCCGTGAGGGAAGAGGGAGGTAAAAACGGGCCATTTATAATATGCCATTATTACCTTCCTCCCCATTCCCATTTGAGCCTCATGGGGGCTCAAATGGGAATGGGGAATGGTTCCTTCAAGGAGGAATTACCGGGTCCTCCAATGTTGGAATGACCCGGTTATTCCTCATTAAAGGAACCCGGTAATGGAGCCCAGTTTGGAGGCTAACACTCGTAATGAGGCCCTGTGAAATAATGGGTCTCATTACGAAGTAGGAGGTAGCCATGGTGACCATGGCTACCCCCTTACCACATTCCGGGTCCGGGTTCCCGAAATAGGGACTTACCAGGTCATTCCAACCTTGGAGGACCCGGTAAATCCCCATTCCGGGAACCATTCCCCATTCCCATTCCAGCACCCATAGGGCTCAATGGGAATGGGGATGGAGCTAATAACGGTACCGCAATTTGCAGTACTGTTATTTGCTCTGAAGTCCCTTAACGGGTCCCTTCCATAAGGAAGGGACCCGCTAAGGGACCTCAGAATAGGGTGGTAAGGGATTACCGGCAATGGTGTCCTAGGAAGGGACCCGCTAAGGGACCTCGGAATAGGGTGGTAAGGGATTACTGGCAATGGTGTCCTAGGAAGGGACCCGCTAAGGGACCTCGGAATAGGGTGGTAAGGGATTACTGGCACTGGTGTCCTTACCGGTGCCATTAATCCCTTACCACCTACCTCGTAATGAAGCCCATGCAGATAAAGTTCCTCATTACGAGGTAGGAGGTAGCCATGGTGCTGTTAGCACCATGGCTACCCCCTTACCGCATTCCGGGTCCGGGTTCCCGAAATAGGGACTTAGCGGGTCATTCCAACCTTGGAGGACCCGGTAAATCCCCATTCCGGGAACCATTCCCCATTCGAGCCCCCATAGGGCTCAATGGGAATGGGTGCAGGGAGCTAATAACGGTACCGCAATTTGCTTGTTCGCAATAAACATGTTTGTAGAATGAAATATGGCAAATCATTTTGGAATCGTGTGGAAAGCTATGTTCCAGATACAATTAGAATTTCATGTTAAATATGTATTCGGTAGCTGCGTTCTGGATTTAATTTGTACCCATACCTGATATCAAATTGTGTGTCTTAACTTGCTTTTATATCCTGCATGAAATAGTGGGAACTTACATCTCTGCACATTCTTGCACATTTGCATTTTTGCACATGCTACTCCCATTTCCCTTTTTGGAATCCTCCATTGGTGGAATTCAATAAGGATTAGCACGAACAAAAGTGGAGTTAATATGGCGGTAAGTGGTAAAATTGGAGGTAACTGAGCTACCTCCAATTTTACCACTATGTAAAATTCTGAGTTTTGGCTTTGAGTGGAAAATTTACCTCGAGCAAAACCCTGGAGGTAAATCTTGCCACTCATGCAAAAAATTGGCAGAATTGGTGTAATGACTGACAGTAATTATGCAAAAAAAGCCCCATTGGGTCCAATGGGCTGACAATAAATAGGGATTTACACCGCTACCACCACTTGTAATCAGGTAGAAATTCCACATGACCAAGTGGCGGTAACAGTAGATCCGTTTGGTGGTATTTCAGAGGATTTTCATCAGAAATACCTCCAAACTCATAATGAGGGCCAAAGTCTTTGTTACTGCTAAATGGTTTGAGTAGCCAAATGGTTCCCCAAGACTTGTCGTCCTCTGACTGTCTGGAGTTGCCGGGTACTACCATTAAAACAGGGATGGCAGAGTAAAGAAATGACCCAGGGGCTTCCTGTAATACATTGGTTAGCACAGTGGATACTGGTACCCTCCTAGACATCCCCTGCAGAAGGGTAATGAGGGTGTGAACTTGGTATGTAATGACCAACCCTGTGGGGGTGACTGCACCGCCTATACATGCAGTGACAATCATGGTGATTTAATTGGCCAGAAAACACCAACTCGCCCTCACATTCGGAAAATTAGCCATGGCAAATCAAACATTTATTCAGTCCCCGATTGCGGGACAAAGAATTATTGATTTTTAGTTTGCAAAACTGTAGGAAATAGTAATGAGATAACATTGATTGTTCCATCTAAAGCCATGGGGCCTCATTACGACCCTGGCGGATGGACCATGGTGCTAATAGCACCATGGTCCATGCCGGTAACTTTCCGACTCCGCCATGGCGGAATGGGGAATTACCACCCCATTCCGAGGTTGGCGGAGTGGTAATTCCCCCTTCCGCCATGGCCCTTCCCCATTCCCATTTTTGCCCCATAGGGCATAATGGGAATGGGGAAGGCACTAAGTACGGTGCCGCAAATTGCGGCACCGTACTTAGCACCAAGGTCCCTTTGCGGCATGGTTTTTAACACCTGCAAAAAGCAGGCGTTAAAATCACCATCCCGCAAAGGGACCTTGTAATCAGGCGTTTAGGGTCGGCGCCGTTTACGGCGCCGTAAAACCCTTAACGCCTGACTCATAATGAGGCCCATGGCATTTATCGACCACTCTATTATGACTAACGGAAACACACAGGCTGATTTCAGGGAGATTCGAGACTTAAGCATCATTACATTGGCTGAATTGGAGATGGGAGGGCTAGAGGGTGTTCGGACAGTGGGTCTCCCTATGAGTGTGATTCAACAGACCTGTGATGCATCTATGCATAACTCGCCCACCGCCTCGACCAATCTTATTGAAAGAAACAACCCTATGGTTGAAAACATTATTCAATCTCCCCGGGTTCATAGCTCAGAATCACTGGGAGAGGCGGAGGTGCACCACACCCTGAGAGAGGTTGACGAACAAATCCGCTTAACCCATCCTACGATGTCAGCACTGAGTATGGTGCTGAGGTCGTTTGTAAACATGTACGATAATATCTGGCATGAATTCAAAGAACATTGGGCCTCACTACAAGTTGTGCGGAATGCGTTTAACGGCCCCGGTAATGGTGCTGGCGTTGTTGAACGCATTCCTCACTATTACGAGGTCCCCTCGCGGGACCCGCTCTGGACATCTGTTTTTTCCAGATGTCCATAGTGGGTCCCGCGAGGGGACCAGGGAGCTAACAACGGACCCTCTTGTAATGGGCCCGTTTTTAGCTCCCTCCCCATTCCCATTGAGCCCTATGGGGGCTCAAATGGGAATGGGGAAGGACCGGGCCCGGGCTCCCTGAAGAAGGAAATACCTGGCCCTCCATACTCGGAATGGCTTGGTATTTCCCCATTCAGGCAACCCGGACCCGATTTTGGAGGCAGCCATGCCCTTATTAAGGGCATGGCTACCTCCAAAGTCGTAATGAGGCCCATAGGCTCTCATCAGGAGGTTGGAGGTAACCATGCCGCTTTTAGCGGCATGGTTGCCTCCTTACCGCATTCCGGGCCCGGGTTCCTCAAATGAGGACTTACTGGACCATCGCAACCTTGGCAGACCCGGTAATTCCCCGTCCGAGGAACCCGGACCCGGTCCATCCCCATTCCCATTCGAGCCCCCATAGGGCTCAATGGGAATGGGGATGGAGCTAACAACGGGCCCGTTAATGACGGGCCCGTTGTTAGCTCCCTGGTATCCTCGCGGGACCCGGTATGGACGCCTGGTTTTTCCAGGTGCCCATTGCGCGTCCCGCGAGGAGACCTCGTGGTAGGACGGAATGGTTTTACCGGCACCGGCACCTTTACCGGTGCCAGTAAACCCATTCTGCCAACCTCCTGATGAGGGCCATGGTCTTTTATTGATGAGCCTGGGTGACAAGGTTGAGACTTTGGGCCTCATTACACGGACGGCGGTAAGGGTTAACGGTCACCGTTAATGGTACTGGTGACGGTTAACACTTACCGCCTTACTACGAGGTCCCTTTGCGGGTTGGAGACTTTAACGCATGCTTTTTGCAGGCGTTAAAAACCAACCCGCAAAGGGACCAGGGAGCTAATTACGGTACCGCAATTTGCGGTACCGTAATTAGCACCTTCCCCATTTCCATTATGCCCTATTGGGCAAAAATGGGAATGGGGAAGGGCAATGGGGGAAGGGGGAATTACCGCCCCACCAACCTTGGAATAGGGCGGTAATTCCCCTTTCCTCCAAGGCGGTGCCGGTATTTTACCGGCATGGACCAAGGTGCTAATAGCACCTTGGTCCACCGCCGTCCGTGTAATGAGGCCCTTTGAGTAGGATCAATGCTCCTATTCACCCGAATTCTCACCCTAACATTGTGGCCCATCAAATAATTGTTCGGTAGGAGACGGTGGCCCTCATTCCGAGGTTGGTGGTAGTCATGGTGCTTTTTGCGCCTTGACTTCCACCAATAACGGTACAGTGTCCGGTTTGGTGCAATGGGGACTTACCGGTCTAGTCTGACCTTGGCGGGACCGGTAAGTCCCCATTCACCAAACCATTCCCCATTCCCATTTGAGCCCCCATAGGGCCCTATGGGAATGGGGAGGGCGCAAATAACGGGACGCATATGCCAAGCCGTTTATTTGCACCCAGGTCCCTTAACGGGTCCCGTCCTTAACACCTGGTCAGACCAGGCGTTATGGAAGGGACCCGCTAAGGGACCTCATAGTAGGATGGTAAGGGTGCCCGGTATCTCTTACCGCCCTACTCGGAATGAGGGCCAGTATCTCTCCCCAAGAGGACAGTTATTTCAGATCCTAACATGATCAGTGACGATTCAATGAAGGTGATTCTTAATGATTCTGTGGTATGCAGAACAGATCTAAGGGATATGGAAGATGGTAAAGACCTGCCCTATGGTACTGGAATGGTGAAAGTGCCTCTGGATACTCCAGTGGAAGTCCAACCGTTCTGTAAGCATCTGGAGGGGGCCTCGTTTGCTGAAACCCTGAGGGGAACCACAATGAGGTGAAAGTAAGTGGCCCTAGGCTCCAAAATAGTGATCTGTTTTGTTTTAAAGCCAATCAGTCTACAAACCGGAAGGCAAACAAAAACGGCACCTATAGGCAAATCTCCCTATGTGTGGCCTAACCTGAATGCAGTAAGGTCTATTCAGGGGGTAAAAGAAAATTGTTCTCAATACGGACACTTCCAGTGGCTGAGGAATCGGTGTTGAATGGTTTGGGAATGCAAAACTGCTCCAATAATTCAATTCATGGCTCAATATCCTCATCCCAATCTGGTCCAATAGGGGCAAAACCTGGCCCAGTTGAATTTTCACCACCTAAACTGACTTGCTGCCCCAAGAAGAATCAACTGGACAGGGATGGCTGTGGATATTAACCTGAATTTGAGTACGCTATCTGAAGTGCGTTCTAAGAAGGAGAAAATTCAGCCCTCTAGAAATCGCACTACCCAAACAGAGCCCCTACTCTCCGGTGATCAGAGCAACGGGGATCTGGGTGTCCATATTAACCCAGCTCCATCCACTGGGCCAAATGGAGGACCGATTGGGGAGCGACATCAGGCAGAAGTGATGAGGAGAGTGACATTTTACACTTTGGATTTGTCTAAGAATGGTAAGACTGGTGACTCACAGGAATGTTTGCTACCAAATGTTTGCAAAGATGGCTCTGACAATAGCTTCGTGCCTGTGGCTACTTCATAGGCCAATATTTTTACCAATGAATTTAGGCCTTCTAATCAGACAGAACGTAGATTACATTTCCCGAACCAGTTCCTAAATCTGCTCAGCAGGAAAACCTTTCTGATATGGTATCCGCCTGCCTATCAACTGAAAGGTAGCACCCACCCCCCAATATACAGCACAATCTTCCCAAATGAGAGTCAATAATGGACACACCCCAGGAGGGAATGAGAACAAGACCAAGTGCAGGTGAAAGTAAAAGTAAATCTGTATCTAATTAAAATAGGGCATGCAGAGAACTCTGCTACTCCGAGAGCCCTCTGCCAAGCAGCACAAAACATTTGGTTTTTGATACATATTGTCGTCACAGATGACATGGGGTGTAGGGGATACATAAGACAATGGATTGGACACAGGGAGCAGGACGATATATATTATATACATCCAACGAATTGTAATTGGTTCAGGTCCATGTGGTTCTTGGGCAGGGTGCACGGGTCAGCTGGGTTTCTTCTGGGAGGAGCGCAGGGTCAGGCGATGTCCATGATGTAGCAAATTGACCTGTCTAACATTTGCCCTTGTGGCCATCCATTCTTAGCACTATTCTTAGCACTATTTTATAATATACGTTTAGTACTGTGTCATCGTAAACTAACACAATAAAGGGAAACTTCATGGGTCCAGGGGTCTTATCACAGGGGCACATTTCAGGGATACCTCTATGAATGACTTTGTTAGATCTAGTGGGGGACAGCTTAATAGTGTGTTAGTACGAGGGTAAATATACTGCCACCTTGGTCGGTCAGGGTTGGGGTGGGCTTGTATAACATTTGGTCAGAGGGCACACAACTGGTACATCAAACAGGACTGAGGATGAGAGAGCTTGGGACACATTTCTTGAACAGGGGGTCTGCTGATATCGCTTTGACTTTTACAGAGATGGATGGTTTTTTCCATCTCTGAGCTCTGGCTCAGTTCATTCGCGGGGCAGTGATGCAAAAAGGAAGACGAAAGATGCAGTGTTTGAAGTGCTACTTTCATTTGCAGACTTCTGTGAGAACGGGCCTGCTGCTGTGGCGGCAAGGGGGAGGAGGAGGAGGAGGAGGAGGAGGAGGAGGAGGAGGAGGAGGGTTGGACTGGCCGTCCGTGCCCAGAGTGAGAAAACTAGGAGGAGATCCCAGAGGTCCACTCACGTGGACTCCTACCTTAAGTATGGGAAAAACTGGAAATTTGCAATATAAGGAAGGTAGGAAAAAGCAATGTCAACAGTTACTACTTCTCTTAGTGATTAATTTGCATTTTGAAAAAATATATAAACTTTAATATTAAGTAATTTTTAAGATAGACATGGTACAAATATTAATACATATAAAATTCATTTTCAGACACTCTAAAATGTATACACAATTGAGACATTGACAAAAACTGTTTCAGACATAATAGTTCTAAAAATTAGAAGTGTATGTTAATATAGCCGTTTGCATTTAACCTTTGCTGTGAGTCCTTAATTTATGTAAGGTTTTTGATCTTTCTAGATCTCTAAGTATTTTAATGCAATCTATTTAAACTTTTAGATTGCCAACTCGACATGTTTCAGTCCTCTATAACAAGTGCTGGGACTTTCTTCAGGAGTAGTCGTAGACATCAAAATAGAGTGATCAAGAAAAAGGTCTGCGATCTTCCTTAGGTGAAGAGTCTTTGGTTAAAAAAGATGTTTGTTGTGGTAACTGTTGACAAAACTGAAAACCAGAATCAGTATTATATTTAGTATTCTGGCAACACAATTTAAGGTGTTGAGGAACAGGACAAGATAGATAAATTACCTGTCCGTTCTAGTGTAGGAACTCCCTTGGCGGGTAGAGAAAAACCCACATTAGTTGGGCATGTTCTCTTGTGGGAAGTATGTATTCTTCCTTTAATACCTGCAATGGGTAAAGTGAGGGAGTAGTTAGCTCTGCCTTTCCTCTGTTAAGGATAGTTCCGGGACTTTTTTTTTATTGTCCCTACGGGTCGGCCATGTGTTTGTAAGCATAAATCGGTAGATCGTAGGAAACTTTCCTATGGACCTTACCCGACTTTTCGCCCATTATCGCACTCGAAATCAGCCTCCATTTTGTGATAATCCTATCATTCCGCCGCATCGACCTGGCTCACCTGCCTTTGCGGCACTAAATCAAATCCCCCGCCCCTGAGCCTGACATCAGCAGACGCGTACTGCCCATTTCAAGCACGTCTCGTGTCAACAATCGCTGCGCCTCAGCTATTGACGTGTTGCCATGGAAATGGCAGGACGCCTCTTTCCCCAATAAGTATAAACAGACCGTTTCATAACACACAGCAGCAGATTTTCGATTCCATTCCTCTCTCTGTGTTACTTTGAGTATTCTGTGACTCGTTTCAGTGCTCTGGTCAGCTACCTTCGCCGCTTGTAGCCCGTGTGAACACCTGTACCATCTCTGTAAATTATTTTACTATCTTTACCGCACAATGGCCACAATAATGCCGTATATGTACGAGCCCGAGTACACCGAGGAAGAACTACTGGAAAGTCAAGCACGCGAAAACGATGGGGATTCGGACGGCAGTTGGGAGGACCAGTCAACGGATGAAGAGCCTGGACCATGTCGCATGGACGGCGTCTCCACCTGGTGCACGTGCAATCGGTGCGAGCTAATGCCAACTGAGGAGGAGAACTGCTGCTGCCGTGAAAATTCCGGGTGCTTGGCCTACATTTCGGAAAGCGAGCAAAGTCTGCAGGAAGGCGAGCAAAGTCCGCAATGCATCACCGAGCTGCCAGAGTTCAGGGAAGCCTGCCTCTCACGGACCGTGTTGAGGATGATGATGGTGCTTATGCACGAACTTCGCGGCACTGTTCGTCCGCGTAATCCGAGTAACGAGTAAGTATACTCTGTTTGTGATGTCAGTGATGCCACCACTATTTCATGGTCGTCTCCCACATATAAAATTACATTTACATATCATTCGAACGCATGTAAATTTGTTCCATATAGTGCATTTTCTAGATATAATTTTTTTCTAAGAAAAATGACATGTGTTACCTGAATCGACATTGATAAGAAAGTTTGGTCAGTTTAATACAGTTTGCATCTTTTTTTTTCACAGGTGGTACAGGCTGGTGGCCTATCGTTGCTTCACTTGGTGGCTTCACGGGAGGCTCGGACACCGCGTTCGGAGAGTAATACCTGCCTGTGCGGTACTTGCCATTAGACAACATTTCCCCAGTGACAGTGGACAATACCGCGGATTTTCCCTCGATGTGCTGCAACCTCAACTTTACAATGTGTAATGTTTATTATTTATGTTTAATTAAAATCTAAAATAAAGCCCAACATATATTTTAACAATGGTTGTTTTGATTTTTTAAATGAATCTAGTGTATATTCTCCTGGGAGGGTGAGGTATTTATAAACTCACTCCCCTGCATTCCATGTAGTAGATCCTGCAGCCATCCTCTTACATTCAGTTAGATGGCCTCTCCTTGGTGAGGCCCTGCGGCAAACTGGTCTTGTCTGCACGACCACCGCCCCGATCCACCCCCCGCCCTATCAAAGGCAGTTCGCACCGGGGTACTTGTGCTGGCAAGTGGAGCTGTCAGGGAGCGATAAAGGCCAAGAGGTGCCAAAGACCATGTACACTTCAAAGTGGTCTATAGAGCATGGGTTGTTGTTCCCATGTCTACCTACAGACCCCGTGTCTCCTGCCAAGCATCCCCCCTCACGCTGGACGGCCCCCTGCAATCCACATAAGTGTGTCTCCATTCACGAGTCTTCCTGTGTCTTGTCTGCACGACCACCGCCCCGATCCACCCCCCGCCCTATCAAAGGCAGTTCGCACCGGGGTACTTGTGCTGGCAAGTAGAGCTGTCAGGGAGCGATAAAGGCCAAGAGGTGCCAAAGACCATGTACACTTCAAAGTGGTCTATAGAGCATGGGTTGTTGTTCCCATGTCTACCTACAGACCCCGTGTCTCCTGCCAAGCATCCCCCCTCACGCTGGACGGCCCCCTGCAATCCACATAAGTGTGTCTCCATTCACGAGTCTTCCTGTGTCTTGTCTGCACGACCACCGCCCCGATCCACCCCCCGCCCTATCAAAGGCAGTTCGCACCGGGGTACTTGTGCTGGCAAGTGGAGCTGTCAGGGAGCGATAAAGGCCAAGAGGTGCCAAAGACCATGTACACTTCAAAGTGGTCTATAGAGCATGGGTTGTTGTTCCCATGTCTACCTACAGACCCCGTGTCTCCTGCCAAGCATCCCCCCTCACGCTGGACGGCCCCCTGCAATCCACATAAGTGTGTCTCCATTCACGAGTCTTCCTGTGTCTTGTCTGCACGACCACCGCCCCGATCCACCCCCCACCCTATCAAAGGCAGTTCGCACCGGGGTACTTGTGCTGGCAAGTGGAGCTGTCAGGGAGCGATAAAGGCCAAGAGGTGCCAAAGACCATGTACACTTCAAAGTGGTCTATAGAGCATGGGTTGTTGTTCCCATGTCTACCTACAGACCCCGTGTCTCCTGCCAAGCATCCCCCCTCACGCTGGACGGCCCCCTGCAATCCACATAAGTGTGTCTCCATTCACGAGTCTTCCTGTGTCTTGTCTGCACGACCACCGCCCCGATCCACCCCCCGCCCTATCAAAGGCAGTTCGCACCGGGGTACTTGTGCTGGCAAGTGGAGCTGTCAGGGAGCGATAAAGGCCAAGAGGTGCCAAAGACCATGTACACTTCAAAGTGGTCTATAGAGCATGGGTTGTTGTTCCCATGTCTACCTACAGACCCCGTGTCTCCTGCCAAGCATCCCCCCTCATGCTGGACGGCCCCCTGCAATCCACATAAGTGTGTCTCCATTCACGAGTCTTCCTGTGTCTTGTCTGCACGACCACCGCCCCGATCCACCCCCCGCCCTATCAAAGGCAGTTCGCACCGGGGTACTTGTGCTGGCAAGTGGAGCTGTCAGGGAGCGATAAAGGCCAAGAGGTGCCAAAGACCATGTACACTTCAAAGTGGTCTATAGAGCATGGGTTGTTGTTCCCATGTCTACCTACAGACCCCGTGTCTCCTGCCAAGCATCCCCCCTCACGCTGGACGGCCCCCTGCAGACCGCATAATGCCACGACATATACACGTCATTCATTCACAAACACACCCCTGTTTCGAATTCTTTATAACCCACTTCATATTTCTAATGAGAACTTCTTTGCGCTTTGCTAGTCAACCCGTGAAGGTGCTGGTTATCTGCTCTTCGTCTCTGTGAACTTCCGTGACCACTTTGAGCAAACTCGTCAGTTTGCAACCTGTGAACTGCTCCCTGTTCTACGACAAGAAACTACTCTGATCCCTGCATCTAACTGTTTGTTCGTCAAGGTAAGTCCATGTACCATAATCATTTTGCGTCCAATTTTTTAATTTATATCTATTTGCTAGTAGTCATCAAATTGCATCCATGTTTTCTTTTCGTTCACGACAGTACATGCAAGGAACTAGTCACATGTTCTGAGTTTAGTCAAATTACTTTTTCTATTTTTTGAAAGTTATTGAAATACTTATCCGCAAGTGAATAACGTGTATAGTTCCAAGAACCAAAACGGACCTTGCATTGAACCTTTTATGTGTCATTTAATGTTTTAACACATTGGTATTCATAGAGAATTGTTGATCTTTACTTTTCAGAACTTTCCATAATGCCTGCCTGTTCCATTGGCGGTTGCCCTTCGAAGACCCATAACAAATCTGAAGGTACTATAATGCATGTTTTCCCTAAGACAATAGATCAGATAAGAGAATGGGTCCGATATTGCGGATATCCAGCCTCTGAGATAGAAAGTAGAGTCCTAGAAGTCTTTGCGGACAAGAGGGGTGATCGATACCGCATCTGCAGCAGGCACTTTAGCCCAGACATGTACTCCACATCATTGCTAATAAGGACGAAAACACCGCGAGCGAGGCGAAAATTGCTCTCAACCGCTATTCCCACTCTATTCGTCCACATCCCTCCACTGGTGAGTCAAGTTTACGTATTTATCTCTCGGCATTGCGGTAGTGTGTAGCATTAGCTAACAATCATTTCCCCATTTATGTATCCACTCAATATGAAGGCTGAAGATTCTCCATCCGTGTCGTTATTGCAGTCATCAGCCACTTCAAGCGCCTATCGGGTAATCTTACTTAGCTATTCTGACACTGACTTGTTTTAGGCATGTAAATCAATAGTTTTAATTGATCGTGTAATTATTTTACCTAATGGTACACCACAGTACTCGTCCTCTAGTCTTTGTTTTCAGTTATAATTATTGTTATCCAAAATAATGCAAGTACTGTCTTTCAGGGAGATGCTGAGGAGTCCAACGCATTGACGACAACCGTAGATGTCACTCAGATGCTCGAGGTACGTTTCCGGACAGTTCCATCGATGGAGATCATCAGATCTTGCATTCTTGTAGCGTGATTGTTGCACACAATGTTTCTTTCGTTTTTAGCCATTGGTATGTCCTTCTGTCGTCGCCCTCCTATGTGTCTTCTTTTTTCAATATTGTGTTCATTACTAATGAAAGTCCTATGTTTCAGGGAGTCGATGGAGCATTAGTCCAAGAGGAAGGGGGAGCATGCAGTTACGGGTCGGCGCAACAGCTTGCAGAAGTGTGCACCGCAGTTACAGCGTCCCTTGATGTTCTTATGCATTTCGAGGTATGGATACTGACAGATCAATCATGCGAGATCAAATGACGTGATTACATCCGCTATACTTCCTTCTTTATTAACGCAAGTACTATGTTTCAGGGAGCTGACGGAGCTTCTTCAACAAGAACATCACCCCTAGTAGTTGATGCAGATCTCTGGGTGGTGACACTTCCAACGATGGAGCAAATCGAATCATATTTAGATATCCATTATTTATTTTAGACAACTGATCATTTGTGCAGGTCTATTTAGATGAGCCGTTGACGCCTGCAGAAAGTTTATGTTCTTTTAAACAAAATACAAAACCATACTAATGCAATTACTGTGTTTCAGGGAGTTGCTGAAGCCTCATCTTCAATAATATCATCAATGGAAGTCTATGCGGAGCCCGAGGTATGGATCTTGACAGTTCAATCTAACTAGATCAACAATGCGTGAACTATTGTCGTTTGAATGTTCTACACAATGCGTTCATTCGTGTTTTGCTATTGAGATGTACGTATGGGTATTGGTCCCCAAGTACATTTTGTGTTTTCAATATTATTATACATACTAATGAAAGTTCTATGTTTCAGCGAGTCGATGGAGCCTCAGTGAGTGATGGATGTGCTTATCATGAAAGTATAGTCGTTGCAGCGCGAGAGGAAGTGGAGACATGCACACACGAGTCGGAGCAACAGCGTCCAGATGTTGAAGTTCGAGGAAAGAAAGTTTCAAAGAAAAGAAAGCAAAAGAAGGTTAGTGTCCTGTTCACTATATTATGTTGTCTTTCACTGTCAATAGTTCAATACTGTAAGTTGTGTTTAAACTGAACATCCCTTTTCCAATCTGTCCTCTAGTTGCGAGTGGGTGTAAGAACTAGATCTACACAGACAGTGAAGCGAACGAGAGATGTTGCTTGTCAAACCTTTTGGCAGGGACTTGAGACTGGAGATGCATCGTGCCAATGGGAAGAATATGAAGTGATTGACAACGGAGCTATACCACCACCAGCCATTGATAGTGAATGTCCTCCTGGTAGTTTGGATGCAGTCGTAGATCAATTCACAGAATCCACACCCGCAAAAAATAAGAGCACGCGAAAGTTGAAGACATTGTTTTTTTCTCCCATCTCCGGACAAGGAACAGATGTTGCAATGGAAGAGAATGAAGTGGACGACAATGAAACACCATCAATATCACTCAGCATAGCGGAAGACGATATCAGAGATTGTACCTTTCATGCGAGTGACATGTCCTCAACGTTACAGGCCGAACCAGCTGGGATGCAGAGTGACAGTATAAGGAAAGAGGCCAAATTCATTGTATTCGATAGCTGTTTGATGGATATTATTATGATGATGAAATGTGGGCATTGGGTTGGTGGGGAAGTATGTGGGGAGCCATTGATTAATGTGACTCGTGCAATTCGAGGCACTAACCTTAAAATACATGCCACCTGTACACAATATCATCCGTTCGCATGGTCTGCACAACCCATGCTGGGGCAACTGCCAGCAGGCAATCTACTTTGTGCAGCGGCCGCACTTTTTAGTGGTTCAAGTTTTAAAAAGTTACAGTATTTCTTTCAGTTTGTGGGAATCCATTTCATTGCGAAAAGTCAGTTCTACAAATACCAAACCGATTATCTATTTCCAGCCATCAGCGAAGCTTGGAGAATGGAAAAAATGTCAATGGAAAGTACATTCGCGGGCAAACGCTTCAGGCTAGCCGGTGATGGACAATGCGACAGTCCAGGATTTTCAGCCAAGTACTGCACCTACCACTTTCAGGACATGGAAAGTAAGAAAATTGTGAGTTCGGTGGTCGTGCAGGTGTCACAAAGTACATCCTCAGTGGCCATGGAGAAAGTTGGCTTTGTAGCATCATTGCAAGAACTACAATCGCGGGGAATGGTGATCGACCTGATAGCCACGGACAGACACGTTTCAATTGCCAAGACAATGAGAGAACAGTACAAAAATATAAATCACCAATTTGACGTTTGGCATCTTGCAAAATCAATCAATAAAAAATTGTCGGCTGCAGGAAAAAAAAAAGATATGCAAGGTATTTCACAGTGGTCCAAGTCAATCAGCAACCATCTTTGGTGGAGCTCAAAAACATGTGAAGGGTCGTTGGAAATTCTACTGGAAAAATGGCGGTCAGTAATGTTGCACTGTAGCAACGTACATCGATGGTCGACAAATGAGCATTTCCACAAATGTGAACATGGCCATTTGTCCACAGAGGAGGCACGGAAGAAGAAGTGGTTGATTCCTTCATCACCCACTCACAAGGCCATTGAAAAGATTGTATTTGATAAAACTATAACAAGAGATTTGAGGGGACTCACGGAATTCTGCCACACAGGAGATTTGGAGGTGTTCCACAATATGTGCCTAAAGTACAGGCCCAAAAGATTGCATTTTGGCATGGAAGGCATGATAAATCGGACTCTTCTAGCGGTCTTGGCACATAACCATAATGTTGGCCGTCAACAAAGTAGGACGACCGGAACTTTAGGGACGCTTCGCTACAATAAGGCCTTCACTAAAAGAAGTAAACAATGGGTGATCAAACCAGTGTTTGAGGATATGCAATATGAGTTTATTGAGAGACTTATCGTAGATGTCCTCGATAGGCACATACATGGAGTGGTGAACGAACCTATGCAGGGGACAACTGCATTGCCACCCAACATTGCCTCTGTTCCATGTCCACCTAAAGCAGAGCTCATTGAGAAATACACATCACGGTTTAAATGATTGTAATTCGATTGTCTGTTCTCTCGAGTCTCCTCATGTTGCAGGCCCATTGCAATTAAACCAAACAGTAATATAAATCATTTTTACAAAAATTATAGAATGTTTCCGTATTACAAACACATGGCCGACCCATAGGGACAATAAAAAAAAAGGCACGCAGACAAGATGTCCCTAAAACTAACTGCAGCTAACTAGAAATGTGTGCTCGCTCAAAGTGAAGGTCAGCTGCTTTGATGTTTTGCTCGGGTGGCGGAACGGCCCACGACCCAATATAAGGTTCTATTGTGATTTGACCTTGACAGGCCGGGACCATCCTGAAAGACTAAGAAAAGATAATGAATAAAATTTCAGAAACGAAACGATGAGCCACGTTCATTAGAAGAAGTAACGTCGGCAAAGAAGGAGTGGTGTTTCGGGTCTGCCCTACACAGAGACACAATGGAAAATGCAAATATAATGTAAGTAACTTTTGATGAGTTTATACCGCAATTTCATTACTATACAGTGGCTTTAAAGACGGGTTCAGTTGTACTTGTTCGTTCTATGTGGCATAGTGTTTTCTACCGCGCACTATCTGGAGGAGAAACATCTGCTTTTACTGAAGCACCTCAAAACCTTCCTCTTTGCTTCTGCTTTCTCTCTCCCTCTCCCCTGCTACAACTGGTCCACTGTCTGCGACCTCGGTCCTGGGCCCTTCCACTCTCCACCTGCACTGCCTCCCTGTCAACCCCTGCACTGGGGGACTGTCTCAGTATCCTACAGCCCCCCCTTCCCAGCACTTGTTCTGCACTTACCTTGCACTTGCCACCAGCTGGCCCTATTTATTTATTATTTTATGCTACTTACCTTGTACTCCACTCCCCCCCCCCTCCATGCCTCGCCACGCCTTTAAACACTTGTGTACACCCAGTAGCGCTGTCCTCGCTATGAAATGAATAATTTTAATAAGGATCTGATGGTGAGACTAATTTCATTTTTTATGTTTTTAGGTACATCATTCACTACTGTCTGTGTCACGAGTACCAGACACCGGCGGACGGCTTCTACAGCCGCCAGTTGCTTCTCCGCGTGAACAACGTTACCACCCTGACCATTTTATGGGACGATCGCCAAGTACAAGTATGCCCTTACGCGGTACTAACGGTTAGATGCAACATACCTACCGTTGTGGTGGCCTAGTGCCTCGTTGTTGGAACAGCCATGCGATTATCAGTGCGACAGAAGAGCTTATTTTTATCGTAAACCAACACCCTGTGTACTGCACACGAACATCGCTTCCCTCAAGACGAACTAATTTGGATCGAGAGCAAAGAAAAATGCAAATCGCTGAATATTCTCTAAACATTTGATGTCCAATAAACGTACTTTGCCAAATGTACAATCTTGCCGTTTGCTTTTAAACCACGGTTTCACATTCCGAATTGTGGTGCTGTATTGTGAGATGCTCTAAGACCCTGTGTACAGCAAAGGACCATCGCGTTCCTCAATACGAACTTTTTGGAACATGAGCAAATAAAAATGCAAATCGCTGAATATTCTCTAAACATTTGATGTCAAATAAATGTACTTTACCACATTTACAATCTTGCGGTTTGATTTCAAAGTACAGTTTCATATTCCGAATTGTGGTGCGCTGTATTGTGAGCTGATCTGTGTTGATTTCCGGGGTCTGTGTGGAGTCGCGTAGAAGACGCCTGGGCGCGTTTGCCTACGCAGCTCAGTCACGTCACGGATAGAGGCGGGGAATATGAATGTTTTGATAAAGTCTGTTTCAGGGGCGGGGGATTTGATTTAGTGCCGCAAAGGCAGGTGAGCCAGGTCGATGCGGCGGAATGATAGGATTATCACAAAATGGAGGCTGATTTCGAGTGCGATAATGGGCGAAAAGTCGGGTAAGGTCCATAGGAAAGTTTCCTACGATCTACCGATTTATGCTTACAAACACATGGCCGACCCGTAGGGACAATAAAAAAAAAGTCCCGGAACTATCCTTTAGTCTAAATTAGTCTTATTAGTGGTTTCGGAGCATGTTAGAACTTGAATATTCTGCCTTGTTTTAAGATGTAACGCCTACCTTTGAAAAGGGTTGGTAGGAGGCTACACTCTGATCCTTGCCAGTCGGGTGATTCCTCGTGGCTGGGAGTGTGGAGTATCGAACCTTCTATTTTTCAAAATTCGTGCCGGTACATGTTCTGTGCGGCGTCTAGAGGGTGGGAAATCCAAATTAGTTATGCCGTTATGTTGGGTATCGGGATAAAGGAATTTCCTGTTAGTGTGGGACTATTTACCTTTTCAGCGAAGCGGGTGGACGCGTGTGTGTCCTTTCTTGGCAGATTCCTTGTTCTTAACGCAAGGTTTGAGTCCTTCTGTATGTCCTGGCTGCGGTTGTCAGTATATAGGACCGTGTTAGTGGAGCCGAAAGACGCCTATTAATGACGGAAGAACGTCGGTGTTGGCCACCATATTGGGTGTATAAATTAGGACTTAACCGTAAGAGCCTGATTTTCTGTGTTGTCCTTCTATTGTGTTGTTAAGACTTCTTAGGGAATTAGGTTTTTACAACTTAAATGAGAGGCTTTTATCCTATAGTCTTCTGCTGACATAGAGAGTGGTTTCACTGTCATGAAAAACAGTTACTGGCCTGAAATAATTCATCGCGTTTTTCGTAATACAGGTTCTTCACCGTTTAGTCGTATTTTTCGTAGTTCAAATTTTTAGCCATTCAATGGACTCATTAAGCCCTTTCTTGTCGCTCTGTGTTAGAAAAATTAACCTTTGTTCTTTTTTGAGGAGAATTCTACTTTTAGTGAAATGGTCGTTCCCTTGTACCATTAGGAGTATAGTCCATTTGAAATCTTCGTGTCCGTGTTTGACAAAAACATTCAATCGACTTCTTAGACCTTACTATCTTTCATGAAGAAGGCCACTTACTTGTAAAACCTTTTCACAAATCCACAGAGAAAATTCCCTTCTACACTACGAGAGTCATCACGTTAAACACCTAAGGGACAATTTACCATACGGCCAATTTTTACGCCTTAAAAGGAACAGCAGCCAAAAACCAGCTTTCGAAGAGGAAGCTGAAAACTTAACTGCCAAACTGAGACAAAGAGGATACCCTAGAAAACTCGTGAGAAAATCTGCAAAGAGGGCATTTAATAATAATCGTGATGCCCTGTTGGAAGATAAGTTTAAACAACCTGCTAGTGATCGCCTTGTATGTGTGAATACATTCACGAATCTGAGTCTAAAGATCAATCAAATAGTCAAGAAGCAATGGAAAATTTTCGAAAAGGGAAATCCATTAATACCAACACCAATGTTTGTATATAAAAAATCAGCAACGATAGGTAATAGAGTTAGTAGCAGCAAACTGAAGGTCAACAGAACCAAAACGCTAAGCCTTACACAAACCTGGGGCCTTAACCCAATTGTGGGCCATTATCCATGTGGCAATTGCATGATGCCTAAACAAACACAAAAAACCAAAGAAGTTGATATTGGACTACTCAAAATGTGGCAACAAAAACAGTTCACGAACTGCAATTCGGAATATGTCCTCTACATGATTACTTGTCCCTGTAAAAAACACTATATAGGAAAAACAAACAGAAGAGTAAAAGTTAGAATGCAGGAACATAAAAGCTGCCTTAAGAACAAAACACCAAATGCTCCTTTAGTAAAACACTTTTCTGAAGTCAAACACGGACACGAAGATTTCAAATGGACTATACTCCTAATGGTACAAGGGAACAACCATTTCACTAAAAGTAGAATTCTCCTCAAAAAAGAACAAAGGTTAATTTTTCTAACACAGAGCGACAAGAAAGGGCTCAATGAGTCCATTGAATGGCTAAAAATTTGAACTACGAAAAATACGACGAAACGGTGAAAAACCTGTATTACGAAAAACGCGATGAATTTTTTCAGGCCAGTAACTGTTTTTCATGACAGTGAAACCACTCTCTATGTCAGCAGAATACTATAGGATAAAAGCCTCTCATTTAAGTTGTAAACAACTTAATTCCCTGAGAAGTCTTAACAACACAATAGAAGGACAACACAGAAAATCAGGCTCTTACGGTTAATTCCTAATTTATACACCCAATATGGCGGCCAACACCGGCGTTCTTCCGGCATTAATAGGCGTCTTTCGGCTCCACTAACACGGTCCTATATACTGACAGCCGCAGCCAGGACATACAGAAGGACTCAAACCTTGCGTTAAGAACAAGGAATCTGCCAAGAAAGGACACACACGCATCCACCCGCTTCGCTGAAAAGGTAAATAGTCCCACACTAACAGGTAATTCCCTTATCCCGATACCCAACATAACGGCATAACTGATTTGGATTTCCCACCCTCTAGACGCTGCACAGAACATGTACCGGCACGAATTTTGAAAAATAGAAGGTTCGCATACTCCACACTCCCAGCCACGAGGAATCACCCAACTGGCAAGGATCAGAGTGTAGCCTCCTACCAACCCTTTTCAAAGGTAGGCGTTACATCTTAAAACAAGGCAGAATATTCAAGTTCTAATAAGCTCCAAAACCACTAATAAGACTAATCTATATGGCTTTGTTTAGCCCCGACTACCAGAGGAAAGGCAGATCTAACTACTCCCTCACTTTACCCATTGCAGGTATTAAAGGAAGAATACATACTTCCCACAAGAGAACATGCCCAACCAAAGTGGATTTTTCTCTCCCCTTCAAGGGAGTTCCTACACTAGAACGGACAGGTAATTTATCTATCTTGTCCTGTTCCTCAACACCTTAAATTGTGTTGCCAGAATACTAAATATAATACTGATTCTGGTTTTCGGTTTTGTCAACAGTTACCACAACAAACATCTTTTTTAACCAAAGACTCTTCACCTAAGGAAGATCGCAGACCATTTGCTTGACCACTCTATTTTGATGTCTATGACTACTCCTGAAGAAAGTCCCAGCACTTGTTATAGAGGACTGAAACATGTCGAGTTGGCAATCTAAAAGTTTAAATAGATTGCATTAAAATATTTAGAGATCTTGAAAGATCGAAAACCTTACATAAATTAAGGACTCACAGCAAAGGTTAAATGCAAACGGCTATATTAACATACGCTTCTAATTTTTAGAACTATTATGTCTGAAACAGTTTTTGTCAATGTCTCAATTGTGTATACATTTTAGAGTGTCTGAAAATGAATTTTATATGTATTAATATGTGTACCATGTCTATCTTAAAAATTACTTCATATTAAAGTTTATATATTTTTTCAAAATGCAAATTAATCACTAAGAGAAGTAGTAACTGTTGACATTCCTTTTTCCTACCTTCCTTATATTGCAAATGTCCGTGCCCGGACCCAGAGGGTGAGAGGTATAGGCATGCAGTTCTGTGTTTCCATGTGGCCTTCTAACAGTTTACAAAATGGAGTCGGCGGCCAAACAAAATGGATCCTATCGATTGGGGTTAGACATCAGATGGAATGGGGTTGGCTCACTTATACATAATGCGCATGTATGTGTCCCTCCGGGGCTGTCCAGCTCCTTGGCCACTGGTGCGTGGTCAGCCGCGGAACAAGCATAGTGCACATGTTTAGGGACTGGAATGAAGGGGAGGGGGTCTAGGAGACCCTTCCTTCCTTACATTCCCCCCTTTCGTTACTTAAGTAACGAATACTGTAACTCTCCCAACCTCCGTCGCTCGTTCTCTTCTGCCACTGCTTCATCCCAGGCTGGCATTCACTTTCACAGTATCCATGCCCTACAGACCGCTCTCAAAATCTCCCCGCCCGTGCATATTCACCGGGGGCACCCTCCATCCCCTTCCAAATCTACCCAAACCTTGTCATATCATTGCAGTGAAAGGGGTTCCTTTATGGTGGTGTGGTATAACCAGTCTACAATATCCCCTGAGTGGTAAATGGCTGTCATCCTGTATTTTGGCTCTGAGTCATCTCCTGTCTGAGCTTGTGCCTCTTGTGTCATTTGCGCCACCTCGGCTGCACGGCCCACTATCCCCATCATCATAGCACCATTAGGCACTGCATTTGCGCAACACCTAAGTCCTAATTGGCACACACAGAAAATCAGCAACAAAAACATGATGATGGGTACCAGAAGCTTGACAGTTACCCCGAGCCAGGACGGGACCCACAAGAACAGATTGTTGAACTATGTGCTGGGCTGTACCCCTCTTTCTCCTTGCATTTGTTCTCCGAGATTATGTACCACTGCTATCATGTGGGACAGCGTCCCATTGTCTGCATCTTCCGAGGGTACGAACGTGCAGCATGCGCTCCTGATTTCTCGGCAAATACTGCCGTCCATTGCTGTTAACAGGTCTAGGACATACCTGTTCTGCATTGTCATTAGTCTCAGGGCCCTTAGTTCCACCTTTATTACGTTTAACCCCTCTTCTGTATCGTTGGCCAATTGGCTCAACTCCCAGCAGGTGATTTGGAGCCATTTTGCATTGGCTCGCGCCTGGATGCTCTGGATGAGAGATGCAAAAAAAGTTTCAGTAGATGTGAAGAGTCTAAAACGATAAGGGATCTGTGCCAAAAGTTCAGAGGAAGCTTCAGATATGTAGTTCGATTATCTCCGTTTTCGCGAGACTGTGCTTCCCAATTGCTTGTTGGAGAGGCCGTACGATGGAGGCTCTTCTTTTGCTGGCAGGGACTCATGATGCTCGATTGCTGGTAGTCCCTCCCCCCTTTGATGTGGCTTTCAGGTATCACCATCAGGGCTGAGTGCCGTGTTGCCAGAGCGCATGTGCCCCTTCAGGACAGCGGAAGGTGCAAGTATGCCTGTTTACCGCAGACCCAGTAAGTGTCCATTAGTGCTGCTGTGCCCTTTTTCATGTCTAGTTTACCAGACGTCTGATCCGGGTCCCGCAAAGGGAACCTCATAATCAGCCCTGACCGAATGAAGGGGGCCAGTCCCATACCAGCCCCCTTCATTCCGTCAGGGCCTGGGTTGTAATGAGGCCAAAGGTGTTTATGCATAGAAGGAGCAAGAATGCTTTCAGTTATTTGCGATGTTGTAGTAATACTTCAAGCTTTGATTTGCTTATAATTTAACTGCCTATGTAATACAGTGTGATGTGTTATGTATTCTGTTGAACTTTTGTTAATATATTGTTTGGCTATTTGAAATTCTTGAAAATAAATATTGGAAAAAAATATATATATATGTTAAACCCTTTACAGGCTTCACTTTGTGTCCCTCCCGTTATTGGTATTGAGCGGCATTAATTTGTAAGCAACCTGGTAACCCGTTTGTCTTCCCTGGGGTTACCGGGTGCTTTAAATGTCTTTCTCTCCTCTCAGCTTTGTCTCCATTTAGGTTGCTGGCTCAGCAGTTGTCCCGTTAGCCGCTGTGCCTTCACCGTGTCTTGTTCCACTGTGTGCGTCGCCCCCTTCCTCTCACTCTCTGGCGGCGCGCCCTCTCTCACTCAGTTTCTCCTCACGCCATCAGAACTTGACTTTGCGTTGCTTTCTCTGGCAAGCCGTCGCTAAGTGTTTTGATCGGAGCCTGCCCAGCTTGCTGTATCACCCAACTTCTGCACTTCTCCTCTGCGTCTATCAGCTGCAGCGGTTTTAAACTTACCAGCTTTATTGAGCAGCTTCCAAAGACTAGACTGCTGCGTTGGCTTACCGGTCTTAGTCCTCATCATTGTTCAGTCCCTCTTTCTCTTCTCATTTGCTGTCATGGCATTTCTAATGTAACGTTGAGGTAGCTGATATTGGTTCTCACTGGAAGTAATCATTACTGCTCCCTGCCTCTTCCTCGTCTCAGTGATTGGCATACCATTCCCTGTGTGATGTTGTGGAATATTTAGAGTAGACCTAGCAAGGGTTGAGGGAGAGAGTTACAATATGCCATTAGGGCATGAGGAATGGAATGGGGTATGTGACTTTCTCTGTTGATGTCGGGTCATGTCTCTGAGGGTCGGCCACCCCCAGGTTGTCCTCCCTCATGTAGGGTTTAGTGTGAATGTTATAGAGGGTTGGAGAGAGGCAGGATCCTTGTGGGACACCGTAGAGGACAGGTTTGGAATCTGTGACTGCTTCTCCAGGGAACCCTTCGGCCACTCAGGAAGGATTTTATCCAAGCGGTGGCCTCTGGAAAATCTGACTTTGGAAATGAGGTCCTGAAAGAGGATATCGACCGTGACTAGGACGAAACCGGCAGTTAGATCGAGAAGGAGCTGAAGGGTTAGCTTGCCCCAATCTCAAATGCTATCGAGTTGGATCTTGAGGTCTAGGAGGGCTTTTTCTGTGCTATGCTTAGGCCTGAATCCTGATTGACAAGAGCCTTGTAGTTTGTGGGCCCCAAGAATTACTGAATTTGAACATAGGCGGTGCAGTCTAATATTTTTAGGAGGAATGGGATTGTTTTATTTATTTATTTATTTATATTGATATAGTGCACAAACAGCGCGGGGGCATCAAGGCGCTGTTACAGGGACGCTGTTGGAATCAATATAAGATTAGTTGCATTCATACAGAATACATTTAGCCAGACAGTATAGGTATCAATTTGGAGCTAGTGAATACCAAATACATTTGTCAACAGAGTATGTAGCAACTGTGTGCTAAAGAGTTTTAGGTAAAGAGTAGGCTCTTTACTTACTGCTTTGCGGAAGGCAGTGTGTGAGTTTTCTCCCCTGAGTGCTGAGGGGAGGGCGTTTGCTGGGCTGCAAGCTGGGGAAGCTGGTTCCACCTGCTCTGACTCTCTTGATTCTGGGCACCGCTAGCATGTTGGAATGTGGAGTTCTGGTAGGTCTAGAGGTCGTGGGTCGGTGCATTTTTTTGATGCAAGTAAAGAGGGGTGATGGGGCGATAATTGGTGGAGCGTGTTCGGTGAAGTGATGGTTTCTTAAGTAGGGGGTGACTCAGGCTTCTTTGATGCAGGTGGGGACAGCGCCTCAGGTGAATAAGGCCTTTATGAAGTCAGTAATGATGGGGGTGAGGGCTTCCGAGCAGAGTTTAGGGATGTGGGCTGGGCAGGCTTGCCATTGCAGTTGGATGGTTTCAGGAGTTGAATAATTTCAGTGACTTCAGTTGTAGTGACTAAGGATAAGTGGAAGGGGGGATTGTGGATGTCTGGAGTAGGGTACAGGCGGGTTTGGAAGTGGGGGTTGATGGAGGAGAGGAGATATTTCCAAGCAATGATTTTTTCTAATAAATTAAGTTTTTGGGGGGAAAGAGCATTTTTTGGATGGGCGTGCACCAGTCTTTGTCTTTAGGAAATAGAGCATGGGGCTGGGCCGGGTTTTCGAGTTCTCTCAGATTTTGAACATTTCTTTGGAATTAGAAGTGGCTTCTGTGTGATTCTTGAGTTGTGAAGGTTGGCTTTAGTGCGTATGAGTGAGGTTTTATAATTGTAGGCAGCTGTGATGAAGGCTGTTTTGATTGCAGGGAGGAGAGTCTTTTCTAGAGTTGTTTCAGTGTGCTTTTTTGATGGCAGATGAGTTGCAGCTCTTTTGTGTACTATTTGTTGTTGTGTTGATTTCTCTTGGGGCCAGGGATTTCAGGGGAGCATAGAGGCCCATAGCTCTAAGGAGTATGGTGTTGTAGTAGTTGGCGAGCAAATGTGGGGGTGGGTGTTAGGGAGAATTCTCTGTAAAGGCTAATTTCCCAAACCTAGTGAGTCCCCCAGCAGCTTTGCTGGATTTCTGGGGTTTATTTTTCTTCTCCTGCTAAGAGTGAGACTCTTTTCTCCCACTCTTAGACATGATTTGAGGAGTTCCTTTGACTTTCAATGTGGTTTATGGGCTATGGGGTCTTTTACTCCATAGGGATTCATGTGTTTTTGATGTGGGATACACAGCACCCTCCGTGCCGTAACCCAGGGGTGTCGTAGCGACCCCCAAACATAGACTCCATACCCTGGGACTGACTACTGACTCCCAGGGCATGTAAAGTCACCATTGGCTTTACTAGTCTTAAATTGTGAACAGAACCAGTTACAAACCATCATATTGTGGACGTACTGGTCGGGGCAATTCGATTGCCCCGGGGTCTGTTGTTCGAGGGGGCACTGTCCAGTCCCCCCCGACCGAGTTTTGGCTGGTGGCAGTGGATACTACTTTTTATATTCGACCGCAAATATATTCCTATGGGATTTTCCCATTGTTCGAGGCTACCACTTTTTAATATAGCCTCGAACATATCGCCGGTTTATTAAATTAATATAAAATCATCGGTTGGTATATTTTGCTGAAACTTGGTTCCAAAATGGCGTTTGTGTTCGCTTCTGTGACTCCAACCCAAGTCGGGCCCTTTGTTCCACTTTTTGGAAAGTGTTGCCACTCTGTCTGGGTCCACAGGATGTGTGGGAGGGGGGTTTAGGTACCCTGGACTGGGTTGACCTGGCAACTCAAGTCGCGCTCTGGTGTGATTGGCCCAGGTGGTGAGCCGCCCGGCTCACCACTTAGCATGTTTGAGTGACAGCTAGGCTGAGTGAATGGTGGTTTTCTGCATAAAAGCAGGGCTTTGGGGACTGGAACTTCAGAAGTCGCCACAGGACCTAAAGAATCCGAGGAGGGAGAAGCTGAGCTGACCTGCAATGACGACACCACTGGTGGAGCCCTGCTGAACCATCTCACCACTTTTCCCGACGACAGAGGAGATCTCCAGTCTGGAGAGTCTTTTTCCTTTGACTGGTGGGGATAACCAGTTTTGCCTTCTTTTCGCCTTCCTGGAGCATCTCGTGGCCGCCTTGCCCATGCCAAGCACCCCGGCAACCGGAATACCACGGTTTACCACTACCGCGAATAAAAGGGTAGCACCTTTTAACCGAAGAACTCAGCGGCTGGTTTCTTCCCTGGCAGTGCAATGACCTTCATCTTTCCTCCACGTCGAGACCTCCTCTTCCTCTGGACGAAACACCGACTTGCACCCGCTGCCAGGAACAACTGCCCCTGCTAGAGCTTCCTTCCCATTTCAGGTACTGTGTCCTGCCTGGCTTCCCTTGCGACAGATTGTTCGGGGTGACAGTAAAACCTCGGCTTTCTAACCTGGGCTGGCCTGGGACACCCTAGCTAACTTTCCTTGACTTTGATTTCATCCTTTGTGTGCGAACTATCTACAAGACTCTTTGGGCATAACCCCACTGTGTGAACATGGACCCCTTCTGCTTGCTCTCTCCAAGAGTGGGCCTGGCAATTTACTTCCTTGCTCTCCAGTAGAACTCTGCCTATCCTGCCTTAATGTGGTTCTTTTAAAAGTATTGAAATTGTGTGCTTCCTTAACTCTGCCTTTTTCCCTCCCTTTTTATATAACTTGTTAGAGTGCCATCTTAGGTTAAGTGCTCACCTCTGTCTGAAAATAAGTGGTGTTTCTCTCTAAGTATTGTCTAACAAGTGATCAGGGTTGTAGATCTATAATAGTGGCTGTGTGTTGAACTTACTTACCTTTTTGTGCTAGTGTAATTTACAAGTGTGTCTTTTTAAATAAATAATTATATATACATTTACACCAAAGCTCTGGTCAGTGTTTGCTTGTGCTACTGTATTCTGGTACCTATCTTGTAAACTCTATATACTGCCTAACTCTTCTTGAGAGAGGTCTGAATGCTCAGCCACAGCTACCAGGTAAATCTGGGTGGTACAGACTGCTACAAGTGGGTTTACTGCCAAACACCTGTAGTCTTAAATCTTTTGCAGTGGTCCCTAAGGGAAGTGCACAGGTTTCTGCCTAACACTGGTGTACAGCGGTGGGATTTGTATTGAGTATACATTTTAGTGTGCTTTTGAGATACCTTAGTGCAACTAACCACAAAGCTAAGCACTAAACAACGTAATTTTCTAACCTGTCTACTATGGAAAGTTATAGTCAAGAGTCCCTTGCTACAAAAACTGCTGATTGTTTAAGAGTTCTCTGTAAGCATAAGAATCTCCTGACTAAAGGCAAGAAAATGGAGCTAATAGAAAGGTTGTTAGCAAACCAAAGTCTGGATGATGGTTCAGAGGAACCTATCACTTCTGCAAATGTAGAGAACAGCATTGATATTGATATTGAACAAAGTGTTGATAATCTTGGGTCAGAACCAGAAGAGGAGAGTGAAAATGTTATAGATGTTCCCTCTAGGCCTCTGTCTGCTCTGCCAGCTGTACCTACTGGACCCTTACCAGGTCCCACATTTAGTCCTCAATATCTTGAACTAGAGAAAATGAAACTTGACTTAGAGTTTAGAAAACTTAATACCCAAGCAGAACTAAGGCTACGAAAAATGGAGCTCAAGCATGAGCTAGAAATGAAGAAATTGTCTGTTGAGAATGCTTCTCTCTCTGGCTCCTCTAGAAGTTCCAGTCCCAAAAGACCCCGGATGCCCAAAGAACTAATTGGTATGTATGAGCCTAAATTGGATGTATTGGATTGGTTGTCTATGTTTGAGTATAATCATGGGCTCCTGAACATCAGAGGAAATGAGTTACTCACCTGGTTGTTCTCTGGGCTTCCCCCTGTTGCAACTGATGTGGTAATGGAGTTGGGGGAGGAGGATAAGAAGGATTATGAATGTGTGAAACTAGCTTTGATAGCTAGATTTGGGAAGACCCCTTCCCAGTACCTTAAGAGGTTTAGGACCCTGAAAAAGCATGATGGTACCCCTTAGGCTACCTGGGTGAGTGAAAGTTTGAAAAACTTAGAGGGATGGATTAAGGGTTAGAATGTGAACACTTATGAGGGGATGAAGAATCTTGTTATGTTGGAATCAATTTATGATGCCTGCTCTCCTGAGCTCAGACAGCACTTGGCTGATTCAAAGGAATTAGATTCCAGAAAGCTAGCTAAGGCTGCTGACTTGTGGTTTGCCAACAGGGCTACTCACAAGGATTCGGGGGCTACTCAGAAAAAGGATGAGGGGAAACAGCCTAAAAAGGACTCCAAAGAGAATTCTAATAATTCCAATCCCAAAGAGGGCCACAAACAAAACCATAAGGGTAAGCCACAAGGGAAACCAAATCAGAATAGTGTACCTTCTGGT
Organism: Ambystoma mexicanum; assembly: GCF_040938575.1. NCBI lineage: Eukaryota > Metazoa > Chordata > Amphibia > Caudata > Ambystomatidae > Ambystoma > Ambystoma mexicanum. Next base: position 11,605,678 of record NC_090923.1, read on the forward strand.
GCCAAACCAGAAGGGGGTCAGAACAAGCCTCCATTCCAGCGAGCCTTTGGCTCATGCTATGTTTGTAAGGCTACTGACCATGTGAAAGGAGATCCCAGATGTAAGGGTAAACCTTCAGGGGTCCAACTTGTCTCCTTAGCCTCCGCTCCAGAGGAGGAAGTCCTATGGCAAGTGGAAATGTTCTACTACTGGCTGATGAACCCCTTGGAGTTTCAGCCAGTGTTTCTTTAGTCTCTCTGGGGTTGTGGGAACAACAGAATTAGATGTGTATAATTCTATCCCAGAGAATACTAAAGAGTATTATAAGGACAGTGTCCAGGTGAATGGCCAGGAGACTCCTGCCATACGGGACACTGGGGCCAGCATAACTGTGGTGGATGAATCGTTTTTCAAGGCAGAGGGTGTTGCTAAGGCACCCAAATGCCTCACCAAGTTAGCTGGAGGGCCTGTGCAGATGTGTCCCCAGTTACCAGTTCTCATCCAGTGTAATGATATGGCTGTGAAAATACCTGTCAGTATACATTGTGAAGTGCCAGGTAGGGTTCTGTTGGGTAATGACCTTAAAGCTCTTGGAGTTGTGTCACATACCCCCAGACCACCTAGTAAAAGGTTACAGGAGCTCACTAGACCTGCAAGAGAGAAAACTATGAGAGGTCTTTCTCAGGAGATGATGACAAATATCACTCCTCCACCACTGGAGCAAACTACTGCAGTCTCTACCAGATCAGGAGCAAAGGGGCAACCCAAGACTCCCAGGAAAAAGCCAGCATCAAGCACTCCAGTGCTTCCAACTAGGACTTCCCCAAGGTTGTCCAAAGTTACACCTGTAACTCCACCTCCAGCTGAGGCTGAGAGGGAGGTACAACCCTGTGTGGTTGAACTAGACTCTGAAGAAGAGCTAGTAGGAGGCCAAGAACGTATTAGAGATCTGGACCCGGCTGACCATCCTGAGCTGCAGTCTTTACTGGCAGAATGTGGACCCAGCAGGGCAGCTTTTCGTAAGGGACAAAGAGAATGTCCAACTCTGGAAGGTCTCCGCCACCAGGCAGCTTCTCAGGCTGATGGGCAAGAGCCTGGGAAGTACAGGTTACACTGGGAAGATGGCCTCTTCTACAGCGAACCAACAGAGTCTGAACCTGGAGACAACAAGCGGCTTGTTGTACCAAAGGAAAACAGACAACAGTTCTTGCACTTAGCCCATGAGATAACTTTGGCTGGTCACTTGAGTTTCAAGAAGACTAAGGAAAGGCTCTCACTCTACTTCTATTGTCCAAAAATTGGGGCTGAAGTAGATACATTTTGCAAGAGCTGCCATACCTGCCAAACTTCTGGTAAGGTTGGCTCCAAGAATGTGACACCTTTTGTGCCTCTCCCTGTAGTGGGAGTCCCATTTGAGAGAGTAGGGATTGACATTGTTGGTCCCCTTGATCCTCCAACCTCCTCAGGCAACAGGTTTATCCTTGTTGTAGTAGACCATGCTACTAGGTACCCTGAGGCAATTCCTATGAGGACTGTTACAGCTCCGGCTGTGGCTAAGGCCCTCCTTGGTATTTTTACCAGGGTTGGGTTTCCTAAGGAAGTAATCTCTGACAGGGGATCAAACTTTGTGTCCAACTACATGAAAGCCATGTGGAAAACCTTTGGAGTTACTTACAAGTTCTCAACTGCCTACCACCACCAGACAAATGGGTTGGTAGAAAGGTTCAACCGAACCATGAAGAGCATGATAGGTGCTTTAGAGGAACCCCTTAAAAGAAAGTGGGACCTTCTACTACAATGCCTTCTATTTGCTTATAGAGAAGTCCCTCAGGAGGGAGTGGGTTATTCTCCCTTTGAACTTCTCTATGGCCATCCAGTCAGAGGTCCATAGGCCCTGATTAAGGAAAGGTTGGAGAGTGCTCCTTCCCTCAAGCCAGTCAGAGTGACTGACTATGTGATAGGTCTCCGGGGGAGAATGTCACACATGATGGCAGAAGCTAGTGACAACTAGAAAGCTGGACAAGCTCTGGTCAAGCATTGGCATGATCAAAAGGCTAACATGGTTGAGTTCACTCAAGACCAGCTAGTTCTAGTTATGCTTCCAACAAGGCAGAGGGCCTTGCAAGATAAATGGATGGGACCCTTCAAGGTTGTGGGAAAACTTGGAGAGGTCAACTATCTGGTGTATCTGGGCAGACCCAGGGAAGCTCTCAGAGTCTTCCACATCAACCGACTCAAAGCGTACGTCTCTAGGCCTGAAGTAGGAGCCTTGCTCCTAGCTTCATCAGAAGAGGAAGAAGAGAGTGAAGCTCTCCCTGATCTCCTCAGAGGCTTACCTTTGGATGAAAAGATTGAAGGAGTTAATCTCTCTTCAGATCTGACCCCTGAGCAACAAGAGGAGTGCAAATCTATGTTAAATCAGTTTGCCTCCCTGTTCTCACTTTCACCAGGCTTGACCCCTTCGGGGACACCATGATATTTTCACTGGTGACTGTCTGCCAGTCAAAAGCAGAGGGTATAGAATGTCATAAAATGTCAGAACCCACATCAAAGGGGAGGTTAAGAAGATGTTTGATCTCGGGGTAATAGAGCCCTCTACTAGTCCATGGTCTAGCCCAGTTGTGTTAGTACCAAAGGCAGGATCCAAGGAACTGAGATTCTGCGTGGACTATAGAGCTCTTAATGCAGTCACCAAGACTGATGCCCACCCTTTGCCAAGGACAGATGAGCTGGTGGACCGACTTGGTTCAGCCAAGTTCCTCAGCACATTTGACCTCATGTCAGGTTATTGGCAAATAGCCCTGACAGACCATGCCAAGGAGAAAACTGCATTTTCTACCACAGTTGGCTTATACCAATTTAAGGTTATGCCTTTTGGACTAAAGAATGCACCTGCTACATTCCAAAGGATGGTGAACCAGTATCTGAATGGGATGGAGGACTTCTGCATGGCATACTTGGATGACATTTCAGTATTCAGCCAAACCTGGGAAGAACATGTGAACCACTTAGGATATGTTTTGCAGGCTCTTGAACAGGCCAACCTGACCATAAAGGCAAGCAAATGCCAGATTGAACAGGGTAAGGTGGTCTACCTTGGGCATGAGGTAGGAGGTGGAGAAATAAGGCCTTTGCTCAGCAAGATTGAAGCTGTGCAAAATTGGACAACACCTACTACTCAAACCCAGGTGAGAGCCTTCCTAGGCCTCAGTGGGTATTACAGGAATTTTATTGAGAACTATGGGACCATATCTTCTCCACTGAATGTGATCTCCTCTCCAAAATTCCCTAAGAAGGTCAAATGGAATGAGGAATGCAATCAGGCATTTGAAAACCTGAAGAAAGCTCTTTGTCAAGTACTCAAAGCTCCTGACAACCACCAAACTTTCATTGTACAAACTGATGCTTCCAATGTAGGTATAGGTGCAGTTCTTAGCAAACTGGATGAGAAGGGTAGGGAGCACCCCATTTGCTTCATCAGTAGAAAACTGAAGGATCCTGAGACAAGGTGGGCAACAATCGAAAGAGAATGCTTTGCTATTGTGTGGGCAATGAAGCAGTTTAGGCCATACCTGTATGGTTCTACTTGTGTCATTCAGACTGACCACCAACCCTTGAGATGGTTAATGCAAATGAAGGGGGAAAATCCCAAACTATTGAGATGGTCAATCTGCCTGCAAGGGTTTGATTTCACCATTGAGCACAGGTCAGGATGTCACCATCAAAATGCTGATGGACTCTCTAGGATGTATGTCATCGACTAGAGGTATGATGTTCATCCAGGAGTGGATTAAACCCTCCTGTCCCTTAGTCTGGGGGAGATGGGGGCGAGTGTTAGGGAGAATTCTCTGTAAAGGCTAATTTCCCAAACCTAGTGAGTCCCCCAGCAGCTTTGTTGGATTTCTGGGGTTTATTTATTTTCTCCTGCTAAGAGTGAGAATCTTTTCTCCCACTCTTAGACATGATTTGATGTGTTCCTTTGACTTTCAATGTGGTTTATGGGCTATGGGGTCTTTTACTCCATAGGGTTTCATGTGTTTTTGATGTGGGATACACAGCACCCTCCGTGCCCTAACCCAGGGGTGTCGTAGCGACCCCCAAACATAGACTCCATACCCTGGGACTGACTACTGTCTCCCAGGGCATGTAAAGTCACCATTGGCTTTACTAGTCTTAAATTGTGAACCGAACCAATTACAAACCATCATATTGTGGACGTCCTGGTTGGGGCAATTCGTTTGCCCCGGGGTCTGTTGTTCAAGGGGGTACTGTCCTGTCCCCCCCGACCGAGTTTTGGCTGGTGGCAGTGGATACTACTTTTTATATTCGACCGCAAATATATTCCTATGGGATTTTCCCATTGTTCGAGGCTACCACTTTTTAATATAGCCTCGAACATACCGCCGGTTTATTAAATTAATATAAAGTCACCAGTGGGTATATTTTGCCGAAACTTGGTTCCAAAATGGCGTTTGTGTTCGCTTCTGTGACTCCAACCCAAGTCGGGCCCTTTGTTCCACTTTTTGGCGGGCTTCTGCACAGAAGCTCTCCAAAGTGTTGCCACTCTGTCTGGGTCCACAGGATGTGTGGGAGGGGGGTTTAGGCACCCTTGACTGAGTTGCTCTGGCAACTCAAGTCGCACTCTGGTGTGATTGGCCCAGGTGGTGAGCCGCCCGGCTCACCACTTAGCATGTTTGAGTGACAGCTAGGCTGAGTGAATGGTGGTTTTCTGCATAAAAGCAGGGCTTTGGGGACTGGAACTTCAGAAGTCGCCACAGGACCTAAAGAATCCGAGGAGGGAGAAGCTGAGCCGACCTGCAACGACAACACCACCGGTGGAGCCCTGCTGAACCGTCTCACCACTTTTCCCGACGAAAGAGGAGTTCTCCAGTCCGGAGAGTCTTCTTCCTTTGACGGGTGGGGATAACCAGTTTTTCCTTCTTTTCGCCTTCCTGGAGCATCTGTGGCCGCCTTGCCCGTGCCAAGCACCCCGGCAACCGGAATACCACAGCTACCACTACCGCAAATAAAAGGGTAGTACCTTTTAACCGAAGAACTCCGTGGCTGGTTTCTTCTCTGGCAGTGCAACGACCTTCATCTTTCCTCCACGCCGAGACCTCCTCTTCCTCTGGACGAAACACTGACTTGCACCAGCTGCCAGGAACAACTGCCCCCGCTGGAGCTTCCTTCCCATTTCAGGTACTGTGTCCCGCCTGGCTTCCCTTGCGACAGATTGTTCGGGGTGACAGTAAAGCCTCGACTTTCTAACCTGGGCTGGCCTGGGACACCCTAGCTAACTTTCCTTGACTTTGATTTCATCCTTTGTGTGCAAACTATCTACAAGACTCTTTGGGCATTAACCCCACTGTGTGAACATGGACCCCTTCTGCTTGCTCTCTCCAAGAGTGGGCCTGGCAATTGACTTCCTTGCTCTCCAGTAGAACTCTGCCTATTCTGCCTTACTGTGGTTCTTTTAAAAGTATTGAAATTGTGTGCTTCCTTAACTCTGCCTTTTTCCCTCCCTTTTTATATAACTTGTTGGAGTGCCATCTTAGGTGAAGCGCTCACCTCTGTCTGAAAATAAGTGGTGTTTCTCTCTAAGAATTGTCTAACAAGTGATCAGGGTTGTAGATCTATAATAGTGGATGTGTGTTGAATTTACTTACCTTTTTGTGCTAGTGTAATTTACAAGTGTGTCTTTTTAAATAAATAATTATATATACTTTTACACCAAAGCTCTGGTCAGTGTTTGCTTGTGCTACTGTATCCCTGTACCTATTGTGTATACTCTAAATACTGCCTAACTCTTCTTGAGAGAGGTCTGACTGCTCATCCACAGCTACCAGGTAAATCTGGGTGGTACAGATTGCTACCAAGTGGGTTTACTGCCAAACACCTGTAGTCTTAAATCTTTTGCAGTGGTCCCTAAGGGAACTGCACAGGTTTCTGCCTAACAGTGGGTGACACGAGGTGACTGAGAGCAGCTCAAGTGTGGGCAGGAGAGTATCTTTGGTGAGCTTGCATGTATTGTGAGCAAAGATATATTGGGAGGAAGGGGTGTGAAGCTTGGGGGTGAGTGAATGTGAGAATATTACTTTTATTATGTGGTGGTCGGTCCAGGTGAGCAGAGATTTGGCTGTGATGGTAAGGCTAGTCATGTGGGTGACAATAGAGTCTAGAAGGTGGACTTTGCTGTGGGTGAGAGAGGTGACCATATGGGTGAGGTTCATTTTGGAGAGTAAACTGGGTGGATGTAGCTCGTATTTCAAGTGGGTCATTGCAGCCAAGGTTGAGGTCACCTAGCAGGATAGCTTTGGTAGTGGGTTTGATTAGAGGGACTTGTTTTGTTAGGGTGTTGGCAGAGGAGTCCAATATTGAGTGCGGTGTGTGAATTGATGCCAAGCTTAGTGAGTAGCATTTCGAAGCTTGGTGTAATGGGGTCGTCTGTGTATCTTGGATCAGAAGAGAGGATTTGTGTATGCGGGCAATTCCGCCACCCAGTTTGTTGGTGAAGTCTGCTCTGTTGATGGGGAACCCAGGGGGCGTGGCAGGAGGGGGGTGCTGCTGTATTGTGGCACCAAGCTTCTCTGATGTGTAGAATGTCAATATTGTGTTCATTGTCATGAGGTCATGAATCTCTAAGGAGTGGTCACATTCAGAGCGTGCATTGTGAGTGCCCAATTTAGTCGTGAATTGGTTGTGTGGTGTGACAGGGGAGCAGTGTTAGTTGTTGGTGTGTGGGGGGGTGGGACAGTGGAGAGGATGTTATAGAGGATCTGGCTGGTGGTAGGCTGTGGTGGGGGGTTGTACGAGAGGCGAGTCTGTAGGTCCTAGATGCAGGTGGTATGGGGCAGTGGCTGGGTAGAGGGTTGGAGAGTAGGTCTGAGTTACTGCTGGAGTGTAGTCTGTGCCTGGTGGAACCCATGCAGGGTTATGTGGGTGTAGGGTAGGTGGTGTGGATAGTGTTGTCTTGATGTGAAGTGTTGGTAGGTGCAGTAGCGACAAGAAGAGGGAGGAAGAGGGCGGGGATAGGGGAGATGGTAATTGAGTGGGAGAGATGGGGGAAGAAAACTAGTGAGGGGCATGGAACGGGTATCCAGCTGAAGGTAAATTGTATGTGAGAAGTGCCTGAGTGGTATGGAGTTGTGTGAGTGTAGTGCAATAGCTGGTGGTATGAAATAGATAGGAGGGGGGCTAGGGGTTAAGTGGCTGGCAGTGGATCTGAAAAGGGTCATAATGCGATTATTGTTGTGATGTCTTATGGGAAGCAGGGAGCCTTCAATGCTTTCCCATATGATGATGTCACAGCCCTGTGTGATGTCATGGAATGTTCTGGTTGCATCTTGCGTATAATGTTCTAAGTTGGTCAGTTGGAGGAAAGTGCTGAAGGAGAGGAGCCTCTGAGTGTTGGGGGTCTTCTTCCTTTATATGTAACCTAAATAAATACTGTTACATTGCTTACCTGACTGCGCCAGCCTCTTCATAATAATGGCAACGAGGATGGGATGAGAGGTCCCTGCAGACAGGTTAAAGGAGACCCCCAGCATCTGCCGGTGTCGAGTCGCGGCCTGCAGCAGGTGATTGCATCGCTCCTGACGTCTGCTCCGCCCGTGCCTCCTCTGAGCAGCCTGGAGGACGGAGTTCGGAAGTTGACGGCGCCGCCAGAGAAGAAAGTGACAGGCAGTGGGCTGCTCCGCCCCCCTCCTTGCGTTGAGCGGCCCGCCACAGAGAACGGCGGATGCTGAGGCCCCATTCCGGCGTCCCTGAAGAAACGACCGAAGCGGCCGTGGGGGAAGGCTCAAGGAGGGCTGCTCCGCTCCCTAGTAGCGCGCCGAGCGGCCGTCGAGTGATCATGGCCTCAGGGAAGGTCGCTCCGCTTCCGTTGTAGCATCGAGCGACCGCCGTGTCCCTGCAACATTTGCGCAAGTAAGTGCCTTTAGCTCCGGTTAGCGCCCCTGCTGATTCCGGCCCGCGACCCTGTGCACATACTCGCCAGCGTGGGGAAGACGCCAGACTCCGCTACCGTATTCCCCCTAGCAGATGATCTGCGTGGGAGGGATGTGAGGTACCGTAAAACACTTAAAAGAGGAGCAAGTGAATTGGATTCTAGACTGCACTCGCAGTGCAGGAATATACCCGGGGGAAGGGAGTAAGTCTATGTGAGCCTGCAGTTGAATTTGGCCATCCGAAATATGATTTCTTACCGCATTCAGTCCCAGATGTGAACTGTCACTGCGGATACACGCCTTGTTGGACTGGTGCAACAAACTGCAAGGATTGAGCTGGAAGAAGTATACTTTGGCCACACTATAAAAGAAAAAAAAGGGGGGGCGGGTGGGTAACAAACCTGATTCAAAGACATGGAAGCTTTACCTGGCATGGCATATCTGGCCCGCCCATTTTCATGCCCACTCCAGGTGCGGCGAAGATTGCTTGGCCCCAGTGGCGAAAAGGATTTATGCACTATATGAGGGCAGCTGGAGGAACAGCATATTCTAGTGAAAGAAAAGTGGCATTGCTATTGCACTTCCTAGGTTATGAGGGACAGAGGATTTTCGAGACGCTTCCTCAGTTGGAAGGGGATGGAAGCGGGGATGACTTGAATGAATTCGAATCGGCTCTGCTCAAATTAGATAAGCATTTCAACCCCAAGAGAAGTACAATTTTGGAGCGCTATAACTTCCGCATGCGGATCCAGGCTCACGGGGAATCTGTTGAAGACTATGGCCCTCATTACGACCCTGGCGGAATTCGGAAAACGATGGCGGAAATGCAATACCGCCATCGAATAGCGCTCGGTGCGACTATGACCCGTCACCGCAAAGTACGATGCCATTAGCGACACCGTAGTGAACGCCAACGCTAACTGCACCAAGCACGCGCGCGCGCGCCATGCCAAACCGTAAACACCACCATGGCGCAAGGGTACGCCAATTCCGACCCTAGCGGACATGTACCTAACGCCATCAAGCATGGCGGAATGTACCATTCCGCCATGGTGAGAAGTACGGCATCGCGAATCAACCGTAAACGGCCCCACTGAGTGCCTGTACACCGCTCCCTGCCCACAAAGTACAACTCCCCGTAGGTGCAATGAAGTCACAATGCAACCAGTGAAATGTACAAGTCACCCATGCATGCCAACGAACAAAAGAAAGGAGCTGCAGGGCACAGATGGCACGAATACAGAAGCCATCCCAATGGACATGACCACAGTCCCCCACCAAGAAACGCACGCAAACACAGGCACCTGTGACCAGCAATATTCCGAAAATCACATCATTCCACCAGTCCACCTGGCTGACCGGCATCTGTTACACAAAACCCAATCCCCCGCCCCTGAGCATGACAACATTCAAACTGTCATATTGGCAGCCCCCATCCCTGACCTCACGGGCTTCGTAGGCAAACGCGCCCAGTACAGTACCACGCAACTAAACTCCGAAGCTGGAACCCAGTGCAGATCTCCTCACAATACATCGCCCCCCAAATAGGCATATGCCACATCACTTGCAAAGAAGAACGCTACACGGGCCAAATCAGAATAGAAATTTAATGCACATCAAAATCACCAAGCCCATACAGCCATCAGGCCATGAACTCCAAAACACATTTCACCATTGTGGGCTGCATCCGCAAGAAATGACCAGCCACTACTTGTGTGACGCCCTGTTCCCTCATGGTACACAGAGCCACATTCACGTACGAAAAGGCAACATGGAAGCGCACAGAACCGCAGGGCCGTCCCAATGGGGAGGCACTAGTCCAGCTGAAAGGCTGAAATGTTGCTCCGAGCCACCAGTACTGCGTAAGGGCATGTGGCCCATTGGCGATCGTCCCATAAGATCGTAATGCTGCTCCACTGATTAACACGAAGCAGCAGGTGTCGGGAGTAAAACCCATCTGCAGGAGTGGCATACAGATGGCAGTGGCAAAAGGGGAGGAGATACCTGTCAACCAAAAGAAAAGAAAAAGAACAGAATGGCCATCAGTACTACATTCCAACGACTCACTGCAATGATCACACTAAATCCACAGCCATATGCATGCTAGCCCACTCCAAAGGTCCATCACCACCCAAAAACCACTTGCGACTCATAACTATCTATATCGAGGTGTAAACACCATCACAAACGAGTGTACCTGTGCATGCGCCTGTGAAAACAGAATCCATCTGATGGGATTGGTAACGTGCATGGACACAAGTGTCTGAGGGCGCGTCGAGACAGGGAGGGCTCAACAAGGCCAGATAGACGATGGTCCCACTATGGCAGCCCTGCATCACATAGCGTAGGGGAGGCGGATAGATCCCAAGAAGCCCTGTACATGGCAAACTCTGTATCAAATCACCTGCCCATGCATCCATTCATCATTCCCTCATCCCGGGATTAAAACGCCTGAATATTTACTCACATAACATTAGAAATATCCATTGAGTCTGTGCGTTATGCAGCCTGCAAAATCCACAGTGCCCCAGCCCGTAATTCCAGTGTAGTGAAGTAACATGTATTTGGGAACGTCCGGCCTCATCGCCCACGTCGCTATTGCGCATCCCAAACCATTCATATCAATCATTGCATCCTCGCCATGGCCCCTGTCTCAAGGACATTGAACAATAGTACGTTATATTTGCAGTCAGACCTGTGGGCATTTCCTCGCCGCTAGCTGAAAACCGAAAGCGCCGCCCTTCGAATTCCTCATTTGCAACATCACGTCGGAGAGGCATCTGTGGCCGTTTGAAAACACTAATTAATCCATCGAGTGCGGCTGTGTGTGAAAATGGCAACTGCCTTCACCCACGAATGGGACGCCCCGCCCGTCGTTGCAACTCGGTACAGTGATGCATGAGGGCCCACCGTTACTCGAGTACTACGTCCCACTGACCCTTCACAAGTCTGTTCGCGACTGCACAGATAGTATGTGAAACAATGGGACCACAGCAGAATGAACATATCAACCAATGTTACACGGCCATCGGGTACAAATACATGATTGCAATAGCAAGATGCCATTCCACGAATTGCAGCGTTGTGCGCGGGACGTGCTCGGCCAAAGGGGAGAGCAGTTTGCACAGGTGGAATGAATCACCACAGGTGGAGGCCATTCAGCCTGAAAACACATAAATTGCACAGCCAGTCTCCTCCCACAACCACACCGAAATGCTACCGGCAGGACTCGCGATGTTGGCCCTGGGGGACATGATAGCACTGCAAGTACTCCAACTCCAAGAAGAAGACGAACACCAACTACAACCGGCCGCACGGAGGAGACGCAGGAGGAGGAGGAGGCCAAGGCAGGGCCAGCAAGGGCCGCCAGCACAGCCACTACCACCACGCAGGCAGCCCGCAATCCCACGCCTCCGAGCACATCCGTTCAACCTCACTGATGAGCAGATCCACACCCTCTACCGTCTGGACCGGGACACCATAGCCGCCATTGTGGACATGACACAGGCTGACCTTGTCAGCATGATAGATAGCCCAACCGCCATCCCACCCCTACTGAAGGTGGTGTCTGTACTCCACTTCCTGGCCACAGGCACCTACCAGCACACAGTCGGACAGTTGCATGGCATTTCTCAGCCACTGTTCTCACGGACACTATTGCAAGTGCTCGATGCCCTCCTGCAGCACGCAGACGACTACATCTCCCTACCACGCTCGGAGCAGGAAATTACCAACACAAAAGTGGGATTCCATGCACTTGCCGGCATACCGGGTTGCATTGGTGCCATCGACTGCACCCATGTGGAATTGGTCGTCCCACATGCCATGGAGGCCCAGTACCGCAACCGAAAACAATTTCATTCTCTGAATGTACAAATGGTGTGTGACTCCAACAGGATCATTACACATTGTTGTGCCAGATTCCCTGGATCAACCCATGATTCTATGGTCTTGAGGAACTCTACAATACCACGCTACATGGAGCGACACGCAGGGAACAGATCCTGGCTACTCGGTGAGTCTCATTACATGCATGATAATGTGGGGTATGTGATTCGGCAATGACCTGGCAGGAAGGGGGGGGGGGGTGCGTACGTAGCAATGGCATTCCACATCATACGTTTCTCGTCCACATACAGGTGATGCTGGATATCCACTGAAGAGATGGCTCCTCACACCAGTCCGGAACCCACGGGACCAGCATGAGGAGGACTACAACCATGCCCACTCACGTACCCGTGTAGTCATTGAACAGGCATTCGGCCTACTGAAGGGTCGTTTCCGCTGCCTCAGCAGGTCTGGCGGGGCACTCCTGTACCGCCATGTGAAGGTTGCAAAGATGGTGATGGCATGTGTCATGCTCCACAACATGTGCGTACGTAGAAATGTGCCCATGCCCCCTGACGCAGAACTGCAAGCACCTGATGATGGTCATGATGAGGGTGGGGATGTGGCAGCACCTCAAGGAGTCTGCGAGGCACCGGAGGGCCGTGACATTCGTCAGCATCTCATTGATGTATGCTTCTAGCACTCACGCCTGGTGGCTGATACATGGACACGGGACTCGTGGCACTGTGTGTGTCTGGGACATGCACAATATGGACTGTACGCCTATGATGGCCTAGTACACAAAGATCAATGTCCACACATCTCATTGGTTGATCGTGCACTTTTTATGGCATATGTGATATCATGTTGTACACCCTATCGACCCGCCACCCAAGTGAGCCCAACACACCCCCTCCACCCTCCTACCTCCCCCCCGAACACCAGTGTCCAAAGATGCTCATTGTCAGTGGGCAGTCGCTATTGCAAGCCCCCTCTGCGGGTATCAGGGGCACCCCTGCCTGTGGAGCGCAGGTTCCTCCCAGATCTACGTTGGGGGCTGCCCTGGACGGAACTTGCAACGGATGATGTCTCTGCCTGCTCACGTCCATGCATGTCCCTAAGGGTTTGCGAGAGCTCAGTGAGCACACGGCGCACTGCGGCAAGTTCGGCACATACGTCCTTGGACGTCGCATGCAGTTCCCCCCTCAGGCTCTCGGTGCTTCTCTCCATTTGGACTCCCAGGCTCTCGGTGCTACTCTCCATTTGTGCCCTTAGTGTCTCTGTACCTCTCTCCATTTCTGCCCTAAGTGTCTCAGTTGATGTTTCTATGTCTGCCTTAGTGCCCCCACATTCATCGGCATGGTCCTTGAGGAGCGTGGCCAGTTGCTGCTGTTGCACGATTAACTGGTCGAGGGACTGTTGCCTCTGCTGGGCCATGGCCATTTGCGGGGGTGTCACAGAGGGGCTGTTGTCCTCATGTTGCCTTGCCACAGGGCTTGTGGGGGATGGCCAGTCGTCGTCTTGTGGGTGCCCCTGCGTGGTATCCTCATGTTGTACGGGATGGGACAGACAGGGGGATTGGGACAGGTCATGGATGGATCTGACTTCGACATCCCCGTCTTCTGTGTCGGAGCATGCTGCCATCAATGGGGTGTCACCTATGGTGCTGCTGCCACCAGAGGCAGTGCCTTCTGTGGCATCCGTTGGGGGGACCTGTGGTGGTGGTGTTGTGGGCATGCTGGCTGCTGGGGTGCCTGTTGATGTTCCCTCCTCTGTGCTGCCACCTGATTTGTGCTGCTGCCGTGTCTTGATGCGTGCAGCTGAGGTGGAGGGTCTTTGGCCGTTGGTCTTGGCCCTCTTTGCAGGTGTGCTGGTAGGGGTGTCCTGAAGCTCGTCGTTTGGATCGGACCCTGTGGTGGAGTAAAGGAGGGCGAGGGTTATTGATGGGTCTGTGGGAATTGGAATGGCATTGTATCACATGCATTGGGGTGGTACCTGAGGGTGATTTGGGTCGGGGCCTTGGAGGTGCTTTCATTTGTGTGTGGAGTGAGGGTGCAGTTGTTTGGCAGCCTGCAGTTAGGGTGTGCCTGCTGCACGTGTAGTGCGTGTTTTAGGGGTTTTTAATTATTTATGTATTTATTGTGGGTTTTAACGTGCGCTATCAGGCCGATGTGTGTGGACGTTCTCCTGGACATGTGTTTCTGTTGCACTATGTGGACGCATGGTACTTCACATGGATGGACTTTGTGGATTTGGCATTGTTTTATTTGGCCCACCTACCTGAATCTTCGGATGTCTGCACTCCTTTCTCCATCCCTCCGACTCCCTCTATGCTCTCCATTCCGATGGTGGAGGCACAGATTTCTTCCCAGGGGGTCAACTTGATGGGTGATTCAGGACCTCCCCCGGTGGCTGTGGCGATGTTGCGGTTGGCAGAGAGTATGCTGCGGACGCGTATCCGCAGGTCGTCCCATCGCTTACGGCATTGCTGTGGGGTGCGGGGTGCGGTCCCCACCGCACTTACCCGCTGTGCCACCAGAGCCCATATGGCCTTCTTGTTTGCAAGTGCCGTCCTGGTCATTTGCGTGCAGAAGACGACGGCAGCATTCTCCTGGAGGGTCTCTGTTAGCACGGTGAGTTCCTCACGGGAGAAGTGGACCTGCCGCTTGCGGTCGCACGCTTTCTTCGCTACTTTTCCCATTTTTCTTGGTTTCGCTAGGGTGGATGATGGGTTGGGGTGTGTCTCAGGGTAGTTATTTTAGTGGTTGTGTGGTTTTAGTGGTTTTATAGGTGTACGGCGGGATGTTTCCCGTTCCGGGCCCATGTTTTAACTTCCGTTTCCGTATATTTCCGGTCACCGTACTTTCCGGTAGGCGCACACTGCGGTGTCCGCTGTGATGGGTGGCGGTATTGCACCTAGGGCGCCGTACGGCGGCGGTGTGGGCCGTTTTGGGGTCGTTTCCGCCATCGCGGACTTTGCACTTCCGCCATGCCGTGGTGCTCGTGCCCGATGGGTCGGAATGGGCCTCACTTTGCTCCTTCGTGCAATGGCGGAAACGCTATTTACGCTGTGGCGGTCCGGTCAGTCACTTTCCGCCAGGGTCGTAATGAGGGCCACCGCTCTCCGTCACCTTGCCCTGACATGCAAGTTTCAAGGAAGTTTTGATGAACATATCCGCGATCAATTCATGACGCATTGCCACTCAAATAAGATACGTGAAGAACTTTGGCTGAAGGACGAGCCAAATTTGGATGAAGTACTGGACTTGGCCAAGCGTGTAGAGCACTCGCTGGCATGTGTTGCCAAGCTCTCCAAGACTGAAGGAAGTGACTCTAAGGAAAACAAGCAGGAGGTGCTGAATGTGGGTGAAGGGAAGAACAAAAGGAAGGAACAACACAGAAGAAAAGAGAAACCAAATGTCGGCACAGAGAAGCGAAAAGAGAGAGGAAAAAAGGGGCGAGAGATTGTGTTATCGATGTGCCAGTGCGACGCACTTTGCATCCTCTGTAGTGTGTCCAGGGCGAAAGGCTGTATGCAATAAATGCAATAGGAGAGGACATATTTCCACGTGTTGCAAAAACTATCAGTTTGGCCAAACGGGCCAAAGGAAGATCCTGTTTGTAGATGATGAGGATGATGGAGTATCATCAGAAGAAGATACTGCATTGGCATTGACAAATGTTATTGTGAACACAGTTAATGTTGTAGCCAGTGGTGGAAACACGGATGATTGTGAGCGTCCCTATGCCGTGTTGACAGTGAATGGGTGTAAGGTGTCAATGATGGCAGATTCAGGGTCAAAAGTTACGTTAGTGTCCAGGAGTGCTTTTGAAGGCGAGATGAAGGGGAAGGTATCAGCATTGTCTGAACCTGACATAAATCCGGGAGGCTACAACCAAGATAAAATTGATTTACTAGGATATGTGTGGAGTAGATTTGAATTTAAAGGTCGCAGTTGTGATGGGAAAGTGTATGTAACAAAAAAGGGACAATCCTTATTAGGATGGAGAGAGCAGAAGAATTTAGGAATCAGACTAGACCCCAACCACCCCGAGCAAGTTTTACAAGTGTCAGAAGCATCCACGATGTCCTGCAAGTATGTGAGAGAGTTTAGTAAAGTGGTTGATGAGACTTTGGGAAGAATAAAGGGTTTTCAATATCAAATATTGCTAAAAAGGGGTAGTGTGCCCACCGTAGCCAAGCTCAGACCGGTGCCTTTTGCCTTGCGGGACAGTGTTAAACAAGAATTGCAGAAATTGTTAAAGACAGGGGTGATCGAGAGAGCTGGGGGTGTTGAATGGGTTTCCCCAGTTGTAATAGTGAAGAAAAGTTCAGAGGACCTAAAATTGTGCGTGGATATGCGTGAGTTGAATAAATGTGTGTTGGTGAACAGGCACCCGCTACCCAACATGGGTGAGTTACTGACCATGGTCGGTGGGGGGAAGTATTTCTCCAAACTAGATATGACGTCGGCCTATCATCAGGTGGAGTTAGAGGAGACATGCAGAAAAGTTACAGCGTTTGTGACGCATGAGGGGGTGTTCCAGTTTAGGAGAATGCCTTTTGGGTTGGCATCTGCCTCCTCTGTGTTTCAGAAAATAATGGATCGCCTTTTGAGAGGAGTGAAGGGCGTGTTCTGTTTTCAAGATGATGTCTTGGTGAGTGGAGTGACTTTGGAGGAGCATGATGGGAATTTATACAAAGTGTTGAAGATATTTAAGGATAGGGGTATCACGCTGAGAGAAGAGAAGTGCAAATTTGCCGTGACAAATGTGGACTATTTGGGACATGAAGTATCGGGGGATGGCATCAGACCCAAAGAGGAGATGATAAATGCCATAAAGAGAGTTGAGAGACCCTGTAATAAGAGTGAATTGAGGTCTTTTCTCGGAATGACGGAATTTTATCAAAAAATTGTGGTGAATTATGCTGACAAAGTGCAAGAGATGAGAAAAGTTCTGAGGAAAGGTGTTGATTTTGTGTGGAATAGTCACTGTGATTTGGAATTTAATAGAATAAAGGAAGATATAAACTTAGCCCGTCCTTTGGGATGTTTTGACACGAGAAGACTGTCTATCATTACTGTAGATGCTAGTGAGTATGGACTTGGGGCGGTATTATCCCAGAAGCAGGATGATGGGTCTGAAGAGGTGATAGCACATGCATCGAGAGGTCTCAAGGGAGCAGAGATGAGATATTCGGTTCTCGAAAAGGAGGCATTGGCGTGCTTCTGGGCTGTAGAACGATTCAGGAATTTTGTGTGGGGAGTAGAATTTGTAATCCGCACAGATCACAAACCTCTTAAAGCTATATTCGAAAATAAGGGCCTAGATAAAGTTTCCCGCAGAGTGGCAGGTTGGGTCACCAGGATGCAGACACATTGTTTTAAGATGGAGGTCATTCCAGGAAAGGACAACATATTCGCTGATAATTTGTCGAGGGTGAGAGTTGCTGACTCTGATGTTGTGGACAGTGAAGAAATGGAATTAGTGTTTATTAATACCGACGGTATTGTGTCCAAACAGGAGTGGTTGGATGAGGTAAAGCAAGATGAGATCATGAGTAGGGTAATTCCATATGTGATGTCAACGGCATGGCCGAATAAAGTGGATCTGGCAGAGCGGGTGAAGCCGTTTTGGGAAGTGAAGGATGAGTTGTCTGTCATGGATGATATTTTATTCAGGTGGGGAAGAGCAGTGGTCCCGATAGGGTTGAGGAAAAAGGTGATAGAGTTAGCGCATTGTGGTCACATTCGCGTTACCAAAACCAAGGGGGTGTTGAGAGAAGAATATTGGTGGCCTGGGTTTGATAGAGAGATTGAGAATTACTTAGCTAATTGTCAATTTTGCATCAAGAGTGGAAAGGGAGTTGTGGCCAAGAAGCAGCCATTGGTGGATGTGGGCCTCCCATCAAGGATATGGAGCGAGATAGCCATGGATATTCTAGGTCCTGTGGAGTTAGGTTACGGACGTGGAAAATTCATTGTTCTGGATGTAGACCTGTTTTCTAGATGGGTGCATTTTAAGGTTGTGAGAAACATCACCGGAGAAAGTATGATAAAGATATTGCAGGAGATTTTTGCCAATGAAGGCCTACCGGAAAGTGTATTGATGGACAATGGTCCCCAGTTCATAGGTGGTAACTTTACCAGCTATTTAAGGAAGTGTGGAGTTGACCACAAAAGAACTTCATTGTACCATCCCGAATCCAACGGGGTAGTTGAAAGGATGAATAGGTGTGTGATGGAGAGTATTCGGATGGGTGAGGAGTGTGGTCTGGATAAAGTAGCCATGATACAAAATAGGATCTGGGCTTTGAGGATGGCGCCACATGCAACAACAGGTCTGTGCCCGTTCGAGCTTATGAGGGGCAGGAAGCCATATTCCGTGGCATGTCCGCCATGGCTTGGTAGGAGTAGAGAAACGGATCTGGTTGTTGATGAAGTGAGAAAGTCATTGGTGAAGAAGAAATCCGAATGGGTCATGCGCGAAAATCTTAAGAGAGGGAAGAAAGAATTGCGCGTGGAGTGTGGAGATTGGGTCAGGATAAGGAAGGGAGTTGTCAAGAGGAAAGGAGAATCTCTTTATTCGGATCCTGTCAGAGTTGTGGCAGTCATGAAAGGAGCTGTACGTGTGACCGGAGGGCAAGTGTGGAATAAAGATAGAATTGCCACTGTGAGGAGAGCCCATGTATAGATGTGTGGAACGTCATGGGACTGTTGCTGGAGTGTCTTGTTGTTAGTTGGTGTGTCTCGGTTGTTTGGAAATAGTGCGTGTGGTTTTTCAATTGAATTAAAGATTTAAGCTCATAGGGTAAGTTAAAAGAAAAAAAATGAGAGAAAGGGAGATGTGTTGTGATATCTTATGGGAAGCAGGGAGCCTTCAATGCTTTCCCATATGATGATGTCACAGCCCTGTGTGATGTCATGGAATGTTCTGGTTGCATCTTGCGTATAATGTTCTAAGTTGGTCAGTTGGAGGAAAGTGCTGAAGGAGAGGAGCCTCTGAGTGTTGGGGGTCTTCTTCCTTTATATGTAACCTAAATAAATACTGTTACATTGCTTACCTGACTGCGCCAGCCTCTTCATAACAATTATGGCAACTGATAGAGGTCGTAGGGTGCTTAGCTTCAGTACTATGATCCAGGTGTGGCCGGGCGCTTATCTCCTTGGTAAGGATTAGCTTTGGTAGAGGATCATCAATATGGAATGGCGAGTGGGTGTTACGGCGTGTGGCACGAACAGAGGGCATACAGATGTTGGTAAAAGGTTTTTTTACAAGGGGAATGGTATCATGCGCGTGCGTGCCCTGGCTAGAGGCTGGCATTGCCTGTCGGCTTGTTTCCTCATCCTGTTGTTGACAAGGACCTGGCCAATCAGGCGATACAGGAGGCAGGCCATCTTGGAGCACTGGAGCACAGCAGCGTCCTTCTGTAGAGATGTGTGTAGGTTCCGGGGCAGTGATGGCAAGGAGCATGGGCTCATGTGCGTCTTTTTGGGGCCCGTGTCGGCTGGCTTTGTGGGAGTTCAGCATTAGTATTGCTGTTTCCTCGAAGGCGGCAGGGTGTAGAGTGATCTTCTAATATGGCCACCACAACATTAAGAAGGGAACGGTGCGGCGCATGTGGTATTGATTATGGGAATTGCCGATTGATCCATTCATGCACCTTTAGGATATTGCGAGTTGTGTCTTCTCTGAATTCTGGCCACGGCATTTATATTAAAAATACATGGTTTAAAGAGCACTTCATTGGGCCTCATTACGGGTTTGGAGGTAGCCATGCCGTTTTTAGCGGCATGGCTACCCCCAAACACGGGTCCTAAAAATGGAATTTACCGGGCCATTCCGACATTTGCGGGCCCAGTAAATCCCATTTTCGGGACCCGGACCCGATACGTTCCCATTCCCATTTGAGCCCCCACAGGGCTCAATGGGAATTAGGAGGATGCTAACAACGGACCCGTTAATGACGGGTCCGTTATTAGCATCCTGGTCTGCTCGCGGGTGCCGGTTTGCACGTCTGGCCAGACCAGACGTGCATACCGCCACCCGTGAGCAAACTCGTAATGTGGTGGCCCGGTATGAACTGTGCCGGTACTTTACCGGCACCGTTCATAACGCGGCCGCCAGGGTCTTAATGAGGCTCATTGTTTTTTCCTATGTTATTTAAGTATTTTTGAATGTCAAATATACTATTTGAATGTTGTTTTCTGACCACTGCAGCCTGGATCAGGGCCGCTTCACCATGGGCCTCTGTGTTGTGCTTGCCCCCTAGGCTAAAGGGTGGCAGTCCTCCCACACACACATACGTGGACAAACACACACACTTACACACCTTTACCTGAGCTGTTCCCAACTTCCCTCTACTGGCCCTGCTGCGCCTGCGCTCTCTCGTGTTCAATTTAGAAAAACCGCTCTGTTCGGTCTCTGAGCAGGCTTTGTAAATTGATGTTTTTTTCCATTTCATTTGAAATAAAACTAAATATTCACGGATGGCCGACATTTCATCTGTGGTCTTGATAGATATTTATGCCCTTGATGGAGTATGCAATGGCAGACAAGACTATGGGCCTAATCACGAGTTTGGCGGTATCCCGGCAGTAATACCACTGGGATACCGCCCAACGCTAATAGCACTACTGCAATTTGGTCTGGAATATGCGTCAAATCACGAGTTGCCGGGGCAGTAAATCACCTTTCCATAGGACCCAATGGTGTTGGGGAGAGCCATTACTGCTGGCGGTGATAGCACCAAAAATGTCCAAAAACGGCCCGTAAATTGTCATTTTTACCACCAGCAGAAAGCTGGAGGTAAAAATAAAATGTTCCACCAACTCGTGATATGGCCAGCCCTTAAATGTGATGATGAGGCCCAGATCTGACTTCTCCTTCACATGCATGCGCGTGCATGCAAACACACACACACACACACACACACACACACACACACACACACACACTATACAGACACGCACACATTTTATTTCTTGAAGCTGCAAGAAGGGGGAGACAAAAAAGGGAATTGATTCTTTTGGGTCACCTAAAACTGGTGCTTGGCCTCATACTGGAATACTCATAGTTTCTCATGTTTTCGGTCTCACAATAAATAAACTAGGACTGACAGACAGAGGCACACGCATCCTGGGGTGACTAACTATGCATGCTATTTAGACGTACATATATCATATTAGAGGATCAATTTCATATGGGACACAAACAACAATGTGTGTGATCAGTAAATGGTGCGGATTCCTTCTGGAATATTAACAATGTTGGAGCTGCATTCCCATTAGGAAGGCAAATGGGACGATGTTGGGGGGAGTCTCCCGTACACCTCCCCTTATTGCCAAAAATGTCATTCTATCAGTCTCTGTGTTTGGGTCAAAATACATTTGACTAAATGGAAGGAAGTCATCAGTGATTACAAAATAGATTAGTCAAACGTCTGTCCCAATTTGAAGCAAACTGCTGATCTAGTGTCAGACACCTGCCTTTATCATTTGCATATGGAAATGTGGAGCTTTCAAGCTAGTTTAGTCATTTCTGAAGAAATAAAATGGTAGAATGTGTCTTCACCCAGCCTGTGTTTTGTTCTCATACTCTTGGATACTAAAATGGTCTTAGTAAAAATTAATTCCGCTATTCCTGCAGCGTATGGCCTCCATCACATTATATGTTATTATCAGAGAACCACTACTCTGCTCCCTAGAGTGCATGTCCCCAATGGATGGCACACTAGTATTCAAAGTCTTATGAGCTACTACGTGAGTAATTAACTAGTGCACATCACTACTACTAAGAACCTGTCTGCCTGTTACATGTGATGCCTGCGATTGAGAATGTGTTGAAACTAATAACGTGCATCTCCTTTTATTTTAACAGGTGATTGATGCCCCAGAAATGCAACAACAGTGATTGGTAGATTCTCTGGACTAATGCCGTGAAAAGCGTCATTATTGGAATATGCAATTTCCAAGCATCTTAGAACTGTGCAAGTTTGGGGTCCAGCTGCCTTTTCAGAGTATTCAGGAACTGAGATTGAGAAGCCCATTGTCTACCAGATTGCTTCCATCCATGCAACTCCTTTGTGGTAACATCCAGTAACCAAGCTTGTTCTTTGTGTCAATCCTGGGGTAGAGGGATGTCTGGCATGAAAAAAACAATGTTTGATGTGCAGTAAGTGAAGTATTTTTGTTTTCACTATTATTCCTGATAGCACACATGTGAGTGCTATTTTATACATATTAGGATTGTAAAGGTAGTTTCTTAAAAGCATTTTGAGAAACACTTGTAAATGTGAATGGAAGAGTATCCTTGCACTGAATATTTTAAAAGCTTCAATCTGAGCCAAAATTGTTTCTTCACACAAGGATGCTCATGTGTGCTTTGAATTTGGGAAAAGATTCTGTGGGAAGTGTTCTCTTATTAACAACCTGACACAATAAACTGACAAGAAACCTTACACATGCACAGAATATGGGAAAAGTTGCCATCTCAAGAACATACTGATTTCCCGCAAGAGAACATAGGTGAAACACATTATCAGTTCACTGAATTTGAGAAGTGTTCATTTGTATGATACGTGTCTGCCCCCAAAAAATGCATACAGGTGAGAAGCCTCATGAGTACACTGAATGTGGGAAAGGGTTTTCTCAGAAGGGAAATCTTACTACCCACCAGAGAACACATACAGGTGCGAAACCTCATGTGTGCACTGAATGTGGGAAAGGGTTTGCTCGGAAGGGAGGTCTTATTAGCCACCAGAGAACACATACTGCTGAGAAACCTCATGTGTGCACTGAATGCAGGAAAGGGTTTTCTTGGAAGGGAAATCTTACTACCCACCAGAGAACACATACAGGTGCGAAACCTCATGTGTGCACTGAATGTGGGAAAGGATTTGCTCAGAAGGGAGATCTTATTAGCCACCAGAGAACACATACAGGTGTGAAACCTCATGCGTGCACTGAATGTGGGAAAGGGTTTGCTTGCAATCCAGAGCTTACTCGCCACCAGAGAACACATACAGGTGAAAAGCCTCATGTGTGCACTGAATGTGGGAAAGGGTTTGCTCGGAAGGGACAGCTTATTAGCCACCAGAGAACGCATACAGGTGAGAAACCTTATGTGTGCACTGAATGTGGGAAAGGTTTTGCTTGGAAACAAGAGCTTACTCGCCACCAGAGAATACATACAGGTGAGAAGCCTCGTGAATGCACTGAATGTGGAAAAGGGTTTGCTTGGAAACAAGAGCTTATACGCCACCAGAGAACACATACAGGTGAAAAGCCTCATGAATGCACTGAATGTGGGAAAGGGTTTGCTCACCAGCGAGATCGTACTATCCACCAGAGAAGACATACAGGTGAGCTGCCACATGTGTGCATTGAATGTGGGAAAGGGTTTGCTTGGAAGAGATATCTTATACGCCACCAGAGAACACATACAGGTGGGAAGCCTCATGAATGCACTGAATGTGGGAAAGGGTTTGCTCACCAGCGAGATCGTACTATCCACCAGAGAAGACATACAGGTGAGCTGCCACATGTGTGCATTGAATGTGGGAAAGGGTTTGCTCAGAAGGGACATCTTATTAGCCACCAGAGAACACATACAGGTGGATAACATCATGTGTGCACTGAATGTGGCAAAGGGTTTGCTCAGAAGGGACAACTTATTAGCCACCAGAAAAACACATACAGGTGAGAAACATCATGAGTGCACAGAATATGGAAAGAGCTTCATTGTGAAGAGTAACCTTATTAGGCACTCTACTTTCACAGCTGTCTGATAACCGGATTTGTTTCTCAATAACTGGCACATCTATATTGGTTATTGGGGTTGCACCAGGCACTTGGCATACTTCCCTAGCATTCCTCTGAGCTTGGTGCTCACGCCATCTACCTGGGTGTCACGATTGACTGTGAGCTATCACCTGTCTCTTAGATGCTGTGGTTGGCAGCAGTTTGTTCCCACATTAAATTGCTGCACAATAACCTCCCATTTCTTAACCTTCATACTCACTTGCTATAACCCTCTTTATTTCCAGACGTGACTATGGTAATGCCATTTTATTCTGTGCTCCCTAGCATATGTGACTAACTTCAATTGGCCCAGAAAGTGCCAACCTGCTTCTTTTATGCGGTCAGAAATGTGCCCTTATCACTCTGGTCTGTTTCAACCTACACTGGCCAATCCGAGAGGTCAGATTGGGTTCAAGGTGCTTTGTCTAACCCATTGTGCCGTTTATGGCACACGTCCCCCCTTTTCTGCAGTCCATCCTTCCACACTTGTCCTGCCTGTAGATCTAGTTTCTATAAACATAGCGATGGTATGCTTTTTGAAAGCCGTAAAGTTAGTTGATGGAAACCAACATGCTCACTTAAATGATAATATAATATTAACTTATTTTTATCAAGGACTTGTTCTTAATTGAAGTGTTTTAAACTATTTCATATCAATGCCTAAAATACCGGAAGTTCTACTCCTGAAATACACAGATTTTATGAACGCTTTTGAAGATGAGTGTATTCAAGATGCTCTGGATTTGTAGAATTGGTTTTATTCGCCTGATTTTAACTTCTGCTTGGATTTTATCCCTATGTTATAATTGTCTAAGATTATTTTAGAATGACCAATGTCAATGCAAATGTTATAGTTAGTGTATATACATGTCATCCTTGGTTTATGGTTTAATAGTTTATAAAATCTTAAAAGAGGTTTTGACCAATGGTTGAATCCAGCTATTACATGTAAGCTATAACAAGTGAAAACTGGTTCTAAAGGGCTAAGCGAAATCGCTTTACCTTCGTTTTGATTGGATGTTTATGAAAAGTGAATCTGATTGTTCTAATTCTTTGTTGAAAAAGTTGTAATGACAACTAAAACAATAAACAATTTGAAATAAAAATATATATATAGTTCTATCCCTCTAGATGAGAATTTCTCGTTTCAGAAGGTAGCCAGGTGGTGTAGCTGTTTTGGTTTTAGTTCCCCATATCTGGAATGCCTTCTAGGAATGCACGCAACCACAGACCATGTGACCTTTGGATGAATAAGTACCATAGAGAATGCATTTTTATTTTTTAAAAGAAGGCATCTCTTAATCCCATCCCTACAGCTAAGTGGTGTATTGATCACATTTACTCCCCAAAAATTGTCAAACACTCCCGTCGTAAAAGGAGCAATGCACCCAGCTATAACATTGGAAGCAGTGGACACATAACTCCATGGATATATTCTGCCAAGTGATACCAGCCACGCTTCACCACTGGGAGGTGTTCTCCAGGTATTACTGACTCATATGCAGAGAAACGAAAAAGAAAAAATGCATATTTTATTTTGCATGAATTGCTAGATACAAAGATGCAAGAAAAACAAAGAGTGACATTCTTTTCTGCAAAACTTTCCAAAATGTAGCCCTCCTTAAACTGGGGGAAAGTTGCATTCTCACGTGGCTAATTAGACTGAGCTTGGCAAAATGCATTTAAAAAGGCAATGTTTATCAAGAGGAAAACATGGAGAATGGAATCCATAAACTGGGATCTCCAGTATTACTGCCGACGTCCGTTTCCAAGAAACACATGACTCGCCGCAAACATCCTCCTCACTGAACTATGCAGCGTTTCTGCTTTTGCAGAAAATTCTGCAGCACTCAGCTCCTCTCCTCAGAACCCCTCTTGTGTATTACACTGTTGCCCATCTCTAGTGGAACACTCTTCTCCTCAGGATCCCCTCTAGTGCATTACACTATTGCTTATCTCTAGTGGAACACTCTTCTCCTCAGGATCCCCTCTAGCGTATTACACTATTGCTTGTCTCTAGTGGAACACTCTTCTCCTCAGGATCTCCTCTAGTGTATTACACTATTGCCTATATCTAGTGGAACACTCTTCCTCTCAGGAACCGCTCTATTGTATTACACTATTGCCCATCTCTAGTGGAACACTCTTCCCCTCAGGATCCCCTCTAGTGTATTACACTATTGCCTATCTCTAGTGGAACACTCTTCCTCTCAGGAACCGCTCTATTGTATTTCACTATTGCCTATCTCTAGTGGAACACTCTTCTCCTCAGGATCCCCTCTAGTGCATTACACTATTGCCTATCTCTAGTGGAACACTCTTCTCCTCAGGATCCCCTCTAGCGTATTACACTATTGCTTATCACTAGTGGAACACTCTTCTCCTTAGGACCCCCTCTAGTGTATTACACTATTGCCCATCTCTAGTGAACACTCTTCTCCTCGGGATCCCCTCTAGTGTATTACACTATTGCCTATCTATAGTGGAACGCTCTTCTCTTCAGGATTCCCTCTAGTGTATTACACTATTGCCCAGCTCCAGTGGAACACTTTTCTTCTCAGGATACCCTCTAGTGCAGTGGTCTTCAAACTTTTAGCTCGGGCCACCCCTGAGCCAAGTTTGGGCAGGCCGGGCTCCCCTAAAAGTGCCGGATGGACAGTATGTAGAAATCGCTATGAATGTTTGCGTGCCGTCACTGCACCCTACTCCCAGTACAGACCTTGGCCTCTCCCCCACCCTACTCCCACCACTATCCCAGTCCTGCCGCCCATGCTGCTCCCACCACAGTCCCATAACACAAACATAAACACACCCATACACATTTAAATAAAAAATAAATCGCCATAAACTTACCTTCTGTAGGGGCCTGCACATGCACATATCTCTAGTGGAACACTCTTCCCACTCATGACCCCCTCTAGTGGGTTACACTATTGCCTATCTCTAGTGCAACACTCTTCCCCTCTAGTGCATTACATTGTTCCTGCCTCTGTTGGGGCATGTACAATTAGTAGATAGTTCCCTGGCCTGGGATCGGCATATGGAGGTGCATTTATATAAGGGGGGGTGCATGCCCACTGCTAAAGCACTATCTTATATGAGACTGCTCTGGTGTGAAGGTGTGGGAAATGCCAAGTGAGTTTCTGAGTAATTCAGTGTCAGTAGAGTCATGGATAAAACATGTTCAAGACCTTTTTAAAAATCCTGGAAACAGTGAGGAAGAGTTGAAGGACAGTGGAAAGTGGTCATTAACAGGCCGATTCATGGAATGAATGTGCGCTGAAAATTTCCACGAAAGCGTGCGAATCGCAGCGCAAGTGCGAAAATCGCAGCGAAACCAGCGTACAGCGAGTCATGGAAGTCTGTGCGCGTGTAAATCCATGGATATGCACTAAAATCCTGCGTGGCGTACGCTGCCGCACACGTCTTCAAACAGCGTGCGCTAAGCCCACTGCGAAAGCGCACATAGCACGGCGCACACAACAAAAGTAGGCGTAACATGGGGCGTAACACGCAGAATGGGGAACAACGCGTGAAAATGTGGGCGTCACGGGGAAGTACAGGAGGCAAATGCGTGGAACGCCCACACCCTTGCCTACAACACGGATTCATGGAATCGAACGTGGCTAACGCGTGCGCCAAAAAAGACGCGCTAATCCGGAAACACGTATGCCAGCAGGAAGCAGGCATACGTGGACCCGCGCAGCATAAAAGTGCACGCAAACAACAAACAAGCTCAGACGCTAAGATGAACATACCGTTCCTCGCAGCAGTGGTCGTGGGATACCGCAGGAGGAGGAGGAGGATAGTCAGGGCCAGAATTTTTACACCCAGAACCAGCCTTTTTGGGATGCCTGATGACCAGGTGTATGGGAGGTACAGGTTTCCACCTCACATAATACTCGACTTGGTGAGTGAGTGGGAGGATGACCTCACATCACCCACCCTTTGCTCCCAAGCACTGAGCCCCTTTGAAAAGGTGCTCAATGTACTGCACTTGTTGGCCACTGGTTCATTTGAGCGGACAAGTGCCATAGTGGGGGGGGTGTCACAGGCCACGCAGTCACGCTGCCTGCACCAGGTGTTGGCCATCATGACTGCACGCCCATCAGTCCGCAGGCACATATACCTGCCCAGAACACCTGCAGAAAGGCAGGCTTTCATCCAGGATTTTTACGGGGTGGCACACTTCCCCAAAGTGCTAGGTGCCATTGACTGCACCCATGTGGCTCTACCTCCTCCCAGGGCAACTGATCACATCTACAGAAACCGCAAGCACTGGCATTCCATCAACGTGCAGGTAGTATGTGATGCCAAGGGAATCATCACCTCAGTATATGACAACTATCCAGGGTCCACCCATGACAGTTTCATTTACAGAATGTCAACCCTAAACTGGGACCTAGAAGCTGGGGGGCATGGCGACACATGGCTGCTTGGTGAGTATAAATACCCCTGCACATGCATGCATGTCAGATACTGAGTAATGTCACAACCCCACTAATGATACCCATCATCACCTCCCCAGGGGACAGTGCCTACCCTCTGAGCACCCACATGATGACACCGATTTGGAACCTCACCACAGCACCCGAGGTAAGATACAACACAGCCCATATTGCAACCCAGGGCATAGTGGAGCGCCCATTCGGAGTGCTCAAGTCATGATTTCGCTCCCTTGACCGCTCTGGTGGGCAGCTGTTATACGCGCCCCCAGTAGTGTGCAGGATCATAGTGGCAGCATGTGTCCTGCACAAGGTTGCAACACGCCAGGGCCGGCTGGTGGACATGGTGGTGCCCACACATCCCCAACCAGAAGCACGGCGGCTGCGCATGGGAAGGGAGAGGGCATGTGGTGAGGCAGCCCGTACGCAGCTGGTGGCTAATTACTTCACCTAAAATCACACCCCTGTGGAGTGCACACAGCCCTGGCACATACCAGCTGACAATCAATGATGATGACATAAGGGACAGTCAACTGTCACAACCATACCAGCCTGAGATTGTTCAACTGGAAGTGTTACATTGTGTGCATCCCTACCTACCTAAAGACAACCAATGCTGTATCACAAAAAGACACACATTTATGCTGCATGAATGACTTCCCACTTGCAAAATACAACATGAAAATAGCGCCCTGTCACCCAACCCCTCCCCATATCCGCCACCCAACACACCATGGCATGTCCTGCAATGTGAAAGCAAACAAAGGAATGCACAACACATGACACAAGTGTCACAAAGTGCACTGTCCCAAATGGAAACAGGCCACAGACAATATGCTCCCAGTAATCAATAACAAACAGCACACATGACGAAATACTTACCAGCAACACAATACAGCAACACAGCATGAAACATTGCCAAAATATGACAGTACAAACTAAACGTAATGTAAGTCATACAACCTCAATAAGGCAGCACATCCACCCCTTCCAACTCCAGAGTGTTGCTGTAAGGCAAATGTGTCAGTGGACTGCATACAACATGAATAGCATCTGCAAAGGAGACAGCCTTGTGAAGACATGAAGAAGGTACCTGCGGATAAGGAGGAAGACATGGATGCACAAGCACATATCAATACACCATGCAGTGTTCAATACAAAAACAAACACCACTAGGGATGTCCACACAGTTATGACTACAGACTGCCCACACAGCTCAGGGGAGCCCAATGTCACTGTGTAAGTAACTGGGCCTCATTACGACCCAGGCGGTAAGGGTTTTACGGCGGCGTTAACAGCGCCGACCCTTACCGCCTGAGTACGAGGTCCCTTAGTGCCATGGCGGACTTAACACCTGCTTTTAGCAGGTGTTAAAATCCATGGCGCTAAGGGACCATGGAGTTAATTACGCCACCGTAATTTACGGTGGCGTAATTAACGCCTTCCCCACTCCAATTATGCCCTATGGGGCAAAAATGGGAATGGGGAAGGGTAAATGGGGATTGGGGACTTACCGCCCCGCCAAGGTCGGAATGGGGCGGTAAGTCCGCCAACCACCATGGCGTAAACGTAGTTTACGCCATGGTGGTAAAGTCACGGCCCAGGCGGTAACTTACCGCCTGGGTCGTTATGAGGCCCACTGTCACTTGGTCACACCCTTTGCAAGCCCATGGAAATAGGAAGCAGGAGGGGTGTGTGTGTCAGGAACCCAAGCATCTAACCCAAACACAGGACAAGCCTGCATGTGCCCAGCCGGAATGCACAGTGGATGCCCACGGGAGCCACACAAGGCAACACACTGTGAAAAAAAAAAAATGGCCATGTGGGGACCAGCGGGTGGGGGCACCCAGGAGGCCCGAGGACAGGGTGCACGCCAACACCCACCTGTGTGGATGTTGGGGGAAAAAAACACCTCCATGGGCTCATGGCCTGCACGCCTACACTACTGTGGGAGAAGTGCTGCTGTCGCTCTCATTACCCTCTGCTGCTGCACCAGGAGCTGGTGGTGCTATGGGAGGCAGCCCACGCAAAGCCTTGGTATGGTCCTCCATGGCAGCAAGCATGCGGGTCTGGTAGGTCTGATTCTGGAGGATGATAGTGCGGAGATCCCCATGCAGCTGTCATGATGCTTGCCCCCGGGAAGCTAGACCAAGCCTATCCGCCCCGGAAACAGGCATCCAGACATTTGTCTAAACCACAGGCTAGCTAGGGGCTATCTGGGTTCAGTCATGGCGCCTTTGGCGCCAGGCTCCTAGTAGGAATCAGTCCTGGCGCTTAGGGCACCAGGCTCATAGTCATCACTTACCTCAGGCAGAACATGCTGCACATGCATCCAGGCCAACGTGAAGACCTGGAAGGGACCATTTTTCTACAAGGACTATTTTTTCACTCGGGTGTGGTTCTAGGAACTTCTTACCTGGGACTACTTTTGAGGCTATTTAAACCACGCCCGATCTAGACCACACGCTTCGCGTTATTCTGCATTCAGCAGCGTAACGCTCACCGTGCCTGCACACCTGCATCCAGTCTTCTGCCACGCCCGCCTCGAACACGGAGCTCCTAGGAGAGAAAGGAAAATAGGAGAAGAGGTTAGATTACGGACATTAATCTAATTCCTTACCTGATTTCGGATCTTGCATCACTCTGAGCCTGAAGGGACATTCTTCTGGCACGCGTTGCATCCCAGATGCAGCTCCGACTCGGTGCTGCCTCCGTCATTTTCTTCGGGGATTTTCAACATCTGGGAAAAAACAAGAAGAAGCAAGGTGAGCCTAAAGAGACTAAAAAGCCAATGGGCCTCATTACATGTTGTGCGGTAAAAATCAACATTTACCGGCATGGCGCTATTAACGTGTCTGCCTTGGCAAGAGGGCGCTAATAGCGTACCATTACAAGTACGCAGACACGAGCATAGCGCCATGCCGGTAATGACCCTACCACCATGCCGCTAAAGACCCCAAAAAGTGCCTTACCGGCTTCGATGAAAGTGCAGATAGCACCTCCGCCCTCACTCTACATACAAATAGCGATCACCGCTATTAGCGGTGAGCGTTAAAATGCGGAACCGGAAATAGCGTCATCGCACAGGAACGGGAAGGAGCACGACGGCCATCTTTAAAAACACAATCCATTGCCATCCTCTGCATCCAGGACCTCTTTCGACAAGACTCCACCACAAAATCATCCAGGATAGCGCGAAGATGCCCAAGGCCGTCAAGAAAGGCGCTGATCGCCAGTGAAAAGAAAAATTCAGCAACGAGGAGCTGATCATGCTTACTCAGACACTTGCGGATAATGCCAATGTAATGTTTACAAATGACATGCGGCGGGAGACCTTCGTCAAGAAAAAGGCCATCTGGGCAGAGGTTGCCCACGAAGTCAGTGCGTTGAGCACCACCACCCGCACCGTCAAGGACTGCCGAAAGCGGTGGGACGACCTATGGGTCCGTGTACGAAACATCCTGTCCGAGAATCGCAACCTGGCAATGGCCACCGGAGGTGGCGCTGATTCCCCTATAAAACTCCGGGAGTGGGAGGAGACCTGCGCCGCCACAATTGGTGTGGGATCGATCGAGGGTGTCGGAGACATGGAGCATGGTGCGCCCACTTAATCAGATGGAGGTGAGTGTATACATCAAACAATGCACAGTGAAGGGTGATGGGCCCCCCAAATATGAGTCCATAATCAGGCCATCGATCCAGCCACAAACCTACATGCACGCATTACCACATACACGTGCAACACAGACCCATTCATGCATGACCCACCCGACATCCCCATTGCCGGAATCAAAAATAAAGAGGCCCCAATGCATAGAGCGGCATGACGTAAACATTCTGCATAAGGCATGTAGAACCATAAACGATGATATTCCCTATTTTTATCCCCTAAAGGGTCACAGACAGACACTGATGAACCGGGCACTGTGACACCTGCTCCACCAGCTAAGAAAAAGCCCAGGACATATGACAGAGGGGACACCGCCACCACCTCAAGGGGAACCGGGAGGAGTGATCAACAGCAGAGGGGCAAAGGCAGCAAGAGCACCAGTTCTACACAGCCTGAGGCCACGGCTGCTGCAATTGTTCCACCCACGGCAGTGTACCCCATGACATTGGAAACCAGCACGGAGGGCCCGCACTCTGCTTCCACCAGTTCCACTGGTGAGGCAGCAGCCACCGCCCCGCTTTCGGATGTTGAGGAGGCAATTGACGTTCTGAATCAAAGCCAGACCCCCAGCCCGCCACGGTCCATTGAGCCAAGCCCAAGGCCATTTTCACGATCAGGTAGCCAAGTAGAATCAGGCGACAATACTGTGGAAGGGCGATGGAGCCCTCAGGTGTCCTCACCTGATGCCAGAGGCATGGACCAGGGCACAGCAGCCACCCCAACACCTGGATCCAGTCAACACGACCTTGCAACCATCAGCCAGAGGCAGGTTGAAATCACTGCGCTGGTTGGCCAGCATGTGGCAGAGGCAGCCCAGCTGAGGGATGACCTTAGTTCATATGCAAGCCATTCAAGGGAGGCCATGGATGCCTGCACAAACAGGATTTGTGAGGAAATGGCCCAATTTAGGCAGGCCGTCACACGTATTGCGGACGCCATGGAGTGACAATACAACCCCCCCCGACCACAGGATCAACCGGGCACCTCCTCCACTGTGAGTTCCCAACAAACAAGCCCCCGGCGCCGCTCTCTGCGCACCATGAGGCACACGCCATCCCAAACACCCAATGGCGGAGGAGGCCATGAGAATTAGGGGCAGCAAGAACTTGCTGGCCCATGTCGAGCAGGACACCTACACACTATAAGCCTCACATGGAGGTGTTGTGGGGGAGGGAGGAAAGGGTGTTTTTGGGAGTGTTGTGGGAGCAGGGGGGAAAGGGTGTTTTTGGGAGTGTTGTGGGGGGAAGGGGGAAAGGGTGTTTTTGGGAGTGTTGTGGGAGCAGGGGGGAAAGGGTGTTTTTGGGAGTGTTGTGGGGGGAAGGGGGAAAGGGTGTTTTTGGGAGTGTTGTGGGGGGAGGGGTAAAGGGTGTTTGCAAGGTGGTGGCCATGCACTTTTTGTTCACATTTTGATCACAATACACTGTTGAAAATTTGAAACACAGGCTTGGTCTTCATCATTGTGTATGTGTACTTCATTGGGGACAGCGTCCTTTGTGGACCTCACCACATACACCAGGGCAACAATACACATCTCCATCCATAATAGTTCTCCCTTGTATCTCATGACATTTGATACATCAAATGCTGACGCACATCGTGTCCCTCCTGGCCATCACCTCTTGCATGTCCAGACGGACCATTTCACCCATCCTCATCCCCATCAACATCTTCCTCATCTGGTGGTTGCATGTCAATGTCGGGTGGAATAGGCACATTCCGTCTGATTCACATTTTGTGCTGCATTACACATGCCATGGTTATCTTCTGCACTTTGTTATGGCCGTACAGGAGAGCCTCACCCGGCCCGTTTAGGCACCAGAGCTGTGTCTTCGAAAGGCCAAATGCCTGCTCAATCACGATGCGGGTACGGGCATGTGCACGATTGTAGTCCTCTTCCTGCCAGTTCTGTGGGTTCCGTACAGGGGTTAGGAGCCACCTCTTCAGGGGATAGCTGCCATCGCCTTCATGGGCTGAAGAATGGGTACCGGTTACCGTTCACCTCAGGTGCGGCCTGTACGTGTCACACAAATCGACTTTGCATTGTGAATCTAAATCACGACTACCAGCATGCATGCAGACGATGTGCGTGACTGCAATGTGTGAAGGTGAGCTTGACCCTTCAAGTGGACATGCCCGAATCATGCCTCCGACAGCAAATGACATGTCCTGCTGCATGTATCTGCACTGTGTACATGTGCATGTGTGTGTATTTGACAAGTGTGCAACTGTGATGCTACATGGATGCATATGACACTGACATGTAGAAAGCAGAATGCCAGATGTGACATGGATGGGGATGTCATGACTGCGACAGTTTGTGGACATGTACACAAGCATGTAGGTCTGGTGGCATGTGTGCATGTGTTGTGCACTCCCCGTGTTTCATGTGATGTCAGGCTCACCTTCGGCTGCTTGTGCTGTTGTTTGTGTATGGATGGTGCTGCCTCGTGCAATATTGCTGTTGAATTGCTCATGTGTGTGAGTTGAAATGACATGTGTGTTGGGGAGTGTGATGCCATGTCTGAGGTTTGACACTGCCACTCATGTACAACTGTCATGTGTGTATCAGTCCATTGTACAGTGCCCTGATGCCTGTGTCCTATCTCTCCCTGTCTACAGCGTCAACTGATGAAGAGGGCGGAGAGGGTGCTGTGGAGCACAGCGGCAGGGATCGCAACGCCAGCCGGAGACGCAAGGCCCGGCTCCCGTCCCAGGTTGTCATCTCGTCAGGGAGTGAGGAGTCCGCTGCCGCGTCCCAGGCCGCAGCTGCCGGGGGGAGGTCCAAGAGGCAGAGGTCGGAGTTGGACTACTCGGCCGCAGAAGGGGCAGCTGAGACTCCACAGGGTCCGACGGAGGAAGATGGCACAGAGTCATCCAGGTTGGTGGGGGGGTTGGTTGAGGAGGAGGCTGTGGAAGGGACACACACAGGATCTGGAGGTGGGGATTCCACTGGTGCTAGTGGTGCAGTGCAGGGGCAGGGACAGGAGGCAGCACAGGCCGCCGCGGAGGTGCCTGTGTGTAATCCTGTCCCCGATCCTGTGACTGCATCATCCTGCACCAGCAGGGATGCCTACGTCCAGACCCGTTTTCAGGGAGGGGATCCGCTTACAACAACTGGCCTTCCTCTCCCTGCGGACATGGCTATCCGGGACCGGGTTGAGCCTGTCCTGAGTGGGATTGCGTTGCGTCAACGGGGCATGCAAGGTGACCTGCAGTGTTTTCGTGCGGACACTGCACGTCATCTCGAATGCCTCGTTGACCGCGTTGACCTACTGGGACGGGTCACCAGGTCTGGATTCCTCCGTTTGCTGGACCTTGTTCCGACCCCCTCCTCACCTGAACCCCCTATGTGCCAGTCGTCCTCCATGCCATCTTCCCACCCATGTATCACCTGTGTACCCTGTGGAGCTGCCTCTGACCCTGCGGCCAGGCTGGTGGAGGACACATCCCTGCCACAGTCGGGAGTCGGACGTCCAGCAGGGGTGGCCACATCAACAACTGCACCCCAGCCAGAGGAGGATGTGCAGGCAGCAGGAGCCAGGGCACGGGCACAGGCACAGCAGCAGCAACAAGGTGGGAGCCATGATGGCTCGGGGCCTTCAACATCAGAGGGGCAGGCATCGGCCAGAGGGTAGGAGGACCCAGGACTGGAAGTGTCTTCCGTGTGGCAGTGGTTGGGCCAGGCCATAGATGCGGAGCGGCAGCGGGCGGAAGAGGCACGGCTCACAATGGTCAGGGCGGAGAACTCCATGCGGAGGGCTCTGAGGCGGACTGAGTGCCTCGAGGCAATTCGCAGGGAGTTGGAGGTCCACATGTCATCGTCCCTGCGAACCCTCGGGGCCATGGAAGAGGACCGCCTCCAGGACATCGAGCAGAAGTTTGATGATGCCCTGGCCCGGGAAACCGGGAAGTGAGCTGTCGGACTAGCCGGCTGCCATTGTAAATAGTTTTTAGAGTTAGGTTTCCTTTTCCTTTTCCTTTGATTTGTGGTGAATGGACTATGCCACACACATTTGTATATAGTTTTTTTATTAGGTAGTTTCTTAGGTACCATTTCTTTCGTTGGGCTCATGGACCCTTGACAATGGATTGTACATGGTTGGACAATGGATTTATTTGAACTTTTTATTTGATTTTGAACATGGATTAATGGATTTTTCTATTGGACAATGGATTGTACATAGTTGGACAATGGATTATTTTGAACTTTTTCTTTTGATTTCACCATGGATCAATGGATTTTTCTTTTAACGTTTTCTTTGGATTTGCATTGGTGGAGGGAGAGTTTGGACTATTTTTCTTTCGGATTTCTTTGGATTGGTTATACTTTTCATTTACTCATCTTTTGCACATGCTTTTCATTTCATGTTTGCTATTTTGTTATGCTTTCATTTCATTGCTTTATTTTTATACATAATACATTTTCATATTTTAGTTCCATGTGTGGGATTTGCTCATTGGGTTAATGCATGTGAAAATGTGGGTTTACACAATCAATGCCAACCAGTGTGTGTGTGTGATGGACATGTGTTGATGTACATAGTTGACTTTTGGTTTGTGTCTTGAGATAGGCATGTCAGTGTGGGGTGGATTGGGAAATCATTGCTTCTCAAGAATGGGGTGGCATGCTGTGGTATTTTGGTGTAGAAGTGGCCGATGATTGTGCATCTTTATTTCATGTAGGGGGGGGACATGAGTGGGGGCCTGCTGGCAGGTTCCCCTCACTGCTGGGGGGTGGGGGTGCTGAGGGACATGAGTGGGGGCCTGCTGGCAGGTGCCCCTCACTGCTGGGGGGTGGGGGTGCTGGGGGACATGTGTTGGGGCCTGCTGGCAGGTCCCCCTTACTGCTGGGGGTGGGGGTGCTGGGGGACATGAGTGGGGGCCTGCTGGCAGGTGCCCCTCACTGCTGGGGGGTGGGGGAGTTGGGGGACATGAGTTGGGGCCTGCTGGCAGGTGCCCCTCACTGCTGGGGGCTGAGGGTGCTGGGGGACATGAGTGGGGGCCTGCTGACAGGTGCCCCTCACTGCTGGGGGGTCGGGGTGCTGGGGAACATGTGTGGAACATGTGTGGGGGCCTGCTGGCAGGTGCCCCTCACTGCTGGGGGGTAGGGGTGCTGGGGGACATGAGTGGGACATGAGTGGGGGCCTGCTGGCAGGTGCCACTCACTGCTGGGGGGGGAGGTGCTGGGGGACATGAGTGGGGGCCTGCTGGCAGGTGCCAGTCACTGCTGGGGTTGGAGATGCTGGGGGGCATGAGTGGGACATAAGTGGGGGCCTGCTGGAAGGTGCCCCTCACTGCTGGGGGGGTGGGGGTGCTGGGGGACGTGAGTGGGGGCCTGCTGGCAGGTGCCCCTCACTGCTGGGGGGTGGGGGGTACTGGGGGACATGAGTGGGGGCCTGCTGGCAGGTGCCCCTCACTGCTGGGTGTTAGGGAGAATTCTCTGTTAAGGCTAATTTCCCAAACCTAGTGAGTCCCCCAGCAGCTTTGCTGGACTTTTGGGGTTTATTTTTTTCTCCTGCTGAGAGTGAGACTCTTTTACTCCCACTCTTAGGCATGATTTGAGATGTACCTTTAATTTTGTATGTGTTCATGGGCTATGGGGTAACCTCTTTCTACTCCATAGGGCATCATCTCTTTTGCTATGTGTGTTACACAGCACCCTAAGTGCAGTAACACAGGGGTGTCCTAGTGTGGGGTGGATTGGGAAATCATTGCTTCTCAAGAATGGGGTGGCATGCTGTGGTATTTTGGTGTAGAAGTGGCCCATGATTGTGCATCTTTATTTCATGTAGAGGGTACATGAGTGGGGGCCTGCTGGCAGGTTCCCCTCACTGCTGGGGGGTGGGGGTACTGGGGGACATGAGTGGGGGCCTGCTGGCAGGTGCTCCTCACTGCTGGGGGGTGGGGGTGCTGGGGGACTTGAGTGGGGGCCTGCTGGCAGGTGCCCCTCACTGCTGGGGGGTGGGGGTGCTGGGGGACATGAGTGGGACATGAGTGGGGGCCTACTGGCAGGTGCCCCTCACTGCTGGGGGGTGGGGGTGCTGGGGGACATGTGTTGGGGCCTGCTGGCAGGTGCCCCTCACTGCTGGGGGAAGGGGGTCCTGGGGGACATGAGTGGGGGCCTGCTGGCAGGTGCCCCTCACTGCTGGGGGGCATGAGTGGGACATGAGTGGGGGCCTGCTGGCAGGTGCCCCTCACTGCTGGGGGGTGGGGGTGCTGGGGGACATGAGTGGGGACCTGCTGGCAGGTACCCCTCACTGCTGGGGGTGGGGGTGCTGGGGGACTTGAGTGGGGGCCTGCTGGCAGGTGCCCCTCACTGCTGGGGGGGTGTGGGTGCTGGGGGACATGAGTGGGACATGAGTGGGGGCCTACTGGCAGGTGCCCCTCACTGCTGGGGGGTGGGAGTGCTGGGGGACATGTGTTGGGGCCTGCTGGCAGGTGCCTCTCACTGCTGGGGGTGGGGGTGCTGGGGGACATGAGTGGGGGCCTGCTGGCAGGTGCCCCTCACTGCTGGGGGGTGGGGGAGCTGGGGGACATGAGTTGGGGCCTGCTGGCAGGTGCCCCTCACTGCTGGGGGCTGAGGGTGCTGGGGGACATGAGTGGGGGCCTGCTGACAGGTGCCCCTCACTGCTGGGGGGTCGGGGTGCTGGGGAACATGTGTGGGACATGTGTGGGGGCCTGCTGGCAGGTGCCCCTCACTGCTGGGGGGTGGGGGTGCTGGGGGACATGAGTGGGACATGAGTGGGGGCCTGCTGGCAGGTGCCACTCACTGCTGGGGGGGGGAGGTGCTGGGGGACATGAGTGGGGGCTTGCTGGCAGGTGCCCCTCACTGCTGGGGGTGGGGATGCTGGGGGGCATGAGTGGGACATAAATGGGGGCCTGCTGGAAGGTGCCCCTCACTGCTGGGGGGGTGGGAGTGCTGGGAGTGCTGGGGGACATGAGTGGGGGCCTGCTGGCAGGTGCCCCTCACTGCTGGGGGGTGGGGGGTGCTGGGGGACATGAGTGGGGGCCTGCTGGCAGGTGCCCCTCACTGCTGGGTGTTAGGGAGAATTCTCTGTTAAGGCTAATTTCCCAAACCTAGTGAGTCCCCCAGCAGCTTTGCTGGACTTTTGGGGTTTATTTTTTTCTCCTGCTGAGAGTGAGACTCTTTTTACTCCCACTCTTAGGCATGATTTGAGATGTACCTTTAATTTTGTATGTGTTCATGGGCTATGGGGTAACCTCTTTCTACTCCATAGGGCATCATCTCTTTTGCTATGTGTGTTACACAGCACCCTAAGTGCAGTAACACAGGGGTGTCCTAGTGTGGGGTGGATTGGGAAATCATTGCTTCTCAAGAATGGGGTGGCATGCTGTGGTATTTTGGTGTAGAAGTGGCCCATGATTGTGCATCTTTATTTCATGTAGAGGGGCATGAGTGGGGGCCTGCTGGCAGGTTCCCCTCACTGCTGGGGGGTGGGGGTGCTGGGGGACATGAGTGGGGGCCTGCTGGCAGGTGCTCCTCACTGCTGGGGGGTGGGGGTGCTGGGGGACTTGAGTGGGGGCCTGCTGGCAGGTGCCCCTCACTGCTGGGGGGTGGGGGTGCTGGGGGACATGAGTGGGACATGAGTGGGGGCCTACTGGCAGGTGCCCCTCACTGCTGGGGGGTGGGGGTGCTGGGGGACATGTGTTGGGGCCTGCTGGCAGGTGCCCCTCACTGCTGGGGGAAGGGGGTCTTGGGGGACATGAGTGGGGGCCTGCTGGCAGGTGCCCCTCACTGCTGGGGGGCATGAGTGGGACATGAGTGGGGGCCTGCTGGCAGGTGCCCCTCACTGCTGGGGGGTGGGGGTGCTGGGGGACATGAGTGGGGACCTGCTGGCAGGTACCCCTCACTGCTGGGGGTGGGGGTGCTGGGGGACTTGAGTGGGGGCCTGCTGGCAGGTGCCCCTCACTGCTGGGGGGGTGTGGGTGCTGGGGGACATGAGTGGGACATGAGTGGGGGCCTACTGGCAGGTGCCCCTCACTGCTGGGGGGTGGGGGTGCTGGGGGACATGTGTTGGGGCCTGCTGGCAGGTGCCTCTCACTGCTGGGGGTGGGGGTGCTGGGGGACATGAGTGGGGGCCTGCTGGCAGGTGCCCCTCACTGCTGGGGGGTGGGGGAGCTGGGGGACATGAGTTGGGGCCTGCTGGCAGGTGCCCCTCACTGCTGGGGGCTGAGGGTGCTGGGGGACATGAGTGGGGGCCTGCTGACAGGTGCCCCTCACTGCTGGGGGGTCGGGGTGCTGGGGAACATGTGTGGGACATGTGTGGGGGCCTGCTGGCAGGTGCCCCTCACTGCTGGGGGGTGGGGGTGCTGGGGGACATGAGTGGGAATGAGTGGGGGCCTGCTGGCAGGTGCCACTCACTGCTGGGGGGGGGTGCTGGGGGACATGAGTGGGGGCCTGCTGGCAGGTGCCCCTCACTGCTGGGGGTGGGGATGCTGGGGGGCATGAGTGGGACATAAATGGGGGCCTGCTGGAAGGTGCCCCTCACTGCTGGGGGGGTGGGAGTGCTGGGAGTGCTGGGGGACATGAGTGGGGCCTGCTGGCAGGTGCCCCTCACTGCTGGGGGGTGGGGGGTGCTGGGGGACATGAGTGGGGGCCTGCTGGCAGGTGCCCCTCACTGCTGGGTGTTAGGGAGAATTCTCTGTTAAGGCTAATTTCCCAAACCTAGTGAGTCCCCCAGCAGCTTTGCTGGACTTTTGGGGTTTATTTTTTTCTCCTGCTGAGAGTGAGACTCTTTTACTCCCACTCTTAGGCATGATTTGAGATGTACCTTTAATTTTGTATGTGTTCATGGGCTATGGGGTAACCTCTTTCTACTCCATAGGGCATCATCTCTTTTGCTATGTGTGTTACACAGCACCCTAAGTGCAGTAACACAGGGGTGTCCTAGTAACCCCCAAACATAGACTCCATACCCTGGGACTGACTACTCTCTCCCAGGGCATGTAATGTCACCATTGGCTTTACTAGTCCAAATCTGTGAACAGAACCAGTACAAACCATCATAGTGTGGAGGTACTGGGTAGGGGCAATTTGATTGCCCCTGGGTCTGTTTTCAAGGGGGCACTGTCCAGTCCCCCCTTGTCGAGTTTCTGGCTGGTGGCAGTGGTTACCATGAGAAATATTCCTTCGGAATATTCTCTATGGGATTTTCCCATTGGTTTTACATGCACCACTTTTTGGTGCAATGTTAAAGATACCGCTGAGTTATTTATTTAATATTAATTCCCCGGTTGGGTCTTTTTGCCAGAATTCGGTTTTAAAATGGCGTTTGTGTTCGCCTCTGTAGCTCCAACAAAGGTCGAGCCCTTTGTTCCACTATTTTGGCGGGCTTCTGCACAGAAGCCTCCAAAGTGGTGCCACTCTGTCTGGGTTCCTTAGGAGGGGTGGAGGGGGGTTTAGACACCCTGGACTGCGTTGCCTTGGCAACTCAAGTCGCACTCTTCTCTGATTGGCCCAGTGGTGAGCCGCCCGGTTAGCATGTTTGATTGACAGCTAGGCTGAATGAATGGGGATTTTCTGCATAAAAGCAGGGCCTTTGGGACTGGAACTTCAGAAGTCGCCACAGGACCTAAGAACTCGACTAGGACGAAGCTGAGCCACCTGCAACCCGACGACACCACCGATGAAGCCCTGCTGCAACAAACTCACCACTTCTCCAACGACTGGGAAGATCTTCTGCTGAAGAGTCTTCTCCCTTTGAGCTGGTAGGACCATCCAGCTCACCCCTTTTCACTTCCTGAAGAGTTCCTTGATTGAATCACCCGTGCCAAGCACCCCGACGGCTGGATAGCCGAGCGCACCACTTTTCACCGCGAATAAAAGGACCGCTCCTTTTAATCGGGAACTCCGTGGCTGGTTTCTTCCGTGTGCAGTGCAACGACTCCAAACTTCCTCTACGACGAGAGCCTCTCTTCCTCTATCTGGAACACCGAGCTGCAACCACTGCCAGGAACAACTGCCTCCGCTGGAGCTTCCTTCCCATTTAAGGTACTGTGTCCTGCCTGGACTCCCTTGCTACAGAGTGCACAAAGTGTCCCCTAAATCTTTGACCTCTAACCTGGGTTGGCCCCAGACCTGCTAAACTTTGCCTTCTGAACCTATCTCCCTCCTTTTTTTACTTTCCTACAAAGACTTTAAAGTGCATGTAAACTGTGTGATCTTGGGCACATTCCGCCTTGCTCTCTCCAAGAGTGGGCCTGGCCTATGAACTTTTGCTATAACAGTAGACCCTGCCTTTCTTGACTTGCTGTGGTTCTTAAAAGTGTTGATAGTGTGTTGCTTTCATATTCTGCCTTTCCTCTCCCTTTTTTAACTCAATTATTGGAGTGCCATCTAATGTTAAGCGCTCACCTCTGTCTTGAAAATAAGTGGTGTTAACTTAGACTTGTCTAATAATCTAATCAGGGAGGTGTACATACTTATAATGACTGTGTTTGAACTTGCTTGACATATTAGTGCCAGTGTATTTTACAAGTGTGTTTTTAAATAAATAATTATATACTTTCATACCAAAGCCCTGGTCAGTGTTTGTTTGTGCTACTGTATTTTTGTACCTAATGTGTATACTCTATATACGGCCTAACTCTTCTTGAGAGAAGTCTGACTGCTCAGCTACAGCTACCAGGTTAATCTGTGTGGTACAGACTGCTACCAAGTGGGTTTACTGGCAACACCTGTAGTCTTAATCTTCTTGCAGTGCTCCCTAAGGGAACTGCACAGGATTCTGCCTAACACTGGGGGTGTGGGGGTGCTGGGGGACATGAGTGGGGGCCTGCTGGCAGGTGCCCCTCACTGCTGGGGGGTGGGGGCACTGGGGGACATGAGTGGGACATGACAGCAGAATCGTGTGTGAGACTTCACGCGCATTCCAGAAATACACGTACCCCGCTCTGACAGCAGAATCGCATGTGAGACTTCACGTGCACCCCAGAAATACACGTACCCCGCTCACACAGGGCCAATCGCGTGTGAAACTTCCCGCAAACCCCAGTTATACACGTACCCAGCTCGCACAGGGAAAATCGCGTGAGAAACTTCCCGCGAACCCCCGTAATACACGTACCCCGCTCGCACAGGGCCAATCGCGTGTGAAACGTCCCGCGAACCCCAGTAATACACATACCCCGCTCGCACAGGGCCAATCGCGTGTGAAACTTTCTGTGAACCCCAGTTATACACGTACCCCGCTCGCACAGGGCCAATCGCGTGTGAAACTTCCCGTGAACCCCAGTAATACACATACCCCGCTCGCACAGGGCCAATCGTGTGTTAAACTTCCCGCGAACCCCAGTTATGCACGTACCCCACTCGCACAGGGCCAATCGCGTGTGTAAATCCCTGCGCACCCCCAAAATACACGTACCCCGCTCCAATCGCGTGTGAAACTTCCCGCGAACCCCAGTAATACAAGTACCCCACTCGCACAGGACCAATTGTGTGTGAAACTTCCCGCGAACCCCTGTTATACACATACCCCGCTCGCACAGGGCCAATCGCGTGTGAAACTTCACGCGAACCCCAGTAATACACATTCCCCGCTCGGCGTTTGCTGTGTCGCGGCCATGTCAACTGGTCCAGGGTTAGCGCAGCCCTTTGCGCTAGATTGGGGATTTTGATGGCTTTTCCTTGCGCGAGAGGCGTTCTTGGGGTCATAACTGGCGCTGCGGGATGTTCTCTGCGCCAGGGCTCTTTTTGCCTTGGAAATTCCACGAATACGCAGTGCACCAGAATGCCGTTTAGTGCACATGGCTGGCGCACGCTGGCGCACAATCCTTCTCTGCACTGCTCGCGTGCACTGCCTCTGCGCTGAAATCTATGAATTACCCCCTTAATCTGAATAGAGAAATTATAGCGGAACACATTAAGAAGTCATCGACTTCAAGAGCCGCAGGGTCAAATGGTCCTACAAATGTTATATTCAAGTCTAACATAGATATCTGGTCCTAAATTCTGTAAGCCCTGCTCAAAAATATTTTTAATTATAGAAGCTATCCAGCCATTTGAAATACGCCGACCATCATTCCAATTTACAAGAAGGGCCATCGGGCAGATCCAGAGAACTATTGTCTTATTATTATTAATTGCTCTATTGGATGTTTACAGTAAATCGTGTACTAGTATTATTCCCAAAGAAATGGAAGGATGGGTGGAAACTACCGGGATCTTGTGCAGAGCACAGAACGGGTTCGGGAAGGGAATGTCCACCTCACTGAACAGCTTTAATGTGGGGGAAGGCCTGGTCAACAAATAATTCACCCTTATATGTCACCCACCTCAGTAGAGCTATCGAAAGCTTTGAACACAGTAAATAGAGGCCAACTTTGGTCTAAACTAAGAAATTCGGGCATCCCACCGGGCCTCCTCTCATTAATAATACACCTACATAAGAAATCATATTTACAGGTTAGTTTGGATGGTGAAGGACATCTAACCAAATGAATACCAACAGAGAGCGGGGTGAGGCAGGGGTGCATTCTTGCCCCCTAGCTTTTCAAACTCCATATGGCAGACTTGAATAATTTTTTATAAGCCCAGGCTCTAGCCTGTCCTAAGGTGGGTTTGCGTAAAGTGTGCTGGACTGCATATGCGGATGACATTCTACTGTGTTTCTTCTTTTTCTACATTATGGAGAATAAGATATATGAGAAAGACATATTTTAATAACGTAGGTAAAACATTAATTATTTACTTGGGTAGCAAGATAAATACATTTATTTACCACTAGTACATTCAGTTAGATCCTCTTTGGGACAGTACTGCTCCAGCCACTGAACTGTGCTTGTCATTTCTATGAAAATATACAATAGGTACTGTGATGAATCTGATGAAGTCATCACTGCCTCTCCCTATGTGGCCAGGGATGGCAGCCGCTACCTGAT
Source organism: Ambystoma mexicanum (assembly GCF_040938575.1). NCBI lineage: Eukaryota > Metazoa > Chordata > Amphibia > Caudata > Ambystomatidae > Ambystoma > Ambystoma mexicanum. The sequence continues at coordinate 11,650,253 of NC_090923.1, forward strand.
CCTGCCCCTGGGGGTGGCTATATGATGGAGGACCACCTGAGGGGAGGTGACCCTTGGGGGAATGACATGGCATCAGTGGAGAAAATCACATGCCTCAGTTCATAGACATAATTTCGAATACAAAATATTCGAAAGTCAAAAAGTCGAAAAAAAATGTCGAATTTTTGTTTAATGACGTTTTTTTTTCGAAATGGGGGGGTTCCCCCCAACCCCCCTTTTTTTTATTTTTACCTATTTTTTTCACAGAAACTAGAGCCAAAAAAAAATATCGAAAAAAAAAACAATTCGACATTTTTTTTTTCGACATTTTTGATTCGACTTTTTTTACTTTCGAAATTATGTTTTCGAAATTATGACTGGACACCACATGCCTCCCATTCTCTTGTACAGGTGTTACCTCCATTACTCATGTATTAATGGCATACTGCAAAACTCTCTCTTAGTCACTTACTAGACCCACTCTTGGTATTCCCCAACCTGACACAAAGGCCAGTATATCATTTACTGAGATGAGGAAGAGGCAGGGAGCAGTAATGATCACTCCCTATAAGATCTCATACCAGCTTCCTCAACATCCCATAAAGAATGATATAGTAACCACTGGGATGAGGAAGAGGGACGGAATAATGAAGCCCACACAGCAGTCTAGTATTTGGAGATTGTTCAATCATGCTGGGAAGTTTAAAACCAGTGCAGCTGACAGCATGCAGAGAGTGCTGCAGACGCTAGGCTACATGGCGACTTGCACGGATACGACTAGTATGCTGGGGAAGAGAACACTGTGAGAAACTGTGTTGAGGCTGATCCAAACAGCAGAAGAGGAAACCAGAATGCAGTCGGCTCACCAATCGAGAGCACATGACAGTGGGAACCGCATATAGCAGAGAAGGACATGCAAAGGTGCAGCGGCTGACTGGGTGCATGCTGAGCCAGCAACACAAAGGAAAACGAAGCAGAGATGTGCAAGGGATACAAGCACCTGGTAAGCCGGAATGGTGCGCCACTGCATAGAAACAACACAGGAACAACATAAAGAGTTTTACATATCTGTAAGCCGTGCCGCAAATGGGTCACTGAGGCCATATCCGGAAAGAGACAATTGAGAAAGAAAGTCAAATAAATACGAATTGACTTAGAAAAGGGGCAAAAGGCCATTGTATGAAAAAGAGAACTATTATTGAAACAAAAATTGTTAAACAAGTAACGATACAGCAACGTTGGGCTAATATTGTTTCATGAACAAAAGGGAAAAGTAATGGTGTGAAGGTCCTGGCAGGAGAGTACACCAGGCAGAGTCAAGTGTGTGTAAAGGCTAAAGTGTAAAAGTCAACAAAGATGGGTATCCCCAATTCTATGGACCAGGGGAGCAATATATTTAGAAACAAGAGAAATTAGGTCACGCAGATAATTAGTACACTTTAAATCAATCTCAGTTGATTCGAGTGGTGGAAGGGGACAAAAAGCTCAGTCAAGAGAAATAGTCATTATAAACATCATATTTTTATATTTATCACAATCAATAAAATAGCATAAAAATGTACATTATATTTACACCATAACATCATAAAAAATACATTGTAGTATATATTCATGTATATATTCGTTTTGTAGTGTAAGGCACTTAGCACTTTTTTGTCAGAACTTTTAGAACTGGCCAACACAAACATTACTCATTTAACTAAAGATGATTTTTTATACAGCTGTTAGTAAATGTTTGGCCATTTCGACCATTATTTTTCTTCCTTTTTGACTATTCCAGTTAATTTGTTTACATGAATATATACTACAGTGTAATTTTTATGAAGTTATGGTGTGAATATAATGTACATTTTTATGCTATTATATTGATTGTGATAAATATTAAAATATGATGTTTATAATGACTATTTCTCTTGACTGAGGTTTTTGTCCCCTTCCACCACTTGAATCAACTGAGATTGATTTAACGTGTAGTAATTATCTGTGTGACCTAATTTCTCTTGTTTCTAAAGGCTAAAGTGTGACAGAAGGAAAGAGAAACTGAAAGAAGACACATGCCTATGAGATTGTGAAGTGCTATAAGAGTGAAGGAGAGCCTGGCAGGAGAGTATGACAGGCTACCTGCGAGACTGGGACCCACACCCAAATTGTAGAACAGTAAAGAAGAGAATCTCTAGAAGTCACATGGCCTTAGGATTTTACACTAGCTGAAACCTGAAGAGAAACCCTGGGGAATGGAGTTGTTCCCCAGAATGGAGAAGGAGCTTGATACTATTTGTTGGAACTTTTGTTGTTGTGGAATCTGGGGAAAGGAGCCATTCCTGGGAACTATGGGATAGTCCTAGAACTCAAGGTAAGTCAGAGCCCAGGGTGCTTACGTATCCAGTACTATTCAAGTGGGTAATACAATAATAATGTCAGGGAAGATAACAGATCCAGAGTAGAATAAATATGAGCAGGGGGTTAAATGATATGATATGGCATTTGTAACGTGCCTATACAAGGCGCGACTGGAAAAGGAAGCTGTAGAAATACGATGGCTAACGTGGGACACCTTGTGAATAATTATATGGAAGACGGCTCATGAAATGCTGGTGCATTCACAGATCGCTTTATTCTGAATTTGGGTAATAGTAGAGAAGCTTTTGAATTACGAGCCTGTATACGAATTTATTTTTTTTGTGTGTGAAGATATGATGCTTTATTTGTCTTATTTGTCTTGTTTTCCATTGATACATGTGAAAAGCTATGTCTGAGCAAACACATTACATACAAAAATAAAATAATAATTAATGTCATTACAATTCTGCGGAAGTAGCTGTTGGAAGACATCATGGTTGTGAACCAGTCCTTTACAATATAAGAGAATTGTGAAACCCATTGATTCTTGCAATGAATTGGCAGAAAACGCAGCTTGTAAGGCGAGCACTGCAGAAGTTGCAGAACAAAAGCAATATATAACAGAATATATTGCTGTGTTATATAACTGCTGACTGGCAACATGGGCGCAGTTGCTCGGGGTCCCCTGAGGCTCGAGGCCCCTTTCAACTGAAAAAGTTGAAATGTCTGCTCCTTTTACATCAATAAGGCAGGGATCGGGCTATTTTCTAGGAGCATTATTTTCCATTTGAAACTGTGGTTTTTACGCTGTCAACAGGCGAAACACGGGAAAGCTCCCGCCAACGCTCACAAAAGAGCCTCATTTCAATATGTCTTGAGTGGCTGCAGGTGCACAAACACCAGACTCTCCGACAAAGCAGGCAGAAAAGCAAAAGGGCATTACATCCACGTCCACTCTTCCTCGTCACAGTACTTACCTCATGAGGCACCCGCCTCCGACACAGGACCTTCTTCTATTTCTTCTTATTTCTATAACTCCTCCCCCACACCCACGTTACTTAGTTTTAATTTTTCCTGCCTCCGGCAGGTTGGGCTTCTTTTTTTCTTCCCGGCGCGGGGCCCTGGGGAGCTCCGAATGCTGGCCCCCTGGTGGGGCTGTGTGGGGGGGCCTTCGGCTCCTTCAGGTGTGGCAAGACTCCTGGGTTCCCTGCGAGGCTTGGGACCCGGTTGAGTCAGGCTGCCTTGCCTGGTTTCTGCCTGGCTTTGGCCAGCGCAGGGCATCGTGGCCCGGGTTCTGGGAGAACGGACCCGGGTTAAGATAAGGAGAAGGGGGGGGGCAATTTGATTGCCCCTGGGTCTGTTTTGAAGGGGGCACTGTCCAGTCCCCCCTTGTCGAGTTTCTGGCTGGTGGCAGTGGTTACCATGAGAAATATTCCTTCGGAATATTCTCTATGGGATTTTCCCATTGGTTTTACATGCACCACTTTTTGGTGCAATGTTAAAGATACCGCTGAGTTATTTATTTAATATTAATTCCCCGGTTGGGTCTTTTTGCCAGAATTCGGTTTTAAAATGGCGTTTGTGTTCGCCTCTGTAGCTCCAACAAAGGTCGAGCCCTTTGTTCCACTATTTTGGCGGGCTTCTGCACAGAAGCCTCCAAAGTGGTGCCACTCTGTCTGGGTTCCTTAGGAGGGGTGGAGGGGGGTTTAGACACCCTGGACTGCGTTGCCTTGGCAACTCAAGTCGCACTCTTCTCTGATTGGCCCAGTGGTGAGCCGCCCGGTTAGCATGTTTGATTGACAGCTAGGCTGAATGAATGGGGATTTTCTGCATAAAAGCAGGGCCTTTGGGACTGGAACTTCAGAAGTCGCCACAGGACCTAAGAACTCGACTAGGACGAAGCTGAGCCACCTGCAACCCGACGACACCACCGATGAAGCCCTGCTGCAACAAACTCACCACTTCTCCAACGACTGGGAAGATCTTCTGCTGAAGAGTCTTCTCCCTTTGAGCTGGTAGGACCATCCAGCTCACCCCTTTTCACTTCCTGAAGAGTTCCTTGATTGAATCACCCGTGCCAAGCACCCCGACGGCTGGATAGCCGAGCGCACCACTTTTCACCGCGAATAAAAGGACCGCTCCTTTTAATCGGGAACTCCGTGGCTGGTTTCTTCCATGTGCAGTGCAACGACTCCAAACTTCCTCTACGACGAGAGCCTCTCTTCCTCTATCTGGAACACCGAGCTGCAACCACTGCCAGGAACAACTGCCTCCGCTGGAGCTTCCTTCCCATTTAAGGTACTGTGTCCTGCCTGGACTCCCTTGCTACAGAGTGCACAAAGTGTCCCCTAAATCTTTGACCTCTAACCTGGGTTGGCCCCAGACCTGCTAAACTTTGCCTTCTGAACCTATCTCCCTCCTTTTTTGACTTTCCTACAAAGACTTTAAAGTGCATGTAAACTGTGTGATCTTGGGCACATTCCGCCTTGCTCTCTCCAAGAGTGGGCCTGGCCTATGAACTTTTGCTATAACAGTAGACCCTGCCTTTCTAGACTTGCTGTGGTTCTTAAAAGTGTTGATAGTGTGTTGCTTTCATATTCTGCCTTTCCTCTCCCTTTTTTAACTCAATTATTGGAGTGCCATCTAATGTTAAGCGCTCACCTCTGTCTTGAAAATAAGTGGTGTTAACTTAGACTTGTCTAATAATCTAATCAGGGAGGTGTACATACTTATAATGACTGTGTTTGAACTTGCTTGACATATTAGTGCCAGTGTATTTTACAAGTGTGTTTTTAAATAAATAATTATATACTTTCATACCAAAGCCCTGGTCAGTGTTTGTTTGTGCTACTGTATTTTTGTACCTAATGTGTATACTCTATATACGGCCTAACTCTTCTTGAGAGAAGTCTGACTGCTCAGCTACAGCTACCAGGTTAATCTGTGTGGTACAGACTGCTACCAAGTGGGTTTACTGGCAACACCTGTAGTCTTAATCTTCTTGCAGTGCTTCCTAAGGGAACTGCACAGGATTCTGCCTAACACTGGGGGGGTGGGGGTGCTGGGGGACATGAGTGGGGGCCTGCTGGCAGGTGCCCCTCACTGCTGGGGGGTGGGGGTGCTGGGAGACATGAGTGGGGGCCTTCTGGCAGGTGCCCCTCACTGCTGGGGGGTCGGGGCACTGGGGGACATGAGTGGGACATGACAGCAGAATCGTGTGTGAGACTTCACGCGCATTCCAGAAATACACGTACCCCGCTCTGACAGCAGAATCGCATGTGAGACTTCACGTGCACCCCAGAAATACACGTACCCCGCTCACACAGGGCCAATCGCGTGTGAAACTTCCCGCAAACCCCAGTTATACACGTACCCAGCTCGCACAGGGAAAATCGCGTGAGAAACTTCCCGCGAACCCCCGTAATACACGTACCCCGCTCGCACAGGGCCAATCGCGTGTGAAACGTCCCGCAAACCCCAGTAATACACATACCCCGCTCGCACAGGGCCAATCGCGTGTGAAACTTTCTGTGAACCCCAGTTATACACGTACCCCGCTCGCACAGGGCCAATCGCGTGTGAAACTTCCCGTGAACCCCAGTAATACACATACCCCGCTCGCACAGGGCCAATCGTGTGTTAAACTTCCCGCGAACCCCAGTTATGCACGTACCCCACTCGCACAGGGCCAATCGCGTGTGAAACTTCCCGTGAACCCCAGTAATACACGTACCCCACACACACAGGGCCTATCGCGTGTGTAAATCCCTGCGCACCCCCAAAATACACGTACCCCGCTCCAATCGCGTGTGAAACTTCCCGCGAACCCCAGTAATACAAGTACCCCACTCGCACAGGGCCAATTGTGTGTGAAACTTCCCGCGAACCCCTGTTATACACATACCCCGCTCGCACAGGGCCAATCGCGTGTGAAACTTCACGCGAACCCCAGTAATACACATTCCCCGCTCGGCGTTTGCTGTGTCGCGGCCATGTCAACTGGTCCAGGGTTAGCGCAGCCCTTTGCGCTAGATTGGGGATTTTGATGGCTTTTCCTTGCGCGAGAGGCGTTCTTGGGGTCATAACTGGCGCTGCGGGATGTTCTCTGTGCCAGGGCTCTTTTTGCCTTGGAAATTCCACGAATACGCAGTGCACCAGAATGCCGTTTAGTGCACATGGCTGGCGCACGCTGGCGCACAATCCCTCTCTGCACTGCTCGCGTGCACTGCCTCTGCGCTGAAATCTATGAATTACCCCCTTAATCTGAATAGAGAAATTATAGCGGAACACATTAAGAAGTCATCGACTTCAAGAGCCGCAGGGTCAAATGGTCCTACAAATGTTATATTCAAGTCTAACATAGATATCTGGTCCTAAATTCTGTAAGCCCTGCTCAAAAATATTTTTAATTATAGAAGCTATCCAGCCATTTGAAATACGCCGACCATCATTCCAATTTACAAGAAGGGCCATCGGGCAGATCCAGAGAACTATTGTCTTATTATTATTAATTGCTCTATTGGATGTTTACAGTAAATCGTGTACTAGTATTATTCCCAAAGAAATGGAAGGATGGGTGGAAACTACCGGGATCTTGTGCAGAGCACAGAACGGGTTCGGGAAGGGAATGTCCACCTCACTGAACAGCTTTAATGTGGGGGAAGGCCTGGTCAACAAATAATTCACCCGTATATGTCACCCACCTCAGTAGAGCTATCGAAAGCTTTGAACACAGTAAATAGAGGCCAACTTTGGTCTAAACTAAGAAATTCGGGCATCCCACCGGGCCTCCTCTCATTAATAATACACCTACATAAGAAATCATATTTACAGGTTAGTTTGGATGGTGAAGGACATCTAACCAAATATATACCAACAGAGAGCGGGGTGAGGCAGGGGTGCATTCTTGCCCCCTAGCTTTTCAAACTCCATATGGCAGACTTGAATAATTTTTTATAAGCCCAGGCTCTAGCCTGTCCTAAGGTGGGTTTGCGTAAAGTGTGCTGGATTGCATATGCGGATGACATTCTACTGTGTTTCTTCTTTTTCTACATTATGGAGAATAAGATATATGAGAAAGACATATTTTAATAACGTAGGTAAAACATTAATTATTTACTTGGGTAGCAAGATAAATACATTTATTTACCACTAGTACATTCAGTTAGATCCTCTTTGGGACAGTACTGCTCCAGCCACTGAACTGTGCTTGTCATTTCTATGAAAATATACAATAGGTACTGTGATGAATCTGATGAAGTCATCACTGCCTCTCCCTATGTGGCCAGGGATGGCAGCCGCTACCTGATCCTGCCCCTGGGGGTGGCTATATGATGGAGGACCACCTGAGGGGAGGTGACCCTTGGGGGAATGACATGGCATCAGTGGAGAAAATCACATGCCTCAGTTCATAGACATAATTTCGAATACAAAATATTCGAAAGTCAAAAAGTCGAAAAAAAATGTCGAATTTTTGTTTAATGACGTTTTTTTTTCGAAATGGGGGGGTTCTCCCCAACCCCCTTTTTTTTATTTTTACCTATTTTTTTCACAGAAACTAGAGCCAAAAAAAAATATCGAAAAAAAAAACAATTCGACATTTTTTTTTTCGACATTTTTGATTCGACTTTTTTTACTTTCGAAATTATGTTTTCGAAATTATGACTGGACACCACATGCCTCCCATTCTCTTGTACAGGTGTTACCTCCATTACTCATGTATTAATGGCATACTGCAAAACTCTCTCTTAGTCACTTACTAGACCCACTCTTGGTATTCCCCAACCTGACACAAAGGCCAGTATATCATTTACTGAGATGAGGAAGAGGCAGGGAGCAGTAATGATCACTCCCTATAAGATCTCATACCAGCTTCCTCAACATCCCATAAAGAATGATATAGTAACCACTGGGATGAGGAAGAGGGACGGAATAATGAAGCCCACACAGCAGTCTAGTATTTGGAGATTGTTCAATCATGCTGGGAAGTTTAAAACCAGTGCAGCTGACAGCATGCAGAGAGTGCTGCAGACGCTAGGCTACATGGCGACTTGCACGGATACGACTAGTATGCTGGGGAAGAGAACACTGTGAGAAACTGTGTTGAGGCTGATCCAAACAGCAGAAGAGGAAACCAGAATGCAGTCGGCTCACCAATCGAGAGCACATGACAGTGGGAACCGCATATAGCAGAGAAGGACATGCAAAGGTGCAGCGGCTGACTGGGTGCATGCTGAGCCAGCAACACAAAGGAAAACGAAGCAGAGATGTGCAAGGGATACAAGCACCTGGTAAGCTGGAATGGTGCGCCACTGCATAGAAACAACACAGGAACAACATAAAGAGTTTTACATATCTGTAAGCCGTGCCACAAATGGGTCACTGAGGCCATATCCGGAAAGAGACAATTGAGAAAGAAAGTCAAATAAATATGAATTGACTTAGAAAAGGGGCAAAAGGCCATTGTATGAAAAAGAGAACTATTATTGAAACAAAAATTGTTAAACAAGTAACGATACAGCAACGTTGGGCTAATATTGTTTCATGAACAAAAGGGAAAAGTAATGGTGTGAAGGTCCTGGCAGGAGAGTACACCAGGCAGAGTCAAGAGTGTGTAAAGGCTAAAGTGTAAAAGTCAACAAAGATGGGTATCCCCAATTCTATGGACCAGGGGAGCAATATATTTAGAAACAAGAGAAATTAGGTCACGCAGATAATTAGTACACTTTAAATCAATCTCAGTTGATTCGAGTGGTGGAAGGGGACAAAAAGCTCAGTCAAGAGAAATAGTCATTATAAACATCATATTTTTATATTTATCACAATCAATAAAATAGCATAAAAATGTACATTATATTTACACCATAACATCATAAAAAATACATTGTAGTATATATTCATGTATATATTCGTTTTGTAGTGTAAGGCACTTAGCACTTTTTTGTCAGCACTTTTAGAACTGGCCAACACAATCATTACTCATTTAACTAAAGATGATTTTTTATACAGCTGTTAGTAAATGTTTGGCCATTTTGACCATTATTTTTCTTCCTTTTTGACTATTCCAGTTAATTTGTTTACATGAATATATACTACAGTGTAATTTTTATGAAGTTATGGTGTGAATATAATGTACATTTTTATGCTATTATATTGATTGTGATAAATATTAAAATATGATGTTTATAATGACTATTTCTCTTGACTGAGGTTTTTGTCCCCTTCCACCACTCGAATCAACTGAGATTGATTTAACGTGTAGTAATTATCTGTGTGACCTAATTTCTCTTGTTTCTAAAGGCTAAAGTGTGACAGAAGGAAAGAGAAACTGAAAGAAGACACATGCCTATGAGATTGTGAAGTGCTATAAGAGTGAAGGAGAGCCTGGCAGGAGAGTATGACAGGCTACCTGCGAGACTGGGACCCACACCCAAATTGTAGAACAGTAAAGAAGAGAATCTCTAGAAGTCACATGGCCTTAGGATTTTACACTAGCTGAAACCTGAAGAGAAACCCTGGGGAATGGAGTTGTTCCCCAGAATGGAGAAGGAGCTTGATACTATTTGTTGGAACTTTTGTTGTTGTGGAATCTGGGGAAAGGAGCCATTCCTGGGAACTATGGGATAGTCCTAGAACTCAAGGTAAGTCAGAGCCCAGGGTGCTTACGTATCCAGTACTATTCAAGTGGGTAATACAATAATAATGTCAGGGAAGATAACAGATCCAGAGTAGAATAAATATGAGCAGGGGGTTAAATGATATGATATGGCATTTGTAACGTGCCTATACAAGGCGCGACTGGAAAAGGAAGCTGTAGAAATACGATGGCTAACGTGGGACACCTTGTGAATAATTATATGGAAGACGGCTCATGAAATGCTGGTGCATTCACAGATCGCTTTATTCTGAATTTGGGTAATAGTAGAGAAGCTTTTGAATTACGAGCCTGTATACGAATTTATTTTTTTTGTGTGTGAAGATATGATGCTTTATTTGTCTTATTTGTCTTGTTTTCCATTGATACATGTGAAAAGCTATGTCTGAGCAAACACATTACATACAAAAATAAAATAATAATTAATGTCATTACAATTCTGCGGAAGTAGCTGTTGGAAGACATCATGGTTGTGAACCAGTCCTTTACAATATAAGAGAATTGTGAAACCCATTGATTCTTGCAATGAATTGGCAGAAAACGCAGCTTGTAAGGCGAGCACTGCAGAAGTTGCAGAACAAAAGCAATATATAACAGAATATATTGCTGTGTTATATAACTGCTGACTGGCAACATGGGCGCAGTTGCTCGGGGTCCCCTGAGGCTCGAGGCCCCTTTCAACTGAAAAAGTTGAAATGTCTGCTCCTTTTACATCAATAAGGCAGGGATCGGGCTATTTTCTAGGAGCATTATTTTCCATTTGAAACTGTGGTTTTTACGCTGTCAACAGGCGAAACACGGGAAAGCTCCCGCCAACGCTCACAAAAGAGCCTCATTTCAATATGTCTTGAGTGGCTGCAGGTGCACAAACACCAGACTCTCCGACAAAGCAGGCAGAAAAGCAAAAGGGCATTACATCCACGTCCACTCTTCCTCGTCACAGTACTTACCTCATGAGGCACCCGCCTCCGACACAGGACCTTCTTCTATTTCTTCTTATTTCTATAACTCCTCCCCCACACCCACGTTACTTAGTTTTAATTTTTCCTGCCTCCGGCAGGTTGGGCTTGTTTTTTTCTTCCCGGCGCGGGGCCCTGGGGAGCTCCGAATGCTGGCCCCCTGGTGGGGCTGTGTGGGGGGGCCTTCGGCTCCTTCAGGTGTGGCAAGACTCCTGGGTTCCCTGCGAGGCTTGGGACCCGGTTGAGTCAGGCTGCCTTGCCTGGTTTCTGCTGGGCTTTGGCCAGCGCAGGGCAACGTGGCCCGGGTTCTGGGAGAACGGACCTGAGTTAAGATAAGGAGAAGGGAGGGGCATGTTTTTCCTGTTGCATGGCCATGCTGCATGGGCGGCTGTGCACGGATTGGCGGCTCCTTTTTCTTGTTTGAGCCACGTGCTCCGGAGGAGGGTGGGCTCCTCCTCTGATACTGCAGGCATGTTGCCATAGGAATTGATTGATGTTGTTCCTATTGGTTGTTGTTCTTTCTGGCCTCTATTTGAATGTGGGAGAGGCACGTTGGCAATTGTTTGTATGTGGAGCCTTGATTCGGTGTACAGGGGTCTTTGGTGAAGCAGGCTTCCTTGGTCACTGTTTCTGAGCTTACTCAACATGGGAAAACATTCTGCAAAGAGCAGGCATCTGGCCCTGCCTTCTTCTTCTTCGTCTTCCTCTTCTCCTGATTTACACAGAAAGAGAAAGAAGAAGGCTAAGCGTTTTTCCCTGACCAGAAAGGAGTTGAAGAAGCTGCTTAAGCATTGTAGAGGGAGTCGCACACGTGCTCATGGACACAAGCGCAGGCGTCTGTCTTCCTCATCCTCCTCTTCTTCTGGCGCTGAGTCATCGCCCTCTTCTTGTTCCTCTTCGGCTGATGCTGAAGGGAAATATCTGGGCAGAGAAGGAGTGGATGAGGTGCTGGCTCAAGTTGGGGATTGCATGGGATTTTCAGAGCCCCTGGTGCCGGTGGAGGGGGCCGACCCTTCTATTCACCAGTATAGGCATACACCTAGGAAGGGGTTGCCATTGGTTTCCGATATCCGGGAAAAAATCCTCCGGGAATGGCATGACCCGGAGAAGATTGCAATGCCCCGCTTCATGTCCAAACTTTACCCTTTGAAGGGCGAGACTTTGCTGTCTGATCCAGTTGAGGTCGACGATATCCTCGCCAGCCTGGTGGGTCGCTCCTCTATGTCGGCCGAGGAGGCGGCCGTCCGGGATCCAATGGACCGCCGAGTTAATTCCGGCCTTAAGAAGGTTCATGCAGGGGCGCATCTGGCCCTTCGAGCAAATATCTATGGTTCCTACACAGCTAAAACAGTGTTGAATGGTTTCAGGGAGTTGAAAAAGGCTGTCAATGAAGGCTCTGATTGTGCCCCTTTGCTTACAGACATGCAGAGACAGGTTGAGTTTTTGGCCGATCTGGCTTTTGATGGGGTGCATGGTTCAGCCATGGCCATGGGGGCTGGTATATCTGCCCGGAGGCATTTGCACCTAAGGGACTGGAAGACTGATGGGTCTCAGAAGGCGGCTGCCCTGAAACTTCCTTTCACTGGGTCCAGGCTTTTTGGTGATTGCCTTGAGGATAAGGTGCACAAAGTTTTTAGGGCGGACAAACATGCTGACAAACTTCGACGCAAGCCTCCTTCAACGGCCAATAAATCTTCCTCTGGGGCTGGTCCAGTGACCAGCAGGTCTTTTCCTGGCTCCTCATCACATTCTTTTCGGAGAGCTAGGGGGGGTCGGGGTCCTCCACGCTCTTCACGTCCTGGGCCGGCACCTAAGTCCTGACGGTTTGGAATTGCCGGTGGGCGGGCGGCTCCGGCAGTTTTTTCCAGTATGGGAAAGGTGGTGTTCCGACTCATGGGTTCTGGACACAGTACAATGGGGGTATCGAGTGCATTTCCTGTCTCCTCCTGTCCAGCATTGCATGGTTCGGACTGTGGTTCCCAGGTCTCGGCTCAAGAGGTTGGCCATGGACGCCGCGCCCTCCGAATTAGTGTTGAAGGCGGCCATCATGCCCGTTCCTCTCCCTGTGCAGGGTCAGGGGTTCTACTCACGGGTGTTCCTGGTCCCCAAACCTTCGGGGAAGTACTGCTAATTCTGGACCTCAAAGCCCTGAACTGCTTCGTCCAAAAGGAACACTTCAAGATGGAGACTTTACAGAACATTCTTCCGATGTTATTAAAGGGGGATTGGATGACATCTCTGGATCTCCAGGACACTTATTACCATGTGGCTCTCCGTTCCTGGCACATGCAGTTCTTCCGCTTTGCAGTGGGATCCCGACATTTTCAGTTCAGGGTGCTCCCGTTCGGACTGCAATCTGCCCCCAGAGTTTTCACCAAGCTGGTGGCTCCCCTGGTGGCGCACTTACATCTGCGGGGCATTCAGATATTTCTCTACCTAGATGATTGGTTGATCAAAGCGTCCTGCCGGCAGACTGTCATTTCTCATCTCCGATTGGTCTGCCAGGCATTGCAGGACTGGGGTTTCCTGGTGAACTGGCAGAAGTCCCAACTGGAGGCTTCTCAGGATCTAGTTTTCATTGGTGCACAGGTTTGCACCAGGATGGGGAAGGTGTTCCTGTCCCTGGAGAGGGTCCGTCGCTTGCTGACTGTTCTGGGCAGGGTTCTCGGGAGGCAGTATGTCCCGGCCCGCCTATTGCTGAAATTGCAGGGGCTCATGGCTTCTTGCGTGTTTCTAGTTCCCTGGGCCCGTCTTCATCTACGCCCCCTGGTGTCCTACCTTCTCTCCCACTGGCTCCCTTCATCTCAAGCTTTCGAGGCTTTGATTCCGGTGTCTCTGGCGCTGCGGGTCTCCCTGCAGTGGTGGTTGAGGGTTCCGAAACTACGGGCTGGGGTGTCCCTGATCATTCCTCCTGTGACCACACTTACTACCGACGCCAGTGGAAGGGGCTGGGGAGCTACGTTGGGAGTCCTCTCTGCTCAGGGGTTGTGGGATCCAGAAGAGAGCCATCGGACATCCAATTGGCGAGAGTTGTGTGCCATTCTCCGGGCTCTGGTGTACTTCAGGAGGTTGCTGATGGGCCGGGCAGTTTTGGTCCGGACGGACAATACGACAGCTTTGGCTTACGTCAACCGCCAAGGGGGTTCCGGCCGCTCCTTGAATGCCCTGTCAGCTCAGATAGGTGCTTGGGGGGAATCACATCTGGTGTCCCTGGTGGCTTCACATATCAGGGGGGTGGACAATGTTCGGGCGGATCTACTCAGCCGCCGGTTTCCCTCCTCGATGGAACTGGTCCTCTCGACCCAGGTTTTTTGCAGAGATCTGTGTCAGGTTCGGGACCCCTATTCTGGACCTGTTTGCGTCTCCAGCCTCAGCAAAAGTTCCCCTCTTCTGCTCTCGTTTTCAGACAGAAGGTGCGTGGGGGGTGGACGCCCTCTCTGTGCAGTGGCCTCAGGGTCTCCTTTATGCTTTTCCACCTATTCCTCCTCTGCCTCAGGTGGTTCAGCGCATCAGAATATCCAGGGTGACTGTATTGTTGTTCGCTCCGTACTGGCCCCGCCGGAGTTGGTTCCCCTCTCTGTTGGAGCTTCGGTGCCAGGAGCCTTGGCTGGTTCCGAAGTGGCCTTGTCCCCTTCTGGGGGAGCTACGGTTGGGGGTCCGCCAGATACAATGGGCAGTGTGGATATTGCACGGGCTAGGCTGATATCTCAGGGGTTTTCTGGCCCTGTGGTGGATTCCATAATGAATGCTCTTAGACCCTCCACTCTGAAGGCTTACGGCAGACATTGGAGCCATTTCCGGGACTGGTGTGGGCGGTCTGGGATTCCCCCCCTGCGTTCTGGCCTCCCCGCTATCCTTCAATTCCTCCAGGATGGGTTTGACAAGGGCCTGGCGGTTTCCACGCTTCGCTCTCAGTGGGCCTCCATAAAATTCCTTTTGGGGGACTCTGATGGGCACTTGGATGGGGAGGTGTTGGTGGGGAAGTTGCTCAGGGGTTTTTCTTCTTCCCGTCCTTGTACTTATAAGGGGCTTCCTCCTTGGGATCTCCCTCTTGTCTTAAAGTTTCTTCATGGCCTCCCTTTGAGCCCATTTCCGAAATTGATATGAAACATCTGACGCTGAAGACTGCTTTTCTGATTGCCATAACTTCTGCCCGTAGGCTTGGGGAGATTGGGGCTCTGTTATGTCACCCCTCTTTCCTGAGGGTTCTGCCGGACTCGGTGGTGCTGAGGTGTGATCCGAAGTTTCTCCCTAAAGTTGTTTCTCGTTTTCACACCTCTCAGGATCTGGTTCTCCCTGCCTTTTTTCAAAATCCGCAAACGCCAGAGGAAGTGGCTTGGCATAACATTGATGTGCGGCGGGCGTTGTTGGAGTACTTGGCTAGAACTGCCCCTTTCCGCTGCTCTGACAGTCTTCTGATTACTTTTGGCCCGGCTGGGGCTGGGCGTAAGGCATCTGTAGTGTCCATTAGCCGATGGATCCGTCTTGTGGTCTCCATGGCCTATGTGGCTTCGGGCCTGCCTGTGCCTGCGCACGTTCAGGGGCGGACCACCAGAGGTTTGGCGGCCTCATGGGCCGATGCTAGGGGGTCTACAGGAGATATGTAGAGCTGCCACTTGGGCTGATCAGAGCACCTTCATCAACCACTATAGGTTGAATGTCTCCCACTCGGGGGTTGGTTCCTTCGGGGTTGGAGTTTTGTCTGTGGGGATGTAAAATTGGAGTTATTAAAGGCATAGCTCTCAACCATTTGTGTCACAAAGGCGGGTGAAAACACCCGATTTTATTTTTGGCGGGTGAGAGGCCTATTGAAATGAATGGGCATGCAGGAGGCTTGGCGGGTGAGTCAGCTGTTTAGAAGGCGGGTGACACCCGCCAAAAGCGTGTGAGTTGAGAGCTATGTTAAAGGTGTGTGTTTCTGCACTGTTTTGACTCTGTGTCTCATTGGGACCCTTTTCCCCGTTTGTTGCTTTGGTATACCTCATGAGGTAAGTACTGGGACAAGGAAGAGTGGACGTGGAGGTAATGTTCTGATTACTTACCGGTAATCTTCATTACTCCTAGTCCTACTCTTCCTCGTCACAGTACTGACGACCTTCCTCACCCTCCCTGCGGGGAAGGTCCCATGCTACGGCTTGGTAATATGAAACTAAGTAACGTGGGTGTGGGGGAGGAGTTATAGAAATAAGAAGAAATAGAAGAAGGTCCTGTGTCGGAGGCGGGTGCCTCATGAGGTAAATACTGTGACGAGGAAGAGTAAGACTAGGAGTAATGAAGATTGCCGGTAAGTAATCAGAATATTGGGGTGACCCTAATCCCATGAGGATGCTCAGAAGGTGGATACGGGCTAGCTGAGCATGCGCACAAGGAGCCTTAAAGAGCCGTGCACAGGGAGCATGCGCACAAGGAGCCTTAAAGAGTCGTGCACAGGGAGCATGCCACACAGAGCATGAGAGGGGCGGGCTAGGGGACACAAAGAGCACGCGCACACAGAGCCATAAAGAGCACGCGCACACAGAGCCATAAAGAGCATGCGCACACAGAGCATGAGAGGGGCGGGCTAGGGGACACAAAGAGCACGCGCACACAGAGCCACGAAGAGCAAGCGCACACAGAGCATGAGAGGGGCGGGCTAGGGGACACAAAGAGCACGCGCACACAGAGCCATAAAGAGCACGCGCACACAGAGCCATAAAGAGCATGCGCACACAGAGCATGAGAGGGGCGGGCTAGGGGACACAAAGAGCACGCGCACACAGAGCCATAAAGAGCACGCGCACACAGAGCCATAAAGAGCATGCGCACACAGAGCATGAGAGGGGCGGGCTAGGGGACACAAAGAGCACGCGCACACAGAGCCATAAAGAGCATGCGCACACAGAGCATGAGAGGGGCGGGCTAGGGGACACAAAGAGCACGCGCACACAGAGCCATAAAGAGCATGCGCACACAGAGCATGAGAGGGGCGGGCTAGGGGACACAAAGAGCACGCGCACACAGAGCCATAAAGAGCATGCGCACACAGAGCATGAGAGGGGCGGGCTAGGGGACACAAAGAGCACGCACACACAGAGCCATAAAGAGCATGCGCACACAGAGCATGAGAGGGGCGGGCTAGGGGACACAAAGAGCACGCGCACACAGAGCCATAAAGAGCATGCGCACACAGAGCCATAAAGAGCATGCGCACACAGAGCCATAAAGAGCATGCGCACTGGTTCCAGTGTTGCCAGGTCCGCTTATTATAAGCGACTTTGGGCTTCTTTTTGCCCGAAGTCCCTTATAATTTTTGCTGGTCGCTTGTCGCGGTTTTTGTCCGCTTATTTCCTCTATTAACCGCTTATTGTTGCGCTTATTCAGTTAACTGAATAAGTGGTTAAGAGGGGTAAGCGGGCAAAAACCGTAACAAGCTGAATCACTTCCCCGGCAGTCAGCACTCTTCAATCTAATTCCTGTGCGGCGCAGCGACCCCTGCTGCTAAATTCCATTAGCAGCAGGGGTCACCGTCTGTGCCCCAGCAGGGATGTGTAAAGCACTACAATAAGCCACAGGGAAGTTAACTCTTATTTAAATCATGGTCTAGGAGTTAACATCCCCGTGGCTTACTGTGGCACCTTCACTTTTCCAGATGCAGTGCTTTCAAGGGAAATCCTGCTTTTTTGTATGAACCCGAGACTTTCGCTGTACTGTAAAGGTTAAGGACACTCTCCGATAACAGCGTTAGACCACCTACCCTGCCCTCCCTTTTGTGCCACTTTTTCCTACAGCTCTGGACACACTGATATGCTTTCTTGTGCTGCCGAATTCGTCACGTCATAACACAAATGATAGAAATGTTTGAAACGATGGAGTAATTTAGGCGAAGGCTGGGCACAGGATGGGGTGGGTCTTGTGGACATGCTGCTTGTGTTTGGCAAGTGCTAGCCAGCCTTCTTTCGCATTCCATGGAGGAGGTTGATGTTGAGAGGTATTATGTTTTTAGGCGGAACGCTGGGGACCACACCAGTTGAAGGTCTCTGTGTGGCAAGCACACATAACGACTTAAAAATAAAATACTTTTTAAAATAAATGCTTTGTTCTAACATTTTTTGTTTGTGTTTTCTCGATGTATATTTGCATTATTGTTATATTTCTTACTTTTGAAACCTATCCACAGTGTTTTAGAGGTGCGCTTGTTTTTTCAGCTTATTTGGTTGGGAGTCAGCTTGTTTTGGGCTAGTTTTGAGTGTGCATTCAGCTTATTTTTTCCTTTTGACCTGGCAACACTGACTGGTTCCCTCGAGAAAGTGCCGCCAGAGACGGTTGAAAAGAGATATATACTACATGACAGAGCATGCTTGAAGTCACAGCAAAGACCATTGACTGCGCAATTTTCCGTGTAATCTCTTTACATGCACGGACTAAAGGAGAGGCTTGTGCGAAGAAATAACCGGAGCCGGGTACCGAGAGAGCGTGGAATACCGCGCATTCGTACTGAGCATGCGCACTAAATACCACAGAGCATGCGCACAAGATACTGCCGAGCCTGCTCCCGGGACGGTACTGAGCATGCGCCCTGGCGGATAAGCACTGAGCACGCGCACTGGAAAGGATACCACAGAGCATGCGCACAAGATACTGGCGAGCCTGCTCCCGGGACGGTACTGAGCATGCGCCCTGGCGGATAGGCACTGAGCACGCGCACTGGAGAGGATACCACAGAGCATGCGCACGAGAGCGAACGCCAAGACGCGTAGGGGAGACCGCTGAGCATGCGCTCTAGGGAGAGCAGCCGCGCGCATGCGCACTGGAGCGGGTGCCTTTCCGCCACATTCTCCCGTCAACGCGTTCTTTTGGGTGACTCCCCGCACCCCCTGCGATCTGCGCAGATGGTGCTTGGAAGGTGGGGGTTTAATATTCGCTTTGTAACTTTTATTCTTGCGTTTCTCCTGCTATGAAAGCACTGGGACCCCAAGGATCTAGGACAGAGCTGTACTGGCTTACGGTGGCTCTAGAGGTAGAGCAAGCACCCCCCGTTCCTGCTCCCCCAGAAGTCACGTGCCCCTTATCTCGGCGGGTGCCCCCCTGCTCATCCCTCTCTCTGAGAACACACGTCCCATCACTCTCCTGCAATCCCTGGCCCTCTACTGTGTTCTCCTTTCTCGTAGGTTTCACCTGCCTCATCGCCCTCACTGGGCTACCCTCACTGGGCTGCCCTCACTGGGCTGCCCTCACTGGGCTACCCTCACTGGCCTGCCCTCACTGGCCTACCCTCACTGGCACTGGCCTGCCCTCACTGGGCTACCCTCACTGGCACTGGGCTGCCCTCACTGGGCTACCCTCACTGGCCTGCCCTCACTGGCCTACCCTCACTGGCACTGGCCTGCCCTCACTGGCCTACCCTCACTGGCACTGGCCTATCCTCACTGGCACTGTCCTGCCCTCACTGGCACTGGCCTTGGACTGCCCTCACTGTCCTACCCTGCCCTCACTGTCCTACCCTCACTGGCACTGGCCTGCCCTCACTGGGCTTCCCTCACTGGCCTGCCCTCACTGGGCTTCCCTCACTGGCCTGCCCTCACTGGCCTACCCTCACTGGCACTGGCCTGCCCTCACTGGGCTGCCCTCACTGGGCTGCCCTCACTGGCCTACCCTCACTGGCACTGGGCTGCCCTCACTGGGCTACCCACACTGGCCTGCCCTCACTGGCCTACCCTCACTGGCACTGTCCTACCCTCACTGTCCTACCCTCACAGGCCTGCCCTCACTGGGCTACCCTCACTGGCACTGTCCTACCCTCACTGGCCTGCCCTCACTGGCCTACCCTCACTGGCACTGTCCTACCCTCACTGTCCTACCCTCACTGGCACTGACCTACCCACACTGGCCTGCCCTCACTGGGCTACCCACACTGGCCTGCCCTCACTGGCCTACCCTCACTGGCACTGTCCTACCCTCACTGTCCTACCCTCACTGGCACTGACCTACCCACACTGGCCTGCCCTCACTGGGCTACCCTCACTGGGCTACCCTCACTGGCACTGTCCTGCCCTCACTGGGCTGCCCTCACTGGGCTACCCACACTGGCCTGCCCTCACTGGCCTGCCCTCACTGGCCTGCCCTCACTGGGCTTCCCTCACTGGCCTGCCCTCACTGGGCTTCCCTCACTGGCCTGCCCTCACTGGCCTTCCATCACTGGCACTGTCCTACCCTCACTGGCCTGCCCTCACTGGCACTGGCTTGCCCTCACAGTCCTACCCACACTGGCCTGCCCTCACAGTCCTACCCACACTGGCCTGCCCTCACTGGCCTACCCACACTGGCCTGCCCTCACTGGCCTACCCTCACTGGCTTACCCTCACTGGCCTAGCCCTCACTGTCCTGCCCTCACTGGCCTACCCTCACTGGCACTGTCCTACCCTCACTGTCCTACCCACACTGGCCTGCCCTCACTGGCCTGCCCTCACTGGTCTAGCCTCACTGGCACTGTCCTACCCACACTGGCCTGCCCTCACTGGCCTACCCTTACTGGCCTGCCCTCACTGGCTTGCCCTCACAGTCCTACCCACACTGGCCTGCCCTCACAGTCCTACCCACACTGGCCTGCCCTCACTGGCCTACCCACACTGGCCTGCCCTCACTGGCCTGCCCTCACTGGCCTACCCTTACTGGCCTGCCCTCACTGGCTTACCCTCACTGGCCTACCCTCACTGTCCTGCCCTCACTGGCCTACCCTCACTGGCACTGTCCTACCCTCACTGGCCTGCCCTCACTGGGCTACCCACACTGGCCTGCCCTCACTGGCCTACCCTCACTGGCACTGTCCTACCCTCACTGTCCTACCCTCACTGGCCTGCCCTCACTGGCACTGGCCTGCCCTCACAGTCCTACCCACACTGGCCTGCCCTCACTGGCCTACCCACACTGGCCTGCCCTCACTGGCCTACCCACACTGGCCTGCCCTCACTGGCCTGCCCTCACTGGCCTACCCTCACTGGCTTACCCTCACTGGCCTAGCCCTCACTGTCCTGCCCTCACTGGCCTACCCTCACTGGCACTGTCCTACCCTCACTGTCCTACCCACACTGGCCTGCCCTCACTGGCCTGCCCTCACTGGTCTAGCCTCACTGGCACTGTCCTACCCACACTGGCCTGCCCTCACTGGCTTACCCTCACTGGCCTACCCTCACTGTCCTGCCCTCACTGGCCTACCCTCACTGGCACTGACCTACCCACACTGGCCTGCCCTCACTGGCCTGCCCTCACTGGCCTGCCCTCACTGGCCTGCCCTCACTGGCCTGCCCTCACTGGCACTGTCCTACCCCCTTTGCAAAGGGCTGACTCACCCGCCAAGCCTCCTCCACGCCCATTCATTCCAATGGGCGTCTCACCCGCCAGAAACAAAATCGGGTGATTTCACCCGCCTTTCCGAGACAAATGGTTGAGAGCTATGCCTACCCTCACTGGCCTACCCTCACTGGCCTGCCCTTACTGGCCTACCCTTACTGGCCTGCCCTCACTGGCACTGGCCTGCCATCACTGGCCTACCCTCCGTTGCCTACCCTCACTGGCCTGCCCTCACTGGCACTGACCTACCCTCACTGTCCTACCCTCACTGGCCTGCCCTCACTGGCCTGCCCTCACTGGCCTGCCCTCACTGGCCTGCCCTCACTGGCCTACCCTCCGTTGCCTACCCTGCCCTCACTGGCCTACCCTGCCCTCACTGGCCTACCCTGCCCTCACTGGCCTACCCTGCCCTCACTGGCCTGGCCTGCCCTCACTGGCCTGCCCTCACTGGCACTGGCCTGCCCACACTGGCCTGCCCTCAGTGGCCTACCCACACTGGCCTGCCCTCAGTGGCCTACCCACACTGGCCTGCCCTCACTGGCCTACCCCTCACTGTCCTACCCCTCACTGTCCTACCCCTCACTGTCCTGCCCCTCACTGTCCTGCCCCTCACTGTCCTGCCCCTCACTGTCCTGCCCCTCACTGTCCTGCCCCTCACTGTCCTGCCCCTCACTGTCCTGCCCCTCACTGTCCTGCCCCTCACTGTCTTGCCCCTCACTGCCCCTCACTGTCTTGCCCCTCACTGTCTTGCCCCTCACTGTCTTGCCCCTCACTGTCTTGCCCCTCACTGTCTTGCACTCACTGTCTTGCCCCTCACTGTCTTGCCCCTCACTGTCTTGCCCCTCACTGTCTTGCCCCTCACTGTCTTGCCCCTCACTGTCTTGCCCCTCACTGTCTTGCCCCTCACTGTCTTGCCCCTCACTGTCTTGCACTCACTGTCTTGCCCCTCACTGTCTTGCCCCTCACTGTCTTGCCCCTCACTGTCTTGCCCCTCACTGTCTTGCCCCTCACTGTCTTGCCCCTCACTGTCTTGCCCCTCACTGTCTTGCCCCTCACTGTCTTGCCCCTCACTGTCTTGCCCCTCACTGTCTTGCCCCTCACTGTCTTGCCCCTCACTGTCTTGCCCCTCACTGTCTTGCCCCTCACTGTCTTGCCCCTCACTGTCTTGCCCCTCACTGTCTTGCCCCTCACTGTCTTGCCCCTCACTGTCTTGCCCCTCACTGTCTTGCCCCTCACTGTCTTGCCCCTCACTGTCCTGCTCTCACTGGCACTGACCTACCCTCACTGACCTACCCTCACTGTCCTACCCACACTGGCCTACCCTTACTGGCACTGGCCTGCCCTCACTGGCCTACCCTCACTGGCACTGGCCTACCCTCACTGTCCTACCCACACTGGCCTGCCCTCACTGTCCTACCCTCACTGGCACTGACCTACCCTCACTGTCCTACCCACATTGGCCTGCCCTCACTGGCACTGTCCTCTTACAATGGTGCACTATAATGCTCTGTATTTCTGGCTATCCTTTGGCTTCTATTCCAGCTATTTTATCTAGAGCTTTTTGTACTTCCTTCGGGAGCCCTCTCTTAATTATAAAGTAAGAGAGAGGTGGATTGGTCTCAAGCCGTGCCTGTCCCCACTCTCCACATCTCCTGCTCACGGATAATATAAGCATTTGCATCTTCTGACTCTTCCATTGTACATTACATTACTGATTGTAAATCAGTGGTATCTGGGAATGTGTCTCTCGTAGCAGTCCATACCCAGGCTCTTGCCGCATTAAAAGATGCCCCATCATGTTGATCAGCGTCTATTGTCACCTCTGGGAACTCCGCCTTTGTCCACACCCTGTCGGATTGGTCACCCACTGCTGATACTAGCAAGCTTTTGACATCTCCTATTGCCAACGGGACCCCTGCTTTATTTTTTTTTTAATGCATATATCCACTTACTCGCCCCTCCCGAAAGTGGGGGCAGTGTCTTTAATAAATGTTCCTTATCCATTTGTGCCCATTGTACATACTGTGGCCTTCTCCCTCCTTTATGTATTAGTGGCATCTGTAATTTGCTTTTTCCCCTTGTCGTACTTACCTTAGTCCATCTTGCCTAGTGTTGCCATCCTTCCAGCCCTTGCTCTTAGCCTTCCTTGCCATTCTTCCTCCATTACTCTCCCCGTTGGGCTCAGTGTACTCACAGGGGCTTCTCCTACTGCCCCTTCTAGGCAATCCCCTCCTCCCTCTTGTTCCTCTAGATCGCTCCAGTACTCTTCTTCCCTGTCTGACATCACTATCTCCCCATCCCTGCTCATCTGTTCTTCCCTCTCATCAATTTGTATTATTCGTGTTTTGATTGTTATTTATTTTGAACAATATTTCTCCTTTCTTCCACCCTCCCTCTATGCAGTTTGTTGGTGTCTGGGGCTCTGGTTTTTGACCTCCCCTGGGTGTAATGGCATTACTGTTTTCACATATGTCTCGCAATCGTGTTAACTCTGTTTGGCCCAATGTTAATCTTATCTCTAAATCTTGGGCTACTTGTTTGATGCTTGTGTTGGGAGTACTTACTTGCCCGAACGCCCCTCTCTGATCGTATGGGAGTGTTTCTGAGGTGGACGGCTGCGTATTTGGGGGTGGGTTAGGCTTAGACACATATACTGGGTCACTTTATCCCTCTGCCGGCTTTGGCCCCTCTGATGGTTTTGGCTATACAGGGTATAAACTTACTGTGGCGTTACCCCCTTCTCTTTTAGAATCATCCTCCTCTTTGCTGGTCCCTGCCACGGGAGACATTCCCTGTCCCTTGCTTTTATTTGGAGGTATTTGTTTGAATAGTCTCCACAGATCTAACACCTCGATTTTGTTGCTGTTTGGCTTTGTATTTTACAAATAGGCATACAGCAATCCTATTAAGCACTTCCTTGTCAAAAGACCCTCCTTTGGGCCATACCTGGGGTAGTCCTTCCCCTTTTAGTTCGGTCAGCCACTCGTCATGATATTTCCTGATCCTGTCGGCATATCTAGGCAGGTTCTGGCAAATATGTGACAGTGGAGTCTCTGCCACCATGTTGGACAAGTGACCCTCTCAACGGTTTCTCAACCACTTCAATAGGGCTAACCAATTTGTACTTTTATCACTTTTAATGCTTGACACTCAACACCTTTCTGTGTGTGCACAAACAACCTTATATCATTCGGAATGATTGAACTTCGTGAACTTGATAAATTCTTAGCACAATAGAAATGCAACTGTAGTCATTCTCATCTAATTAATACAAACCAACATGAAAGCAACAAGAAAAGTACATATAACATAACCACTAACTTTGACATACTACACAAAACACAACATATAGCCCTCCCTGCCTGTCCTTTTCCACTATTTTTCCTTTTTCCCAGCCCTTTTCAAAGCCTGTCCCACTATCTAGATCCCTTGTGGATCGTCCCCCAATACCTTGTCAAGTTTTGCCTTTTCCCAGGAAGAAAGAAAAAGAAGTGAAGCGTTTCTAAAAATAAAGAACTACTTCGAGGCTACTCATATTTGAGACCCTACTGTTTTCACCTTATTTTTCACCTTATATATCCTGCGCTAGTCAAGATAGCACTGATGGTGCGCCCCCTTCCACCCCCTTGCAGAGCAAGGTTCCCGTACCTTTATTCACCTTATAATCCTTATATCACACCTAATGGCCATATGCAAAAAAATAGAACGTTTATATTAGATAAAGATTGACATTCCCCCTGGATCTTGCCCACTCTTCCCTTCTCACTCCTTCCACATAACACTAAAATATGGCATGCAAAGAACTGCAAAAATCTGAGGGTGCTCTGCCAAACATTTCAATACATGACATTGGATGGACAAGTATCCTAAGCAGTGACGTATACCATAGGTGACAAACATTTCGTGATCATTGGCTACCAGCGAAAGTTCAATGTGGCATATACTGGGTAGGAGCCGCTTGATTGGCTGGTGCTGATCTGTTGCTTCTTGGAGCACGTGGGTCACCTGGGCTCATCTGGGTGGAGTGTAGGGTCGGGCGACGGTCATTATGGAGTGACGTGACCTGAGCTATCACATGCCCTTGTGGCCATTCATACTCAGATTCCTAAACATCACTTTTTATTACATGTCTAATGCTCTGTCACATCACTTAGAACACAATAAAGGAATATTTCAGGGGTCCAGGTGTCTTATCAAGAAGGTACAGTTCAAGAGTGGTCTCGTAACTCTACTTTGTTAGAACCGGGGGGGGGGGGTATTTTTGTTATGTTAGTACAAGGGTAAATATACTGCCATCCTGGTCAGTCAGGGTTGGGGTGAGGTGGGGTACTACCTGGTCAGAGGGCACATAGCTAATACATCAACCAGAGCTGAGGGCAAAAAGGCTGGGGGGAATATTTCACATGCAAGGGGTCTGCTGGCACAACGTTAGATTTACAGAGATTGGTGGGTTATTTCCATTTGTGAACAAAGGTCCGGGTTCATCTGCAGGGCAGGGAGGCAACAAGGAAGGCGAGAGGTACAGTGTTTGAAGTTTGACTGTTACATACAGACTTCCGTGGGAACAGACCTGGCTCTGCGGAGACGTGGCGGGCGTAGGAGGGTTTGGCTGGCTGTTTGTGCACGGACCCAGGGGGGTGAGAGGTGCAGGCCTGCAGCTTGGTGCCTCTGAGACATTTGATGAGAGATTTACAAAATGGAGTCGGTAGCCAGACAAAATGGAGTCAGGGCCCTGGTTCAGGACAGGAGTGTAGAGACATAAGGTTCTTCTGTCTGGGTTTACTGCACATATGCATGTTGGTCTACGGCAGTCCTGCTACCCTGGCCAGAGGAGCTCTGCCTATCAGAGACCAAGTGTATATACACACATACAGGGGCTAGGATACGGACCAGAATGGGTGGGAGGGGGATCAGATTGACCTGTGCTTCCATACATTATGGATCTCCCTCATTCGGGCTTGAATCCATTTAGCACAACATTCACATTTGTCTCCCTCTTTCGGGCTCAGACCATGCAATCTCACTTTTTACATGTTCCTCTTGATAACAAAAATCAAAGACTTTTGAATGTGCAATGAGTTTTGCTTAACTGTCGCAGGACCACTTTGATTCACTTCAAACAAATGTCTTACTTTTGTTTCTGTCACCTCTTGGCTCGATACCTTTACAGAGACCTTTTGTTTGAGCACCCATGCAGCGCCAGACACTGGGGGTCATTACGACCCTGGCGTTAAGGGTTTAACAGCGCCGTAAAAGGTGTCGGCGCCGTTAAACCCTTAATGCCTGATTACGAGGTCCCTTTGCGGAACCCGACCTTAACGGCTGGTTTTACTAGTTTTAGGTGCCGCAAAGGGACCTCGGTGCTAATTACGGTACCGCAATTTGCGGTATCATACTTAGGGCCTTCCCCAGTTCCATTGAGACCTATGGGCCGAAAATGGGAAAGGGCCATGGTGAAATGGGGAAATACCGCCCCGCCAACCTTGGAATAGGGCGGTATTTCCCCATTCCACCATGGCGGACTCGTTACAATACCGGCACCAGCCATGGTGCTAATAGCGCCATGGTTTAGCGCCGGGTTTGTAATGAGGGCCACTGTCACTGATGTATCTTTCCTTCTTGGTGTTCAAACATTCATCAGCAATTTAGCTTTACTCGCGTCTTTCATCATATGTGTTCAACAATCTTTGTTCCCCCGCTCGTTATACAATATTGCTGATTGTAACCTTGATTTCAACACAGACCGGCCTTGCATCGGCCTCCAGCTGTGTTGATCTTTCTGATGCTACTTTGTTCTTGGAGCCAAGGACGATACCACAGCGGCTGCTGCTCCTCCTCAACTTGGTCTGGTATCTCCGGCACACAATGCAGGATTCTTTAGCCTGGTTTCCTGGCCTTACGTTTTGTGATCTACAAGGATTTTGAAAGTAACGGTTTCCTGACAGAAAGGTATTTTCGTCTTTGCAAACACTTCTTAGTTTTCTTTCTCCCCTGGTTCAGCTGCCTTCTTGAAACTGCTGCTTCTTCGTGTGCTTTCCCTCACTTAGGGCCTCATCACGACTTGGGCGGTAACGGCGGCACTATTAGCGCCAGCTCTATCTGCCCTACCGCCGAACTCCCCGGCGCTAATAGTGCCGGATCACGAGTTTGGCGGTAATGTTAATCCCCATTGAGCCCATTTGGGAATGCCCCATTCCCCATTGGGCTCAATGGGGAAATTTTGTGCTAATACCGCGGTATGAGCGCAAATATTCGGCAGATTTCTCCCAAGCTCAGAGCTGGGGCGAAATCCGCCGAAGTTCTGATTTGGCGGACCCTTAAATCCGGCAGTAATAGTGCTACCGCCGGATTTAAGGGTTACCGCCAAAGTCGTGATGAGGCCCTTGGAGTGTGCTCTCATGCTCCACCTTTTATCTGTGTGAGGAAGTTTAATGGCAGTCAGGCGTGAGTGATTGTCAGTAATTGCCTGACTTTGTCTGACCATAGCAGCAGGACCTGTCAAGTATACTGCTCGGGCGTGAGTCTGTTTTCTCCCAGAGCGGGCTGTCCGTGTGGAAGTGTTTGTGAAGGGAAAGGGGGGGTAAAGTACCCACCTATCCTACCTGGTAGGATGGGGTAAAGGTGTTTAGCGGGAGGGATACCGCATCTGGTGTCCCACACCCCGAAATAACCCTCACCCAGGTGATCCTCCCACACAGTTCCACCCCCAGGGTCTGGATCCAAAGGCGATGGCCGTGCCCTGGCCACCTGAGAGACAGAGAGTGACAGAGAGAGAGAGAGAGATCCCCGGGGACCAGCGGATAAGACACCTTCTGGTTTCTCACAGCAGGCTTACGCAAAACAAAATCTGTGATGGCTGGAAGGTTTGGAATTAATCCTAATCTCTGGCATTGCTTTGGGAAACCTCCAGACTATCATTCTTCGCCTGCCAAGCCATTACAAAAGGGGAAGGACCATTTGCAAATCAGGCCTGGTCCCACCCCAAAAGGGGCAGTGCAGTCTGAACTGCTTGATCATATCCCTTCTACACAAGCCCCCAAGCACCCCCAAACATGTTTCTGCCTTGTTGAATAGTAGCTTGGGTTTCTGGGGCCAGCAGGCACATGACCCACGTCTGGGCATATCCATCCCACTCAGGGTGACTAAAGCAAAACAAAAGAGATGATGGCTGGAAGGTTTAGCATTAATCTTAACCTCGGGCATTGCTCTTGGCAACCCTCCAGACCATCGCTTTTCACCTGACAAACCATTACGAAAGGGGAAAGACCATATGCAAATCAGTTGTGGGCACGCTGCCCGTGTAATGATGCTGAGACTGCGGAGGGGAAACCGCCAGTGAGGAATACTGAACCCAGGAGAGAAGATGAGATGCATCAGGCAAGGACGCTGATGAGGAGATGAACCAAGAAGAAATAATTCCCGGAGTGATACAAACTGTAAGCAAGCCTGAAACTTTATTACACCTGAACGAGAAGGTAATGGGGAACTCGGGAGGAACGGGAACCGAGGCAGTCATCATCATAAGAATGAAGAAAGTGGTCCCAGTAGAAACAAGAAAAGTGAGAAAGTAAATCATAATCCATGCAAAAAGGGAAACCAAGAGAGTTGAAAGAGAAAACATCATTTGCCTAAATGACGGAGCGAGAATACAAACTAATCCTAAAAGGGGGAGAAAGAGAATTGTCAGAGAGTTTGAAACCCTCTTCAAAGAAAGCGAGAAGGGCTGGGAAGCCTCTGATATACAATTGACAAGAAAGTACAACATTATCATGGATAGAATGGAAGATTAACTTATGTGTGAAGTATATGAATGGTATATAGAAACGAGAAAAGATAATGAACAGAAGGTGCAATTAGCCTTCACAAAAAACTGGCAAGAGAATGCAAAGGAGAGAAAGGGGAAATATACCAACCAGAGTAATCCAAGAAACCGACCAGACTCAAAGGAACTCATTGCACCAAAAAAGGGAGCAGCAAGAGCCTGTTGAGAGAGTTGCATGAGCTAATACAAGGAGTCGAAAAAGACTATTTGAACATTACATACTAACGTGGAGTTAAAAATACTAAAGAGAACAGTATAAGAAGCACCTGCCAGGAGAAGGGAGACATTCTCCTGACCTTATTCTATTTTTTTTTGGTTCAACTTACTCATAGGGTCAGATAGCATTAGTTTCTGGATGGAGGACTCATTCTTTTTGGACATTACAACACAACTGATGAGCACCTTAGTTAGTTAGATAGGTAGGGAATACTCCATAGGAATAGGGATAGTCAGGTTTTCACCATATCATTGAATAAAGCCATTCTAAAGATGTTCTCCGATAGGGCTCGTCCTCCTTCTGATCCGCCACAATACCCTGGAGAGGGGACGAGCAAATTAACAGAAAATAAGATGGGGGGGGGGGGAGTTTGGAGGCCAGGAGTTAATGGACTTCAATCGTTGTGGTGGTAATCATGACAAGAAACTTGCATCCAGAGGTAGATTGCAGAGAGACAGTCAGGAATACTTGCAGAGTCAGATCAGTAGGGACAGTCTGGAAAGAGAAGACAATTGCAGTATTGCCCTCAAAGAGGGGGGTCGTAGAATACAAAGTTGGCAATGCGTTGTCCTATGGAGGAGGTGAAGAGGGTGAAAAGAATCTCAAATTGGGTTTATGTCCCATTGTTTTATGTAACCACGGTTGATACCACATTATTTCATGTATCAATGGGTCGATGCCTCGACTGAACCCCCCTGTCATTGTTACTGTTTGAAAACTGACGTTTTCTTTAATTGGCTGTATGTGAGAAGGTTGATGTTCTCATGTACTGTGCTGTTGTCAGGCAGCGGCATCCACCGGGGCTAGCTCCTTTTCTATGCACCTGTTGGCATATGACCTGTGTGAGAAACCAGAGGGTGTCTCACAAACTATTCCCTTGGGATCTGTCGTCCAGGTGGCTGGGGCACAGCCCTTGCTATTGGATCCAGACCCTTGGGGTGGACCAATGAGGGAAGATCACCTAGATGCGCTGTCCCGTGGGAGTGGGAGGGCAGCACCTGATGGAGAAACGCAGTATTCCCATCCCTATTTTCCTGTTACCCCTTGCCATCCCATATGCTATCTGGGCACCTTACTCCGCCTTTCCTACACAAACACTACTACATGGGCTATGCGCTCTGGTGGAAGACAGACTCGCACCCAACCATTCCATGCAAAATATCCCAATCTCAGGGTCAGGCAGAGTCAGGCAATTACCCGTAACAACTCACATCTGAATGCTGTTACCTTTCCCCCACATGGATAAAAGGGGGAGCATGAGAACACAATATGAGCAAGGCGAGCAGAAAGGCCAAAGCATTACAGAGCAGGATTGTCACATTTGGCAACTGGACAAAGTATTGTCTTTTGCTCGACAAAAACAGACGCCGAACAAGCAGCTAATTACAGCTGGTGAGTTGGAGGCAATATTGCGATACCAGTTGGCATTGAAATGAAGGCTGTGAGCAGCGATAACCTAATAAATTGAACTGTGCTGTGTAGTGGACGAATAGAGAATGCAGATGAAAGCCCGAGGCAAAAGGAAGTGATCATTTGAAACTAAATTAGAAGAGATACATTGTGACAGAGTGGTCCGGCACCCGTGTGTGCTCATTCGAAGGACTCTGGAAGGAGTATCTCAGAAAGATGTTATAAAGCAGTGAGATGTGAAAGTGTTGAAGTGGTCCTGCACCGGGTAGATGGAAAACCGTGCATAATCGAAAGTCTTAATCAAGGAGATTTTGTCCTGAGACAATGGGGGTCATTACAAGTTTGGCGGTAGCCGTGCCTGTAAAACGGGCATGGCTACCGGCAAACTCGCATCCGACACCGCCACCCGCAAATGGGCAATTACCGGGCCATTACAAGTTTGGTGGCCCGGTAATTTCCCTTTTGCGGGTGGCGGTAATGATGTGCTCCCCATCCCCTTTCTGCCCTATGGATGCACCAGCACTGTTCATAACGGTGCCGGTGCATCTGCAGGTGTTGCTCGTGGGTGCCGCACAACCCGAAACATGGGGGAAGGGGGAGTTACAGGTCAGCAGTTCTGAACTACCATGTTACCTGTACCTTTTTTTTTATTAAACACGATGGGGGTCATTATGAGTTTGGAGGTAGCCATGGTGCTATTAGCGCCATGGCTGCCTCCAAACTCGTGTCCAGGTTCTTTGAATGGGGACTTACCGGGTCATTCCAACCTTGGAGGACCCGGTAAGTCCCCAATAAAAATACCCATTCCCCATTCCCATTCGAGCCCCCATAGGGCTCAATGGGAATGGGGAGGGATCTAATAACGGGCCTGTTAATAACAGGCCCGTTATTAGCTCCCTGGTCCCTTAGCGGCTCCGCTAAGGGTGGCTGGTAAAACCAGCCATCCTTAGCTGGACCCGCTAAGGGACCTCGGAATGCAGCGGTAAGGGGTTAACGGCACCGGCATCCTTACCGGCGCCATTAACCCCTTACTGCTGCACTCGTAATGAGGCCCTATGGGCCTTATGGGCCTCATTACGACCATGGGGGTAGGGGGTTAACGGAGCTTGTAGAGCTACTGCCCCTGCCCTGCCCCTACTGCCCCATTACGAAGTCAGCTTGCGGGACCCGCTAAGGACACCTGTAAAACCAGGCATCCTTAGCGGGTCCCGCACGCAGGCCAGGATGCTAACAGGCACGTCATTAACGGGCCCATTGTTAGCATCATCCCTATTCCCATTGAGCCCTACGGGGGCTGAAATCGGAATGGGGATGTACCGGGTTCTGTGAATGGGGAAATACCGGGCCCTCCAAGGTCGGAATGGCCCGGTATTTCCCCATTCAGGGAACCGGGTACCCGGAATGGGGGTAGCCATGCCGCAAGAAACGGCATGGTTACCTCCAGGGTCGTAATGAGGCCCTATGTTTTTGCACATTGCAACATCCCACACCCCTTTTGTTCTTTAGAGTAGGGTTTAGCAATAGGATTCTTAGTATAGGCCATTTTTGATTTGACTGGACTTGACTAGGTCAGCGTTTACTTTTATTTGATGGTCGTAGCT
Source organism: Ambystoma mexicanum (assembly GCF_040938575.1). Classification (NCBI taxonomy): domain Eukaryota; kingdom Metazoa; phylum Chordata; class Amphibia; order Caudata; family Ambystomatidae; genus Ambystoma; species Ambystoma mexicanum. Next base: position 11,682,561 of record NC_090923.1, read on the forward strand.
CGCTCCCATTGTTAGAATTAGGTTTAGATAAGTGTTTTTTCCAACCCATTAAAAGTACAATAAACACCCTTGAACTATACTCTGTGTCTGTTGTACTTTTGATACCATGACTTCCTTGCACCTGTAAAGATACGGTGCGTGTACTTCAGTGGGAACTACAATTACCAGAGGGCCAAATGGTAAATGACGTGATGCGTACACGACCGACCAATCATGATCTGCAATGCAAACTTGCATCAGGAACTAAGAACCAGCATGCGTCTTTGTTTTCACTTGAGTAGCACTTCGGACTGATTGCTTTTCTGCTGTTTTTTTCCCCACCTATTGGTTTTTCTTGGAATTCAACCTCGGCCTACCCTGGGACTTCTTGCTCTGTCGTTGTTTGTCTTTCTTTGATATTGCTCTGAAACCCGACTTCTACCTGTCCCTGGATCCTCTGCCCAGTGTCATGATTGGTCTGCCTGTGATTATACTGGATTGCAACCCTTGTTTCTTCCTAGATACCTTGATTAGTATTTCTGGCTTTTCAGCTCTGTTTTCTTGAATGACCGACCTGCTGCTTGTTCTTAGTCATCTGTGGGTAAAGTGGGGTTGGTGTCCAATTATTCTCCGGATCATCAGCGAGCACCATGGAGGTGCTATTGTTCCCTGACCACTCTGCAATCAGCCCTGCTTGTGATCCCAGAAGTACACTTGCAAGGTGGGACAAAAGAGACTTTTGGCCCTACCGCCCTTCCTATATCTGAAGAAGAAACAGGAAACTGTTGCCATCACCAGAGTTCAAAACCCTCCCTGGGAAACAAAAAGGTGATACAGACACAGAGCAAAGGTTCAACATCATAAAAGTGGTGCTCCGTACCTTGAGGCTGATGATGATGCAGAATCGCTATGTCCTGTATATGCTAACTGGCATGGAGGGAGGCGTGTACAAACAGATCGGGAGGCTGTATGTGCAACAGGAATCCCCAAAGATGCTGAGAAAGGCTCCCTCTCACACATAACCGAAGCTTTTTCATAATCTGGGAGTGCGTATGAAGAAGGAAGCCGGCACACAAAATGAAGACCGTTTTGACCTCACATTCTCGTGGGCTCCATCCTGGCTGGGAGCTATTGTGAAAATGCTGGTGCCCGTCATCGTCTTCATCTTTAGTGTGTGCCAAATGGGACTCTGTTGTTGTGCCAAAGCTTTCCCAAAAAGCGCAATGATGATGGTCGCAATTGGCATAGCACCCAAAGCACTTTGCGGTACCCCAGAAAGCGGTACCCAGAGAGACGACCCAAACAAAGCCTGTACGATAGAGATTTACCATCCCTTTCACCCCCCTGTGGCACACTCGTCACACCCCACCTCACCTCGTCCCAAGAATTATACAGAGCACTGGGTTTATTTAGCTGGGGATGGGGGTTGTATTTACTTGACATGTACCCCAGAAAAATATACCCAGTGTGGGGCAAACTTGTGAGATGTTTGCAGAGCATGGGTTCCAAAGGACGGGTCGCCACCATTTCTGGAAGCTGAAAGGTTAGCAAGGGTGTGCAGGGAGGAGGAGAACATATATTTGAACTGAGCTGCCACTGGTACTGTAGGGGAGTTTGTTAATTGAGATTAACGAAAGGGGGAAAGGAGATAGGGTCTCCCCACCCCCCTTGGTGATACCGGCCGAGAACTAAACGCTAGTAGAGCACATCCAGGGAGCTGTGTGGGTGCACATAGAGGGTGCGTGATCACTTTAGTGCATGCCTTACAAGCTATATGGTATATGTAGGTGTGAACGCCATCTTGGCGAAAAGCAGTCATCGTACAATGTAGGCCCAAGCTCAGCAAACAGCATTATGTTGGTTAGTATTAGATCTTTTGCATGAGTGCGAACACCACCCCTACCCCAGCCAGTACTCGCAGAGTCTAAGAAAACCTCCCTTCTCCTAGATGTTACAGGCCCTTGCGCCCTGGGAAGAATGTGCCCTGCAAGGTCATGTGAAGGGCGCGTAGCGCCTCTTGGCGGTACCATCCCACGGAACAGCTAGCATGGCCCTCCTGCCCCCAATGATCCACCACAAGAAATACAGATTTGCAATGTTTTTCATTCTGAGACCCCCGCATGCCACAGTACCATCCAAACCCAGACCACCAACCACAAAACTTTTACACCCATCGATCCATCACTAAGATCAGAAGCCAAGGCTATCGCGCCTTCAGAAAGGGGTCATGTGATTTGTGCAGCAAGGTGCAGGTTAGCAACAAATTATAGCCAAAAACAAAGGTGGATGACCTTGGGAGTTGCTGTTCTGTCTGAGAGTGAGTGGAGCATTTGAGTTAGTGTGACAGCTCTCACAAGCCCATCCCTGTATCTTCCAGCGACTATGCCGCTCATTATTTTAAGGTTAATAAGTTAACCTTGAATAAGGATAAAACAAAGATTGTAGTTTTTAGTAATGGGAAGTGGGGAAAACATTTGAACTCTGTATGTCTAAAGGCCAGTTTCAGGTTAAATTGGTAAATTAGATTCTACCACAAATTTGGTGGGCACATGCTGGATAAGGCAATAGAGGTCTGTAAGTGTAAGGTGGGGAATACACTGTTGTATGGCAGTGAAATCTGGGGGAGTTGTAACTGAGAATTTGGATGTCGCCCGAAATAGAATTATGAAAAATAGGAACCCCAAATTGCGCACTGCGTTTGGTGCTAGTGATCACAAGGATTGCCACACAAGCTAAATTGGAACACGGTGCCTTCTTTTCAAAGGTTTTGCAGGTACCCCAGAAAAATGACAATGTATGTTTGTTTGTTTGTTTGTTTGGTATAGCGCAGAACCAAACCCGAAGGGGTAGCTGGGCGCAAACAGTACAAGATTACTTAAGAACTTAGTTACAGGAGAAATACAATTTATGCAGTTCGCAGTTAGCAGAGATGGCAGGCGCTGGTTTCTGTTTAAAGTTTAAGTGGTTTTGGGAGGGTTTTAACACACTGTTCACCACAGCAAGAGACCTGAACCTGACAGAGTTAAAATAAAGAGTTAACGAGGGGATACCCCACCACAAGTGGGATTGAGCAGGAGCATCACCCCTACACTTGTGTCCTCCAGAAACAGCTGACCGGATCACCGCTGCACCGCAGGTAAGTCTGTGGGCTTCAACTGCACTGCAATCTGTCACGCAGTTTTCGTGCCCATCTCCTTAGATCATCTTCATTGGAAGAGGTTTTGTATATTTAGAATAACCTCCAATGTTGCTGACCTTATTGCCCAGCAACCCTCACGCTACAGGGTGAAGCACTCCACTGGAAGATGGCCGCTGCACGGCACACTGCTTGAAAACAATGCGCAGACCCAGCTGATCGACTGCAATTGGTTCCCCAACAGTACTAATGACCAATAGCAACACTGCCCAGCTCATCCCGACATACATATCTAAATGTATCCCCAATGCTCGAAATATACCTTGCATGCCCAACAGGCTCCACAGCTGTGTCCATTGCTGCCGCTGTGCGGTTTTACTTGACTGAAAGCCCTGCTTTGCGATAACCATATTACAACTCCCCTCTCACTCCTCGTTACAACTGAAGCTATCCGCGGATACTGGGGTCAGGCCTCCTACATACTCTGCAGCATATCCTAGCATACATTTAGAAATGTATGATTACTTGCTCAGATCAGTGACACTAGCTAACGTGTTCTGTCTGCCGGAAATGGGCACTCTAATTTTTTCAACCTCCCACTCACGCTGCGCCCACCCCTACCAATCTACTTACCCATACAAACCTACCTTCCAGGGACTCAAGGGTCACCGCTTAATCTGCGCACTCTAGGCTCCTGAAGTTATTGCCTCATGCGGCCATACGTGCCCACTCCTTCCCACAGCCCCATGCATCTTAGTTCCAGCGCTCCCTGCACTTACACTCATGGCCCTGAGACCCCCAATTCAGAAGACATCCCTCCTACGTCCTTCCTACCCTCTTTCTTCAGCCCCCTTCAGAATTCACACACTGAGAAAGTTCATGCCGGTATCGCACCAAGCCTCACCAACACCAAACGTGCCCTAGGCCAACACTTCATAGAAACCAACAGCTAGGTCTGCGCTTATCAAACACCTCAACCCCATGTAACCTAAGCCACACTTACACTCACTACTCAATGACCCCAAAGATACACAAGCCAAGTCTGTTGCAAAGGCACTTCAGGAACTGGGTTTTCTACAAAGAGGCACTAACCCCACTCACTCTAAAGGACGCATTCTAGTCTGGGTGGCGGATCTTAACTGTGCCGCAGATATCAGTTCCAACACCCCCTACCCCTGGACCGACCATCACCCCATTCTTTACTCCATCCCTACATCCACCAAAGCCACTAAATGTAACACTCCCTCACCACCAGCATTAGCCAGGAGTGCCCGTAAATCAACCAAAGACAAGCTCCTACCCTTTCTGGATGTTCCAGCCCTCAAGCCCCCATTCTCCATCGACCCCCGGGTTCAAGTAGATTTGTATAATCTCACGCTCCAAAAAAGCAATTGATTCCATAGCTCCTCTAGAAAGAAAGAAAGCCAAAGTGACGTAAGACGCCAACTCCTGGTACACATCAGAACTTCAGGAACTGTGCACCCTCAAGCGTATTGCGCTCACCAAGTGGCAAACCAATCCACAAGACTCCACTAAAGAAGAATACAAGAAATTGTCTACCCAATACAAAAAGCCTCATCCAAGCCAAATCTACCTCCCACAACACCAGAATTACCAATGCCAAATCTGAATCCAAAGAAATGTTTTCTATTTTCAGGGAACTGGCTGCCCCTGCCCCTAGCTCCCAAGACATTGTTAAAGATTAATCCTGGTGCTCAAGCATTCAAACAGCTATGCTCACCAAAATAAACCCCCTGCAGAGCAAAATTAGTTCCCATAATTTATTTATTTTTTAATTTTCATTTGTGCATTTGTAAAGCGCGCAAAGCCCAGAGGCAGCTAGGAAAAAACTTAGGATATGGTTACAAACTTGGTTTCTTAGTAACTGGCATTACTTTACAGAGAAAACAGAAACAGTAAATATCTATGTCCATATCTATACAGGGTTCAGTATTTCAGTGGGTTCATTTATACGCATTCATTTACATGTTCTTGCATTTCCTGATTGTTACATTTTGTATCCTTGTCGATGAAGTGAAGTGTCTAATGTTGTAAGTCAGATCTGAAAAGTAGTGTTTTCAGGTTTTTTCGAAAAGACCAAAAGGAGGTGTCGGGTCTCAGTTTGGGGTGGTAGTACATTCCATAGTTTCGGTGCTAGGGCTGGGAAACTAGAGCCCCCGCTTTGTGTTTTCTAACCCTGGGGGTGATGAGCATGTTGGTGTAAGCAGAGCGGGTTGGTCGATCAGAGTTAGTTTTGTGGATATGGTCACTGAGATATGTGGGTGCCTTTTTAGCAATGCATTTGTGCGTAATTGTCAAGATTTTAAATGTAATCCTGTCATGGACAGGGAGCCAGTGGATGTTTCTTCTTGTGGCCGAGATGTGGTTGTGTTTAGGAGTGTTTAGTGCGGCCCTGACGGCGTTATTTTGTACTGTTTGCAATTTTTTGATGTTTCTAGTGCTAGTTCCAGCGAAAAGGGAATTGCAATAATCAATTCTAGACAGTATCAGAGCTCTGGCCAGGGTGAAGGAGTTTTCCGTAGAGAGGAAGGGACGACTAGCTCTTATCAATTTAGCTGTGTAGGCTGCAGATGAGACAACCGCATTGACTTGTTTGTGTAGGGTGAGGGAGGAGTCGATGTAGACTCAGAGAATGTTTATTTAATTGGCTACATGTATGATGTGTCCATCGATGATAAAGGATTTGTAGAGCTGGGGTAAATTGCTAAGTTTCTTTTTGTTTCCAATGATGATATACTCAGTCTTATCATCATTAAGACACAATTTGTTGAGGGCCATCTAGGCTTGGTTGGCGAGGTAGATTTTATTTAAGTTATTAGAGTCTGTGACGTAACATCCTGTAATTGGTATAAGTATTTGAGTATCGTCCGCATAATTTGTATACGTGATGGCCATATTGTTAAGTTTATCAAACAGAAGTTTAGTAAATGCGTTGTATTATTTGGGCGACACGCAAGAACCTTGAGAAACACCGCAGGTCACAGGGACAGGGTGAGCTGTTGCATTATCTGAGAAGATCCTCATTGTTCGGTTAGACAGGAAGATTAGCAGGTCCGATAGCACGGCGAGTAGAGCGCTCGCCTTGACATCTGTGCCGAGCCTGCTAACGCAGGTTTGAATCCCGGCGGGGCCAAACTCAGCCTTTCATCCTTTCCGAGGTCGATAAATGAGCACCACCCAATGTGGGTAATAATAAGCAGCGCTCATATACCCGAGGGTTCGTAGCGCTATATAAATGCTAAATTATTATTATTCATTATTATTATTATTTGATCCATTCGATTGATTTAGGGGAGAATTGGGCCACAGTATCTAAGTGTTGGCAGAGGATGTCATGGTTAACTAAGTCAAACGATGCTGATAGGTCAAGCAGCAAGAGGATACAGAGATCTCCTTTGTCCATGTAGTGGTCCATTTGCGTTTTCAGGTCGAGCAACCCCGTTTCGGTGCCATGGCCAGATCTGAAACCAGATTGTCTTAAGCCTAATAGGCGATTGTCTTCCAGGAATTTTTGGATCTGCAGATAAGCTGCCTGATCAAGTATTTTAAGTACGAAGGGGACTGTGGTAATGGGGCAGTAATTGGTGGGAATGTTGGCATCTAAGGTGGGTTTTTTGAGTAAAAGTGGGACCTACGCTGATTTGAGATCGTTAGGGATTGAATTAGATGCAAATTAGTTATTGATAAGGCTGGTAATAAAGGGTGCCAGTACATCAGCGCAGTCTTTTTATCAATGTAGCAGGGCAGGTATTGCCTTTGCATCTTGAGGGCTTTAGACTTTTGATGATGTTGATAGTATCAGTAGTTGTGAGAGGGGAGAAAGTACATGTATTTATCTCTGTGATATTCGGGGCGTAGATGCGGTGGATGAGGTTAGGTTAGCGTTGATTTCTGACTATTTTTATTCTATTTTTTGTTGTAGTAGTAGGATTTTGTCAGCCAGGGTGTTCTGAATATTAGTACACCATAGTTAATCTTTGGTTGTATGGTCTGGGGTAGGTGCTGGTGACTCTAGTTCACGTAGAATGGTGAATAGCTCTCTAGAATTTGATTTAGCGTTGGTGATTCTCTGATTGTAGACTTCGCTTTTAAGTTTAATGATTTTATTCTTATAGTTGTTGGCTAATAATTGGAATTGGCTTTTGTTTGCTAGAGTAGGCAATTTGAGACATTTGTTTTCAGCTGATCTTTTTAGGGCACGCAGAGCTTTGAGTTCAGGGGTGAACCAGGCGTTGTTATGTGTTCGTGGTTAGCGGGGCAATTTTTGGTATTACCCGAATTGTTCGTTTGCAATTGTTCGAATGCACAATTGACCGAATTTAAAGGGTCACAATTGACTTTTTCACAATTGACTGCACATATGTATATATATATATATATATATATATATATGTCAATTGTGAAAAGGTCAATTGTAATTCGAGCAATTGTCAAACAAACAATTCGTATACATCCCAATTTTTTCAATGGCTGCCAGCATAGTTTCTTTAAATTGGCTGGCCAAGGTTGACGGGTTGCATTCAGAGAGTGATGGAACCAAAATAGGGGCGAGTAGTGGTAGTATATTCTCTCTGGTGATGTTTTTGGAGTTTCTGGACAGGACAGTGGTAATAGGTAGTGACTGTATCATATTCTTAATAGTAATAGGAGAGGTAAAGGTAATGAAGTTGTGATCAGACCAGGGTGAAGGGGTATTGGATTGGATAACAGTGGTGCAGTTAGTATCAGCGAGCCAATCTAAGGTGCGTCCTTTGTCGTGTGTGGGGGCTGTAATTCTTTGTGTGAAGCCTAAGGCTTCGATAGAGTTGCCTAGGTGGAAGTCTCCCATGATGTTTGCTGGAGAGTGGGGTTTCATGTTGTGTGACAGAAGTGACGTGGTGTCATCTTCAAAGGTGCGATAGCACCTGGAGGCCTATAGATAATGTGGGAGGTGAGTGTGCAGGTAGGTGGGAGGGTGATTTTTAATGTGATGACTTCACCAGAGGTGAAGGGCAGTTCAGGTGCAATTCTTATGTTTGAGGAATCTTTAGCTATTAAGGCGATTCCTCCGCCTCTTGTAGTAGTTCTATCTTTTCTGTAGATTGTATAGCCTTCAGGGATGGCTAAGGAAAGGAGGGGACCTGATGCTGCATGAAGCCAGGTTTCTGTTACTGCTAGGTAGTCAAGGTTGTTTGTTTTTATGGCGTCTGCAATATCTAGGGAATGGGCTGTGATAGATCTAGCATTAGTAAGGGCACCTTTTAGGGAGATCATATTAGTGAGCTTGATAGGGTTGTTATCAGTGAGTTTGATTGCGTTGGTTGGAGAGGAGGCAGTGTTGGTTAGGGAGGAGGAGGCAAGGAAAAGGGTGTGGAGGCTGTTGGGATGGAGGGAGGCAGTCTTAGTTTGGTATGTTTGTTGGATGGTGTGTGGCATCAGTAATTTGATTATATGAGGGTGAGAGAAGCAAGATGATAATCTATGGTTCCTCAGATAACCTCTGATTGGTTGTGTTGGCCGCAGGGCAGTTAGAGAATGAGAAGCAGATGTTGAGGCTGTGGCAGTGGTGGTAAGGTTCTGCAGGGATTCAATATTGTGTAGTGGAGATTTATGTTGGGTCAGCCGATGTAGTGTTAGTAGTTTGTTAGGTCGTGGTTGGGGGATACGAGAGGTTAGTCTATTATTTCTCAAAATATCTGCTGATAGGTTTTGTGAGACAATGGTCAGCTGGAATTTGGGCAATGTGTGGAGAGGCAGGTGGTGTGATCGTGTGACTCCACCTTGATCTTGATGAAATGCGTAGGAGCCTTGTGTGTGCATCAGGGTTGTATGTATGGGTTGTGTGGGTATTGTGGAGTGCAAGTTCGAGGTTCCCAGTAGTCTTGGTGGGGGGTAGGCTATTGATGGTATGTGTGATGGTGGGGAATGGCGCGGCGGTATTGAGGAATGGTGTGGGGCATGGAAGTGGATGGTGTCGAGCACAGAAGAGACAAGCTAACCCTTTACCTAGTGGCAGATATGCACCTGAAGAGTAAGGCATGAGTGTTGCAGGATTCAGTAATGGCATTTTGTCAATGTGGTCATAGGCTGTTGACAGTATGGAAAGTATGGCCATTTTAAGGTGGGCGATTTCGGTAGTTTTCTGAAGAATATGGCCTTCACTGCTCAACTGTACTGTCGATTGCAGAGTAGTGAGACAGATGCAGACGACGGTGAATGCTGCATGGGCAAAGAAGTAATATTAGCAGCAGCAGTCGGGTTGGGCATCAGCCTTGCCTAGGTCTGACCCGCCCATCTCATCCACAAAAAACACCCCCCCAGGATAAGTCTCTCTTCTCCTTCAGAGATGTCTCCGAAACCGAAGTAATAGCCCTACTGAAATACATAAAACCTTCCAATTGCAAGGGTGATATCTGTCCTGCTAACATCATCAAAGATGGTGCAGACACACTAGTACCATTCTTGACAGCATTCATAAATGCTTCATTCGCATCAGGCATTGTCCCACCATGCCTTAAAGAGGCCTGGGTACTCTCCCAACAACTACCGTCCATCACCACCATACTCTTCCTTCTAAATATTCTCGACAAAGCTGCCTTCATGCAAATACAGGAATTCTTTGAACCTAACAGCATCCTAGGAAAGAGGCAATCAGGTTTCCGCCCAGGCGACAGAACTGAATCTGCCCTATTGGATCTAAAAATACAACTAGCTGAAATAAATGACGAACACAAAAAAGCTCTTCTCCTCCTTCTGGGTTTGTCTGCACCGTTTGACCTTGTGGACCATAAAACCCTCTGCAGAAACTCACAAACTCAGCCCAATTCACCCCTGAAGCCGTCAGATGCATCACCTCCTTCCTTGAAGGGAGAGCCATGAAGGTTTTCTCAAATCAGGCTTGTGTGGCACCCTACACCATTCACTGCAGAGTCCCACAGGGTTCCTACACCTCACCCACCTTGTACAATATATTTACCAAACCCTTTTTCGACAAGCTGGATACTCTCGGCATAGCATACACAAACTATGGCGATGACACCCAGGTCCTCCTCCCACTCTCTGGCTCATGCGAATAAGACTCAGAGACACTTCACAAGACCTATGCCACCATCCAAGCCTGAATGGCAGCCAATGGACTTCAACAGGGATAAAACCAAATTCTTCCTGGTCGGCCCCAAGGAAACGCGTACTAAAGTTAGTAAACAATACAGCGCCTTCAACATAGACAGCCCACAAATCACTGTCTCACCCTCAGTAAAGACAGTGGGGGTGTACCTCGACTCCACACTATCTGTGACATGCCATGTAAGCGCCATTGCCTCCTCGGCCTCATTCACAACTAAACTGATCTATGCAGGTAAACCCTAGCTGTCTACTCAGAACTGTCCCTCAATAGCCAGAGCCACCATTGGGGCAAAAGGTGACTACTGCAACGTTCTTCTTGCTGGCTCCTCAGCAAACAATATCAACAGAATACAAATCATTGAAAATAATGCCCTCGGAGCTGCACTGAACATTCCCGGTGGGAGCATATCTCCCATGCCAAGCGCAATGCTCACTGGCTCCCCATCAAAGAACGCTTCATATTCAAGTCCCTAGCCATAACCCACAAATGCCTCTCACTCACAGCCCCCTCCTGTCTCTCAGAAAAAGTAGTCCAAACCAGCTCCTCCAGACCCATACGATCCACATTACTCCAATCAGCTAATCATCCCCACCTTCAAAAGGGCTAAAGCGGGATGGTCCAGCTTCCCATTCTTAGCTCCCACACAATCGAATGCCCCCCTATTACCTTAAGGAATAAGGCCTACCACCAGTCCTTCCGCAAAGCCCTCAAAACGAGACTCTTTAACTAGTCCACATTACACCACTGGGTTCACCCAGACATCTGGTCCAGGAAGGTATGAGTTTTCCCCAGTTCCCCTGTACAGAGGCCTCCACCCACTGTAACTATGCCACAACCAACTATCACCTGTCTGGAACTAGGTTCATTGGAACCACGAACCACAGACATGCTGTCTTGCCAGGCTGTCTTTCCCTCGGTTTCCTGTAACTAAGCCTGCTTGTAACAGTGCCACAATGCCCTAGGGCCACTTTGTGCACTTTACACATGTAAAAAATAAATAAAATACTAGGGACCTGATTCAGGAGTGGAACGCGGTTCCTCTGAATCTATTTTAGGCTATGAGACTTAATGCCAAGCAGGGGGGGTAGTGGGTAGAGAATCCCCCACCCAACTGTAGGCCGTATATTTTATTAGTGCATTTAAACATTTTACCACTAAAAGTCTGCACCAATCGGGGACTGGGAGACCCATCGAAAAACTGTACATGTCGGCTAATAGTAAGGGAGGATCGTAAGCATTCTTTGCTAATATGTAGCTGGTACCCAGATTTGTGAACAGATTTGTTAAGGCCACTATTCTTGGATAATCAGATAAGGGACTGCAAATCAGCATTGTATTTTATTTGGAACTGTCCAGAACTTGGGCCTCATTATGGCCATGGCGCTCCCGTAATGAATGGTGCCGGTACGGGACGGCACCTTCACCTCAACTTCGGATGATGAGCCCAGCAGCGCCCACGTGGAAGTAGATGGATATATGAACATGAACCAGTGGCCTGGCATCCCATATGGAGCAAGCCCTACATGTATAGGGCTCCTCCAATCTGTATTGTAGAATTGTATTATATATCATGACGCCATTAGTAACTTTGGGCCTCATTATGAGGTGGACGGTAAGGGATTAACGGCGCCGGTAATGGTGCCGGAGCCGTCAACTCCTTACTGCCCCATTACGAGTCTGCTCGCGGGACCCGCAAAGGGCGCCTGGTAAAACCAGGCACCCTAAGCGGGTCCCGCTAGCAGAGCAGGGAGCTAACAACGGGCCCGCCGTTGTTGGCTCCCTCCCCATTCCCATTGAGCCCTATGGGGGCTCGAATGGGGAGGTACTGGGTCTGGGTTCCTCTAATGAGGAATTACCGGGTTCTCCAAGGTTGGAATGGTCTGGTAATTCCTCATTAAATCTCTATGCCACGCCACGTTACCTCAAAGGTCGTAATTACCCCCTTTGTCTGTTCTTATAATGTGCAGGATGTCCCTATGGAACTAAGAATGTTCTGCAACAGAATAGTTCTTTGCTGATGCACTTCTATTCTGTAGAAATAAATACTTGTTATCCTTGCAAGTGTCTCTTGTGCCTTTTTCCCTAGGTAGCTTTATTTTTTCTGGTGAGAGCGTGCAGGGGCGTGCCTTCACATGTCTCTCTGCCCTTCCGGCTCTCCCCTTTCCTTAGATGCATCTTTGTGCCCTCGGGTATAGGTCCCTGTGGGCCATTTGACTTGTTGCTTGGGACTTGTCTGAGGAAGGAGCCTCGGGCCGCTCCCCGCCTATAGACATTGGGCCTCATTACAAGTCCGGCAGGCTGCCGCCGGACTCGTAGGGATTTACCAGCACTGGCATTCCGTTACTCCCCATTCCCGTGGTGTCCGATAGGACTCCACGGAAATGGGGGCTGCAGAAACACCGGCACCATGGATTAATGGTGCCGGTGTTCCCGCGCCCGTCTGCAGCCGGTGGCGTTACGCCCGCCAGGTAAGACCTGGCGGATGTAACACCACACGGCCACAGAACTCGTAGTTAGCCAGTCCGGAAAACGGTGCGGTGCGGTTTTACCAGCACCGTTAAATCCGGACCGACTAACTTGTAATGAGGCCCAGTGCCATCTCCATACTTTGTGTATTGGGAGAAGGAGTTACACAGTAAGGGGGGAACATGTAAGGTGCTATTCCTTGGGGTGCACATGACGTTTGTATTTTGAGGGTCCTCTACTCATTAGTCCCTCTTCTCGTTTCTCCATAGCTTGATTGAAACTGTTTTGTATTTCTGATCTTCTGGTAACGTGCCAGGGTTTCCGGATTCAACTTTCCATCTAATTCACTGGGGAAGGCAGTGTGTTCTCTCGCTCGTCCTTGTTGTATTGGAAGAAATGTTCTTTTGTCTACTGGAGGGCACCAGCAAATCACCTAATGGTCCAACTGATTGACAACGGTAAGAACAGATTAAGTACCATCTTGTCTTTTCCGGTATTTGTATTTATTGTGGGGACGGGCATCACAACCATAAATATTTACAACAGGGACAACAGTAATCGAGCCTTTCCTGAAGCAGGTCATGTATATGAGAGTTAGCATTAATGAACAATTGATTTTAGGGAATAGAGGGCACAGTGACCACAGATGGCACAAGACACACAGCCGACATTAGTCCTGGGGATCAGAAATGTACACAGTTCTGGGGGCTTGTCTTAATGCTGTTACGAAAGGCCGCTTCACTGCGCTTCGCTTGCTCCATCAGTGTAAACAGGACTCGTTTTGAACAAAAGGAGTAAGCAAAATACCTCAATCTGGTATTTAGCTCTGACATATCAGGAGCGAGTGTGCCTGGATTCCATTTGCTAACTTTATGCAGCGAAATGAAGAAAAAAAGGCTTGTGACGGCTTTGAAGCCTGGGTAACTGTTTTGCACTACACAACTGAGGTAAATTCTTGTAACAGCAGTTTTGCCATTGAAATGGCAGGCAAGTGTTTTATTTGTGAAACAAGGCTGCAAAGTTAGTCTGTTCCTGCAGTTAATAGTCCTACTGTTTTTGTATCACGTGAGACCCCCGCCATTGTCTCGTTATACAGTAGGAAAAGTACATGTGGCACTCATAGGGCCTCATTACACGGTTGACGTTAAGGCAAAAACGATGGCGGTAAAGGATTACTGGCATCGCTAACCGCACCTTCCAATTACGACCCGCCTACCCGCTATTAGCGGCACCGCTAAGTACGGTGCCTCTAATAGCGCCATGGTCGTGGGCACACGACCCTTCATGGCGGCAATAGCGGAAATAGGAGTCCATTACAAGACATGCGAACATGCAAATAGCGGCATGGAGCAGTCTCAAAAAGCCCATACCGGCATGTCAGAAATAGCGGCATCGCGAACCACCTGTAAAGGGCCATGTGCAGTGTTCCAACCGCCACAGGTGCCCACAATCAGCACAGGTGGAGGCAATGGAGACTGGGCCAGCACAAAAGGAGCACACCACACCCATTCACACACCAAAATGATTCCAATACTAGCAGCATTACATGGGCTGGAGGACATGATTGCTTTGCAACAGCAACAACAGGCAGCACAGAGGAGACGCAGGAAGAGGAGGAGGGCGAGACAGGCACAGCAAGCTCCACCAGTGCATCTAGTTGTACCACAGAGGCAGCCACGAATCCCCGGGATCAGAGCCAGTCCATTCAACCTAATCCCTGAGCAGATACACACCCTGTACCGTCTGGACCGGGATACCATCACCACCATTGTGGACATGGTACACAACGACATAGTCAGCCTCATAGACATCCGTACTGCCATCCCCCCTCTACTGAAGGTGGTAACTGTGCTCCACTTCCTGGCCACAGGCACCTACCAGCATATGGTAGGGCAGATGCATGGCATATCACAACCAGTATTTTCACGCATGCTGAACCAGGTGCTCGATGCCCTGCTGAAGCACACAAGTGAACACATTTCCCTGCCACGGACTGCCCAGGACATCTCTAACACCAAGGTTGGCCTACATTCACTGGCAGGCATCCAAAGTTGCATCAGGGCCATCGACTGTACCCATGTGGAATTGGTTGTCCCACATGCCAATGAGGCAGTGTACCGAAACAGAAAGCAATACCACTCCATCAATGTGCAAATGGTATGTGACTCCAACAGATCATCACACATTGTTGTACCCGCTATCCTGGATCAACCCATGATTCAATGGTCCTGCGGAACTCAACGATACCACGCTACATGGAGCGACATGCTGGACAACGTTCGTGGCTACTTGGTGAGTAGCATGGCAAGCACATGGCATTGTGATGTGGGCAGTACATTCGGGGGCGTGAGAAGCATACTCCAACAGGGTGTGATTGGAGGGGGGAGAGAAGCATACTCCAAACGGTGTGATTTTGGGGGGGGGGGAAGCATACTCCAACCGGGTGTGATTGGGAGGGGGGGGAGAGAAACATACTCCAACCAGGTGTGATTGGCGGGGGAGAGAAGCATACTCCAACCGGGTGTGATTTGGGGGGATGAGGGAGGGGAGAGAAGCATACTCCAACTGGGTGTGATTGGGGGGGAGAGAAACATACTCCAACCGGGTGTGATTCGGGGGGGGAGAAGCATACTCCAACGGGGTGTGATTGGGGGGGGGAGAGAAGCATACTTCAACCGGGTGTGATTGGGGGTGGGGAGAGAAGCATACTCCAACCAGGTGTCATTAGTTGTCATGGTCAACTATGCCCATACAGAATCACACCACTTTTCCCCGAGGCAGCCCACACTGTACCTGACACATGGAAACCACATGCAAGTAGTAAGCTGCACAACAATGAAATAAACCCATTAACCCAATCATGCCATATCCATCAACATACACATTGCACATCAGACCATAACCTCTATAACACCGCTACGTGCAGCCAATATGGACAATGGAAACATACGCTGAAAAGCATCACAACGGAAATGCGACCTTGAGTGCATACAAAGGGATTACCTTTATCCATCATACTTATGCACACCCGTACACCACTACAGAAGTGCCGCATGACAGCATGGGGACATCAACTTCAGAATGGCAGTTCACTAGCAGTGTGGTCCAAACGGTGCCTGGACCAAAATACACAAATGACTGGACCTCACCCAGTACATGGCATCAACTGCCAAAGGCATGCACGGTGCATGTCCACTTGCAAGGACTACATCACCTTCCCACATTGCAGTTACTTTGATTACCTCCATGCATGCAGGGATTTGTGGATGTCATTCACAATGCAAAGTTGATTTGTGTGATATGTACAGGTTCCACTTGATGTAAACACTTAAACATACCCATTGTTGCACCCATGCAGGTGATGCTGGCTATCCCCTTAAGCGGTGGCTCCTTACCCCTATACGGAACCCACAGAACAGGCATGAAGAGGAATACAATCATGCACATAGCCGTACCCGCGGGGTAATTGAGCAGACATTTGGCCTTTTGAAGACACGGTTCCGGTGCCTCCGCAGGTCGGGTGGGGCACTCCTGTACGGGCATGAGAAGGTGGCCAAGATCACCATGGCATGTGTCATGCTGCACAATATGTGTATCAGACGGAATGTGCCACTGCCCCCTGACATTGAACTGCAACCACCTGGTGAGGATGATGATGGGGATGAGTAGGGAGAAGATGGGGCTGCAGGTCATGCAGGTGGTGTTGCCCAGGAGGGACGTGCTGTGCGCCAGCATCTGATAGACCAATTTTTCTAATACACATGGATGAATAGTGTTCAATGGATGTGTGTATTTAGGCACTGGGTTTTGTGGTGCAATGTACACTGTGCCCTGTCCACCAAAAAAGCACACATACACAATGAAATTGTCCACTCCAGTGATTTGTCATATCACCAGTGTGTATTAAATATTGTAAGTAAAAGAAGTGCATGGACCCAACAAAACAAACACCCTTTCCCCCTCCCCCCACAACACTCCCAATAACCCTTTCCCCCCTCCCCCCACAACACTCCCAAACATGGCTTGTACATCAGTGCTGTATAGCTGTACATGTGTCAGCAACATCTGGCTGGCCCTAGTTCCCATCCCCTCTGCCACCATTGGGGGGTTGAGAGGTTGTGCGCCGCATAGCCCGCAAGACCTGCGCCGGGGGCTGGTCTGCCTTAAGCTGGCAGAGGAGGTGCACGGTTGGTCCAGTGCCGGTGGGGGGGGTTCTGCCTGTCCATCGCGTCTGCTATGCGTGTGAGGACCTGCCTCACAAGTGACATTTCCTCACATAGCCGGTTGGTGCTGGCTTTTATGGCACCAGAGCAGTGATGTCTTCCTGCCGCTGTCTGATGATGGCCATGTCATGGCCTCTGTGTCTGCGTTGTGCGGTGGGTGCCGCACCTTGTGGTATTTGTCCAGCATCAGGTGATGTCACCGGTGGACTCCAGCACCCTGCCACAAATTCATTCCCAGTCTGGTCATGGCTGCTGGAATGTGATGTGGGGTGTGGGCTCGGTTGTTTTGACTGCTGGGGGCTCGGTGTATGGTGTTGAATGGGCGATTTACAAGTGTCCTCCACATCGGACATGGGTGCCGTGGCAGCTGCCTCGTCGATGGAGCTATTGGCAGCGGACAGTGTCCCTTCCGCGGGCGGGTGGATCGTGGGTGGGGGGGATTGCTGGAGTGGGTGCTGCAATTGGTTCAGGCGGACCTTCACGTCTTGGTGACGTGGGTGGCTTTGTGGGTTTGGCCCTCTGCGGGAGTGCAATCTTTCCAGTGCCCCTCGACGTGCTGGCCATGTTGCCTGATTCCATTCCCCTGGGCTGTTTCTTAGCGGGTGGGGCCTGCATCGCAGTGTCCTGCTCATCGCTGTCAGTTTGTGAGACTGTGGGGGACAAAGAGAGGGATGGCATTGGTGATTGGTCAACGTGCTTCATGCAGATGTTGTTGTTCCTGCTGTTCTATGCATTCAGACTTCATGTTTGGCCATACAGGTCGTTAGACAGTTGGGTGGGTCATTCATGCATGAGTCTGGGTGACACGTGTCTGTGGTGCTGCTTGCATGTGTGTGTGTCGGGATGTGCACCGCATATGGGCAGGGTTGTGTGCATGTATGTTTGATGGCCCCATCCATGAGATGATTTCAGGGTCACATTTGGGGGATTACCTCATGTTTCATAGTGCAGTGTTTTGTGTGGACACTCACCTCCATCTGACGATGTCGGCACACCGCGCTCCATTTCGCCCTACTCCCTCGATTGATTTGACCCCAATGGTGCTTGCACAGGTCTCCTCCCACTCCTGTAGTTTTATTGGGGATCCTCCACCGCCTCCTGGGCCCATGGCCAGCCTCCGGTTGGCAGCCAGGATGCTGCGTACACGGAGGCGTAGATCGTCCCACCGCTTCCGGACATCCTTCACAGTGCGGGAGGTGGAGCCTCCTCTTAAGCTGGCAGAGGAGGTGCACGGTTGGTCCAGTGCCGGTGGGGGGGTTCTGCCTGTCCATCGCGTCTGCTATGCGTGTGAGGACCTGCCTCACAAGTAACATTTCCTCACATAGCCGGTTGGTGCTGGCTTTTATGGCACCAGCGCAGTGATGTCTTCCTGCCGCTGTCTGATGATGGCCATGTCATGGCCTCTGTGTCTGCGTTGTGCGGTGGGTGCCGCACCTTGTGGTATTTGTCCAGCATCAGGTGATGTCACCGGTGGACTCAAGCACCCTGCCACAAATTCATCCCCAGTCTGGTCATGGCTGCTGGAATGTGATGTGGGGCGTGGGCTCGGTTGTTTTGACTGCTGGGGGCTGGGTGTATGGTGTTGAATGGGCGATTTACAAGTGTCCTCCACATCGGACATGGGTGCCGTGGCAGCTGCCTCGTCGATGGAGCTATTGGCAGCGGACAGTGTCCCTTCTGCGGGCGGGTGGATCGTGGGTGGGGGGGATTGCTGGAGTGGGTGCTGCAATTGGTTCAGGCGGACCTTCACGTCTTGGTGACGTGGGTGGCTTTGTGGGTTTGGCCCTCTGCGGGAGTGCAATCTTTCCAGTGCCCCTCGACGTGCTGGCCATGTTGCCTGATTCCATTCCCCTGGGCTGTTTCTTAGCGGGTGGGGCCTGCATCGCAGTGTCCTGCTCATCGCTGTCAGTTTGTGAGCCTGTGGGGGACAAAGAGAGGGATGGCATTGGTGATTGGTCAACGTGCTTCATGCAGATGTTGTTGTTCCTGCTGTTCTATGCATTCGGACTTCATGTTTGGCCATACAGGTCGTTAGACAGTTGGGTGGGTCATTCATGCATGAGTCTGGGTGACACGTGTCTGTGGTGCTGCTTGCATGTGTGTGTGTCGGGATGTGCACCGCATATGGGCAGGGTTGTGTGCATGTATGTTTGATGGCCCCATCCATGAGATGATTTCAGGGTCACATTTGGGGGATTACCTCATGTTTCACAGTGCAGTGTTTTGTGTGGACACTCACCTCCATCTGACGATGTCGGCACACCGCGCTCCATTTCGCCCTACTCCCTCGATTGATTCGACCCCAATGGTGCTTGCACAGGTCTCCTCCCACTCCTGTAGTTTTATTGGGGATCCTCCACCGCCTCCTGGGCCCATGGCCAGCCTCCGGTTGGCAGCCAGGATGCTGCGTACACGGAGGCGTAGATCGTCCCACCGCTTCCGGACATCCTTCACAGTGCGGGAGGTGGAGCCCACTGCACTGACTTTACGGGCCACCTCTGTCCAGATCTCCTTTTTCTTTATTAGGGTGGGACGCTGCATGTCATTGGCAAACACCACCTCTGCGTTGGTAGCAAGCGTGTCAGCATTGTCAGGTCTTCATTTGAAAAGCGCTCCTTGCGCTGTCGCTCGGCTCCTTTTATTATGGCCTTGGGCATTCTCAGTGGGTCTGTGGATGATTTTGGAAAGGTCTGGTGTGGCTGCAGGTCCTGGGAGCAGAGGATGGCAATGGATTAAATTCCAATTAGATCAGACCAGGCGATAAAGGATGGACCCGCTAAGGGACCTCGTAGTATGGCGGTAAGGGATTACCGGCACTGGTCTCCTTAACGGTGCCCGGTATCCCTTACCGCCCTACTCAGAATGAGGCCCAATATATTTGGTAGGAGGAGCTTATTCGAATAAATGGGAAATCACGTCTTCGGAAACCATGGTTATGCAAAGCAGTCACATTTGTCTCTCCATTGTTTCAAGATGGAGCACCCATCGTATTTAATGAGTTTAGACAAAGATTTTCTTTACACGGTTCAGTTCTTCCTCAATTTGTGATAATGATGGATGCAGTAATGGCAAATATATATACACGCTGGGTGTAATGAGGATTTATCTGGAGCATGATGGACTCAAATATTTCGATATTATTTATTAATTGTTTATTTCTAGAGCTTTGGTAGCCCACGGGCATCGGGGCGCTAAAACACACACAAAGCAGTGAACATGAAGGACAGGACAGAGGGAAGGAACTCTTGGGGAAAGGGAATTACTTGAACAGGAATGTTTTCAGAGATTTCCTGAAAGTCCTTGACTCGGGTTCACCTCTTGTCAGTAGGCAGGGAATTCCAAAAGCTTGCAGTTCTTACTGGGAAGGATCTTCCCATGGTACTTGCACGCTTGTAGCCAGGGCAGATGATCTGTGTTTTGTTTGTTGATCTCAGATTTCTAGTTGGATGCTAACGAGATATTAAAGCTTTAAGGTAGGCTGGGGCAGAGCCATAGATGCATTTTTGGGCCACTGTTCTGATTTTGAAGGTGATGCATTCCTTGATCGGGAGCCAATGTAATGTCCTTCTGTGGGTGGAGATGTTTTCCCATTTTGTAGTTTTGTTTGACAATGCATACAGTGTTGTTTTGCAGTACTTGGCATTTTTTTATATTGCAAATTGAAGCTCCAATCAGGAGTGAGTTGCAATAGTTAAGTCTCGAGAGGATGGTGGCTCGAGTGATAATGGCACAGTGGTTTTCTGTCATGCCTGCGCCATGGGCGCACACATTTGCAACCATCATGGACTATTTGTTATTCATTTATCTTCAGAATACTCTTGGAACAACCCCTATTCACACTTTGGTACTTAATTCCCATTTGCGTGACTTTGGTGCCTTCTTATATAACTCAACTAACTACATGTACCACAATGCACCTTGCTACAGCTATCAATTCCTGGCCATTCCCATTCGTCAGCATTGGAACCACAATCCCCAGAAGCCCTAGGGATCGGTGCTGCTTCCACCATCTCAGGACCAGAGAGGGAGGAGGCAGATTGTATTCAGGTGTGCTGCTCCACGTTAAGGCTATTGACGTTGGTGGTTCTTGCCGGTCGGGTGGAGCTTCTGTTTAGGAATCTGTGCATACGATAGCTAGGTGCAGCATTATTTAAAGCTTTGTAAACCAGGGATGCAACTTTTAAATGGATTTTATTTTGGGTAGACAGCCAGTTGTTTTGGTGCCTAATCTTAGAAATATGCAATCTTTTAGGCACGCCAAGAGCTGCTCTTAAGGCATTGTTTTGTAAGATTTGAATTCTGTGGATGATAGATTTGTTGGCACCTATGTATAGGGCATTGCAATAGTCGAGCCTAGACAAGATCAATGCTCTAGCTAAAATAATACAGTTGTCATCTGAGAGAAAGTGTTTACCTGCTCTAATGAGCTTACAAATGTAAGCTGTGGCTGATGCCATAGATTTCACCTGTTTATCGAAGGAGAGAGTGGAATCCAGATAAAAGCCAAGTGTCTTCACCTCCTTGGACACCGTGATATTGCCATCAATCTCAAACAAGGTGTAGACTTGGCCTCATTTTTTAATATTAGCGTGAGTTCCCAGGATGATTAGCTCTGTTTTATCATCATAATTCAGGCATAGACCGTGGGTTGCCAGCCATGCCTGGATGATTAGATACACCCTATTTACCAAGGCCAAATCCTTCTTGTAATCCCCGGAAAGTAGGAGGAGAATCTTGGTATCGTCGGCATAATTAGTGTAGGTGATGCCAAGAAGGTCCAGATCATCAAAAAGGGCTTAGTAATTATGTTTTATAAGGTGGGGGAGACGCAGGACCCCTGGGGAACTCCACATAGAATGGGGATCGGATCAGCCACTGCCGGGGGGGAGAACACCCTCATAGTCCTGTCACTGAAAAAATGTGCAGCTGAATCTAGGTGGCTGCAAAGGACCTTGTGGTCGACAAGATCGAATGCAGCCAAAAGGTCCAGCAACAGGAGAAGGGCTGTTTTACGTTTGTATCGCAGTTCATCTATTTGTGCCTTCAAATTGATAAGGGCAGTCCCAGTAACATGTTGGGGACGGAAACCTGATTGACATGCTCCTAAGAGTTTATGTTGTTCCAAGAATGTTTGAATTTGGTTATAAGCAATTTTTGTCCAGGAATTTGAGCAGGAATGGGACTGTCGTGAGGGGGCGGTAGTCTGTAGGCATAAGTGGGTCTAGGGTTTGCTTTTTGAGCAGTGGTAGTACCCAAGATTGTTTCAGGTTGGTAGGCACGGCACCCGTTGCGAATGAAGCATTGATAAGTTTTGATATGAATGGGGAGAGATCTCTGGCAGCATCTTTTATAAACTGGGCCGGGCACAGGTCGCCTTGGCAATTGGATGGCTTGAGAGAGAGGTTTTTGAGAACATGAATCGTACAGCTGAATCCTGTTCCTTTTAAAAGGGGCCCGGTGCTCAAGTTGTTGGTCTGGGATGGTTGATTGAGAGAGGCTTTTTTCTTAGCTATTTTCTTTTGGATCATAGTTACTTTATTTGATAGTGCTTGTTGTATATCTGAGCACCATGTTGTATCTTTGGAGTATGTCTCCGGGATAGGGATGGGTTACTTTAGTTCCTTGAGGATGGTGAACAGTTCCCTCATACTTGAATTAGCATTAGATATACGCTTGTTATAGGAATTTCGCTTGGCCAGGTGGATTTCCTTTTTGTAGTGGTAGGAGATTTCCATTAGTTATTTTTGTGATCTTCTGAGGGGATTAGCCTCCATGCAGTTTCACAACTCCTCTTAAATTGTCGTAAATCCTTTAGTTCGGGGGTGAACCATTTATTTAGATGGGATTTGGGTTTATTCGGTCTGAGTTTTAGGGGGGTAATGTTATCAAGGGTGGTTAACATAATTTTATTGTACTCGTTGACGAGTATTTCCGGATCTAGATGCTCTGCTAATCGGTTAAGCGTGGGTAGTATGGCAGGAATCACTTTATGATATGATATGGCATTTGTAACACGCCTATACACAAGTGTTTCAAGGCGCGACGAGGCAGGGGGGGAAACAAGGGGAGACAGACAACGATCCTACTAGGCCAGGTGTCATTCAGATCGCGCAAGTGAAAGGGTAGAGTGGAAGGGAAAAGTGCAAGGGGGAAAGGGAGAGGGGAAAGTGCAGTACAGGGTTAATAGCATACAGGATAAATAACAAGGGCCAGCTAGTGGCAAGTGCGAGGTAAGTGCAGACAAGTGCTGGGAAGGGGGGCTGTAGGGATACAGACACAGACCGGCAGTGCAGGGGTAGCCAGGGAGGCAGTGCAGGGGAGAGTGGCTGGGCCAAGGACCGAGAACGGTGAGAGGCCCTTTTGCAGATTAGTGCAGTTTCAGTAATTTTAGCAGGGGAGTGGGGGAGAGAAAGCGGAGGCAAAGAGGAAGGTTTTGAGGTGCTTCTCCTCAAGTTTAAGGGAGGCAGGAAGGCTGTTCCAGAGGGAGGCCCCTGCAGTGGAGAGAGATCTGCCACCAACTCGTTGTTTGGAGAAGCGGCTGACCCTGAGGGAGTTGGAGGCGGATGAGCGAAGAGCTGGAGAAGGAAGATATTTAGGAAGAGAGAGTTGAAGGTATTTTGGCCCAAGGCCCCAGAAGTCCTCCTCGCAGTCACCGGGAGCCAGTGTAGTGATTTCAGTTCTGGAGAGATACGGTCCCTGGGCTTGAGGCCAAGGACAAGTCTCGCAGTCCTGTTCTGGATGAGTTGCAAAGGGGCGGAGAATAGAGGCAGGCAGATTTAGATAGAGGCTGTTACAGTAGTCCAGCTTCGAGAGAACCAGGGCTCTGGAGACATTGAGCTTCTGGGGGAAGAAGAGGAAAGGAAGGATACCTCTGAGGAGGTGTAGCTGGTAGTGCGACTTCTTAGAGACGTCGGATATGTGAGGAGAGAAAGACAGTGTGGAGTCGAAGATGACCCCGAGGTTTTTTGCCTTGCAGGTAGGAGCAGGAAGAGTAAAATTATCGGTAGTGATACTCTTTTTATTCCTTATTGGACATGGCGGGGCCATGGTGGGAGCTGGAGAGAGTGGTTGGTCTGGAGGTGGAGAGTTCAAAGGACACGAGAAAATGGTCTGTCCAAGATTGTGGGGAGATGGAGTTGATGTTGGCGTTGAGTTGTAATCTGCCAGCCAATAAAGGATTCTACCTTTGGTATGAGTGTGTTCGAAGATTATTTGAGTTATGCCCAATTCAGAAAGAATATTGGCAATGGTGGTGGCGTATTTATCCGAGGGGTCATTGTATCCCAAATTAAACTCCCCTAGAACAAATAATTGTGAAGATATTTTAAGGTTATTGGAGAGTAGGCTGTGGAAATCCTCCTCGAAGGTTCCTAAGGGTCCAGGTGGTCTGTAGATAAGGTGGGTAGTCAATGTCTGGGAGTTAGAGTTAAGTAGAAGAGGTTTGATGGTGAGCGCTTCACATGATTCAGACACTAGGGTGGGTGTAGTTCTCATACCAAGGCTGGTCTTAGCAATGTTGGCAATGCCGCCGCCTCGCATATTAGTTCTATCTTGTCTCATTATGGTGTATCCATCAGGGATTCCTAATGAGAGTAGGGGTCCAGCTGCGTCGTGGAGCCAAGACTCTGTGATAGCAAGAAAGTCCAGATTATCGGCCGATATTAGGTCGCAGATATCTGTGGCATGTGCGGTAAGGGATCTGGCATTTATTAATCCTCCATTAAGCGCGGAGTTCGCTACAGTGGATTGGGTAGGTTTAATTTTTGTAGGAATAGTTAGAGGTCTCATAATATTAGGGTGGGTGATATTTACCTTCTGGTTAATGTATCTTTTGTTGGCGGGGGATAGGGTTCTAGTTAGGGGCTCATGGAGTCATGTGAGTCTCTCTCGGAGTCTAGAATTTCTAAGGGGTAGACTACATGGATTACTTTGAAGGCAACTTGAGGGACTCGGGTCAGGGCGATCCATGGTGGAGGGGTTACTGAGAGAAAGATGGTAGAATTGTGTGGAGCTCTCTTGTTGGTTGTAGGGTGGCTACTGTGACATGTCTGAAGGAAATTGAGCAGTAGACATAAATGGGTTAAGAGGCTACCGGTTATAATGCTCATGATGTGATGTTGCCTGGATGGTGGCATACGAAGGCGTACAAGTGTCACTGAGGGCAGTTAGTGCAAGCTACAATAGGCTGGAACAAATAAGCTCAGGTTGGTACCTAGTTGGCGTAAGGTTGTCTAAATTCAAAATAGGTATGGTGGACTGCGATAGTCTACATTCAACGTAGGCACAGTGGGCTAGATTCAACATGGGCACAGTGGGCTAGATTCAACATGGGCACAGTGGGCTAAGTTCAACAAAGGCACAGTGGGCTAAATTCAACATGGGCACAGTGGGCTAAATTCAACATGGGCGCAGTAGGCTAGATTCAACATGGGCGCAGTGGGCTAGATTCAACATGGGCGCAGTGGGCTAGATTCAACATGGGCGCAGTGGGCTAATTCAACATGGGCGCAGTGGGCTAAATTCAACATGGGCGCAGTGGGCTAAATTCAACATGGGCACAGTAGGCTGAAATGAGCATAGGCACAGTGTGATAGATGCAATACGGGCAAAGGGAACACGTGAGTGGAGGGGGAGCAGTTGCAAGGCGGAGAAAACTCAAAGGCACCAGCTTTCGTGATGCAGTAATAGCGGCACACAAATACAAGTATCACACTAGGCAGTGTGTGATCAGTCAAGGAGGGTTACTAAAAAGAAAGCGGCGATGCAGCACTGTCAATGATAGGTCGCTGAGGTAAAAACTAGAGAGGTGTGCAAAAAAAACTTGTATACAATTGTACGGGAGCATGTTTTAAGCATACATTGAGTTAGCAGGAGCGGTAAACATGTTAAAGATAAACAAGTAATGACACAGAATGCAGTGGCAGTAAGGTTGTGTGAGGAGCGGCAGTGTATTGCAGCGGTGCCATGAGGAATGCTCTTTGGGTAGTGGGCACAAGTGCATATTAGCGTTTATTTAAAAACAGGCAGTGGGATGAATAGAACAAAGATAGAGGGCCTCATTACGAGTATGGGGGCATGGCTGCCTCCATACCGGGTACCAATACCGGGTTCTGTGAATGAGGAATTACCGGGTCATTCCGACCTTGGAGGACCCGGTAATTCCTCATGCACAAAACCATTCCCTATTTCCATTTGAGCCCCCATAGGGCTCAATGGGGATGGAGCTAATAACGGGCCTGTTACCATCACAAAAGGTAAGACAAAGTTTGCAAGTATTGATCCAATCGGTCTGCTGAATCTTTAGTTTTGCTTTTTCGGGGTTGGATAACAAC
The DNA here is from genome assembly GCF_040938575.1 of Ambystoma mexicanum. Taxonomy (NCBI): domain Eukaryota; kingdom Metazoa; phylum Chordata; class Amphibia; order Caudata; family Ambystomatidae; genus Ambystoma; species Ambystoma mexicanum. The sequence goes on from NC_090923.1 coordinate 11,708,823, forward strand.
AGATCTATAGTTATGCCAGCTTTTGCAAGGATATAGTAGGCTTAATTCAACCAGATATTCACAAATACATATTTAGATGTAAAAACATATTTTAAAAGGTTTTTTAGCAGTACATTTTCAGTTGTGGATATCAAGTATTTTCTAAATAAGGAGCACAGGCGCCAGCTGTAATGCGCCTGGAGAGAGAGCAACCCCAACTCATATCTCAGCCAGGGTATCGGTGTACATTGGGGCAGGTGGAGCACTGAACGCCAAAATTTAGCTTCCCATGGATGGAATTCAAAGGAGGACTCCGTAGGCAAGGATTCAAGGCCATAAAGTAATATTGGAACGATTTTCTTTGTCCAAAAATGCCATGCTGGCAAGATAGAGAATTTGCCATATTTATGCATAATAATGCAGGCTTGGGAAATGGCTGAAATTAACTTGTTCTCCACCCGCTCCAACTGGCCATGTGCTTTCAGATTTCTGTCAAAAATCATACCCAAGTAACAGTAGTTAGGTACTCTCTCAATCGGGGTAGAGCCAATGGTCCAAACAAATGACAATGGTCCTGCGCGTCTAAGGGAGTATTGTACAATCTGAGTTTTCGTGGAATTGATCGAAAGTTCATTCAATGTTACATACTCCTGGAACACGTTGAGTAAGCGCTGTAGTCCGACTTGAGTCCTAGAAATTAGGATCAAGTCGTCGGCATACATGAGTGATTGAATTTGATGGGTGTTCAACTTGGGGGGAATCTGAAATTACCTTTGACCAGGGGCGTTGCTAGGGGGGGGTTAATGGGGCTATAGCCCCTGATCTTTTGGTTGTAGCCCCGGATAGAATCTCTGGAGCTACAGCCAAAAGACTAGCTAGCCCCGAGTCCCAACAGTTCTGACATCAGCTTAGCCCCGGGTCTTTTCCAGACCTAGCAACTCCCCTGCCTTTGACATTGGCTCTTTAACATCATGTATGTAATAATTAAAGACGGCAGAGGCCAACGAGCACCCCTGCTTTAGTCCCCGAAATGTAGGAATTTGAGTCATCTAGGGTGATTCGAATTCTGACAGATGTTGCATAGTGAAATGAATAAATAATATCTAGCAATGAAATCGGACAGTTGTCTCTTTTTAGTTTATTCACCAATAAGAGGCGGCTGACTGAATCGAAAGCTGCATTCAGATCGATAAATGCAAAAAAGATCTGATGTTTAATCTCCTGACATTGGGCTTTTATGGTTGATGTTCGTTCCCATGCCCGCCATAAACCCCGTTTGACTGGCGTCAAAAAGATGACAGGTCTTTGTCCAGCTGTTAAATTCGCGAAGTACAAGCCCAGTAAAGATCTTGCCAGGTGTCTCTAGTAAAGCTTTAGGGCGGTAGACCACCGGGACAGATCGATCACCTTTTTTGAAAATAGGAATTATTATAGAGCACTTCCAAGATAACGGGATGGTACGTGTGTATAATATGTCTTTGAAGATTGTTGACAATATATGTGCCCATTTCTGTGGATGTGTTTTAAACTTTTGATTCGATAACCCACCTGGACCTTCTGCCCTCGAGGAACTGATCTTTTGTATGATATGATAGATCGTTTCATAGGAAGCTTCCACATGCCAAGATGAAATAGATGCTGATTCGTAAACACATTCAGCAGAATTTAGGTCGGCATCAAGATTTGTAAAATATTTGACCCATCCTTGCTCCGATACTCCATTGAGCTGGGTATCTGCCTGCTGATGGCAAGTATGGTTGTTTAACAAATACCACATGCCAGAAGAATTCTTGTTGCGCATTGCGAGCGCCATGGCTTCGATATCTTGCTGGAATAGAATTGACTTTCGGGCACGCAACCAGTTCTTATATTTGCATTTAGCAGATTTAAGTTCCACCCATTTAAGTGCTGATGTTGACATTAGAATTTGTTTTTTGGTCAACCTGAATTCCGCTCTTCTTTTTCTAATGCTAGAGTCAAAGGCATGTGGATGTCTGATGATGTTACGCTGGGGAATTGTAACTGTTTGTGCAAAGGAGCATAGCAAATCTCTATATTCATTTCTACCGAATGCGTTGAAATTGACAGTAACCAGATGGTCAAACTCATTCAGTTTATTTGCGTTCCATCCGAGACAAGAACGCGAACTGTTAACTTCCATATTACCACTATAATAGGCATTGCTAGGCTTTGGCATCATAACTATATTAATATAGAGAGACAACAAACTATGATCACTCTTAGGGTGATTTTGTATGGTTAGTGATTCAATCTTTTGGAATAGTTTGGAGTCAACAAAGATGTAATCACTTATACTGGTGGATGAACCGCGATGCCATGTATAGTGGGCTGGAACATCCCCTTGCACTGAACCATTCACCATGTAGTAATTTCGCTCCCTCATAAGTGCCATCCACTTTTGCGCTGCTTGGCTATGTGATCTAAGTTTCTAGCAATCTAAATTTAGATCGCCCAATAAGATGGTATATGTTATCGAGTTGTCCAGTGTAATAAGCTGTAGGGTGTCTCTAAGATCAGAAAAAAAGGTGTCATCGGGCATGCTAACAACATTTCAATAAATGTTAATCACAGCTAGAATTTGTGCACCGTGAATGATCTTAACTAACTGAATGTGTGGTCCAACGGAAGCCCATGGCAAAATGGAAAGACCAACTTGAATGTTGACAGCAACCAATAATCCTGATGATGGCCGGCCACCCATTGGAATTGCTGGAATTAGGGACAATTCATAGTTGTCCCAGAGTGGTGATTTAGTTAGCCAAGTCTCTTGCAATGCTATGATGTGATAAGAATCACACATCTCTCTAAATGAGGTAGATAGGTGACTGTGGCCTCTGGAATTCCAGCTGACAATACTTAATTTTGTTAGATTAGTACTTTTTAGTTGTTATTGCTGTGCACTCTCAGACACCCAATTCTCTCTGGTTTCTCGACGTGTTCCTTGATAGATCTTAGGCAGTGTAGTATATAATTTGGATTTCGGTATGGTATATTCCGAGTCCTCAGCTAGCAGAAAAACCCATGTCAAATAGGAGCATTTTATTGCACCATATTGAGTGCCAGACCACGCCTGATGGGATCCAAAGTCTGACTATAGAAAGTGGTGAGTCAGTTAGAAATTCAATCTGGTCTATGTTGGACATATCTTCTATTTCGCCAAATATATTTAGCACACTTTGTCCATTTAGGTCATACACGGGGTGGTCTCCCTCTCTGCATTTTAGAATCAGCGTGTGAAACTTTGCGCATTGTGGATGTAAATGCCGTGAAGGGAGCTGGGTTTCAGATTTACGGGAAGGCCATTTCAGAGTGGTAGGGGTTTTAAGGCAATCGAGTGGCCATGCATTCTTTTGCAACTGCTCATCCCTGGAATTAGCTGAGTGATTAAAGGAAGTAGGGCCAGGCTAATTACCAGCACCTTGTGCCACTTCAGACGGGCAATGAGGCTGACCAACTATTTGGGAAAAAGTTTTTGCAAGATGAGTGGCTAGATAATCGTCCACTCTTTTCCTAAGTTCGTCAGTTACAGTCTGGAACACAGAAGGGTCCACTAGGTGAGGCTGTTGTGGTAAAGGCGCGAAGGATTCTGATTTTGGCTGAATCAAAGGAGCCTTTGTCGGTTGTAATGACACTTGCGGTTTCTGGGACCCAGATTTAGCTGTTATTTGTTGGACAATACCTGGCATCGACTTGTTGCAAACAAAGGCGCAGGCAGTTGGATTTGGTTTTTGGGAGGAGCTTTCCTACGCCTCACGCAAGGAGTGAACTAGTTGTGATAAAGGAGAAAGAATCACAGTGGACCTTGGGTTAGCACTGGAATTGAAAATTGCAAGTGATGGCTGGCCTGTCACTCCCGCTGTCCTGGGTTGCTCTAATTCGCCTCTGGCAAGACTGATGGATTGGTTGGTGCAGGTAAGAATGCCGGCTTACACAGAGTTTTGAAAAAGGTATTAAGAATGCTTTTTGGATTCATGGTGCCAATCATATTTTTTGTTTTTTTTTATCGGAATGGCCGATTCTTTATTTTATTTTTTATTATAGTTGAGCTTCGGGTTTCTGGATTTCAGCTGTTGAAGGTGACTTTGCCCTTCATTCACAATCGGTTGTAAATTTGGCGTCTCTACTAGTCGAGGTGGAACCTCAGTGCCCAGAATTGGAATCGGCAGCAAGGGAGTGGGGTTACCCATGTGAGACGCCACCGGTCCTATAATGCCCGGAATTGGCGGAAGAGGGCAAGGAACCAAGGCAGCAGGAGTGACCACTTGTGGAGTATGAGATGGTGTTCGTGCACTGGGTCTATTTAGGTCACCGTCAGCCAAGTGGTTAGAAATCAAGATAACAGACTCTTCGGGACATCCCTGGCTTTGAGGAATATTTGACAACTGTTGTGAGGACAACCATTTCATCAAGTCTTCAAATTGTAGGGCTTGATGGGTGACTTTGGAGTCCAACGATTCAAAAAGTTTGCACAGACTGTATACAGCGGTGTTAAGTGCTGAGAGCACTGGTGGAATCATTAAAATAGTTTGTGCCAAGGTATCAGTTGGATAAGGGTGACTCGGCCGAGGAGTCGGCATTGCAAAGGATTTGAGCATAGGCAAGTCATTCGCGTGGGGAGCGCTAGGACTAGGTATATAATCAACCCCTCGAGAGGAGGGATCAGACCCACGTGTGCTCGCATGGATTGATAGCGCAACTGAATCGGATCATAGTTGTGGAAATGCAAGTGGAGAAATTGACAGCTTTGACGGATGCAAAATATGACATTTTTTGGTGGATTCCATCATCGTCAAGTCAGAGATTGGTTGAGTGTTAACGGGCCTCACAGTAGTAAATTTGGATACATTAAGTTTCCTGATGGTTAAAGGGGAGGGTGTATGTACTTCACATGATGAGATGGTAGCGGGAGACAAAGGTGATGTGCCAAATATATTGCTTGGTGGATTAAATGGAAATCTAGTGTGCTGATTGGCAGACCGTGGGGTCACAGAAGTGGCAGAGACAAATGTTCGGGGTAATAAAACAGAATCAGGTGAGGGTGGGAGTGTTAATGGTTCAAATTGGGTTGATAGCGACAGCGGCGCTATTGGAGGCATGTTAGCTGTGAGCTTGTATGAAGTATATGCAATCATTAATGAAAAAGACCCAAGAAAGTAGTTACAAAAGCAAGGAACAATGTGAGACACAACAATATACTTCCCTAGCAGAGCAGAACAATAACAAAAATCATATACAAGCAATCAACAACAGACAAGCAAAGAAAATAGACGTGTTCTCAACATGTCTCCCTTGAAAGGAGGTGTAGAGTTAGTTTCAGCTTACAATGGTCCAAATGAAATAAAAATTAGGCACTAACAAGGCACCGTGCCTGCGCGGCCAAGCGGTACTTACGAGTACTTGCTCGTGCGCGCTGTGTGCGGTTAAACTCGCTAATATAGCTGAGCAACCTGGGAGAATCCTAGCAGCTAATCCCCACAGAGTGGGCGTTTTTTTTTTAACTATGTCAAACAAAAACACAGGGGATTCACAGAAAATGCTGTTTTGATTGGTGGGTATTGTAGCTTGTGAAGTCCTCAATAGAACAGGAGAACGAGGATAGGAGCAGGTCCAGAACACACGACCAAGGTGTACTTAAGAGGATTTGTTTGACCTCTGCCATGAATTTCGACATGAATGTACTGTCCTGGTCAGTGAATTTCTTTGGTAAAACCCACGCATGACAGGAAATTAATGTAGTATTTTGATATTTGTTGAAAGATAATACTCTTCATGCAACGTAATGTAATGGACATTTGTATAGTGCCTTTCACCATTGGTATTATCTCAACCCTCTGTCGGGAAATGCTTCTGGATAGCGGGTTCTGTAATCCACAATTGCCAAAATGTACTTGGTTCCAAGGGGCCAATAATGTCCATGCCTATTCTCAAAAAAGGGATTGCAATGATTGGAAGGGGCTGTAATGGGGCGGGGGGCATAGTAGAACTTGTGGCCTTCTGGAATAATACACATGTGGCCACAACATTCTTAACATCCACATGTACACCAGGCCAGTAGAACAACTTGGTAATATTTTGTTCTGCGTTTTCGTGGCGCCTGAGTGCCTGGATGTTAGAGGGGTATGCGCCATCTCTAGGACTCTCCGTCTGTGACTCCTGGGAACCACCAGTTATGTTCGCTAGACTCCCTCAGATATCAAATGTTTTCGGTAAAGCAGCTTATTTTATTAAAAGAAAGGGCCCTCCTTTTTTAGTACCTTCCTTCTGTAATGGCCTGATGGTAAGCCTTTGTCAGAATGGGATCATTCAATTTTGCGAATGCAAGTTCCAGGACTACTTGGGTGTCTTCATCCACCGGCCCATGCATTTCAGCATTTTCCCCATATACATCTTGTTTTGTTGTGGGGAAAGGTTCAGTTTGGTGATCTTCATCAGCTTTCCCAAAACCCTTGGTGCCCCTCTCTGTAATCTCCTGTTCTCCTCCCTCCACAGGTTTTGGAAAGAGAGCACATTCCAATATGTCCTAGGCTATATTCTCCTCAATCTTTATGTAGTAGGCCTTTTCCCATTTTTATGTATCAACACTTTAATATCCCCGATAGTCTGGGTCAATTACTTCCAGTACCCCATCCAGAACATACCGCCAGGCTAAGCCAAACTTCAATACCATCCTGACATATGTACCTCTGGGGAGGTTGGGGGTGAGACAATATTAAGCTTGTAGCCACTAGTTGATGTTCTCCTGCATGAACAACCACGTTCTGGCTGCTACATATATCAAACCCAATTGATTCAGGAGTTGTTACCGTGGGATTAGAAGCTTTGACAGTCAGTTTAGTGCACTGGAGGGTCCCCCAATTCATGTCAGTTGGGCAGGATTCACTCTTGACACCATTTATGGTAACATGGAATGAGGAGTCTGACCAAGAAAAGGCATGTTTGTTGCTGTAGACTTTTATTTGTATCAAATCAACCCTATCTATCACTTGTTCTAGAGGTGGTTTCCCAACCTCAACAACACTACAACTTGGGCCAGTCAGGAAGTCTGTTGTGTCAAAAGTAAAAGATATGTCCTAGTCAAAACTCCTATTCTTTCCCTTCCAATTAAACACAAATCACTAAGCTAACAAAAAGAGTATTATAGCCCAGGAAAAGGGCTCCCTTCTCCTGAGTAAAACAATGGCTCAAAGTTCGAGTCTCTCAAAATTCCAAGAATAACACGGGATTAGAACTATTGCACCCCCAGTTCTCCACAGATTCCTCTCGATACAAGTTTTTTATTATTTCCTTCAACTCCATGGGTTCCACAGTCTCTTTACTTGCACACTGTCCTTCAATGTGCCCTGACCGGGACTATGGAGATGGTCCCCGCGCTCGCTTGGCAATGTCCTTCAGTGCGCCCTCACTGGGCAAGGAAGAGGTTTCCCCAGTCTTTCTCAATATTCCAATTGCACATCTTATGAAACTGACAAGAGTGTTGCCTCACAAAATGATCTACGTCCCTCTCGTCTTATGTTATTACCTTCTTATGTTTGTCTGGATGCCTCAAAGACTTATTACTGTTCCCGTTACCTTCTCACAGGGAACGCACCACCAGACAAATCCCTCCTCCCTGTGTATTCACAATTGTAGGGATTGGCTCTCTTCCCCTGGTTCTCCTTTACATTTGAAACAGTACGAGTTTGCAGTATTGTAATGTGGATATGGGTCGCATACTCACAGGTCACCTGGTATACTCCTCTGCCAGGTTCTTTTCCACCTTGATAACAGCTCAAAATCTCTCAGGCATGGATCTTACTTGAGATTCTCTTTGACTTTCGTTCAAACATTTAACTTTGCCTGGTATACTCTCCTGCCAGGACTTGTATGCAGTTTTTTCAAATGCCTAACTTGCTTTCCTAAACACTTGACTTTGACTAGTATACTGTCCTGCCAAGAGTTGTATGCCGTTATTTTTCCTTTTGTCCACAAAGTAATATTTGCCCAACGTTGGCTTATCAGATCTTGTTTAAGAAATTTCATTTCAATATTCGTTGTTGTAATTGCTTTGCTTTCTCTTCTTAAACTGGGGTCCAGCGACACGTTTGTGGTATTCAAAAAATATGTTAACCCTTTACAGACTTCACCTTGTCCCTCCCATTATTGCTATAGAGCGGCATTCATTTTGAAGCAACCCGATAACCTGTTTGTCTTCCCTGGGGTTACCGGGTGCTTTAAATGTCTCTCGTTCCTCTCAGCTTCTTCTCCAGTCAGGTTGCTGGCTCAGCATGTGTCCATTAGCCGCTGTGCCTTTGCTGTGTCTTGTTCCACTTTGTGCATCTCCCGCTACCTCTCACTCGCGGTGGGCACCTGCCACTCTGTTTCTCCTCACGGCATCAGGACTTGCCTTTGTGTCGCTTTCTCTGGCACGCTGCCTCGCAGTGTTTTGACCGGAGCCTGCCCACCGTACTGTATCTCCCAGCTTCTGCACTTCTCCTCTGCATCTGTCAGCTGCTGCAGTGTTAAACTTCCTGGCTGGATTGAGCAGTTTCCAAAGACTAGACCGCTGCATGGGCTTACCGGTCTTAGTCCTCCTCATTGATCCGTCCCTCTTTCCTGTCTCAGTTGCTGTCATGGCATTTCTAATGTAATGTTGAGGAAGCTGATAGCGGTTTTCACTGGAAGTAATCATTACTGCTCCCTGCCTCTTCCTCGTCTCAGTCATGTGATGGGGCAATAATTGGTGGACAGTTTTCAGTGAAGTGATGGTTTCTTAAGTAGGAGGTGACTCAGGCTTCTTTGATGCAGGTGGGGACAGCACCTGAGTGGAATAAGGCATTTATGAAGTCAGTACTGATGGGGGTGAGGGCTTCCGAGCAGAGTTTAATGTTGCGCCTTTGTGAAGTGCTGTTCGATGGCCCGGCCCAGATCTCTGATCAACTTTGGAATCCTGAGAAGAAATACTCACTGGTATCTATATACCGTTAGATGCACTGGACATTATTATTTAAAGACTATAAGTAAATATGTAGCTGTACTTGCCCCTAAACCACTTTTGTTTCATATTCTAGGCTCTTTAAACTGGTGGCTCTGCCCCCTTCCCAGCACCACCTCATATTCAGGGCGCGCATGCATTTGTGGAAGTGCCCTTTGTGAAGTGCTGTTCAAGTATATATCTCGGAAAAAACGGATGGAAATGGCTACAATGTTTTGAACCTATGGATTACTGCCACACGCCGCAGTGTTGTGTTGTGCCTAATTCCAGCATCCAAGTAAATAGTATACGGCCTACCGCCTCCAGCAGATTGCTTGTCTCATTTAATTGTGACTGCGACTCTTGGCGACCTGGTGAGCTGAGTTTATCTCTATCAGCAAATAAGCATAATCTTTTCTTTTAGATATTTTGGTGCCAGACCAAAGAGGCATTTGTGTGCCAATGTTAAAGCTTTAAAATGGATCTGATCTTCAATCCTAAACCAGTGCAAGGCTATCCTATCCTTTGAGATATGTTCACTCTTTGACTATCCTTTAATTACTCTGATGGCTTTATTCTCTATAATCTGGCATTTTTCCATGCAGTTCTTACTAGCCTGGAGCATGAGGGCGTTGCCATAGTCCAAACAAGACAAAATAATAGCTCTTGCTATTGTTGCAGTGTTTTTTCGCTCACAAATGGCCGGATCGCTCTGAGAAGACGAAGATGATAGGAGCTGCTTTTATGCAGATACTGCACCTGGGCCTCCGAGCCCAACGATGCTTCCATTACCACTCCAAGAGTTTTGACCTACCCTATCACCCGTATGTGGGTGTATTTGATGATAAAGGACTTATATTGTGGCCCTAACTTAGCTTGTTCTTGTTGGGTGCCTAAAATCATCAATTCAGTCTTCTTACTGTTAAGGCACATCCAGTTGTTCATCATCCAATTCTCATTGATGTTATACAGCATCGAGATTTGTATACTGTCCTTGATGTAGTCACTGTCCAACTCAACCACTAACTGGGTATCATCGGCATAATTTGTAAAAAAAATGCTGCGACTCCTTCCAGAGCCTCACAAAGACATCTCACGAACAGATTAAAAAGGAGAGGATCAGACTCGTCCCTTGTGGTACTCCATACTTTATCTTTACCAAGTCAAATGCCACACTCAGGTCCAGCCGCATAAGCATCCCTGTCTTGGTCTTATCCACAACACCCAGCATATCAGTCTGCAGATCCAACATGCCGTCTGCGCACTACGAGCAGCATGAAAGTCGGATTGTTGGTCATGCAGAATATGGTTCCCCTCCACAAGCATCTGTAGTTGCCCTGTCGTTGTTTTGTCCAGGATGTTTAGCATGAAGTAGTTACAGTTCATAATGGGGGTAAGTTCCCTGGGTCCTTGGGATCTAACCCAGGCTTTTTTATGAGGGGCATGATGGAAACTGCGTTAATACTTTTGGGCACCATGCCTTCTCTAAACGAGGCATTTGCTATCCTGCATAGTACAGGTGCAAAGTATTATTCTTGGGGGAATTATGTTCTCCGCACATGAGGTAGGTTTTATTGTGGATAATACATTCCTCATCTCTTCCTCCGAGATGGGTCCAAACTGAAATTTCTTTTCCTCCTGTTGACCATATTCCCTGACCGGATTCAGCATTTCTATGTTAGAGGTTTCCTTGTCTGTACTATAGCGTCTCTAGCCTTCTGTATGTTCTATGCAAACGCCTATTGTACTCTATCACAGTCTTCTTGAGTACGGTCAAAAGCATGTGACAGGGCCTGTGGATTCTCCCTGGAGTTTAAGATATTAAATAGTTTACTGGTGGAGTTTGCCGCAGATGTAATTTCCTCGTTATAAAACATTTTCTTGGCTTCTCTAATTCATTCTTTATAGCTTTTGTCAATGGCCTTCCATAGATCTTTATTTTCCTGTGTAGAGTGTTTAAGCCATTTACTCTGCACACTCTTTTCTCCTTCTTAAGTTTATCTAATTCGCTATGGAACCATTTCTGGTGATTCTCGTTCTTTCTAACCATCCTAGATTTCAACGGCGCCTGTTGTTCTACTAACTCTTGTATCGCGGCCGAGTATTTTTGTAGCATAACTTCACAAGTGTCCTCATCCTGAAGACAATCTAGTGTCTGACTCCTACACTGTTCAGGTGTGTAGGCCTTAAGTTATTGAAATTTCTACTTAAAACGTTTTCTTGCTTATTGGGCGTTTTTCTGCTAATTTTTACCTCGAAAGAGACCTTGCAATGATCGGACCAAATGCATGGAGATGTTTTCACCGCCTGAAACTCCAGGTTCTGTGCTATAACCCAATCCAACTGATTTCCCTTAGCTGTTGTGGGTTCCTGATAAATTACCTTAAAGTCAATATTATTGAACATTTTTTCCAAGTGGAGTGCATCTTTATCTATCAGGTTCCCTCGCCATCTGTTGAAATCACCCACCAACTGGGTTGCAGTGTTGGGGGACCTCAGGTTAAGTACAGGGTAAGTTCGTTTGTGAGAACCGAACTCAGTGAGGGGGTTCTATATAGAACTTTGGGAGTGAATGGGTTGTGTCAGAGTGATGTACAACGTGGTTTCACACGTGTCAGTGGAAAAAGTGCCTCTACCCTTGACCTTGATGTGTTTGCTCATACCAGGGGGTTCGATTGGGTGCTTGATATGGGGGATTACGTTGCGTGAATAGTGACCATCTACCTCTGTGTGTATTGTTTAAGTTCTCATGCAAAATCCCTAAGGGGAAGATCTATGACAAAGCTGGTAGCATATTCTTGAATAACACAGGCGATAGCATTCAATGGCACCCTGCGAACCTAGCCAAAGGAATAATTATCTTTGTACAAATTATCCCGACTTTTGTTCATTTCTACCAAAATGCTGGAAATGGCAGACAGAACACAAGTGAGACTTTTACGACAACTATAGAACAGATAAAAAACTTAGTGGCCTGTACATGAGAATATAAAGCTGTACAGGAACGCACAAACATGACATTGAATAAACGGAATAAATTCTGTTAAAAAAATGTATCAGGAAAAAAAGCTTCACTCCTTAATTTTCACTATACTTTCGTTCTCCATATGGGACATTCATGCAGTTGGAGTTAACGTTAAAATTAAAGATGCTAAATTGGAATATAGAAAATGACTACGACAATATAAAAAATGTGCGGAAATGAGCGATGGCTATCCATTGCTCACTCAGCCACATCTAAGAATACAGTGGCAATTTGGAAAAACATAAGGGCAAATGAAAAGAGCGAAATACCTATAAATTGTATTCCTGAAAATATATGGGCTGAACACATAACTCAAACTTTGTTTTGGAAAATGAGATAAGAATTGAAATCCCTGACACACTGTGGATATGTAACGCAACGTTCTCAGACATTTGAGATATAATTGAACATCTAAATAGCTCTCGGGCATGTTAATGGTCTAATGAAAATGTCTCCGAGAAGCATTGTGGTTACATTTTGTAGAAATTGGGAAGTCCGGCTTCCTTCCGTCATCCTGGAAGGAGAGCCACATTCTCCCAATGTACAAGAAAGGCCAGAGCTGTGATCCCCGCAACTATTGACTCCTGGCTGTGCTCAACAGTCCCGCAAAAGTGTTTGCACGGATATTATTAGCTGACTTGAATGCCTGTATAAATAAAAATTCGATACTAAGTAAATATCAAACAGGCTTTAGAGCAGAATCAAGAACTAGCCACAATGTATTGACATTGGTATCTTCAGTAGAATATGCCTGGAAATGTAGAACAACTGAAGTATATACCCCCTATATCGACATCAGTGCTGCTTTCGATAAGGTAGTTAGGAACAATCTTTGGCACAAACTGCAGGCATGGAACATCCCACAGGGCCTCCTGGAAATGCGAATGTTACTTCACTCCAACACAAGTGTTAAAGGGCATCTCAATGCTATTGGCCAACTGTCAGCATCCATTCCCATAGCAACAGGAGTAAAACAGGGATGCATAGTTGCGGCAACATTATTTAATTTATATCTGGCCAACCTTGCAACGTCCTTCTGACCAAATATGTTATGTCCCGTCAAAGTAGACACACAGCGCATAAGCTGGCTTGGCTACGCAGATGATGTACTATCACTAGATTATACACCCAAGGGGTTACACAGTTTACTTGATAGTCTGGGAAGTTTTGCTTAACACAATGGACTGCGAATTGACACTGAAAAAAGTAAAATAATTGTGTTGGCTGGAAATCGGAAAAAATGGATGAACATGAGCTGGTTTCTTGATCACAAAAAACTTGTGTGTTACTTCTTACACATGTCTAGGAATATCCGTTGATGATAGTCTTAATTGGAAATCCAATTGTCGAAAACCAAGACTAAATGCTTGAGGCTAGTAGGTGCAGCAAGTGCTTTTATTGGAAGAAACAGTGGCTCTTGGTAAAGACAGTCCTATTACTATACACAATGAAAATAGTGCCTGTATTAACATATGGGACCTCATTCCGAGATTGGAGGTGGTCATGGCGCTATTTGCGCCATGACTGCCTCCAATAACGGGTCCGGCACCGGTATGGTTCAATGGGGATTTAGGGGTGTAGTCCGACCTTTGCGGGAATGGTAAGTCCCTATTGAGAAAGCCATTCCCCATTCCCATTGAGCCCCCATAGGGCTCAATGGGAATGGGGAAGGCGCTAATAACGGTACCCCAAATTGCGGTACCGTTATTAGCTCTGAAGTCCCTTAACGGGTCCCGTCCATAATGCCTGGCCAGACCAGGCGTTAAAGGAGGGACCTGCTAAGGGACCTCGTAGTAGGGCGGTAAGGGATTACCGGCACCGGTCTCCTTACCGTGCCCGGGATCCCTTACCGCCCTACTCGGAATGAGGGCCATGGTATTGAGATTGAGGCTGCTGGCCGACACGTGAGGCTGCACAATCACACTAGGTGACATAGCATAGACGCCATCTTGTATTAAGGCAACTCCATTTTGTTAGAAGCGCGTAGATATAACCCAGATAGGACACACGAAGAGCTGCAGCCCGTGCCACACACAACTGTGCTCGCAGAGGCCCACGCTTTCCACCCCACCCCACACTGCCTGGCAGATCCGCTAAAGGCCCGTTCTCACGAGCAACCAGACACTAATGGACAACAAAATAAACACTGACAGTCAGCCTGCCTGCCCTGACCCCGTCACGAACCCCCCAGCAGTAGACTAGATGGCACCTCTCACCCCAACCCAACTCGAGGCCCCTTAAACTGTGCGGGAATCATTTATGTGTTATATGAAGAGTTGACCAACGTTCGCTGCTAATGTAAAAAGAGGTGGGCAAAGAGACATGCAGTACAAATATTGTTTACAGTGCGCGACTATGTAAGAACTGGTTTTATAATGAAAAAGTGATATGCTAATATGCCTTGCTCTCTCTCTCTCTCTGTGTTGTCCTCGAAGCCCACCCTGGACGCTACCTCATGTTCGTGTGTCAACTATAAATGTGAAATAGTATGTTAAAGCGATATATGTATAAACCAATCCAAGACTCCATGTTTTGTTGTTCCACCTCTCACCCGCGGCGCAGTCCCCCCTCCCAGAGCAGGGTGCCGCGCTCCGAGCTGCAAGGCCATTTCCCCTCCTCCCCACCCAGGCCGGCCAGCGATAACTGATGCTCGAACAACATAGCCGCAACTCCCCTTCCAAGCCTGCTGGAACCATTTCAAACCTCCACCTCTCCTAGGGCAGAGACCTTTGCGACCTGACTCTCTTGACTTACGAGCTAACTCCAGGGCCCTGGACACATGCCCCCCACGGCCCTTCGGTATCCCAGATGACCCCAAGTTAATGGGCCTCAAAGAAGAAGGCACTCGACCATGAACCGACACAGCAAAACGCCATCCCCCACCCCGACCACCTGGGCCAAGCAACCGAGTAACCCATCCTGTGCCCCTAACCCTGCATACGGGCCCTCAAGGGTCAGGGCCCTCAAGGGTCAACATGTCCAAAGTGCCAAGGTGTCCCCACAATTGATGTATTAATGTGTATCTATTGCATATTGATATCCCTGTCTGTTTGGGTAACCAGGATCAAAATGAACTACGAGAAAGCAATACGTTAGACCGAGGTGAATGTGTGGCCACAAGGGCAAATGTTAGATTAGGCACCAATCATTGCTACATGTCATGTCCGGCCTTGCATACCGCCCTGATGAGCCCAGCTGACCCATCCATCCCAAAGTGGCACTGCGCTCACGTCCACCAATCCAGGAGTTGGAGATGTATACTAAGTATACCACCTAGCCTTCCCTATCCAATCCCAGAGACTATGTGCCCCCTATAGCAAGTGTCATTGATGACGTGTATTTGTAGTATAACTAACTGTCTTTGCTATTGTCAGACAGAGCGCTCTCGGAGTCTGCAGAGCCCTTTGCATGCCCTATATTAATTTTAGATAAACGAAAAACCTTTTATCTCACCCGCACTTGTCCTCGTCTTATTCCCGTTTGGGGTGTGTCCTTATTTGCCTCTCACTAAGGGGGGTGCGTTTCTGGGGACGCTTACTTTCACTAGTATGGAGGTAGCCATGCCGCTTTTAGCGGCATGGCTACCCCTATACCGGGTACCTGGTTCCTGGAATGGGGAAATACCGGGCCATTTCGACCTTGGAGGGCCCGGTAATACCCTATACCTGGAACCCGGACCCGGTACGTCCCCATTCCCTTTGAGCCCCATAGGGCTCAATGGGAATGGGGAGGATGCTAACAACGGGCCTGTTAATGATGGGCCCGTTGTTAGCATCCTGGTCTGCTAGCCGGTCCCGCTAAGGACGCCTGGTTTTACCAGACGTCCTTAGCGGGACCCGCGAGCACACCTCGTAATGAGGCGGCAGAGGGTTAACAGCACCGGCAGCTCTACCGGAGCCGTTAACCCTCTACCGCACTCCTCGTGATGAGGCCCAATGACTCTTAACAACAAAAATATAACCGTAGATTACGCAAAGGCCTTTATGAGCTTAGACAATTTCACCCATTTTGATGTATGGGGGAAAATATTCACTATTTATAATAATTGGAAGAGTGGTTGTCAAATTGACATATCAATAAACAACATAAAACAAATAAAATATTGGCTAAAAAAGAAAATCAGATCATTTGACCAAGAAAATTACTTGATACGACTCTAGAGCAAGTAAAATAGTGGACCCTTCATTGAATATATACATTCTCAAAACAGCCTTTCAAGTTATATCACAGCGTTTGCTGATGCATGGGTCATCAGACGGTACCTACTACTAAAATTGAACAAAAGTAAAGTACTGGAAAGGGAAGGAGCGAAGAAATGCCTACAACGCAACGAGCGCAACTATCGGTTATGTGGCGGCAACAGAGTCGAATCTCTAGAACCCATATTGACAGAATGTGAAAGTCTTACCCATATCTGTGACCTAATGTTGAAATCTTACAATAACTGTTTTAATTGTCGTGAACCTAGAGTATTGTGGAAAATGTTTTATGGACGGGAATGATGAGAATGTTATTTATTATATGATTAGATTTTATCGTAAATGCACTGAGGTATTTGAATTGTATGAAATTTGATATAATACTTTTTTATTCTTTTTTCTTTTAAACACATCGAACAAACATGTACTTTACCATTTAGTATTGAGTTAGAGGTGATACTCTTTTGCATGTATCTTGCACATTTTATAATTTTAAAATGGTTGTTTTTGTGTGTATATACAAAGCTTTCAGCTGTAAGTATATAAATAAAATTGAAAATGAATGATGTGTGCTGGGCAAGCTTGCCATTGCAGTTGGATAGTTTCAGGAGTTGATTCATATCAGTGACTTCAGTTGTAGTAGTTGTAGGACTATGGAGAAGGTGGTAGTATAGATCAGGCGGATTTGGAAGTGGGGGTTGATGGAGGAGGGGAGGTGTTTCTTAGCAATTATTTTTTCTCATAGCTTACGTTTTTTGGGGAAAGGGCGTTTTGATGGGCGTGCACCAGTCTTTGTCTTTAGGAAATAGAGCAGTGGGCTAGCCCGGGTTTTTAAGTCCTCTCAGGATTTTGAAAATGTCTTTGGAATTAGAAGTGGCTTCTGTGATTCTTGCGTTGTGAAGGTTGGTTTTAGTGCGTATGAGTGAGGTTTTATAATTGTAGGCAGCTGTGATG
This sequence comes from Ambystoma mexicanum, assembly GCF_040938575.1. Classification (NCBI taxonomy): domain Eukaryota; kingdom Metazoa; phylum Chordata; class Amphibia; order Caudata; family Ambystomatidae; genus Ambystoma; species Ambystoma mexicanum. The sequence goes on from NC_090923.1 coordinate 11,725,951, forward strand.
AAGGCTGTTCCAAGGCGCGGTTTCGATGGCAGAGGATTTGCAGCTCTTCCGTGAACTATCTGTTGTTGCGTCGATTTCTCTTAAAGCCAGGAATTTGAGGGGCCATATAGGCCCTTAGCTTTAAGGAGTCTGGTGTTGTAGTGGTTGGTGAGCAACTGTGGGATCTGGGTGACACAAGGTGACTGAGAGTTTATTCAGTTTGGGCAGGGGAGTATCTTTGCGTGTATTGCGAGCAAAGACATATTGAGGGAAGGGGTGTGATGGTTGGGGGTGAGTGATTGTGAGACCGTGAATTCTATTAAGTGCTGCTCGGTCCAGGGGAGCAGAGAGTTGGCTGTGATGGTAAGGCTAGTGATGTGGGTGACAATAGAGTCTAGAAAGTGGACTTTGCTGTGGGTGTGAGAGGTGACTATATGGGCGAGGTTCATTTTGGAGAGTAAACTGGGTGGATGTAGCTCGTATTTCAAGTGGGTCATTGCAGCCAAGGTTGAGGTCACCTAGCAGGATAGCTTTGGTAGTGGGTTTGATTAGGGGGACAAGAGGAGGGGAGTTTCTAGGTCTGATGTGCTTGTTTTGTTAGGGTGTTGGCAAAGGAGTCCAATAGTGAGTGTGGTCTGTGAATTGATGGCGAGCTTAGTGAGTAGCATTTCGCAGCTTGGTGTAATGGGGTTGTGTGTGTATCTTGGATCAGAAGAGAGGATTTGTGTATGCGGGCAACTCCGCCACCCAGTTTGTTGGTGCAGTCTGCTCTGTTGATGGGGAACCCAGGGGGCGTGGCAGGAGGGGGGTGCTGCTGTATTGTGGCGCCAAGCTTCTCTGATGGGTAGAATGTCAATATTGTGTTCATTGTCATGAGGTTATGAATCTCTAAGGAGTGGTCACATTCAGAGCGTGCATTGTGAGTGCCCAATTTAGTCGTGAATTGGTTGTGTGGTGTGACAGGGGAGCAGTGTTAGTTGTTGGTGTGTGGGGGGTGGGGCAGTAGAGAGGATGTTATAGGGGATCTGGCTGGTGTTAGGATGTGGTGGGGGGTTGTACGAGAGGCGAGTCTGTAGGTCCTAGATGCAGGCGGTATGGGGCAGTGGCTGGGTAGAGGGTTGGAGAGTAGGTCTGAGTTAGTGCTGGAGTGTAGTCTGTGCCTGGTGGAACCCATGCAGAGGTATGTGGGTGTAGGTTAGGTGGTATGGATAGTGTTGTCTTGATGTGAAGTGTTGGTAGGTGCAGTAGCGACAAGAAGAGGGAGGAAGAGGGCTGGGATAGGGGAGGTGGTAATGGAGTGGGAGAGTTGGGGGAAGAAAACTAGTGAGAGGCATGGAACGGGTATCCAGGGGAAGGTAAATTGTATGTGAGAAGTGCCTGAGTGGTATGGAGTTGTGTGAGTGTAGTGTAATAGCTGGTGGTATGAAATAGAAAGGGGGGGCTAGGGGTTAAGTGGCTGGCAGTGGATCTGAAAAGGGTCATAATGCGATTATGGCAACTGATAGAGGTCGTAGGGTGCTTAGCTTCAGTACTATGATCCAGGTGTGGCCGGGCGCTTATCTTCTTGGTAAGGATTAGCTTTGGTAGAAGATCGTCAACATGGAATGGCGAGTGGGTGTTACGGCGTGTGGCACGAACAAAGGGCATAGAGATGTTGGTAAAAGGTTTTTTTACAAGGGGAATGGTATCATGCGCGCGCATGCCCTGGCTAGAGGCTGGCATCGCCTGCCGGCGTGTTTCCTCATCCTGTTGTTGACGAGGACCTGGCCAATCGGGCGATCCAGGAGGCAGAGCATCTTGGAGCACTGGAGCACAGCAGCGTGCTTCAGTAGAGATGTGTGTAGGTTCCGGGGCAGTGATGGCGGCAGCCATCTTTACAAGGAGCATGGGCTCATGTGTGTCTTTTTGGGGCCCGGGTCGGCTGGCTTTGTGGGAGTTCAGCATTAGTATTGCTGTTACCTCGATGGCAGCAGGGTGTAGAGGGATCTTCTAATATGGCCACCACAACATTAAGAGGGGAACGGTGCGGCTGATGTGGTATTGATTATGGGAATTGCCGATTGATCCATTCATGCGCCTTTAGGATATTGCGAGTTGTGTCTTCTCTGAACTGTGGCCATGAAAAATACATGGTTTAAACACCACTTATTTGTTGTTTCCTATGTTATTTAAGTATTTTTAAATGTCAAATTTACTATTTGGATTGTGTTTTCTGACCGCTGCAGCCTGGGTTGCCCCTAGGCCAAAGGTTGCTAGTCCTCCCACACACACATACATGAACAGACGCACACATTTACACACACTTACGTAGTGTCCCTAACTTCCATCTACTGGTCCTGCTGCGCCTGCGCACACTCGTGTTCAATTTAGAAACACCGTTCAGATCGGTCTCCCAGCAGGCTTTCTACATTGATCTGTTTTTCCATTTCATTTAAAATAAAACTAAAGATTCACTGAGGACCGAAATCTCCCCTTTGTACTCTTGATGGATTTTTTTAGCTGATCATAAGTGCAGGTATGTCCTGGATGGAGTATGCAATGGCAGACAAGACTCTGGGCCTCATCACAAGTTGGGCGGTATCCCGGCAGTAATACTGCTGGGATACCACCCAACGCTAATAGCGCTACTGCAACTTGGTCTGGAATATGCACCATATCACGAGTTGCATGTGCGGTAAATCTCCTTCCCCCATTGGGTCCATAGAGCGCCATTACTGCCGGCGGTGATGTTAGGCAGAATCCTGTGTAGTGCCCTTAGGGACCACTACACACAATTAAGACTACAAGTGGTAGTACAAGTTCACCTTTGGTACAAGCCTGTACTACACTGTTAAGGTGGTAGCAGTAGCGGAGCAGCCAGGCTTATCTCAAGAGTATTTGAGCAGTAGCAGAGATTACACAAAGGGTCCACAATTACTGTGACTCAAGCAAACACTGACTCAAGGTTTCAGGTAAAAAATATAAGTACATTTATTTTTAAACCATTTGTTGTAAAACACTTCACTTCTATAATTTCGAAACCACACGTAAAATACACTACACATAACCAATTCCACTTGTGCCAGTAAATTCAAGGTAAGTACTTTAGGATTTGACAGACCGGTGTTGCGATACTAACGCGTAACCGCGGATAGAAATGCTCACAAAGTCAAAACACACTCTGTACTTAAGAATTTCAAACAAGGGAAAAGTGAAGAAAAATCAAAGGCAATACTTTTTCAAGGCAAGGAGACTCGATGACTTGTTCAAAGAAACAGATTAAAATCAATAGGCCTGCGGCAAGGTCAATGTAGCAGATGCTCAGTTGCTGAGGATCACACGTTGAACAGTTCGAGATTCGAGATGCCAAGAGTTCGTAAGATTATCAAATGGAAGGAAAAGTTATAAGAAGGAGGGAAGAAAGAACAAATCTTCGTGGAGGTAAAGGGTTCACCCCGATTCTGGCTCGTCAGACGGAGAGTAAGACCAAGGGTGCACAGTACCTTATTCTGTTGGAGAAAACCTGGTGCCACGGCAGTTGTTCCTGGTAGTTCCTGCAGACTCACGGTTCCTGCGGCTTCAGTCGTGGGGACAAGAAGGAGGACGTCTGGAGCGATATGCACTACCCAGGGATGAGGCCAGCAGCAGCGAAAAGAACAACGATGGATAAAAGGTGCGCTCCTTTAAATCGGGAGAGGGCTCTTCTGATGGCTATCTTGACCACTACAGCACAGAAGTGATTTCGACCCAGGAAAGGATTCTCTGATTGAAGAAAAGATGAGCTGGTTGATCCCACCAGGCTCAAGGGAAGAAGACTCCGGACTGGATCTTCTTTTGTCATTGAAGGGTAGATAGCTCAGGACTGCAGCATGGCTTCACTGGGACTCGGGGCTGCAGCATCTGTCCTCTTCTCCGCTTCTCTTCGGTTCTTTGCAGTTCCAGTGGCGACTGTGCCTTCTAGCGCAAGAGTCCTTCCTTTTATGCCAAAATACCCCATTCACACATCCTGGCTGTCAATCACTCAGCAGGGGGGTTGTCCAGCCTGAAAACCATCTCAGCCAATCAACACAAAGTGCGACTAGGGTCTCCAAGGAGAACCTGTGCAGGGGATGACTACACCCCTCCCTTACATTCGGTCGACCTAGATACTCAGACGCCAAAGGAGTGCTTCTGGTCAGAAGCCCGCCAAAGGTTGGCGAACAAAGAGGCAAACCTGGTATGCCGCGCAAAGAATGACCCAAGAAGGATGTTAACAAAAAGAAATTGCGATTAAACCCAACCGGAGCCGAAATAAAAAGTATTTGGGCTAGCAGGTTTAAATTTTGAGGCTACTAAAATAGCCTAAAACAATACCACGTTATATGATATAATCTCGGTAGGAAAATTAGGGTAGATGCCACTGCCACCAGCGAAGTCTTAATCTTAAGGGAGCGAAACAATGCTCCAGGAGGTACAGATAAAAAGGGCTAAGAATTTACCCTTTCCAATACTCCATGTAAGATTGGGTGTACTGGATCTGTGGTTAAAATGACTAGGGGGTCATTAAGAAGTAGGAGGTAGGAGGAATGGTTCCATTCCGGGAACCATTCCCCATTCCCATTCGAGCCCCCATAGGGCTCAATGGGAATGGGGATGGAGCTAATAACGGTACCGCAATTTGCGGTACCGTTATTAGCTCTGAAGTCCCTTAACGGGTCCCTTCCATAACGCCTGGTAAAACTAGGGGTTAAGGAAAGGTCCCGCTAAGGGACCTCAGAATAGGGTGGTAAGGGATTTCCAGCACCGGTGTCCTTACCGGTGCCGGAAATCCCTTACCAGCTACCTCGTAATGGGCCCCTATGTAAAGTTAATGGCAACTTTATCCTTTTCTGGGGGACAGTAGTCAGCCCCAGAAATGGAGTCGGTGGGAAGTCTAAAAGACAACCCTGTGTCACTGCACTGAAGTTGCTGTGTAACACACAAAAGATTGGGACTACTGAAGTGGTGTACTCCAGAGTCCACAATCACAAAAACAGATGAAATACACATGGCAAAACACAGGTAAGAGTGGGGGAAAAGCTCACACTCTTACCAAGTGGAAAAAATAAACTCCAGAAATCTAGCAAAGCTGCTGGGAGACTCACTAGGTAAGGGAAATTAGCCATAGAATGAGAATTCTCCCTAACAGGTGATAGCGCCATAAATGCTTGAAAACAGCCCGAAAATTGTCATTTTTACCTGGAGCAAAAAGCTGGAGGTAAAAATGCAATTTTCCGCCAACTCTTGGTTTGGCTAGACCTTAAATTCGGCAGTAATACTGTTACTAATGCATTTAAAGGCTCACGTCAAACTCATGATGAGGCCCAGATCTGACTTCTCCTTCACATGCATACTGGAATACTCATAGTTTCTCGTATATTCTGTCGCACAGTAAATAACCTAGCACTGACAGTCTGACCGACAGTAGCCCGCGTATCCTGGGGTGACTAATTATGTACACTATTCACAAATACATAAATCTTATTCCAGGATCAATGCCCTCTGGGACACAAACGACAACATGTGTAATCAGTAAATGGTGCTGATCCCTTCTTGGATATTAGGAATGTTGGGGCTGCATTCCCATTGTTTACTGGAGATGTCATGAAAGCAATCCTTGCTCACAGTGCAGAGGGTACAGGGGCTTGCTGAGATGCAACCTAGGGTGCAATAATCAGAGTCCACAAAAAAGGGGTCTGGACCGGGTTATGGGAAACTGACAAGTAACAGGCCCATTTACACCCAATCAACAATGAAACAGAGTGCCCCCTCCCCACCCTTTCTGAGCGCTATCCAGTGGTGTTTTGAGAAGAGCAACAAAAGTGGTATCTCTTTGGCCAGTTATCTTCAGTACATGGCATTTGTATAAAAAATTAGGAAGACAAATGGGACGATATTGTAGAGAGTCTCCCGTACACTTCCCCTTATTGCCAAACATTGCATTATATTGGTCTCTTTGTTTGTGTCAATATACATTTGCCTTAATGTAAGGAAGTCATCAGTGATTACAGAAGAGATTTGCGAAACCTGCCTGATTAGTAGCAAACTGCTGATCTAGTGTCAAACACCTGCCTTTATCGTTTGAATCTGGAAATGTGGAGCTTTCAAGGGAGTTTAGTCATTGCTGAAGAAATAAAATGGTAGAATGTATATGCACGGCCCAGATGATTAAAGTATGCACTTAAAATGTTGGTTCACCCAGCCTGTGTTTTACTCTCATACTCTTGGAAACTAAATCAGTCTTAAAAAAAATGAACCCCACTATTCCTGCTGCATATGGCCTCTATCACATTATATGTTATCATCAGAGAACCACTGCCCTGCCCCCTAGAGTGCGTGTCCCCAATAGATGGCACCCTGGTATTCAACGTCTTATGAGCTACTACGTGAGTAATTAACTAGTGCACATCACTACTACTGAGAACCTGTCTGCCTGTTACATGTGATGCCTGCGATTGAGAATGTGTTGAAACCAATAACGTGCATCTCCTTTTATTTTAACAGGTGATTGATGCCCCAGAAATGCAACCGCAGTGATTGGTAGATTCTCTGGACTAATGCAGTGAAAAGCGTCATTATTAGAATATGCAATTTTCAAGCATCTTAGAAGTGTGCAAGTTTGGGGTCCAGTTGTCTTTTCAGAGTGTTCAGGAACTGAGACTGTGAAGCCTATTGGCTACCAGATGGCTTGTGTCCATGCATCTCCTTCATGGTAACATCCGGTAACAAAGGTTGTTCTATGTGTCAATCCTGGGGTAGAGGGATGTCTGCCATGAAAATGGCAATGCTTGATGTTCACCAAGAACATATTTTTTGTTTTCACTATTTTTCCTGATAGAACGCATGTGAGTATTATTTTATACACCTTCTGAAAGAAAGGTAGTTTCTTTGAAGCATTTTGAGAAACACTTGTAAATGGACAAAGCATATCCTTCTACAGAATATTTTCAAAGCTTCAATCAGTGGCAACATTGTGCTCTGAATTAGGGAAAAGATTTCGTGGGAAGTGTCCTCTTATGCAGTAAACTGATGAGAAACCTTGCACACATACAGAATATGGGAAACATTGCCATCTCAAGAACATACTGATTGCCCACATAAGAACATAGGTGAAAAACATTATCATTGCACTCAATTTTAGAAGTGTCCATTTGTATGATACACTTGTCTGCCCCCATAAAATGCACACAGGTGAGAAACCTCATGAGTGCACTGAATGTGGGAAAGGGTTTGCTCAGATGGGAAATCTTACTACCCACCAGAGAACACATACAGGTGAGAAACCTTATGAGTGCACTGAATGTGGGAAAGGGTTTGCTCGGAAAGGATATCTTCTTAGCCACCAGAGAACACATACAGGTGAGAAACCTTAGATTTGCCCTGAATGTGGGAAAGGGTGTGCTTGGAAACAAGAGCTTACTCAACACCAGAGAATACATACAGGTGTGAAGCCTCATGTGTGCACTGAATGTGGGAAAGGGTTTCCTCGGAAGGGACATCTTATTAGCCACCAGAGAACACATACAGGTGAGAAACCTCATGTCTGCACTGAATGTGGAAAAGGGTTTGCTTGGAAACAAGATCTTACTAGCCACCAGAGAATACATACAGGTGAGAAGCCTCATGAATGCACTGAATGTGGGAAAGGGTTTGCTTGGAAACAAGAGCTTACTCGCCACCAGAGAACACATTCAGGTGAGAAGCCTCATGTATGTACTGAATGTGGGAAAGGGTTTGCTCACCAGCAAGATCGTACTATCCACCAGAGAAGACACACAGGCGAGAAACCTCATGTCTGCACTGAATGTGGGAAAGGATTTGCTCGGAAGGGATATCTTATTAGCCACCAGAGAACACATACGGGTGTGAAGCCTTATGAATGCACTGAATGTGGGAAAGGATTTGCTCGGAAGGGATATCTTATTAGCCACCAGAGAACACATACAGGTGAGAAACCTCATGTGTGCACTGAATGTGGGAAAGGGTTTGCGCTGAAGGAACATCTTATTTGCCACCAGAGAACACATACAGGTGAGAAACCTCATGAATGCACTGAATGTGGGAAAGCATTTGCTCAGAAGGGAGAGCTTATTAACCACCAGAGAACACATACAGGTGATAAACCTCATGAGTGCACTGAATGTGGGAAAAGATTTGCTCAGAAGGGACATCTTATTCACCACCAGAGAACACATACAGGTGAGAAGCCTCATGTGTGCACTGAATGTGGAAAAGAGTTTGCTCAGAAGGGACATCTTACTAGCCACCAGAGAACACATACAGGTGAGAAACCTCATGAGTGCGCTGAATGTGGGAAAGGGTTTGCTCGGAAGGGAAATCTTACTAGTCACCAGAGAACACATACAGGTGGGAAACCTCATGTTTGCGCAGAATATGGAAAGAGCCTCACTGTGAACAGTAACCTTACTAGGCACCAGAAAACACATACATGTAAGAAACATCATGTGAGTGTAGAATGAGGAAAGAGCTTCATTGTGAACAGTAACATTATTAAGCACCAGATAAAACATGAATGAGGAACCATTGCAGTGCAGTGAATGTGGAGAATACTCAAGTGTTCTTATCTGTCCTACGAGAGGACATGTAGCTGGTGAACTCCCCTCTGCAATTGAAGCTTCAGAGAGGAGGTGGCACTTTTTCAATGGGTCTAAGTTTGGCATGGCTAGTTACTAAAATGTGATGACCATATTGACACAGCTGTTCCTATTTTCCTTTGGCACCCACATGGCTTTTTATGATTGGTTGAATCACTGCTATTTCAAATGCAGCCCTTCTGGAATATTCTAAAAGGAGACTGTACCTTCTGTACTAAGGTATCCATCCTATGGAACTCTTTGCCTAAGGATCTCATGCAGATTAATGGGCTCAACATTTTGAAAGTAACTATAGACCCTCTTTGAATATATGAGGGAAACTGTCCTATGAATTATTTTTCAAGACGCTGACTCTCACTAAATGAGAAACCACTTGTATAGGTGGTGCCAGATAACATTTACAGATTAGAGCCTGCATTGGTGAAGTGAATGTGGGAAACCTTTAGTATTCTCTTAGACCTCTTGGTTGCCTTTGACGCCATTGACCATTAGATCCTACTTAGTCTAAGAGAGGCCTGCCTCAGGGAATCAGCCAATGACCATTAGATCCTACTTAGTCTAAGAGATGCCTGCATCAGGGACTCAGTCTTCTCCTTTTTAGAATCCTTCCAGGGTAATAGCTGTTATTATGCCTCATTTGATATCAGAGTCCCTGATTGACATGTTTCGTGCCGCAGGATTGTACCTTAACCCCTTTTCTTAATTTTTTATGATCTACTCCTGGCCTGACTAATCGAGTCCTGCAGATTCCGATTCTGCGGTTGCAACACTCTGATCCTATTATGCTTTTGGGAGCTCAAAAAAGGTATCACTCTACGTTCACAGCTGTCTGATAACTGTGAACAAGTAATTGGTTTCTCAATGACTGAGAAATCTATATTGGTTGTTGTGGTTGAACAGGGTACTTGGCATGCTTCCTTGGCCTTCCTCTGAGCTTGGTGCTCTCACCATGTACCCAGGTGTCAACATTTACTGTGAGCTCTCACTTGTCTCCTAGATGCTGTGGTTGGCAGCAGTTTATTCCCACATTAAGTTGCTGCACAATATCCTCCCATTTCTTAGCCTTCATACTCGCTTGCTATAACCCTCATTATTTCCAGACTTGTCAATGGCAATGCCATTTTATTCTGTGCTCCCTGACATATGTGACTAACTTCAGGTGGCACGGAAAGTGCCAAACTGATTCTTTCAGGCGTTCAGAAATGTGACCTTATCACTCTGGTTTGTACAGTCTGCACTGACTAATCTGAGAGGTCATGTGACCTCTCAGATTGGGTTTAAGGTGCTGTGTGTAACCCATTGTGCCCTTTATGGCACACATCCCCCCTTTTCTGCAGTCCGTCCTTCCACCCTTGTCCTGTTTGTATATATAGTTCTATTCCTCTAGATGAGAATGTCCTGTTTCAGAAGGTAGCCAGGGGGTGTAGCTTTTTTTGGTTTTAGCTCCCCATTTCTGGAATGCCGTCTAAGATTGCACACCACCACAGACCATGTGACCTTTGGATGAATAAGTACCAGAGAGAATGCATTTTATTTATTTTTTTAAAAGAAGGCAGCTCTTAATCCCTGGTACTGGCTTGCCTGCTTTCACCCCTCAGGTCCATGGATACATTCAGCCCAGCGATACCAGCCACGCTTCACCAATGGGAGGTGTTCTACAGGTATTACTGACTAATCTGTAGAGGAAAAATTCATGTTTTATTTTACATGAATTGCTAGATAGAAAGATGCGCGAAAAACCAGGAGTTACATTCTTTTCTGCTCAAGTAAAAAATGCCTCTACTGGGAATGAGAATTATACTTTTACACCTCCATAAATTAATTTTACTTTCAACTTCATAACATATGGATTAAAACATTCCACACTGCAGCCCTCCTTAAAGTGGGAGAAAGTTGCATTCTCAGATGGATAATTAGACTGAGCTTGACAAAATGCCTGTAAAAAGGCAATGTTCATCAACAGGAAAACATGGAGAATGGAATCCATGAACTGGGATCTCCAGTATTACTGCCGACGTCTGTTTCCAAGAAACACATGACTCACCTCAAACATCCTCCTCACTGAAATCTACAGTGTTTCCATTTTTGTGACACATTCTGCGGCACTAGGCTCCTTTCCTCCCCAGGATCCCCTCTAGTGTATTACACTATTGCCCATCTCTAGTGGAACACTCTTCTCCTCAGGACCCCCTCTAGTCTGTTACACTATTGCCCATCTCTAGTGGAACACACTTCTGAGGACCCCCTCTAGTGTATTAAACTACTGCTTATCTCCAGTGGAACACTCTTCTCCTCAGGACCCCCTCTAGTGTATTACACTATTGCCTATCTCTAGTGGAACACTCTTCTCCTCAGGACCCCCTCTAGTGTATTACACTATTGCCTATCTCTAGTGGAACACTCTTCTCCTCAGAACCCCATCTAGGGGGTATTACACTATTGCCTGTCTCTATTTGGGGCATGTAAGATTAGTAGATAGTTCCCTGACCTGGGATTGGCATATGGAGGTGCAATTACATAAAGGAGGGTGCATGCCCACTGTCAAATCACTGTCTTACAAGAAACCGTTCTTGTGTGAATGGCCTGGAGAACATGTCAAGTGTACCATTATATTATATGGACATGTATTTTAGAAAAGTGACATTTTATAAATAGAGTAGACAGGGAAAATGATTGGAAATCAAATAATGCCTTTCTGTCTAAAATGAAAATGTTGTGGGTGTAATGATATCATTGCTGTGCTCTCTGAATTCCAAGTTGGAATAGTGGGCAAAAATGTTTAACAAATTAAAGTAATCCTGGAAAGTTGCCAAGCTGAATTCAAGCCTTGCCCACCTGTGTTCACAAATTGAGGCAATATGTCACTGTGTTACATTAAAAATAAATATTCATTAGTACCTCCATTTGTGTGTTAAATCTATTTCTTGTTCCTGTCTTTACTCTGGAGTAAACTACTTCCTGGAAAAGAGGCGACTGAAGTGTTTTAGGAAGTGGGGTGACGTCTTGCTTTCACTTTTATGTTAGAATGAATGTGATTGTTAAATTCTTGAACGTATTTATCATGTTTGTATTTCTCTGAATTTTCCTTGTGGTTACACAGCAGGAATATTGGTATGTGCAATGGTGAATTCAGACAATGTATGTTTCATACAACATATATAATCAGTCCATATTCACTGGCTGCCATGGGATGCGACGAAAATACAGCAGTGTTTCCACCTCTAGTTGTTAGAAGCTGGTTATGTGGGGCAGGAAATCTCAAAAAAGAACCAGGAGAACAAAGTGCCAGTCAGGGATACGACCAGAGTGTGATTTCGGGATGATTTGGGCATGTATGAACAGTGGGTACTCTGAATACAGGGGTAGATTTGTTTATTTTTATTTATTTGATGATAGATGATGCTGTGACAACTCCCCGGTGTCGGCACGCCTCTAAAAGCACACTACTACTTCCAGAAAGGACAAAGTGCGATATGTGAGGTGTCAGCAAGCCTCTAAAAGCACACCACTACTTTCAGGAAGGACAGAGAGTGTGATCGGTGAGGCGGGAGAGAAAATGACACGCAATGGAACACACCAGTGAAGGGCTCAGTGGCTACCCATGGCAGATTTACCCACTGTCAAATTATCAAAAACTACTGTGGGAAGCACCACCCCTGTAGTATATAACTACTGTGGGAAGCACCAGCTGTTCTGGCTGCACCCCTGTAGTGTATAACTACTGTGGGATCACCAGCTGTTCTGGCTGCACCCCTGTAGTATATAACTACTGTGGGAAGCACCAGCTGTTCTGGCAGCACCCCTGTAGTATATAACTACTGTAGGAAGCACCAGCTGTTCTGGCTGCAACCCTGTAGTATATAACTACAGTGGGAAGCACCAGCTGTTCTGGCTGCACCCCGTAGTATATAACTACTGTGGGAAGCACCAGCTGTTCTGGCTGCACCAGCTGTTCTGGCTGCACCCCTGTAGTATATAACTACAGTGGGAAGCACCAGATGTTCTGGTTGCACCCCTGTAGTATATAACTACTGTGGGAAGCACCAGCTGTTCTGGCTGCACCCCTGTAGTATATGACTACTGTGGGAAGCACCAGCTGTTCTGGGAAGCACCAGCTGTTCTGGCTGCACTCCTGTAGTATATAACTACTGTGGGAAGCACCAGCTGTTCTGGCTGCACCCCTGTAGTATATAACTACTGTGGGAAGCACCAGCTGTTCTGGCTTCACCCCTGTAGTATATAGCTACTGTGGCAAGCACCAGCTGTTCTGGCTGCACCCCTGTAGTATATAACTACTGTGGGATCACCCACTGTTCTGGCTGCACCCCTGTAGTGTATAACTACTGTGGGATCACCAGCTGTTCTGGCAGCACCCCTGTAGTGTATAGCTACTGTGGGAAGCACCAGCTGTTCTGGCTGCAACCCTGTAGTGTATAGCTGCTGTGGGAAGAAACCAGCTGTTCTGGCAGCACCCCTGTAGTATATAACTACTGTGGGAAGCACCAGCTGTTCTGGCTGCACCCCTGTAGTGTATAGCTGCTGTGGGATCACCAGCTGTTCTGGCTGCACTCCTGTAGTGTATAACTACTGTGAGAAGCACCAGCTGTTCTGGCAGCACCCCTGTAGTATATAACTACTGTGGGAAGCACCAGCTGTTCTGGCTGCAACCCTGTGGTATATGACTACTGTGGGAAGCACCAGCTGTTCTGGCTGCACCCCTGTAGTATATGACTACTGTGGGAAGCACCAGCTGTTCTGGGAAGCACCAGCTGTTCTGGCTGCACCGCTGTAGTATATAACTATTGTGGGAAGCACCAGCTGTTCTTGTTGCACCCCTGTAGTATGTACCTACTGTGGGAAGCACCAGCTGTTCTGGTTGCATCCCTGTAGTATATAACTACTGTGGGAAGCACCAGCTGTTCTGGCTTCACCGCTGTAGTATATAACCACTGTGGGATCACCCACTGTTCTGGCTGCACCCCTGTAGTGTATAACTACTGTGGGATCACAAGCTGTTCTGGCAGCACCCCTGTAGTGTATAGCTACTGTCGGAAGCACCAGCTGTTCTGGCTGCACCCCTGTAGTGTATAGCTACTGTGGGAAGCACCAGCTGTTCTGGCTGCACCACTGTAGTATATAACTACTTTGGGAAGCACTAGCTGTTCTGGCTGCACTCCAGTAGTGTATAACTACTGTGAGAAGCACCAGCTGTTCTGGCAGCACCCCTGTAGTGTATAGCTACTGTGGCAAGCACCAGCTGTTCTGGCTGCACCCCTGTAGTATATAACTACTGTGGGATCACCAGCTGTTCTGGCTGCACCCCTGGAGTGTATAACTACTGTGGGAAGCCCCAGCTGTTCGGCAGCACCCCTGAAGTGTGTAACTACTGTGAGAAGCACCAGCTGTTCTGGCAGCACCCCTGTAGTGTATAGCTACTGTGGGAAGCACCAGCTGTTCTGGCAGCACCCATGTAGTGTATAACTACTGTGGGAAGCCCCAGCTGTTCGGCAGCACCCCTGAAGTGTGTAACTACTGTGAGAAGCACCAGCTGTTCTGGCAGCACCCCTGTAGTGCATAGCTACTGTGGGAAGCACCAGCTGTTCTGGCAGCACCCCTGTAGTGTATAACTACTGTGGGAAGCACCAGCTGTTCTGGCTGCACCCCTGTTGTATATAACTACTGTGGGAAGCACCAGCTGTTCTGGCAGCCCCCCTGTAGTATATAACTACTGTGGGAAGCACCAGCTGTTCTGGCTGCACCCTGTAGTACATAACTACTGTGCGAAGCCCCAGCTGTTCTGGCAGCACCCCTGTAGAGTATAGCTACTGTGGGAAGCGCCAGCTGTTCTGGCAGCACCCCTGTAGTGTATAGCTACTGTGGTAAGCGCCAGCTGTTCTGGCTGCACCCCTGTAGTGAATAGCTACTGCGGGAAGCACCCCTGTAGCGTATAGCTACTGTGGGAAGCACCAGCTGTTCTGGCAGCACCCCTGCAGTATATAACTACTGTGGGAAGCACCAGCTGTTCTGGCAGCACCCCTATAGTATATAACTACTGTGGGAAGCACCAGCTGTTCTGGCAGCACCCCTGTGGTGTATAGCTACTGTGGGAAGCACCCGCTGTTCTGGCTGCACCCCTGTAGTGTATAACTATTGCAGTTTAAAAACATCCACAAAAAACGAATTAGATCCAAAATCTCCATTAAAAAAAAAACATGTTTTATTGCATTTGCATTTTCTTCCAGGTCTTGCGAGGCAGCCCGTGTTGGCCGATGCATTAGGACTGGGGAGTCCATCTTCAGGGCATCTAACTGTGAACAATTATAATACAAACAAATAAGCTTAAGATGATGACGCATAGGCTGAGTAGTGTGGGTTCACTTTGCTTCTCTTACCAGATCCCTACCTAAGTAATAAATCACAGACAATTTATGTGTATGGAAAAGTTGTAGGCAATAGGCATTTTATTTTCTTACAGAAAATACAACACAACAAAATAATTACACTGCCATATGCTTTTGGGCACATTTTGTCCAGTCCCAAAGTTGCCCAATGCTCCTCCTGAGTCCTTGTTATCCCTGAGCCTTCGTTCCTGGGCACATGCCACCTACGACGTGTCTTGGACCGTGTACCGAAAGAGTTCTCGGCGTTCCTGCTTCTGCCTCCTCCTTCTATTTTTGGACCGTGTACCGAAAGAGTACTCAGCGTTCTTACTTCTGCCAGCTCCTTCTTTTTTGGACCGTGTACCGAAAGAGTACTCTGCATTTCGGCTCCTGCCTGCACCCCTCTTCTTCCGTTATTATTGTAGGGTGGGTTGGGTGGCAAACGTTTTTCCTTCCCCTTCTCCAGGCACTAAAAGCCTACCCGAGAGAGGTGAGCTCTTACCTGGTTTGTGCCACCTCTCATTTTCCAGGCTTACTTATACTCCCCCCCGGCCCTTTGTTCCTTCCTGGGGGCGGCCGGGTTACCCCCCGTCCCCCTTGCTGTTACATTTCACACCTTCCCAGGTGCTGTTTCCTGCCCTTCCTGAGCTTTTGTTTCTTGTGGCACCGTTCGGACGCCCTTCCCTATGCTTTCGCCCTGTTTTCCCCCACCCCACGCCTAAACTCCCAGACCCTCTATCGCCCCACATTTCATGCGGCCCGGGGTCTGGGTCACGTTCCCTACAGCACGTGCGCTACGAGGCGCCTAAAGTTGCATGTCGCCTTCCTAAGACAAATGAAACCAGGGAAAACACAAAACCAGTCAAACGGACGGTTCTAACATAGGACATCGTTTAGATGAAAATCACATACCTACGCATTGTTCTGCGGTGAGTCCCAAAATAAAATTCTGGATTTCCTCAAACAGTTAATTCTAACACAATACAAGCACTAGCCTACTTCTCCTCTCTCGCACCAAAACACCTCTGAGCATCCATGCAGACAGACATCCCCAGTACAGGTACACCAGCCATTTAACACATCAACATTATGCTAGGAGTCACATGACACCTAGAAATCCCAACACAAGCTCAAATGTACACAAGTCAAATCTTACACATTGACCATAGCTGAACCTTTAAACCTCTCGGCCCACGCGTCCCAGCCAGGCGCCGGCATAGGAAAAACAATACTGTGGTTACTCCCGGCGGTTACTCCACTGCAGGCCACAGAGCTGGGCTCATCTGTTGCTGCCTCTCTGCACTGTCAAGAAGCATGTTTTACAGTTTGCTTTTTCCCTCACTGTGTATCCACAGTGTGTGCAGCGACAGTGCTATGAAGTACCATCCCTGGCTGAGACCGCATGCACACACGCAGCACGTGGCTGGCCTCCGCACTTGTGTACAGGCGCGTTATAAATGACTCATCATCTGTACCTCAGCACTCAAGAGTGTGTTCTAGCATGAGAAGAAATGCTCGGAATTCAAAGCCCAGTGAACTGCTCGCTTCATGAGTGTACTTCAAGAAGCACCATTGTTTGCCGATACGCCCAGCAGGCCCCTTTACACCATCTTTGTCTCTCTGTCGGTGGTGCAGCACAGAGCTCCTGGCTACCAACCATCACCACGGCCAATGTTGCATAGGACAAATCGTCCACGCAGCAGATAAGGCTTAAACTACTTCAAATGGACACATCAGATGGTAGTTACAAGGACAGGAGCAGAGAGGGAGTCCGCTGGCTCCCACCATGCAGGCTACCTGGTTTCAACTGCCATGGTGGAACACACATTCACAAAACAACATTCCAACGTTGACATAACATTCCACCAGGGACACCAGTCAGCCTCTGACACTCAAGACAGGACATAATACGCCCACTCTCTTTCATTCACTGAGAGCACAACCTGCACACAACCACACACGCAGCAACAGGATATAACACACCACCTCTCCTTCATAGACTGGCAACCCAACCTGCACACAACCACACATACAGGAAAAGGACACATCACACCTGCTCTCCTTCATAGACTGGCAACACAACATGCACACAACCACACACACAGCAACAGGACATAACACACCTCCTCTCCTTCATTCACTGAGAGCGCAACCTGCACAAAACCACACGCACAGGAACAGGACACAGCACACCTCCTCTCCTTTATAGACTGGAAACACAACATGCACACTACACACAGCAACAGGACATAACACACCTCCTCTCCTTCATTCACTGAGAGCACAACCTGCACACAACCACACACATAGGAACAGGACACAACACACCTCTCATTCATAGACTGGCAACACAATATGCACACAACCACACACACAGCAACAGGATATAACACACCTCCTCTCCTTCATTCACTGAGAACTCAACGTGCACACAACCACACACATAGGAACAGGACACAACACACCTCACCTTCATAGACTGGTAACACAACATGCACACAACCACATACACAGCAACAGGATATAACACACCACTTCACCTTCATAGACTGGAAACAGAAAATGCACACAACCACACAGACAGGAACAGGACATAACACAACTCCTCTCCTTCATAGCCTGGAAACACAACATGCACACAACCACACACACAGGAAAAGGACATACCATGCATCCTCTCCTTCCATGACTGAGAAGCAAACCTGCACACTCATACACACAGGTACAGGACACAACACACCTCCTCTCCTTCATAGACTGGAAACATAACCTGTACACAGCCACACAGACAGGAACAGGACATACCATGCATCTTTTCCTTCCATCACTGAGAACACAACCTGCACACAGCCACACACACACATAACACGCCTCCTCTCCTTCAATCACTGAGAACACAACCTGCACACAACCACACATACAGGAACAGCACATAACACACATCCTCTCCTTCACTGACTGAGAAAAACCCTGCACACAACAGCACACACAGGAAAAGGACATAATAGGCCTCCTCTCCTTCATTCACTCAGAACACAACCTGCACACAACCACACACACAGGAACAAGACATACCACGCCTCCTTACCTTCAATCACTGAGAGCATAGCCTGCACACAACCACGCACACAGGAACATGACATAACATGCCTCCTCTCCTTCATTTACTCAGAACACAACCTGCACGTAACCACACACACAGGTACAGGACATAACACACTTCCTCTCCTCATACTGGAAAACACAACCTGCACACAACCATACACACAGGAACAGAACATAATACACCTGCTCTCCTTCATAGACTGGAAACACAACCTGCACACAGCCACAAACACAGGAACAGGACATATCATGCCTCCTCTCCTTACATCACCGAGGCGACAACCTGCACAAAACCACACACACAGGAACAGGACATACCACGCCTCCTCTGCTTCAATCACTGAGAACACAAACTGCACACAAACACACACAGAGGAACAGGACATAATATGCCTCCTCTACTTCAATCACTAAGGAAACAACCTGCACACAACCACACACACAGGAACAGGACATAGCACACTTTCTCTCCTTCATTCACTGAGAACACAACCTGCACACAACCACACACACAGGAACAGCCCATAAAAAGCTTCCTCTCCTTCGTTCACTGAGAACACAACCTGCACACATCGACACACAGGAACAAGACATAACACACTTCCTCTCCTTATACTGGAAACACAACCTGCACACAACCACACACACAGGAACGGGACATAATACACCTGCTCTCCTTCATAGACTGGGCACACAACCTGCATACAGCCACAAACACAGCAACAGGACAGACCATGCCTCCTCTCCTTCCATCACTGAGAAGACAACGTGCACAAAACCACACACAGAAACAGGACATACCACGCCTCCTCTCCTTCAATCACTGAGAACACAACCTGCACACAAACACACACACAGGAACAGGACATAATATGCCTCCTCTGCTTCAATCACTAAGGAAACAACCTGCACACAACCACACACACAGGAACAGGACATAACACGCTTCCTCTCCTTCATTCACTGAGAACACAACCTGCACACAACGACACACAGGAACAGGACATAACATGCCTCATCACCTTAATTCACTAAGAACACAACCTACACACAACCACTCACACAGGTATAGGACATAATATTCTTCCTCTCCCTTATAGACTGAGAACACAACCTGCACACAGACACACACACAGGCACAGGGCATACCACGCCTCTTCTCCTTTATTCACTGAGAACAAAACCTTCACACAACCACACACAGAGGAACAGGACATACCATGCATCCTCTCCTTCCATCACTGACAACACAACCTGCACACACCCAACACACAGGAACAGGACATAACATGCCTCATCTCCTTAATTCACTAAGAACACAACCTACACACAACCACTCACACAGGTATAGGACATAATATTCTTCCTCTCCCTTATAGACTGAGAACACAACCTGCACACAGACACACACATAGGCACAGGGCATACCACGCCTCTTCTCCTTCAATCACTGAGAACACAACCTGTTCACAACCACACACACATGAACAGGACATACCACTCCTCCTCTCCTTCATTCACTGAGAACATAACCTGCACATAGCCACAACACGGGAACAGGATGTACCACACCCCCTCTCCTTCATTCACTGAGAACAAAACCTTCACACAACCACACACACAGGAACAGGACATAACACACCTCCTCTCCTTCATAGACTGGAAACACAGCCTGCACACAACCACACACACAGGAAAAGGACATAACATGCTGCCTCTCTTTCAATCGCAGAGAAGCAAACCTGCACACGCACACACACAGGTAAAGGGCATTACACGCTTCCTCTGTTTCATAGACGGGAAACACAACTACACACACACATAGCACGCCTCCTCTCCTTCAGTCACTGAGATCACAACCTGTTCACAACCACACACACACACGAACAGGACATAACACACCTCCTCTCTTCAATCACAAAGGACACAACCTGCACACAACCACAAACACACAAACGGGACATACCACTCATCCTCTCCTTCAATCACTGAAAACACAACCTGTACACACCCACATACACCGGAACAGCACATAACATGCTTCCTCTCCTTCATTCACTGAGAACAAAACCTGCACAAAACAGCACACACAGGACATAACAGGCCTCCTCTCCTTCATTCACTCCGAACACAACCCGCACACAATCACACACACAGGAACAGGACATACCATGCATCCTCTCCTTCCATCACTGAGAACACAACCTGCACACAACCACACACACACATAACACGCCTCCTCTCCTTCAGTTACTGAGAACACAACCTGTTCACAACCACACACACAGGAACAGGAGCTACCACTCCTCCTCTCCTTGAATCACTGAAAACACAACCTGCACACAACCACATACACAGGAACAGCGCATAACATGCTTCCTCTCCTTCATTCACTGAGAACACAATCTGCACACAACAGCACACACACACAGGTACAGGATATATCATGCTTCCTCTCCTTCTTATACTGGAAACACAACCTGCACATGACAACATACACAGGAACAGCACATAACATGCCTCCTCTCCTTCATTCACTGAGAACACAACCTGCACACAACCACACACACAGGAACAGGACATAAAACACCAGCTCTCCTTCATAGACTGGACACACAACCTGCACACAACCACACACAAAGGAACAGGACATAACACAACTCCTCTCCTTCATTCACTGTGAACACAATCTGCCACAATCACACACACAGGAACAGGACATAACACACCTGCTCTCTTTCATTTACTGAGAGTACAACCTGCACACAACCACATACACAGGAACAAGATATAAGACACCTCTCCTTCATAGACTGGAAACACAACCATGAACACTTCTCCATGCTACACAAATGCCACCCAATCCAACATGACCAAACACCCAAGCAGAGGGGAAACTGACCAAGAGGACCTAACTAACTCTCCAGCAGCGAGCTTGGGCCAAGAGTTCAACACTCCCAATCCACAGAACAGACAATTAACTCCTTATATTCATCTCTGCCACTAATGAATCTTGGGGCTGTGTAATGAGGAACCAATAGCGGCCAATACAGAACAAAACAAGAGGGAGGGGGATGAGTCTTTGATCACACCAGACCATATAATGACAAGTTTAAGAGAGACGTGGGAACAAGTAAAAGCCCTGACTACATGTCCCAGAAGGCCCCACCAATCAACTATCACACCGGACAATACAAATATAAGAGACACAAGAGAAAAGACACAAACTACATATCCCAGAATGCCCCAACGGATATATAATCAAAACAAAAGCCAGAAAATGGGAATAGAAATCAGACAAGGAATACGAAAAACCACGTGTCCATATAATGGGGGCTCCGGGCAGGCGGGGGTTAAATGCAAAGCAAACTCCATGAAGTTGAAGCTGGGAAGAGGTGAATTAGCCTCAGGTGTAAGGAGGCCAGGGCTGGGAACGCCTAATGCTAATTACTGGGGAAGAGACTCACCGGGGTTAAAAGCATCAGAATACAGCTCAACTGGTCTCTGTTTTGCAGGAGTGGAAGGAGGCTGACAGAGTGGACTCGGAATGGTACGAGGACAGTACCCCATATTGGTGGGCGTGTTAGAGAGAAAAAGGAAAACTCACCGGAATGTACCGTACCGGACCTGTAGTCAAATCTGACTACACAGCAGATGAAGAGGCCTGACTCCCAACGGCGGAAAAAGGAAAGTTTGGTTATTTACTGAAGTACAGCCAAAGCCAGTGTGGAACGACTGGCTCCGAGCACCGGCCGCAGAGCTTGAATAGAAAGGCTCTGAACCATTCGGAAGTGCTGAGTAAACGCTCAGGGCTGAATATTGCTGTTTTGAACAAAGAAAGACTGCAATTCCTGGGTTCTCCGTATTTTGAACTGCATTCATTTGTGGACAAGCAATATTGCAATCCTTGAGTTTTGTCTTTTGGGCAACCTGGAAGACCCTTTATTTTGGTTTTTGTTGCTATGAACGCTAAGTGAAGTTAATCGGATAAAGAGAAGTCCGGGTGCACAACCGTTTAACCTCTGGTGAGCTGTAAGAAATAAATACTATTGGATAATTTACCATCTTGTCTCTGGCTCACTACTTTACAGTGGTGGCAGCGGTGGGATTCACAGAGACACGTCTACCATGGAGGCAGTCATAAAGGCATTGGCTGAGGGGCAACAACAGTTACAACAACTAGTGCAAGTGCAAGGTCATCAGGCCCAAGCAGACCGACAAGCCCTGCAACAGGCTCTACAGGTACAAACTGCAGCCCAAGAGCAGGGCTGGGAAGCCCTGAGGATCCTGGGGGAATCGGTAGCGGCACAGAGGTCACATCCAGCCATTCCACCGACTGTGCTTCAAAAATACCAGGCGGGCGACGATCCCAGTTTCTTCTTTGTAAATTTTAAAAGAATAGCTAGAGCAGCACAATGGCCCCAGGACCGATAGTCTTTCTTTCTGGCGCCCCTTCTTATGGGAGTGATGCAATGAGCCTATCAGGCGGCCAATCCTAATGGGGACACCCCATATGCCAACATCAAGAAGTCAGTACTGGAGAGGCTAGGAATGGACGATGAATCATATAGGCTCCAATTCCGTGAAACCCGACTAAAAACCGGCGAAAGCCCAAGGCAGCTGTTTTATCGAGTACAAGATCTAACGGAGAAATGGTTACAGACCAATACAGCCACAATGGGGCAAATAAAAGAGAAGATAATGCTTGTACAGTTTATGGAAACCTTACCAGGGCCCATCCAGAGGTGGGTTAAGCAACATCACCACTTGACCCTGTCGGAAGCTATTGATGTAGCCACGGCCTACCAAAAAGCTGGAATCCCTTGCAGTGTTACAACGATACCAGGAAGACACCACCATGATATACCTTCCTTGCGCGGTAACAAACGAGGAGGTGCCCCGGAGCCGAGAACAAGGCCTGAACTGAAAACTAATAACGGCTCCAACCTAATGAAAGGACATATGCCCCAATGCTTTGAATGTGGAGAATGGGGGCACATTGCCCGGTTTTGTGCCAAAAGAAACAAAACCGAACCCATGGAAATAGGGATCTTCCAACCGCATGGAAATCGGAAGAAGCTGCCCTATGTGATAGAGGTGACAGTGGATGGACATCCACAACAAGCTATGATGAATAGCAGAAGTCGACAGACGGCCATACAACCACATGTGAGCGAACCTGATCCAGGACAGGTGAGATCTATTGACATTAACAGGCCGATTCATGGAATAATTAGCGCGGCGCAAGTGGGCAAAAACGTGCGATTCGCAGTGGAATAGCGAAAATCGCAGTGCAAGTGCGAAAATCGGACGAAAAGCAGCGCACATCGATTCATGGAAGGCCGTGCGTGAGAAAACCATTGGATGTGCGCTAAAAAAGTGCGCAGTGCACGTTGGCGCACAGGCCATCTAACGGCATGCGCCAGGTCACAGCGAAAATCGCACAGGCCACAGTGAAAATCGCACATAGCGCGGCACACACAACAAAAGCAGGCGGAACACGGGGCGTAACACTCAGAATGGGGACCAACTTGCCAAAATGTGGGCATCACGGGGGAAGTACAGGGTGCAAGTGCGCGGAACGCCCACACGCTCGCCTACAACACGTATTCATGGAATCGAATAGGGCAAAAAAGCGCACACGGTCAAACCAGCGCACAGGCACAAACACGACCGCCACAAGAAAGCAGGCGGTAGCGTCTCTGCGCCTGTAATAAATGAGCGCCAAAAGGTGCGCCAACAAATAGCACCTATATACAGCTGTGATGAATTTCCTATACTGTGGCCCTCCAGGACAAATGACGTGCAAAGGGGTACCCACAAACAAGGACACCCGCTGACTGAAAAATAACGTGTGCGTGTATTCCGGGGTGCGCGGGAAGTTTCACACGTGATTTGGCAGGGTACGTGGATTTCAGGGGTGCGCGGGAAGTTCCACACGCGATTTGGCCGGGTACGTGCACAGGAATTTCCACACGCGATTTAGCTGGGTATGTGGATCTCAGGGGTGCGCGGGAAGTTTCACACGCGATTTGGCAGGGTAAGTGGATTTCACGGGTGCGCGGGAAGTTCCACACGCGATTTGGCCGGGTACGTGCACAGGAATTTCCACACGCGATTTAGCTGGGTATGTGGATCTCAGGGGTGCGCGGGAAGTTTCACACGCGATTTGGCAGGGTACGTGGATTTCAGGGGTGCGTGGGAAGTTCCACACGCGATTTGACAGGGTACGTGCGCAGGAATTTCCACACGCGATTTGGCTGGGTACGTGGATCTCAGGGGTGCGCGGGAAGTTTCACAAGCGATCTGGCAGGGTACGTGGATTTCAGGGGTGCGCGGGAAGTTCCATATGCGATTTGACAGGGTACGTGCGCGGGAATTTCCACACGCGATTTGGCTGGGTCCGTGTATTTCAGGGGTACGCGGGAAATTCTACACGCGATTTGGCTGGGTGCTCCCAGGTATTCCCTGTACACCCTCCACGGCCCCTGCAGGCAGCCGACACCACAGGGGACTACCCTGCACACCTGCTCATGTCACCCAGCACCCCCACCCCCCAGCACTGTGGGGCACCCTCCACCAGGCCCCCACTCATGTCCCTTATCACCCCCACCCCCCAGCAGTGCAGGGGCAGCCTCCACCAGGCCCCCACTCATGTCTCCCACCCACCCCACCCCCCAGCCACTATGGGCAGCCCCCACCAGGCTCCCACCCATGTCTACCACCACCCCCACCCCCCCAGCAGTACAGGGGCACCCTCCACCAGGCCCCCACTCATGTCCCCTATCACCCCCACCCCCAGCAGTGCAGGGGCAGCCTCCACCAGGCCCCCATTCATGTCGCCTATCACCCCCACCCCCAGCAGTGCAGGGGCAGCCTCCACCAGGCCCCCACTCATGTCTCCCACCACCCCCACCCCCCAGCCACCATGGGCAGCCCCCACCAGGCTCCCACCCATGTCTACCACCACCCCCACCCCCCAGCACTGTGGGGCAGCCTCCACCAGGCCCCCACTCATGTCTCGCACCACCCCCACCCCCCAGCCACCGGGGGCACCCTCCACCAGGCCCCCACTCATGTCCCCTATCACCCCCAAACCCCAGCAGTGCAGGGGCAGCCTCCACCAGGCCCCCACTCATGTCCCCTATCACCCCCACCCCCAGCAGTGCAGGGGCAGCCTCCACCAGGCCCCCACTCATGTCCCCTATCACCCCCACCCCCCAGCAGTGCAGGGGCAGCCTCCACCAGACCCCCACTTATGTCTCCCAAACACCCCACCCCCCAGCCACCATGGGCAGCACCCACCAGGCTCCCACCCATGTCTCCCACCACCCCCACCCCCCCCTCCACCAGGGGCAGCCTCCACCAGGCCCCCACTCATGTCTCCCACCACCCCCATCCCCCAGCCACCGGGAGCACCCTCCACCAGGCCCCCACTCATGTCCCCTATCACCCCCAAACCCCAGCAGTGCAGAGGCAGCCTCCACCAGGCCCCCACTCATGTCCCCTATCACCCCCACCCCCCAGCAGTGCAGGGGCAGCCTCCACCAGGCCCCCACTCATGTCTCCCACCCACCCCACCCCCCAGCCACCATGGGCAGCCCCCACCAGGCTCCCACCCATGTCTACCACCACCCCCACCCCCCAGCAGTGCAGGGGCACCCTCCACCAGGCCCCCACTCATGTCCCCTATCACCCCCACCCCCAGCAGTGCAGGGGCAGCCTCCACCAGGCCCCCACTCATGTCCCCTATCACCCCCACCCCCAGCAATGCAGGGGCAGCCTCCACAAGGCCCCCACTCATGTCTCCCACCCCCCACCCCCCCAGCACTGTGGGGCACCCTCCACCAGGCCCCCACTCATGTCTCCCACCCACCCCACCCCCAGCCACCATGGGCAGCCCCCACCAGGCTCCCACCCATGTCTCCCACCACCCCCACCCCCCAGCAGTGCAGGGGTAGCCTCCACCAGGCCCCCACTCATGTCTCCCACCACCCCCACACCCCAGCAGTGCAGGGGCACCCTCCACCAGGCCCCCACTCATGTCCCCTATCACCCCCACCCCCAGCAGTGCAGGGGCAGCCTCCACCAGGCCCCCACTCATGTCCCGTATCACCCCCACACCCAGCAGTGCAGGGGCAGCCTCCACCAGGCCCCCACTCATGTCTCCCACCACCCCCACCCCCCAGCCACCATGGGCAGCCCCACCAGGCTCCCACCCATGTCTTCCACCACCCCCACCCCCCAGCAGTGCAGGGGCACCCTCCACCAGGCCCCCACTCATGTCCCCTATCACCCCCCCCAGCAGTGCAGGGGCA
The DNA here is from genome assembly GCF_040938575.1 of Ambystoma mexicanum. Taxonomy (NCBI): domain Eukaryota; kingdom Metazoa; phylum Chordata; class Amphibia; order Caudata; family Ambystomatidae; genus Ambystoma; species Ambystoma mexicanum. The sequence continues at coordinate 11,752,345 of NC_090923.1, forward strand.
GCCTCCACCAGGCCCCCAATCATGTCCCCTATCACCCCCAACCCCAGCAGTGCAGGGGCAGCCTCCACCAGGCCCCCACTCATGTCTCCCACGACCCCCACACCCCAGCCACCATGGGCAGCCCCCACCAGGCTCCCACCCATATCTACCACCACCCCCACCCCCCAGCACTGTGGGGCAGCCTCCACCAGGCCCCCACTCATGTCTCCCACCACCCCCACCCGCCACAGTGCAGGGGCAGCACCCACCAGGCCCCCACTCATGTCCCCTATCACCCCCACCCCCCAGCAGTGCAGGGGCAGCCTCCACCAGGCCCCCACTCATGTCCCCTATCACCCCCACCCCCAGCAGTGCAGGGGCAGCCTCCACCAGGCCCCCACTAATGTCTCCCACCACCCCCACCCCCCAGCCACCATGGGCAGCCCCCACCAGGCTCCCACCCATGTCTACCACCACCCCCACCCCCCAGCACTGTGGGGCAGCCTCCACCAGGCCCCCACTCATGTCTCCCACCACCCCACCCCCCAGCCACCAGGGGCAGCCTCCACCAGGCCCCCACTCATGTCTCCCACCACCCCCCAGCCACCGGGGGCACCCTCCACCAGGCCCCCACTCATGTCTCCCACCACCCCCAGCCACCGGGGGCACCCTCCAACAGGCCCCCACTCATGTCCCCTATCACCCCCACCCCCAGCAGTGCAGGGGCAGCCTCCACCAGGCCCCCACTCATGTCCCCTATCACCCCCAACCCCAGCAGTGCAGGGGCAGAATCCACCAGGCCCCCACTCATGTCCCCTATCACCCCCACCCCCATCAGTGCAGGGGCAGCCTCCACCAGGCCCCCACGCATGTCTCCCACCCACCCCCAGCCACCATGGGCAGCACCCACCAGGCTCCCACCCATGTCCACCACCACCCCCACCCCCCAGCAGTGCAGGGGCACCTTCCACCAGGCCCACACTCATGTCTCCCACCACCCCCACCCCCCAGCAGTGCAGGGGCAGCACCACCAGGCCCCCACTCATGTTTCCCACCCCCACCACCCCCCTGCAGTGCAGGGGCAGCACCACCAGGCCCCCACTCATGTCCCCTATCACCCCCACCCCCCAGCAGTGCAGGGGCAGCCTCCACCAGACCCCCACTCATGTCCCCTATCACCCCCACCCCCAGCAGTGCAGAGGCAGCCTCCACCAGGCCCCCACGCATGTCTCCCACCACCCCCACCCCCCAGCCACCATGGGCAGCCCCCACCAGGCTCCCACCCATGTCTACCACCACCCCCACCCCCCAGCACTGTGGGGCAGCCTCCACCAGGCCCCCACTCATGTCTCCCACCATACCCCCACCCCCCCCACCCCCCCGCAGTGCAGGGGCAGCACCCACTAGGCCCCCACTCATGTCCCCTATCACCCCCACCCCCCAGCAGTGCAGGGGCAGCCTCCACCAGGCCCCCACTCATGTCCCCTATCACCCCCACCCCCAGCAGTGCAGGGGCAGCCTCCACCAGGCCCCCACTCATGTCTCCCACCACCCCCACCCCCAGCCACCATGGGCAGCCTCCACCAGGCCCCCACTCATGTCTCCCACCACACCCAGCCACCGGGGGCACCCTCCACCAGGCCCCCACTCATGTCCCCTATCACCCCCACCCCCAGCAGTGCAGGGGCAGCCTCCACTCATGTCTCCCACCCACCCCACCCCCCAGCCACCATGGGCAGCCCCCACCAGGCTCCCACCCATGTCTACCACCACCCCCACCCCCCAGCCACCAGGGGCAGCCTCCACCAGGCCCCCACTCATGTCTCCCACCACCCCCACCCCCCAGCAGTGCAGGGGCAGCCTCCACCAGGCCCCCACTCATGTCCCCTATCACCTCCACCCCCCAGCAGTGCAGGGGCAGCCTCCACCAGGCCACCACTCATGTCTCCCACCCACCCCTCCCCCCAGCCACCATGGGCAGCACCCACCAGGCTCCCACCCATGTCTACCACCACCCCCACCCCCCAGCAGTGCAGGGGCACCCTCCACCATGCCCACACTCATGTCTCCCACCACCCTCACCCCCGGCAGTGAAGGGGCAGCCTCCACCAGGCCCCCACTCATATCTCCCACCACCCCCACCCCCCAGCAGTGCAGGGGCAGCCTCCACCAGGCCCCCACTCATGTCCCCTATCACCCCCACACCCCAGCAGTGCAGGGGCAGCTTCCACCAGGCCCCCACTCATGTCTCCCACCACCCCCACCCCCAGCCACCATGGGCAGCCTCCACCAGGCCCCCACTCATGTCTCCCACCACACCCAGCCACCGGGGGCACCCTCCACCAGGCCCCCACTCATGTCCCCTATCACCCCCACCCCCTGCAGTGCAGGGGCAGCCTCCACTCATGTCTCCCACCCACCCCACCCCCCAGCCACCATGGGCAGCCCCCACCAGGCTCCCACCCATGTCTACCACCACCCCCACCCCCCAGCCACCAGTGGCAGCCTCCACCAGGCCCCCACTCATGTCTCCCACCACCCCCACCCCCCAGCAGTGCAGGGGCAGCCTCCACCAGGCCCCCACTCATGTCCCCTATCACCTCCACCCCCCAGCAGTGCAGGGGCAGCCTCCACCAGGCCACCACTCATGTCTCCCACCCACCCCTCCCCCCAGCCACCATGGGCAGCACCCACCAGGCTCCCACCCATGTCTACCACCACCCCCACCCCCCAGCAGTGCAGGGGCACCCTCCACCATGCCCACACTCATGTCTCCCACCACCCTCACCCCCGGCAGTGCAGGGGCAGCCTCCACCAGGCCCCCACTCATGTCTCCCACCACCCCCACCCCCCAGCAGTGCAGGGGCAGCCTCCACCAGGCCCCCACTCATGTCCCCTATCACCCCCACACCCCAGCAGTGCAGGGGCAGCTTCCACCAGGCCCCCACTCATGTCTCCCACCCCTCCTCCCCCCAGCCACCATGGGCAGCCACCACCAGGCTCCCACCCATGTCTACCACCACCCCCACCCCCCAGCAGTGCAGGGGCAGCCTCCACCAGGCCCCCACTCATGTCCCCCTGCACCCAGGTCCTCAGGATGCCCAATCATGTGCGTTATGGTCAGCCTCCACAGCCAAAAGGCCCTACCAAGTAACCCATTCACCCACATGGAAATGGAAATGGAAATTACATGTAACACCCCCAATGTTCATAAAGCAAATGAACCCATGTCTGTCACACACAATGGTTGCAATTGAATGGGAAAACACCCAACATGCATGAAACCAATGAGATGATACCACACAGTGAAGTATGAAAACAAAATTGTATTAAAAAAAAATAGAATTCAAATGAAATGAAACAAACTACAATGGCAATAAAAAAAAAGATAAGCTGCATGTCCGTCAAAAAAATTCAAAACTACAAATCCAAATTCCAAAAAATGTTGTCCAAAGTCACATTAAAAATAAAATCAATCCGAGAGAGAAAAATAAATGCAAAGACCATTGCTCCATGGTGAATAAATAAAAACAAAAAAATAAAACAATCCAATGAAGAACTATGTACAAAACATCCAAGGGTCCATGAGCCAAACTGAACAAAGGAAACCTACAAAAAACCCTAACTAAAATGCAACTATATACAAAAAGTGGAGCAGTGTCTGTCGACTCCAAATCGTAAGAAGAAACAAAGGAAACCGAAAACTAAAGAACTATATACAAAGGCGGCGGGCAAGTCCAGCGGCTCACTCCGTGGTGTTCCGGGCCAGGGCATCATCAAACTCCTCTTCGATGTCCCGGAGGTGGTCCTGTTCCATGGCCCTGAGGGTCCGCAGGGACGATGCCATCTGCTCCTCCAACCCCCTGCGGATTGCCTCGAGGCACTCGGCCCGCCTCAGGGCCCTCCGCATGGAGTTCTCCGCCCTGACCATCGTGAGCCGCGCCTCTTCCACCCGCCGCCGCTCCGCACCGATCTGCTGGCCCAACCGCAGCCACACGGAAGACACTTCCTGTCCTGGGTCCTCCTGCCCTCCGGCCGATGCCTGCCCCTCCGATGTTGATGGCCCCGAGCCATGATGCCTCCCATGTTGACTCTGCTGCTGCCTCCGACGCAACCACCTCTGCCAGCACGACGGCATCCAGGCTGATGGAATCCACCGACGCCGTTGTGCACGTGCCCTGCCTGATGATGCCGGCACATCCTCCATCTGCTGGGGTACAGTTGCTGTGGTGTCCACCCCTGCTGGACCCCCGACTCCCGACTGTGGCAGGGATGGGATCCCCACTGAGCTGGCTGCATTGGTCAGGGCAGGTCCACAGGGGGCCCTGGTGGCATCTGGGCCAGAAGACGGCAAGGAGAACGACGGGCGTATAGCCTCCACAGAGGAGGAGAGGGCCGCCAGATTGGCCGACACATGCAGGAAACCCCCGAACATGGAAGATCCCAATTGGGCCACGTCGGCACGGTGCTCTTCGTGATGACGTGCGTGCTCCTCCCGGGAAGCACGCACGTCATCACGAATTGCACCCGCGCGCATCGTGACCCCAATCAGGACCTTCTCCATACGGCCACGGGTCCCCTCGTCCACAGGTGGAGGGGAGTCAGGTGACATGGACATCCCCTCTACCTGCGGACGGGCCTGGGACGGGGCATCCCTGCTGGTGCATGGTGGTGCACTCACAGGGTCAGGGACAGCGACATGCACAGGCCCCTCCACGGTGACCTGTGCTGCCTCCTGCCCCTGGACTGCACCACTTGCACCAGCAGGGATGCCCCCACCAGGTCCCATGTGTGCCTCAGTGGTGGCCTCCTCCTCCTCTGTGGAAACCACCAAGCTGGATGGCTCCTCACCGTCTTCCACCATAGCAGGCCCCTGTGGGGGCTCACCCACCCCTTCCGCTGCAGCCGTGGGGGCATCCCCGCCGCCCTGCTCCACAGCGCCATCTCCGCCCTCTTCTTCACTAGCCGCTGCGTAGAGGGAGACATAGAACACAAGCATCAGGGTATTGTACAATGGTCCCCTAGACAGGAAGCAATAGCAGATGAGTACCACTGTCAAAGTACACTTCCATCATGTCCCTCCACAACACATGGGTCAGTCCAGGCAAAACACACACAGTAACAGGCATGGTGCATGCCATGGACATTTCCATACATGTCCAATGGACTCTTGAAACATACAATGATATGGAACTCACATGCATCATGGGTCATGCCTATCACATGCACACACTTCACCTCAGTCACATCCATCTGGCCTCATACACCCCAAACACAGCGGATACAAGGATGACTAGGCTGCATCAGTGAACCTGTGCATTGTCACAGACATGTGTCATGCATCCATGGCATTCACAAGTCACAGACACGCAGGTCAGGCACACAGACATGGCTACCATATATGTACCTGGCATCAGCACCCATCCCTCACCCCCACCCATGTCCAGGAACAGAGACTGCCATGCTCTCATGTGTACAATCTGCATAGGGCTCCCCATGTCGCATTTAAACACATGCAACGACCATGTGGTTCACACATCACTGGTCGCACATGCATTACCATGATGTCCCTGCACACATACATGCGTACATGGCCTATGTCACACATACAGGCAAGTATCAGACAACCAGCACATCGCAACATGCCCTGTCTCACACAGCAATGCTTGGCCACTTACCGCTCAACTCCAGACGGGTCTCCCTCTCAAGGATCTGGGCGTGGAGCGCTGGGCGTACGCGTTCCAGGACCCTCATCTGGATGGAACTCATGTGGCCTCGGCCTCCCTCCACGAGGCTCCGGGCCTTCACGAGGGTCCTGGACCTCAAGTCCTCCCAGCGCTTCTTGATCTTCTGGATGTCACGGGTTGCCACCCCCTCTGCGTTGATGGCAACCACACAGTCGGCCCAGATCCTCTCCCGTCCTTCCTTGCTGGCGCGGGACGATCCAAAGAGGGCATCATACTGCCCCAGGACATGCTCCACCAGGACACCAACTTCGGTGGCAGTGAAGCTGGTGCCCCTCTGCCCCTCTGGCCTGGGGTTGCCACTGGTGCCAGATGTCGAAGTGCCCGACATGGCAACCCCAGAGGCAGGAGTTGGTGGGCAACTGGGTCCTGGGGCTGGACTGTGGAGCGATGTTATCCCAGTCGGGAGTCTTCTGTTCCAGCAGGGGTGGACACAGCAACTGGACCCCTGCAGATGGCTGATGTGCAGGCACCAAATGGCAGGGCACGGTGGCAGCAGGCAGGCAGGCAGGCAGCAGCAGATGGCACGTGGGAGGCTGCTCAGGGCACTGGGGGGCAGTAATTCGGCCTTCTGGGCAGGAGCGTGGTCTTCAGTGTGTTTTCGCGTGGCCAGCTTGATACGGAGTGATTTGGCACGTGAAAATCCTGCACGTCAGCGTGAAATTCGAGGAAAGGCCCTTAGCGCATAAGCGCGTCAGCACGCATACGTGATTCTATTGGACCAAAGGCCCTCAGCGCGTAAGCGCGTCTGTGACGTGACCCGCACGGGTGTTTCCCTCATAGCACGTGATGACGGAACACACGTGGAAAGACTGCACGTCAGAGTGTCATCGCGTGTAATTGGACCAAAGTGCACGCGTACACACGATTGGCCTATGGCCTATGTACGTGTATTTCAGGGGTGCGCGGGCACTTACACACGCGAGTACATCAGCGCATGTGTATTCCGGGGTGCGCGGGAATTTCCACACGCTATTGGCCTGGGTACGTGGATTTCAGAGGTGCGCGGGAAGTTTCACACGCTCGCCTACAACACGCGCAAAGAAACACGTACGCCAGTAGGAAGCAGGCATACGTCGACCCGCGACGCATACATTTGCGCGCAAAAAACTAACAAGCTCAGACGCCAGGATGAATATACCGTTCCTAGCAGCAGTGGCCGTGGGCTACCAAAGGAGGAGGAGGAGGATAGTCAGGCCCAGAATTTTCACACTCAGAACCAGCCTTTTTGGGATGCCTGATGACCAGGTGTATGGGAGGTACAGGTTTCCACCACACATAATACTGGACCTGGTGAGTGAGTGGGAGGATGACCTCACATCACCCACCCTGTGCTCCCAAGCACTCAGCCCCCTGGAGAAGGTCCTCAATGTACTGCACTTCTTAGCCACTGGATCATTTCAGCGGACAAGTGCCATAGTGGGTGGGGTGTCACAGGCCATGCAGTCACGCTGCCTACACCAGGTCTTGAACATCATCACTGCACGCCCATCAGTCCGCAGGCACATATACCTGCCCAGAACACCTGCAGAAAGGCATGCTGCCGCCCTGGATTTTTACGGTGTGGCATGATTCCCCAAAGTGCTAGGTGCCATCGACTGCACCCATGTGGCTCTACGTCCCCCCAGGGCATCTGAGCACATCTATAGGAACCGCAAGCACTGGCATTCCATCAACGTGCAGGTAGTATGTAATGCCAAGGGAATCATCACCTCAGTATATGCCAACTATCCAGGGTCCACCCACGACAGCTTCATTTACCGAATATCCACCCTAAGCCGGGACCTAGAAGCTGGGCGGCATGACGATACATGGCTGCTTGGTGAGTATGAATGCCCCTGCACATGCTTGCATGTCAGATACTGAGCAAGGTCACAACCCCACCAATGATACCCATCACCACCTCCACAGGGGACAGTGCGTACCCTCTCAGCCCCCACATGATGATGCCAATTCGGAACCCCACCACACCACCCGAGGTAAGATATAACACAGCCCACATTGCAACCTGGGGCATAGTGGAGCGCACATTCGGAGTGCTTAAGTCACGCTTTCGCTCCCTTGACCGTTATGGCGGGCAGCTGTTATACGCTCCCCCAGTAGTGTGCAGGATCATAGTTGCAGCAAGTGTCCTGCACAACGTTGCAACACGCCGGGGCCTGGCCGTGGACATGGTGGTGCTCCCACATCCCCAACCACCTGCCCGCCCGCTGCGCATGGGAGGGGAAAGGGCACGGGGGGAGGCAGCCCGTACACAGCTAGTGGCTAATTACTTCACATAGAAATCACACCCCTGTGGAGTGCACATAGCCCTGGCACATACCATCTGACAATCAATGATGACTCAACCTGACAATTATCCTGAATGTCTGGAGAATCAACCGTCAAAACCATACCAGCCTGAGATTGTTCACCTGGAAGTGTTACAATGTGTTCATCCCTACCTACACAGACAGCACCAATGCAGTTTCATGAAAAAACACATTCATGCAGCTAAAATGAATACCCACTTGCAAAATGCAACATGAGGACAGTGCCATGTCACCCAACCCATCCCCAGCACCGCCACACGACACACCATGCCATGTCATGCTATGTGCGGGTAAACAAAGTAATCCCCACAACATGACACAAGTGTCACAAAGTACAGTGTCCCTAATTGAAACTCGCGACACCTGAAATGCTCACAGTAATGCAGGACCAACAACACACTTGAGCAGGTATTTAGCAATAACACTTATCAGCTACTGACCCTCAAAACTACCATTAACATGACATTACGAATGTAAGAAATTGGTAGTCTCACCACCTGGAAATGCCTGTACTCCCACCACTTCCAACTGTACAGTGTTGCCGCCATGTAGAGTTGTAGGTGCACTGCTGCCAACATGGACTCCATCTCCAAAGTAGAGGGCCTTGTGTAGACATGAGGAAAGGACCTGCAAATTAGGAGGTAGACATGGATGATGAGTTACACATCAATGCAACATGCAATGTACAACACAACAGCAATATGCACTAGGAATGTATACACAGTATTGACTAGACTACCCACACATGTAGTGGGAGTCCAATGTCACCATGTACGTCAATGTCACTTGGGCACACCCTTTGCAAGCCCATGGAAAAGGGAAGCAGGAGGGGTGTGTGTGACAAAAACCCATGCATCTGAACCAAATACATGACAAGCCTGCATGTGCCCAGCCGCAATGCAGCGTATGCCCACGGGAGCCACACAAGGCAACACACTGTCCCAAAAAAAATAAAAAAAAATAATAAAAAAATGGCCATTAATGGGCCCGGGGGGGTTGGGGAGGCCACCCAGGTGGTCCGAGGACAGGGGGCACACCAAAACCCACCTGTGTGGATCTTGCAAAAAAAAAACACCTCCATGGGCTCATGGCCCACACGGCTACCCTATTGTGGGAGTATCACTGCTGTCGCTATTCTCACCCAGTGCAGCTGCATCCGGAGGTGGTGGCACTATGGGAGGCAGCCCACGCAAGGCCCTAGTCTGTTCCTCCATGGCTGCAAGCATGCCGGTGTGGTAGGTCTCGTTCTGGAGGATGAGTGTGCTGAGGTCCCCATGCAACAACTCACGGGATGCCCGGACCTCCGCCCTACTTGCCTGCATCTCAGCTGAGAGCGTATGGGTGAGATGCTCCAGCTGCTGTTCTGTCCTTCGGTTTGTTGAAGCCTCAAGCTCAACAAGAGTCGTCCTGAGGTGAAGGAGTTCCAGCCTCAGGGCTTCCCTGTGGCCCTGGGACTCTATGGAGATGGCTTCCTGCAGAGTCGCCAGTGCCGCCCGCCTGTCCCTGTTGGACGCCAACATGTCCTTTCTGTGCGACTGGCAATTGGAGTCGGTTGCCTGCTGTAGTCGCTCCATCAGCCTTTCGGGGGGGACAATGGAAGTGGCCACCCTATCCATGGCCTGAGCCATCATCTCTGATGATGCTGCCTGTTGGGTTGCCATACCGTAAATGGATTGCTCCCATGCGGTATTGCCAGGTGGCGTACGGCCACCATGTCGGCGGGCACCACACCTGTCTGGGGCAAGGCGAACTGCGCCTTGCTGTGCCGGCACTGCCTGAGGCTGCAGGACTGCATTCCCCCTCTGATCTGCTGGCCCAGGAACAGGATCAGATGTCGCGGAGTGTGACCCTGCATCCATAACCACCAAAGGCGTAGCTGCCAACACTGACATCCCCATTGAGGGTTCTAACCCTGGTGCAGGTGGGTCGGACAGAACAGAATCCCTCCCAGGAACACTCACCTGCGACGGCACGTAGGTCTCATCCGAATCAACACCTGAGTACAGCTCGGGGGAGGTGCAGCCAGAGACACCCCTTGAGAGCACGACCTGCAGCAGTTGTGGGTTCTCACCCACCACCACACCACGTCCCTCACTGGTGGTCGGTCGGCGCTCAGACCCCTCCTGGGTCTGCACCACCTCCACAACCCCAGCAGTATCAGGTGCGTCTTCCCCTGCAAAGACATAAAAGCAAACAAATGGAAACAGGCATTAGCACCATGGCACACAATGAGGGCTGAGAAGCAACAGAACCAGTACTTGATTGACACATGTCCCACATGACTAAAACCCTCCCATGCATGCACCCTCACTGCGTATGAAGGGTAGGCAAATGGCACACACTGATGACACCAAGATGGAAGATTAACACATTTTCTGCATGCTGCCTGGCAGTGGCATCACACATTGGCCTGTGATTGCCAGGTGAAATACACATGCCATCACACAGATGGCATGTACCATTGCTATTGAGTGAAGATGGAGAGGAGGGCAGCACTTATTCATTCAGTCCAGTTCCCTCACGTAATAGCTTTTCTAATTCAAACAGGTCTGATTTGCACCTGGAGCTGCCAGTCCAAAATGGTCCGATTGCACAGGGACATGTCTAAACAAATGATATCCAGGTAACAAAGTCACTCCACTTTACCATAGCCATGTCAGACATGTGACTAGGGGACTGAGAAATGCCTAGTAAAAGTGGTGGAATGCAAACAATCTGCCTGAATGAACAGAGAAAAATAAGCAACAATGTTGTGGCAAGGTGACACTTCAAGGGCAACTCGCGTGCTGTTGGGCTAGATGTCTACTGTTGGCAGAAGGGATACTGCTATGGCCAAATGCTGCTGCGCAGAATGTATTGCATGAAGCACATGGGTGACCCAAACAACTCAGGCGCACACACCCTCACCTGGCACACAAACAGAAGCGCTCATACACACACCATGCACATGGATGACACACACATGCATGTGCACTCACCGGACAATTCCTCATAATCAGGCAGATCTCCCACGCCTTGGATCTGTTCCTCCGTGGCGTAGGTCCCAGCGACTGACTCATGTGGAGTGAGTTCCATGTCTTCTACTGGAGACCCACCTCCAGTCACTAGAGTTGCGGCATGACTTGAGGCCAGCTTATTCTTTGCCCTGCGCTTTAGGTCATTCCAGCGCTTATAGCAATCATTGGCTGTGCGCCTCACGATTCCAAGGGCACTTACGATGTCCGCAACGGTCTGCCAGTGTGCCTGGCGTTGTGCAAGTGTGGTCTTGGATCCTGCAACAATGACCATTTCGTTATCATGTGCGGACACATACTCGACAAGTGCATTCAGTTCGGCATCCGTGAAGCTGGGCTTCCTCGATGGGCCGGACTGTGTAGCCGTGTCTGGGGCATCAGCCTGTGCCGGACGAGCACTCTTCCTCTTCCGCTTGGAATGTGGTGGTGATCCTGAGTGTCCTACGCCGCTCTGGACACTAGGGGTAGGAGCCCTGGTGGACTCTGTATCAGGAGTGTGGGATTGCACACTCAGCATGGGAGTTGGTGCAGGCATTGGCTCAAGTGTAATGGTGTCAGGGGGAATGTCAGCAGGATGGACTAGGACCGACACTGTCCTGGCTGGGTGTGTGAGATCTGGGGTGGATGGAGCCGCAGCTGCCCCTGCAGCCTCTCCACCCTGCCTACTTGGGGCAGCAGATGACCTTGCTGCCCCTAATCCACGTGGCCTGATGACATCAAAGTGCACCAGCGCACGTGTCATAGGCCTGCTGACCTGGAAGTCAGCCATGGAGTCAGCCAGGTCTGGTGCCACAATGGGCTGGTCCAACAAGGGCTGAGCATGGATGGTGTCAGCCACATCACCCTCAACCAGGGGGGATTATGGGTGCCCTTCACTGGTCCTCCACACATGGGAGGACAGGGTCACCCTGCAAGTAACGACCCCATCCCCTACCGGATCCACCACGGCCACCACTTGTGGCTCATCCACCTTTGCCACCCTTACGGATTCCTCGCCTCCCAACCATGGCACTGATGTTAATGTGCGTATGGGAGTGGCTGTAAACTATTGTCCTGGGCAATTGGGGGTCAAAGGGGTTGGGTACCAGATGGTAATCGTACCCTAGTGCTCTAGCAAGGCTGAATGTGACCCCTGGGGAAAGATGACGGGTCACGCAACGCACAGGAAGCCCAAAAAAGGGAGATAACGTGCACGCAACCCCTCCTAGACCACGTGTGCCGAAAAAAAAACCTGCACTACGCTGTGGCACCCAGTAACACAAGAATGAACGTATGCGTGTGAAGGGGTAGGCTACACACGGGGCAAGCACAGATGTTAGATACGTGCGTGACTCACCGTCTGCCAGGAAAAAGAGCGTGAAAAAGAAGTGCGTGTGCGCGTTGGCAACACCCCCGCCAAAAGTAGAATTGTACGCTGTCTGAGGAGACAGGACAACAGTAAAAGGGAACGCTGTTTGAGGGAACAGGCCCAAGAAAACCAGAAAAAGAGAAAAAAGAGAAAAAGCTATCAGAGGTAACAGGGAGTACGAACTTGAAACGCCGTGAAGTAAATCGCGTGTGAAACGACAAGAAGTACAGATTTCACCCACTCGCTCTCCACGAAAAGCACGTACAAGGAAATGGTGTTCTACACGTACCTTTTATGCAGGCCCACACGTCCAGCGTCACTTCCGCGTGTACGCGCTAGGGCCATTTCCACCAATTACACGCTTTGTCACTTCCGCGTGTACGCGCTAGGGCCATTTCCACCAATTACACGCTTTGTCACTTCCGCGTGTACGCGCTAGGGCCATTTCCACCAATTACACGCTTTGTCACTTCCGCGTGTACGTGCTAAGGCCATTTCCACCAATTACACGCTTTGACACTCGGACGTGTCTTTCATTTTTTTAACACGCAACATTTCAAACGTGTGCCATATTCAACGTGCACGTGACTTCATAGACGCGCATACGCTGGTGGCCTTTGGGCCAATGAATGTACAGAAGTGTGCTGACGCGCTTACGCGCTAAGGGCCTTTCCTCGATTTACACGCAGACATGCTGGATTTTCACGTGCAAAATCACTCCGTATCAAGCTGGCCACGCGTTCACACACGGAAGACCACGCTCCTGCCCAGAAGGCCGAATTACTGCCCCCCAGAGCCCTGAGCACACTCCCACCTGCCATCTGCTGCTGCCTGACTGCCTGCTGCCCACGTGCCCTGCCATTTGCTGTCTGCCCATCAGCCAGGGGTGCTGTTGCTGTGACCACCCCTGCTGGAACCGAAGACTCCCGACTGCTTTTCCATCGCCCCACAGCCCAGCCCCAGGACCCAGTTGCCCACCCACTCCTGCCTCTGGGGTTGCCATGTCGGGCACTGCAACATCTGGCACCAGTGGCAACCCCCGGCCAAGGAGGCAGAGGGGCACCAGCTTCACTGCCACCGAAGTTGGTGTCCTGGTGGAGCATGTCCTGGGGCAGTATGATGCCCTCTTCGGAAGGTTGCGCGCCGACAAGGAAGGACGGACTCGGATCTGGATGGACAGCTTGACTGCCATCAACGCGGAGGAGGTGGTAGTCCGCGACTACGAACGTGTCAGGAAGCGCAGGGAGGACTTCAGGTCCAGGACCCTCAACAAGGCCCGGCGCCTCCTGAAGGCAGCGTATGCTAAGGGGCGCCGGGGCCACTTGTCGGAAGATCAGATGAGGGTCCTGGAACGCATATCCCCAGCGCTCCATGTCCAGGTCCTTGAGAGGCAGACCCTTCTGGAGTCGAGCGGTAAGTGTACATGCATACTGATTTTAAGCTGTGCGTGTGGTGTGCCAGGAGTGTGCAGGTTGAACATGTATTTTTATGTGGGCAAGTAGGGGGGGTGTACAGGGCCGTGAGGGTGACACATGCGAGCGGTCTCATGTGTGACACATGGATGGTGCTTGTGTGTGTGGGCTTGCATGGCACAGGATGTGGAGGAATGATTGTCAGGTGTGACATGGATGTCGATCGGAACACTGCGACAGTTGGCGGAGGTGTACACATGCATGCAAGTTTGGTGGTGTGTGTGCATGAGTAGTGTACTCCCTATGTTGCATGTGATGTGTGGATGACCTTTGGCTGCTCATGCTGTTGTATGTGAATGGATGGTGCTGGCTGTTGAAATATGGCTGTGGTATGGCTCATGTGTGCAAGTTGAAATGACATGTGTGTTGGGGATTGTGATGCCATGTCTGAGGTTTACCAATGCCACTCATGTATAACTGTCATGTGTGTATGAGTCCATTGTACAGTGCCCTGATGCCTGTGTTTTCTTTCTCCCTGTCTGCAGCGTCATCTGATGAAGAGGGCGGAGAAGGTGCTGTGGAGCACAGCGGCAGGTGTTGCACCACCAGCCGGAGACGCAAGGCCCGGATCCCCTCCCAGGTTCTGATCTCGACGGGGAGTGAGGAGTCCGGTGCCGGGTCCCAGGCCGCAGCTGCCGAGGGTACGTCCAAGAGGCGGAGGTTGGAGTTGGACTCCTCGGCAGCAGAAGGGGCAGCTGGGACCCCACAGGGCCCAACGGAGGAAGATGGCACGGAGTCATCCAGGTTGGTGGGGGGTTTGGAGGAGGAGGAGGCCGTGCAAGCGACAGAGGCGAGGTCTGGAGGTGGGGATTCCACTGGTGCTAGTGGTGCAGTGCAGGATCAGGGACAGGAGGCAGCACAGGCCGCGGGGATGCCTACCTCCAGACCCGTTATCAGGGAGGGGATTGGCTTACAACACCTGGCCTTCCTCTCCCTGCGGATGTGGCTATCCTGCACCAGGTTGAGCCTGTCCAGGGTGGGGTGGCGTTGCGTCAACGGGCCATGCGAGCTGACCTGCAGTCTTTTCATGATGAGTCTGCACGTCTTCTCGCATGGCTTGTTGACCGCGTTGACCCACTGGGACAGCTCACCAGGGCTGGATTCCTCCGTTTCCTGGACCTTGTTCTGACCCCCTCCTCCACGGAACCCCCATGCCCCAGTCATCCTCCATGCCATCTTCCCACCTATGTGTCACCTGGGTGTCCTGTGGAGCTGCCTCCGACCGTGCGGCCAGGCTGGTGGACAACAGATCCCTGCCACAGTCGGGAGTCGGACGTCCAGGAGGGGTGGCCACATCAACGACTGCACCCCAGCTGGAGGAGGATGTGCAGGCACCATCGGACAGGGCACATGGACAGCAGCAGCTGCAGCAGAGGAGGCTGCAGGTTGGAGCCACAATAGCTCGGGGCCTTCAACATCGGAGGGGCAGGCATCGGCCAGAGGGCAGGAGGACCCTGGACGGGAAGTGTCTTCCGTGTGGCAGCGGTTGGGCCACGCCATAGATGCGGAGCGGCGACGGGCGGAAGAGGCGCGGCTCACGATGGTCAGGGCGGAGAACTCCATGCGAGGGCCCTGAGGCGGGCCGAGTGCCTCGAGGCAATCCGCAGGGAGTTGGAGGTGAACATGTCGGCGTCCCTGCGGACCCTCAGGGCCATGGAACAGGACCGCCTCCGGGACATAGACGAGGAGTTCGATGATGCCCTGGCCCAGGACAGCACTGAGTGAGCAGCTGGACTGGCCCGCCGCCATTGTATATAGTTATTTAGTGATAGGTTTCCTTTATAGTTTATTTTTATTTGGAGTCAACGGACACTGCTCCACCTTTTGTATATAGTTCCATTTTAGATAGGTTTTTTGGTAGGTTTCATTTCTTCTGTTGGGATGATGGACCCTGAATACTTTGTACATAGTTGGACTTTGCATTTGGATATTTTTTTTACTATGAATATTTTTTTCCATGGAGCAATGGTTTTCTATTTCTTTTTTCCCTTCATTTCCTTTTTATGGACTTGAATTTTGGAGGAAATTTTTTTGGATTATCATTTATTGATTTTAATTTGAAAAGTGACAGCCAGCTTAATTTTTTTATTGTTTTACTTGTGTATTTTGTTTAATTTTGATTGCCATTACTGTTGTTTTCAATACATTATTTTGATTTTTTCATTCTTCAATGTGTGGTTTCATCTCATTGTTTTCATGCATGTCATGATATGGGTTTTCAGGTTCACTTGCAACCATTGTGTGTGTGTGAGACACATGTGTTGATTTACATTGTTTCCATTGGAGTAGTATCATGGGTGCATGTAATACTTGGTTGTGTCTTTGGGCTGTGGTGGCTGGCCATGAGGCCCATGCTTGAGGATTGTCAGGGCCTGTGGGCAGGGGGACATGAGTGGGGGCCTGGTGGAGGCTGCCCCTGCACTGCTGGGGGGTGGGGGCGGTGGGAGACATGGGTGGGAGCCTGGTGGAGGGTGCCCCACAGTGCTGGGGGGTGGGGTGGGTGGGAGACATGAGTGGGGGCCTGGTGGAGGCTGTCCATGGTGGCTGGGGGGTGGGGGTGGTGGGAGACATGAGTGGGAGCCTGGTGGGGGCTGCCCATGGTGGCTGGGGGGTGGGGTGGGTGGGAGACATGAGTGGGAGCCTGGTGGAGGCTGCCCCTGCACTGCTGGGGGTGGGGGTGATAGGGGACATCAGTGGGAGCCTGGTGGGGGCTGCCCATGGTGGCTGGGGGGTGGGGTGGGTGGGAGACATTATTGGGAGCCTGGTGGGGGCTGCCCATGGTGGCTGGGGGGTGGGGTGGGTGGGAGACATGAGTGGGAGCCTGGTGGAGGCTGCCCCTGCACTGCTGGGGGTGGGGGTGGGTGTGAGACATGAGTGGAGGGCCTGGTGGGGGCTGCCCATGGTGGCTGGGGGGTGGGGGTGGTGGGAGACATGGGTGGGAGCCTGGTGGAGGGTGCCCCACAGTTCTGGGGGGTGGGGTGGGTGGGAGACATGAATGGGGGCCTGGTGGAGGCTGCCCCTGCACTGCTGGGGGTGGGGGTGATAGGGGACATGAGTGGGAGCCTGGTGGGGGTTGCCCATGGTGGCTGGGGGGTGGGGTGGGTGGGAGACATGAGTGGGAGCCTGGTGGGGGCTGCCCATAGTGGCTGGGGGGTGGGTGGGAGACATGAGTGGGAGCCTGTTGGAGGCTGCCCCTGCACTGCTGGGGGTGGGGGTGGGTGGGAGACATGAGTGGGGGCCTGGTGGGGGCTGCCCATGGTGGCTGGGGGGTGGGGGTGGTGGGAGACATGAGTGGGAGCCTGGTGGGGGCTGCCCATGGTGGCTGGGGGGTGGGGTGGGCGGGAGACATGAGTGGGGGCCTGGTGGAGGCTGCCCATGGTGGCTGGGGGGTGGGGGTGGTGGGAGACATGGGTGGGAGCCTGGTGGAGGGTGCCCCTTCAGTGCTGGGGGGTGGGGTGTGTGGGAGACATGAATGGGGGCCTGGTGGAGGCTGCCCCTGCACTGCTGGGGGTGGGGGTGATAGGGGACATGAGTGGGGGCCTGGTGGAGGGTGCCCCCCGGTGGCTGGGGGGTGGGAGACATGAGTGGGGGCCTGGTGGAGGCTGCCCCTGCACTGCTGGGGTGGGGGTGATAGGGGACATGAGTGGGGCCTGGTGGAGGCTGCCCCTGCACTGCTGAGGGGTGGTGGTGATGGGAGACATGAGTGGGGGCCTGGTGGAGGCTGCCCCTGCACTGCTGGGGGGTGGGGGTGGTGGGAGACATGGGTGGCAGCCTGGTGGGGGATGCCCATGGTGGCTGGGGGGTGGGGTGGGTGGGAGACATGAGTGGGGGCCTGGTGGAGGCTGCCCATGGTGGCTGGGGGGTGGGGGTGGTGGGAGACATGAGTGGGAGCCTGGTGGGGGCTGCCCATGGTGGCTGGGGGTGGGGTGGGTGGGAGCCTGGTGGAGGCTGCCCATGGTGGCTGGGGGGTGAGGGTGGTGGGAGACATGGGTGGGGGCCTGGTGGAGGGTGCCCCACACTGCTGGGGGCATGGGGGGTAGTAGACATGAGTGTGGGCCTGGTGGAGGCTGCCCCTGCACTGCTGAGGGGTGGGGGTGGGTGGGAGACATGAGTGGGGGCCTGGTGGAGGCTGCCCCTGCACTGCTGGGGTGGGGGTGATAGGGGACATGAGTGGGGCCTGGTGGAGGCTGCCCCTGCACTGCTGGGGGGTGGTGGTGATGGGAGACATGAGTGGGGGCCTGGTGGAGGCTGCCCCTGCACTGCTGGGGGGTGGGGGTGGTGGGAGACATGGGTGGCAGCCTGGTGGGGGATGCCCATGGTGGCTGGGGGGTGGGGTGGGTGGGAGACATGAGTGGGGGCCTGGTGGAGGCTGCCCATGGTGGCTCGGGGGTGGGGGTGGTGGGAGACATGAGTGGGAGCCTGGTGGGGGCTGCCCATGGTGGCTGGGGGTGGGGTGGGTGGGAGCCTGGTGGAGGCTGCCCATGGTGGCTGGGGGGTGGGGGTGGTGGGAGACATGGGTGGGGGCCTGGTGGAGGGTGCCCCACACTGCTGGGGGCATGGGGGGTAGTAGACATGAGTGTGGGCCTGGTGGAGGCTGCCCCTGCACTGCTGAGGGGTGGGGGTGGGTGGGAGACATGAGTGGGGGCCTGGTGGGGGATGCCCATGGTGGCTGGGGGGTGGGGTGGGTGGGAGACATGAGTGGGAGCCTGGTGGAGGCTGCCCCTGCACTGCTGGGGGTGGGGGTGATAGGGGACATGAGTGGGAGCCTGGTGGGGGCTGCCCATGGTGGCTGGGGGGTGGGGTGGGTGGGAGACATGGGTGGGAGCCTGGTGGGGGCTGCCCATGGTGGCTGGGGGGTGGGGTGGGTGGGAGACATGAGTGGGAGCCTGGTGGAGGCTGCCCCTGCACTGCTGGGGGTGGGGGTGGGTGGGAGACATGAGTGGGGGCCTGGTGGGGGCTGCCCATGGTGGCTGGGGGGTGGGGGTGGTGGGAGACATGGGTGGGAGCCTGGTGGAGGGTGCCCCACAGTGCTGGGGGGGTGGGTGGAAGACATGAGTGGGGGCCTGGTGGAGGCTGCCCATGGTGGCTGGGGGGTGGGGGTGGTGGGAGACATGGGTGGGGGCCTGGTGGACGGTGCCCTACACTGCTGGGGGGGGTGGGGGGTGGGAGACATGAGTGGGGGCCTGGTGGAGGCTGCCCCTGCACTGCTTGGGGGTGGGGGTGGTGGGAGACATGGGTGGGAGCCTGGTGGGGGCTGCCCATGGTGGCTGGGGGGTGGGGGTGGTGGTAGACATGGGTGGGAGCCTGGTGGAGGCTGGCCCTGCACTGCTGGGGGGTGGGGGTGGTGGTAGACATGGGTGGGAGCCTGGTGGGTGCTGCCCATGGTGGCTGGGGGGTGGGGTGGGTGGGAGACATGAGTGGGGGCCTGGTGGAGGCTGCCCCTGCACTGCTGGGGGGTGGGGGTAGTGGTAGAAATGGGTGGGAGCCTGGTGGGGGCTGCCCATGGTGGCTAGGGGGTGGGGGTGATAGTGGACATGAGTGGGGGCCTGGTGGAGGGTGCCCCACACTGCTGTGGGGGGTGGGGGGTGGGAGACATGAGCAGGTGTGCAGGGTAGTCCCCTGTTTTGTGGGCTGCCTGCAGGGGCCGTGGAGGGTGTACATGGAACACCTGTGAGGACCCACCCAGCCTAATCGCATGTGATTATTCCTGCGCACTCCTGTAATACACGTACCCAGCCAAATCGCGTGTGATGATTCCCGCGCACCCCTGTAATACACGTACCCAGCCAAATCGCGTGTGATTATTCCCGCGCACCCCTGTAATACACGTACCCAGCCAAAACGCGTGTGATAATTCCCGCGCACTCCTGTAATACATGTACCCAGCCAAATCGCGTGTGATTATTCCCGCGCACCCTGTAATACACGTACCCAGTCAAATCGCGTGTGATAATTCCCGCGCACCCCTGTAATACATGTACCCAGCCTAATCGCGTGTGATAATTCCCGCGTACCCCTGTAATACACGTACCCTGGCTAATCGCGTGTGAAACTTCACGCGTATTCCTGTCATACACGTACCCAGCCAAATCGCGTGTGATAATTCCCGCGTACCCCTGTCATACACGTACCCTGGCTAATCGCATGTAAAACTTCCCGCGTACCCCTGATATGAACGTTACCCGCTTTGCGTTCCTTGTTTGGCAGCCCTGTAAACTGGTCCAGGGTTAGCGCAGCCCTTTGCGATGATTTAGCGATTTTGAAGGCTTTTCCTTGCGCAAGGGCGTTCTTGGTGGCGTTACTGGCGCTGCTGCAGGGTCGCTGCGATAATCTGCGCTACGGCTGGTTTGGGAGCCTAAAATCCATGAATACGCTGTGCGCGGAAATCGGTTTGGGCGCACGCGCCTGGCGCAGACAATGGCACGCGGACACTCTGCGCCAGCCGCTTGTGACACTTTTCTCGAAATTCTATGAATTACCCTATAAATGTGTACATGGGGATATTAAAGGGTACCCAACAAAAGAAGTGGTATTAGGGTTACAGGGGAAGGAACTACCGGTTAAAGTGGCCATTATCCCTACCCTACCCGTTCCCATCCTAATAGGAACAGACATTCCTGAGTTTGATCAATGGTTAAAGGAAGCCCCTTTTTCCCAAACGGAGATAAGAGGAAGGGATATAAGGGGAAAACTCAAAAAGAACCAGAAAAGGAAGAATAAACAGAGTGGGGAACAAGAAAAGGATATTGCCCTCATAGACTGGCGAGTGGGGGATCATCTGCCCTCCTTCCGGACTGAATCAGGTCTATACGAAACCTTCAAACGAGCCGGGAACAAGCATTAAAGAAAGAGGAAAACCCAGCTACCACTCCATACTTCAAGGAGAAACAAGGATTATATTATAGGGTGACACGAGGAAAAAATAACGAAGAAAAGGAACAACTGTTGGTTCCTCAGTCCTATAGGAAGACGTTGATTCAGCTAGCACATGATTATTCCACAGGAGGTCACTGAGCAGAAAACATGACAGGAAAGCGGTTGTTACAGAACTTCTACTCGCCTGGGATATACGCAGATATAGCTAAATCTTGCCAGGAGTGTGTCATATGTCAGAAAACGAGCAACCACACACCAGCCAAAGTACTCATGCAACGAATGGCCCTGATCAAGGATCCATTCCAGAGGATAGGAATGGACATAGTAGGGCCATTAGAAACCTCTAGTCAAGGATTTATGTACCTCCTATTAATAGTGGATTATGCCACAAGATACCCTGAGGCGTTCCCCTTAAGAGGAACCTCAGCTAAACAGGTGTGCAATGTACTATTACTTTTTTTTGCTAGGGTGGGAATACCCCTTGAGATCGTGACAGACCAAGGGAGCAATTTCATGTCAGTTGTAATGAAGGAAGTGTGCAAAACCCTAGGTATACATCACCTAAAAACCTCAGTGTACCACCCACAGACAGATGGTTTGGTGGAAAGATATAATAAGACCATTAAACAGATGATAAGGAGAGTCACCAGCCCTAACGGACTGGGGTGGGAACGGGTTTTACCATGGGTGCTAATGATTCTAAGGGAATCACCCCAATGGTCCGCAGGGTATTCCCCTTTTGAGCTGTTATTCGGAAGACAATCCAAGTCGGTGCTGGGATTACTGAAGGACAATTGGGAACAACAAGAAGAAACATCCCTCATGGACTATGTTCACGACCTGAGAGGGCAATTGGGGAAACTGAGGGATTACGCTCAAGAAAACCTGGGTAGAGCCCAAGAAAAGCAAGAAAAGTATTATGACCAAGGAAGCAGACCCAGGTCCTTGAAGATAGGTGACAAGGTACTGGTACTACTGCCTACCCACACTAATAAAATGCTGGCCCAATGGCACGGGCTTATCAGGTAACCAAAATCCTGGGACCAGTAAACTATGAGGTGGAACAACCCGAACGGAAAAAGAAATATCAAAATGACCACATCAACCTACTCAAGCTGTGGAAAGAAGGAACCCAAAGTGTGCTGTGTTCAACCTTATCAGATATGTCTGTCCCAGAACAATTGGTTCCAAACCAAACTAGTAGCATACAGGATGTGCAATTGGGGGAACAATTGAATGAGAACCAAAGAACAGAACTGTTTGATACATTGAACCCAGTAGCTGAAACCTTTTTGGGTATACCAGGGTGAACACATTTGGCAACCCATGCCATACCAACGGAGGAAGGAAAAACGGTACACCTTAGACCGTACAGAATTCCGGAGGCAAAATGAGGAGAGATGGCCAAAGAAATAGAAGAGATGCTGGCTCTAGGAACCATTGTACCCTCAAAAAGCGCCTGGTGTTCTCCAGTCGTCTTAGTGCCAAAACCAGACGGCTCCACCAGGTTCTGTATGGACTTTCGGCAGCTGAATGCCATTTCAAGGTATGAAGCGTATCCAATGCCCAGAATTGATGAGCTCATAGAAAGACTGGGTTCAGCCACATACCTGAGTACCCTAGACTTGACAAAAGGTTATTGGCAGATTCCCCTCGAACCGGCTGACCAGTAGAAAACAGCGTTTGCCACACCCCAGGGCCTGTTCCAATTCACGGTTTTGCCCTTTGGGCTACATGGGGCTCCAGCTACTTTCCAGGCCCTAATGGATAAAATACTGAGACCACATGAACGATATGCGGCTGCATATCTAGATGACATTATAATTTTCAGTAAAACGTGGAATGAACATTTATTACATTTAACCCAAGTAATACAGGCGTTAAAAGAGGCAGGTTTACATATTAACCCAAAAAAATCGAAACCGGCAGCCCAAACCACAAAATATCTGGGGTATGAGGTTGAAGGTGGTATCGTAATCCCATTGATAGACAAAATTCAAGCCATCCAAAAGTTGAGAATGCCAGAAACAAGAAAAGAAATTCGAGCCTTTCTAGGGTTCGTGGGGTACTACAGGAGGTTCCTGCCTCATTTCTCAACCATAGCAGCCCCCCTTACGGACGCTCTGAAAACAAACTGTCCTCTACAAATTGCCATTGAGGCAAAACAGGCTTTTCAAACGTTAATACAAATGATTTCCTCCAAACCCGTTCTACATTGTCCTGATTTTGCCAAAGAGTTCTATTTGCAAACAGATGCCTCAGGATGTGGATTGGGAGCAGTACTCTCACAGGGTACCGAACAAGACCTATGTCCTATAGCTTTCATCAGCAGGAAACTACTTCCACATGAGATCCCGTACTCTACTCTGGAAAAGGAATGCCTAGCAATCAAGTGGGCAGTAGAGACACTAAGGTATTACCTACTGGAAAGGCGGTTCACCCTCTTTACTGATCATGCTCCACTGAAGTGGTTGGCTGCACAGAAAGACTCCAACCACAGAGTCCTACGGTGGTTTTTGACTTTACAACCATACCACTTCATAACAGTTCACAAACCTGGAAGATATCAATTGGTGGCAGAGTATCTATCCAGAGCCATTGTCATGCCCGAACGGCATGAGTCTTTGGGGGGAGTATGTAATGAGGAACCAATAGCGGCCAATACGGAACAATACCAGAGGGAGGGGGATGAGTCTATGATCACACCAGACCATATAATGACAAGTTTAAGAGAGACGCGGGAACAAGTAAAAGCCCAGACTACATGTCCCAGAAGGCCCCACCAATCAACTATCACACCGGACAATACAAATATAAGAGACACAAGAGAAAAGACACAAACTACATATCCCAGATTGCCCCAACGGATATATAATAAAAGCAAAAGCCAGAAAATGGGAATAGAAATCAGAGAAGGAAGACGAAAAACCATGTTTCTATATAATGGGGGCTCCGGGCAGGCGGGGGTTAATTGCAAAGCTAACTCCGTGAAGTTGAAGCTGGGAAGAGGTAAATTAGCCTCAGGTGTAAGGAGGCCAGGGCTGAAAACGCCTAACGCTAATTACTGGGGAGGAGACTCACCGGGGTTAAAAGCATCAGAAAACAGCTCAACTGGTCTCTTGTTTCGCAGGAGTGGAAGGAGGCTGACAGAGTGGACTCGGAATGGTACGAGGACAGTACCCCATATCGGTGGGCGTATTAGAGAGAAAAAGGAAAACTCACCGGAGTGTACCGTACCGGACGTGTAGTCAAATCCGACTACACAGCAGATGAAGAGGCCTGAGTTCCAACGGCGGAAAAAGGAAAGTTTGGTTATTTACTGAAGTACAGCCAAGGCCAGTGTGGAACGACTGGCTCCGAGCACCGGCCGCAGAGCTTGAATAGAAAGGCTCTGAACCATTTGGAAGTGTTGAGTAAACGCTCAGGCTGTATATTGCTGTTTTGAACAAAGAAAGGCTGCCATTCCTGGGTTCTCTGTATTTTAAACGGCATTCATTTGTGGACAAGCAATATTGCAATCCTTGACTTTTGTCTTTTGGGCAACCTGGAAGACCCTTTATTTTGTTTTTTGTTGCTATGAACGCTAAGTGAAGTTAATCGGACAAAGAGAAGTCCGGGTGCATAACCGTTTAACCTCTGGTGAGCTGTAAGAAATAAATACTATTGGGTAACTTACCATCTTGTCTCTGGCTCACTACTTTACAGGCTGCCACCCCAAGTACTAACCTACCCACAAAGGGCAACCAGACTAGCACTTTGAGCCACTTGGAACTCCGACCTGCTTTTACCCCTCGCTGCCACCGAGAGGTTTTAGGGCGGCCACCCCTAAGCATGACACATAAGCAAGCCGCTCAATAAGGACATAACTAAAAATCTACCTGAATCCAAACACATGCCAAGGCTGTCGTTCGCCAATCACCTAATCCACAACAGCACACACATGATGACTCCAGACACACTAACAAAGATTGGAACACAAACCAAAAAAGAAAACATGGCATGAACTGTGCAACATTGCTACCAACTGTGTGCCCCGCAGGACAGCAAAGCTATACTAAAACCACAGCATGATTGTTGGACAGACAAACAAGCATCCAACCAGAGTAAAACTACTTCCCAGGTGCGGTAAGTGAGGCACTGAGTGCCACTGCTCAGCACCTGAATCTTCTCAGAGCGGACACTATAGGTATGTTAAAGTACCATACAGCACTGCTAACAATAAAGATTAAAGATGGATAGGTTTGCCATTACATTGGCAACACAAAAACATCCACATACACTGGACAAACCAAATACATGGGTTTAAGCAAACCCCAATCAATGAGCCTCGCAAAAACACCTAGAACTCCAGCAAGGAACTAAATAAGTTCCTCTACCACTATAACAACTCTCGCCAAGCAAGCTGAGAATCCTGTATCCCCATACCAGCAAGTCTAAAAATCACTTTTTTCTAATTTAAGTTTAAATTTTTTAATGTTCTTGGTTAAATACTCAACATTTAACAAACATATTCAAAATGATATTACATTAACGTACATTATTTTTTTTATTGATTAAAAAGGGTTACACATTTTTTTTTACAAAGGTTCTTACATCACATCATGTTATTCATCCCCTGTTAAGTCACAATGGAAGAGTGAACGAAAAGTCTTCTTATTGACATCAATTATATGAATGCCATTATTAGGGGGGAGTCTTAGATTCTTTGTAGGGTTTCGTGATATCAATGTTCTGTAGAAATTGTGTCACTGCAATAGTCTCCCTTGTCCTTTCTCCCTCCATTAGGCGATTCCACCAAATATCTTCATCATACTGATATAGGTCTTTGAACAGATGAATCATATGAATCGTTCACTCTTTCTCCAAACCTTTACAGTTCAGAAGAAGGTGTCTGATGGTTTCCTTTTGGTCCATCATTTCGCAAAATCGGCATAAATTTGTACTTGATGTTCCTCTAATATTTCTTATTTCGTTTGTTACGATGATGTTCAAACAAGCTCTCATGAAAGTTTGTCGAGATTGTCTATTCGGAAATGTCCTCAGATAAGGTCTTATGTCATATTGATGAAACGTTGGCCATTGACTTATACGTAGCTGCCGTCTCTTGAGTTTTTATCCAATCCAACGTTTCTAATTTAGTTGTCACTTTTGTAAGGTTATTTATCAGTTCAGTTTCAAATGATCCTATCTCAGCTGTGGTGCAATTGATTTTCTGTAGCCATGGTTTTAATACTTTTCGGTTTGGATCATACAGTTTGTCATGAATAATATTAAAGATAGTCGGTCGTTTGGGAAGAATCACTTTTCTCAAAAGCATCAGTCGATTTCTTTCAACAATGGCCTTTAGTGACGAGATACACAGTACCCTTCTAAATAAGACCATAGGTGTTTACGATGGTAAGTTCAACAGATGCCTCCAAAAGAAACTTTCAAGTTTCTGCCATAGACCATCTGGTAGATTTAGAAAAGCTTCTGCTCCATACACAAGTGTTGGTACAACCTTCATCCGATAGAATTGAATTATTGTTACCAGTGAGAATCTGCACAATTTTCTTTGCTTGAGCAGTCAATTTCTTTGTCTTGTCCCACAATTGTTTGTTTTCCAACGGTTCCCTTAAGTTCACTCCCTGAGGACGGCATGTAGGGGACGGTAAGGGGGGCAGACAGTTATCTGACAAGAGGGTTCTGGGTCGTCAGTAGATTAATGCGTTGGAATACTTTGTAGCAAAATGTTCGAATGTGAAACATTTATATCTATTCTGTCTTTTTCGGTCTTACCTCCATTGCAAGACTTTGTGATGGGGCATTCGGGTTCCAGCGGACTCCTATGTTCCAAGCCGTTATTGGTATCCCCTCGATGGCGTTGTCTTCTAAGTCACCTCCGGTCCTCGTCGGTGTTCTGTCGCATTGCTGTCGCGTGCCTGAGACTGCCTTGGACTGCCAATCTCTACTGCCAAACCCCGGGGCCCCTCCGCGGCTACAGGCGGGTTTTGTAGGCTAGCTCCTCCTCACAAACCAGCAGGCAGCGAAAACACTGAAAACAGACTTCAGGAAAGAGAGTAAAGCAGGGTCTGACTGCTGTGGACTGCCAAACTCCACCGTACATTAAAAGAAAAGAAGATGGAAAATAAAATCTCATATGGTCATTTTCATTTCATTGGTACGCAGGACATATTGTCAGTGTTTCTTTTGTCAACCTATTTACAAATGCATGAAATACCAATATGTTCTGAAAATCTGATTGTTTCTATAATCAGTGTGGTAGTCTCACCTCTAAAAATGCTCACCCATAATTTCTCTTCGGGTGACTGTTTGTAATATTCATAATATTTACCAAACAGTTTGTGCCATATTAATGTTAACTGTAGTCAGTCTATGACCAAATGTCTTAGTGTCTCCCTGTGTCTGTTACAGAAACTACATCGCCTCAATTCTTTAGCACTCTTAGTTCTACTACCCAGCACTTCCTTTTCTGGCCATAGGTTCATTCTCATTTTTAAGAACCCCTTCCAGATTTTTGGAGAGGGAACGCAATTTAAATATTTAGGTAGTACATTCAAGGCTCTGATTTCTTGGACAATTATGTCATTTGGAAATGCCTTGTATCTATAGCACTCTTGGATAGTATTAAATCAGTCTGCCCTGTAAAGTTTCTGCTTCGCCATCGTGGGTCTACTCATCGGCTTTTCCAAAGCTATATCCAATCCTGCTGCAGTCTCTAGCTCTCCTGTTCCCTCCCATGCCCTGAGCACGGCCTTAGCCTCTCATGTCACTACTAAAACTCAGGACATCATGACCACCCTTTCTTCCTCTAGCTCCTCCTCCTCCTCCTCCACCTCCACCACTCCAGGTCCATCTGAGGCCCTCACTCCTCCTTCTTTCTCCTCCTTTCCCCTGTTCACCCCTGACAATGTTTTTAGACAAGTCCGATCTATGAAAGCCTCATCAAAGCAGGTTCCCCCTGTTCTTCCAAAACCATTAAGGACAACATTGGCACCCTGGCTCCTGCACTGGCTGATTTCTGCAACCACTCCTTTGCCACTGGAACTTTCCCGTCTCCCCTTAAGCCCTCTCTTGTGCACCCCCTTCTCAAGAGGCCCTCAGCCGATCCTTTTTGTCTGGCTTACTATCACCCAATCTCCATCACTTCTTTCCTGGACAAACTCCTGGAAAAGCTGGCCATCTCCCAGCTTCATCTACATACTGAATCTGTTGATTGCCTCCATGACCATCAGTCTGGCTTCAGACCTGCCAGAAGCACTGAAACTGCTCTCCCGAACATCCGTGAAGACTTGCTCTCCAATCTTGAATCTAAACTCCCTTCTGTCCTCATTCTCCTTGATCTATCCTCTGCTATTGATGCAATTAACCATGCCATCCTGCTCAATCATCTCCGGGACAACCTTAGTATTTCTCATCAGGCCCTGGCCTGGTTGACCTCCTTTTTCACCGACTGGCCCTCTCAGGTCCAACTGGGGTCTTTCCTCTCGTCTATCTCTCTCTCTACTTCTAGTGTTCCCCAGGGGTCTAACCTCTCTCCCTGGATCTTCAACCACTACCTGGCACCTCTTGCCAACTGCATCGCTACTTTCTGCTCCAATGTTCAATGTTATGCGGATGACACTCAGCTCTCTTTCAGGCTCCCCTCAGCCACCTCTGCTTCTTCTCTCATACCAGACTGTCTGGCTGCAATGATCTCTGCTTTAATGTCAGTAAGACTGAGATCCTCCTCATTGGGACACCCGCTCCCTCGTTTCCCCTCTCTCTCTGGCCGCCCACTCTGGGTCCTCTTCCTGCTCCTTCCTGTGAGGCTAAGAATCTTCGACTCCAACCTCCCCTTCTCTCCTCACATCTCTGATGTCTCTAAGAAGTCAAACTATCAGCTGCACCACCTCAGAGGTATTCTTCCTTTTCTCACTTTACCCCAGAAGCTCAATGGGGATCATTCCGAGGTTGGAGGTAAGGAATTACCGGAACCAGTAAGGGTGCCGATGCCGGTAATCCCTTACCTCCGTATTCCGAGGTCCCTTTGAGGGTCCTTCCTTACCTCCTGCTTTTAGCAGGAGTTAAGTACGGGTCCCACAAAGGTACTTCGGAGGTAATTACGGTACCGTAATTTACGGTGCCATAATTACCTCCTTCCCCATTCCCATTGAGCCCTATGGGGGAGAAATAGAAATGGGGAAGGGCAAAAGGTGAATGGGGAATTACCGGTCCCTCCAAACCTGGAATGGACCGGTAATTACTCCATTCACCATGCCGGATTTGGGACGGTTCCGGAGCCAACCATGGAGCTAATTACTCCATGGTTAGCTCCAAACCTGGAATGAGGCCCAATGTCTCTAGAGCTCTGGTCCTCTATTGGCTGGACTATTGCAACAGCCTCTTTCTATATCTTCCTGCCTCTTCACTTCACCTTTACAACTTATCCAGAACAGGATTGCTAGATTTGTCTTTGGCCTCAAGCCCAGGGATCGTATCTCTCTAGCTCTAAAATCTCTTCACTGGGTCCCCGTGGCTGCAAGGATCAAGTTCAAGACCCTCTGCATCATCCACAAGGCTTTCTGGGGTTTAGGGCCGCTCTACCTCCAAATTTCTCTTCCAAAACATCTTCTTTCTCGAGCTCATTCATCTCCAACTCTCTGAGGGTCAGATGCTTCTCCAAGCAAAGATTTGGGGGCAGATCTGTCTCCTTGGCTGGGACCTCCATCTGGAACAGTATCCCTGCCTCTCTGAAACTTGAGCAGCACCACCTCTGGTTCTGGAAGCAACTCAAGACCTTCCTTTTTGCTTCTGCTTTCTCTCTCCCTCTCCCCTGCTGATGCACCTGTCTTCTCCGTGCACTGGTCACCTCATCACCCTCTGAACTCGGGCCCAGGCTCCTGCATTTCCAGTTGCCCTCTCACTGCCTGCGGGCTCCCCAGCCTAAGGGTCTTTATCTGCAACCCTACAGTCCCTTCTCTTTGCACTTATGAGCCCCCCGCTGGCTGGACTTGTGAGTTAGCAGCACTTCACCCTTCCCCTCCCCCTTTGGCACTTCTCCCCTTCCCTCTTCCCTGCACTTGCGCGATCTGATTGACACAAGGCCTAGTAAGATTGTTATTTTGTCCTCCCTTGTTATCCCCTCCTTGTCTTGTCGTGCCTAGAAACACTTGAGTACAGGAGCATTACAAATGCCACATCATATAATATCATATCATATATCTGCGATGTTTAGTGAGTTTAAGCTGATAGACCTCTGATAATCCCCCATCACGGTCCTCTAACATCTGTCGTAGAATCTGCAACATGATCACTTGTGGCCATAATGATCTTTCTAAAAAAAGACAGAAACTTCCATTTCACAGCCACAAGCAAAGAGGCTAATCCCAACTCATGACGATTATTGTGTATCGGGGTGCCTCTCGGTAGGCCCAATGTTCTTCTCCACAATTGTCCCTCCAATCTATTCCAAATCTCTGTACACAAACACCTTTCTCCTTCCACTCCATATGTCATAATAGGGACAACCTTGTGTTTATAGATGGTCAATAATGGCACATATGAAAAGCGACCAAGCTTTTTCTGGATTAGTAACCCTTGAGATATTGCTGTAGTTATTTTTAATTTCAAATCCTTTTTATAAGGGATTTCTGTCCCTGATGCATTCAGGAGACGGCCCAAATGTTGATACTCCAAGACCCTTTCCAGAACTATATTATCAACCTTTACCATCGTCATTTTTATTCTAGTGGTTTGTTTAGGGGCCAGGCACATTACCTTTGTTTTTGTAGCATTTCTTTTGAGCCCAATCTCTTGGCAGTACGTGTCCAGCTCAAGTAGTTGTTTTTTAAGACCGACCGGCGTCCGGTCTATCAGGACCAAGACATCCACGTATATGAACCATTGAATCACCTTTTACTACTGATGACAAACCATGCATGACTCACAAATAAGCAGGGGTGTGGAAGGCGTCCGAAAGAACACCATCACACAAAAAGCACACACACACACAACGATTGCATGTCTCAAATACATGTACCAATAAGCATGGCACCATCTTCAAAACACACATCCCAAGTAGACACACAAACAAATGCACACCAATCATTGCATGTCAACAAACTCTTCAGCCATAATGCATGTCATCACACCCAAAATTCACTTCTCAGGACTACTACACACATGCATATAATTTGCTAAGCAGTACAGCTTAGCACCCACCTAAAAATCCTCAGAAACTGTTTCAACTAATCTAAGACAACTAATGTTCTCGATGAACGTCACCCCACAGCGCACAAATAGATAAAAAATAAATGCTAACATCTTTAAAAGCCCAGTTTTTGAGCTCATGAATCCATGCTGCAGCTAGCAGCATCTGTCTTAGCCCAAATCTCCTCAAAATGTTAAACCAACAATGCAGTGCAACTCCTACACTCCAACACACACGCACCAACATTAACAAAGCACATACGATCAAAGCTCAATACAGTATGTATTCTCAAGGGCCCTATAATGCCACTATAGCAAGACCAATCACTATAAAGTAAAAAATCAGTTCCATACCCTCATAAATACATACATACATTACACGGCCCGCAGTAGCGGCCGTGTAGTTATGGTTAAGGTGCTAAACTCATAGGAAGAACACTTTTTGGGTGGCTTATAACGTGGCTCCCCATGGACAAATCCTCATCAAACTTTGTAGAAAAAGTATATGGGCCACTCTGAATTTTTCTGGGAAGTTGGGTGAGGTTTTGTGAAGGGGGGGCAAAGTTATAGGGGGGTCACAAATTCTTTTTTTCCATAGACTGAATGGACAAAAATTTGCGCACGCATACAGTTGAAACCGTTGGATGGATTTTCATCAAATTTGTGGCAGGAGCAGCGGCTTGCTCCCAAAAGTGTGCTTTTGTAAATTTGGTGAAAATCCGTCCAGTACTTTCTTTAAAAAAAACAGCTAAAATGTACATCTGAAAAAATGAGTGATATCGGGCTCTGCTCCGCGATCCCATTTCCTTGTTCGCTCCGCGGAAACAGTCTTATTGGGCCGAACTGTGGAATGCTTTCGGTGACCATTGGACACGCCCCATGGTTGGCTGGAGGGAAGCGTGATGTGCACCACGATTTTGGGTGCCACCTCCATGTTCTATATGTGGACGAATATATATGTCGAAAGAGCCTGGAAAACATACTATATGCTATGTGGTGGTGGGAAGAAGGGGTTGAAAGGGTTGGGGAGTGAGAAGTGGTTCATCTGATACATCTGATTAGGTGGAAGAAAATGATGGTGTGCCTGCCGTATTTGTGCGTACTGCGCCAATTTTGGGTGCCTCCACAGACGACTAATGCACGCAGCCTTGGTTACGGCACGATAGCTTGTGCATGACTTCTTTCTGTGGTGACTGGTGGCAGGTGAATTGCAGAAGGTGAGTGCATTGCACATGACATGAACATTTTCACATTGTGTGTACTAGGGTGTGCTGGCTGTGGTAAGCTCGTAGCCACTTCGATACAAGACTGGAGGCTTTGAACTATGAACTAGGAACTATGTGCCTTGGTTGTAAGTAGGTTTCACATTGTTCCCTTGTGTGTGTGGTTTGTCAGCATTGAATACATTGTTGGTTCCCTGGACGTGGTGATTATTAGCACATCGTACCGTTTTTAGACCATGGTTGAAGCTAATAGAGTGAACACTCATGCTGTGTGTCCACTGGGTGTAATGTTGAAATACTGTGTGCATAGAAGTGCATAGGGTTGACCTGCATATTTTATGGCCTTGGGTAGTATCCATTGCGTGGAGTGCTCAGTAGTGTACTCCACTATGAAGTACTCATTTTGTGCACTTCATAGAGTGCTGGGAGCAGGGTCAGTGTTGTGAAGATTTTGCTGTTCGGTTGACAGATACACTACACTATGTCAATGAAAGTGGTTAGGGGTCCTGGAGGCTGTGTTGTGTTTGTAAATTCTTCTAACTGTTGCATGTTTCCATGCATAGCTCTATTATATTGTGTAGGTTGGGTAGGAGTGCTGGTGGCTGCGGTACATTTGTGGATTGTGGTAGTTGGTCACATGCTCACACGCTTGGCTGCATTACGTTGCGGTGGGTGTGGCCAAGGTCTAGCCTCTTTGGTGCATGGCCAAAGGCTGTAGGTTGTAGCCCATGCACCCAAGAGCCTAGGCCTTGGCCACATCCACCATCGCCATGCATTTTTAACTTTGCCTCACTCAGAGGGTTGTGAGCTGTAAAGAAAGTTTGTGGAGCACATTTCAAACTTGGTATAGCACTAGAAGTTAGCTGACATGCGTAGATTGTTGGTCACATGAGTATGGTGAGTGTCACAACATCCTAAAGCTTTCAGTGTATGGCTGCCAATGCTGCAGTGAGGAGTCCTGCAGTGTGCCCACTGGCTGCACTATTGGAATAGTGTGAGTACAGAATAGACTGGGGTTGAACTGCATCTATTATGTGCATGGTTACTGTCCTTTGAGCTGCTTACTGAGTGTTGCAGTGCCCTATGCACTATTGGTTCTATGCAGTTAATACAGTGCTGGGAGTAGGCACAATGTTGTGCAGATATTGTGGCTTGCTTGCCTGTGACACAATACTTTGGGAACGGAAGTGGGTAAGGGTTCCTGGGGGCTGTGGTAAGTTTGTGGATTCTCCTAACTGTTATATGTTACCATGCATCACTGTGTTATGGTGTGGGGGTTGGGTAGAAGTGGCGCTGGCTATGTTACGTTTGTGGATTGTGGTACCTGGCCACATGTTCGCATGAATGGCTGCATTATGTTGTGCTGGGTGTGGGCAAGGCCTAGACTTTGGGTGCATGGCCAAATTGCCGATGGGTGCCGCTCAGGATGATTGTGCATGAAGAAATGTTTTACAGGAGGTGCTTTGGAAGGACATGCGATGAGTGTTCAACGCTAAAAATGCACTGATCTACAGAAATGATACTGTTAGATGCTGAGGTCTTGGATGTGCTTGATGCCTGCATGTGTGAACATTTCGCAGTATGCAATGAGGGAGCGCTGAAAAAAGAGCTGTGAAAAGGGATGAAGTACTGTCCCCGCTTTACTGTGGCATGGTCCTCGCTGTAGTTGGGAAAGCGCATAAGCCACATCCTGGCCTTTTGAGCATGGTGGCCATGGAAATGGAACTGCAGGGATTATGCAATTAGGTGATGAGGGTGTGGTTTACAGAAAGGGGCAGTACTATTTATTCACAAATCTGTGTGCAGTGAGGCTGGCAGAAATGGAGAGACGGAAAGTGCTCATCGTGGGTGATACCTTTTGTGCGACATCTGCACAGGTATGCCGAGCAAAGAGGCATAGCCGCTAATTTCGGATTGAAGGAGTGGATGCTTTTTGGGGCAGTCTGTATGAGTTCAGTTTCGGCGGTATGGTTCAGTTTTGCAGACATGTGTCCTCTGTCGCTACAGTTTATTGTAATTGTTTATTAATTTATATTACGCGCCAGGCCCGTGGGCATCTGGGCGCAGAACAGGTTACAGAGTTACATATGAGATAAAATATAAACAGATATACAGGGTATATACAGTGTGCAGAAATATACAGGTGAGCATGTTTCAATGTACATATATACAGTAGATATATTAGTGTATCTTGTTTAGGTGAAGTCTGCAGAGAGAGGTGTCTCTGAACAGACCAGGGGTCAATGGTCAAGGGAGTGCTGGCACTTTTTGACGTTAGTCTTAAAGCAGTGGAAAGGAGATATGGCGCACAGCAAGTCCGAGGTGGGGTTCCATAGTTGCGCAGCCAGGTCTGGAAAGCTGGCGCCTCCTGTTTTTTTAAGCTTAAATTTGGGTAGTCTGAGACTGTTGGATTGTGCTACTCTGATGGGTCATGTAGAGGTGTGTTTTGTGGGGTATAGGGGAGCCTGGTTGGACAGACATTTGTGTGTAAGGTTGAGTGATTTAAGCTTGATTCTGTTGTTTATGGATAGCCACTTGATATCGTGTCTCACGTGAGAAATGTGTTGAGTTTTGGGTATTGTTCTGGACTGTCTGTAGTTTAGTGGTGTTGTGTTTGCTGGTGCCTAGATAAAGGGCATTGTAGTAATCCACTTTGGAGAGGATTAAGGCTCTTGCAATCATGGTCACGCTTGTTGTGGATAAACATGGTTTGCATGCATTAATCAGTTTACACATATAGTTGGTGGCAGATGATGTGGCGTTGATTTGTTTATTGAGGTTAAGAGCCGAGTCTAGGTAAAATCCTAGGGTCTTGACCCCCTTAGAGACTTTGATCTTAATTCCATCAATGATGTCGGATTTATACAGGATAGATAGATTGTTTTTTTGGGGACGCAGCGATTAAGAGCTCTGTATTTTCGTCGTTGAGACATAAACTGTGGATGGCCATCCATGTTTGTATGATCAGATACATTTTGTTGATCATGGCTACATCTTTGTCATAGTCGCCTAGGATAGGGATGAGAATCTGGGTGTCGTCTGCATAGTTGGTATATGAGACACCCAGATTGTCAAGTATGTCAGAAAGGGGCTTTGTAAATATATTGTACAAAGTAGGGGAGACGCAGAAACCATGTGGTACTCCACATGTGATAGGTACTGGGTCTGCTACAGAGGAGGGGGAGAAGACTCGCTTGGATCTGTTGTCCAAGAATGAGCTTATCCTGGTAGTGGCTTCCTTGGAGAAGTGTGCAGATGTTTTAAGGCGATTGCACAAGACCTTATGGTTGGCAAGGTCAAACGCAGTGGACAGGTCTAACAGGAGAAGGATGGAGGCTTCACCTTTGTCTTTCCGGTCGTCTAGTTGATTTCTCAGGTCTATGAGGGCTGTCTCGGCTCCATGTCTAGGCCTGAAGCCTGATTGGCGAGTTCCCAGAAGGTTATTTATCTCCAGATAAGCTTGAATCTGGCGATAGGCTGCTTTGTCGAGGATTTTGAGAACAAAGGGTTCGGTTGTAATTGGCCTGCAGTTGGTGGGAATATTTGGGTCTAGGTTAGGTTTTTTTAGTAAGGGTAGTACCCATGCATCTTTGAGAGTGGTCGGTACTGAGCAGGATTTGAAGGGGGTGTTTATGAATGTGGATATGAACGGGGCTACGTTTTTTGCGGCCTCTTTAAAAACAGGCGCCGGGCATGTGTCTCCAAGGCATTTAGATGGTTTTAGAGAGGAGATTATTTTTTCAGTCTCAATAGTGGAGATTGATTTGAATTTAAATTGGTGATTAGGTCTGGTTTGTTTGGAGGAAGTTTCTTGCAGAATGGCCTCTTGAGTTTCTAAGGCGATCGTGTGTAGGGTAGCTTTTTCGGCATACATTTTTTCTTGGAGGAGTGTTATTTTGTTACAGAGGGCATTTTGGATGTCTGTGCACCAGGATTTATTTTTGATGCAGGAATCCTTGGGATATTTGTCATTAAAGGTGTCTTTTTTTGTTTGAATGATTTCCTTTTTGTATTTAGTGGCCCGGGAGGTGAGAAGGTGCTTGTTCTGAGTTGTCGGGTTGTTTATCCATCTAGTTTTGGCAAGTGTTTTCTCGATGCGTAAGGCATTTAGGCTGGGAGTAAACCACGTGTTTAGGTGAGCTATAGGTTTTTATATGCTGACTTTAATTGGTGCAATGGTGTCTATAGCTGAGGTGATGGTATTATTGTACAGGTCCACCAGATCCGTAGGATTGGAGGGTAGGTTCTCTGGGTTGGTGATGGGTTGTAACATGGGTAGGTGGTTGGGGACTGTGATGTTTTTTCTGTTTCTAGTTAGGGCAGGAGGGTCCATGGATCTATCCGCATTGGTTTGAGGACTGTCTTGGATGGTGAATGAGATCAGGTCGTGATCTGTCCACGCGCATGGTTCGGAATTTGTTATGGATGATAGGCACTTAATGGGCCTGATCACGACTTTGGCAGTAACGGCGGCGGTATTAGCCCTACCGCCGAACTCCCCGGCGCTAATAGCGCTGGATCATGAGTTCAGCAGTAAGGTTAATCCCCATTCCCCATTGAGCCCATTCGGGAATGCCCCATTCCCCATTGGGCTCAATGGGGAATTTTCACGCTCTTACCGCCGGCGGATTTCCCGCCGGCGGTAATAGCGCAAATTTTCAGCGGATTTCCCCCCAGCTCAGAGCTGGAGCGAAATCCGCCGAAGTCCTGATTTGGCAGACCATTAAATCCGGCGGTAATAGCGCGACTGCCGGATTTAAGGGTTACTGCCAAAGGCGTGATGAGGCCCAATGTCTGCAATCCAAGGTACAACTTTTGCTACTGTTCATGTTGGTGTGGTACACT
The DNA here is from genome assembly GCF_040938575.1 of Ambystoma mexicanum. Taxonomy (NCBI): domain Eukaryota; kingdom Metazoa; phylum Chordata; class Amphibia; order Caudata; family Ambystomatidae; genus Ambystoma; species Ambystoma mexicanum. The sequence continues at coordinate 11,789,349 of NC_090923.1, forward strand.
ATGGAGCACTGCATTTGGATTACGCACCTTGTTCATATGTGTTCCATCAACTCAAGAGGTTAATGAAAGCAGTGAAGCTTTTTTTCCCACTGTGAAAATCCTGTTCTCATCCAGACCACCAAGAAGTGTATGGGACTGTTCTAATGCAGTTTGTTCACAGCCAGAGGGCGGAAGGTGTTTCATCAATGTTTGTTTGTTTGTTTGTTTATTTATTTGTATGGCGCACCTTACCCAGGGGCAACAGGGCGCAGGCAAAAGATAATTCGAAGCTTACAATGTTGCAGAAATATACACTTTGAGGTGGTAATAAAAATAATCAGAATTACAGGAATAAAAAATATACAAATCTTCATACATACAAAGTCAATATCTATGCAGGGGTAAATATACAGATATGTACAGGGCTGTTAGAGGCGGATAAACCTAAAAGAATATTCAGGATTACAGAGGTAATAAGGAATAAGAGGTATACAAGTCTTCAAACATTAAAAGTCAATATCTATACAGGAGGTAAGTGTACAGAAGTGTGCAGGGAAGTTAGAGGCGAAGGCAGAAACACGAACAAGAGTATCACTATCTATACATAGGTGTAGGAAAGTGCAGCTAAATACAAGGGTTATTAGTGTTAAGGTGACTGATGAGGTGTCTTCTAAAGTGCGAGTATGGTTGGTCAGCTCTTAGGTTGTGAGGCAAAGAGTTCCAGAGCGTGGCAGCTTTCACCGGGAAACTGTTCCCACCAATGGTGGAGAGTTTGAATCTGGGGATTATCAGACGGTTGGAATTGATAGTTCTTGTTTGTCGGATGGAGGACTTTCTCTTTACCTTGTCCATCAGATAACTGGGGGCGGCATTGTTGAGGGCTTTATGGGTTAGGGAGGCCAACTTTAGTTTGATTTTGTTGTCTGTAGAGAGCCATTTCTGTTAGCGTCTGGTGGTTGAGATATGATCTCTCTTATTAATGCCGAGGGCAGCTCTCAAGGCATTGTTTTGTAGGATTTGGAGCCTGTGGATAATGGCTTTGTTGGCACCGCTATAGAGGGCATTACAATAATCAAGCCTGGATAGTATGAGTGCTCTTGCCAGGATCAGGCAGCTGTCATTGGATAGGAATGGTCTGCCTGCCCTTATTAATTTGCAAGTGTACGCAGTGGTAGATGCTAGTGAGTTAACCTGTTTAGTGAATGACATAGTGGCATCCAGATAAAAGCCAAGGGTTTTTACTTCCCTGGATACTCTGATGAGATTACCATCTATGTTGAATTCGGCATATTCAAGGCCTAGTTTGTTGATATTAGCAGGGGTACCTAAGATGATGAGCTCTGTCTTGTCATCATTCAAGCATAGACCATGAGATGCCATCCATGCCTGAATGATGAGATATACCCTATTCACCAACTCACTGTCCTTACTGTGATCCCCTGAAAGTGGGAGGAGAATCTGAGTGTCATCAGCATAATTAGTGTAGGTGACACCCAGAAGGTCCAGATCGTCGAACAGGGGTTTGGTGAAGATGTTATATAGGGTGGGGGAGACGCATGAGCCCTGCGGGACTCCGCAAGTGATGGGAGAGGGGTCTGTTGCTGCTGAAGGGGAGAAGACTCTCATAGTTCTCTCACTCAGAAAGGATTCAATCAATTTGATAGCTTCTGGGAAGAAATGAGCAGCTGAGTCAAGGTGTCTGCAGAGGACCTTGTGGTCGACGAGGTCGAAAGCCGCGGAGAGGTCAAGTAAGAGGAGGAGTGCTGTCTTGCCCTTGTCCCTCAGATCATCAATTTGGGTTTTCAGATCGATGAGGGCTGTTTCCGTGCCGTGTAGTGGGCGGAAACCTGATTGTCTGGCGCCTAGTAGCTTGTGTAGTTCTAGGTATTTTTGAATCTGGACATAGGCAACTTTGTCCAAGATTTTCAGTAGGAAGGGTACCGTTGTGATGGGTCGGTATTTGGGGGTCTGAGGGGATCGAGCGTCTGTTTTTTGAGGAGGGGGAGTACCCAAGATTGTTTTAAGTTGGAGGGGATACTGCCTGAGGAGAAGGAGGCGTTTATAAGTTTAGAGATAAAGGGTGACAGGTCTCTGGCTGCGTCCTTTATTATGTGTGCAGGGCAGATATCGCCTTTACAGTTTGATGGTTTAAGAGAGAGGATGATTTTCTCAACCTCAAGGGTGGTAGTTTTAGAGAAGGTGAATGAGTTAGTGTGTGTACTTGGTGAGGCTTTGGGCGGAGATGTGGGAGGGTTAGTGAGGTTTAGGGAATCTTTTTTTAGATAAATTTTATTTTGTAGGGTGTTTATTTTATTTGCTAGTGCTTGTTGGATGTCTGTGCACCAGGTCTGGTTCTTGGTGCAGGTGTCGGGTGTGGCTATGGGTGACTCAAGTTCCTTCAGTATGGAGAAGAGCTCCTTCATACTTGAGTTGGAGTTGGCAATGCGGATGTTATAGGAATTCCGTTTAGCTAAGCAGATTTCAGCTTTGTAATGACGAGAAATCGTGTCCAGGATGGCTTTCTTTTCACTGGAGGGGCATAATTTCCAATCAGCTTCACATTTGCGCTTTTTTAGACGGAGGACTTTGAGTTCTGGTGTGTACCATTTGTTTAAATGGGTTTTAGGCTTACTGGAGCGAAGTTTGAGTGGGGCAATTTTGTCCATGGTAGTTAACATGATTTTATTATATTCGTGAACTAGTGTGTTGGGATCTAGATTGTCTGGCAATGCGTTTAGGGTTGGAAGGATAGCTGGGATGATTTTTTCTATTGAGATATTTTTCTTGTTTCTTGTGAGGCAGGGTGGTGCCAGTGACACAGTTGTGGTAGGTGATCTAGAGGTCAATAGGTTGAATGAGACCAGCGAATGGTCGGTCCAAGGAAGTGGTGTGGTGGCGGAGATGACCGCTGAACAATTGGCATCAGCAACCCAGTCTAGGGTTCTACCCTTCAGGTGGGTGGGTAGGTCGATTTTTTGTGAGAGTCCGAGTGATGAGATCGTATTGGCTATGGTAGAGGCATGTATGTCTGCTGGGTCGTTGAACCCTAAGTTAAGGTCCCCTAGTAGCAGTAGTTGTGAAGTGGTTTTCGCATTGTTAGAAATTAGGTTGTGTAGATCTTCCTCGAAGGTTCCAAGTGGACCTGGTGGTCTGTAGATCAGGTGGATAGTGAGGGATTGGGTATTGTTTATGGGGAGTTTGGCGGTGAGGGATTCACACGATTGCAGAGTTTGGGTCGGGGCTAGTCTGAGAGCTAAACTTACTTTCGATATGATGGCGATGCCACCGCCCCGGTTACCTACCCGGTCCTGCCTAGATATAGTGTAGCCGTCTGGGATGGCTAGCATTAGAGATGGGCCTGCTGCATTGTGGAGCCACGTTTCAGTTAGAGCAATAAAGTCTAATTTGTCTTTGATAATTAGGTCTGCAATATCAAGGGCATGTGCAACCAATGATCTGGTATTGAGGAGAGCTCCTTTGTAAGAATGTACATCCGTTTTTGCCGAGATGTTTGTATGAATGATAGGTTTGGACCTGGTTGTGGGGATAGTGGTGCCTTTGGTAGAACTTTTGGCTTCGCATTTGGAATCAGACAGGAATCTTCGGGGCGGCTCATGAAGTTTAGAGAGTCTAGCGCGAAGTTTGTTGTTTCTTTCGGTGGTAGTGCAAGGGTGGGAGGCAAAAGTTGTAGGACCTGACTTGCAATGATATCTTGGGTAGGAAGGGTCAGGATAGTACCTAGTTGTGTAGGTGAGACTAGTGCCTGGCTGGGGAGGGGGGGCTCCTGAGTCAGTATCCTGGATGGGAATGTCTAGGGATGCGGGCGTGGCCATTGCACAGAAGATGAGTAATATAGTTAGCATTTTCTGCAGTACTGCGCTGGCGTTGTGTGAGCAGAGTGGGAGTAGCAATGTGGGTGTTATCTGAGAAAGGTGGCTTTGTAAACGGAATATGCGCAGGAATAGTGGTAGGCAGCAAATATGCAATGGGGTAACACCTAACTTCAAATAGCACAATTTGGCAAAAATGCAGTGGGGTAACACCTAGCTTCAAATAGCACAGTTTGGCAAAAATGCAGTGGGGTAACACCTTAGCAGTGCTGCAATGTTCTTCTGCAAAAATGATATCATTGATTCGCAAAATGTGGACTTTTTCCATGACAATGGCATTTCTTTGTCTAACATTGTCAATGATATTTAGTTGTACCATCTACAGCATGCGTTGAAGAGCTTATAATAAGAATGCGCAGAGTACAGAAAAATAACAATCTCTATAAAAAACACAAAAAGAGTGTTTCCTTAAAAGCATCTAAAAAACAAAAAAGCCTCTTTTCAGAGCCACCACTAAATAGGAAATCCACTACCCTTGTTGAAATGTATCCCGCCATGTCCGCACACAGCACGAATAGTCTGCGGACACTGCGTTACTTCCAGGATTACACATGCCACATCCAGCCATTTTGCAGAATGGCGCTAATGGAAATGGGTCTGTAGAGGCTAAGAGATTGTGCAATAAGGTTTCTGGGTGTGGTGTGAGCAAGAATGTGTTGGAATCATAACGTTTGTAAAACAGTCAGCAATGAAACATAGCACTGTATATATATTCTTGCTAGAAGGTAATTGTAAGAGCTACTACAAAGGGTGGCCTGCGATTTGGACATGCATTGCAAATGAAAGCACTCGACTTCAACTCGCCCCCATAACCGTTGTGTTGCTTTATTCTTGCCTGTGAATAAAGCGACCCTCCACAGGTTGCTATTAACAGTACAATACTAAAGCAAATGTATATATGCAATGCATGATGCAAAAATCCTAAACAGCATGTGCAGTGGCGCCGCCATTTGTCTGAATGTCTCAACACGGGTAACGGGTTCTTGTAGATATTTATCTGCAGCATATTATATGACATGTATCATGCCAAAAAACTGCTATTTGTACATCTTCAAATATAGCAATGTGTGGATCGAAGGCAAAGGACCATCACTTGATGGCATGACATTAGCCGTATCTCTAGCATTTCATGGAGATGAGTACATTTTGACATATAGGAATGCTTTCCATAAGGAGAAACGCAGTTTCATTACCGAGGAGAAACAAGATAGTTATTCAGGCAGCTGCACGCGGCCACAGTACCTTTGCAACCGGCACTGATATTCTTTGAGATCTGAAGACTCAGATGTTTACTTAGTTGTCCTTGCATTTAACTGTCTGTGAGTTAGCAAGCAGCAACAGTGCTGACATTTTACAGACTGACTATGGACTGTCACACATGCAGTGCGTGCAATCTTTTCTGCATCTGTACAAACCGCAACCGACACCTTGCCACTTTACCTCACGGTGCTCAGTGCAGAGACGGTGTGTAAGTTTCACGGGTCATGGAAGGGCAAGCAGCTCATCAATCAAAGTAATGGGCCATTTAACATGCCCACCGTACACTGGAGAATGCTGATCATTGCTCCCAAAGGCACACAGGCAGCCAGGAGTGATGCAGCCATAAATCGGTAGCTTTGCAAAATGAAATCCATAGGAGGCATGACTGCTTGAAATGCTGTAGCCTGCTGCATGAATCAGTAGGGTTGGTGACGGGCGGCGTTACCAGGAGACAGAGGATGATATACGCATACGTATAGCTGTGCAACCGAGACACATCTGCTTCCACGACTTATTAAACGTTTATTAGAAGATGCGGACATGAGGCCAGTACTGTAGTCCTACGGACACTTATATTGTGATTGGACATATTCTGGGCAGGTGCACTCTCACTAGGAAGCCTCAATTTTTGCTTACCTGCAGGCATCTCGGACAGTACTGAATGCTACAGAGTCACAATGCAATTACAACACCAAAGCAACAGCTACGCACACACTGACAAACAGTTTACATGTACATGTTTAATTTGTAAGAAACATCGCCACTATTGGGAAAGGGTAGGGGTAGTACATGCTCAGGGGAATTAGGGATTTCACCAACTTCGTCATGAGGGGTGGCAAGGATTCAGGTCTCGTCGTAACGTCTGTGCTCACAGGGATTTCATTGGGGATGGTGGGCTGGCAACTGCGGAAGGGGTACACGTGAAGGTGGGCCAGTGGTCTTTCATGTTTCCGATGATACATTCTTGTACCACATCTTTGAAGGTGGCTAAATTGTTTAGCAATTGTTCAATTTTCACATCCAGGCTGTCTATGTTGCTTTTTACAGTGTCTCATTCATTTCGTGTGGCTATAGGCTGTTGCGGAAGAGGTGCTGCTTCTGATGCATTCCCTCAATGTAAAGTATGTCCTGTTACACACAAACATATCTGTGAAGTGTACATAAAGCAATACATATTAACTATATTACTTTTTAGACTATGCTGCTTGCCAATGTAGTTAGTATTGTTACTCATTTAGTGAAGAGGAATGTTCTCTTCCAGCCATTCTAGGGTGCTTGGCATTGCTGCATAAAAAAACATGGGGCCTCGTTACAAGTGACCCGGTCGGGAAATAACGATGCCGGTAAATCCACCGCCACCATTGTTTCCGGACCGGGTGATCTCGAGTTCTGCAGGTGGGAGGTGTCATTCCCTCCAGGTCTGACCTGGCGGGTTTAACACCTCCCGCCTGCAGGTGGACGTGGAAACACCGGCAGCATAACGAGATGGTGCCGATGTTTCCACTTCCCCATTCCCATTGAGTCCTATGCGACTTGAGTCCTTTGGTCTGTTTGTTTCACTTGATGGCATGACATTAGCCGTATCTCTAGCATTTCATGGAGATGAGTACATTTTGACATATAGGAATGCTTTCCATAAGGAGAAACGCAGTTTCATTACCGAGGAGAAACAAGATAGTTATTCAGGCAGCTGCACGCGGCCACAGTACCTTTGCAACCGGCACTGATATTCTTTGAGATCTGAAGACTCAGATGTTTACTTAGTTGTCCTTGCATTTAACTGTCTGTGAGTTAGCAAGCAGCAACAGTGCTGACATTTTACAGACTGACTATGGACTGTCACACATGCAGTGCGTGCAATCTTTTCTGCATCTGTACAAACCGCAACCGACACCTTGCCACTTTACCTCACGGTGCTCAGTGCAGAGACGGTGTGTAAGTTTCACGGGTCATGGAAGGGCAAGCAGCTCATCAATCAAAGTAATGGGCCATTTAACATGCCCACCGTACACTGGAGAATGCTGATCATTGCTCCCAAAGGCACACAGGCAGCCAGGAGTGATGCAGCCATAAGTCGGTAGCTTTGCAAAATGAAATCCATAGGAGGCATGACTGCTTGAAATGCTGTAGCCTGCTGCATGAATCAGTAGGGTTGGTGACGGGGCGGCGTTACCAGGAGACAGAGGATGATATACGCATACGTATAGCTGTGCAACCGAGACACATCTGCTTCCACGACTTATTAAACGTTTATTAGAAGATGCGGACATGAGGCCAGTACTGTAGTCCTACGGACACTTATATTGTGATTGGACATATTCTGGGCAGGTGCACTCTCACTAGGAAGCCTCAATTTTTGCTTACCTGCAGGCATCTCGGACAGTACTGTATGCTACAGAGTCACAATGCAATTACAACACCAAAGCAACAGCTACGCACACACTGACAAACAGTTTACATGTACATGTTTAATTTGTAAGAAACATCGCCACTATTGGGAAAGGGTAGGGGTAGTACATGCTCAGGGGAATTAGGGATTTCACCAACTTCGTCATGAGGGGTGGCAAGGATTCAGGTCTTGTCGTAACGTCTGTGCTTACAGGGATTTCATTGGGGATGGTGGGCTGGCAACTGCGGAAGGGGTACACGTGAAGGTGGGCCAGTGGTCTTTCATGTTTCCGATGATACATTCTTGTACCACATCTTTGAAGGTGGCTAAATTGTTTAGCAATTGTTCAATTTTCACATCCAGGCTGTCTATGTTGCTTTTTACAGTGTCTCATTCATTTCGTGTGGCTATAGGCTGTTGCGGAAGAGGTGCTGCTTCTGATGCATTCCCTCAATGTAAAGTATGTCCTGTTACAAACAAACATATCTGTGAAGTGTACATAAAGCAATACATATTAACTATATTACTTTTTAGACTATGCTGCTTGCCAATGTAGTTAGTATTGTTACTCATTTAGTGAAGAGGAATGTTCTCTTCCAGCCATTCTAGGGTGCTTGGCATTGCTGCATAAAAAAACATGGGGCCTCGTTACAAGTGACCCGGTCGGGAAATAACGATGCCGGTAAATCCACCGCCACCATTGTTTCCGGACCGGGTGATCTCGAGTTCTGCAGGTGGGAGGTGTCATTCCCTCCAGGTCTGACCTGGCGGGTTTAACACCTCCCGCCTGCAGGTGGACGTGGAAACACCGGCAGCATAACGAGATGGTGCCGATGTTTCCACTTCCCCATTCCCATTGAGTCCTATGCGACTTGAGTCCTTTGGTCTGTTTGTTTCACTTGATGGCATGACATTAGCCGTATCTCTAGCATTTCATGGAGATGAGTACATTTTGACATATAGGAATGCTTTCCATAAGGAGAAACGCAGTTTCATTACCGAGGAGAAACAAGATAGTTATTCAGGCAGCTGCACGCGGCCACAGTACCTTTGCAACCGGCACTGATATTCTTTGAGATCTGAAGACTCAGATGTTTACTTAGTTGTCCTTGCATTTAACTGTCTGTGAGTTAGCAAGCAGCAACAGTGCTGACATTTTACAGACTGACTATGGACTGTCACACATGCAGTGCGTGCAATCTTTTCTGCATCTGTACAAACCGCAACCGACACCTTGCCACTTTACCTCACGGTGCTCAGTGCAGAGACGGTGTGTAAGTTTCACGGGTCATGGAAGGGCAAGCAGCTCATCAATCAAAGTAATGGGCCATTTAACATGCCCACCGTACACTGGAGAATGCTGATCATTGCTCCCAAAGGCACACAGGCAGCCAGGAGTGATGCAGCCATAAATCGGTAGCTTTGCAAAATGAAATCCATAGGAGGCATGACTGCTTGAAATGCTGTAGCCTGCTGCATGAATCAGTAGGGTTGGTGACGGGGCGGCGTTACCAGGAGACAGAGGATGATATACGCATACGTATAGCTGTGCAACCGAGACACATCTGCTTCCACGACTTATTAAACGTTTATTAGAAGATGCGGACATGAGGCCAGTACTGTAGTCCTACGGACACTTATATTGTGATTGGACATATTCTGGGCAGGTGCACTCTCACTAGGAAGCCTCAATTTTTGCTTACCTGCAGGCATCTCGGACAGTACTGTATGCTACAGAGTCACAATGCAATTACAACACCAAAGCAACAGCTACGCACACACTGACAAACAGTTTACATGTACATGTTTAATTTGTAAGAAACATCGCCACTATTGGGAAAGGGTAGGGGTAGTACATGCTCAGGGGAATTAGGGATTTCACCAACTTCGTCATGAGGGGTGGCAAGGATTCAGGTCTCGTCGTAACGTCTGTGCTCACAGGGATTTCATTGGGGATGGTGGGCTGGCAACTGCGGAAGGGGTACACGTGAAGGTGGGCCAGTGGTCTTTCATGTTTCCGATGATACATTCTTGTACCACATCTTTGAAGGTGGCTAAATTGTTTAGCAATTGTTCAATTTTCACATCCAGGCTGTCTATGTTGCTTTTTACAGTGTCTCATTGATTTCGTGTGGCTATAGGCTGTTGCGGAAGAGGTGCTGCTTCTGATGCATTCCCTCAATGTAAAGTATGTCCTGTTACACACAAACATATCTGTGAAGTGTACATAAAGCAATACATATTAACTATATTACTTTTTAGACTATGCTGCTTGCCAATGTAGTTAGTATTGTTACTCATTTAGTGAAGAGGAATGTTCTCTTCCAGCCATTCTAGGGTGCTTGGCATTGCTGCATAAAAAAACATGGGGCCCCGTTACGAGTGACCCGGTCGGGAAATAACGATGCCGGTAAATCCACCGCCACCATTGTTTCCGGACCGGGTGATCTCGAGTTCTGCAGGTGGGAGGTGTCATTCCCTCCAGGTCTGACCTGGCGGGTTTAACACCTCCCGCCTGCAGGTGGACGTGGAAACACCGGCAGCATAACGAGATGGTGCCGATGTTTCCACTTCCCCATTCCCATTGAGTCCTATGCGACTTGAGTCCTTTGGTCTGTTTGTTTCATAAGTACAGAGTTTGCATACTTACTTCCCCTTGCAAAGTACATACATGGTGCTATTTGTACGTTTATTCACTTTGCTGAATCATAGCACTATGTAAGAGAACCTGTGCCGTTTCCAGCAGTTTGAATGCTAGCCGCTATATGCAAACAGATGTACAGTTTGGTTACTGTGCCCATCGGTATGGAGACATCCATTTCATATGCTGTATGGTACATCTACACAAACTAATGGCATCCTGGTATAAACCTATGAAATTCAATGAAAACACTTTGTTAAAGGGACGTTATGGTTCAGTTGCCGTAATAGAAACCTATCAAATTCAGTGGAAAAACTTTGTTGAAGGGACGTTAAAGCTAATTTGGACTAACAACAATGTATCCATGTTATGGTTTCAAGTAAAACCGAAAAACCCTAGAAATTCGCTAGTTTCATGGACGATCTCCCAATCAACCCGGACATCGTCCTTCTCAAGCTCTTTGTTCATCCGCCTCCAACTCCCTCAGGGTTAGTACCTTCTCCAAGCAATGAGTTGGTGGTAGATCTCTTTCTTCTGCTGGGGCCTCCCTCTGGAACAGTCTCCCTGCCTCTCTGAAACGTGAGGGGAACCATCTCTGGTTCCGGAGGCACCTCAAGACCTTCCTCTTTGCTTCTGCTTTCTCTCCTCCTCCTCCACCCCTGCTGCTCTCCTGGCCAAAACTGAAACTGCACTGGTTACCTGGCCCTGATCTTGGGCCCAGGATGCCTCCCCGCCAATTGCACACCTGCACTGCTCCCCTGGCAACTATTGCACTTGGGGACTGTTTCTGTATCCCTAAAGATTCCTACCAGAACTTGACACCTGATGTCTGCACTTTTTTATTTATTTTACCGTTTGTTCTATGTAGTGCACTGCCCCCTCACCTCTTCCCCCCTGCACTTTTCTCCTTCCTTCCTCCCCTGCACTTGCGCAATCTCAGTGTGACCTGGCCTAGTAGGATGGTTGCCTGTCTTACCTCTGTTACCCCTCCCTTGCCTCGTCGCACTTGTACGTACCTGCCACTTGATGTCAGGAGATGGGACAAATGAGAGAATGATTATTGAGTGGGTAATGCAGGGTAAGTGGCAGGCACCCTCTAGGTAATTCCCATCTTGAAGAAACCCTCCTTGAACCCATCTGTTTCATCTAATTTCTGCCCCATCTCACTCCTGCCTCTCTCATTTAAACTTTTAGAGTCACTGGTGTCACCTCTGCTTTCTACATTTCTTGAATCTTTCCATCTTCTGGACTCTGCTCAGTCTGGATTTCGACCAGGTAGGGGCACTGAGAGCGTACTGGTCGCCGTCCGGGATGACATGGCCAGACTGGTGGATGCAGTGGAGTGGCAGCTCTGATCTTGTTAGATCACTCAGCAGCTTTTGACACGGTCGACCACTCCATTCTGCTATCCTGCCTTGCCCAGTTAGGCCTAGCAGGACAAGTACTGGCCTGGCTCATGTCATTCCTGGCTGATCGTGCACAGACCTTCTCAATGCCCCCCTTTCTCTATGCTCCTTGTCATCACAGTTGTGTAGAGCCACAATGCTCCTCCATATATCCAATCTTGTTTAACATCTATATTTGGGCCCTTGTATGTTTGATCTGCTCCGTCAGTGTCAGATGCTACTCATACGCCGACGATACTCAGATCCTGATCCGATTAGATCTCGATCAAGCTGAGCTGTTGTCGTGCCTGCGGGAGTGTCTGACAGCCGTGTGAGAGTGGATGAACTGCAATTGGCTCAAACTGAATCGCGACAAAACTGAGGTGGTGGTTGTGGGTTGTCCTCCTAATCCCACGCTCTGGGTGTCCTCCTTCTGGCCCTCTGGCATCTCTGGGCCCTCTCCCTGTATCGGGCGGCAAAGTGAAAAATCTGCAGGTGATCCTCTCAGCATCACTATCTATGAACAGACAATCTGCCAGGCTGGCCATTTCCAGCAAAACATTCTAAAGAAGGTTCTTCCCATGATTCCTTCCCCACTGTGCCCACCAGTAGTGGCAGCCATGGTGATATTGCGGCTCGACTACTGCAACTCCCTTTATTTGGCTCAACCAAAGGTCCTGATTCAACAGTTGCAACAACTGCAGAATCTAGTTGCACGTGTGGCAACTGGCACGCCTTTTGGAGCACACATTTCTCTGACTTCTCCATTGGCTTCCAATGGCCCAGCGGGTCGGATTTAAGGCTCTGTGCATAGTTCATCGCACCCTCAAGATCAGGGTGCTGAATTTCTCCAAGCTAAGTTCACCCACTACCAGCCTAGCCTCAACCTGCGTTCTGCTTTGGCCGATCAATTGGTGGTTCCTAGGTACAAACAGGCATGGATTGGTGTCTGGGCATTTTCTATTGCCACTGCAGCTCTATAGAACGACCTTCCGCTATTCATTAAGAAAACATCTAACTATTTAGCCTTTAGAAGGGCCATTAAAATGTACCTAATTTAGGCTGAGCTATGCTGGGCCTGGCTGCTGCTTCCCTCCTTTAACGCCAAGATACCCTTGGGTGACCGTGCGCTTAAGAAGTATTATTGAAATAACATAACAGAACCCTGTTCATAAGCATTTGTAAAATAGTTGCAAATGTACTCTACAAAATATATGCATACCTGTAGTTTTTGTTGATGGATGCAGATGTGGATGAATCTGGAAGCAGAAATCTTGGAGAGTTTTACAGTACTTTCTGATGCAGGTGCTTTGGAATAACAGGAGACCTGTATTCTGAGCATTGAACAGTACATCTAAAGTGTTGAACTGTGATGACAGAGTTAGATGTAGAGTTCTTGGATCTGATTGGTGGATGGCTGTGTGACTGCTTAACAGTAGCCAATGAGGGAGTGCTGCAAAGAGTGAAGTCGAAAGGGAAGAGGGGCTTCCCCTGTGTTACGGGGTCTGCAGACACTGCGGTGGTCTGTGGACAGGCATGCTACATCTGGGTCTTTTCAGCATGCCTGTCATGGAAATGGGACTGTGGGGATTATCCAATCAGGTGCTGACGTTGTGATTCATAGGGAGAGAGGGTTATACTTTTTTTCATTGTTGTGTGCAGTGAAGATGGCAGAGGTGCAGAATGTTAGACTGTTGGTGGTTGGTGATTTATTTGTAAATGTTTTGGAGAGGTTTACCAAGTCAAGAGTGTTGCTGCCAATTTTGGTTTTGAAGGAGTGGAGGCAGTGTGCCTGTCTGCAATTTGCAAGCAGTACTTGCAGTTTGTAAAGATATGGCCTGATATAGTAATGCTGCATTGTGGTGCACTGCATTTGGGATACATCAGTTCTCCCAGTTTGCTGAGTGCACTCACGGGGTTGGTGAAGGCACTGATGCTGCTTTTTCCCAGTGCAAAGGTGGTTTTATCATACATACCACCTAGAACAGTATGGAACAACCTCAATGTCCTCTGTCCCCAGCAAGATGCCGGAAGGTGTCTTGTAAACAGAGGCATGTCTGCATTTTTGTTTAGTGCTGGGATGTTCTCCTTTGACAATGGGAACATTAATTATCTTAAAGTGAACTTTTTCACTGCAGATGGCATTTCTTTGTCCACCATTGGAAATTTAATTGTGTTCTACAATCTAAGGGATGCTTTGAAGAGGTTCATTTAAGATTGTAAGGAGGAGAAGAAGAGAACCCCCCCAAAAATGAAAAACAAAAAACAAAAGGTGTTTATTTACAAGCACCTTTCAAAAAATAAAGGCTCTTTTCAGAGCGACAACTGAAGAGAAAATATATCCTACCTTGGTTTAAATTTGTTTCCTCGTCCCCTTGAATTGGTCGATATGTCGCGGACACTGTGGTATTCCGCTGATCGCACGTGCCACATCCGTCACTTTTGAGGATGGTAGGCATGGAAATGGGACTGTGGAGGCCAGGGGATTGGTAAATAAGGTTTACTGGGGGTGCTGTGCAAGGAGAGACTATGGCAGAAGGTCTGTTTGCTGAGAGGAGTGCAGATGGCTATGGCTATTGCTGTGTCTTTCAGGAGGCAGAGTGTGTGGATTTTGGGGGGACTCATGGATACATTGGTTGCAGGTGTCTGCAGAGCACTGTGGAGTGGCAGGACATCTTGGATTTCAGCATCTTGATGTGCAGTGGTATGGAGTGCGCAGCATGAAGTAGGTGGATGTGCTTCCCCTTTGTGCCACTTTGGTGACGCGCCGTCATTCAGCCATTATTATTGTTCATTGTGGAGGGAACAGTTTAGGCCATGTTACCGGAATCTTACTGCAATTTGCGATGAAGCAGGCACTTGGGAAAGTCATGGACATGTTTCCAAATGTCACGTAATTTGTTCTCGCATTGCCCAGAGACAAATGTGGCTGCGCTCTTCATTTGGTCCATAAATGGAGAAAGCTAGGTGCAATATAAACAAAGCTGTTTGCACATATTTGGGAAATGTTTGCATGTCCTCCTTCCACAATGAAAACATTAAATTTTGAAGCACCAACATTTTTCGCAGGGATGGAGTCCACCTTACTGATGCTGGCAATCACCTTTTTTTGTGAAATAGCCAAAATGTATTGCAGCCCTTTTTGCAACTATAGCAAGCATTTTTGCAGTAAGCGTTGCCCACTTCAAACCTTCCAAAAACAAAGAAACAACACAAAAAGGCTCTTTTCAGAGCCACCTCTTTCTCCCAGAAAAGAGTGGAATGTTTTTGATGGTGCCAGCGCCTGCATTTTTTTAAATGTCTGCGGACTGCGGACTTAACAGACTGCGCGGGGCCTGCACCATATTTGAACTGTGAAAGGTAGCTCTGAAAAGAGTCATTTTGTTTGTTTTATGGTGTTTTTTAAGACAACACCCAAGGAAGGGAGGGTAGGGAGGGTAGGGAAGGGGCACCAACCACAGAGATAAGAAGCGGCAGGTGGAGAGAGGATGATGTTGGATGGGCCTCACACTCATGCTCCCGGACCGTAGCCTCAAAAGCACTTTGAAATTGCTCCCCTCTACAGAGTACCACGTCGCAGTACATACACAATACAGTGACCCTTGAAAGGTAAGGGTCCTCTGCAGTGCGTATTGCCTGTGAGGCCGGTTCAGGGATCCGCTCTCCCACAGGAGTGTCCCTTGCGGTGACATGAGCAGATGTGGAGGATGCTGCAGAGGAACTTAACCTGCTATCCTGAGGGGACAACTCTCAAAACTGCGCGTTTGTGGTTCAACCTCATGTGTCGCCGCATGGAGGTGGTGCCGTAGCTATACAGCCGAGCTGCACAACCCAGGCTTGCCGCGAATGAGTATGATATTGCACTAGTGCAGTGAACCTTGGCCGCACGCACATTGGCAACCCCCTCAGCGGTGGTAAACAGCCTCCACACCCAAGACTCACGGATTTCTACTACCTCATCCTCCTCCTCTTCTTCTTGATCCCCCTCTACATCACCACACCTGTTCCCCTCCCCAGGCCCTTGGAAAAGTGGTGGTGGGGGTGATGCTGAGGCAGAGACAGCAGCAGAATTAGACATGGATGCCTTTATCCGAGTAAAAGTAGTCTGGAACAGGAACAAAGCAATCTGCAAAACAGCCGGAACACAGCAATCTGCCAAACAGCCAAACAGTAACCTGCAGCAGTGCTCAGTAGTCCTGGTCACCAGAAAGAGAATGAGGAGAAGCAGTGGGGTATGGCCTTTTATAGGGGTGCAGGGAAGTGCTCTGCCGACAGTTGTGTGCTCCGTGGACACTTCGAACACCAACCTGGGCTCATAAAGTTGCAAAAAGTCTCTAGATCTCCAGGGGCATGGTCTAGGACCTATGCAAGGGTGATGTTTGACCGTAAAACACCTTGGATTGCTCAACAAAGCACTTTTTCAGTGTCTGTGGGCCCGGTCATTATCCGTGCATAAGGAACGATGCTCAGCTTGGATATAGTCACATGGTGACATCGCAAACATCTGCAGGTAGGACGGCTGTCTGTAGGACACCTATTGTGTTGGGTGCAGTGTGCACAGGTGCCCAGGTGTCTGTAGGACAGGGCTGGGATCACCAATCTAATTAAAAGTGAGACACATGCAGGGGACAGATCCAGACAGGCGTGCTGCAGGACAGGGCCGGGATCCCCAAACTAACTAAAAGGACAACACAACTTTATGGACAATGCGTACAGATGCAGTGTTCAGAGGGCACAGGGGATCAAATGTGAATGCTCCCAGCTGTCCATAGAAGAGGGGCAGGATCCCTGAACCAATAAAAATTGTGACACAACTTTATGGACCTTGTAGACAGGCGAGGTGTTCGGAGGGCACAGGGGATTAGTTGTGCATGCACCCAGGTGTCCGCCGGACATGGGTAGGGTCCCTGAACTACTTAAAAGTATGCCATGATGTTGTGAACATGTCCAGACAGACGCGATCCGCATGACACCTCCTTCTTAATTGCGGACATCCCGCACAGTTGCAAAGTCCTTAGGACACCACCATTTTCATTGCTGACATTGTGGACAGTTGAGTTGTTCTTAGGACACCTCCATTTTGATTACTGACAGGGCGGACAGTCGCGAGCTCCGCGGACCCGTAACAGGACTTTTCTTTGTTTTAAACACACACAGACACACAGCAACAGTAAACACACACAAATGCATTAAGAGTTATCAAACATGTTCAATTAGTAAAGGGAAGGGTTAGCGGATTGGGTAACATACACAGGGGAATTAGGGTTTTGCAGAGGCTAGTTATCAGGGGAGGAAGGGATGGAGATCTCGTCATGGCATCTATGCCTACAGGGAATTTGTGGGGATGGTGGGCTGGGACAGGAGGAAGGGCTACAGGTACAGGTAAGGCAATCATACTTTATATTTCCCATTGTATGCCTTGGTACAAATACTTTTAAGTCAGCAAAATAGTTGCTCAATTGGTCAATATTTGACCCCAGACTCATCAGTTAATTACCCACACTGTTTGGGTCTGTATGTGCCCATCCACGTGCAGAGCAGATGGTGCGTCTGGGTCATTCCCTTCATTTGCAGTATGTACTGTTAAAAAAAAAAAAACATATTTCAGTTACATGTGAAGCATAGTTCATAATGTTCCTACTTTTCAACTTGCACTGTGTGCCATTAGAGTTGTTATCGTCACTCATTTAATCCTGAAGGAAAATGTCCTCAAGCCACTCCAGGGTGCTTACCATTTCTCTGTAAAAAAATAATGCATTTTACCAGTCAGGTACACAGAACAAACTCCACACTTACAAGAAGAAATATAGTGTACATACTACTGTTTCAAAGGTTGTCTTCCTAGTACGTTGCAGTTGTTTGTAACAGTTGCTTGTCAGTGTGTATAGAAAGCAGCACTGTAGTAATATTGTTGGATGCACAGGTTATTTGTTCTGTTTGGTGCATTCCATTATGTTGGACAACCTATATAATTGCATTGCTGCTTGTATAAGAAGAGAGTTTGAAGACTTAATTCACTTTTCATTGTAGTATACATATCTGTTGCCTTTCAACATGTTCTGTTTGTCAGCTGCATGCTACAACAATGTAAGGTAACCCCGGTGCTTTTGGCAGTGTGGATGCTGCCCGACGTCCACGGACAGCACGCATAGTGCACGTACTCTGTGGCTACCATGTTGGGCCAGTGGGGTCAGTATGTTGTATGGCACAAGCACACAAATTAAGGGTATCCTGGTAAAAACCAGAGAAACTCAGTGAAAAACTTTGTTAACGGGACGTTATGGTTAAGTTGCACTAATAAAACCTATTAAATTCAATGAAAAAACTTTGCTAAACAGTAGTTATGGTTACTTTGCACTAATAAAAACCTATCAAAACCAGTGGAAAAAGTCTGTTAAATGGATATTATGGTTACAAGTAAAATTGAAAGCCCCCAGAAATTCGCCAGTTATGGTAAACTAAGCAACCATAACTCACGCCACCACCGTACACTGCTGAGACTAACACCCATGACATCGCAAATGTCATTGATGACATCACTGATGACATCACATATCTGGCCCCTTTTATTTGTTCACCAACTTAAGTACGCCAGGTGGTTTTATTCACTGACAGTAAGAAACTGAAAATGTAAGGGATGCACTTGTGGATATGATTGGCACGTTACACCGCAATCCAACCATCTTAAGAATTGGCCAGCAGGGTATAAGGGTATGCCAGATTGGAACTCCCTGACTTTTCCCACCCAAATTGCAGTGCCTAATTGTAAAGACTGGAGGGGGGAGTCTGTACTCCTGCTCTCTATATGGCAGAGGAGAGGCACAGAGCACCCCAGCCAAGATTCTCTATGTGCAATGGACGAGCAATCAAAGGCTTCAGCTCTCAGGAGGTGATGCGGACTGGTTCTTAAGTACAGTGTAGTACCCAAGCACCCACGAAGGAATGTCCACACACTATGTTAGTGAAAACACAGCTCTTTATATAAATAAGGTTCACGTTATGTACACAATCATAATAACACATATTGTACGCTGGTAATACTGTAATGGCAAATATATACAAGTCTACGTGGTACCACTCTTAAATATCGATTCCCTTGAAATGAATCAACTGCTAACAGTTCAAATGGCATACGAATCAGATGACAAGATGAACCACGATAGACACAGAAAGAACGAAAGGTTAAATCAAGCAATGGCAGAATACTGACTCCCATCTACCTAGAGACAGTTCTGTGCGAGGATCCCCCCATCTGGGTAATCTGTAAATAAAAGCGTATTGACAAACCCAGTCCAGTTATGCTTAATATAGTCTCTGGTCTTCCTAACAGTTCTGCATCCCCAATGTACCTTGTTGTTGTAGAGTTCTTCTACAGGGAATCGATGGGCCCTTCTTGAGTGCACTCCCTTTAAGGCAGGAGGCACAGGTCTTCAAATTTCCGGCGATGAAGAAAAGGTGAACGTTGTTGTTGAGGTAGCAGCTTCGGTCCTTGCGGTGTTCAATGATGAACAGTGAAAATGTCCTGTCACAGATGAGGCGTTGAGTCCTCGGCGTCTGGCGATGGCGATCGGGATGTGACCACGGCTTGCGACTGGCTCTTCTCTGGCTTCTTTGAGATCTTTGGGTGGCGGGAAACCCACCAGTGGAATCTCCTCGGTTGTTGGCGACCTTGACTTTCTCCGACTGGAGGGACACGGTCAGCGGTGATGAACAAGGGAGTCCTTGAATCAAAGTGTTCTTAGGCAAATAGAGCACAGCGGCTCTGGTCGACGAGGTCACAGCGATACCTCTTGGATCTTGGTCGATGGTGGACGGCTGTCCAGTGCTTCTCCTCGTTCTCGTCGGCGGTTCCCGTCTCTGGTTGACAGTCTTTTGTAGGCTGGCTTCCAGGGTGCTTCGGCGAAGATTAGCAGTGCACAATGTTCCCTCGTAACTCCGGAAGAGGTCTCCTTATCAGGTCCTCTCTTGGATCAGATCTTGGAGACACAACAGCTTTCAGATCGATGAAGTAGAGCAACAGCAATTCTTCTCTTCCAGCAGGACTTCAAAATTAAGCATCAGTTTCAATGTCAGTTTCAACGTCAGCTTCTGAACGATTTCTAGCAGTGAGAGGTCCCCAGATATACCATTTGGTCTCTCATTCATTCTGCTGGGTCACACTCAGGCAACTAATCACTCAGAAGGGCATTCATGCAGGCAGGCAGCCAATCAGGTGCATAGTGCATTCAGACCATTCACTTCTTTCCAGACACTCACAACAAGTAATGTGTACTAGGCCAAGTACCCAGCCATTCAACATTCCACACTGCATTCATACCAGTTTCAGGCAGGGCTGGCTAATGCGTATTTGTCACACTTTCACCCAGGTCCCACCCCACGGGCCTACCCACAACATACAGTCATTGAGAAGGCTCCATCCAGTCTGGCCTGGACTTCCCCACACTACCATATATGGAACTTCCACCCAAAAGCCAGTCAGGGGGAATGGACAGAGACAGGACTTCCTGGGACTTCGGGAAAACAAGGTAACAGGCGATGGACGGAAATAGGCCACAGGGGCCATCTTGTCTCCATCAGGAATCAAAGGATTCCAATGACAGGGCCGGGCATCCCATGACGCCGGTCAGTTCAGCACGGAGCTGCCACCAGCCCATACCCTGCTCTGTGGGCCACACACAGGTGCCCATAAACATACACTAGGAGTACATGGTTGTCCTCCCACCCCTGGGTGCCTTAAGGGTATCCCAAGGGTCTGTTCACTAATCCAGAAAGTGAGAGCTGCACCACCAGGAGTTCCACGTGAACTCCTGCGTGGAAAACACTACAGAACATATGATAAAATGCAATAAAGGACAAAGATACAGAGGCCCTGTCCCTCTGATGCATTTCCAGTATCATAGTCGCCCCACCCAGATTGAGGTTAGGGCATCGAATCTCCCACAAGAATGACACCCTCATCCAGATGGTCAACATACCTTCTGGAAAGGCCATCTGCATTATCGTGACTCTTCCCTGGTCTGTACTCTATGGTGAAGTCTAGCCCTTGCAGGCTAATGGACCACCTAAGCAATTTGGGGTTTTCTCCCTTCATCTGCATAAGCAACTTCAAGGGCTTATGATCAGTTTGGACCTTGAAGGTAGACCGAGTAAGGTAGGGTCTAAAATGCCTAAGGTTCCAAACTATACTAAAACATTCCTTTTCAACAGTAGCCCACCTACGTTCTCTACCCTTCAGTTGACTACTGATGAATATGATCGGATGTTCTCTTCCTTTGTCATCTAACTGGGACAAGACAGCTCCAATTCCAGTGTAGCAGACGTCCGTTTGAACTATAAAAGGCTTGCTGTAGTCAGGCGCATACAACACGGGTGCCCTACACAGACATTCCTTCAAGCCAGTGAAGGCCCTCTGACAGACCGTCTTCAGTCCAGTTAACCTTCCTCGGTTGTTTGGGTGAAGTCACAGCTGTCAGGGCTGCAGCTATAGTTCCATAGTCTTCCATGAAATTGCGATAATACTCAGTGAGTCCCAAAAAAAGCTCTCACCTGGTTTTGAGTAATGGGAGTCTTCCAGTCATGTACATCCTGTACTTTACTGGGGGAGAGGTAGGATTTGACCCCCTCCTACCTCATGACCAAGATATGTGACTTCCCCTGAGCTATCTGGCACCTGGTGGCCTTGATAGTGAGGTTAGCCTTTCTCAAGGCCTGCAATCACCTATCCAGATGTGTCTAATGCTCTTCCCAGGTGGAACTGTAGATGGCAATGTTGTCTAAAAAGGCCACAAAAAATGCCTGCAGTCCACTGGGCACGTGATTGACCAATCTCTGGAAGGTGGCAGGGGCATTCTTCAACCTAAAAGGCATGACTCTAAACTGGTAGAGTCCCTCAGGTGTTGAGGATGCTGTATTTTCCTTGGCATGGTCCATCAGAGCTATTTGCCAATAGCCCGAGTTAAGGTCGAAGGTGCTTACAAATTTGGCAGCACCTATGGTTTCCACAAGCTCATCAGCCCTGAGCAGTGGGTGCGCGTCAGATTTGGTGACGGTATTGACTCCTCAGTAGTCCACACAGAACCTCCAATCCTTGGTACCTGCCTGGGAACTTGCCTTGGGGACAAGGTCCACGGGACTGGACCAGGGACTGGTTGAGGGTTCAATAAAACCCAGATCCAACATCTTGGCAACCTCAGCCTGGATGTGGCCCTTAACGGTATCTGACATATGGTAGCACCGGCTTTTCACAGGCACACTGTCACCAGTGTCAATTTTGTGCCACCACCACGGCGTAAGGCCTGGCGTCAGTGAGAACAAAGAGGCATACTGCTGGAGCAAAACCCTGCAGGCCCTCGGCTGCTCTGTTGTCAAATCGGGAGAGAGATGCACTCCCTCCACTGAGCCATCCTGAGGTTTGATATGCAGCAAATCGGAAAGGCGCTCACTCTCGTCTTCTTCCTGCTCAGAAGCGAGTAGGAGACACGAGACTTCTGCTCCCCTGTGGAAAGGCTTGAGCCTGTTGACATGGAATACCTGAGGGGCTACCCCAGGGACTCCCAAGTCAACCAGATAATTGACTTCGTCCATCTTGGAGATAATCCTGAAGGGTCCAGTCTACTTGTCAGCCAAAGCCCAAGGCTTGGTAGGCTCTATCAGAAGGACCTCCTGTCCTGGAGTCTAATCCACTTGCAAAGTTTTAAGCTCATGCCAGTACTTACTCAATTCCTGGCTGGGCTTGAGATTCGCTGTCGCCTGTCCCATCATCTGTGTCATCCTCTGCCTGAGGCCTAACACATAGGGGGTCATTCTGAGTTGGGCGGTAAGGGATACCGGGCACCAGTAAGGAGACCGGTGCCGGTAATCCCTTACCGCCCAATTCCGAGGTCCCTTAGCGGGAACCGTAAAGCACATGTGGTCTGACCACACATCCTTTACGGGTCCCGCTAAGGGACCAGGGTGCTAATAACAGGCCTGCTATTCGCGGGCCCGTTATTAGCGCCTTCCCCATTCCCATTGAGCCCCATAAGGGCTCAAATGGGAATGGGGAATGGTTGGTTGAATGGGGATTTACCGGGTCCTCCAGGGTCGGAATGACCCGGTAAGTCTCCATTCAACCAGACCGGTGCTGGACCCGGTTTTGGAAGCAGCCATGGCGCAAATAGCGCCATGGCTACCTCCAAACTCGGAATGAGGCCCATAGTCCCCCACTTGCTTGGCAGGACCTGACGGTGTGGCTTCCAAACCTTCTCTGATCAAGGCAAGGGGCCTCCTCACCGGATGTCCAAAGAGTAACTCAAAGGGGCTGAAACCAACACCCTCTGAGGTGCCTCTCTGTAAGCGAACAGCAGGCATGGTAAGAGGAGATCCCATTTCCTCCTTAGGGGCTCTTCCAAAGTGCCTAGCATGCCCTTGAGAGTCTTGTTTAATCTCCCAACCAGACCGTTGGTCTAGGCTGGTAAGAGGTGGAGAACGTGTAGGTTACTCCGCACTCTTTCCACATTGTTTTCATGTAGCTCGACATGAAGTTATATCTTCTGTCCGAGACAACCTCCTTAGGGAATCCAACACAGGTGAATATCCCCAGGAGAGCCCTGGCAACCACCTTGGCCATAACCGTCCGAAGGCGTATAGCCTCAGGGTACCTGGTGGCATGATCTACCAAGACCAGGGTGAACCGATGTCCACCTGAAGTGGGAGGGTCAAGGGGACCGACAATGTTGATGCCCACCCTCTCAAATGGTGCACCCACTACTGGCAACGGATGTAGTGGCGCAATAACACTGCTTCCAGTCTTACCAGACAACTGACAAGTAGGGCAGTTCTTGCAGTGGGACTCCACTTCTACTCCCATCCAGGGCCAGCAAAAATGGGCAGAGAGCCTTTGCTTAATCTTCTTTGTACCAAGATGAACAGCCAATGGCACCTCATGTGCCAACTACAGTAGGAAGGGCCTGTAAACCTGGGGTACCAGCAACCTCTTGAGGGCACCAGGTTCAGGTTTAGTGGACTCACTAACAAGGAGCTCACCCTCCCAATAAATCTGGAACGTCCTAGGCACTACTCCCTGTGCCTGAGACAGGGCCTGTTTCCTCAGACCCTTGAGAGAGTGGCACTCCCTCTGACCCTTAAAGAAGTCTGCCCAGGAGGGTCGTCCTTCAGCAAACAAGCATTGAAGGACAGGGTGATCCTCCGGGTTGAGAACCTCTCCCACAGGAGAGTCTTCTGGCTCTTCTCCTACCGGAGGTGGGCTCAGGTTTACCCCTGGACTCAGCCCGTCCGGAGCATGAGTCCCAGCGGATGCTGCAGCAGCAGCAGGAAGAGCAGATGTCCCCTCCAGAGAGGCGGCCTTCTTACCCTTCCATTTTCTTTGTGCCTTTGGTTTCCCCATCGGTGTGGGTACCGGGCTCACAGCCAGACCCTGTGTGACCTGTGATCGGGTGACCACCACAGCAGCCATGGGTAGACCATCCACGATCATCCCCAATTCTACCAAATCGTTGCATAACAAAATGTTAGCAGGCACATTGTCCTGAACCAGGACAGGAAGCTTTGCTGTCTTGTATCCAATCATGATGTTGACTAAAGCTACAGGCAATAATTTGGGAGGCCCAACAGATAACCTGGTGGTTCTCAGAGGAGCCCCTACAAAGTCCTCTGGCTTGAGCAGGGTCCTGTCCACCACTGCCGTGTTTGCCCCAGTGCTTCTCAAACAAGTAGAAGGCTGGCCATTCAAGAGGACACTTCTCAAAAACCTACGGGTGTTCTGTGGGATTGTAGCCAGTACTTCTGCGTTCTCGTCCCATGCCCCAAGGGACACTAGGGAAATTTCTACGGGAGCACCGAATGTGATCCCGATAGAGGAGGGGAGGACAGTGGCCTCCACCTCAGGTACGGAGTAGGGGTAGGTCAGGCTGACAGCCTGGACTCCAAGTGCCTTGCCTTACACTTGGGGTCACCCCTTTTGTGATCCAGAGCCCCACAATTCCAACAAGTGCCGTTAGTGTGGGGTAAGGTACTGGAACCACTGGGACCCTGCTTTTCAGCAGGCAGACCACTACTCTTACTCCCACCCACAAAAGACTTAACCCCACTAGATTGCTGGGTCTTAGGAGAGGAAGGTTTTGGTTTACTCAACTGTGAATGTGTTTGGGACTCCTCAGCCTTCTGAGAGGTCCCCTTTTCTTTTTCTGTGTTCTTCCCACTGGAGTCCTTAGAGGACACCCGGTGGGAGAACCACTGCTTAGCTAGGCTGGCCAATTTAAAGGGATCCAAAATGTTCTGGTCAGCAATATACTGATGCAGCTCTGGTGAACAGGCTTCCAAAAAATGCACCAAAAAAAAGGTGGACAATTCAACAAACGTTTTCACTTTGTAACCATCAATCCACCCCATCATGTTCCTTTGTGCAGCACTCACCCAGTCAACCCAAGACACATTCTCTTGTTTCTTAAATTCCCTGAACCTTTTAAGGTATTGGGTCGGTGTCTTGCCAAACTTGGCAATCAAAGTAGACTTCATGCACTCATACTGACCCCTTTCTTCCACACTAAGTTTCAGAATACAGTCACATCCAGTCTGAGGCACTCTGCTTAACAAATACTTAGCCCAATCTCTTTTATCAACATTGTGAATTTCGAAGCTATTTCAAATGCTTCAATCCACTGGAGGATATCAGAACCCTTTGCATACACACCAACCAAATCTTTCATAAACGTTACTGCTGGGGACCTGACACACGCAACTGGTTTCGCTGAAGTCTCCACTCTAGCTTTCTCTAGCTGGATTCGCTGACATTCAGTGTCCTTGTTCTTGAGTTCAAGATCCCTATTCTTGAGCTCCAGATCTCTATCCTTGAGTTCTAGATCGCTAGCTTTGAGTATCACTTGCTGAATCAACTCCTCTTTCTTAAGTTTAGCTTCTGTTTCCAACTTCTTGTATTCAAAGGCTAATTTCATTCTTAATAACTCTAGTTCCAGGGCACTCCCTGAAGAAACAGTGCTGGGGTTCGGAATGGAGGCAGTAAGAACAGCAGCATTCCCAGAAACAGATTCAGTAACAACCCCAGGGGTGTGATCCTCATTGATTACATCCCCCCTTGAAGAGCTTCACAATCGGTCTGGTGGTCCACCAGGGCAGCTATCAGCTCAGCCCTAGACTTATCCTCAAAGTCTAACTCCCTGCCTTCACAAGCACTCTGGAGAGCCTCTAAGCTCATCCGGGTCAATTTACCATTTGCAATAGATTGCATTGTTTGTAATGTAGCTGTCGTGTACACGACTAAACCTCCATTCAATAAAGTGTAGATATTTTCCTAAAACCATAAGCATCCCACCGCTGCCACCAGTTTAATGGACTGGAGGGGGGTGTCTGTACTCCTGCTCTCTATATGGCAGAGGGGAGGCACAGAGGACCCCAGCCAAGATTCTCTATGCAGTAGCAATGATGAGCAATCAAAGGCTTCAGCTCTCGGGAGGTGATGCAGGCTGGTTCTCAAGTACAGTGTAGTCCCCAAGCACCCACAAAAGAATGCCCACACACTATGTTAGTGAAAACACAGCTCTTCATATAAATAAGGTTCACGGTATGTACACTATCACAATAACACACTATGGGCCTCATCACGAGTTGGGCAGTAACGCCGGCGCTATTAGCCCTACCGCCAAACCCCCGGCGCTGTTACTGCCGGATCACGGGTTTGGCAGAAGGGTTATTGCCCATTCCCCATTGGGCCCATTCAGGAATTCCTCATTCCCCATTGGGCCCAATGGGGAAAATTCACGCTATTACCACCGGCGGATTTCCCGCTGGTGGTAATCACGCCGAAAATCGGCAAATTTGTCGCGGATTTCCCCCCAGCTCACAGCTGGGGGGAAATCCATCAGAGCCATGATCTGGCGGACCCTTAAATGCGGCGGTAATAGCTCTGCAGCCGCATTTAAGGGTTACTGCCAGACTCGTGATGAGGCCCTTTGTATGCTGGTAATACTATAATGGCAAATATATACAAGTCTACGTGGCACCACTCTTACTATCCATTCCCTTGATATGCATTAACTGCTAACAGTTCAAATGGCATACGAATCAGATGACAAGATGAATCATGATAGACACGGAGAGGGAAAGGTTAAATCAAGCAATGGCAGAATACTGACTCCCATCTACCTAGAGACAGTTCTGTGCGAGGATCCCCCCACGTCTTTCTAATTGTTTGTTTGTTTGATTGGTTGTTTGTTTGTATATTTGTATTGCGCCCCAATCCCAAAGGTAACAGGGCGCATTGGATAAGACATCTTACAGCTTAGGTACGCATCAACAAATATAAAATAAAAAACACGTGGGTACAATATACACAGGTAAGTACAGAATAAAACAGTAATAGTGGAATAACATATACAGCGTAGGTGAGTGGAATATTCCACGGTGGTCATAGGAAACAGTTCACAGGAATCATCCGAATCAAGTGGGCAGTTTACAGAAGGACTGGAGATTTATTTACAGTGCAGTCACATGTAGTGTGGGCAGTTACTGGTCGTTCTCTCTGAACCAATTGGTGATGTTCTGTCGGAAGTGTAAGTTTGGTCCATTCGCAATAAGGGAGGTAGGGAGTTGTGCTGCCTTGATCGTGAAGCTGCAACCCCCAACTCTGGAGAGTCTTAATCTTGGGACTGTCAGGCAGTTATTCTTAGCATATCTGGTAGTTCTTATAGAGGGTTTTCTAGTGAATCTCTCTATAGGGTAGCTGGGCGCAGCATTGTTCAAGCGTTTATATGTGAGTGATGCAGTTTTCAGCCAGATTTTGTCATGGGTAGATAACCAGTTATTTTGTCTTCTAGCCTCAGAGATATGTTCCCTACAAGGTATTCCGAGGGCCGCCCTCAGGGCATTGTTCTGGAGGGATTTAATTGTCTTGATCATTTGCTTATTGGCCCCTATGTAGATGGAGTTGCAGTTGTCCAACTTTGAAGTATAAGAGCTCTGGCCAGGGTAATACAACTGCTATTGGAGAGGAAAGGTTTACCTGCTCTAATCAATTTGCAGGTATATGCAGTGGCGGAAGCCATCGCGTTTACCTGTTTGGTGAATGAGAGGGTCAAGTCGAGGTAAAAACCCAGGGTTTTTACTTAGTTGGCGACAATAATTGTGTTGTTGTCAAAATTGAAGGTAGAATATTTAGGTCCCAGTTTTTTAAGGGTGGAGGTAGTGCCCAGGGTCCATCTTTCTTCTATAGACATTACGAAAGGCTATGGACTTGACAAAGAGAAAACTGCCTTTGCTACTAGATCTGTTTCAATTTAAAGTATTGCCATTTGGTCTACATGGGGCTCCTGCAACATTTCAAAAAGAAATGGACAAAATTCTGCAATCGTACTTTGTGGGGCATATATAGACGATATTGTGATACACAGTAAAACTTGGGAAGAACATTTGTATCACCTTTACGCAGTGTGAGAAACCAGAAGGTGAATGGAAAATGAAAATGAATGGAAAATGATACAATACCAATGACAGAGTGGTCCAGCACCGTGAGGGTGCTCAATCGAAGGTCTCTGTAAGGTATCCAGCCAAGAAGTGGCAGAAATGAAAGTAGATTGATAAGAATGAGAAGGTTGGAAGAACAATGCTTACTTATTATTCCTAGGACCAATTGTGTCTCTCGAGGTGACTGTAATTTTTCAGTTGCCGGACCTAGGGGGTCATTCCGAGTATGGCGGTAGGGGGTTAACGGCACCGGTAAGGATGCCGTTGCCGTTAACCCCCTACCGCCACATTCTGAGGTCCCTTAGTGGGTCTTGTTAAGGGACCATGGAGCTAATAATGGGCCCGCTATTTGCGGGCCCGTTATTAGCTCCTTCCCCATTCCCATTGAGCCCTATGGGGGCTCAAATGGGAATGGGGAATGGTTTTCGAAATGGGGACTTACCGGGTCCGCATTAGTCGGAATGTACCGGTAAGTCCCCATTCCGACCTACCGGACCGGGACCCGAGTTTGGAGGCAGCCATGGTGCTAAAAGCACCATGGCAGCCTCCAAACCCGGAATGACCCCCCTAGACTCTGGAATAGTCTTCCACTCACCTTAAGAAGGGCAGTCTCTTTACAAATCTTCACGGCAGGATTAAAAACGTACCTGTTTAAGAAGGTTTTCGTTATGCCTCTTTCTGAGTAGTGATATTGAATCACTCTAATCACGCTACTGTTCTCGTTTTTCAAGTCGGAATTCCAACTGCGCCAGGATACGATTCAGTTCATTGTGTGCACGTTATAAATATCTCAAAATAAAAAAATAAACTAAAAAAAAGTCAACTGAATCGAAGTGGTCCTACAACGGTTTAAACAAAAGCCATTGCACATTCGAAAGTCTTTGATTTTTTATATAAAGAGGAAAACGTAGAAAGTGAGATTTCATGGTCCAAGCCTGAATGAGGGAGACCAATTGTGAACCTTGTGCTAGAGGGGCCAGAACCCAAACGAGGGAGATCCATGGTCCAAGCCCGCTCGAGGGAGACCAATTGTGAACATTGTGTTAAAAGGGGTCGGAGCCTGAATGAGGTAGAACCATGAGGAACACTAGAAGTGAGATCTTGTAAATGTGAAAATCCTGATTAAAAAAAGGAACTTTGGTGCTTGTTTGTTATGACAGGCCCTCTGCAGTAAGAGACTGTTATTGTTGAAAGAGGCTTTGACAGAAGGCCCTGATACCTTTGCCCTAAACTGTATCCTCATGGCAGAGAAGCCAGAGTGTGTGCTAAGCTTGAACGTGCCGCCTTGCCCCGTTCTGAAAACGTGGGGACAGGAAGGCAACTGCTCAACTATCCTGACATATTATTTCTTGAAGACTTTTCTGTTTGCATACATTAATGTCCCACAACGTTTGTGTTTAAAAGTAAGGATTGGCAATAGGTTTATTAGTATAAGCCCTTTTATTTTGACAGACTCGACTAGGATGCGTTATTAATATTTGATGGTCGTAGTTTGCTCCCATCCTTAGATTTAGGCTTAGATAAGCATTCAACCAACCCACTGAAGTGCAATAAACACACTTGAACTGTGACCACTTGTGTCTGTCTTCACTATTTGATACCATGCCTTCCTTTCAACAGTCATGCAAGTGTTAAGAATAGCAGGCCCAACCGCGAACCCCAGAAAATTCAGACTGGCTCTATCTGCAGTCAAGTTCTGTTCTACCACAGCAACAAAAGGTGATGGCTGTTCTTGATACCCACACACCGAAAACAAGAAAAGACTGGAGAGCATGTTTGGGGTTGATCAGTTATTACCACTGATTTATCCCCAACCTTAAAAGCAAAACCTCACTGGCCACAAAAGATCAGGTGGGATGAGGAGGATGAGACCTGTGTCCGGGTCCCACTTTAAAAGTAGAGGATTTCTCCAAGGAATTCATCTTACACACTGATGCTTCCTTGATGGGACTAGGGGCTATTCTCTCTCAAGATCATGACGGACTAGAACACTGTTTATTATACATCAGAGGGAAGCTGTTTCTCCAGGAGAAAAACAACTCCGTTATCCAGCTTGAGGCACTGGCAATTAAATGGACTGTTTGCTAGCTCAAAAACTACCTGTTAGGCCACATATTTAGACTAGTCACGGATCACACCCATTTAGTGTGGATTAGTTGAAGAAAAGAGTCCAATCCAAGAGTTATGTGGTGGATCCTGGACATTCAGCCATATTGTTTCACAGTGGAGCACCGAAAGGGTCGATATCAGGGTAATGTCGACTTTCGCTCACACATTTCCATGTAAAACATCAAGGCCCAACCCGCATAGGGGAGGGGTATGTAAAGAACCTGAGGGCATCCTCCCATCTACTCCCCCCTGGATCTTCCTCTCAGGTGGCCAGGATCTTCCTCTCAGGTCCATCCCGCATAGGGGAAGAGTATGTGAGGAACCTGAGGTCATCCTCCCACCTACTCCCTGTGGATCTTCCTCTCAGGTGGCCAGGATCTTCCTCCCAGGTCCATCCCGCATAGGGGAAGAGTATGTGAGGAACCTGAGGGCATCCTCCCATCTACTCCCTGTGGATCTTCCTCTCAGGTGGCCAGGATCTTCTTCTCAGGTCCATCCCGCATAGGGGAAGAGTATGCGAGGAACCTGAGGGCATCCTCCCATCTACTCCCCCCTGGATCTTCCTCTTAGGTGGCCAGGATCTTCCTCCCAGGTCCATCGAGCATTGGGGAAGAGTATGTGAGGAACCTGAGGGCATCTTCCCATTACTCCGCCCTGGACCTTCCTCTCAGGTGGCCATGATCTTCCTCCCAGGTTCATCCCGCATAGGGGAAGAGTATGTGAGGAACCTGAGGGCATCCTCCCATCTACTCCCTGTGGATCTTCCTCTCAGGTGGCCAGGACCTTCCTCTCAGGTCCATCCCGCATAGGGGAAGAGTATGTGAGGGACCTGAGGGCATCCTCCCATCTACTCCCTGTGGATCTTCCTCTCAGGTCCATCCCACATTGGGGAAGAGTATGTGAGGAACCTGAGGCCATTCTCCCATCTACTCCCTGTGGATCTTCCTCTCAGGTCCATCCCGCATAGGGGAAGAGTATGTGAAGAACCTGAGGTCATGCTCCCATCTACTCCCTGTGGATCTTCCTCTCAGGTCCATCCCGCATGGGGGAAGAGTATATGAGGAACCTGAGGGCATCCTCCCATCTACTCCCTGTGGATCTTCCTCTCAGGTGGCCAGGATCTTCCTCCCAGGTCCATCCCGCATAGGGGAAGAGTATGTGAGGAACCTGAGGGCATCCTCCCATCTACCCCCCCCCCCTCAGATCTTCCTCTCAGGTAGCCAGGATATTCCTCCCAGTTCTTGGGGAAGAGTATGTGAGGAACCTGAGGGCATCCTCCCATCTACTCCCTGTGGATCTTCCTCTCAGGTGGCCAAGATCTTCCTCTCAGGTCCATCCCGCATAGGGAAAGAGTATGTGAGGAACCTGAGGGCACCCTCCCATCTACTCCCTGTGGATCTTCCTCTCAGGTCCATCCCGCATAGGGGAAGAGTATGTGAGGAACCTGAGGGCACCCTCCCATGTACTCCCGGTGGATCTTCCTCTCAGATGGCCAGGATCTTCCTCCCAGGTCCATCCCCCATAGGGGAAGAGTATGTGAGGAACCTGAGGGCATCTTCCCATCTACTCCCCCCTGGATCTTCCTCTCAGGTGGCCAGGATCTTGAGGAGTGCGAGGCCTCGTGCACTCCCTCGAAAAGATGACGAAGGTGGTCCTTTCGCCCAAAACTCGGGCGCAGCGGAGGTTCGAAGCAGCCACAATGGAAATACGAGGCAAGGCTAATATGGCTGCCTGGGCTGAAACTGTAAGCCATGTACTAGAAGACCCAGCTGAACTGTCTTCTAACACATCCAACACAACTCATGTTTCCACGGAAAAGTCCTCTGCCACTTTTCAACAAGTAAGTGCTAACACGCACGCCTGTGTTCAATTTATCACCCCTGAACCCGCACTTGTAGCTAAAGTGGTGCATCCTACACAGCAGACGTTGTTAAGCCCTTTGTTAAGCCCGATGCCCGATCTGTCTCCCAAGTCCTGTAGAGTATTGTCTGATGTGTCGGATGTGAGCGACACGCCTACAACGCGTGCTGCTGAACAGGTGGTTGGAGCAAAGTTGGCAAAGCTGGCCTGTGTGCTGGACGGTTCAGATACGTGTGATGCAAATCCGAAAAACTTCAATGGCAAGAAGTTTGTCACTGGTCATTTGCCCACATCGGTGATTGAACATTCCGGTTCCTCTAACCCCTTAAGTATTGACTCTCAAGAGTTGGGCATCCCCTATATTATAGCAGAATCGGTTGGTTCGGTGCCATGTGAGTTTCGCCGACGGTTGCTGAATGCTGACTCCCTGAACTGTATTACTGAGGGAGTTTCTTGCGAAACAGAGACTACCAAAAAGTCGTTTCAGTGTTGTGATTCGGAGACTCTAGAAATTGCACGATCCTTCACTGGGCCCGTAGATGACGCTCCACAACTGTCTATAGGCTGTGATGATGTTGTGTTTAGTGGACCTTTAGAAAGTTCTGGAGTTCTTAATCAACATAGAGATATAGCGCATATTCACTCCACCACTGATACTGATATAGTTCATGGTAGAGAACGAAGAAACTCGCTAGAAGTGGTAAACAAATTGCTGGCTGATCTCACTCGCATAAATCAACAAAGAACATCTAAGGTCAAAACTGGCAAAAACAACGTTGGTGTCAAAAAGGCTGACTTAGAAAGCGAGTGTTGTCAAACTGCCAGTGGGGCTCATTCTCTACTTGAGAAACAAAAGAAGAATGGAGTTGGTTACCTGATGAAACGCACGAGACGTGAGGAAAGCCTCTCACCCAGTTTAAGATGCTCTCAAAATAAGAAAGCTAAAAGGCTTGTGTACAGCATTTCACCTTACTGCACCCTGCCCTTGGAATCTGAGCACGACTCTCGTAACTCGGATGTAGCATCTAGAGACATCTTCGCTGGACATGAGTCTTCAGATTCCTCGCTGATGGAGCGGCCCTACCCTAAAATTAGACGGCCTGTTTATAAAAAGAAAGGCGTGCCTAGCAAAGCAACCATGCCTGAACTTGCAAGGAACTTACCATCAATGCAAGATTTACAGGCCCTGATAATGTCCTCACTAAACTTATCGATTGCTCCTTTTCTCAAACTATATGAAAGTCTAAATGACACGATCAAAGACTTGTCTGCAGGGGTCTGTAGATTGTCCAATAACTCTGTAAACTTTGGAAAAGAAATGTCTGAAACCAGGAACATGGTGGAAGAGATGATTAGGAAGACTAACATAACAGAGGCCGCACTCTTAAATCAAGTCACAAATGCTAACATTGATAAAAAATTACTGGCAGAGGTTGCTAAAGAGGCCTTGAAAATATTTCACAAAAAAAAAGAATGCGAAGAGCAATTAAAGTATCCTTATTGCCATAAGTGTCAAATGCAAAAAACTGTAAGTGATGTACAGATGTCAACAGTAGATACCTCTGACCAACAGACGCATGTTAAGTCGATTGTGCTCGAGGACCATTCTATTGCCTGCTTGGATGGATATAATGACTGTTGTGCGGCCGCTACAAAAACTCATACTTCAATTAATAGTGAAGTAACGAGTCTGAAGTCTGGCTTTGCTAAAGCAATTCTAGAGGCCCATGACGTGTCTAACTTAGCCCTACAAGATCCACAAAGACCATCTACATCGAAGGAAGTCATCGCTCAAAAGCAGCAATTCTTCGCCCCATCTCAGGCTACGAAGAACAGCGAGGCTGAACCCACTGGGATATTTGCTATTTTTAAACCCGCTGGTGACTTACAAAAGACGAGCAAAGCCAACAGCTCTGCAAATGAGACCCTTGGAATGAAGACTAAAAATCAACCAAAAAAGAAAGCTAAGAGACGTAACATTAACTCGCTTAAGTTTCTGAGAAACCTTAAAAGTTTGGACATAAGGGTGAACGGTGTGTCCACAAACGTAGTTCCAACAGCTTGCAATCAAACTGAAAAAAGCAGTTTAAATACAGCCAAGGCCTTAAATGTCTCTTATACCCGTACTAGTGACATATCTGACACTCTGATAAATGTCTCAACCTATGAGGACGAAGATTCGTGCAACAACGCAATGATAAATGATCACGAACGGTCATTGGCTGTGCTCCAAGTATCAACAGCAGAAGAGATTTTACCACCATTGGCCACTCATGCGGGCCACTCAGTTGTATTGGTACAATCACAGAACAACCTACAGTCGATGGCCGACCAGGCCATAGGCGATTGTAAGCGATCCCCCATGATGTCTTCTAATGTACACAATAATGAAACGATA
The DNA here is from genome assembly GCF_040938575.1 of Ambystoma mexicanum. Classification (NCBI taxonomy): domain Eukaryota; kingdom Metazoa; phylum Chordata; class Amphibia; order Caudata; family Ambystomatidae; genus Ambystoma; species Ambystoma mexicanum. Next base: position 11,823,736 of record NC_090923.1, read on the forward strand.
CTTCCTGACGATACGCGGATGTCATCTAGAACATGCCAAGTGATCTCTTTAACATCTAATTTACCACCTGGAAAGGAAGTGGTAAATTTGGAACTTATAACGCTTGAGGACAAAAGAAAGCTACTCGAAGCAAGGATGAAAGCATCTATGGCCTTACCGACTAGCAAAGATGCTAGCAGAGACTGGAACGAGCAGGTGAAGTTGCTGACGACTAGTGAGACGGTGTTCCCTGACTTTGCTGGAGTTTCTCGTGACCCTGGAAGGATTCCCAGAGGACCGGTCCTTAGCCCTTGGGCTAAGCCTCAACAAGTGACACACAAACTGCCGAAGAAGAAGTCAAACGTTGATAATGGAAGAGAACTTTATTCAGCGAATCAAGAGTCTCATACTCTGCAACGTTTGTTACTCGAGCGTATCGAATCTTCGGACGATCTAATCCTAAATCGGCACAATGTTCTCTGGCTGTGTCACTTGATTCCTAGCCTAAGAGCAATTGAATCTGACGATCTCAGAATTGTTGAATTTTATGACGAGAACAAAAACGACGCTGTCATCTTACATCTTCAATCAAAACTGATTGCTGAAGCCATGCTAGAGGCTGGGCCTGTTCTAATGTCCTTGGGGTTTGATATATCAAGAGTTGATGGCTGCCTGCAATTACCAAAACACAAAAGAGATCCTGGTGTCACTGTAGACGGGAAGAGTCGAAACCACTCTCAGCAGCTCGAATCACGACCATCCGCTGCACTGATTCGAAGCCCAGTACCGAAGTCTACCTCTGTGGCTAAACCATCTAAACTTATGCAAACAGGAGAGTGCATACGAATCACCGTGAACGGACCCTTACGCAGTCATAAGACCCTTGCGGAAAGTGCAAGTGATCCTTCTTTAATTCCAGCAGATTCTGATTGGTCTTGGCTTGCAGGTTTGTTAAATAAGAGCGATAACAAATAACGCCAGAAGTCTGAGACGCAAAATGTCTGTCGACTGGCCTCTTGGAACACTAGAGGTTTTAGCCATTTGTTTCAAACACCATGGGCAACCAACTTGGACCTGTTGTGCCTTCAAGAAACTTGGCTATCCTCCAGCCCTCTCTTAGAAGGATTTGAAATTGCTTGTAACCCGGCTATTCGCCAAGCCAAAGGAAGACCTATGTCGGGCTTACTGACAGCAGTGAGAAAGGCGGCGGGTTTTAGGATTGTACACTCTCAGAACCTGTCTCCATTTATTCAACTGTCAACTATTGCCTTACTCCAACCTAATGGAAAGAACGTTGATCGCCTACATATTCTTAATGTCTATTGGAACCATCGAAATAAATTTGCAACAACTTTTCTAGACACTGTGACTACTGTGATAGACGACCTCCTTGGGAAAGAAGCTTCGCTGAACTTGATTGTTTGTGGTGATCTGAACTTGGACTGTGTGAAAGAGAAATCCCAACTTGAGCCTAAAGCAGGGCAATGGTGCGATGAAATGGACCTTCGTGCTTTACACATGCTAAACGGTAACACCACAGGCGATATTCCGGCACAGCCTACATGGAGAAGAGAAGCATCAACATCAATACTTGATTACATGTTTGTAACTGAAAATCTTCACAAGAGAGTTCTGCATTTTAATGTCCAAAAAATGGTCCATAGTGATCATGAAATGGTACAACTAACCCTCCAGAAAAAATGCGCCTGTCCGCAGCAAGTATGGTCGCACACGGTAAAAACAGGCTCAGGTAGGATTCGACTCCATTTATCAGAACCAGAAGTAGAGGCAATAACAACAAAATTTATAGAAAATACTGAGGGTCTTGAATACGAACACTTATTAGTTCAATTTGAAGAAAGAAGATCCAAACTGAGCCATGTTCAACTACATCGAAAACACAAATTTGACCTTTGTGTGCTACAGCAGAAACGTCTGATGAGACAGGAATTAAGGAAAACCAAAACCATCCTCAATATAAATGTGAAACAAATCTGTAGAGCGATCAAACAGAAATATAAACATTGGCTTAAGTCTCATGAGGCCACCAGATTACAAAATGATTCTGAGATGATGATGGGAAAAATGGAAGGGCGTAACTCAGCAGAATTCTGGAGCATAATAAACAACAGTGCATCCTCACAATATGCCTTACAGGCCAACGCTGTTAGTGAACAAGCCTGGGTTGCATTCTACTCTACTTTATTCACCAAAGACGATCTAGTAAGAGCTAACATATTCCTGCCCGAATCTAAATGGGATTTGCAATTTGAAAGAGATGAAATTCTCTTAATTATTAAGGGATTGAGTGAATCCAGAGCGCCGGGCCCAGATGGACTAACTAATTACACGATCAAACGCAATCCAGAACTATGGGCAGATTTCTGTGCCACTCTGTTCAACCGCGTTGCAAAAAATGGATCTACTCCCAATTCATGGAAAAGTGCTATCGTGGTTCCCATCTTTAAAAAAGGAGATCGAACCAACCCTAAAAACTATCGTCCGATAGCATTACTTGATGTTGTAGGGAAGATCTATGCAACCTTGCTTCAACGCAAATTGGTGAAGTGGGCAGAAGAATCTAAGCACATTGATCCGAGACAAGCGGGCTTTGTAAGAGGAGTAGGTTGTGGCCTCAATCTATTACTACTAAACCTCCTAAAGATGGAAGCTCTCAGAACCAAAACAAAAATCTATTTGGCTCTGATCGACCTCTCGCAGGCATTTGATAGTATCAATAGAGAGAGGATGTGGGATAAACTGAGCAAATGGGGCTGCCCACCTAGCTTACTGAGTGCAATTCAGGAACTACACTCTGAGACGTCTATCAGAGTTCGGTTGGACCTGAAAGGCACCTTGTCTGCAAAAATCAAAACATGTAGGGGAGTGAAGCAGGGCTGCCCCTTGGCAGCAACAATATTCAATTTGTTTATATCAGATATGACTGAGATTTTTTGTGGCAACAACATGTTCCCCCCAAAAATTCAGGGAGTACCTATCAACTACCTGTTATACGCTGACGACCTGGTCCTAATAGATCAGACGCCTATAGGTCTTCAGCGAAAAATGAACCTGATGAATACCTATATAACATCAAACGGCTTGCAAATTAATAGACTAAAAACCGAAAATTTGATATTGGGAAACCTGCAAGGAACCCTTGGCAAGGGGTTGAAAGAGCATTGGTACATTGCCGACGAACGTATCAAAATTGTAAAATCCGTGAAATATCTGGGGATGACTATCAGTGCGAGCAGAAATGACGCTCGTTGGACGGAAGTGGCAAAAAGCAAATGTCGGCAATTAGCAAATCAAGCATGCTTAATTAACAACAAATACGGCAAATTTTCATTGAAGCCGACTATCCTATTTTTTCAACAGAAAGTGGTCCCGAGCCTGATCTACGGAGGAGAAAACGCCTTCGGTTGCTCTAATGATTTATGGAACTCTTTAGAAAACATCTTCTGGTCTCGTGTACTACATCTACCGAGGGGAATAGCAACTGTTTGTATACGGTATGAGCTTGGCTTAATTTCAATACATGCCAGAGTAATGTGGAATCTGCTAAGCCTATACCGTAAAACGATGCTAAAGACTCCGACACCCCAATTCCAAATCATGCATAGACCAGACAGTGCGAAAGAGTATACAATACTCGCAAAGTGGAATCAGCTTTGTCAAGACCTGCTAGGCGAGTACGATATTACCTCTGCCTTGCTAGTGGAAAACCCAGATGCAGCAAAGATGAAGATTTGGCGGTTAGATTGGATCAAGACCTGTGAGCAAAGAACAAAATGTAAGCTAATGCAGGAAGTCCCAGGTGAAGCGAAAGCCTTCAATCAACGCCACTCTTAACTAACCCATCTGCCAAATCAGCATGCCAGAGCCTTGTACATGAGATTCAGACTAAACGCTCTAAACACAAAAGAGCGATTAGGCTCCTGGCCTAAGTATGCAAATATTGATCGAAGGTGTCGTTTCTGTAATTTTGATATGGAATCTCTAAAGCACTTGATCATGTCATGCCCGAGCCTTGGGAAAGAACGAGGACGGCTTTTTTCACCGATTATTCATAATATTAGTTCAAGGAGTCTGGAAAACTGGTGGGAAATGTTCTTTGAAGCCTCCAACCGAACTGTACTGTTCAATTTGATAACCCTCCTCCAGGTCATAAAAACAAGATTGGATTTGAAGGAACCAATTGAAGTGCCTGGAGTCGAATGAGCCCTTGTAGTCCAAACGTCAAGACTCAGGCCACTTGTTTTACTGTGTACAGAACGGCGGTGAGAGAAATGGATTTTAAAAGGATATGTGGTTGATTGGACGTGATTTGTCTGTCAAAAATTTTTTTAAAGGTTGAATAAACCGTATAAAAAAAAAAAAAAAAAAAAAAAATTACTCCCCTCTGGACCTTCCTCTCAGGTGGCCAGGATCTTCCTCCCAGGTCCATCCCGCATAGGGGAAGAGTATGTGAGGAACCTGAGGGCATCCTCCAATCTACTCCCTGTGGATCTTCCTCTCAGGTGACCGGGATCTTCCTCCCAGGTCCATCCCGCACAGTGGAAGAGTTTGTGAGGAACCTGAGGGCATCCTCCCATCTACTCCATGTGGATCTTCCTCTCAGGTGGCCAGGATCTTCCTCCCAGGTCCATCCCGCATAGGGGAAGAGTGTGTGAGGAACCTGAGGGCATACTCCCATCTACTCCCTGTGGATCTTCCTCTAAGGTCCATCCCGCATAGGGAAGAGTATGTGAGGAACCTGAGGGCATCCTCCCATCTACTCCCTGTGGATCTTCCTCTCAGGTGGCCAGGATCTTGCTCCCATGTCCATCCCTCATAGGGGAGGAGTATGTGAGGAACCTGAGGGCATTGTCCCAGCTACTCCCTGTGGATCTTCCTCTCAGGTGGCCAGGATCTTCCTCCCAGGTCCATCCCGCATAGGGGAAGAGTATGTGAGGAGGCTGAGGTCATCCTCCCATCTACTCCCTGTGTCTTCCTCTCAGGTCCATCCCACATAGGGGAAGAGTATGTGAGGAACCTGAGGGCATCCTCCCATCTACCCCACCCCGGATCTTCATCTCAGGTTGCCAGGATATTCCTCCCAGTTCCATCCCGCATTGGGGAAGAGGCTGTGAGGAACCTGAGGGCATCCTCCCATCTACTCCCTGCAGATCTTCCTCTCAGGTCCATCCCCCATAGGGGAAAAGTATGTGAGGAACCTGAAGGCATCTTCCCATCTACTCCCCCCTGGATCTTCCTCTCAGGTGGCCAGGATCTTCCTCCCAGGTCCATCCCGCATAGGGGAAGAGTATGTGAGGAACTTGAGGGTATCCTCCCATTACTCCCCCCTGGACCTTCCTCTCAGGTGGCCAGAATCTTCCTCCCAGGGCCATCCCGCATAGGGGAAGAGTATGTGAGGAACCTGAGGGCATCCTCCCATCTACTCCCTGTGGATCTCCCTCTCAGGTGGCCAGGATCTTCCCTCCAGGTCCATCCCGCATGTTAAAGATGGCGTCACTAGGGCGCAGCGTACCTGTTCGTCCAGAAGTCTGTTTAGTAGATGATGCCAGATTGCCAGTAGTTCTGTAGTGAAGTGAGAGTGACACCAGGAACCAGCCCAACTCTCGTCCAAATAGGTACTGGACTGGAGGTGAACCAGCTCCCGATGCCACAGGTTCGCTCACCCCTGATTAATGTGGCATCAGGACAGTGCAAGCACTGACAGGGGGAGCCTGATGGTCTTTAGCTGGAGGTTCTCTGAAGACAACTGGAGCGAGATGAGAAGTGTCGGATCCAGAAGCAGGAATCAGGAAGCCACTGAATGCAAGGGAAGGCGGGAAGGCAAGGAGCTCAGGGAGGACAAAGAACCCAGAGAAGGAACAGAGAACCACTAGAGAGGGGAACCACCCCAGGAGGGAAGGAGCAAGGAACTGGGAGCAGGAAGGGATTCCCTAACCGGCTAAGGAAGGGACAGACCGGAAAGGAAGGGAAACCAGCAAGCAGGACAGAACGGTATTCAGGACAGGGGCAAGGAGCAAAACAACGATCCGGTCAAACCACGTTGAGACGCGATTTGCCAAACCACCGGGCTCCTTAAATAGGACCTCCCACAGCCGGGAGGCTTGAAACGCAAGCCGTGTAGTTTCCCAGGTGCTGGAGACCCAAAGCGAGGCTTGGGCCGCAAATCGGCCGGGAGCCGAGAGCATCGTACACCGCGCATGCGCGGAAAGCAGGAAGAGGTCGGCCGCACCTGTGCGGGACGACACGCCCCGTACCTCCCAGGCGAAAGCGAGGGTAAACCCTCCAAGGCGTGGCACGCCGCATCGCACGAGTGGGCTGGGACAGGACCGGGTTGGGTGGCGTGACACCATGCCCCCTCCCAGAAAGACCCGGGGCCCCAGGCTTCCAGGGAAAACGGAGAAAAAAGTCACGGACAAGGCGAGGTGCATGCACGAAATTGTGCGGTTCCCAGGTACGGTCACAAGCAGGATAACCCTTCCAATCTACCAGAAACTGGAGCACACCTCGACGAATTCGGGAGTCACAAATCTCCTGTACTTCAAATTCCGGTACCCCCTGAACCTGAATTGAGGCTGGACATGGGCTGGCACGTCCAAATGTGTCTTTCACAAAGGGTTTTAACAGGGAAACGTGAAAGACAGGGTGTACCTGCCAAGATTGGGGCAATATCAATCGAAATGCTACTTCCGATATGCATTTGGAAATCTTGAAAGGCCCAAAAAACCGTGGTGCTAGTTTAGTGGGCAGATTACGTACAGGTAAGTTCTTGGATGATAACCAAACTTGATCTCCCACCTGAAATCTGGGTTCAATGGTCATTCCCCGATTGGCCTGCTCCCTCATGCGCAGTTGTGCATCTGCCAGGGCACTCCGAGCCAAATCATGCTGCTTTTGGATATCGCGGATCATCTGGTCAGCCGATGGAACAGCGCTGGGTGGCATAGGACAGAAGGGGATCAGCTTAGGATGCTGTCCGGTAGAGCACATATAAGGACTGACACCAGTGGCTGCGTGAGTCGCATTGTTGTAAGAAACTTCCGCCAAATCCAGGTATTTCATCCAGTTGGATTGGGTGGCATTAGTGTAGCAACGCAAGTATTGCTCCAAGGTCTGATTTGTTCTTTCAGTCTGCCCATTAGTCTGCGGGTGATAACCCGAACTCAAAGCTCTGCGTATTCCAAGGTGACTGCATAACTGATGCCAAAAGGAGGAGAGAAACTGAGATCCACGATCTGAAATGATCTTTTCTGGTAAACCATGTAAGCGGTAGATGTTATGCAGAAAAGCCAAAGCCATTTGAGAGGAAGTAGGAATCCTGGTAAAGGGAATAAAATGTGCAGACTTAGTGAAACAATCCACCACTACCATGATGCAGGTGTGTCCCTCTGATGGTGGAAGCTCAACAATGAAATCAGTGGCAATGGTATGCCAGGGATAGGGTGGTAGTTCTGTGGGTCGGAGCAACCCCAAAGGTCTTCTTCTGGGTGTCTTGGTCTGGGCGCAAACTGGGCAGCTCTCCACATATAGTTTAGTTTCCTTAGCCCAACCTGGCCACCAGAACTGTCTGGAAATCAACTCCTGAGTTGCCTTGATGCCCCGATGACCTCCTACTAGTGAGTCATGGAACCCATGGAGAATGTCCAAACGCCGTGCTCTAGATGCTATGTACAACCGGTGTAAGAAGAAGAGAAATCCTTCACGTTCTGAGATTTGAGGACGTTTCAGTAGATTGGTGCGGTCTGGGTCTGTCTGGGTTTCCTGGAGGATCTTCTGCAAATGGGGAGAGATCGTGAGAAGAAAGTGCTTGGGGGAAATTAACGGAATGGGTTGGTTGATCCCCTCCACCTCTCTTTCCAAGGAGCGAGATAAAGCATCAGCTTTTAGATTCCGGGCACTCGGAATATACGTGATGTTAAAATCGTAATGGGAGAAGAAAAAGGCCCATCGAGCTTGACGGGCGGTATGACACTGCAAAGATCGCAAATACTGCAGGTTGCGGTGGTCGGTGCGGACTTCAACTGAAAAGCGGCCACCAAGTAAATGATGCCTCCATTCTTCAAACGCTGTCTTGATTGCCAATAACTCCCTTTCTATGACTGAGTAGTTTTGTTCGCAGGGAGTGAGTTTCCGTGAGTAATAGGCCACAGGATGTTCGTCACCCGTAGAGGGATGTTTCTGCAACAGGACTGCACCGACAGCAAAGCTGGAAGCGTCGGTTTCGACGATGTAAGGCATCTCGTCATTGGGGTGACAAAGTACGGGTGCTGTACAGAATGCAGACTTCAAAGCATCGAATGCTACTGATGCCTCAGTATCCCAGAGATAGGGTATCTTCACACTGGTCAGACGTGTCAATGGAGCTGTGAGTCGTGAAAAATGTGGAATGAAACGCCGATAGAAGTTTGCGAATCCCAGGAATCGCTGAAGTGATCTCACGTCCTGTGGTTGTTTCCAGTTCTGAATAGCCCGGACCTTACCGGAATCCATACTAATTCCTGTAGCCGTGATTACATATCCCAGGAATTCCATCTCATCCTGATGAAAAGAACATTTCTCAGCCTTGGCAAACAGATTATGTTGTAACAATCGTTGAAGAACTACGCGAACGTGGGAGATATGTTCCTTTATATTGTCGGAGTAGATCAAGATGTCATCTAAATACACCCAGACAGAAATGCCAATTAAGTCGCTGAAAACATAGTCCATAAACCGTTGGAAGACAGCCGGGGCGTTACACAGCCCAAAGGGCATGACCTTGTATTCATAATGCCCGAAAGGTGTCTTGAAAGCCGTCTTCCACTCATCTCCCTGTTTGATTCTGACGAGATGATAGGCTCCGCGGAGGTCTAATTTAGTAAAGACCCTGGCTGAACGTAAGGACTCCATGATATTCCGGATCAATGGTAACGGGTACCTGTCCTTAAGGGTGATGTCGTTCAATTGGCGGTAGTCAATGCAAGGCCGTAAAGAACCCTCCTTTTTCTTCACAAAAAACAATGGGAAACCTGCAGGTGACTTGGAAGGGACGATGTACCCATTCTTGATGCACTCATCGAGATAATCCCGGAGGACCTGTTTTTCGGACTGGGTGAGGGCATACACCTTACCATGTGGCATTACGGCTCCGGGAACCAAGTCTATGGAGCAGTCAAAAGGCCTATGAGGCGGCAGAGCTATGCCCCTTGGTTCGGAGAATACCGACATCCAATCAGCATATTCAGATGGTATCATCGACAAGGAACATAAACCAGATGATTCTTTAGCTGGGACTAAGGCCGTCGAGACTGACGTCTTAGAGGATGTGTTTGAGTTACAGCATTCTTGAAGGCAAAAAGGGGAAGCGAACTCCAAAGTACGTGTTTCCCAGTTTATAGTGGGGTTGTGTCGCTGAAGCCAAGGTAACCCCAAGACCACTTGATATGAAGGTGTCTTTATAACATCCAGCGCGATTTTCTCCTCGTGTCCCTTGATGCATAACAACATACCTATAGTATGTAATCGTATGGGGCCGGAAGCCAATGGTGTTCCATCAATTACTTCAACTGGAATCACTTCTTTCTTGGTAAGCAAAGGTATGCCGTTCTTGATGGCAAAGCGCTCATCGATGTAGTTCCCAGATGCCCCACAATCCAATAATCCATGGATCTCGACTGTTCTATTCAGCCACTTGAGACTGACCTTCAAAATCATGAGGACTGCAGGCAACATGGGTGGAAATACCGATTCAGAGCAGGAAAGGACTGGTGGCTTGATCAGACCTGTCGGGGCCTTTCCAGAGCAGGACAGGTCACCTAGTTTCCCCCTTTCTTGATTGGTCTTAGAGGACAGGTACCTAGAAAATGACCTGCGGCTCCACAGTATAAACATAAACGTTGGCTCCTCCTCCTCTTCTTCTCTTCCTCAGACAAAGGGCCCCTTACGGCACCTAACTGCATGGGTTCTTGAGTGGTGTTCGGGGACACTGGTGTCCCAGCGGGCGGAATTGGAGGTCTGAGGTCCAATCTCTCAAAACGGCGTCTTTCGCCTCTTCTCTCTGCCAATCTCTGATCGATCTTTAGCACCTGTTCAATGAGCTTCTGTAGATCTTCGGGTTCAGGAATGTGTAACAACTCGTCCTTGTACTCTTCTCTTAATCCTCGGCGAAACAAGGTCTTTTGTGTTATTTCAGGCCATTGAGAATCTGTTGCAAGTTGGCGAAAACGGCCTATATAAGAGATTATGTCTGTGTTGGCTTGTTTTAAATCCATTAACTGGTTCTGTGCTGTTGAAGCCAGATTGGGGGACTGAAATACTTCCAAAAATGCCTTTTCAAAGGCCACAAAATCACCTAAAATGGGACTGTTAGAAACCACAAGTGGTGTTACCCAAGCAAGCGCGTTGCCAGACAAATTGCCCAAAATATATCCAATCTTGGCTCTATCGTTGTTAAAGTGGGCTGAACGGTACAGGAAGTGTATCCGGCAATGATTGCAGAATTCCCCCACACGTCTGGGGTCTCCATCAAACTTGATTGGAGTGGTATGAGCCATAGCACTCTCGGGCGGAGGAACAGCATTATTGCTTTGGGTTACCATCTGGCGTAGGGTCTGGTTCTCCTGGCGGAGTGCAATCATCTCAGCACGTAAGGCCTGCATCTCATCACGAAGACTGGTGTTCTCATCCATCTCTGATTCCGAAGAATATGAAGTCAGGCGTCTCAATCTGTTAAAGATGGCGTCACTAGGGCGCAGCGTACCTGTTCGTCCAGAAGTCTGTTTAGTAGATGATGCCAGATTGCCAGTAGTTCTGTAGTGAAGTGAGAGTGTCACCAGGAACCAGCCCAACTCTCGTCCAAATAGGTACTGGACTGGAGGTGAACCAGCTCCCGATGCCACAGGTTCGCTCACCCCTGATTAATGTGGCATCAGGACAGTGCAAGCACTGACAGGGGGAGCCGGATGGTCTTTAGCTGGAGGTTCTCTGAAGACAACTGGAGCGAGATGAGAAGTGTCGGATCCAGAAGCAGGAATCAGGAAGCCACTGAATGCAAGGGAAGGCGGGAAGGCAAGGAGCTCAGGGAGGACAAAGAACCCAGAGAAGGAACAGAGAACCACTAGAGAGGGGAACCACCCCAGGAGGGAAGGAGCAAGGAACTGGGAGCAGGAAGGGATTCCCTAACCGGCTAAGGAAGGGACAGACCGGAAAGGAAGGGAAACCAGCAAGCAGGACAGAACAGTATTCAGGACAGGGGCAAGGAGCAAAACAACGATCCGGTCAAACCACGTTGAGACGCGATTTGCCAAACCACCGGGCTCCTTAAATAGGACCTCCCACAGCCGGGAGGCTTGAAACGCAAGCCGTGTAGTTTCCCAGGTGCTGGAGACCCAAAGCGAGGCTTGGGCCGCAAATCGGCCGGGAGCCGAGAGCATCGTACACCGCGCATGCGCGGAAAGCAGGAAGAGGTCGGCCGCACCTGTGCGGGACGACACGCCCCGTACCTCCCAGGCGAAAGCGAGGGTAAACCCTCCAAGGCGTGGCACGCCGCATCGCACGAGTGGGCTGGGACAGGACCGGGTTGGGTGGCGTGACACCGCATAGGGGAAGAGTATGTGAGGAACCTGAGGGCATCCTCCCATCTAATCCCTGCAGATCTTCCTCTCAGGTCCATCCCCCATAGGGGAAGAGTATGTGAGGAACCTGAAGGCATCTTCCCATCTACTCCCCCCTGGATCTTCCTCTCAGGTGGCCAGGATCTTCCTCCCAGGTCCATCCCGCATAGGGGAAGAGTATGTGAGGAACTTGAGGGTATCCTCCCATTACTCCCCCCTGGACCTTCCTCTCAGGTGGCCAGAATCTTCCTCCCAGGGCCATCCCGCATAGGGGAAGAGTATGTGAGGAACCTGAGGGCATCCTCCCATCTACTCCCTGTGGATCTCCCTCTCAGGTGAACAGGACCTTCCTCCCAGGTCCATCCAGCATAGGGGAAGAGTATCTGAGGAACCTGAGGGCACCCTCCCATCTACTCCCTGTGGATCTTCCTCTCAGGTCCATTCCGCATTGGGGAAGAGTATGTGAGGAACCTGAGGGCATCCTCCCATCTACTCCCTGTGGATCTCCCTCTCAGGTGGCAGAATCTTCCTCCCAGGTCCATCCGGCATAGGGGAAGAGTATGTGAGGAACCCGAGGGCATCCTCCCATCTACTCCCTGTGGATCTTCCTCTCAGGTCCATCCCGCATTGGGGAAGAGTATGTGAGGAACCTGAGGGCATCTTCCCATCTACTCCCCCCTGGATCTTCCTCTCAGGTGGCCAGGATCTTCCTCCCAGGTCCATCCCGCATAGGGGAAGAGTATGTGAGGAACCTGAGGGCATCCTCCCATCTACTCACCCCTGGATCTTCCTCTCAGGTGGCCAGGATCTTCCTCCCAGGTCCATCCCGCATTTGGGAAGAGTATGTAAGGAACCTGAGGGCATCCTCCCATTACTCCCCCCTGGACCTTCCTCTCAGGTGGCCAGGATCTTCCTCCCAGGTCCATCCCGCATAGGGGAAGAGTATGTGAGGAACCTGAGGGCATCCTCCAATCTACTCCCTGTGGATCTTCCTCTCAGGTGGCTGGGATCTTCCTCCCAGGTCCATCCCGCATAGGGGAAGAGTGTGTGAGGAACCTGAGGGCCTACTCCCATCTACTCCCTGTGGATCTTCCTCTCAGGTCCATCCGGCATAGAGAAGAGTATGTGAGGAACCTGAGAGCATCCTCCCATCTACTCCCTGTGGATCTTCCTCTCAGGTGGCCAGGATCTTCCTCCCATGTCCATCCCTCATAGGGGAAGAGTATGTGAGGAACCTGAGGGCATTGTCCCAGCTACTCCCTGTGGATCTTCCTCTCAGGTGGCCAGGATCTTCCTCCCAGGTCCATCCCGCATAGGGGAAGAGTATGTGAGGAGGCTGAGGTCATCCTCCCATCTACTCCCTGTGTCTTCCTCTCAGGTCCATCCCACATAGGGGAAGAGTATGTGAGGAACCTGAGGGCATCCTCCCATCTACGCCCCCCCCCCGGATCTTCATCTCAGGTTGCCAGGATATTACTCCCAGTTCCATCCCGCATTGGGGAAGAGGATGTGAGGAACCTGAGGGCATCCTCCCATCTACTCCCTGTGGATCTTCCTCTCAGGTGGCCAGGATCTTCCTCCCATGTCCATCCCTCATAGGGGAAGAGTATGTGAGGAACCTGAGGGCATTGTCCCAGCTACTCCCTGTGGATCTTCCTCTCAGGTGGCCAGGATCTTCCTTCCAGGTCCATCCCGCATAGGGGAAGAGTATGTGAGGAGGCTGAGGTCATCCTCCCATCTACTCCCTGTGTCTTCCTCTCAGGTCCATCCCACATAGGGGAAGAGTATGTGAGGAACCTGAGGGCATCCTCCCATCTACCTCCCCCCCCCGGATCTTCATCTCAGGTTGCCAGGATATTACTCCCAGTTCCATCCCGCATTGGGGAAGAGGATGTGAGGAACCTGAGGGCATCCTCCCATCTACTCCCTGTGGATCTTCCTCTCAGGTGGCCAGGATCTTCCCTCCAGCTCCATCCCGCATAGGGGAAGAGTATGTGAGGAACCTGAGGGCATCCTCCCATCTACTCCCTGCAGATCTTCCTCTCAGGTCCATCCCGCATAGGGGAAGAGTATGTGAGGAACCTGAGGGTACCCTCCCATCTACTCCCTGTGGATCTCCCTCTCAGGTGGCCAGGATCTTCCTCCCAGGTTCATCCCGCATAGGTGAAGAGTATGTGAGGAACCTGAGGGCACTCTCCCATCTACTCCCTGTGGATCTTCCTCTCAGGTGGCCAAGATCTTCCTCTCAGGTCCATCCCGCATAGGGGAAGAGTATGTGAGGAACCTGAGGGCATCCTCTGAACTACTCCCTGTGGATCTTCCTCTCAGGTAGCCAGGATCTTCCTCCCAGGTCCATCCCTCATAGGGGAAGAGTATGTGAGGAACCTGAGGGAATTCTCCCATCTAATCCCCTCGGGATCTTCCTCTCAGGTGGCCAGGATCTTCCTCCCAGGTCCATCCCGCATAGGGGAAGAGTATGTGAGGAACCTGAGGACATCCTCCCATTACTCCCCCCTGGACCTTCCTCTCAGGTGGCCAGGATCTTCCTCCCAGGTCCATCCCGCATAGGGGAAGTGTATGTGAGGAACCTGAGGGCACCCTCCCATCTACTCCCTGTGGATCTTCCTCTCAGGTGGCCAGGATCTTCCTACCAGGTCCATCCCGCATAGGGGAAGAGTATGTGAGGAACCTGACGGCACCCTCCCATCTACTCCCTGTGGATCTTCCTCTCAGGTGGCCAGGATCTTCCTACCAGGTCCATCCCACATAGGGGAAGAGTATGTGAGGAACCTGAGGGCATCCTCCCATCTACTCCCTGTGGATCTTCCTCTCAGGTCCACCCCGCATTGGGAAAGAGTATTTGAGGAACCTGAGGGCACCCTCACATCTACTCCCTGTGGATCTTCCTCTCAGGTGGCCAGGATCTTCCTCTCAAGTCCATCCCGCATAGGAGAAGAGTATTTGAAGAAGCTGAGGTCATCCTCCCATCTACTCCCTGTGTCTTCCTCTCAGGTCCATCCCGCATAGGGGAAGAGTATGTGAGGAACCTGAGGGCATCGTCCCATCTACTCCATGTGGATCTTCCTCTCAGGTGGCCAGGATCTTCCTCCCAGGTCCATCCCGCATAGGGGAAGAGTATGTGAGGAACCTGAGGGCATCCTCCCATCTACTCACCCCTGGATCTTCCTCTCAGGTGGCCAGGATCTTCCTCCCAGGTCCATCCCGCATTTGGGAAGAGTATGTAAGGAACCTGAGGGCATCCTCCCATTACTCCCCCCTGGACCTTCCTCTCAGGTGGCCAGGATCTTCCTCCCAGGTCCATCCCGCATAGGGGAAGAGTATGTGAGGAACCTGAGGGCATCCTCCAATCTACTCCCTGTGGATCTTCCTCTCAGGTGGCTGGGATCTTCCTCCCAGGTCCATCCCGCATAGGGGAAGAGTGTGTGAGGAACCTGAGGGCCTACTCCCATCTACTCCCTGTGGATCTTCCTCTCAGGTCCATCCGGCATAGAGAAGAGTATGTGAGGAACCTGAGAGCATCCTCCCATCTACTCCCTGTGGATCTTCCTCTCAGGTGGCCAGGATCTTCCTCCCATGTCCATCCCTCATAGGGGAAGAGTATGTGAGGAACCTGAGGGCATTGTCCCAGCTACTCCCTGTGGATCTTCCTCTCCGGTGGCCAGGATCTTCCTTCCAGGTCCATCCCGCATAGGGGAAGAGTATGTGAGGAGGCTGAGGTCATCCTCCCATCTACTCCCTGTGTCTTCCTCTCAGGTCCATCCCACATAGGGGAAGAGTATGTGAGGAACCTGAGGGCATCCTCCCATCTACGCCCCCCCCCCCGGATCTTCATCTCAGGTTGCCAGGATATTACTCCCAGTTCCATCCCGCATTGGGGAAGAGGATGTGAGGAACCTGAGGGCATCCTCCCATCTACTCCCTGTGGATCTTCCTCTCAGGTGGCCAGGATCTTCCTCCCATGTCCATCCCTCATAGGGGAAGAGTATGTGAGGAACCTGAGGGCATTGTCCCAGCTACTCCCTGTGGATCTTCCTCTCAGGTGGCCAGGATCTTCCTTCCAGGTCCATCCCGCATAGGGGAAGAGTATGTGAGGAGGCTGAGGTCATCCTCCCATCTACTCCCTGTGTCTTCCTCTCAGGTCCATCCCACATAGGGGAAGAGTATGTGAGGAACCTGAGGGCATCCTCCCATCTACCTCCCCCCCCCGGATCTTCATCTCAGGTTGCCAGGATATTACTCCCAGTTCCATCCCGCATTGGGGAAGAGGATGTGAGGAACCTGAGGGCATCCTCCCATCTACTCCCTGTGGATCTTCCTCTCAGGTGGCCAGGATCTTCCCTCCAGCTCCATCCCGCATAGGGGAAGAGTATGTGAGGAACCTGAGGGCATCCTCCCATCTACTCCCTGCAGATCTTCCTCTCAGGTCCATCCCGCATAGGGGAAGAGTATGTGAGGAACCTGAGGGTACCCTCCCATCTACTCCCTGTGGATCTCCCTCTCAGGTGGCCAGGATCTTCCTCCCAGGTTCATCCCGCATAGGTGAAGAGTATGTGAGGAACCTGAGGGCACTCTCCCATCTACTCCCTGTGGATCTTCCTCTCAGGTGGCCAAGATCTTCCTCTCAGGTCCATCCCGCATAGGGGAAGAGTATGTGAGGAACCTGAGGGCATCCTCTGAACTACTCCCTGTGGATCTTCCTCTCAGGTAGCCAGGATCTTCCTCCCAGGTCCATCCCTCATAGGGGAACAGTATGTGAGGAACCTGAGGGAATTCTCCCATCTACTCCCCTCTGGATCTTCCTCTCAGGTGGCCAGGATCTTCCTCCCAGGTCCATCCCGCATAGGGGAAGAGTATGTGAGGAACCTGAGGACATCCTCCCATTACTCCCCCCTGGACCTTCCTCTCAGGTGGCCAGGATCTTCCTCCCAGGTCCATCCCGCATAGGGGAAGTGTATGTGAGGAACCTGAGGGCACCCTCCCATCTACTCCCTGTGGATCTTCCTCTCAGGTGGCCAGGATCTTCCTACCAGGTCCATCCCGCATAGGGGAAGAGTATGTGAGGAACCTGACGGCACCCTCCCATCTACTCCCTGTGGATCTTCCTCTCAGGTGGCCAGGATCTTCCTACCAGGTCCATCCCGCATAGGGGAAGAGTATGTGAGGAACCTGAGGGCATCCTCCCATCTACTCCCTGTGGATCTTCCTCTCAGGTCCACCCCGCATTGGGAAAGAGTATTTGAGGAACCTGAGGGCACCCTCACATCTACTCCCTGTGGATCTTCCTCTCAGGTGGCCAGGATCTTCCTCTCAAGTCCATCCCGCATAGGAGAAGAGTATTTGAAGAAGCTGAGGTCATCCTCCCATCTACTCCCTGTGTCTTCCTCTCAGGTCCATCCCGCATAGGGGAAGAGTATGTGAGGAACCTGAGGGCATCGTCCCATCTACTCCATGTGGATCTTCCTCTCAGGTGGCCAGGATCTTCCTCCCAGGTCCATCCCGCATAGGGGAAGAGTATGTGAGGAACCTGAGGGCATCCTCCCATCTACTCCCTGTGGATCTTCCTCTCAGGTGGCCAGGATCTTCCTACCAGGTCCATCCGGCATAGGGGAAGAGTATGCGAGGAACCTGAGGGCATCCTCCCATCTACCCCCCCCCCCCCGGATCTTCATCTCAGGTTGCCAGGATCTTCCTCTCAGGTCCATCCCGCATAGGGGAAGAGTATGTGAGGAACCTGAGGGCATCCTCCGAACTACTCCCTGTGGATCTTCCTCTCAGGTAGCCAGGATCTTCCTCCCAGGTCCATCCGGCATAGGGGAAGAGTATGTGAGGAACCTGAGGTCATGCTCCCATCTACTCCCTGTGGATCTTCCTCTCAGGTCCATCCCGCAATGGGGGAAGAGTATGTGAGGAACCTGAGGCCATTCTCCCATCTACTCCCCCCTGGATCTTCCTCTCAGGTGGCCATAGAAAGACCATTGCTCTTGGATTCCAATCCTGGGGGTGGAAATGTGAGGGAGGATCACCTGGGTGGAGAGACATTGGGCCTCATTACGTGGTAGGAGGTAGCCAAGGCGCTAGCAGCACCATGGCTACCCCTCTACCGCCTTCCGGGTCCGGGTTCCCTAAATGGGGACTTATCGGGTCATTCAAACCTTGGAGGACCTGGTAAATCCCCATTCCGGGAACCATTCCCCATTCCCATTCGAGCCCCAATGGGGCTCAATGGCAATGGGGATGGATCTAATAACGGTACCGCAATTTGCGGTACCTTTATTAGCTCTGAAGTCCCTCAACGGGACCCGTCCTTAACACCTGGTCAGACCAGGCGTTAATGAAGGGACCCACTAAGGGACCTCGTAGTAGGGCGGTAAGGGATCACTGGCACCGGTGACCTTACCGGCGCCGGTAATCCCTTAGCTCCTACCACTTAATGAGGCCCATTGTGTAGTGGGGAGAGGATGTCTTTGGGTGATACATTGTATCCCCCTTTACCTTGTCAGAATTTCTCCTATCGTCCCTTGCCTTCGTAGGTTATTGTCAGTCTTAACCTCTTTCTTTTTTTTTGTGTAACTTTTTATTTGCATTTTCATTACAACTTTTCCACATAAATTGAACTCCCCCTCCCTCCCTCGTCCGGTTATGCTCCTTCATTCATCTCCTTGCTCTTCTGCCGATTCCCTCCTCATCGTATGAAATGTAGGTAGCGTTTACTTGACCCAGATTCCTTCATATGTGAATGACCATCGACAGTTACAGTATTCCCAAAAGGCTTGTTCTTCTTGGGCTCCACACCCCGCTAGCCCCCTCTGTAGAAACTCCAGCACACTTGACCTTTCTGTTAGTAAGGTTTGGTGGTCTCCTTGTAGAGAGTAAGTTAGCCACTCGAAGGCTGCAACGTTCCATACTTTTCCGACACATTCATGTTCCATTGGTGCGTCCTTCTACTTCCACTTATGCGCTAGAACTGGTGCCCCCGATATTATCAGTATGACGTATACTTTGCGGTCCGCTCTCGTGGCCAGTTCATCCAAGGTTCTGTCCAGGCCTATCAGTGCCAAGCCTCTAATACCACCTCCCTTTACTCCCAGGGCTTGTTCAACTGCATCCTGTATTACTCTCCCATACTCTGTGCGGGCATTCCCACCAAATGTGTCTCCAGGCTCCCTCCATCCCGCAATTCTCTCCAACAAAGTTTAGGTTCTAGGGGGTACATTTTGTGGCATTTTGTCAGGGTCAGATGCCGTTGTAGCATTACTTTTAACCATATTTCATTTATTGGTTGTCCTACTGTCGCTTTCCAATGTGTCACATATCTTCTTTGGCCCGGGCCCTCCCCTTTTTTGATGTGTGAGTAGATTGTTGCTACTACGTGTTTGTCTCCAGGGTCTGTGGTTAAGTATTTCTTGAAGGGAGTTAGAGTGCGTGTCACTGCTTCTTTTATTAAGGGGTACTGCACCCAGTGTTTTATTTGGGTGTATCTAAATCGCTCCCCTTCTCCCACCTGAAAGTCTACCTTGCATTGGGTAAAAGATGTCACCTCAGGTCCCTTCAACATATCACAGATCTTTTGACACCCTCCCTCCTTCCTGCCATTTTCTGAAAGCCTTGCCTCTCCACCCATGGGTGAATTGTGGGTTGCCAAAGGTTGGTGTGAGTGGGGACATTTATTTATTTCGTCCTAGGACTCTCCAACCACAGACATCTGTCTTGACACAGTACATGTTGGGTGGCCTATCTGCCTTGGGTTTCGAGAGTACCTCCCCTAGGTTCTGTTCAATCTTGGTCCTGTCCATTGGTCTCCATATCTTCTCACAGGTGTCCCTCAGCCAGTCCCTAATCACTCTTGTTTGAGCAGCCAGATAGTATGCTTTGAAGTACAGTTCCCTCATTCCACCTCTGTTTCTTGGCATCGTCATTACCCTTTTTGCTAATCTCGGTCTTCTGTTTGTTCCAAACCATTCTGCTGGTTTGTTTTTGGATAGCTCTGTATAAGGAGGTGGGTACTTGTGTTGGAAGGGCTCAGAATCAGTACAGCAATTAGGGTGAAATGACCCTCTTCAACACATTAATTCTACCTAACCATGTTATGGTTAATGGGCCCCAGTCTATCAATTTGTTTCTAATGGACCCCATCTCCCATCCCAAGCAAACAAGGACAACTTCACTGCAGCTTCCTTTAACTAAAAGGTTGCTATTATCTAATCTAAAAAAGATAACTATAACAATCGCATAACCAAAGCTAAGTCCAGCACGAAGGAACTCTTCAACATCCTGAAATAACTAGAATCACCTGCCCCACTTCTGGATACCTGCACCAAAGACACTCTGTGGTGCACTAAGATCCAGATTGCTCTCCAAGACAAGAGGCCTATCTGTAAATGCAGCAATATCTTGAATCTAACAACTTACTAGGCCTTAGACAGTCAGGATTTAGACCCAGACAGAGGACTGAAACAGCACTGAATGACCTCATGACTTAATTTCAGACTCTGAAAGATATGGGAAAACTGGCCTTGCTTCTACTACTTGACTTATCAGCAGCATTTGACCTGGTGAACCATAAAATTCTATTTAAACACCTCTCATATGCTGCGCACTTCTCTGGCCAAGTAAACGCTTGGATTGAGTCTTTCCTCAACAACAGATCCATGAAGCTATTTGCGCCCTCAGCCACTGCTACTCCCACTCCAGTTACCTGTGGGTCCCTCAGGGGTCCTGTGTGTCCCCTACCCTCTACAATTTATTCACCGAGCCACTTTTTGATGATCTCGACTATCTGGGTGTCACTTACACTAACTATGCGGATGACACCCAGATACTTATCCCCATCACTGGTGATTACACTGTAGATAGTAGGATTCTCAACAACGTTTACCTCATTATACAAGCCTAGATGGCGAAGCATGGGCTCTGTCTTAACGACGATAAAACAGAGCTGCTTCTACTTGGTACTCCAGCCAATCTTAACAAACCTCATTTCATATTGACGGCAATATAATCAAAGTCTCCAAGGTTGTGAAAACTTTGGTAGTTTATAATGATTCTGCACTAACCTTAATGAGACAAACTATGGCTTCCTCGTCGGCCTATACAAGCTCATAACTGCTTGCCGTCCTTACCTGACAACAGCAAATTGGATCACAATAGCAAGAGCTTTGGTCCTCTTTAAGCTCGACTATTGTAATGCGCTCTATCATGGCACTTCACAACAAAACCTAAATAAAATGCAAGTCACACAAAACAATGCCATTAGAGCAGCACTGAACATCTCTAAGAAACATCACATCTTGGAAACCAGACATCCAATAAATTGGCTCATCATTAAGCAAAGTATAGCCCTTAAAACACTGTCCCTCACACATAAGTGTTTATCTAACCAGGCGGCGATCTACCTGTCCAACACCATCACCGCCACACTTCAACACGGCCAACAAGAACAGCCCAGACACACTGGGCCTCATTAGGACCCAGGCGGTAAGGGGTTTACTGCGGCGTAAACAGCGCCGACCCTTACCGCCTGATTCCGAGGTCCCTTAGCGCCATGGAGGTTTTAACACCTGCTTTTAGCAGGTGTTAAAATCCATGGCGCTAAGGGACCTTGTTGTTAATTACGCCACCGTAATTTACGGTGGCATAATTAACGCCTACCCCACTCCCATTATGCCCTATGGGGCAAACATGGGAATGGGGAAGGGTAAATGGGTTAATGGGGACTTACCGTCCCACTCACCTCGGAATGGGGCGGTAAATCCGCCAACCACCATGGCGTAAACGTAGTTTACGCCATGGTGGTAAAGGTACGACCCAGGCGGTAACTTTGGTGTATTATCTGCAAAATTCTCAGATTATGTCGTCTGTGTTAGTGCTCATAGTATCCCCATCAACTTTTATTTTTAGTGTAGTTTTGACCTTCTCTTCTTTTCTAAGCATCCTGGCTAAGAGCCTGTCTGATTTGTTTGCTTTAATGTAGTATTTTTGTTTGAGGGATAATAGGGAGCGTTCTGCCGCCCTGGTCTGTATGAGATCGAGTTGGCCCCTTATGGTTCTGTATTCCTTCCTTGTTTCCCCACTTGCTCCCACCCCCATCCGGGACATTACCTCATTAATCTATCTATCTGTTTCTAATGCACCAAAGCCCGAAGGCATCAGAGCGCAGAGAAAGTTCTCAGGGGCACACAGCAATGTAATCGAGAGAGATTAGGACAATTTAACCGTATGAGAGAGAGATTAGGACAATTTAACCGTATGAGACGAGAATAGTTTTTTGTTTTTTTTAAAGGCAGAAAGATTTCATCATAAATCTGTAGGCAGCTTGTTCCATGCGATAGCGCTTTCACAGGGTAAGAACTTCCTTTGCCCTTGACTCTACGAGATTTGAGGCATTGCCGATGCATAGGGTCTTTCGATCTAGTATTCCGGATTGATGTTTGAACGTTGATGTGCGTTTTAAGGTAACTGGGTGCATCGCTGAACAAACATTTATGCATCAAGATGTTGATTTTAAACTCTATTCTTGTTTCCACACAAAGCCAGTGGAGATCGCTCCTATGCTGTAAGATATGCTCATGTTTTGATGCAGTTTTCTCTACTCTCACAGTATCGTTTTGTAGAATCTGTAACCTCTTAATACAGCCTTTACTTGCTCCAGCCTAGTAGTGTGTTACAGTCGTCTAGTCTCGATAGGACTAATGCCCTTACTAATGTAGCACAGTTTTCTGCAGAGACGAAAGGTTTTATCAGGCATATTAAGCTGAGGTAGAAGTGCACATTCTTAGTCACACTAGCAACCTGGGCATCTGCCTTGAGTGATGCCTCAATAGTAACCACCAATGTTTTTACTTTATTGACTATGGCCCTCATTACAACCCCGGCGCTAAACCATGGCGCTATTAGCACCATGGTTGGTGCCGGTGTTGTAACAAGTCCGCCATGGTGGAATGGGGAAATACCCCCCCATTCCAAGGTTTGCGGGGCGGTATTTCCCCATTTCACCATGGCCCTTCCCCAATCCCATTTTCGCCCCATAGGGCTCAATGGGACTGGGGAAGGCGCTAAGTATGTTACCGCAAATTGCGGTACTGTAATTAGCACTGAGGTCTCTTTGCGGCACCCCGTAATCAGGCGTTAAGGGTTTAACGGCGCCGACACCTTTTACGGCGCCATTAAACCCTTAACGCCAGGGTCGTAATGACCCCCTATTTCAGTTTCGTGATGGTCAATGTATAATTTTTCATAGGCTGTTCCTAGTTTTTCTCTTACCTCCTTAAAGGAGTAGTGCGATCAAAAGTATTATTGTCCCGATCGTTCGGGATGTGTTTTTAAGCATACGTTGATCGATCGTAAAAACTGTTCCTATGCACCTTAACGTAGTTTTCCTCACTTTTACACATGCGAAATCAACAACTCGGGCGCGGCCATCTTGTGCTAATCTTATCCGTTGCTGCATTGCCCTAAGTCCAAGTGAACTATCGGCACTAAATCATATGCCCCGACCCTGAAGCTGACATCACCATTCCTAGCGACATTCTCTGCCTATCTTCGTAATGCTACTGTGCAGCGTAGCCAAACACACCCTGTCATCACCTACGTCCTGACGTCAATTGACGCAGAACACGGAATATCAACACACATCCTCTCACATCACAGCGCGTCCCAATTCAAAAGGAAACCGCAATACTCTGCAATTTATAATGTTCTTTTATTTCACAATAAACGCTCTGAGAACATCCGCCGAATTCCATAATCAACAATTTAGTTTTTTCTCTCTTAGTTCTGGATACACACATATTTTATCATGAATGACAAGGTGTTCCTTTGGGTGTAAGCGCATTGGGTGGAGGCACCGTGTTTCGCAAGACTTCGGCATCAGCTTTTTGCAGACCACCAAAAATGATGTTAGGTTACTCCGCATCGCTGGTACCGCGAAAGGGCATATGGGCCCGTTGCGATTGTCCCAAAAGATTGTGATGGTCATCCATCCATTGAGATAGATAAGCAACTGAAGAACCCATCAATCGGTATCTGGAAACGATGACATTCGCAATACGGCAGGATATAGCTGTCAATATAAAATAAGAGAACTGTGTCTCAGTAGCTGTTCTTTATTCTAATCTATTCCAATCAATCCATTACTTATGCACCGTGTGAAAACTAATGATGAACACAAACCTGAAACAATGCAAACACATAGAAAACAAGGTGCAACGTTGGAGTCTACGATGTGATTGAGAGGTTTTAGCGATGGAGTAAATGTATCTCGCAACGTGAGGACGATGCAAAATTTAACAGAAGAATTTGAATAACACATAGACGACATTACCCTACAATTGGGCTTTGGTTGAACCTGTGCAAACACAGACGTGGACTCCATGCATTTCGGTGTCGTGCTGGACTACCCACGTGCCTTGCACAAATACAAGTACACACCCAAAAAAACAAGCCATTGCAATCTTAGCCAGCCAACCATACCGTTCATAAAGTGAAACCTTGACTCCTTTGTCTACACATTTGTCTTTTCCATTCTCTCGGAGTAAGTTGCGCAGAGTGTCCGTTCCGATGAACACATTTTCATATAATGAAATGAAATGTTCTCTTGTCCAGTTTTGGAATACTGAACGTTATCATATTCAACAGTTTCACATACCTCCCCTGTTCCCTTCCTCTCCCTTTATTTTCAAGGATGAAACACAATACAAGGGCTTATAGCTAGCTTTATTTTGGTAAATGAAAGGCATGAATAAACTCTGCAGGACACAAGGGAGTCGACAGCCGGAGGAATTGACCTTGAGTCACGCCGCATCCATTTACACTTCCACCACTGTGCCATTTTCAACATTTACGAAAAACAAACAAATTGTTTGCTCGCATACACCAATGTCGCGCAACATTTCCAGAGATTTACTCATTTTATGAAAACACTCGGAATTCACAATCTACCTGTCAGCTGAGGGTGTCTCCTGTTTTCGGCTAGTGAGCTCCGTGCACAGGGAAGTGTTAAAAATCAAACAGTCTATTGTTTTTGCTTCCTTCTCTGCGGAGTGTTAGTGACCAGTGCTTTAAGTGGGCCGGTGCCTGCCGGTGCCGAGCCCCGACAGTCTCCCAAAATTGGCTCTGAGCAGGGCACCTGCCGGGGCTCTATAAATACTTTATTCTTCTCAATGCCACTATCATGATCTCATTCCCGTATGGGTGTGTACAATTATTAATACTATATTTTGTATTTTGGGGACTCTGGGCCTCATTCCGAGTATGGCGGTAAGGGATAGCGGCCACCGGTAACGAGACCGGTGGCGGTAATCCCTTACCGCCATACTCCGAGCTCCCTTTGCGCCCTCGCCCTTAACGCCTGCTTTGAGCAGGTGTTAAAGTCGAGGGCGCAAAGGGGCCTCCAAGCCAATAACGGTGACCGTAATGAACGGTCACCGTTATTTGCATCTTCCTCATTCCCATTGAGCCCTATGGGGGCTCATTTGGGAATGGGGAAGAGCCTTGGTGAATGGGGAATTACCGCCCCGCCAACCTTGGAATAGGGCGGTAATTCCGCCATCCACCAAGGCGCTGCCGGTCCGGGTACGGCGTCAACCAAGGCGTTAATAGCGCCATTGGTTAGCGCCATTGGTTAGCGCCGTACTCGGAATGAGGCCCTCTGCGCCTTAACACCCTACCACCGCACCACCTCCAGTTCCCCTCCCATATACCTAATATGGAGTGCTCAAACAGGCACATCTTGCAAAACAAATTGACAAACAGGGTACATCTGGACATACATTTTTTGTACGCTTTATTTGGACAATTTATATTTTTGTTAGCTTTGAAATTCGAGTTACATTTTTACACTGGTCATGTACAATGTATAAACATTTTTGAACATATATGTTTTGTGGCAATGGATGTGTCCTAGGAACCAAACCACGAACGATTCCATGAGTATGCATGTCCAACACAGTCAAAGTCAGATCTTTCAAGAAATCGAATTGCATTTCCTGGTATATTGGCTTTACCATCCACTTTTTGCATCTTTTTCCAAAGGCCATTTCGTACCGAAGCATTCCAAATTTTCCAGCAGTTCTAGATTGTGGTCTGCCCACGTTCTCGTTATGCACCAATAAGGCAAGTAGTGTCCTAGATTCCATTCCGTTCATACGGAAATGCAATCTCTTGGGCCGGTATGTTAGGCACATATTGTGTAACACTTCCAAATCTCCTGTGTGGCAGAATTCTGTCAGTCCCTTCAGATCTCTTGTTAGAGATTTTTCAAACACAATCTTTTCAAGAGCTTTGTGTGCAGGTGTAGATGCAACCAACCACTTCTTCTTTTGTTCCTGCTCTCCCGATAAAGGTCCATGTTCACATTTGTGAAAATGTTGGTTTTCTGTCCATGAGTGAACGTTGGAGCAGTGGTGCATCAATGAGAGCTATTTTCCAAGTAGAATTTCCACAGACTCATCACAAGTTTTGGAGCTCCACCCAAGATGGTTGCTGAAAGACTGGGCCCACTGTAAAATATTTTCAGACCCCTTTTTTTTACCAGCAGCTGTGATTTTTTCATTGATTGATTTAGCTACGTGCCAGACATCAAATTGATGGTGAATGTTTGGAAACTGCTTGTGCATGACCTTTGCAATTGAAAGATGTCTGTCGGTGACTATGAGGTCAATTTGCATCCCCCTCGATTGGAGATCTTGCAGGGATTTTATAAAACCATGTTTCTCCATGGCCACTGAGGATTTACATTCGGGCACCTGCACGACCACTGAACTCACTATTTTTTAGTATCCATGTCCTGAAAGTGGTGTGTGCAGTACTTTGCAGAAAAACCGGGGCTATCACACTGTCCATCGCCAGCTAGTCTGAACCGTTTGCTAGAGAATGTATGTTAAATAGACCTTTGTTCAATTTTCCTGGCTTCACGGATAGCAGGGAATAATAATTCACATTGATTTTTGAAATACTGTGATTTAGCTAGGAACTGAAGTCCCACAAATGTACAGAAACTGGACAACTTGCTAAAGGTCGAACCACTGAAAAGCAAAGCATAAATGATACATTGCGTAAACAAACTGCCGGATACATAAACCATTTCATATTATTTCAAATTCTGTGTATAATACATGTGTGTAATCATAAAACTACCTGATTGGCGCTCGAAGTGGTTGCGTGCACTGGGAAAGAAAAGGATGCAGAATCTAGCTCCTTCATTTTCAGCACATTGCCACGAAGTAATGAAGGGAAAATTAAATTTGCATTAGATCTGTGTGAAGATGCAACTGTCAACAATATGAACTTCTGCAAGTCTGTATGGCTCACCATTGGTATACTGGAATTTTCGGTGCTGTTGCCAGTATCGAGGGTCTGTGCTTCGGTCATTATGCTCGCCTAAAATAATTGAAATGTCAAGCAACAAAATAAGGCCAAGAATATACTTATTATGATGTGCACTATTGCATAGTCATCTCTGATGCTCATAAAACCAGGGACAGATGTCTAGCCAAGTGTGGTATAGTTCTAAAGTAATACAATCTGGTAAATATGCAAACAGAACCAATTAAATAGAAGACAATGGTAACGGCAATGAGATGAATGAACATTACACTACTGGGTACATTCGTTCGAAATAGAATTTTACAGAGATGAAAAAGGGACAATCAGGTGACCTGCACTTACCTTGACTAACAAACAATGAGATTCAGCAAGCTGGGTAGTTGGGTGCAGGAGAAAAGGTAGCACGATCCGGAGTTGACTTCCAGTGCTCACAGATGTTGTAAGTATAAATATCCAGTGGTTTATAAAGAGTTGGAAAAGCGGGTGTGTATGGGAATGAGTGACGTGTTTATGGCATGGTCTTATGTGGATTGAAGGGGCACGGTCTGCATCAAGCCAACAGGCCTACAGACACTGGGCCTCATTACAACCTAGGAGGTAACCATGCCATTATTAGCGGCATGGTTACCCCCTGACCGCATACCAGGTCCGAGTTCCCTGAATGGGGATATACCAGGCCATTCCAACCTTGGAGGGCCCGTTATTTCCCCATTTAGGGAACCTGGACCCAGTAAATCCCCATTCCCATAGGGCTCAATGGGAATGGGGAGGGAGCTAACAATGGGCCTGTTAATAACGGGCCCGTTGTTAGCTCCCTAATCTCCTCGCGGAACCCGCTAAGGACACCTGGTTTTACCAGGCGGCCTTTGTGGGTCCCGCGAGGAGACCTCGTAATAGGGCGGTAAGGGGTTAACGGCGCCGGCACCTTTACCGGCGCCATTAACCCCTTACCGCCCACCTCGCATGAAGGCCCACTGTGTCTGGGGATGCCCGGAGTAGAATTGCTGCTTTGTGGATGCTAACTTTGAAGTGTATATGGTATACCACACCTCAGATGTTCCCATCCTACCAGCACCCTCGGGAGGGCAGGGCCACAGGTGCGAACTGCCATTGATACTGGAGGGGGGATGGATGCCCAAGAGACATGGACAAAGGGGCTGGAACACTGCTGAATGGAGACTACACACTTATGAGGACATCCTGCCAGTGTAAGGAAGGAGGGGTTGTTTTGCCTCATCACTGGTGCCAGAAGGGAAATCCTGGCAACAATAGAAGAGGGCCTACTGCAGGACCCAGCCCGAATCCATTTTGTATAAACCTCTGACTCCATTTTGGAGTAGGCCGCGTTCAGATTAATGTGAAGCCTCCCCTCCCCTTTTGCAGCGCAGCGAATAGTGATCACAGCCGGCCTCCACCTTTTACTCCCCCTCAGCCTGTGCCAGAAAAACTCATGTCACACGAATGTACTGGCTTGAATTGTTGCTGGCAAACAGTGTTTTCTTTTATTCTTCCACTGAGTCCCCGGGCCAAATCCTGCCCTGCAAGCCATCAATCTCCACAAAGCTGCTCTTGCTCCTTTCACCCCGTCCTGTGGAAGTTATCGCATGGCTGCCCTCTGTGCCCATACATTCACTTTGATGTAGCAGAAGCGTGACCCTTATCCACTGACCGTCCTGTAGTGCCCCCAATATAACCTATCCACAAGTTCTCACATATTTTGCAAAGACCAACACGTGTCACTTCACTCATTCTTCCCTCTAATAATAATAATTTGGCATTTATATAGCGCTACGAACCCTCAGGTATCTGAGCGCTGCTTATTATTACCCACGGTGTGTGGTGCTCATTTATCGGCCTCGGAAGGATGAAAGGCTGAGTTTGGCCCCGCCGGGATTCGAACCTGCGTTAGCAGGCTCTGCACGGATGTCAAAGCGAGCGCTCTACTCACTGTGCCACTTGACCGGCTGATGGCACCAGGACAAATAAATCTCAAATGTAATCCTCTAATCACGCACCAGGAGAGTAAGACCATTTCACCCCTTACGCCCACAAAGGCATCGAACTGAAACGTGTTTATATGTAGTTACAATTTATAGGTATCCCCACATTCTAGGGGTTGTACACGACTTGCATGATTCATTGTGTGTCAGAAAATGTTATGTCGTTTGGAAATTCAGGAGGGACCCAAACCCGCGGAATTGACCTGACCTTCACATCGCCCAGATGAGCATGGCCGACCCGCGTGCAGCAGAGTTCTCTGTGTGCTGACTTTACATAAAGTCTTTATAGTTCTCTGAACCACTCTGTCAGTTTTATTCCATTCTGGATGTGTACATTTACTAAAGCTTATATTTGTATTTTGGGGGACTCTGTACCCTGACCAGCCCTGCCAGGACAAGTGAGCGTGTCCCTGATTCACTGAAAAATTGAAACAACTATTCATAAAAGTTCAGTTGTATTTTATTATGTTGCTGATGTTGATGTCACAAATGTACTAAACATTGTGCACTTCGGGTTGCTGCATAGTGTGGGAAAATCCCCTGTGCTGTCCGCTGTCGCTGGGGAATTGGGCACAAATGGCTCCAATAACACAGGCCAGTTTTACTCATTGAACGCGGTGTCGAAGCCTCCCATGAAGCCACCATGTAAACGAACGATCGGCCACCAGCCTGTACCACCTGTTGAAGAGAAAGCTACAAACTGTATTTAAATGAACAAGATAAGTGTTTCAAACCTTAGTTGAAAATGCAATGTTGTATCTTCTAGCATTGTTAACAGTACAAATGTTACCTCACAGATCAATACGCTTGGGCGTTCAAGTGTAGGGACATTACAAAAGTGAAGAACTATCCATAGCATAACATTTGGGACACCGGGAAATATTGTGTATTTGCTGTAAGTGAAAGATAGATAATAGGACCACTCTAATTTATCCAAATCGCGAGTAATGTATAGAATTGCAAGACTACATTCATTTGGTAGTGATAGATCAAAGTACGAAAATATGGGAGACAAGCATGAAATGTTAGTGGCCTCAGCGGTCAAAGTGACATCACATCTAGTGCACACTTACTCGTTCCTTGGATTTCGAGGGCAAACTGTTCCGTGAAGTTCGTGCATAAGCACCATCATAATCCTCAACACGGACCTTGTGAGGCAGGCTGCTCTGAAGTAATGCAGCTCAGTAACGTATAGCGGTGGTGTGTCTGCTTCCGATATGTAGGCCAAGCATCCAGAGTTTTCTCGGCAGCAGCAGTTCTCTGCCTCGGTTGGTATGACCTTGCACCAATTGCATGTACACCAGGTCGAGGCGTCGTCCAGGCTCTTGATCAGGTGATTTGTCATCCCAGCTATCCGAAGCCCCATCTTTTCCGCATCTTTCTCTTTCCAGTAATTCTGCCTCGGAATACTCTAGCTCGTACTGGTAGGGCATTATTGATGCCATTATACGTCAAAATTAAAATCGATAGAAAAGCTGGCACTAGTATCTGTTCGCACGGACTACAAGCAACGAGGATAGCTGAACAAAACAGAGTCGAGTCACAGTATATTCGAGAAAAGACAGTGGAACGACTGAAAAAGCAACTCTGGTGTTGTCTGATGAGATGCGCTCTGTTTATACTTATTGAGGAAAGTGGCGTCCTGCCATTTCCATGGAGACACGCCATTAGCAGAGAACGTTGACACGAGACGTGCATTTGCATTGTGAAATGGCCCGTGCGCGTCGAGTGATGTCAGCTTCAGGGGCGGGGCATATGATTTAGTGCCGATAGTTCACTTGAGTTTAGGACGGATAAGATTAGCACAAGATGGCCATGCCCGACTGCTTGATTTTGAGTGTGTAAATTTGAGGAAAACTACGGTAAGGTGCATAGGAAACGTTTTACGATCGATCAACGTATCCTTAAAGACACATGCCCGAACGATCGGGACAATAATATTTTTGATCGCACTACTCCTTTAAGCTTTCCCTCTAGGTCTTTTTCAAGAAGTCTCATTTCTCTGTCCCTATGAGCTTTGGTGGCTATTATTTTGACCCTGATTGTTGCCTTGAACGCGTCCCACCTCATCAGCTGCAATGTGTCTGTGGAGTTGTAATCTTCAAAGAAATCTACTATTGCTTCTGCGATTTCTTGTTGTAGTTTGTCATCCTTAAACAGAAACATGGGCTAACACCATTTCCAAAGTCCCGGGGGGGCTAACTTCCTTTTGATTATCAGCTGGATGGGAGCATGTTCTGACATTGTCATTGTGCCCACTGTCATTTCTAATATCTGACCCAGACGAGAGTCCGATGTCCATACGTAATATATCCTAGACTGTGACCGGTGGGCATGTGAGTAGAAGGTGTACCCCTCTTTCCCTCCCTCAGTTTCTCTCCATACGTAAACTAGTGTGTGGATTTAGATTTTCTCCTTCAGCTCTTTCGAGGGTTTCCCCTGTGTCCCTAACCCCTTCTTACTCCTATCCCTTGCAGGGTACCAGTGTCATAAATCACCAATGTATCAATTGAAAAGGATACGGTAACCAAAAAAGGATACAATTGGTAGGGCTCTTCCGGATCCTTTTTCACACGACTTGATTGTAGGTAGGTCAAATTAGACCTTCCAAATGATACAACTCTCTGACTGATAAAACAGGCAGAGAGATGGATCACTGGAAAGGGCGTGGGTATTGTATCGTAAAATATGCCTTATGGCCAAACTGAAGAATTCAACGAGAGTCTCTTGAAGAAAACCAGGAGTTGAAACAACGATAAGGAGGGGAAGATTAGTAAGGGAGACTTATCCTGAACGGCACGAGGCTCACGCTAGATACCGGGTTGGTGCACCACAGGATAGCATCCAAAGTACTGTGCACAATCACCTTCCAATAGTTCATGAAATACTTTCTTTCCCACGAAGAACAAAATAAGATTTTCACCTGTTAACTGTCACAGACACCAAAGGTTCAAAGAAGTTCAGAAAACCACGTGCAGGGTTGCACGCGACAGCCTACACGCAGCCAGGCCAGCCGCGCTTGGAGACAGCGTTTCCGCGTGAAGATTTAGCAAGCAAACAGGATACACGCAGCTCAGGAAAGCCGCGCTTGCAGACAGTGTCCGCGTGGAGATTTAGCACGCGGACAGGATACACGCAGCTCAGGACAGCCGCGCTTGCAGACAGCGTCTGCGTGGAGATTTGGCACGCGAACAGGATTCATGCAGCTCAGGACAGCCGCGCTTGCAGACAGTGTCCGCGTGGAGATTTGGCACGCGAACAGGATACACACAGCTCAGGACAGCCGCGCTTGCAGACAGCGTCCGTGTGTAGATTTGGCACGCGAACAGGATATACACAGCTCAGGACAGCCGCGCTTGCAGACAGTGTCCGCGTGGAGATTTGGCACGCGAACAGGATACACGATGCTCAGGACATTCACGCTTGCAGACAGCATCCACGTGGAGATTTGGCATGCGAACAGGATACACGCAGCTCAGGACAGTCGCGCTTGTAGACAGCGTCCGCGTGTCGATTTGGCACGCGAACAGGATACACGCAGCTCAGGACAGCCGCGCTTGCAGATAGCGTCCGCGTGGAGATTTGGTACGCGAACAGGATACACAGCTCCAGGAATTAGTGTGTGGAGGAAAACACGCTCAAAAAAGGCCAAAGAAGTTGCTGAAGGGAATGACAGAACGCAGGTCCGGAGTTCAGCTACAAAACGCCAAAATTGACTTAATCAGAAGCAGCGATCAGCGTTTCCACGCTGCTTATGTACGCACTGCCGTGATACACGTGACGGAACTAAATCACGTGAATTTTAACAACGTGCAAAATGCAGATGTCGTTTTCCGGGCAATGTATCAAACAACCTCCATTTCGAGTAGAATGGTCTAGTGGTTCTATGGGCGTAACTCATTTTGTATGGAGACGTTGTTCCTGGTCCAGAGATATGTCCAGCAGGCATGACAACCACTCAATGTTGAAGTCTCCCATTAAGTTTAAGTGGGCCTTTGCAAATCTTTCCAGTCTGATCAGCGATTTTTGGATAAATGTGTCTTGTCCTCTGTTCGGTGTGTAGATCGTCACTATCGTGTACACACCGCCCCTCCCCTTCAAGTTGTCCGCTATGTATCTCCCTTTTGCATCCCTGTCGGTCTCCATGACTGTATGGTCAGGGTCATTCCGGGGGGCCAACAGTACCCACCCTTTCTTACTATTATGCGTTTATTGATATATTCGGCAGAATCCCCTGATTCTTATTTTATCTCTGTCCTGGGTATGAACATTGGTTTCCTGCAATGTTAATATGTCAGGGCCTTCCCTCTTTATTTATCTTTCAATTTTCCTCCTTTTCACTGGAGAATTTAAACCATTGATGTTGAGTGATATGATTAAGAGTCTATTATATCTGGCCATTTTCTTGAGGCTCTACCTGTATTTGTTGCCTGTTCCTGAGCTTTTGTCCAGACCTCCCTCCCATTTTCCCCCTTCCTTCTACCCCTTCCCCTGTCCTTTCTGCCCCTTCCCGCCCTCCTTCCATTCCATCCCCTCCGCTGGGTGGGTTCCACAAGTCTCTAGCCCCCCTCAAATTGGCATCTTAAGGGTTGAATCATTGACTGTTCCCAGCACGGAACTCTGCAAGTTCTCCCAAACCCATTCCAAGGTGCTCCCCCTAACACCCCCTGCCCCGGGACCCTCTTTGTGGACCCTATTGATTGCTCTCCCCAGGCTTGTAATGTTAGTAACCTCTTGCACCTCTTGAGTGTATTATTCAGTCAGAGTTATTTGCAGGAAGATTTCCCCTCTCCTGTGGTTTTCCTGGAGCAGGCCTTTAGATGTGGTAGGTATCCCCCTTTTTAGGTCTTTTAGATCTCACCGTCAACTATTCCCATGGTTTGAGGTTGCTTTGGTGCTTTAGTGAGGGGTCTGCTGGGGTTTGATCCTCCTCTTCGATCCCCAGGATTCTTGCTCCTTCTTCATAGGACCCTATTCTGTGGTGTTTCCCCTGCCAATCGAAGATTAATCTGAATGGGAAAGTCCATTGGTATCGGATGTCTTTGCCTCGTAGGACTGACAGGACTGGGCCATTCTTTTCCTTTTCGTGAGGGTTATCTGGGCTAGGTCTTGGAAGAGGTAGGTGTTTGCTCCATTGTAGAATATTTGTTTCATGTTTCTCGATTTTTGCAGGATCTTTTCTTTAATTGAATAATCATGAAGTGCCTCTAAGACGTCCCTTGGTCCCACCCCCGGTTCCATCCTGCGGGGTCGCTCCCTGTAGACCCTGTTGATTTTTATTTATGGAGTGTCCTCTGTATCTAGGAGGTCTGCAAAGATGTTTCTGATCACTGATTCAAGGTCTTTGTCTAGAACCTCCTTGGGAAGGAATTTGAGTCTAATGTTCGATCTCCTGGATCTATTTTCCAAATCTTCTGCCTGGATCGTGAGGTTATGAGTCACAGTTGACAGCTGGTCCACCAGGATGTCAGTCCTCCTAGAGAATTTTGGTGGGGGACAGCTGTCACTGATTACTTTTTTTTTGTTTTGTTATGCTTGCAGGACTGTGCTGCCGTGGACTCCCCGCCTGAGTGTGGCTTTGTCTCTGCAGCAATGACTGTAATGCTTCCAGCAAATTGGCAAAAAGAATGCAGATGAAGTAAAATGACACGCATTTATTTTGCTTCACCTTTCATTCTTTTTTCCCGACTTTCAATGCGAACATGCGTTTCTTTTGCTTTCGTTCTTTTTACCCAGGTTAGGGTGGACTCAGCCCCATTGAACCACAGTCCTCAGGTTTGCAGTCTGGACAACTCACCACTGAACTACATTTAATTTTAAAGTATTTTTATTGGCATTTAACTTTTAATAACATTTACATAATAACCTGTTTAAGCATCATTTCCATAAGAAGGGGGGGGGGATGGGGGCTCTCGAAAGAAGAGGAAAGAGAGTAGAAGGAAAAAAAAAAGGGCGGGGGGAGAAAAAGGAAAACAAGTGTAATGGTCTCTTGCCACTTGGGTACGCTGGGGATTTTGTCCCGGTTCATTTAGTCATTCAGCATCGGTGTTTCTTGGGTGTTGAGCTGGCAGGTAAGTGCCAAGTCTAGCAATTCTGCGGGTGTTTTCGTGGGGCTTTGGGTTTAAGTCTGATTCAATGGTGTTTCGGTGGATAGGGGATGGTTCAGGGGGGTTTGTCATCCGACGGATGAAACATGTCTCGTATTAGTGCTTTCCAGTCTTCGAATGTCGGGCTCGCCTCTCCTCCTGCTCTGTCTACTCCATCTCCCAACACCTTTGTTTCGGCTCCTGTCCAGTGCTCTAACTCTTTGTACCATCTCTCAAAGTGTGGGCCTTTCAGGGATTTCCACGTCATGGCTATGGCTATGGCTATGGCGCTTTTGGCCAGCACGCATGCCATGTCCATAAGCTTCACTAGGGTATGTACCAAGTAGGCATTCCTTCGGGGACCATTTGTATCGAGTCATTCCTGCTCTTCTGCATGTCTGCTCCACCCTGGACCAGAAAGTCTGGATCTTCAGGCACCCCCAGAACATGTGCGTCATCCCCGCTCCCTCTAATTTACATCGGGGGCATAGTGGGTCACTGGACTTGTTGATTCTGGCTATTTTCCCTGGTGTCATGTACGTTCTGTGTAGAACTTGTAATTGGATTAGTCTAAATCAGGCATTTTTCGACACCTCTTTGGGAAATCTTAGGATTCTTTCCCATTCCTCTTCGGTGATTTCTTGCCCCAGGTTCAGTTCCCACTTCATTTTCAAAACCTCTCTTTTGGGGTTGGGTCTGTCCGACAGTTGGGCATATAGCCTAGATATTGGTTTCCAGCCGTCCCCTAGGTTGTATAGCAGCGTTATTAGTGGCTCTAGTTCCGGCTCTTCTGGCCATCCCTGCCACTGTGATTTGGCGCTTTCTCTGACTTTTCTGTACCATAGAAATTGGCCAGCGGGCAAGCCCTCATTGGCGACCATGCACTCGAATTCCTTGAAAGTTCCTTCTGTGTACGTGTCTCCCCAGTTGTAAATACTGTACCTTTCCCACTGTCTCATTCGGGCTAGGTCCGTTTGTCCTTTGCATACTCCTGCTGCTATCGGCATGTCCGCAGAGTAGGGATGTAACCCTTTGGTGTGCTTCAGGGTTCTAATCCAGACCCTCTTACCCAGCTCTACCAGCATCAAAGTTTCTCCTAGGCAATCTGCCGGGACCCATAGTATCTCCTTCAATTTCGCTGGGGCCACATGTTGCCAGAGTAATCTGGTTTCAGGGGTATGTTCGTCGGACATCCATTTAGTTACGTGGCTTAGTTGCGCAGCCAGATAGTATTTTCCTAGGTCTGGGAGTTGGATTCCGCCCGGCAATGTCAGTGTGTTCAGGGATATTTTGTGTCAAGTGTTGTTCCAGAGTAGCTCTCTCATTAGTCTTTCCAATACCCGGAAGAAGGGAGGAAGGATGAGGTAATGTATGTTGTGGAAGAAATACAAGAATATTGGCAGTACTATCATTTTAGCCACTGCAGCTATATCTATCATCGATAGTGGTAGTTTTGACCAGAACTTCTTCGATTTTCTAAGTCCATGTGTGCCCCCGTGTGTTCGTTCTGGTGTGTTCCAGATGTTGACGCCCAGATATTTAAAGGTGCGGAGCTTCCATTGGATCCCTACCGTTGGGAGGTTAGTTTCAGTGCGTGCAACTAGGTCAGCCAGGGTGAATATGCTGGATTTCTCTTTATTGAAGGAGATCCCTGATACCCGAGAAAAGTTCTCTATAACCTGATGAAAAACAACTAAGGGGAAATTACCAATTTTAGTACTGCAAAATTCAGGGAAAACCTTTGTATTGGTTCCTGGAGTTTACATGTGCACATTTTCACATGTTGATTTTATGGCAGGCGAATGCCTTTTGTCCTATGCAATGTGGGTGGTTGCGAAAAAAAGGCAATTTAATGAAATATGCATATTTCAATTTGAACTGCAAATTTCTGATGTCACATCACAGCAGTTTACCTTTTTGACATGTGGGCGGAGCCATGTGAAATGAAATGGGCAGAGTTTTGTGTGGGCGGGGAATAAATCTCAGGAATTATGATTTTCTAATGTAGGCAGGTATGTGCTGGGGGTCCCCTGAGGATCGAAGCCCCCTTCAACTGAAAAGGTTGGAATGGCCGCCATTTCACATAAATAAGGCAGGGATAGTAAGCCTGTTTTCTAGGAGCATAAAAAAGAGACATGTTAAGCATAGAAAAGTCAGTCACCTAAACGGAATCTTGTGACATTTTTACCCAATTTATTTTCCATTGGAAACTGTGGTTTTTGAGCTGTCAGCAGGTGAAACACAGGAAATC
Organism: Ambystoma mexicanum; assembly: GCF_040938575.1. Classification (NCBI taxonomy): domain Eukaryota; kingdom Metazoa; phylum Chordata; class Amphibia; order Caudata; family Ambystomatidae; genus Ambystoma; species Ambystoma mexicanum. The sequence continues at coordinate 11,861,003 of NC_090923.1, forward strand.
TCGAACCAACACTCACAAAACAGCTTCATTTCAATAATGGGCCTCATTACACGGAATGCGGTAAGGGTTTTCCGGTACCAGCCGTTAAAGTAGGGTTCCGCAAAGGGACCTTGGTGCTAATTACGGTACCGCAATTTGCGGTACCGTAATTAGCGCTATCCCCATTCCCATTATGCCCTGTGGGGGCAAAAATGGGAATGGGGAAGGGCCTTGGTGAATGGGGATTTACCGGCCCGCTCACCTTGGAGTAGGGCAGTAATTCAGCCATCCACCAAGGCGGACACGTTAAAATACCGGCGGCAACCATGGCGCTAATAGCGCCATGGTTACCAGTGTTGACAGGTCCGCTTATTATAAGCGACTTTGGGCTTGTTTTTGCCCAAAGTCGCTTATAATATTTGCAGGTCACTTGTCGCGGTTTTTGTCCGCGTTTTTCTTAATTGTGTGCTTATTTTTCCGCTTGTTTGCCAGTCCCTGTCTGACTTGGGCCCATTGACAAAAAAGAAAAAAAAATGAATATGAAAGGCGAACATGAAGCCTTTTTAATGTGAAGTCCCACGCAGCGTTCTGGACGGGGCTGTCTGCAGCCCCTTAACAACCTGCAAGTATGTCTTTCTTTTATCAAGAGCGCTCCCATTGTAGGTTGTTTGGAGGCATTTTGCATTGATGGGCTCTTTCAATATGAAAGACCCTTTGAAGACCCATTACCTAGCCAAGAGGTAAACACAGGGTATTTACAGCAACACATAGTTTAGTCATGATTGAAACAAGCATTGGCAATTACAATAGTTTGGGGTTTTGCGTAGGCATGGGAAAGACCCTTGGTAGGCACTGCTGTCTTTAGTTGTATGAACGGTAGTAGGTGCAAAATGGTGCAAGCATACATGCCAACATTTTGCCACAGCTGGGAGGGAGATTTTGTGACAGAAATCGGGAGAAGGGATTTTTCCCATTGGATTGAATTGAGGTTACAAATATTTTAGGAGGGAGAAAGTAAAAATGAGCAACATTTTGGATGAAAAAAATCGGGAGTCTCCCGCCCAAATCGGGAGGGTTGGCATGTATGTGCAAGTACCTGGGCATCTAATGGCAGTGCCTGGCAAATGCCTGATACGTTTACAAAAGCCAAAAACTGTTAACATGACTTCACTGAAGGACACACACAGTGCTTTTAACTTGATTGGCTGAAGGCAGACCAGGTTAAGACATTTCTATTACACCAGTAGCATTTACAGCTCAAATTAAGTCATCATTGAGTGCAAAATTTAATGTTAAGGCTTGATTAAAGAGAGTTTAGAGTTCCCATGAGAAGGTGTTTTGGGCGGGTGGGGCAAGAACAGGGTTGGGGATTAGCATGGCAATGGGCAGTCAATGGGTGGGCTAGTAATTTACTAGAGGAGCAAGTCATGAGGGAGCCAATAACCAGAGGGGTGATGGACTATATGAACCAAGGACCAGAGGATAGCGATCCTACAAATTGCCCAATCACCAGAAAGACGACGGTGGGGGGGGGGGTATGTCACGCGCATCGCCATGAGCTAGTCCTGGATTTTCACTTTGCATACTGGACCTTGTAGGCCCATATATATAATGGCAAGAAGTAAAATACCAGTCCTAGCATTTAACAGGAAATGCCTGGACTGGCTCAGTGTCATGAAGTACATGTGGCTACTTGACAGATACCTGCAATGGAGCCAAGGACCAGAGGTGAGAGACGAATCAAGGACCAGAGCAGCCAAGGATCCAAAAAGCCAATGATGTGCTTTTATATGTCGCACACATAGAAGAAATTAAAATAGACACCCATTGTTAGAAAATAACAATTTTAATAAATGCTTTTTGTTAACATATTATGTTTGTGCTCTCCATAGCTCCCAACCTTTTTTGTCACCTAGGCGGGTGAAAACACCCGATTTTCTTTTTGGCGGGTGAGAGGCCCATTGAAGTGAATGGGCGTATGAGGGACTTGGCGGGTGATTCGTCTGCTTTGAAGGCGGGTGACACCCGCCAAAAGTGGGTGAGTTGAGAGCTATGGCTCTCTGTATGTATTATTTGCTTTATAGTTATTTTTCAACTTCTGAGACCTTTCCATCTTGTTTTAGAGGTGCGCTTGATTTTTCAGCTTATTTGGTTGGGAGTCAGCTTGTTTTGTGCTTTTTTAAAGGAGCATTTAGCTTATTTTTTCCTTCTGACCTAGCAACAATGATGGTTACCGTGTAATGAGGCCCAATATGTCTTGAGTGGCTGCAGGTGCACGAACACCAGACTCTCCGACAAAGCAGAAGAAAAGCAAAAGGGCATTGGGGTGACCCTAATTTGTATTTGTATTTGTTTATTTATAACGCACAGACCATCAGGCCCGGGGGCATCAGGGCGCAATTTGTACAGGGTTGCAAGAAAAGAAACATACAGGGAGCCCATGAGGATGCTCAGAAGGTGGATATGGGCTAGCTGAGCACGCGCACACAGAGCCTTAAAAAGCATGCGCACACAGAGCATGAGAGGGGCAGACAAGGAGCCACAAAGAGTTTGCGCACACAGAGCATGAGAGGGGCAGCCTAGGGGACACAAAGAGCATGCGCACACAGAGCTATAAAGAGCATGCGCACACAGAGCATGAGAGGGGCGGGCTAGGGGACACAAAGAGCATGCGCACACAGAGCTATAAAGAGCATGCGCACACAGAGCATGAGAGGGGCGGGCTAGGGGACACAAAGAGCACGCGCACACAGAGCCATAAAGAGCATGCGCACACAGAGCATGAGAGGGGCGGGCTAGGGGACACAAAGAGCACGCGCACACAGAGCCATAAAGAGCATGCGCACACAGAGCATGAGAGGGGCGGGCTAGGGGACACAAAGAGCACGCGCACACAGAGCCATAAAGAGCATGCTGCACACAGAGCCATAAAGAGCACACGCACACAGAGCCATAAAGAGCATGCGCACACAGAGCATGAGAGGGGCGGGCTAGGGGACACAAAGAGCACGCGCACACAGAGCCATAAAGAGCATGCGCACACAGAGCATGAGAGGGGCGGGCTAGGGGACACAAAGAGCACGCGCACACAGAGCCATAAAGAGCACGCGCACACAGAGCCATAAAGAGCATGCTGCACACAGAGCCATAAAGAGCACGCGCACACAGAGCCATAAAGAGCACGCGCACACAGAGCCATGAAGAGCACGCGCACACAGAGCCATAAAGAGCACGCGCACACAGAGCCATAAAGAGCATGCTGCACACAGAGCCATAAAGAGCACGCGCACACAGAGCCATAAAGAGCACGCGCACACAGAGCCATGAAGAGCACGCGCACACAGAGCCATAAAGAGCACGCGCACACAGAGCATGAGAGGGGCGGGCTAGGGGACACAAAGAGCACGCGCACACAGAGCCATAAAGAGCACGCGCACACAGAGCCATAAAGAGCATGCGCACACAGAAGGAGCCATAAAGAGCACGCGCACACAGAGCCATAAAGAGCACGCGCACACAGAGCCTTAAAGAGCACGCGCACACAGAGCCATAAAGAGCATGCGCACACAGAGCCATAAAGAGCACGCGCACACAGAGCCATAAAGAGCATGCGCACAGAGCCATAAAGAGCACGCGCACACAGAGCCATAAAGAGCACGCGCACACAGAGCCATAAAGAGCATGCGCACAGAGCCATAAAGAGCACGCGCACACAGAGCCATAAAGAGCACGCGCACACAGAGCCATAAAGAGCACGCGCACAGAGCCATAAAGAGCACGCGCACACAGAGCGCGCACACAGAGCCATAAAGAGCATGCGCACACAGAGCCATGAAGAGCACGCGCACACAGAGCCATAAAGAGCATGCGCACTGGTTCCCTCGAAAAAGTGCCGCCAGAGACGGTTGAAAAGAGATATATACTACATGACAGAGCATGCTTGAAGTCACAGCAAAGACCATTGACTGCGCAATTTTCCGTGTAATCTCTTTACATGCACGGACTAAAGGAGAGGCTTGTGCGAAGAAATAACCGGAGCCGGGTACCGAGAGAGCGTGGAATACCGCGCATTCGTACTGAGCATGCGCACTAAATACCACAGAGCATGCGCACAAGATACTGCCGAGCCTGCTCCCGGGACGGTACTGAGCATGCGCCCTGGCGGATAAGCACTGAGCACGCGCACTGGAAAGGATACCACAGAGCATGCGCACAAGATACTGGCGAGCCTGCTCCCGGGACGGTACTGAGCATGCGCCCTGGCGGGTAGAAACTGAGCACGCGCACTGGAGAGGATACCACAGAGCATTCGCACGAGAGCGAATGCCAAGACGCGCAGGGGAGATGTTACCACTGAGCATGCGCTCTAGGGAGAGCAGCCGTGCGCATGCGCACTGGAGCGGGTGCCTTTCCGCCACATTCTCCCGTCAACGCGTTCTTTTGGGTGACTCCCCGCACCCCCTGCGATCTGCGCAGATGATGCTTGGAAGGTGGGGGTTTAATATTCGCTTTGTAACTTTTATTCTTGCGTTTCTCCTGCTATGAAAGCACTGGGACCCCAAGGATCTAGGACAGAGCTGTACTGGCTTACGGTGGCTCTAGAGGTAGAGCAAGCACCCCCCGTTCCTGCTCCCCCAGAAGTCACGTGCCCCTTATCTCGGCGGGTGCCCCCCTGCTCATCCCTCTCTCTGAGAACACACGTCCCATCACTCTCCTGCAATCCCTGGCCCTCTACTGTGTTCTCCTTTCTCGTAGGTTTCACCTGCCTCATCGCCCTCACTGGGCTACCCTCACTGGGCTGCCCTCACTGGGCTGCCCTCACTGGGCTACCCTCACTGGCCTGCCCTCACTGGCCTACCCTCACTGGCACTGGCCTGCCCTCACTGGGCTACCCTCACTGGCACTGGGCTGCCCTCACTGGGCTACCCTCACTGGCCTGCCCTCACTGGCCTACCCTCACTGGCACTGGCCTGCCCTCACTGGCCTACCCTCACTGGCACTGGCCTATCCTCACTGGCACTGTCCTGCCCTCACTGGCACTGGCCTTGGACTGCCCTCACTGTCCTACCCTGCCCTCACTGTCCTACCCTCACTGGCACTGGCCTGCCCTCACTGGGCTTCCCTCACTGGCCTGCCCTCACTGGGCTTCCCTCACTGGCCTGCCCTCACTGGCCTACCCTCACTGGCACTGGCCTGCCCTCACTGGGCTGCCCTCACTGGGCTGCCCTCACTGGCCTACCCTCACTGGCACTGGGCTGCCCTCACTGGGCTACCCTCACTGGCCTGCCCTCACTGGCCTACCCTCACTGGCACTGTCCTACCCTCACTGGCCTGCCCTCACTGGGCTACCCACACTGCCTGCCCTCACTGGCCTATCCTCACTGGCACTGGCCTGCCCTCACTGGGCTGCCCTCACTGGGCTTCCCTCACTGGCACTGTCCTACCCTCACTGGCCTGCCCTCACTGGCACTGGCCTGCCCTCACTGGCCTACCCACACTGGCCTGCCCTCACTGGCCTACCCTCACTGGCTTGCCCTCACTGGCTTACCCTCACTGGCTTACCCTCACTGGCCTAGCCCTCACTGGCCTGCCCTCACTGGGCTTCCCTCACTGGCACTGTCCTACCCTCACTGGCCTGCCCTCACTGGGCTACCCACACTGGCCTGCCCTCACTGGCCTACCCTCACTGGCACTGTCCTACCCTCACTGTCCTACCCTCACTGACCTACCCACACTGGCACTGGCTTGCCCTCACAGTCCTACCCACACTGGCCTGCCCTCATAGTCCTACCCACACTGGCCTGCCCTCACAGTCCTACCCACACTGGCCTGCCCTCACTGGCCTACCCTCACTGGCTTACCCTCACTGGCCTAGCCCTCACTGTCCTGCCCTCACTGGCCTACCCTCACTGGCACTGTCCTACCCTCACTGTCCTACCCACACTGGCCTGCCCTCACTGGCCTGCCCTCACTGGTCTAGCCTCACTGGCACTGTCCTACCCTCACTGGCCTGCCCTCACTGGCCTACCCTCACTGGCCTGCCCTCACTGGCCTACCCTCACTGTCCTGCCCTCACTGGCCTACCCTCACTGGCCTACCCTCACTGGCACTGTCCTACCCTCACTGGCCTGCCCTCACTGGGCTACCCACACTGGCCTGCCCTCACTGGCACTGTCCTACCCTCACTGTCCTACCCTCACTGGCACTGGCTTGCCCTCACAGTCCTACCCACACTGGCCTACCCTCACTGGCCTACCCTCACTGGGCTGCCCTCACTGGCCTACCCTCACTGGGCTGCCCTCACTGGGCTGCCCTCACTGGGCTGCCCTCACTGGGCTACCCTCACTGGGCTACCCTCACTGGCACTGACCTACCCACACTGGCCTGCCCTCACTGGCCTGCCCTCACTGGCCTGCCCCTCACTGTCCTACCCCTCACTGTCCTACCCCTCACTGTCCTATCCCTCACTGACCTACCCTCACTGGCCTGCCCTCACTGGGCTACCCTCACTGGGCTACCCTCACAGGCCTGCCCTCACTGGGCTACCCTCACTGGCACTGACCTACTCACACTGGCCTGCCCTCACTGGCACTGGCCTGCCCTCACAGTCCTACCCACACTGGCCTGCCCTCACTGGCCTACCCTCACTGGCTTACCCTCACTGGCCTAGCCCTCACTGTCCTGCCCTCACTGGCCTACCCTCACTGGCACTGTCCTACCCTCACTGTCCTACCCACACTGGCCTGCCCTCACTGGCCTGCCCTCACTGGTCTAGCCTCACTGGCACTGTCCTACCCTCACTGGCCTGCCCTCACTGGCCTGCCCTCACTGGCCTGCCCTCACTGGCCTACCCTCACTGTCCTGCCCTCACTGGCCTACCCTCACTGGCCTACCCTCACTGGCACTGTCCTACCCTCACTGGCCTGCCCTCACTGGGCTACCCACACTGGCCTGCCCTCACTGGCACTGTCCTACCCTCACTGTCCTACCCTCACTGGCACTGGCTTGCCCTCACAGTCCTACCCACACTGGCCTACCCTCACTGGGCTGCCCTCACTGGCCTACCCTCACTGGGCTGCCCTCACTGGGCTGCCCTCACTGGGCTACCCTCACTGGCACTGACCTACTCACACTGGCCTGCCCTCACTGGCACTGGCCTGCCCTCACTGTCCTACCCACACTGGCCTGCCCGCACTGGCCTGCCCTCACTGTCCTACCCACACTGGCCTGCCCTTACTGGCCTGCCCTTACTGGCCTACCCTTACTGGCCTACCCTTACTGGCCTGCCCTCACTGGCACTGACCTACCCACACTGTCCTGCCCTCACTGTCCTACCCTCACTGGCCTGCCCTCACTGGGCTACCCTCACTGGCACTGTCCTACCCTCACTGTCCTACCCACACTGGCCTGCCCTCACTGGCACTGTCCTCTTACAATGGTGCACTATAATGCTCTGTATTTCTGGCTATCCTTTGGCTTCTATTCCAGCTATTTTATCTTATACTTCCTTCGGGCGCCCTCTCTTAATTATAAAGTAAGAGAGAGGTGGATTGGTCTCAAGCCGTGCCTGTCCCCACTCTCCACATCTCCTGCTCACGGATAATGTAAGCATTTGCATCTTCAGACTCTTCCATTGTACATTACATTACTGATTGTAAATCAGTGGTATCTGGGAATGTGTCTCTCGTAGCAGTCCATACCCAGGCTCTTGCCGCATTAAAAGATGCCCCATCATGTTGATCAGCGTCTATTGTCACCTCTGGGAACTCCGCCTTTGTCCACACCCTGTCGGATTGGTCACCCACTGCTGATACTAGCAAGCTTTTGACATCTCCTATTGCCAACGGGACCCCTGCTTTATTTTTTTTTAATGCATATATCCACTTACTCGCCCCTCCCGAAAGTGGGGGCAGTGTCTTTAATAAATGTGCCTTATCCATTTGTGCCCATTGTACATACTGTGGCCTTCTCCCTCCTTTATGTATTAGTGGCATCTGTAATTTGCTTTTTCCCCTTGTCGTACTTACCTTAGTCCATCTTCCCTAGTGTTGCCATCCTTCCAGCCCTTGCTCTTAGCCTTCCTTGCCATTCTTCCTCCATTACTCTCTCCGTTGGGCTCAGTGTACTCACAGGGGCTTCTCCTCCTACTGCCCCTTCTAGGCAATCCCCTCCTCCCTCTTGTTCCTCTAGATCGCTCCAGTACTCTTCTTCCCTGTCTGACATCACTATCTCCCCATCCCTGCTCATCTGTTCTTCCCTCTCATCAATTTGTATTATTCGTGTTTTGATTGTTATTTATTTTGAACAATATTTCTCCTTTCTTCCACCCTCCCTCTATGCAGTTTGTTGGTGTCTGGGGCTCTGGTTTTTGACCTCCCCTGGGTGTAATGGCATTACTGTTTTCACATATGTCTCGCAATCGTGTTAACTCTGTTTGGCCCAATGTTAATCTTGTCTCTAAATCTTGGGCTACTTGTTTGATGCTTGTGTTGGGAGTACTTACCTGCCCGAACGCCCCTCTCTGATCGTACGGGGGTGTTGCTGAGGTGGACGGCTGCGTATTTGGGGGTGGGTTAGGGTAAGACACATATACTGGGTCACTTTATCCCTCTGCCGGCTTTGGCCCCTCTGATGGTTTTGGCTATACAGGGTATAAACTTACTGTGGCGTTACCCCCTTCTCTTTTAGAATCATCCTCCTCTTTGCTGGTCCCTGCCACGGGAGACATTCCCTGTCCCTTGCTTTTATTTGGAGGTATTTGTTTGAATAGTCTCCACAGATCCAACACCTCAATTTTGTTGCTGTTTGACTTTGTATTTTACAAATAGGCATACAGCAATCCTATTAAGCACTTCCTTGTCAAAAGACCCTCCTTTGGGCCATACCTGGGGTAGTCCTTCCCCTTTTAGTTCGGTCAGCCACTCGTCATGATATTTCCTGATCCTGTCGGCATATCCAGGCAGGGTCTGGCAAATATGTGACAGTGGAGTCTCTGCCACCATGTTGGACAAGTGACCCTCTCAACAGTTTCTCAACCACTTCAATAGGGCTAACCAATTTGTACTTTTATCACTTTTAATGCTTGACACTCAACACCTTTATGTGTGTGCACAAACAACCTTATATCATTCGGAATGATTGAACTTGATAAATTCTTAGCACAATAGAAATGCAACTGTAGTCATTCTCATCTAATTAATACAAACCAACATGAAAGCAACAAGAAAAGTACATATAACATAACCACTAACTTTGACATACTACACAAAACACAACATATAGCCCTCCCTGCCTGTCCTTTCCCACTATTTTTCCTTTTTCCCAGCCCTTTTCAAAGCCTGTCCCACTATCTAGATCCCTTGTGGATCGTCCCCCAATACCTTGTCAAGTTTTGCCTTTTCCCAGGAAGAGAGAAAAAGAAGTGAAGCGTTTCTAAAAATAAAGAACTACTTCGAGGCTACTCATATTTGAGACCCTACTGTTTTCACCTTATTTTTCACCTTGTATATCCTGCGCTAGTTGAGAGAGCACTGATGGTGCGCCCCCTTCCACCCCCTCGCAGAGCAAGGTTCCCGTACCTTTATTCACCTTATAATCCTTATATCACACCTAATGGCCATATGCAAAAAAGTAGAACGTTTATATTAGATAAAGATTGACATTCCCCCTGGATCTTGCCCACTCTTCCCTTCTCACTCCTTCCACATAACACTAAAATATGGCATGCAAAGAACTGCAAAAATCTGAGAGTGCTCTGCCAAACATTTCAATACATGACATTGTATGGACAAGTATCCTAAGCAGTGACGTATACCATAGGTGACAACCATTTCGTGATCATTGGCTACCAGCGAAAGTTCAATGTGGCATATACTGGGTAGGAGCCGCTTGATTGGCTGGTGCTGATCTGTTGCTTCTTGGAGCACGTGGGTCACCTGGGCTCATCTGGGTGGAGTGTAGGGTCGGGCGGTCATTATGGAGTGACGTGACCTGAGCTATCACATGCCCTTGTGGCCATTCATACTCAGATTCCTAAACATCACTTTTTATTACATGTCTAATGCTCTGTCACATCACTTAGAACACAATAAAGGAATATTTCAGGGGTCCAGGTGTCTTATCAAGAAGGTACAGTTCAAGAGTGGTCTTGTAACTCTACTTTGTTAGAACCGGGGGGGGGGGGTATTTTTGTTATGTTAGTACAAGGGTAAATATACTGCCATCCTGGTCAGTCAGGGTTGGGGTGAGGTGGGGTACTACCTGGTCAGAGGGCACATAGCTAATACATCAACCAGAGCTGAGGGCAAAAAGGCTGGGGGGCATATTTCACATGCAAGGGGTCTGCTGGCACAACGTTAGATTTACAGAGATTGGTGGGTTATTTCCATTTGTGAACAAAGGTCCGGGTTCATCTGCAGGGCAGGGAGGCAACAAGGAAGGCGAGAGGTACAGTGTTTGAAGTTTGACTGTTACATACAGACTTCCGTGGGAACAGGCCTGGCTCTGCGGAGACGTGGCGGGCGTAGGAGTGTTTGGCTGGCTGTTTGTGCACGGACCCAGGGGGGTGAGAGGTGCAGGCCTGCAGCTTGGTGCCTCTGAGACATTTGATGAGAGATTTACAAAATGGAATCGGTAGCCAGACAAAATGGAGTCAGGGCCCTGGTTCAGGACAGGAGTGTAGAGACATAAGGTTCTTCTGTCTGGGTTTACTGCACATATACATGTTGGTCTACGGCAGTCCTGCTACCCTGGCCAGGGGAGCTCTGCCTAACAGAGACCAAGTGTATATACACACATACAGGGGCTAGGATACGGACCAGAATGGGTGGGAGGGGGATCAGATTGACCTGTGCTTCCATACATTATGGATCTCCCTCATTCGGGCTTGAATCCATTTAGCACAACATTCACATTTGTCTCCCTCTTTCGGGCTCAGACCATGCAATCTCACTTTTTACATTTTCCTCTTGATAACAAAAATCAAAGACTTTTGAATGTGCAATGAGTTTTGCTTAACTGTCGCAGGACCACTTTGCTTCACTTCACACAAATGTCTTACTTTTTGTTTCTGTCACCTCTTGGCTCGATACCTTTACAGAGACCTTTTGTTTGAGCACCCATGCAGCGCCAGACACTGGGGGTCATTACGACCCTGGCGTTAAGGGTTTAACAGCGCCGTAAAAGGTGTCAGCGCCGTTAAACCCTTAATGTCTGATTACGAGGTCCCTTTGCGGGACCCGACCTTAACGGCTGGTTTTACTAGTTTTAGGTGCCGCAAAGGGACCTCGGTGCTAATTACGGTACCGCAATTTGCGGTATCATACTTAGGGCCTTCCCCAGTTCCATTGAGATCTATGGGCCGAAAATGGGGAAGGGCCATGGGGAAATACCGCCCCGCCAACCTTGGAATAGGGCGGTATTTCCCCATTCCACCATGGTGGACTCGTTACAATACCGGCACCAGCCATGGTGCTAATAGCGCCATGGTTTCGCGCCGGGTTTGTAATGAGGGCCACTGTCACTGATGTATCTTTCCTTCTTGGTGTTCAAACATTCATCAGCAATTTAGCTTTACTCGCGTCTTTCATCATATGTGTTCAACAATCTTTGTTCCCCCGCTCGTTATACAATATTGCTGATTGTAACCTTGATTTCAACACAGACCGGCCTTGCATCGGCCTCCAGCTGTGTTGATCTCTCTGATGCTACTTTGTTCTTGGAGCCAAGGACGATACCACAGCGGCTGCTGCTCCTCCTCAACTTGGTCTGGTATCTCCGGCACACAATGCAGGATTCTTTAGCCTGGTTTCCTGGCCTTACGTTTTGTGATCTACAAGGATTTTGAAAGTAACGGTTTCCTGACAGAAAGGTATTTTCGTCTTTGCAAACACTTCTTAGTTTTCTTTCTCCCCTCGTTCAGCTGCCTTCTTGAAACTGCTGCTTCTTCGTGTGCTTTCCCTCACTTAGGGCCTCATCACGACTTGGGCGGTAACGCCGGCACTATTAGCGCCGGCTCTATCTGCCCTACCGCCGAACTCCCCGGCGCTAATAGTGCCGGATCACGAGTTTGGCGGTAATGTTAATCCCCATTCCCCATTGAGCCCATTTGGGAATGCCCCATTCCCCATTGGGCTCAATGGGGAAATTTTGCGCTCATACCGCGGTATGAGCGCAAATATTCGGCAGATTTCTCCCAAGCTCAGAGCTGGGGCGAAATCCGCCGAAGTTCTGATTTGGCGGACCCTTAAATCCGGCAGTAATAGTGCTACTGCCGGATTTAAGGGTTACCGCCAAAGTCGTGATGAGGCCCTTGGAGTGTGCTCTCATGCTCCACCTTTTATCTGTGTGAGGAAGTTTAATGGCAGTCAGGCGTGAGTGAATATCAGTAATTGCCTGACTTTGTCTGACCATAGCAGCAGGACCTGTCAAGTATACTGCTCGGGCGTGAGTCTGTTTTCTCCCAGAGCGGGCTGTCCGTGTGGAAGTGTTTGTGAAGGGAAAGGGGGGGTAAAGTACCCACCTATCCTACCTGGTAGGATGGGGTAAAGGTGTTTAGCGGGAGGGATACAGCATCTGGTGTCCCACACCCCCAAATAACCCTCACCCAGGTGATCCTCCCACACAGTTCCACCCCCAGGGTCTGGATCCAAAGGCGATGGCCGTGCCCTGGCCACCTGAGAGACAGAGAGAGACAGACAGAGAGAGAGAGAGAGATCCCCGGGGACCAGCGGATAAGACACCTTCTGGTTTCTCACAGCAGGCTTACGCAAAACAAAATCTGTGATGGCTGGAAGGTTTGGAATTAATCCTAATCTCTGGCATTGCTTTGGGAAACCTCCAGACTATCATTCTTCGCCTGCCAAGCCATTACAAAAGGGGAAGGACCATTTGCAAATCAGGCCTGGTCCCACCCCAAAAGGGGCAGTGCAGTCTGAACTGCTTGATCATATCCCTTCTACACAAGCCCCCAAGCACCCCCAAACATGTTTCTGCCTTGTTGAATAGTAGCTTGGGTTTCTGGGGCCAGCAGGCACATGACCCACGTCTGGGCATATCCATCCCACTCAGGGTGACTAGAGCAAAACAAAAGAGATGATGGCTGGAAGGTTTAGCATTAATCTTAACCTCGGGCATTGCTCTTGGCAACCCTCCAGACCATCGCTTTTCACCTGACAAACCATTACGAAAGGGGAAAGACCATATGCAAATCAGTTGTGGGCACGCTGCCCGTGTAATGATGCTGAGACTGCGGAGGGGAAACCGCCAGTGAGGAATACTGAACCCAGGAGAGAAGATGAGATGCATCAGGCAAGGATGCTGATGAGGAGATGAACCAAGAAGAAATAATTCCCGGAGTGATACAAACTGTAAGCAAGCCTGAAACTTTATTACACCTGAACGAGAAGGTAATGGGGAACTCGGGAGGAACGGGAACCGAGGCAGTCATCATCATAAGAATGAAGAAAGTGGTCCCAGTAGAAACAAGAAAAGTGAGAAAGTAAATCATAATCCATGCAAAAGAGGAAACCAAGAGAGTTGAAAGAGAAAACATCAATTGCCTAAATGACGGAGCGAGAATACAAACTAATCCTAAAAGGGGGAGAAAGAGAATTGTTAGAGAGTTTGAAACCCTCTTCAAAGAAAGCGAGAAGGGCTGGGAAGCCTCTGATATACAATTGACAAGAAAGTACAACATTATCATGGATAGAATGGAAGATTAACTTATGTGTGAAGTATATGAATGGTATATAGAAACGAGAAAAGATAATGAACAGAAGGTGCAATTAGCCTTCACAAAAAACTGGCAAGAGAATGCAAAGGAGAGAAAGGGGAAATATACCAACCAGAGTAATCCAAGAAACCGACCAGACTCAAAGGAACTCATTGGACCAAAAAAGGGAGCGGAAAGAGCCTGTTGAGAGAGTTGCATGAGCTAATACAAGGAGTCGAAAAAGACTATTTGAACATTACATACTAACGTGGAGTTAAAAATACTAAAGAGAACAGTATAAGAAGCACCTGCCAGGAGAAGGGAGACATTCTCCTGACCTTATTCTATTTTTTTTGGTTCAACTTACTCATAGGGTCAGATAGCATTAGTTTCTGGATGGAGGACTCATTCTTTTTGGACATTACAACACAACTGATGAGCACCTTAGTTAGATAGGTAGGGAATACTCCATAGGAATAGGGATAGTCAGGTTTTCACCATATCATTGAATAAAGCCATTCTAAAGATGTTCTTCGATAGGTCTCGTCCTCCTTCTGATCCGCCACAATACCCTGGAGAGGGGACGAGCAAGTTAACAGAAAGTAAGATAGGGGGAAGGGTTTGGAGGCCAGCAGTTAATGGACTTCAATCGTTGTGGTGGTAATCATGACAAGAAACTTGAATCCAGAGGTAGATTGCAGAGAGGCAGTCAGGAATACTTGCAGAGTCAGATCAGTAGGGACAGTCTGGAAAGAGAAGACCATTGCAGTATTGCCCTCAAAGAGGGGGGTCGTAGAATACAAAGTTGGCAATGCGTTGTCCTATGGAGGAGGTGAAGAGGGTGAAAAGAATCTCAAATTGGGTTTATGTCCCATTGTTTTATGTAACCACGGTTGATACCACATTATTTCATGTATCAATGGGTCGATGCCTCGACTGAACCCCCCCTGTCATTGTTACTGTTTGAAAACTGACGTTTTCTTTAATTGGCTGTATGTGAGAAGGTTGATGTTCTCATGTACTGTGCTGTTGTCAGGCAGCGGCATCCACCGGGGCTAGCTCCTTTTCTATGCACCTGTTGGCATATGACCTGTGTGAGAAACCAGAGGGTGTCTCACAGACTATTCCCTTGGGTTCTGTCGTCCAGGTGGCTGGGGCACAGCCCTTGCTATTGGATCCAGACCCTGGGGGTGGACCAATGAGGGAGGATCACCTAGATGCGCGGTCCCGTGGGAGTGGGAGGGCAGCACCCGATGGAGAAACGCAGTATTCCCATCCCTGTTTTCCTGTTACCCCTTGCCATCCCATATGCTATCTCGGCACCTTACTCCGTAACAACTCACATCTGAATGCTGTTACCTTTCCCCCACATGGATAAAAGGGGGAGCATGAGAACACAATATGAGCAAGGCGAGCAGAAAGGCCAAAGCATTACAGAACAGGATTGTCACATTTGGCAACTGGACAAAGTATTGTCTTTTGCTCGACAAAAACAGACGCCGAACAAGCAGCTAATTGCAGCTGGTGAGTTGGAGGCAATATTGCGATACCAGTTGGCATTGAAATGAAGGCTGTGAGCAGCGATAACCTAATAAATTGAACTGTGCTGTGTAGTGGACGAATAGAGAATGCAGATGAAAGCCCGAGGCAAAAGGAAGTGATCATTTGAAACTAAATTAGAAGAGGTACATTGTGACAGAGTGGTCCGGCACCCGTGTGTGCTCATTCGAAGGACTCTGGAAGGAGTATCTCAGAAAGATGTTATAAAGCAGTGAGATGTGAAAGTGTTGAAGTGGTCCTGCACCGGGTAGATGGAAAACCGTGCATAATCGAAAGTCTTAATCAAGGAGATTTTGTCCTGAGACAATGGGGGTCATTACAAGTTTGGCGGTAGCCGTGCCTGTAAAACGGGCATGGCTACCGGCAAACTCGCATCCGACACCGCCACCCGCGAATCGGCAATTACCGGGCCATTACAAGTTTGGTGGCCCGGTAATTTCCCTTTTGCGGGTGGCGGTAATGATGTGCTCCCCATCCCCTTTCTGCCCTATGGATGCACCAGCACTGTTCATAACGGTGCCGGTGCATCTGCAGGTGTTGCTCGTGGGTGCCGCACAACCCGAAACATGGGGGAAGGGGGAGTTACAGGTCAGCAGTTCTGAACTACCATGTTACCTGTACCTTTTTTTTTATTAAACACGATGGGGGTCATTATGAGTTTGGAGGTAGCCATGGTGCTATTAGCACCATGGCTCCCTCCAAACTCGTGTCGGGGTTCTTTGAATGGGGACTTACCGGGTCATTCCAACCTTGGAGGACCCGGTAAGTCCCCGATAAAAATACCCATTCCCCATTCCCATTCGAGCCCCCATAGGGCTCAATGGGAATGGGGAGGGATCTAATAACGGGCCCGTTAATAACAGGCCCGTTATTAGCTCCCTGGTCCCTTAGCGGCTCCGCTAAGGGTGGCTGGTAAAACCAGCCGTCCTTAGCTGGACCCGCTAAGGGACCTCGGAATGAAGCGGTAAGGGGTTAACGGCACCGGCATCCTTACCGGCGCCATTAACCCCTTACTGCTGCACTCGTAATGAGGCCCTATGGGCCTCATTACGACCCTGGGGGTAGGGGGTTAACGGAGCTGGTAGAGCTGCCGGCCCCATTAACCCCCTACTGCCCCATTACGAAGTCTGCTTGCGGGACCCGCTAAGGACGCCTGGTAAAACCAGGCATCCTTAGCGGGTCCCGCAAGCAGGCCAGAATGCTAACAGGCACGTCATTAACGGGCCCATTGTTAGCATCATCCCCATTCCCATTGAGCCCTACGGGGGCTGAAATCGGAATGGGGATGTACCGGGTCCGGGTTCTGTGAATGGGGAAATACCGGGCCCTCCAAGGTCGGAATGGCCCGGTATTTCCCCATTCAGGGAACCGGGTACCCGGAATGGGTGTAGCCATGCCGCAAGAAACGGCATGGTTACCTCCAGGGTCGTAATGAGGCCCTATGTTTTTGCACATTGCAACATCCCACACCCCTTTTGTTCTTTAGAGTAGGGTTTAGCAATAGGATTCTTAGTATAGGCCATTTTTGATTTGACTGGACTTGACTAGGTCAGCGTTTACTTTTATTTGATGGTCGTAGCTCGCTCCCATTGTTAGAATTAGGTTTAGATAAGTGTTTTTTCCAACCCATTAAAAGTACAATAAACACCCTTGAACTATACTCTGTGTCTGTTGTACTTTTGATACCATGACTTCCTTGCACCTGTAAAGATACGGTGCGTGTACTTCAGTGGGAACTACAATTACCAGAGGGCCAAATGGTAAATGACGTGATGCGTACACGACCGACCAATCATGATCTGCAATGCAAACTTGCATCAGGAACTAAGAACCAGCATGCGTCTTTGTTTTCACTTGAGTAGCATTTCGGACTGATTGCTTTTCTGCTGTTTTTTTCCCCACCTATTGGTTTTTCTTGGAATTCAACCTCGGCCTACCCTGGGACTTCTTGCTCTGTCGTTGTTTGTCTTTCTTTGATATTGCTCTGAAACCCGACTTCTACCTGTCCCTGGATCCTCTGCCCAGTGTCATGGTTGGTCTGCCTGTGATTATACTGGATTGCAACCCTTGTTTCTTCCTAGATACCTTGATTAGTATTTCTGGCTTTTCAGCTCTGTTTTCTTGAATGACCGACCTGCTGCTTGTTCTTAGTCATCTGTGGGTAAAGTGGGGTTGGTGTCCAATTATTCTCCGGATCATCAGCGAGCACCATGGAGGTGCTATTGTTCCCTGACCACTCTGCACTCAGCCCTGCTTGTGATCCCAGAAGTACACTTGCAAGGTGGGACAAAAGAGACTTTTGGCCCTACCGCCCTTCCTATATCTGAAGAAGAAACAGGAAACTGTTGCCATCACCAGAGTTCAAAACCCTCCCTGGGAAACAAAAAGGTGATACAGACACAGAGCAAAGGTTCAACATCATAAAAGTGGTGCTCCGTACCTTGAGGCTGATGATGATGCAGAATCGCTATGTCCTGTATATGCTAACTGGCATGGAGGGAGGCGTGTACAAACAGATCGGGAGGCTGTATGTGCAACAGGAATCCCCAAAGATGCTGAGAAAGGCTCCCTCTCACACATAACCGAAGCTTTTTCATAATCTGGGAGTGCGTATGAAGAAGGAAGCCGGCAAACAAAATGAAGACTGTTTTGACCTCACATTCTCGTGGGCTCCATCCTGGCTGGGAGCTATTGTGAAAATGCTGGTGCCCGTCATCGTCTTCATCTTTTGTGTGTGCCAAATGGGACTCTGTTGTTGTGCCAAAGCTTTCCCAAAAAGCGCAATGATGATGGTCGCAATTGGCATAGCACCCAAAGCACTTTGCGGTACCCCAGAAAGCGGTACCCAGAGAGACGACCCAAACAAAGCCTGTATGATAGAGATTTACCATCCCTTTCACCCCCCTGTGGCACACTCGTCACACCCCACCTCACCTCGTCCCAAGAATTATACAGAGCACTGGGTTTATTTAGCTGGGGATGGGGGTTGTATTTACTTGACATGTACCCCAGAAAAATATACCCAGTGTGGGGCAAACTTGTGAGATGTTTGCAGAGCATGGGTTCCAAAGGACGGGTCGCCACCATTTCTGGAAGCTGAAAGGTTAGCAAGGGTGTGCAGGGAGGAGGAGAACATATATTTGAACTGAGCTGCCACTGGTACTGTAGGGGAGTTTGTTAAATAAGGATTAACGAAAGGGGGAAAGGAGATAGGGTCTTCCCACCCCCCTTGGTGATACCGGACGAGAACTAAACGCTAGTAGAGCACATCCAGGGAGCTGTGTGGGATGGGGGTGCACATAGAGGGTGCGCGATCACTTTAGTGCATGCCTTACAAGCTATATGGTATATGTAGGTGTGAACGCCATCTTGGCGAAAAGCAGTCATCGTACAATGTAGGCCCAAGCTCAGCAAACAGCATTATGTTGGTTAGTATTAGATCTTTCGCACTCTTTTGCATGAGTGCGAGTGAAAACCTCCCTTCTCCTAGATGTTACAGGCCCTTGCGCCCTGGGAAGAATGTGCCCTGCAAGGTCATGTGAAGGGCGCGTAGCGCCTCTTGGCGGTACCATCCCACGGAACAGCTAGCATGGCCCTCCTGCCCCCAATGATCCACCACAAAAAATACAGATTTGCAATGTTTTTCATTCTGAGACCCCCGCATGCCACAGTACCATCCGAACCCAGACCACCAACCACAAAACTTTTACACCCATCGATCCATCACTAAGATCAGAAGCCAAGGCTATCGCGCCTTCAGAAAGGGGTCATGTGATTTGTGCAGCAAGGTGCAGGGTAGAAACAAATTATAGCCAAAAACAAAGGTGGATGACCTTGGGAGTTGCTGTTCTGTCTGAGAGTGAGTGGAGCATTTGAGTTAGTGTGACAGCTCTCACAAGCCCATCCCTGTATATTCCAGCGACTAATTCGCTCATTATTTTAAGGCTAATAAGTTAACCTTGAATAAGGATAAAACAAAGATTGTAGTTTTTAGTAATGGGAAGTGGGGAAAACATTTGAACTCTGTATGTCTAAAGGCCAGTTTCAGGTTAAATTGGTAAATTAGATTCTACCACAAATTTGGTGGGCACATGCTGGATAAGGCAATAGAGGTCTGTAAGTGTAAGGTGGGGAATACACTGTTGTATGGCAGTGAAATCTGGGGGAGTTGTAACTGAGAATTTGGAGGTCGCCCGAAATAGAATTATGAAAAATAGGAACCCCAAATTGCGCACTGCGTTTGGTGCTAGTGATCACAAGGATTGCCACACAAGCTAAATTGGAACAAGGTGCCTTCTTTTCAAAGGTTTTGCAGGTACCCCAGAAAAATGACAATATTCAGTTCTTGTTAGCAGAGATGGCAGGCGCTGGTTTCTGTTTAAAGTTTAAGTGGTTTTGGGAGGGTTTTAACACACTGTTCACCACAGCAAGAGACCTGAGCCTGACAGAGTTAAAATAAAGAGTTAACGAGGGGATACCCCACCACAAGTGGGATTGAGCAGGAGCATCTCCCCTACACTTGTGTCCTCCAGAAACAGCTGACCGGATCACTGCTGCACCGCAAGTAAGTCTGTGGGCTTCAACTGCACTGCAATCTGTCACACAGTTTTCGTGCCCATATCCTTAGATCATCTTCATTGGAAGAGATTTTGTATATTTAGAATAACCTCCAATGTTGCTGACCTTATTGCCCAGCAACCCTCACGCTACAGGGTGAAGCACTCCCCTGGAAGATGGCCGCTGCACGGCACACTGCTTGAAAACAATGCGCAGACCCAGCTGATCGACTGCAATTGGTTCCCCAACAGTACTAATGACCAATAGCAACACTGCCCAGCTCATCCCGACATACATATCTAAATGTATCCCCAATGCTCGAAATATACGTTGCATGCCCAACAGGCTCCACAGCTGTGTGCATTGCTGCCGCTGTGCGGTTTTACTTGACTGAAAGCCCTGCTTTGCGATAACCGTATTACAACTCCCCTCTCACTCCTCGTTACAACTGAAGCTATCCGCGGATACTGGGGTCAGGCCTCCTACATACTCTGCAGCGTATCCTAGCATACATTTAGAAATGTATGATTACTTGCTCAGATCAGTGACACTAGCTAACATGTTCTGTCTGCCGGAAACGTGCACTCTAATTTTTTCAACCTCCCACTCACGCTGCGCCCACCCCTACCAATCTACTTACCCATACAAACCTACCTTCCAGGGACTCAAGAGTCACCGCTTAATCTGCGCACTCTAGGCTCCTGAAGTTATTGCCTCATGCGGCCATACGTGCCCACTCCTTCCCACAGCCCCATGCATCTTAGTTCCAGCGCTCCCTGCACTTACACTCATGGCCCTGAGACCCCCAATTCAGAAGACATCCCTCCTACGTCCTTCCTACCCTCTTTCTTCAGCCCCCTTCAGAATTCACACACTGAGAAAGTTCATGCTGGTATCGCACCAAGCCTCACCAACACCAAACGTGCCCTAGGCCAACACTTCATAGAAACCAACAGCTAGGTCTGCGCTTATCACACACCTCAACCCCATGTAACCTAAGCCACACTTACACTCACTACTCAATGACCCCAAAGATACACAAGCCAAGTCTGTTGCAAAGGCACTTCAGGAACTGGGTTTTCTACAAAGAGGCACTAACCCCACTCACTCTAAAGGATGCATTCTAGTCTGGGTGGCGGATCTTAACTGTGCCGCAGATATCAGTTCCAACACCCCCTTCCCCTGGACCGACCATCACCCCATTCTTTACTCCATCCCTACATCCACCAAAGCCACTAAATGTAACACTCCCTCACCACCAGCATTAGCCAGGAGTGCCCGTAAATCAACCAAAGACAAGCTCCTACCCTTTCTGGATGTTCCAGCCCTCAAGCCCCCATTCTCCATCGACCCCCGGGTTCAAGTAGATTTGTATAATCTCACGCTCCAAAAAAGCAATTGATTCCATAGCTCCTCTAGAAAGAAAGAAAGCCAAAGTGACATAAGACGCCAACTCCTGGTACACATCAGAACTTCAGGAACTGTGCACCCTCAAGCGTATTGCGCTCACCAAGTGGCAAACCAATCCACAAGACTCCACTAAAGAAGATTACAAGAAATTGTCTACCCAATACAAAAAGCCATCATCCAAGCCAAATCTACCTCCTACAACACCAGAATTACCAATGCCAAATCTGAATCCAAAGAAATGTTTTCTATTTTCAGGGAACTGGCTACCCCTGCCCCTAGCTCCCAAGACATTGTTAAAGATTAATCCTGGTGCTCAAGCATTCAAACAGCTATGCTCACCAAAATAAACCCCCTGCAGAGCAAAATTAGTTCCCATAATTTATTTATTTTTTTAATTTTCATTTGTGCATTTGTAAAGCGCGCAAAGCCCAGAGGCAGCTAGGAAAAAACTTAGGATATGGTTACAAACTTGGTTTCTTAGTAACTGGCATTACTTTACAGAGAAAACAGAAACAGTAAATATTAATGTCCATATCTATACAGGGTTCAGTATTTCAGTGGGTTCATTTATACGCATTCATTTACATGTTCTTGCATTTCCTGATTGTTACATTTTGTATCCTTGTCGATGAAGTGAAGTGTCTAATGTTGTAAGTCAGATCTGAAAAGTAGTGTTTTCAGGTTTTTTCGAAAAGACCAAAAGGAGGTGTCGGTTCTCAGTTTGGGGTGGTAGTACATTCCATAGTTTTGGTGCTAGGGCTGGGAAACTAGAGCCCCCGCTTTGTGTTTTCTAACCCTGGGGGTGATGAGCATGTTGGTGTAAGCAGAGCGGGTTGGTCGATCAGAGTTAGTTTTGTGGATATGGTCACTGAGATATGTGGGTGCCTTTTTAGCAATGCATTTGTGCGTAATTGTCAAGATTTTAAATGTAATCCTGTTATGGACAGGGAGCCAGTGGATGTTTCTTCTTGTGGCCGAGATGTGGTTGTGTTTAGGAGTGTTTAGTGCGGCCCTGACGGCGTTATTTTGTACTGTTTGCAATTTTTTGATGTTTCTAGTGCTAGTTCCAGCGAAAAGGGAATTGCAATAATCAATTCTAGACAGTATCAGAGCTCTGGCCAGGGTGAAGGAGTTTTCCGTAGAGAGGAAGGGACGACTAGCTCTTATCAATTTAGCTGTGTAGGCTGCAGATGAGACAACCGCATTGACTTGTTTGTGTAGGGTGAGGGAGGAGTCGATGTAGACTCAGAGAATGTTTATTTCATTGGCTACATGTATGATGTGTCCATCGATGATAAAGGATTTGTAGAGCTGGGGTAAATTGCTAAGTTTCTTTTTGTTTCCAATGATGATATACTCAGTCTTATCATCATTAAGACACAATTTGTTGAGGGCCATCTAGGCTTGGTTGGCGAGGTAGATTTTATTTGTTATTGGAGTCTGTGACGTAACATCCTGTAATTGGTATAAGTATTTGAGTATCGTCCGCATAATTTGTATACGTGATGGCCATATTGTTAAGTTTATCAAACAGAAGTTTAGTAAATGCGTTGTATTATTTGGGCGACACGCAAGAACCTTGAGAAACACCGCAGGTCACAGGGACAGGGTGAGCTGCTGCATTATCTGAGAAGATCCTCATTGTTCGGTTAGGCAGGAAGATTAGCAGGTCCGATAGCACGGCGAGTAGAGCGCTCGCCTTGACATCTGTGCCGAGCCTGCTAACGCAGGTTTGAATCCCGGCGGGGCCAAACTCAGCCTTTCATCCTTTCCGAGGTCGATAAATGAGCACCACCCAATGTGGGTAATAATAAGCAGCGCTCATATACCCGAGGGTTCGTAGCGCTATATAAATGCTAAATTATTATTATTTATTATTATTATTATTTGATCCATTCGATTGATTTAGGGGAGAATTGGGCCACAGTATCTAAGTGTTGGCAGAGGATGTCATGGTTAACTAAGTCAAACGATGCTGATAGGTCAAGCAGCAAGAGGATACAGAGATCTCCTTTGTCCATGTAGTGGTCCATTTGCGTTTTCAGGTCGAGCAACCCCGTTTCGGTGCCATGGCCAGATCTGAAACCAGATTGTCTTAAGCCTAATAGGCGATTGTCTTCCAGGAATTTTTGGATCTGCAGATAAGCTGCCTGATCAAGTATTTTAAGTACGAAGGGGACTGTGGTAATGGGGCAGTAATAGGTGGGAATGTTGGCATCTAAGGTGGGTTTTTTGAGTAAAAGTGGGACCTACGCTGATTTGAGATCGTTAGGGATTGAATTAGATGCAAATTAGTTATTGATAAGGCTGGTAATAAAGGGTGCCAGTACATCAGCGTAGTCTTTTTATCAATGTAGCAGGGCAGGTATTGCCTTTGCATCTTGAGGGCTTTAGACTTTTGATGATGTTGATAGTATCAGTAGTTGTGAGAGGGGAGAAAGTACATTTATTTATCTCTGTGATATTCGGGGCGTAGATGCAGTGGATGAGGTTAGGTTAGCGTTGATTTCTGACTATTTTTATTCTATTTTTTGT
Source organism: Ambystoma mexicanum (assembly GCF_040938575.1). NCBI lineage: Eukaryota > Metazoa > Chordata > Amphibia > Caudata > Ambystomatidae > Ambystoma > Ambystoma mexicanum. The sequence goes on from NC_090923.1 coordinate 11,884,755, forward strand.
TGTAGTAGTAGGATTTTGTCAGCCAGGGTGTTCTGAATATTAGTACACCATAGTTAATCTTTGGTTGCATGGTCTGGGGTAGGTGCTGGTGACTCTAGTTCACGTAGAATGGTGAATAGCTCTCTAGAATTTGATTTAGCGTTGGTGATTCTCTGATTGTAGACTTCGCTTTTAAGTTTAATGATTTTATTCTTATAGTTGTTGGCTAATAATTGGAATTGGCTTTTGTTTGCTAGAGTAGGCAATTTGAGACATTTGTTTTCAGCTGATCTTTTTAGGGCACGCAGAGCTTTGAGTTCAGGGGTGAACCAGGCGTTGTTATGTGTTCGTGGTTAGCGGGGCAATTTTTGGTATTACCCGAATTGTTCGTTTGCAATTGTTCGAATGCACAATTGACCAAATTTAAAGGGTCACAATTGACTTTTTCACAATTGACCGCACATATATATATATATATATATATATATCAATTGTGAAAAGGTCAATTGTAATTCGAGCAATTGTCAAACGAACAATTCGTATACATCCCAATTTTTTCAATGGCTGCCAGCATAGTTTCTTTAAATTGGCTGGCCAAGGTTGACGGGTTGCATTCAGAGAGTGATGGAACCAAAATAGGGGCGAGTAGTGGTAGTATATTCTCTCTGGTGATGTTTTTGGAGTTTCTGGACAGGACAGTGGTAATAGGTAGTGACTGTATCATATTCTTAATAGTAATAGGAGAGGTAAAGGTAATGAAGTTGTGATCAGACCAGGGTGAAGGGGTATTGGATTGGATAACAGTGGTGCAGTTAGTATCAGCGAGCCAATCTAAGGTGCGTCCTTTGTCGTGTGTGGGGGCTGTAATTCTTTGTGTGAAGCCTAAGGCTTCGATAGAGTTGCCTAGGTGGAAGTCTCCCATGATGTTTGCTGGAGAGTGGGGTGTCATGTTGTGTGACAGAAGTGACGTGGTGTCATCTTCAAAGGTGCGATAGCACCTGGAGGCCTATAGATAATGTGGGAGGTGAGTGTGCAGGTAGGTGGGAGGGTGATTTTTAATGTGATGACTTCACCAGAGGTGAAGGGCAGTTCAGGTGCAATTCTTATGTTTGAGGAATCTGTAGCTATTAAGGCGATTCCTCCGCCTCTTGTAGTAGTTCTATCTTTTCTGTAGATTGTATAGCCTTCAGGGATGGCTAAGGAAAGGAGGGGACCTGATGCTGCATGAAGCCAGGTTTCTGTTACTGCTAGGTAGTCAAGGTTGTTTGTTTTTATGGCGTCTGCAATATCTAGGGAATGGGCTGTGATAGATCTAGCATTAGTAAGGGCACCTTTTAGGGAGATCGTATTAGTGAGCTTGATAGGGTTGTTATCAGTGAGTTTGATTGCGTTGGTTGGAGAGGAGGCAGTGTTGGTTAGGGAGGAGGAGGCAAGGGAAAGGGTGTGGAGGCTGTTGGGATGGAGGGAGGCAGTCTTAGTTTGGTATGTTTGTTGGATGGTGTGTGGCATCAGTAATTTGATTATATGAGGGTGAGAGAAGCAAGATGATAATCTATGGTTCCTCAGATAACCTCTGATTGGTTGTGTTGGCCGCAGGGCAGTTAGAGAATGAGAAGCAGATGTTGAGGCTGTGGCAGTGGTGGTAAGGTTCTGCAGGGATTCAATATTGTGTAGTGGAGATTTATGTTGGGTCAGCCGATGTAGTGTTAGTAGTTTGTTAGGTCGTGGTTGGGGGATACGAGAGGTTAGTCTATTATTTCTCAAAATATCTGCTGATAGGTTTTGTGAGACAATGGTCAGCTGGAATTTGGGCAATGTGTGGAGAGGCAGGTGGTGTGATCGTGTGACTCCACCTTGATCTTGATGAAATGCGTAGGAGCCTTGTGTGTGCATCAGGGTTGTATGTATGGGTTGTGTGGGTATTGTGGAGTGCAAGTTCAAGGTTCCTAGTAGTCTTGGTGGGGGGTAGGCTATTGATGGTATGTGTGATGGTGGGGAATGGCGCGGCGGTATTGAGGAATGGTGTGGGGCATGTAAGTGGATGGTGTCGAGCACAGAAGAGACAAGCTAACCCTTTACCTAGTGGCAGATATGCACCTGAAGAGTAAGGCATGAGTGTTGCAGGATTCAGTAATGGCATTTTGTCAATGTGGTCATAGGCTGTTGACAGTATGGAAAGTATGGCCATTTTAAGGTGGGCGATTTCGGTAGTTTTCTGAAGAATATGGCCTTCACTGCTCAACTGTACTGTCGATTACAGCGATTGCAGAGTAGTGAGACAGATGCAGACGACGGTGAATGCTGCATGGGCAAAGAAGTAATATTAGCAGCAGCAGTCGGGTTGGGCATCAGCCTTGCCTAGGTCTGACCCGCCCATCTCATCCACAAAAAACACCCCCCCAGGATAAGTCTCTCTTCTCCTTCAGAGATGTCTCCGAAACCGAAGTACTAGCCCTACTGAAATACATAAAACCTTCCAATTGCAAGGGTGATATCTGTCCTGCTAACATCATCAAAGATGGTGCAGACACACTAGTACCATTCTTGACAGCATTCATAAATGCTTCATTCGCATCAGGCATTGTCCCACCATGCCTTAAAGAGGCCTGTGTACTCTCCCAACAACTACCGTCCATCACCACCGTACTCTTCCTTCTAAATATTCTCGACAAAGCTGCCTTCACGCAAATACAGGAATTCTTTGAACCTAACAGCATCCTAGGAAAGAGGCAATCAGGTTTCCGCCCAGGCGACAGAACTGAATCTGCCCTATTGGATCTAAAAATACAACTAGCTGAAATAAATGACGAAGACAAAAAAGCTCTTCTCCTCCTTCTGGGTTTGTCTGCACCGTTTGACCTTGTGGACCATAAAACCCTCTGCAGAAACTCACAAACTCAGCCCAATTCATCCCTGAAGCCGCCGCATGGATCACCTCCTTCCTTGAAGGGAGAGCCATGAAGGTTTTCTCAAATCAGGCTTGTGTGGCACCCTACACCATTCACTGCAGAGTCCCACAGGGTTCCTACACCTCACCCACCTTGTACAATATATTTACCAAACCCTTTTTCGACAAGCTGGATACTCTCGGCATAGCATACACAAACTATGGCGATGACACCCAGGTCCTCCTCCCACTCTCTGGCTCATGCGAATAAGACTCAGAGACACTTCACAAGACCTATGCCACCATCCAAGCCTGAATGGCAGCCAATGGACTTCAACAGGGATAAAACCAAATTCTTCCTGGTCGGCCCCAAGGAAACGCGTACTAAAGTTAGTAAACAATACAGCGCCTTCAACATAGACAGCCCACAAATCACTGTCTCACCCTCAGTAAAGACAGTGGGGGTGTACCTCGACTCCACACTGTCTGTGACATGCCATGTAAGCGCCATTGCCTCCTCGGCCTCATTCACAACTAAACTGATCTATGCAGGTAAACCCTAGCTGTCTGTCTACTCGAACTGTCCCTCAATAGCCAGAGCCACCATTGGGGCAAAAGGTGACTACTGCAACGTTCTTCTTGCTGGCTCATCAGCAAACAATATCAACAGAATACAAATCATTGAAAATAATGCCCTCGGAGCTGCACTGAACATTCCCAGGTGGGAGCATATCTCCCATGCCAAGCGCAATGCTCACTGGCTCCCCATCAAAGAACGCTTCATATTCAAGTCCCTAGCCATAACCCACAAATGCCTCTCACTCACAGCCCCCTCCTGTCTCTCAGAAAAAGTAGTCCAAACCAGCTCCTCCAGACCCATACGATCCACATTACTCCAATCAGCTAATCATCCCCACCTTCAAAAGGGCTAAAGCGGGATGGTCCAGCTTCCCATTCTTAGCTCCCACACAATCGAATGCCCCCCTATTACCTTAAGGAATAAGGCCTACCACCAGTCCTTCCGCAAAGCCCTCAAAACGAGACTCTTTAACTAGTCCACATTACACCACTGGGTTCACCCAGACATCTGGTCCAGGAAGGTATGAGTTTTCCCCAGTTCCCCTGTACAGAGGCCTCCACCCACTGTAACTATGCCACAACCAACTATCACCTGTCTGGAACTAGGTTCATTGGAACCACGAACCACAGACATGCTGTCTTGCCAGGCTGTCTTTCCCTCGGTTTCCTGTAATTAAGCCTGCTTGTAACAGTGCCACAATGCCCTAGGGCCACTTTGTGCACTTTATACATGTAAAAAATAAATAAAATACTAGGGACCTGATTCAGGAGTGGAACGCGGTTCCTCTGAATCTATTTTAGGCTATGAGACTTAATGCCAAGCAGGGGGGGTAGTGTGTAGAGAATCTCCCACCCAACTGTAGGCCGTATATTTTATTAGTGCATTTAAACATTTTACCACTAAAAGTCTGCACCAATCGGGGACTGGGAGACCCATCGAAAAACTGTACATGTCGGCTAATAGTAAGGGAGGATCGTAAGCATTCTTTGCTAATATGTAGCTGGTACCCAGATTTGTGAACAGATTTGTTAAGGCCACTATTCTTGGATAATCAGATAAGGGACTGCAAATCAGCATTGTATTTTATTTGGAACTGTCCAGAACTTGGGCCTCATTATGGCCATGGCGCTCCCGTAATGAATGGTGCCGGTACGGGACGGCACCTTCACCTCAACTTCGGATGATGAGCCCAGCAGCGCCCACGTGGAAGTAGATGGATATATGAACATGAACCAGTGGCCTGGCATCCCATATGGAGCAAGCCCTACATGTATAGGGCTCCTCCAATCTGTATTGTAGAATTGTATTATATATCATGACGCCATTAGTAACTTTGGGCCTCATTATGAGGTGGACGGTAAGGGATTAACGGCGCCGGTAATGGTGCCGGAGCCGTCAACTCCTTACTGCCCCATTACGAGTCTGCTCGCGGGACCCGCAAAGGGCGCCTGGTAAAACCAGGCACCCTAAGCGGGTCCCGCTAGCAGAGCAGGGAGCTAACAACGGGCCCGCCGTTGTTGGCTCCCTCCCCATTCCCATTGAGCCCTATGGGGGCTCGAATGGGGAGGTACTGGGTCTGGGTTCCTCTAATGAGGAATTACCGGGTTCTCCAAGGTTGGAATGGCCTGGTAATTCCTCATTAAATCTCTAAACTCAATTAAAGGGGTAACCATGCCACGTTACCTCAAAGGTCGTAATTACCCCCTTTGTCTGTTCTTATAATGTGCAGGATGTCCCTATGGAACTAAGAATGTTCTGCAACAGAATAGTTCTTTGCTGATGCACTTCTATTCTGTAGAAATAAATACTTGTTATCCTTGCAAGTGTCTCTTGTGCCTTTTTCCCTAGGTAGCTTTATTTTTTCTGGTGAGAGCGTGCAGGGGCGTGCCTTCACATGTCTCTCGGCCCTTCCGGCTCTCCCCTTTCCTTAGATGCATCTTTGTGCCCTCGGGTATAGGTCCCTGTGGGCCATTTGACTTGTTGCTTGGGACTTGTCTGAGGAAGGAGCCTCGGGCCGCTCCCCGCCTATAGACATTGGGCCTCATTACAAGTCCGGCAGGCTGCCGCCGGACTCGTAGGGATTTACCAGCACTGGCATTCCGTTACTCCCCATTCCCGTGGTGTCCGATAGGACTCCACGGAAATGGGGGCTGCAGAAACACCGGCACCATGGATTAATGGTGCCGGTGTTCCCGCGCCCGTCTGCAGCCGGTGGCGTTACGCCCGCCAGGTAAGACCTGGCGGATGTAACACCACACGGCCACAGAACTCGTAGTTAGCCAGTCCGGAAAACGGTGCGGTGCGGTTTTACCAGCACCGTTAAATCCGGACCGACTAACTTGTAATGAGGCCCAGTGCCATCTCCATACTTTGTGTATTGGGAGAAGGAGTTACACAGTAAGGGGGGAACATGTAAGGTGCTATTCCTTGGGGTGCACATGACGTTTGTATTTTGAGGGTCCTCTACTCATTAGTCCCTCTTCTCGTTTCTCCATAGCTTGATCGAAACTGTTTTGTATTTCTGATCTTCTGGTAACGTGCCAGGGTTTCCGGATTCAACTTTCCATCTAATTCACTGGGAAAGGCAGTGTGTTCTCTCGCTCGTCCTTGTTGTATTGGAAGAAATGTTCTTTTGTCTACTGGAGGGCACCAGCAAATCACCTAATGGTCCAACTGATTGACAACGGTAAGAACAGATTAAGTACCATCTTGTCTTTTCCGGTATTTGTATTTATTGTGGGGACAGGCATCACAACCATAAATATTTACAACAGGGACAACAGTAATCGAGCCTTTCCTGAAGCAGGTCATGTATATGAGAGTTAGCATTAATGAACAATTGATTTTAGGGAATAGAGGGCACAGTGACCACAGATGGCACAAGACACACAACCGACATTAGTCCTGGGGATCAGAAATGTACACAGTTCTGGGGGCTTGTCTTAACGCTGTTACGAAAGGCCGCTTCACTGCGCTTTGCTTGCTCCATCAGTGTAAACAGGACTCGTTTTGAACAAAAGGAGTAAGCAAAATACCTCAATCTGGTATTTAGCTCTGACATATCAGGAGCGAGTGTGCCTGGATTCCATTTGCTAACTTTATGCAGCGAAATGAAGAAAAAAAGGCTTGTGACGGCTTTGAAGCCTGGGTAACTGTTTTGCACTACACAACTGAGGTAAATACTTGTAACAGCAGTTTTGCCATTGAAATGGCAGGCAAGTGTTTTATTTGTGAAACAAGGCTGCAAAGTTAGTCTGCTCCTGCAGTTAATAGTCCTACTGTTTTTGTATCACGTGAGACCCCCGCCATTGTCTCGTTATACAGTAGGAAAAGTACATGTGGCACTCATAGGGCCTCATTACACGGTTGGCGTTAAGGCAAAAACGATGGCGGTAAAGGATTACTGGCATCGCTAACCGCACCTTCCAATTACGACCCGCCTACCCGCTATTAGCGGCACCGCTAAGTACGGTGCCTCTAATAGCGCCATGGTTGTGGGCACATGACCCTTCATGGCGGCAATAGCGGCATGGCGGAAATAGGAGTCCATTACAAGACATGCAAACATGCAAATAGCGGCATGGAGCAGTCTCAAAAAGCCCATACCGGCATGTCAGAAATAGCGGCATCGCGAACCACCTGTAAAGGGCCATGTGCAGTGTTCCAACCGCCACAGGTGCCCACAATCAGCACAGGTGGAGGCAATGGAGACTGGGCCAGCACAAAAGGAGCACACCACACCCATTCACACACCAAAATGATTCCAGTACTAGCAGCATTACATGGGCTGGAGGACATGATTGCTTTGCAAAAGCAACAACAGGCAGCACAGAGGAGACGCAGGAAGAGGAGGAGGGCGAGACAGGCACAGCAAGCTCCACCAGTGCATCTAGTTGTACCACAGAGGCAGCCACGAATCCCTGGGATCAGAGCCAGTCCATTCAACCTTATCCCTGAGCAGATACACACCCTGTACCGTCTGGACCGGGATACCATCACCACCATTGTGGACATGGTACACAACGACATAGTCAGCCTCATAGACATCCGTACTGCCATCCCCCCTCTACTGAAGGTGGTAACTGTGCTCCACTTCCTGGCCACAGGCACCTACCAGCATATGGTAGGGCAGATGCATGGCATATCACAACCAGTATTTTCACGCATGCTGAACCAGGTGCTCGATGCCCTGCTGAAGCACACAAGTGAACACATTTCCCTGCCACGGACTGCCCAGGACATCTCTAACACCAAGGTTGGCTTACATTCACTGGCAGGCATCCAAAGTTGCATCAGGGCCATCGACTGTACCCATGTGGAATTGGTTGTCCCACATGCCAATGAGGCAGTGCACCGAAACAGAAAGCAATACCACTCCATCAATGTGCAAATGGTATGTGACTCCAACAGATCATCACACATTGTTGTACCCGCTATCCTGGATCAACCCATGATTCAATGGTCCTGCGGAACTCAACGATACCACGCTACATGGAGCGACATGCTGGACAACGTTCGTGGCTACTTGGTGAGTAGCATGGCAAGCACATGGCATTGTGATGTGGGCAGTACATTCGGGGGCGTGAGAAGCATACTCCAACAGGTTGTGATTGGAGGGGGGAGAGAAGCATACTCCAAACGGTGTGATTTTGGGGGGGGGGGAGAAGCATACTCCAACCGGGTGTGATTGGGAGGGGGGGGAGAGAAACATACTCCAACCAGGTGTGATTGGCGGGGGAGAGAAGCATACTCCAACCGGGTGTGATTTGGGGGGATGAGGGAGGGGAGAGAAGCATACTCCAACTGGGTGTGATTGGGGGGGAGAGAAGCATACTCCAACCGGGTGTGATTGGGGGGGGGAGAAGCATACTCCAACGGGGTGTGATTGGGGGGGGGAGAGAAGCATACTCCAACCGGGTGTGATTGGGGGTGGGGAGAGAAGCATACTCCAACCAGGTGTCATTAGTTGTCATGGTCAACTATGCCCATACAGAATCACACCACTGTTCCCCGAGGCAGCCCACACTGTACCTGACACATGGAAACCACATGCAAGTAGTAAGCTGCACAACAATGAAATAAACCCATTAACCCAATCATGCCATATCCATCAACATACACATTGCACATCAGACCATAACCTCTATAACACCGCTACATGCAGCCAATATGGACAATGGAAACATACGCTGAAAAGCATCACAACGGAAATGCGACCTTGAGTGCATACAAAGGGATTACCTTTATCCATCATACTTATGCACACCCGTACACCACTACAGAAGTGCCGCATGACAGCATGGGGACATCAACTTCAGAATGGCAGTTCACTAGCAGTGTGGTCCAAACGGTGCCTGGACCAAAATACACAAATGACTGGACCTCACCCAGTACATGGCATCAACTGCCAAAGGCATGCACGGTGCATGTCCACTTGCAAGGACTACATCACCTTCCCACATTGCAGTTACTTTGATTACCTCCATGCATGCAGGGATTTGTGGATGTCATTCACAATGCAAAGTTGATTTGTGTGATATGTACAGGTTCCACTTGATGTAAACACTTAAACATACCCATTGTTGCACCCATGCAGGTGATGCTGGCTATCCCCTTAAGCGGTGGCTCCTTACCCCTATACGGAACCCACAGAACAGGCATGAAGAGGAATACAATCGTGCACATAGCCGTACCCGCGGGGTAATTGAGCAGACATTTGGCCTTTTGAAGACACGGTTCCGGTGCCTCCGCAGGTCGGGTGGGGCACTCCTGTACGGGCATGAGAAGGTGGCCAAGATCACCATGGCATGTGTCATGCTGCACAATATGTGTATCAGACGGAATGTGCCACTGCCCCCTGACATTGAACTGCAACCACCTGGTGAGGATGATGATGGGGATGAGTAGGGAGAAGATGGGGCTGCAGGTCATGCAGGTGGTGTTGCCCAGGAGGGACGTGCTGTGCGCCAGCATCTGATAGACCAATTTTTCTAATACACATGGATGAATAGTGTTCAATGGATGTGTGTATTTAGGCACTGGGTTTTGTGGTGCAATGTACACTGTGCCCTGTCCACCAAAAAAGCACACATACACAATGAAATTGTCCACTCCAGTGATTTGTCATATCACCAGTGTGTATTAAATATTGTAAGTAAAAGAAGTGCATGGACCCAACAAAACAAACACCCTTTCCCCCTCCCCCCACAACACTCCCAATAACCCTTTCCCCCCTCCCCCCACAACACTCCCAAACATGGCTTGTACATCAGTGCTGTATAGCTGTACATGTGTCAGCAACATCTGGCTGGCCCTAGTTCCCATCCCCTCTGCCACCATTGGGGGGTTCAGAGGTTGTGCGCCGCATAGCCCGCAAGACCTGCGCCAGGGGCTGGTCTGCCTTAAGCTGGCAGAGGAGGTGCACGGTTGGTCCAGTGCCGGTGGGGGGGGTTCTGCCTGTCCATCGCGTCTGCTGCATGTTTGCATGTATGTTTGATGGCCCCATCCATGAGATGATTTCAGGGTCACATTTGGGGGATTACCTCATGTTTCACAGTGCAGTGTTTTGTGTGGACACTCACCTCCATCTGACGATGTCGGCACACCGCGCTCCATTTCGCCCTACTCCCTCGATTGATTTGACCCCAATGGTGCTTGCACAGGTCTCCTCCCACTCCTGTAGCTTTATTGGGGATCCTCCACCGCCTCCTGGGCCCATGGCCAGCCTCCGGTTGGCAGCCAGGATGCTGCGTACACGGAGGCGTAGATCGTCCCACCGCTTCCGGACATCCTTCACAGTGCGGGAGGTGGAGCCTCCTCTTAAGCTGGCAGAGGAGGTGCACGGTTGGTCCAGTGCCGGTGGGGGGGTTCTGCCTGTCCATCGCGTCTGCTATGCGTGTGAGGACCTGCCTCACAAGTAACATTTCCTCACATAGCCGGTTGGTGCTGGCTTTTATGGCACCAGCGCAGTGATGTCTTCCTGCCGCTGTCTGATGATGGCCATGTCATGGCCTCTGTGTCTGCGTTGTGCGGTGGGTGCCGCACCTTGTGGTATTTGTCCAGCATCAGGTGATATCACCGGTGGACTCAAGCACCCTGCCACAAATTCATCCCCAGTCTGGTCATGGCTGCTGGAATGTGATGTTGGGCGTGGGCTCGGTTGTTTTGACTGCTGGGGGCTGGGTGTATGGTGTTGAATGGGCGATTTACAAGTGTCCTCCACATCGGACATGGGTGCCGTGGCAGCTGCCTCGTCGATGGAGCTATTGGCAGCGGACAGTGTCCCTTCCGCGGGCGGGTGGATCGTGGGTGGGGGGGATTGCTGGAGTGGGTGCTGCAATTGGTTCAGGCGGACCTTCACGTCTTGGTGACGTGGGTGGCTTTGTGGGTTTGGCCCTCTGCGGGAGTGCAATCTTTCCAGTGCCCCTCGACGTGCTGGCCATGTTGCCTGATTCCATTCCCCTGGGCTGTTTCTTAGCGGGCGGGGCCTGCATCGCAGTGTCCTGCTCATCGCTGTCAGTTTGTGAGCCTGTGGGGGACAAAGAGAGGGATGGCATTGGTGATTGGTCAACGTGCTTCATGCAGATGTTGTTGTTCCTGCTGTTCTATGCATTCGGACTTCATGTTTGGCCATACAGGTCGTTAGACAGTTGGGTGGGTCATTCATGCATGAGTCTGGGTGACACGTGTCTGTGGTGCTGCTTGCATGTGTGTGTGTCGGGATGTGCACCGCATATGGGCAGGGTTGTGTGCATGTATGTTTGATGGCCCCATCCATGAGATGATTTCAGGGTCACATTTGGGGGATTACCTCATGTTTCACAGTGCAGTGTTTTGTGTGGACACTCACCTCCATCTGACGATGTCGGCACACCGTGCTCCATTTCGCCCTACTCCCTCGATTGATTCGACCCCAATGGTGCTTGCACAGGTTTCCTCCCACTCCTGTAGTTTTATTGGGGATCCTCCAACGCCTCCTGGGCCTATGGCCAGCCTCCGGTTGGCAGCCAGGATGCTGCGTACACGGAGGCGTAGATCGTCCCACCGCTTCCGGACATCCTTCACAGTGCGGGAGGTGGAGCCCACTGCACTGACTTTACGGGCCACCTCTGTCCAGATCTCCTTTTTCTTTATTAGGGTGGGACGCTGCATGTCATTGGCAAACACCACCTCTGCGTTGGTAGCAAGCGTGTCAGCATTGTCAGCTCTTCATTTGAAAAGCGCTCCTTGCGCTGTCGCTCGGCTCCTTTTATTATGGCCTTGGGCATTCTCAGTGGGTCTGTGGATGATTTTGGAAAGGTCTGGTGTGGCTGCAGGTCCTGGGAGCAGAGGATGGCAATGGATTAAATTCCAATTAGATCAGACCAGGCGTTAAAGGATGGACCCGCTAAGAGACCTCGTAGTATGGCGGTAAGGGATTACCAGCACTGGTCTCCTTAACGGTGCCCGGTATCCCTTACCGCCCTACTCAGAATGAGGCCCAATATATTTGGTAGGAGGAGCTTATTCGAATAAATGGGAAATCACGTCTTCGGAAACCATGGTTATGCAAAGCAATCACATTTGTCTCTCCATTGTTTCAAGATGGAGCACCCATCGTATTTAATGAGTTTAGACAAAGATTTTCTTTACACGGTTCTGTTCTTCCTCAATTTGTGATAATGATGGATGCAGTAATGGCAAATATATATACACGCTGGGTGTAATGAGGATTTATCTGGAGCATGATGGACTCAAATATTTCGATATTATTTATTAATTGTTTATTTCTAGAGCTTTGGTAGCCCACGGGCATCGGGCCGCTAAAACACACACAAAGCAGTGAACATGAAGGACAGGACAGAGGGAAGGAACTCTTGGGGAAAGGGAATTACTTGAACAGGAATGTTTTCAGAGATTTCCTGAAAGTCCTTGACTCAGGTTCACCTCTCTTGTCAGTAGGCAGGGAATTCCAAAAGCTTGCAGTTCTTACTGGGAAGGATCTTCCCATGGTACTTGCACGCTTGTAGCCAGGGCAGATGATCTGTGTTTTGTTTGTTGATCTCAGATTTCTAGTTGGATGCTAACGAGATATTAAAGCTTTAAGGTAGGCTGGGGCAGAGCCATAGATGCATTTTTGGGCCACTGTTCTGATTTTGAAGGTGATGCATTCCTTGATCGGGAGCCAATGTCATGTCCTTCTGTGGGTGGAGATGTTTTCCCATTTTGTAGTTTTGTTTGACAATGCGTACAGTGTTGTTTTGCAGTACTTGGCATTTTTTTATATTGCAAATTGAAGCTCCAATCAGGAGTGAGTTGCAATAGTTAAGTCTCGAGAGGATGGTGGCTCGAGTGATAATGGCACAGTGGTTTTCTGTCATGCCTGCGCCATGGGCGCACACATTTGCAACCATCATGGACTATTTGTTATTCATTTATCTTCAGAATACTCTTGGAACAACCCCTATTCACACTTTGGTACTTAATTCCCATTTGCGTGACTTTGGTGCCTTCTTATATAACTCAACTAACTACATGTACCACAATGCACCTTGCTACAGCTATCAATTCCTGGCCATTCCCATTCGTCAGCATTGGAACCACAATCCCCAGAAGCCCTAGGGATCGGTGCTGCTTCCACCATCTCAGGACCAGAGAGGGAGGAGGCAGATTGTATTCAGGTGTGCTGCTCCACGTTAAGGCTATTGACGTTGGTGGTTCTTGCCGGTCGGGTGGAGCTTCTGTTTAGGAATCTGTGCATACGATAGCTAGGTGCAGCATTATTTAAAGCTTTGTAAACCAGGGATGCAACTTTTAAATGGATTTTATTTTGGGTAGACAGCCAGTTGTTTTGGTGCCTAATCTTAGAAATATGCAATCTTTTAGGCACGCCAAGAGCTGCTCTTAAGGCATTGTTTTGTAAGATTTGAATTCTGTGGATGATAGATTTGTTGGCACCTATGTATAGGGCATTGCAATAGTCGAGCCTAGACAAGATCAATGCTCTAGCTAAAATAATACAGTTGTCATCTGAGAGAAAGTGTTTACCTGCTCTAATGAGCTTACAAATGTAAGCTGTGGCTGATGCCATAGATTTCACCTGTTTATCGAAGGAGAGAGTGGAATCCAGATATAAGCCAAGTGTCTTCACCTCCTTGGACACCGTGATATTGCCATCAATCTCAAACAAGGTGTAGACTTGGCCTAATTTTTTAATATTAGCGTGAGTTCCCAGGATGATTAGCTCTGTTTTATCATCATAATTCAGGCATAGACCGTGGGTTGCCAGCCATGCCTGGATGATTAGATACACCCTATTTACCAAGGCCAAATCCTTCTTGTAATCCCCGGAAAGTAGGAGGAGAATCTTGGTATCGTCGGCATAATTAGTGTAGGTGATGCCAAGAAGGTCCAGATCATCAAAAAGGGCTTAGTAATTATGTTTTATAAGGTGGGGGAGACGCAGGACCCCTGGGGAACTCCACATAGAATGGGGATCGGATCAGCCACTGCCGGGGGGGAGAACACCCTCATAGTCCTGTCACTGAAAAAATGTGCAGCTGAATCTAGGTGGCTGCAAAGGACCTTGTGGTCGACAAGATCGAATGCAGCCAAAAGGTCCAGCAACAGGAGAAGGGCTGTTTTACGTTTGTATCGCAGTTCATCTATTTGTGCCTTCAAATTGATAAGGGCAGTCCCAGTAACATGTTGGGGACGGAAACCCGATTGACCTGCTCCTAAGAGTTTATGTTGTTCCAAGAATGTTTGAATTTGGTTATAAGCAATTTTTGTCCAGGAATTTAAGCAGGAATGGGACTGTCGTGAGGGGGCGGTAGTCTGTAGGCATAAGTGGGTCTAGGGTTTGCTTTTTGAGCAGTGGTAGTACCCAAGATTGTTTCAGGTTGGTAGGCACGGCACCCGTTGCGAATGAAGCATTGATAAGTTTTGATATGAATGGGGAGAGATCTCTGGCAGCATCTTTTATAAGCTGGGCCGGGCACAGGTCGCCTTGGCAATTGGATGGCTTGAGAGAGAGGATAACTTTCTCTACCTCGAGGATAGAGGTTTTTGAGAACATGAATCGTACAGCTGAATCCTGTTCCTTTTAAAAGGGGCCCGGTGCTCAAGTTGTTGGTCTGGGATGGTTGATTGAGAGAGGCTTTTTTCTTAGCCATTTTCTTTTGGATCATAGTTACTTTATTTGATAGTGCTTGTTGTATATCTGAGCACCATGTTGTATCTTTGGAGTATGTCTCCGGGATAGGGATGGGTTACTTTAGTTCCTTGAGGATGGTGAACAGTTCCCTCATACTTGAATTAGCATTAGATATACACTTGTTATAGGAATTTCGCTTGGCCAGGTGGATTTCCTTTTTGTAGTGGTAGGAGATTTCCATTAGTTATTTTTGTGATCTTCTGAGGGGATTAGCCTCCATGCAGTTTCACAACTCCTCTTAAATTGTCGTAAATCCTTTAGTTCGGGGGTGAACCATTTATTTAGATGGGATTTGGGTTTATTCGGTCTGAGTTTTAGGGGGGTAATGTTATTAAGGGTGGTTAACATAATTTTATTGTACTCGTTGACGAGTATTTCCGGATCTAGATGCTCTGCTAATCGGTTAAGCGTGGGTAGTATGGCAGGAATCACTTTATGATATGATATGGCATTTGTAACACGCCTATACACAAGTGTTTCAAGGCGCGACGAGGCAGGGGGGGAAACAAGGGGAGACAGACAACGATCCTACTAGGCCAGGTGTCATTCAGATCGCGCAAGTGAAAGGGTAGAGGGGAAGGGAAAAGTGCAAGGGGGAAAGGGAGAGGGGAAAGTGCAGTACAGGGTTAATAGCATACAGGATAAATAACAAGGGCCAGCTAGTGGCAAGTGCGAGGTAAGTGCAGACAAGTGCTGGGAAGGGGGGCTGTAGGGATACAGACACAGTCCCGCAGTGCAGGGGTTGCCAGGGAGGCAGTGCAGGGGAGAGTGGCTGGCCAAGGACCGAGAACGGTGAGAGGCCCTTTTGCAGATTAGTGCAGTTTCAGTAATTTTAGCAGGGGAGTGGGGGAGAGAAAGCGGAGGCAAAGAGGAAGGTTTTGAGGTGCTTCCAGAACCGGAGATGGTTCTCCTCAAGTTTAAGGGAGGCAGGAAGGCTGTTCCAGATGGAGGCCCCTGCAGTGGAGAGAGATCTGCCACCAACTCGTTGTTTGGAGAAGCGGCTGACCCTGAGGGAGTTGGAGGCGGATGAGCGAAGAGCTGGAGAAGGAAGATATTTAGGAAGAGAGAGTTGAAGGTATTTTGGCCCAAGGCCCCAGAAGTCCTCCTCGCAGTCACCGGGAGCCAGTGTAGTGATTTCAGTTCTGGAGAGATACGGTCCCTGGGCTTGAGGCCAAGGACAAGTCTCGCAGTCCTGTTCTGGATGAGTTGCAAAGGGGCGGAGAGTAGAGGCAGGCAGATTTAGATAGAGGCTGTTACAGTAGTCCAGCTTCGAGAGAACCAGGGCTCTGGAGACATTGAGCTTCTGGGGGAAGAAGAGGAAAGGAAGGATAACTCTGAGGAGGTGTAGCTGGTAGTGCGACTTCTTAGAGACGTCGGATATGTGAGGAGAGAAAGACAGTGTGGAGTCGAAGATGACCCCAAGGTTTTTTGCCTTGCAGGTAGGAGCAGGAAGAGTAAAATTATCGGTAATGATATTCTTTTTATTCCTTATTGGACATGGCGGGGCCATGGTGGGAGCTGGAGAGAGTGGTTGGTCTGGAGGTGGAGAGTTCAAAGGACACGAGAAAATGGTCTGTCCAAGATTGTGGGGAGATGGAGTTGATGTTGGCGGTGAGTTGAAATCTGCCAGCCAATAAAGGATTCTACCTTTGGTATGAGTGTGTTCGAAGATTATTTGAGTTATGCCCAATTCAGAAAGAATATTGGCAATGGTGGTGGCGTATTTATCCGAGGGGTCATTGTATCCCAAATTAAACTCCCCTAGAACAAATAATTGTGAAGATATTTTAAGGTTATTGGAGAGTAGGCTGTGGAAATCCTCCTCGAAGGTTCCTAAGGGTCCAGGTGGTCTGTAGATAAGGTGGGTAGTCAATGTCTGGGAGTTAGAGTTAAGTAGAAGAGGTTTGATGGTGAGCGCTTCACATGATTCAGACACTAGGGTGGGTGTAGTTCTCATACCTAGGCTGGTCTTAGCAATGTTGGCAATGCCGCCGCCTCGCATATTAGTTCTATCTTGTCTCATTATGGTGTATCCATCAGGGATTCCTAATGAGAGTAGGGGTCCAGCTGCGTCGTGCAGCCAAGACTCTGTGATAGCAAGAAAGTCCAGATTATTGGCCGATATTAGGTCGCAGATATCTGTGGCATGTGCGGTAAGGGATCTGGCATTTATTAATCCTCCTTTAAGCGCGGAGTTCGCTACAGTGGATTGGGTAGGTTTCATTTTTGTAGGAATAGTTAGAGGTCTCATAATATTAGGGTGGGTGATATTTACCTTCTGGTTAATGTATCTTTTGTTGGCGGGGGATAGGGTTCTAGTTAGGGGCTCATGGAGTCATGTGAGTCTCTCTCGGAGTCTAGAATTTCTAAGGGGTAGACTACATGGATTACTTTGAAGGCAACTTGAGGGACTCGGGTCAGGGCGATCCATGGTGGAGGGGTTACTGAGAGAAAGATGGTAGAATTGTGTGGAGCTCTCTTGTTGGTTGTAGGGTGGCTACTGTGACATGTCTGAAGGAAATTGAGCAGTAGACATAAATGGGTTAAGAGGCTACCGGTTATAATGCTCATGATGTGATGTTGCCTGGATGGTGGCATACGAAGGCGTACAAGTGTCACTGAGGGCAGTTAGTGCAAGCTACAATAGGCTGGAACAAATAAGCTCAGGTTGGTACCTAGTTGGCGTAAGGTTGTCTAAATTCAAAATAGGTATGGTGGACTGCGATAGTCTACATTCAACGTAGGCACAGTGGGCTAGATTCAACATGGGCACAGTGGGCTAGATTCAACATGGGCACAGTGGGCTAAGTTCAACAAAGGCACAGTGGGCTAAATTCAACATGGGCACAGTGGGCTAAATTCAACATGGGCGCAGTGGGCTAGATTCAACATGGGCGCAGTGGGCTAGATTCAACATGGGCGCAGTGGGCTAAATTCAACATGGGCGCAGTGGGCTAAATTCAACATGGGCACAGTAGGCTAAATTCAACATGGGCACAATAGGCTGAAATGAGCATAGGCACAGTGTGATAGATGCAATACGGGCAAAGGGAACACGTGAGTGGAGGGGGAGCAGTTGCAAGGCGGAGAAAACTCAAAGGCACCAGCTTTCGTGATGCAGTAATAGCGGCACACAAATACAAGTATCACACTAGGCAGTGTGTGATCAGTCAAGGAGGGTTACTAAAAAGAAAGCGGCGATGCAGCAGGGTCAATGATAGGTCGCTGAGGTAAAATATAGAGAGGTGTGCAAAAAAAACTTGTATACAATTGTACGGGAGCATGTTTTAAGCATACATTGAGTTAGCAGGAGCGGTAAACATGTTAAAGATAAACAAAGAATGACACAGAATGCAGTGGCAGTAAGGTTGTGTGAGGAGCGGCAGTGTATTGCAGCGGTGCCATGAGGAATGCTCTTTGGGTAGTGGGCACAAGTGCATATTAGCGTTTATTTAAAAACAGGCAGTGGGATGAACAGAACAAAGATAGAGGGCCTCATTACGAGTATGGGGGCATGGCTGCCTCCATACCGGGCTCCAATACCGGGTTCTGTGAATGAGGAATTACCGGGTCATTCCGACCTTGGAGGACCCGGTAATTCCTCATGCACAAAACCATTCCCTATTCCCATTTGAGCCCCCATAGGGCTCAATGGGGATGGAGCTAATAACGGGCCTGTTACCATCACAAAAGGTAAGACAAAGTTTGCAAGTATTTATCCAATCGGTCTGCTGAATCTTTAGTTTTGCTTTTTCGGGGTTGGATAACAACAGATCGATAGTTATGCCAGCTTTTGCAAGGATATAGTAGGCTTAATTCAACCAGATATTCACAAATACATATTTAGATGTAAAAACATATTTTAAAAGGTTTTTTAGCAGTACATTTTCAGTTGTGGATATCAAGTATTTTCTAAATAAGGAGCACAGGCGCCAGCTGTAATGCGCCTGGAGAGAGAGCAACCCCAACTCATATCTCAGCCAGGGTATCGGTGTACATTGGGGCAGGTGGAGCACTGAACGCCAAAATGTAGCTTCCCATGGATGGAATTCAAAGGAGGACTCCGTAGGCAAGGATTCAAGGCCATAAAGTAATATTGGAACGATTTTCTTTGTCCAAAAATGCCATGCTGGCAAGATAGAGAATTTGCCATATTTATGCATAATAATGCAGGCTTGGGAAATGGCTGAAATTGTTCTCCACCCGCTCCAACTGGCCATGTGCTTTCAGATTTCTGTCAAAAATCATACCCAAGTAACAGTAGTTAGGTACTCTCTCAATCGGGGTAGAGCCAATGGTCCAAACAAATGACAATGGTCCTGCGCGTCTAAGGGAGTATTGTACAATCTGAGTTTTCGTGGAATTGATCGAAAGTTCATTCAATGTTACATACTCCTGGAACACGTTGAGTAAGCGCTGTAGTCCGACTTGAGTCCTAGAAATTAGGATCAAGTCGTCGGCATACATGAGTGATTGAATTTGATGGGTGTTCAACTTGGGGGAATCTGAAATTACCTTTGACATTGGCTCTTTAACATCATGTATGTAATAATTAAAGACGGCAGAGGCCAACGAGCACCCCTGCTTTAGTCCCCGAAATGTAGGAATTTGAGTCATCTAGGGTGATTCGAATTCTGACAGATGTTGCGTAGTGAAATGAATAAATAATATCTAGCAATGAAATCGGACAGTTGTCTCTTTTTAGTTTATTCACCAATAAGAGGCGGCTGACTGAATCGAAAGCTGCATTCAGATCGATAAATGCAAAAAAGATCTGATGTTTAATCTCCTGACATTGGGCTTTTATGGTTGATGTTCGTTCCTATGCCCGCCATAAACCCCGTTTGACTGGCGTCACGAAGATGACAGGTCTTTGTCCAGCTGTTAAATTCGCGAAGTACAAGCCCAGTAAAGATCTTGCCAGGTGTGTCTAGTAAAGCTTTAGGGCGGTAGACCACGGGGACAGATCGATCACCTTTTTTGAAAATAGGAATTATTATAGAGCACTTCCAAGATAACGGGATGGTACGTGTGTATAATATGTCTTTGAAGATTGTTGACAATATATGTGCCCATTTCTGTGGATGTGTTTTAAACTTTTGATTCGATAACCCACCTGGACCTTCTGCCCTCGAGGAACTGATCTTTTGTATGATATGATAGATCGTTTCATAGGAAGCTTCCACATGCCAAGATGAAATAGATGCTGATTTGTAAACACATTCAGCAGAATTTAGGTCAGCATCAAGATTTGTAAAATATTTGACCCATCCTTGCTCCGATACTCCATTGAGCTGGGCATCTGCCTGCTGATGGCAATTATGGTTGTTTAACAAATACCACATGCCAGAAGAATTCTTGTTGCGCATTGCGAGCGCCATGGCTTCGATATCTTGCTGGAATAGAATTGACTTTCGGGCACGCAACCAGTTCTTATATTTGCATTTAGCAGATTTAAGTTCCACCCATATAAGTGCTGATGTTGACATTAGAATTTGTTTTTTGGTCAACCTGAATTCCGCTCTTCTTTTTCTAATGGTAGAGTCAAAGGCATGTGGATGTCTGATGATGTTACGCTGGGGAATTGTAACTGTTTGTGCAAAGGAGCATAGCAAATCTCTATATTCATTTCTACCGAATGCGTTGAAATTGACAGTAACCAGATGGTCAAACTCATTCAGTTTATTCGCGTTCCATCCGAGACAAGAACGCGAACTGTTAACTTCCATATTACCACTATAATAGGCATTGCTAGGCTTTGGCATCATAACTATATTAATATAGAGAGACAACAAACTATGATCACTCTTAGGGTGATTTTGTATGGTTAGTGATTCAATCTTTTGGAATAGTTTGGAGTCAACAAAGATGTAATCACTTATACTGGTGGATGAACCGCGATGCCATGTATAGTGGGCTGGAACATCCCCTTGCACTGAACCATTCACCATGTAGTAATTTCGCTCCCTCATAAGTGCCATCCACTTTTGCGCTGCTTGGCTATGTGATCTAAGTTTCTAGCAATCTAAATTTAGATCGCCCAATAAGATGGTATATGTTATCGAGTTGTCCAGTGTAATAAGCTGTAGGGTGTCTCTAAGATCAGAAAAAAAGGTGTCATCGGGCATGCTAACAACATTTCAATAAATGTTAATCACAGCTAGAATTTGTGCACCGTGAATGATCTTAACTAACTGAATGTGTGGTCCAACGGAAGCCCATGGCAAAATGGAAAGACCAACTTGAATGTTGACAGCAACCAATAATCCTGATGATGGCCGGCCACCCATTGGAATTGCTGGAATTAGGGACAATTCATAGTTGTCCCAGAGTGGTGATTTAGTTAACCAAGTCTCTTGCAATGCTATGATGTGATAAGAATCACACATCTCTCTAAATGAGGTAGATAGGTGACTGTGGCCTCTGGAATTCCAGCTGACAATACTTAATTTTGTTAGATTAGTACTTTTTAGTTGTTATTGCTGTGCACTCTCAGACACCCAATTCTCTCTGGTTTCTCGACGTGTTCCTTGATAGATCTTAGGCAGTGTAGTATATAATTTGGATTTCGGTATGGTATATTCCGAGTCCTCAGCTAGCAGAAAAACCCATGTCAAATAGGAGCATTTTATTGCACCATATTGAGTGCCAGACCACGCCTGATGGGATCCAAAGTCTGACTATAGAAAGTGGTGAGTCAGTTAGAAATTCAATCTGGTCTATGTTGGACAGATCTTCTATTTCGCCAAATATATTTAGCACACTTTGTCCATTTAGGTCATACACGGGGTGGTCTCCCTCTCTGCATTTTAGAATCAGCGTGTGAAACTTTGCGCATTGTGGATGTAAATGCCGTGAAGGGAGCTGGGTTTCAGATTTACGGGAAGGCCATTTCAGAGTGGTAGGGGTTTTAAGGCAATCGAGTGGCCATGCATTCTTTTGCAACTGCTCATCCCTGGAATTAGCTGAGTGATTAAAGGAAGTAGGGCCAGGCTAATTACCAGCACCTTGTGCCACTTCAGACGGGCAATGAGGCTGACCAACTATTTGGGAAAAAGTTTTTGCAAGATGAGTGGCTAGATAATCGTCCACTCTTTTCCTAAGTTCGTCAGTTACAGTCTGGAACACAGAAGGGTCCACTAGGTGAGGCTGTTGTGGTAAAGGCGCGAAGGATTCTGATTTTGGCTGAATCAAAGGAGCCTTTGTCGGTTGTAATGACACTTGCGGTTTCTGGGACCCAGATTTAGCTGTTATTTGTTGGACAATACCTGGCATCGACTTGTTGCAAACAAAGGCGCAGGCAGTTGGATTTGGTTTTTGGGAGGAGCTTTCCTACGCCTCACGCAAGGAGTGAACTAGTTGTGATAAAGGAGAAAGAATCACAGTGGACCTTGGGTTAGCACTGGAATTGAAAATTGAAAGTCATGGCTGGCCTGTCACTCCCGCTGTCCTGGGTTGCTCTAATTCGCCTCTGGCAAGACTGATGGATTGGTTGGTGCAGGTAAGAATGCCGGCTTACACAGAGTTTTGAAAAAGGTATTAAGAATGCTTTTTGGATTCATGGTGACAATCATATTTTTTGTTTTTTTTTATCGGAATGGCCGATTCTTTATTTTATTTTTTATTATAGTTGAGCTTCGGGTTTCTGGATTTCAGCTGTTGAAGGTGACTTTGCCCTTCATTCACAATCGGTTGTAAATTTGGCGTCTCTACTAGTCGAGGTGGAACCTCGGTGCCCAGAATTGGAATCGGCAGCAAGGGAGTGGGGTTACCCATGTGAGACGCCACCGGTCCTATAATGCCCGGAATTGGCGGAAGAGGGCAAGGAACCAAGACAGCAGGAGTGACCACTTGCTGAGTATGAGATGGTGTTCGTGCACTGGGTCTATTTAGGTCACCGTCAGCCAAGTGGTTAGAAATCAAGATAACAGACTCTTCGGGACATCCCTGGCTTTGAGGAATATTTGACAACTGTTGTGAGGACAACCATTTCATCAAGTCTTCAAATTGTAGGGCTTGATGGGTGACTTTGGAGTCCAACGATTCAAAAAGTTTGCACAGACTGTATACAGCGGTGTTAAGTGCTGAGAGCACTGGTGGAATCATTAAAATAGTTTGTGCCGAGGTACCAGTTGGATAAGGGTGACTCGGCCGAGGAGTCGGCATTGCAAAGGATTTGAGCATAGGCAAGTCATTCGCGTGGGGAGCGCTAGGACTAGGTATATAATCAACCCCTCGAGAGGAGGGATCAGACCCACGTGTGCTCGCATGGATTGATAGCGCAACTGAATCGGATCATAGTTGTGGAAATGCAAGTGGAGAAATTGACAGCTTTGACGGATGCAAAACATGACCGTGTTTGGTGGATTCCATCATCGTCAAGTCAGAGATTGGTTGAGTGTTAACGGGCCTCACAGTAGTACATTTGGATACATTAAGTTTCCCGATGGTTAAAGGGGAGGGTGTATGTACTTCACATGATGAGATGGTAGCGGGAGACAAAGGTGAGGTGCCAAATATATTGTTTGGTGGATTAAATGGAAATCTAGTGTGCTGATTGGCAGACCGTGGGGGTCACAGAAGTGGCAGAGACAAATGTTCGGGGTAATAAAACAGAATCAGGTGAGGGTGGGAGTGTTAATGGTTCAAATTGGGTTGATAGCGACAGTGGCGCTATTGGAGGCATGTTAGCTGTGAGCTTGTATGAAGTATATGCAATCATTAATGAAAAAGACCCAAGAAAGTAGTTACAAAAGCAAGGAACAATGTGAGACACAACAATATACTTCCCTAGCAGAGCAGAACAATAACAAAAATCATATACAAGCAATCAACAACAGACAAGCAAAGAAAATAGACGTGTTCTCAACATGTCTCCCTTGAAAGGAGGTGTAGAGTTAGTTTCAGCTTACAATGGTCCAAATGAAATAAAAATTAGGCACTAACAAGGCACCGTGCCTGCGCGGCCAAGCGGTACTTACGAGTACTTGCTCGTGCGCGCTGTGTGCGGTTAAACTCGCTAATATAGCTGAGCAACCTGGGAGAATCCAAGCAGCTAATCCCCACAGAGTGGGCGTTTTTTTTTTAACTATGTCAAACAAAAACACAGGGGATTCACAGAAAATGCTGTGTTGATTGGTGGGTATTGTAGCTTGTGAAGTCCTCAATAGAACAGGCGAACGAGGATAGGAGCAGGTCCAGAACACACGACCAAGGTGTACTTAAGAGGATTTGTTTGACCTCTGCCATGAATTTCGACATGAATCTACTGTCCTGGTCAGTGAATTTCTTTGGTAAAACCCACGCATGACAGGAAATTAATGTAGTATTTTGATATTTGTTGAAAGATAATTCTCTTCATGCAACGTAATGTAATGGACATTTGTATAGTGCCTTTCACCATTGGTATTATCTCAACCCGCTGTCGGGAAATGCTTCTGGATAGCGGGTTCTGTAATCCACAATTGCCAAAATGTACTTGGTTCCAAGGGGCCAATAATGTCCATGCCTATTCTCAAAAAAGGGATTGCAATGATTGGAAGGGGCTGTAATGGGGCGGGGGGCATAGCAGAACTTGTGGCCTTCTGGAATAATACACATGTGGCCACAACATTCTTAACATCCACATGTACACCAGGCCAGTAGAACAACTTGGTAATATTTTGTTCTGCGTTTTCGTGGCGCCTGAGTGCCTGGATGTTAGAGGGGTATGCGCCATCTCTAGGACTCTCCGTCTGTGACTCCTGGGAACCACCAGTTATGTTCGCTAGACTCCCTCAGATATCAAATGTTTTCGGTAAAGCAGCTTATTTTATTAAAAGAAAGGGCCCTCCTTTTTTAGTACCTTCCTTCTGTAATGGCCTGATGGTAAGCCTTTGTCAGAATGGGATCATTCAATTTTGCGAATGCAAGTTCCAGGACTACTTGGGTGTCTTCATCCACCGGCCCATGCATTTCAGCATTTTCCCCATATACATCTTGTTTTGTTGTGGGGAAAGGTTCAGTTTGGTGATCTTCATCAGCTTTCCCAAAACCCTTGGTGCCCCTCTCTGTAATCTCCTGTTCTCCTCCCTCCACAGGTTTTGGAAAGAGAGCACATTCCAATATGTCCTAGGCTATATTCTCCTCAATCTTTATGTAGTAGGCCTTTTCCCATGTTTATGTATCAACACTTTAATATCCCCCGATAGTCTGGGTCAATTACTTCCAGTACCCCATCCAGAACATACCGCCAGGCTAAGCCAAACTTCAATACCATCCTGACATATGTACCTCTGGGGAGGTTGGGGGTGAGACAATATTAAGCTTGTAGCCACTAGTTGATGTTCTCCTGCATGAACAACCACGTTCTGGCTGCTACATATATCAAACCCAATTGATTCAGGAGTTGTTACCGTGGGATTAGAAGCTTTGACAGTCAGTTTAGTGCACTGGAGGGTCCCCCAATTTATGTCAGTTGGGCAGGATTCACTCTTGACACCATTTATGGTAACATGGAATGAGGAGTCTGAACAAGAAAAGGCATGTTTGTTGCTGTAGACTTTTATTTGTATCAAATCAACCCTATCTATCACTTGTTCTAGAGGTGGTTTCCCAACCTCAACAACACTACAACTTGGGCCAGTCAGGAAGTCTGTTGTGTCAAAAGTAAAAGTACTGTCCTAGTCAAAACTCCTATTCTTTCCCTTCCAATTAAACACAAATCACTAAGCTAACAAAAAGAGTATTATAGCCCAGGAAAAGGGCTCCCTTCTCCTGAGTAAAACAATGGCTCAAAGTTCGAGTCTCTCAAAATTCCAAGAATAACACGGGATTAGAACTAGTGCACCCCCAGTTCTCCACAGATTCCTCTCGATACAAGTTTTTTATTATTTCCTTCAACTCCATGGGTTCCACAGTCTCTTTACTTGCACACTGTCCTTCAATGTGCCCTGACCGGGACTATGGAGATGGCATGGAACGGGTATCCAGCGGAAGGTAAATTGTATGTGAGAAGTGCCTCAGTGGTATGGAGTTGTGTGAGTGTAGTGTAATAGCTGGTGGTATGAAATAGAAAGGGGGGGGGGCTAGGGGTTAAGTGGCTGGCAGTGGATCTGAAAAGGGTCATAATGCGATTATGGCAACTGATAGAGGTCGTAGGGTGCTTAGCTTCAGTACTATGATCCAGGTGTGGCCGGGCGCTTATCTTCTTGGTAAGGATTAGCTTTGGTAGAAGATCGTCAATATGGAATGGCGAGTGGGTGTTACGGCGTGTGGCACGAACAAAGGGCATAGAGATGTTGGTAAAAGGTTTTTTTACAAGGGGAATGGTATCATGCGCGCGCGTGCCCTGGCTAGAGGCTGGCATCGCCTGCCGGCGTGTTTCCTCATCCTGTTGTTGACGAGGACCTGGCCAATCGGGCGATCCAGGAAGCAGGGCATCTTGGAGCACTGGAGCACAGCAGCGTGCTTCTGTAGAGATGTGTGTAGGTTCCGGGGCAGTGATGGCGGCAGCCATCTTTACAAGGAGCATGGGCTCATGTGCGTCTTTTTGGGGCCCGTGTCGGCTGGCTTTGTGGGAGTTCAGCATTAGTATTGCTGTTTCCTCGATGCCGGCAGGGTGTAGAGGGATCTTCTAATATGGCCACCACAACATTAAGAGGGGAATGGTGCGGCTGATGTGGTATTGATTATGGGAATTGCCGATTGATCCATTCATGCGCCTTTAGGATATTGCGAGTTGTGTCTTCTCTGAATTGTCGCCATGAAAAATACATGGTTTAAACACCACTTATTTGTTGTTTCCTATGTTATTTAAGTATTTTTAAATGTCAAATTTACTATTTGGATTGTGTTTTCTGACCGCTGCAGCCTGGGTTGCCCCTAGGCCAAAGGTTGCTAGTCCTCCCACACACACATACATGAACAGACACACACATTTACACACACTTACGTAGTGTCCCTAACTTCCATCTACTGGTCCTGCTGCGCCTGCGCACACTCGTGTTCAATTTAGAAACACTGTTCAGATCGGTCTCCCAGCAGGCTTTCTACATTGATCTGTTTTTCCATTTCATTTAAAATAAAACTAAAGATTCACTGAGGACCGAAATCTCCCCTTTGTACTCTTGATGGATTTTTTTAGCTGATCATAAATTCAGGTATGTCCTGGATGGAGTATGCAATGGCAGACAAGACTCTGGGCCTCATCACAAGTTGGGCGGTATCCCGGCAGTAATACTGCTGGGATACCACCCAACGCTAATAGCGCTACTGCAACTTGGTCTGGAATATGCACCGTATCACGCGTTGCAGGTGCGGTAAATCTCCTTCCCCCATTGGGTCCATAGAGCGCCATTACTGCCGGCGGTGATGTTAGGCAGAATCCTGTGTAGTGCCCTTAGGGACCACTACACACAATTAAGACTACAAGTGGTAATACAAGTTCACCTTTGGTACAAGCCTGTACTACTATGTTAGAGTGGTAGCAGTAGCGGAGCAGCCAGGCTTATCTCAAGAGTATATGAGCAGTAGCAGAGATTACACAAAGGGACCACAGTTACTGTGACTCAAGCAAACACTGACTCAAGGTTTCAGGTAAAAAATATAAGTACATTTATTTTTAAACCATTTGTTATAAAACACTTCACTTCTATAATTTCGAAACCACATGTAAAATACACTACACATAACCAATTCCACTTGTGCCAGTAAATTCAAGGTAAGTACTTTAGGATTTGACAGACCGGTGTTGCGATACTAACGCGTAACCGCGGATAGAAATGCTCACAAAGTCAAAACACACTCTGTACTTAAGAATTTCAAACAAGGGAAAAGTGAAGAAAAATCAAAGGCAATACTTTTTCAAGGCAAGGAGACTCGATGACTTGTTCAAAGAAACAGATTAAAATCAATAGGCCTGCGGCAAGGTCAATGTAGCAGATGCTCAGTTGCTGAGGATCACACGTTGAACAGTTCGAGATTCGAGATGCCAAGAGTTCGTAAGATTATCAAATGGAAGGAAAAGTTATAAGAAGGAGGGAAGAAAGAAAAAATCTTCGTGGAGGTAAAGGGTTCACCCCGATTCTGGCTCATCAGACGGAGAGTAAGACCAAGGGTGCACAGTACCTTATTCTGTTGGAGAAAACCTGGTGCCACGGCAGTTGTTCCTGGTAGTTCCTGCAGACTCACAGTTCCTGCGGCTTCAGTCGTGGGGACAAGAAGGAGGACGTCTGGAGCGATCTGCACTACCCAGGGATGAGGCCAGCAGCAGCGAAAAGAACAACGATGGATAAAAGGTGCGCTCCTTTAAATCGGGAGAGGGCTCTTCTGATGGCTATCTTGACCACTACAGCACAGAAGTGATTTCGACCCAGGAAAGGATTCTCTGATTGAAGAAAAGATGAGCTGGTTGATCCCACCAGGCTCAAGGGAAGAAGACTCCGGACTGGATCTTCTTTTGTCATTGAAGGGTAGATAGCTCAGGACTGCAGCATGGCTTCACTGGGACTCGGGGCTGCAGCATCTGTCCTCTTCTCCGCTTCTCTTCGGTTCTTTGCAGTTCCAGTGGCGACTGTGCCTTCTAGCGCAAGAGTCCTTCCTTTTATGCCAAAATCCCCCATTCACACATCCTGGCTGCCAATCACTCAGCAGGGGGGTTGTCCAGCCTGAAAACCATCTCAGCCAATCAACACAAAGTGCGACTAGGGTCTCCAAGGAGAACCTGTGCAGGGGATGACTACACCCCTCCCTTACATTCGGTCGACCTAGATACTCAGACGCCAAAGGAGTGCTTCTGGTCAGAAGCCCGCCAAAGGTTGGCGAACAAAGAGGCAAACCTGGTTTGCCGCGCAAAGAATGAGCCAAGAAGGATGTTAACAAAAAGAAATTGCGATTAAACCCAACCGGAGCCGAAATAAAAAGTATTTGGGCTAGCAGGTTTAAAGTTTGAGGCTACTAAAATAGCCTAAAACAATACCACGTTATATGATATAATCTCGGTAGGAAAATTAGGGTAGATGCCACTGCCACCAGCGAAGTCTTAATCTTAAGGGAGCGAAACAATGCTCCAGGAGGTACAGATAAAAAGGGCTAAGAATTTACCCTTTCCAGTACTCCATGTAAGATTGGGTGTACTGGATCTGTGGTTAAAATGACTAGGGGGGTCATTAAGAAGTAGGAGGTAGGAGGAATGGTTCCATTCCGGGAACCATTCCCCATTCCCCTTCGAGCCCCTATAGGGCTCAATGGGAATGGGGATGGAGCTAATAATGGTACCGCAATTTGCGGTACCGTTATTAGCTCTGAAGTCCCTTAACGGGTCCCTTCCATAACGCCTGGTAAAACTAGGGGTTAAGGAAAGGTCCCGCTAAGGGACCTCAGAATAGGGTGGTAAGGGATTTCCAGCACCGGTGTCCGTACCGGTGCCGGAAATCCCTTACCAGCTACCTCGTAATGGCCCCCTATGTAAAGTTAATGGCAACTTTATCCTTTTCTGGGGGACAGTAGTCAGCCCCAGAAATGGAGTCGGTGGGAAGTCTAAAAGACAACCCTGTGTCACTGCACTGAAGTTGCTGTGTAACACACAAAAGATTGGGACTACTGAAGTGGTGTGCTCCAGAGTCCACAATCACAAAAACAGATGAAATACACATGGCAAAACACAGGTAAGAGTGGGGGAAAAGCTCACACTCTTACCAAGTGGAAAAAATAAACTCCATAAATCTAGCAAAGCTGCTGGGAGACTCACTAGGTAAGGGAAATTAGCCATAGAATGAGAATTCTCCCTAACAGGTGATAGCGCCATAAATGCTTGAAAACAGCCCGAAAATTGTCATTTTTACCTGGAGCAAAAAGCTGGAGGTAAAAATGCAATTTTCCGCCAACTCTTGGTTTGGCTAGACCTTAAATTCGGCAGTAATACTGTTACTAATGCATTTAAAGGCTCACGTCAAACTCATGATGAGGCCCAGATCTGACTTCTCCTTCACATGCATACTGGAATACTCATAGTTTCTCGTATATTCTGTCGCACAGTAAATAACCTAGCACTGACAGTCTGACCGACAGTAGCCCGCGTATCCTGGGGTGACTAATTATGTACACTATTCACAAATACATAAATCTTATTCCAGGATCAATGCCCTCTGGGACACAAACGACAACGTGTGTAATCAGTAAATGGTGCTGATCCCTTCTTGGATATGAGGAATGTTGGGGCTGCATTCCCATTGTTTACTGGAGATGTCATGAAAGCAATCCTTGCTCACAGTGCAGAGGGTACAGGGGCTTGCTGAGATGCAACCTAGGGTGCAATAATCAGAGTCCACAAAAAAGGGGTCTGGACCGGGTTATGGGAAACTGACAAGTAACAGGCCCATTTACACCCAATCAACAATGAAACAGAGTGCCCCCTCCCCACCCTTTCTGAGCGCTATCCAGTGGTGTTTTGAGAAGAGCAACAAAAGTGGTATCTCTTTGGCCAGTTATCTTCAGTACATGGCATTTGTATAAAAAATTAGGAAGACAAATGGGACGATATTGTAGAGAGTCTCCCGTACACTTCCCCTTATTGCCAAACATTGCATTATATTGGTCTCTTTGTTTGTGTCAATATACATTTGCCTTAATGTAAGGAAGTCATCAGTGATTACAGAAGAGACTGGCGAAACCTGCCTGATTAGTAGCAAACTGCTGATCTAGTGTCAAACACCTGCCTTTATCGTTTGAATCTGGAAATGTGGAGCTTTCAAGGGAGTTTAGTCATTGCTGAAGAAATAAAATGGTAGAATGTATATGCACGGCCCAGATGATTAAAGTATGCACTTAAAATGTTTGTTCACCCAGCCTGTGTTTTACTCTCATACTCTTGGAAACTAAATCAGTCTTAAAAAAAATGAACCCCACTATTCCTGCTGCATATGGCCTCTATCACATTATATGTTATCATCAGAGAACCACTGCTCTGCCCCCTAGAGTGCGTGTCCCCAATAGATGGCACCCTGGTATTCAACGTCTTATGAGCTACTACGTGAGTAATTAACTAGTGCACATCACTACTACTGAGAACCTGTCTGCCTGTTACATGTGATGCCTGCGATTGAGAATGTGTTGAAACCAATAACGTGCATCTCCTTTTATTTTAACAGGTGATTGATGCCCCAGAAATGCAACCGCAGTGATTGGTAGATTCTCTGGACTAATGCAGTGAAAAGCGTCATTATTAGAATATACAATTTCCAAGCATCTTAGAAGTGTGCAAGTTTGGGGTCCAGTTGTCTTTTCAGAGTGTTCAGGAACTGAGACTGTGAAGCCTATTGGCTACCAGATGGCTTGTGTCCATGCATCTCCTTCATGGTAACATCCGGTAACAAAGGTTGTTCTATGTGTCAATCCTGGGGTAGAGGGATGTCTGCCATGAAAATGGCAATGCTTGATGTTCACCAAGAACATATTTTTTGTTTTCACTATTTTTCCTGATAGAACACATGTGAGTATTATTTTATACACCTTCTGAAAGAAAGGTAGTTTATCTGAAGCATTTTGAGAAACACTTGTAAATGGACAAAGCATATCCTTCTACAGAATATTTTCAAAGCTTCAATCAGTGGCAACATTGTGCTCTGAATTAGGGAAAAGATTTCGTGGGAAGTGTCCTCTTATGCAGTAAACTGATGAGAAACCTTGCACACATACAGAATATGGGAAACATTGCCATCTCAAGAACATACTGATTGCCCACATAAGAACATAGGTGAAAAACATTATCATTGCACTCAATTTTAGAAGTGTCCATTTGCATGATACACTTGTCTGCCCCCATAAAATGCACACAGGTGAGAAACCTCATGAGTGCACTGAATGTGGGAAAGGGTTTGCTCAGATGGGAAATCTTACTACCCACCAGAGAACACATACAGGTGAGAAACCTTATGAGTGCACTGAATGTGGGAAAGGGTTTGCTCGGAAGGGATATCTTCTTAGCCACCAGAGAACACATACAGGTGAGAAACCTTATATTTGCCCTGAATGTGGGAAAGGGTGTGCTTGGAAACAAGAGCTTACTCAACACCAAAGAATACATACAGGTGTGAAGCCTCATGTGTGCACTGAATGTGGGAAAGGGTTTCCTCGGAAGGGACATCTTATTAGCCACCAGAGAACACATACAGGTGAGAAACCTCATGTCTGCACTGAATGTGGAAAAGGGTTTGCTTGGAAACAAGATCTTACTAGCCACCAGAGAATACATACAGGTGAGAAGCCTCATGAATGCACTGAATGTGGGAAAGGGTTTGCTTGGAAACAAGAGCTTACTCGCCACCAGAGAACACATTCAGGTGAGAAGCCTCATGTATGTACTGAATGTGGGAAAGGGTTTGCTCACCAGCAAGATCGTACTATCCACCAGAGAAGACACACAGGCGAGAAACCTCATGTCTGCACTGAATGTGGGAAAGGATTTGCTCGGAAGGGATATCTTATTAGCCACCAGAGAACACATACGGGTGTGAAGCCTTATGAATGCACTGAATGTGGGAAAGGGTTTGCTCAGAAAGGAGATCTTACTAAGCACCAGAGAACACATACAGGTGAAAAACCTCATGTGTGCACTGAATGTGGGAAAGGGTTTGCGCTGAAGGAACATCTTATTTGCCACCAGAGAACACATACAGGTGAGAAACCTCATGAATGCACTGAATGTGGGAAAGCATTTGCTCAGAAGGGAGAGCTTATTAACCACCAGAGAACACATACAGGTGAGAAACCTCATGAGTGCACTGAATGTGGGAAAAGATTTGCTCAGAAGGGACATCTTATTCACCACCAGAGAACACATACAGGTGAGAAGCCTCATGTGTGCACTGAATGTGGAAAAGAGTTTGCTCAGAAGGGACATCTTACTAGCCACCAGAGAACACATACAGGTGAGAAACCTCATGAGTGCGCTGAATGTGGGAAAGGGTTTGCTCGGAAGGGAAATCTTACTAGCCACCAGAGAACACATACAGGTGGGAAACCTCATGTTTGCGCAGAATATGGAAAGAGCCTCACTGTGAACAGTAACCTTACTAGGCACCAGAAAACACATACATGTAAGAAACATCATCTGAGTGTAGAATGAGGAAAGAGCTTCATTGTGAACAGTAACATTATTAAGCACCAGATAAAACATGAATGAGGAACCATTGCAGTGCAGTGAATGTGGAGAATACTCAAGTGTTCTTATCTGTCCTACGAGAGGACATGTAGCTGGTGAACTCCCCTCTGCAATTGAAGCTTCAGAGAGGAGGTGGCACTTTTTCAATGGGTCTAAGTTTGGCATGGCTAGTTACTAAAATGTGATGACCATATTGACACAGCTGTTCCTATTTTCCTTTGGCACCCACATGGCTTTTTATGATTGGTTGAATCACTGCTATTTCAAATGCAGCCCTTCTGGAATATTCTAAAAGGAGACTGTACCTTCTGTACTAAGGTATCCATCCTATGTAACTCTTTGCCTAAGGATCTCATGCAGATTAATGGGCTCAACATTTTGAAAGTAACTATAGACACTCTTTGAATATATGAGGGAAACTGTCCTATGAATTATTTTTCAAGACGCTGACTCTCACTAAATGAGAAACCACTTGTATAGGTGGTGCCAGATAACATTTACAGATTAGAGCCTGCATTGGTGAAGTGAATGTGGGAAACCTTTAGTATTCTCTTAGACCTCTTGGTTGCCTTTGACGCCATTGACCATTAGATCCTACTTAGTCTAAGAGAGGCCTGCCTCAGGGAATCAGCCAATGACCATTAGATCCTACTTAGTCTAAGAGATGCCTGCATCAGGGACTCAGTCTTCTCCTTTTTAGAATCCTTCCAGGGTAATAGAAGTTATTATGCCTCATTTGATATCAGAGTCCCTGATTGACATGTTTCGTGCCGCAGGATTGTACCTTAACCCCTTTTCTTAATTTTTTATGATCTACTCCTGGCCTGACTAATCGAGTCCTGCAGATTCCGATTCTGCGGTTGCAACACTCTGATCCTATTATGCTTTTGGGAGCTCAAAAAAGGTATCACTCTACTTTCACAGCTGTCTGATAACTGTGAACAAGTAATTGGTTTCTCAATGACTGAGAAATCTATATTGGTTGTTGTGGTTGAACAGGGTACTTGGCATGCTTCCCTGGCCTTCCTCTGAGCTTGGTGCTCTCACCATGTACCCAGGTGTCAACATTTACTGTGAGCTCTCACTTGTCTCCTAGATGCTGTGGTTGGCAGCAGTTTATTCCCACATTAAGTTGCTGCACAATATCCTCCCATTTCTTAGCCTTCATACTCGCTTGCTATAACCCTCATTATTTCCAGACTTGTCAATGGCAATGCCATTTTATTCTGTGCTCCCTGACATATGTGACTAACTTCAGGTGGCACGGAAAGTGCCAAACTGATTCTTTCAGGCGTTCAGAAATGTGACCTTATCACTCTGGTTTGTACAGTCTGCACTGACTAATCTGAGAGGTCATGTGACCTCTCAGATTGGGTTTAAGGTGCTGTGTGTAACCCATTGTGCCCTTTATGGCACACATCCCCCCTTTTCTACAGTCCGTCCTTCCACCCTTGTCCTGTTTGTATATATAGTTCTATTCCTCTAGATGAGAATTTCCTGTTTCAGAAGGTAGCCAGGGGGTGTAGCTTTTTTTGGTTTTAGCTCCCCATTTCTGGAATGCCGTCTAAGATTGCACACCACCACAGACCATGTGACCTTTGGATGAATAAGTACCAGAGAGAATGCATTTTATTTATTTTTTTAAAAGAAGGCAGCTCTTAATCCCTGGTACTGGCTTGCCTGCTTTCACCCCTCGGGTCCATGGATACATTCAGCCCAGCGATACCAGCCACGCTTCACCAATGGGAGGTGTTCTACAGGTATTACTGACTAATCTGTAGAGGAAAAATTCATGTTTTATTTTACATGAATTGCTAGATAGAAAGATGCGCGAAAAACCAGGAGTTACATTCTTTTCTGCTCAAGTAAAAAATGCCTCTACTGGGAATGAGAATTATACTTTTACACCTCCATAAATTAATTTTACTTTCAACTTCATAACATATGGATTAAAACATTCCACACTGCAGCCCTCCTTAAAGTGGGAGAAAGTTGCATTCTCAGATGGATAATTAGACTGAGCTTGACAAAATGCCTGTAAAAAGGCAATGTTCATCAACCGGAAAACATGGAGAATGGAATCCATGACCTGGGATCTCCAGTATTACTGCCGACGTCTGTTTCCAAGAAACACATGACTCACCTCAAACATCCTCCTCACTGAAATCTGCAGTGTTTCCATTTTTGTGACACATTCTGCGGCACTAGGCTCCTTTCCTCCCCAGGATCCCCTCTAGTGTATTACACTATTGCCCATCTCTAGTGGAACATTCTTCTCCTCAGGACCCCCTCTAGTGTATTACACTATTGCCCATCTCTCGTGGAACACTCTTCTCCTCAGGACCCCCTCTAGTGTATTACACTATTGCCTATCTCTAGTGGAACACTCTTCTCCTCAGAACCCCATCTAAGGGGGTATTACACTATTGCCTGTCTCTATTTGGGGCATGTAAGATTAGTAGATAGTTCCCTGACCTGGGATTGGCATATGGAGGTGCAATTACATAAAGGAGGGTGCATGCCCACTGTCAAATCACTGTCTTACAAGAAACTGTTCTTGTGTGAATGGCCTGGAGAACATGTCAAGTGTACCATTATATTATATGGACATGTATTTTAGAAAAGTGACATTTTATAAATAGAGTAGACAGGGAAAATGATTGGAAATCAAATAATGCCTTTCTGTCTAAAATGAAAATGTTGTGGGTGTAATGATATCATTGCTGTGCTCTCTGAATTCCAAGTTGGAATAGTGGGCAAAAATGTTTAACAAATTAAAGTAATCCTGGAAAGTTGCCAAGCTGAATTCAAGCCTTGCCCACCTGTGTTCACAAATTGAGGCAATATGTCACTGTGTTACATTAAAAATAAATATTCATTAGTACCTCCATTTGTGTGTTAAATCTATTTCTTGTTCCTGTCTTTACTCTGGAGTAAACTACTTCCTGGAAAAGAGGCGACTGAAGTGTTTTAGGAAGTGGGGTGACGTCTTGCTTTCACTTTTATGTTAGAATGAATGTGATTGTTGAATTCTTGAACGTATTTATCATGTTTGTATTTCTCTGAATTTTCCTTGTGGTTCCACAGCAGGAATATTGGTATATGCAATGGTGAATTCAGACAATGTATGTTTCATACAACATATATAATCAGTCCATATTCACTGGCTGCCATGGGATGCGACGAAAATACAGCAGTGTTTCCACCTCTAGTTGTCAGAAGCTGGTTATGTGGGGCAGGAAAACTCAAAAAAGAACCAGGAGAACAAAGTGCCAGTCAGGGATACGACCAGAGTGTGATTTTGGGATGATTTGGGCATGTATGAACAGTGGGTACTCTGAATACAGGGGTAGATTTGTTTATTTTTATTTATTTGATGATAGATGATGCTGTGACAACTCCCAGGTGTCGGCACGCCTCTAAAAGCACACTACTACTTCCAGAAAGGACAAAGTGCGATATGTGAGGTGTCAGCAAGCCTATAAAAGCACACCACTACTTTCAGGAAGGACAGAGAGTGTGATCGGTGAGGCGGGAGAGAAAATGACACGCAGTGGAACACACCAGTGAAGGGCTCAGTGGCTACCCATGGCAGATTTACCCACTGTCAAATTATCAAAAACTACTGTGGGAAGCACCACCCCTGTAGTATATAACTACTGTGGGAAGCACCAGCTGTTCTGGCTGCACCCCTGTAGTGTATAACTACTGTGGGATCACCAGCTGTTCTGGCTGCACCCCTGTAGTATATAACTACTGTGGGAAGCACCAGCTGTTCTGGCAGCACCCCTGTAGTATATAACTACTGTAGGAAGCACCAGCTGTTCTGGCTGCAACCCTGTAGTATATAACTACTGTGGGAAGCACCAGCTGTTCTGGCAGCACCCCTGTAGTATATAACTACTGTAGGAAGCACCAGCTGTTCTGGCTGCAACCCTGTAGTATATAACTACAGTGGGAAGCACCAGCTGTTCTGGCTGCACCCCGTAGTATATAACTACTGTGGGAAGCACCAGCTGTTCTGGCTGCACCAGCTATTCTGGCTGCACCCCTGTAGTATATAACTACAGTGGGAAGCACCAGATGTTCTGGTTGCACCCCTGTAGTATATAACTACTGTGGGAAGCACCAGCTGTTCTGGCTGCACCCCTGTAGTATATGACTACTGTGGGAAGCACCAGCTGTTCTGGGAAGCACCAGCTGTTCTGGCTGCACTCCTGTAGTATATAACTACTGTGGGAAGCACCAGCTGTTCTGGTTGCAGCCCTGTAGTATGTACCTACTGTGGGAAGCACCAGCTGTTCTGGTTGCATCCCTGTAGTTTATAGCTACTGTGGGACGCACCAGCTGTTCGGCAGCACCCCTGAAGTGTGTAACTACTTTGAGAAGCACCAGCTGTTCTGGCAGCACCCATGTAGTATATAACTACTGTGGGAAGCACCAGCTGTTCTGGCAGCACCCCTGTAGTATAGAACTACTGTGGGAAGCACCAGCTGTTCTGGCTGCACCCTGTAGTACATAACTACTGTGCGAAGCCCCAGCTGTTCTGGCAGCACCCCTGTAATGTATAGCTACTGTGGGAAGTGCCAGCTGTTCTGGCTGCACCCCTGTAGTATATAACTACTGTGGGAAGCACCAGCTGTTCTGGCTTCACCCCTGTAGTATATAGCTACTGTGGCAAGCACCAGCTGTTCTGGCTGCACCCCTGTAGTATATAACTACTGTGGGATCACCCACTGTTCTGGCTGCACCCCTGTAGTGTATAACTACTGTGGGATCACCAGCTGTTCTGGCTGCACCCCTGTAGTGTATAGCTGCTGTGGGAAGCACCAGCTGTTCTGGCTGCAACCCTGTAGTATATGACTACTGTGGGAAGCACCAGCTGTTCTGGCTGCACCCCTGTAGTATATGACCACTGTGGGAAGCACCAGCTGTTCTGGGAAGCACCAGCTGTTCTGGCTGCACCCCTGTAGTATATAACTATTGTGGGAAGCACCAGCTGTTCTTGTTGCACCCCTGTAGTATGTACCTACTGTGGGAAGCACCAGCTGTTCTGGTTGCATCCCTGTAGTATATAACTACTGTGGGAAGCACCAGCTGTTCTGGCTTCACCGCTGTAGTATATAACCACTGTGGGATCACCCACTGTTCTGGCTGCACCCCTGTAGTGTATAACTACTGTGGGATCACAAGCTGTTCTGGCAGCACCCCTGTAGTGTATAGCTACTGTCGGAAGCACCAGCTGTTCTGGCTGCACTCCAGTAGTGTATAACTACTGTGAGAAGTACCAGCTGTTCTGGCAGCACCCCTGTAGTGTATAGCTACTGTGGCAAGCACCAGCTGTTCTGGCTGCACCCCTGTAGTATATAACTACTGTGGGATCACCAGCTGTTCTGGCTGCACCCCTGTAGTGTATAACTACTGTGGGAAGCCCCAGCTGTTCAGCAGCACCCCTGAAGTGTGTAACTACTGTGAGAAGCACCAGCTGTTCTGGCAGCACCCCTGTAGTGTATAGCTACTGTGGGAAGCACCAGCTGTTCTGGCAGCACCCCTGTAGTGTATAACTACTGTGGGAAGCCCCAGCTGTTCGGCAGCACCCCTGAAGTTTGTAACTACTGTGAGAAGCACCAGCTGTTCTGGCAGCACCCCTGTAGTGCATAGCTACTGTGGGAAGCACCAGCTGTTCTGGCAGCACCCCTGTAGTGTATAACTACTGTGGGAAGCACCAGCTGTTCTGGCTGCACCTCTGTTGTATATAACTACTGTGGGAAGCACCAGCTGTTCTGGCTGCACCCTGTAGTACATAACTACTGTGCGAAGCCCCAGCTGTTCTGGCTGCACCCCTGTAGAGTATAGCTACTGTGGGAAGCGCCAGCTGTTCTGGCAGCACCTCTGTAGTGTATAGCTACTGTGGTAAGCGCCAGCTGTTCTGGCTGCACCCCTGTAGTGAATAGCTACTGCGGGAAGCGCCAGCTGTTCTGGCAGCACCCCTGTAGCGTATAGCTACTGTGGGAAGCACCAGCTGTTCTGGCAGCACCCCTGCAGTATATAACTACTGTGGGAAGCACCAGCTGTTCTGGCAGCACCCCTGTAGTATATAACTACTGTGGGAAGCACCAGCTGTTCTGGCAGCACCCCTGTGGTGTATAGCTACTGTGGGAAGCACCCGCTGTTCTGGCTGAACTCTGTAGTGTATAACTATTGCAGTTTAAAAACATCCACAAAAAACGAATTAGATCCAAAATCTCCATTTAAAAAAAAAACATGTTTTATTGCATTTGCATTTTCTTCCAGGTCTTGCGAGGCAGCCCGTGTTGGCCGATGCATTAGGACTGGGGAGTCCATCTTCAGGGCATCTAACTGTGAACAATTATAATACAAACAAATAAGCTTAAGATGATGACGCATAGGCTGAGTAGTGTGGGTTCACTTTGCTTCTCTTACCAGATCCCTACCTAAGTAATAAATCACAGACAACTTATGTGTATGGAAAAGTTGTAGGCAATAGGCATTTTATTTTCTTACAGAAAATACAACACAACAAAATAATTACACTGCCATATGCTTTTGGGCACATTGTGTCCAGTCCCAAAGTTGCCCAATGCTCCTCCTGAGTCCTTGTTATCCCTGAGCCTTCGTTCCTGGGCACATGCCACCTATGACGTGTCTTGGACCGTGAACCGAAAGAGTTCTCGGCTTTCCTGCTTCTGCCTCCTCCTTCTATTTTTGGACTGTGTACCGAAAGAGTACTCAGCGTTCTTACTTCTGCCAGCTCCTTCTTTTTTGGACCGTGTACCGAAAGAGTACTCTGCATTTCGGCTCCTGCCTGCACCCCTCTTCTTCCGTTATTATTGTAGGGTGGGTTGGGTGGCAAACGTTTTTCCTTCCCCTTCTCCAGGCACTAAAAGCCTACCCGAGAGAGGTGAGCTCTTACCTGGTTTGTGCCACCTCTCATTTTACAGGCTTACTTATACTCCCCCCCGGCCCTTTGTTCCTTCCTGGGGGCGGCCGGGTTACCCCCCGTCCCCCTTGCTGTTACATTTCACACCTTCCCAGGTGCTGTTTCCTGCCCTTCCTGGGCTTTTGTTTCTTGTGGCACCGTTCGGACGCCCTTCCCTACGCTTTCGCCCTGTTTTCCCCCACCCCACGCCTAAACTCCCAGACCCTCTATCGCCCCACATTTCATGCGGCCCGGGGTCTGGGTCACGTTCCCTACAGCACGTGCGCTACGAGGCGCCTAAAGTTGCATGTCGCCTTCCTAAGACAAATGAAACCAGGGAAAACACAAAACCAGTCAAACGGACGGGTCTAACATAGGACATCGTTTAGATGAAAATCACATACCTACGCATTGTTCTGCGGTGAGTCCCAAAATAAAATTCTGGATTTCCTCAAACAGTTAATTCTAACACAATACAAGCACTAGCCTACTTCTCCTCTCTCGCACCAAAACACCTCTGAGCATCCATGCAGACAGACATCCCCAGTACAGGTACACCAGCCATTTAACACATCAACATCAACATTATGCTAGGAGTCACATGACACCTAGAAATCCCAACGCAAGCTCAAATGTACACAAGTCAAATCTTACACATTGACCATAGCTGAACCTTTAAACCTCTCGGCCCACGCGTCCCAGCCAGGCGCCGGCATAGGAAAAACAATACTGTGGTTACTCCCGGCGGTTACTCCACTGCAGGCCACAGAGCTGGGCTCATCTGTTGCTGCCTCTCTGCACTGTCAAGAAGCATGTCTTACAGTTTGCTTTTTCCCTCACTGTGTATCCACAGTGTGTGCAGCGACAGTGCTATGAAGTGCCATCCCTGGCTGAGACCGCATGCACACACGCAGCACGTGGCTGGCCTCCGCACTTGTGTACAGGCGCGTTATAAATGACTCATCATCTGTACCTCAGCACTCAAGAGTGTGTTCTAGCATGAGAAGAAATGCTCGGAATTCAAAGCCCAGTGAACTGCTCGCTTCATGAGTGTACTTCAAGA
The DNA here is from genome assembly GCF_040938575.1 of Ambystoma mexicanum. NCBI lineage: Eukaryota > Metazoa > Chordata > Amphibia > Caudata > Ambystomatidae > Ambystoma > Ambystoma mexicanum. Next base: position 11,925,537 of record NC_090923.1, read on the forward strand.
AGCACCATTGTTTGCCGATACGCCCAGCAGGCCCCTTTACACCATCTTTGTCTCTCTGTCGGTGGTGCAGCACAGAGCTCCTGGCTACCAACCATCACCACGGCCAATGTTGCATAGGACAAATCGTCCACGCAGCAGATAAGGCTTAAACTACTTCAAATGGACACATCAGATGGTAGTTACAAGGACAGGAGCAGAGAGGGAGTCCGCTGGCTCCCACCATGCAGGCTACCTGGTTTCAACTGCCATGGTGGAACACACATTCACAAAACAACATTCCAACGTTGACATAACATTCCACCAGGGACACCAGTCAGCCTCTGACACGCAAGACAGGACATAATACGCCCACTCTCTTTCATTCACTGAGAGCACAACCTGCACACAACCACACACGCAGCAACAGGATATAACACACCACCTCTCCTTCATAGACTGGCAACCCAACCTGCACACAACCACACATACAGGAAAAGGACACATCACACCTGCTCTCCTTCATAGACTGGCAACACAACCTGCACACAACCACACACACAGCAACAGGACATAACACACCTGCTCTCCTTCATTCAGTGAGAGCACAACCTGCACACAAACACACACATAGGAACAGGACACAACACACCTCTCCATCATAGACTGGCAACACAACATGCACACAACCACACACACAGCAAGAGGACGTAACACACCTCCTCTCCTTCATTCACTGAGAGCGCAACCTGCACAAAACCACACGCACAGGAACAGGACACAGCACACCTCCTCTCCTTTATAGACTGGAAACACAACATGCACACTACACACAGCAACAGGACATAACACACCTCCTCTCCTTCATTCACTGAGAGCACAACCTGCACACAACCACACACATAGGAACAGGACACAACACACCTCTCATTCATAGACTGGCAACACAACATGCACACAACCACACACAGAGCAACAGGATATAACACACCTCCTCTCCTTCATTCACTGAGAACTCAACGTGCACACAACCACACACATAGGAACAGGACACAACACACCTCACCTTCATAGACTGGTAACACAACATGCACACAACCACATACACAGCAACAGGATATAACACACCACTTCTCCTTCATAGACTGGAAACAGAAAATGCACACAACCACACAGACAGGAACAGGACATAACACAACTCCTCTCCTTCATAGCCTGGAAACACAACATGCACACAACCACACACACAGGAAAAGGACATACCATGCATCCTCTCCTTCCATGACTGAGAAGCAAACCTGCACACTCATACACACAGGTACAGGACACAACACACCTCCTCTCCTTCATAGACTGGAAACATAACCTGTACACAGCCACACAGACAGGAACAGGACATACCATGCATCTTTTCCTTCCATCACTGAGAACACAACCTGCACACAGCCACACACACACACATAACACGCCTCCTCTCCTTCAATCACTGAGAACACAACCTGCACACAACCACCCACACAGGAACAGGACATACCACGCTTCCTCGCCTTCAATCACTGAAAACACAACCTGCACACAACCACACATACAGGAACAGCACATAACACACATCCTCTCCTTCACTGACTGAGAAAAACCCTGCACACAACAGCACACACAGGAAAAGGACATAATAGGCCTCCTCTCCTTCATTCACTCGGAACACAACCTGCACACAACCACACACACAGGAACAAGACATACCACGCCTCCTTAACTTCAATCACTGAGAGCATAGCCTGCACACAACCACGCACACAGGAACATGACATAACATGCCTCCTCTCCTTCATTTACTCAGAACACAACCTGCACGTAACCACACACACAGGTACAGGACATAAAACACTTCCGCTCCTCATACTGGAAAACACAACCTGCACACAACCATACACACAGGAACAGAACATAATACACCTGCTCTCCTTCATAGACTGGAAACACAACCTGCACACAGCCACAAACACAGGAACAGGACATATCATGCCTCCTCTCCTTACATCACCGAGGCGACAACCTGCACAAAACCACACACACAGGAACAGGACATACCACGCCTCCTCTCCTTCAATCACTGAGAACACAACCTGCACACAAACACACACAGAGGAACATGACATAATATGCCTCCTCTACTTCAATCACTAAGGAAACAACCTGCACACAACCACACACACAGGAACAGGACATAGCACACTTCCTCTCCTTCATTCACTGAGAACACAACCTGCACACAACCACACACACAGGAACAGCCCATAAAAAGCTTCCTCTCCTTCGTTCACTGAGAACACAACCTGCACACATCGACACACAGGAACAAGACATAACACACTTCCTCTCCTTATACTGGAAACACAACCTGCACACAACCACACACACAGGAACGGGACATAATACACCTGCTCTCCTTCATAGACTGGGCACACAACCTGCATACAGCCGCAAACACAGGAACAGGACAGACCATGCCTCCTCTCCTTCCATCACTGAGAAGACAACGTGCACAAAACCACACACAGACACAGGACATACCACGCCTCCTCTCCTTCAATCACTGAGAACACAACCTGCACACAAACACACACACAGGAACAGGACATAATATGCCTCCTCTGCTTCAATCACTAAGGAAACAACCTGCACACAACCACACACACAGGAACAGGACATAACACGCTTCCTCTCCTTCATTTACTGAGAACACAACCTACACACAACCACTCACACAGGTATAGGACATAATATTCTTCCTCTCCCTTATAGACTGATAACACAACCTGCACACAGACACACACACAGGCATAGGGCATACCACGCCTCTTCTCCTTTATTCACTGAGAACAAAACCTTCACACAACCACACACAGAGGAACAGGACATACCATGCATCCTCTCCTTCCATCACTGACAACACAACCTGCACACACCCAACAAACAGGAACAGGACATAACATGCCTCCTTTCCTTCAATCACTGAGAACACAACCTGTTCACAACCACACACACATGAACAGGACATACCACTCCTCCTCTCCTTCATTCACTGAGAACATAACCTGCACATAGCCACAACACGGGAACAGGATGTACCACACCCCCTCTCCTTCATTCACTGAGAACAAAACCTTCACACAACCACACACACAGGAACAGGACATAACACACCTCCTCTCCTTCATAGACTGGAAACACAGCCTGCACACAACCACACACACAGGAAAAGGACATAACATGCTGCCTCTCTTTCAATCGCAGAGAAGCAAACCTGCACACGCACACGCACACACACAGGTAAAGGACATTACACGCCTCCTCTGTTTCATAGACGGGAAACACAACTACACACACACATAGCACGCCTCCTCTCCTTCAGTCACTGAGATCACAACCTGTTCACAACCACACACACACACGAACAGGACATAACACACCTCCTCTCTTCAATCACAAAGGACACAACCTGCACACAACCACAAACACACAAACGGGACATACCACTCCTCCTCTCCTTCAATCACTGAAAACACAACCTGTACACACCCACATACACCGGAACAGCACATAACATGCTTCCTCTCCTTCATTCACTGAGAACAAAACCTGCACAAAACAGCACACACAGGACATAACAGGCCTCCTCTCCTTCATTCACTCCGAACACAACCCGCACACAATCACACACACAGGAAAAGGACATAACATGCTGCCTCTCCTTCAATTACTGAGAACACAACCCACACACACGCGCGCGTAAAGGACATAACAACCCTCCTCTCCTTCATAGACTGGAAACACAACCTGTACACAGCCACACACACAGGAACAGGACATACCATGCATCCTCTCCTTCCATCACTGAGAACACAACCTGCACACAACCACACACACACATAACACGCCTCCTCTCCTTCAGTCACTGAGAACACAACCTGTTCACAACCACACACACAGGAACAGGAGCTACCACTCCTCCTCTCCTTGAATCACTGAAAACACAACCTGCACACAACCACATACACAGGAACAGCGCATAACATGATTCCTCTCCTTCATTCACTGAGAACACAACCTGCACACAACAGCACACACACACAGGTACAGGATATAACATGCTTCCTCTCCTTCTTATACTGGAAACACAACCTGCACATGACAACATACACAGGAACAGCACATAACATGCCTCCTCTCCTTCATTCACTGAGAACACAACCTGCACACAACCACACACACAGGAACAGGACATAAAACACCAGCTCTCCTTCATAGACTGGACACACAACCTGCACACAACCACACACAAAGGAACAGGACATAACACACCTCCTCTCCTTCATTTACTGAGAGTACAACCTGCACACAACCACATACACAGGAACAAGATATAAGACACCTTTCCTTCATAGACTGGAAACACAACCATGAACACTTCTCCATGCTACACAAATGCCACCCAATCCAACATGACCAAACACCCAAGCAGAGGGGAAACTGACCAAGAGGACCTAACTAACTCTCCAGCAGCGAGCTTGGGCCAAGAGTTCAACACTCCCAATCCACAGAACAGACAATTAACTCCTTATATTCATCTCTGCCACTAATGAATCTTGGGGCTGTGTAATGAGGAACCAATAGCGGCCAATACAGAACAAAACAAGAGGGAGGGGGATGAGTCTTTGATCACACCAGACCATATAATGACAAGTTTAAGAGAGACGTGGGAACAAGTAAAAGCCCTGACTACATGTCCCAGAAGGCCCCACCAATCAACTATCACACCGGACAATACAAATATAAGAGACACAAGAGAAAAGACACAAACTACATATCCCAGAATGCCCCAACGGATATATAATCAAAACAAAAGCCAGAAAATGGGAATAGAAGTCAGACCAGGAATACGAAAAACCACGTGTCCATATAATGGGGGCTCCGGGCAGGCGGGGGTTAAATGCAAAGCAAACTCCATAAAGTTGAAGCTGGGAAGAGGTGAATTAGCCTCAGGTGTAAGGAGGCCAGGGCTGGGAACGCCTAATGCTAATTACTGGGGAAGAGACTCACCGGGGTTAAAAGCATCAGAATACAGCTCAACTGATCTCTGTTTTGCAGGAGTGGAAGGAGGCTGACAGAGTGGACTCGGAATGGTACGAGGACAGTACCCCATATTGGTGGGCGTGTTAGAGAGAAAAAGGAAAACTCACCGGAATGTACCGTACCGGACCTGTAGTCAAATCTGACTACACAGCAGATGAAGAGGCCTGACTCCCAACGGCGGAAAAAGGAAAGTTTGGTTATTTACTGAAGTACAGCCAAAGCCAGTGTGGAACGACTGGCTCCGAGCACCGGCCGCAGAGCTTGAATAGAAAGGCTCTGAACCATTCGGAAGTGCTGAGTAAACGCTCAGGGCTGAATATTGCTGTTTTGAACAAAGAAAGACTGCAATTCCTGGGTTCTCCGTATTTTGAACTGCATTCATTTGTGGACAAGCAATATTGCAATCCTTGAGTTTTGTCTTTTGGGCAACCTGGAAGACCCTTTATTTTGGTTTTTGTTGCTATGAACGCTAAGTGAAGTTAATCGGATAAAGAGAAGGCCGGGTGCACAACCGTTTAACCTCTGGTGAGCTGTAAGAAATAAATACTATTGGGTAATTTACCATCTTGTCTCTGGCTCACTACTTTACAGTGGTGGCAGCGGTGGGATTCACAGAGACACGTCTACCATGGAGGCAGTCATAAAGGCATTGGCTGAGGGGCAAAAACAGTTACAACAACTAGTGCAAGTGCAAGGTCATCAGGCCCAAGCAGACCGACAAGCCCTGCAACAGGCTCTACAGGTACAAACTGCAGCCCAAGAGCAGGGCTGGGAAGCCCTGAGGATCCTGGGGGAATCGGTAGCGGCACAGAGGTCACATCCAGCCATTCCGCCGACTGTGCTTCAAAAATACCAGGCGGGCGACGATCCCAGTTTCTTCTTTGTAAATTTTAAAAGAATAGCTAGAGCAGCACAATGGCCCCAGGACCGATAGTCTTTCTTTCTGGCGCCCCTTCTTACGGGAGTGATGCAATGAGCCTATCAGGCGGCCAATCCTAATGGGGACACCCCATATGCCAACATCAAGAAGTCAGTACTGGAGAGGCTAGGAATGGACGATGAATCATATAGGCTCCAATTCCGTGAAACCCGACTAAAAACCGGCGAAAGCCCAAGGCAGCTGTTTTATCGAGTACAAGATCTAACGGAGAAATGGTTACAGACCAATACAGCCACAATGGGGCAAATAAAAGAGAAGATAATGCTTGTACAGTTTATGGAAACCTTACCAGGGCCCATCCAGAGGTGGGTTAAGCAACATCACCACTTGACCCTGTCGGAAGCTATTGATGTAGCCACGGCCTACCAAAAAGCTGGAATCCCTTGCAGTGTTACAACGATACCAGGAAGACACCACCATGATATACCTTCCTTGCGCGGTAACAAACGAGGAGGTGCCCCGGAGCCGAGAACAAGGCCTGAACTGAAAACTAATAACGGCTCCAACCTAATGAAAGGACATATGCCCCAATGCTTTGAATGTGGAAAATGGGGGCACATTGCCCGGTTTTGTGCCAAAAGAAACAAAACCGAACCCATGGAAATAGGGATCTTCCAACCGCATGGAAATCGGAAGAAGCTGCCCTATGTGATAGAGGTGACAGTGGATGGACATCCACAACAAGCTATGATGAATAGCAGAAGTCGACAGACGGCCATACAACCACATGTGAGCGAACCTGATCCAGGACAGGTGAGATCTATTGACATTAACAGGCCGATTCATGGAATAATTAGCGCAGCGCAAGTGGCCAAAAACGTGCGATTCGCAGTGGAATAGCGAAAATCGCAGTGCAAGTGCGAAAATCGCACGAAAAGCAGCGCACATCGATTCATGGAAGGCCGTGCGCGAGAAAACCATTGGATGTGCGCTAAAAAAGTGCGCGGTGCACGTTGGCGCACAGGCCATCTAACGGCATGCGCCAGGTCACAGCGAAAATCGCACAGGCCACAGCGAAAATCGCACATAGCGCGGCACACACAACAAAAGTAGGCGGAACACGGGGCGTAACACTCAGAATGGGGAACAACTTGCCAAAATGTGGGCATCACGGGGGAAGTACAGGGTGCAAGTGCGCAGAACGCCCACACGCTCGCCTACAACACGTATTCATGGAATCGAATAGGGCAAAAAAGCGCACACGGTCAAACCAGCGCACAGGCACAAACACGACCGCCACAAGAAAGCAGGCGGTAGCGTCTCTGCGCCTGTAATAAATGAGCGCCAAAAGGTGCGCCAACAAATAGCACCTATATACAGCTGTGATGAATTTCCTATACTGTGGCCCTCCAGGACAAATGACGTGCAAAGGGGTACCCACAAACACGGACACCCGCTGACTGAAAAATAACGTGTGCGTGTATTCCGGGGTGCGCGGGAAGTTTCACACGTGATTTGGCAGGGTACGTGGATTTCAGGGGTGCGCAGGAAGTTCCACACGCGATTTGGCCGGGTACGTGCACGGGAAATTCCACACGCGATTTGGCTGGATACGTGGATCTCAGGGGTGCGTGGGAAGTTTCACACGCGATTTGGCAGGGTAAGTGGATTTCAGGGGTGCGTGGGAAGTTCCACACGCGATTTGACAGGGTACGTGCGCAGGAATTTCCACACGCGATTTGGCTGGGTACGTGGATCTCAGGGGTGCGCGGGAAGTTTCACACGCGATCTGGCAGGGTACGTGGATTTCAGGGGTGCGCGGGAAGTTCCACATGCGATTTGACAGGGTACGTGCGCGGGAATTTCCACACGCGATTTGGCTGGGTACGGGTATTTCAGGGGTACGCGGGAAATTCTACACGCGATTTGGCTGGGTGCTCCCAGGTATTCCCTGTACACTCTCCACGGCCCCTGCAGGCAGCCGACACCACAGGGGACTACCCTGCACACCTGCTCATGTCACCCAGCACCCCCACCCCCCAGCACTGTGGGGCACCCTCCACCAGGCCCCCACTCATGTCCCCTATCACCCCCACCCCCCAGCAGTGCAGGGGCAGCCTCCACCAGGCCCCCACTCATGTCTCCCACCCACCCCACCCCCCAGCCACTATGGGCAGCCCCCACCAGGCTCCCACCCATGTCTACCACCACCCCCACCCCCCAGCAGTACAGGGGCACCCTCCACCAGGCCCCCACTCATGTCCCCTATTACCCCCACCCCCAGCAGTGCAGGGGCAGCCTCCACCAGGCCCCCATTCATGTCGCCTATCACCCCCACCCCCAGCAGTGCAGGGGCAGCCTCCACCAGGCCCCCACTCATGTCTCCCACCACCCCCACCCCCCAGCCATCATGGGCAGCCCCCACCAGGCTCCCACCCATGTCTACCACCACCCCCACCCCCCAGCACTGTGGGGCAGCCTCCACCAGGCCCCCACTCATGTCTCGCACCACCCCCACCCCCCAGCCACCGGGGGCACCCTCCACCAGGCCCACACTCATGTCCCCTATCACCCCCAAACCCCAGCAGTGCAGGGGCAGCCTCCACCAGGCCCCCACTCATGTCCCCTATCACCCCCACCCCCAGCAGTGCAGGGGCAGCCTCCACCAGGCCCCCACTCATGTCCCCTATCACCCCCACCCCCCAGCAGTGCAGGGGCAGCCTCCACCAGGCCCCCACTCATGTCTCCCAAACACCCCACCCCCCAGCCACCATGGGCAGCACCCACCAGGCTCCCACCCATGTCTCCCACCACCCCCACCCCCCCGCCACCAGGGGCAGCCTCCACCAGGCCCCCACTCATGTCTCCCACCACCCCCACCCCACAGCCACCGGGGGCACCCTCCACCAGGCCCCCACTCATGTCCCCTATCACCCCCACCAACAGCAGTGCAGGGGCAGCCTCCACAAGGCCCCCACTCATGTCTCCCACCCCCCGCCCCCCCAGCACTGTGGGGCACCCTCCACCAGGCCCCCACTCATGTCTCCCACCCACCCCACCCCCAGCCACCATGGGCAGCCCCCACCAGGCTCCCACCCATGTCTCCCACCACCCCCACCCCCCAGCAGTGCAGGGGCAGCCTCCACCAGGCCCCCACTCATGTCTCCCACCACCCCCACACCCCAGCAGTGCAGGGGCACCCTCCACCAGGCCCCCACTCATGTCCCCTATCACCCCCACCCCCAGCAGTGCAGGGGCAGCCTCCACCAGGCCCCCACTCATGTCCCCTATCACCCCCACACCCAGCAGTGCAGGGGCAGCCTCCACCAGGCCCCCACTCATGTCTCCCACCACCCCCACCCCCCAGCCACCATGGGCAGCCCCCACCAGGCTCCCACCCATGTCTTCCACCACCCCCACCCCCCAGCACTGTGGGGCAGCCTCCACCAGGCCCCCACTCATGTCTCCCACCACCCCTACCCCCCAGCCACCAGGGGCAGCCTCCACCAGGCCCCCACTCATGTCCCCTATCACCCCCACCCCAGCAGTGCAGGGGCAGCCTCCACCAGGCCCCCACTCATGTCCCCGATCACCCCCACCCCCAGCAGTGCAGGGGCAGCCTCCACCAGGCCCCCACTCATGTCTCCCACCCACCCCACCCCCCAGCCACCATGGGAAGCACCCACCAGGCTCCCACCCATGTCCACCACCACCCCCACCCCCCAGCAGTGCAGGGGCACCCTCCACCAGGCCCACACTCATGTCTCCCACAACCCCCACCCCCCAGCAGTGCAGGGGCAGCACCACCAGGCCCCCACTCATGTCTCCCACCACCCCCACCCCCCCGCAGTGCAGGGGCAGCACCACCAGGCCCACACTCATGTCCCCTATCACCGCCCCCCCAGCAGTGCAGGGGCAGCCTCCACCAGGCCCCCACTCATGTCCCCTATCACCCCCAACCCCAGCAGTGCAGGGGCAGCCTCCACCAGGCCCCCACTCATGTCTCCCACGACCCCCACACCCCAGCCACCATGGGCAGCCCCCACCAGGCTCCCACCCATATCTACCACCACCCCCACCCCCCAGCACTGTGGGGCAGCCTCCACCAGGCCCGCACTCATGTCTCCCACCACCCCCACCCGCCGCAGTGCAGGGGCAGCACCCACCAGGCCCCCACTCATGTCCCCTATCACCCCCACCCCCCAGCAGTGCAGGGGCAGCCTCCACCAGGCCCCCACTCATGTCCCCTATCACCTCCACCCCCAGCAGTGCAGGGGCAGCCTCCACCAGGCCCCCACTCATGTCTCCCACCACCCCCACCCCCCAGCCACCATGGGCAGCCCCCACCAGGCTCCCACCCATGTCTACCACCACCCCCACCCCCCAGCACTGTGGGGCAGCCACCACCAGGCCCCCACTCATGTCTCCCACCACCCCACCCCCCAGCCACCAGGGGCAGCCTCCACCAGGCCCCCACTCATGTCTCCCACCACCCCCCAGCCACCGGGGGCACCCTCCACCAGGCCCCCACTCATGTCTCCCACCACCCCCAGCCACCGGGGGCACTCTCCACCAGGCCCCCACTCATGTCCCCTATCACCCCCACCCCCAGCAGTGCAGGGGCAGCCTCCACCAGGCCCCCACTCATGTCCCCTATCACCCCCACCCCCCATCAGTGCAGGGGCAGCCTCCACCAGGCCCCCACTCATGTCTCCCACCCACCCCCAGCCACCATGGGCAGCACCCACCAGGCTCCCACCCATGTCCACCACCACCCCCACCCCCCAGCAGTGCAGGGGCACCCTCCACCAGGCCCACACTCATGTCTCCCACCACCCCCACCCCCCAGCAGTGCAGGGGCAGCACCACCAGGCCCCCACTCATGTCCCCTATCACCCCCACCCCCCAGCAGTGCAGGGGCAGCCTCCACCAGACCCCCACTCATGTCCCCTATCACCCCCACCCCCAGCAGTGCAGAGGCAGCCTCCACCAGGCCCCCACGCATGTCTCCCACCACCACCACCCCCACCCCCAGCCACCATGGGCAGCCCCCACCAGGCTCCCACCCATGTCTACCACCACCCCCACCCCCCCAGCACTGTGGGGCAGCCTCCACAAGGCCCCCACTCATGTCTCCCACCACCCCCACCCCCCCGCAGTGCAGGGGCAGCACCCACTAGGCCCCCACTCATGTCCCCTATCACCCCCACCCCCCAGCAGTGCAGGGGCAGCCTCCACCAGGCCCCCACTCATGTCCCCTATCACCCCCACCCCCAGCAGTGCAGGGGCAGCCTCCACCAGGCCCCCACTCATGTCTCCCACCACCCCCACCCCCCAGCCACCATGGGCAGCCTCCACCAGGCCCCCACTCATGTCTCCCACCTCACCCAGCCACCGGGGGCACCCTCCACCAGGCCCCCACTCATGTCCCCTATCACCCCCACCCCCAGCAGTGCAGGGGCAGCCTCCACTCATGTCTCCCACCCACCCCACCCCCCAGCCACCATGGGCAGCCCCCACCAGGCTCCCACCCATGTCTACCACCACCCCCACCCCCCAGCCACCAGGGGCAGCCTCCACCAGGCCCACACTCATGTCTCCCACCACCCCCACCCCCCAGCAGTGCAGGGGCAGCCTCCACCAGGCCCCCACTCATGTCCCCTATCACCTCCACCCCCCAGCAGTGCAGGGGCAGCCTCCACCAGGCCACCACTCATGTCTCCCACCCACCCCTCCCCCCAGCCACCATGGGCAGCACCCACCAGGCTCCCACCCATGTCTACCCCCACCCCCACCCCCACCCCCCAGCAGTGCAGGGGCACCCTCCACCATGCCCACACTCATGTCTCCCACCACCCTCACCCCCGGCAGTGCAGGGGCAGCCTCCACCAGGCCCCCACTCATGTCTCCCACCACCCCCACCCCCCAGCAGTGCAGGGGCAGCCTCCACCAGGCCCCCACTCATGTCCCCTATCACCCCCACACCCCAGCAGTGCAGGGGCAGCTTCCACCAGGCCCCCACTCATGTCGCTCACCACCCCCACCCCCCAGCCACCATGGGCAGCCACCACCAGGCTCCCACCCATGTCTACCACCACCCCCACCCCCCAGCAGTGCAGGGGCAGCCTCCACCAGGCTCCCACTCATGTCCCCCTGCACCCAGGTCCTCAGGATGCCCAATCATGTGCGTTATGGTCAGCCTCGACAGCCAAAAGGCCCTACCAAGTAACCCATTCACCCACATGGAAATGGAAATTACATGTTACACCCCCAATGTTCATAAAGCAAATGAACCCATGTCCGTCACACACAATGGTTGCAATTGAATGGGAAAACACCCAACATGACATGCATGAAACCAATGAGATGATACCACACAGTGAAGTATGAAAACAAAATTGTATTAAAAAAAAATAGAATTCAAATGAAATGAAACAAACTACAATGGCAATAAAAAAAAAGATAAGCTGCATGTCCGTCAAAAAAATTCAAAACTACAAATCCAAATTCAAAAAAATGTTGTCCAAAGTCACATTAAAAATAAAATCAATCCGAGAGAGAAAAATAAATGCAAAGACCATTGCTCCATGGTGAATAAATAAAAACTAAAAAAATAAAACAATCCAATGAAGAACTATGTACAAAACATCCAAGGGTCCGTGAGCCCAACTGAACAAAGGAAACCTACAAAAAACCCTAACTAAAATGCAACTATATACAAAAAGTGGAGCAGTGTCTGTCAACTCCAAATCATAAGAAGAAACAAAGGAAACCTAAAACTAAAGAACTATATACAAAGGCGGTGGGTAAGCCCAGCGGCTCACTCCGTGGTGTTCCAGGCCAGGGCATCATCAAACTCCTCTTCGATGTCCCGGAGGTGGTCCTGTTCCATGGCCCTGAGGGTCCGCTGGGACGATGCCATCTGCTCCTCCAACCCCCTGCGGATTGCCTCGAGGCACTTGGCCCGCCTCAGGGCCCTCCGCATGGAGTTCTCCGCCCTGACCACCGTGAGCCGCGCCTCTTCCACCCGCCGCCGCTCCGCACCTATCTGCTGGCCCAACCGCAGCCACACGGAAGACACTTCCTGTCCTGGGTCCTCCTGCCCTCCGGCCGATGCCTGCCCCTCCGATGTTGATGGCCCCGAGCCATGATGCCTCCCATGTTGACTCTGCTGCTGCCTCCGACGCAACCACCTCTGCCAGCACGACGGCATCCAGGCTGATGGAATCCACCGAGGCCGTTGTGCACGTGCCCTGCCTGATGATGCCGGCACATCCTCCATCTGCTGGGGTACAGTTGCTGTGGTGTCCACCCCTGCTGGACCCCCGACTCCCGACTGTGGCAGGGATGGGATCCCCACCGAGCTGGCTGCATTGGTCAGGGCAGGTCCACAGGGGGCCCTGGTGGCATCTGGGCCGGAAGACGGCAAGGAGAACGACCGGCGTATAGCCTCCACAGAGGAGGAGAGGGCCGCCAGATTGGCCGACACATGCAGGAATCCCCCGAACATGGAAGATCCCAATTGGGCCACGTCGGCACGGTGCTCTTCGTGATGACGTGCGTGCTCCTCCCGGGAAGCACGCACGTCATCACGAATTGCACCCGCGCGCATCGCGACCCCATTCAGGACCTTCTCCATACGGCCACGGGTCCCCTCGTCCACAGGTGGAGGGGAGTCAGGTGACATGGACATCCCCTCTACCTGCGGACGGGCCTGGGACGGGGCATCCCTGCTGGTGCATGGTGGTGCACTCACAGGGTCAGGGACAGCGACATGCACAGGCCCCTCCACGGTGACCTGTGCTGCCTCCTGCCCCTGGACTGCACCACTTGCACCAGCAGGGATGCCCCCACCAGGTCCCATGTGTGCCTCAGTGGTGGCCTCCTCCTCCTCTGTGGAAACCACCAAGCTGGATGGCTCCTCACCGTCTTCCACCATAGCAGGCCCCTGTGGGGGCTCACCCACCCCTTCCGCTGCAGCCGTGGGGGCATCCCCGCCGCCCTGCTCCACAGCGCCATCTCCGCCCTCTTCTTCACTAGCCGCTGCGTAGAGGGAGACATAGAACACAAGCATCAGGGTACTGTACAATGGTCCCCTAGACAGGAAGCAATAGCACATGAGTACCACTGTCAAAGTACACTTCCATCATGTCCCTCCACAACACATGGGTCAGTCCAGGCAAAACACACACAGTAACAGGCATGGTGCATGCCATGGACATTTCCATACATGTCCAATGGACTCTTGAAACATACAATGATATGGAACTCACATGCATCATGGGTCATGCCTATCACATGCACACACTTCACCTCAGTCACATCCATCTGGCCTCATACACCCCAAACACAGCGGATACAAGGATGACTAGGCTGCATCAGTGAACCTGTGCATTGTCACAGACATGTGTCATGCATCCATGGCATTCACAAGTCACAGACACGCAGGTCAGGCACACAGACATGGCTACCATATATGTACCTGGCATCAGCACCCATCCCTCACCCCCACCCATGTCCAGGAACAGAGACTGCCATGCTCTCATGTGTACAATCTGCATAGGGCTCCACATGTCGCATTTAAACACATGCAACAACCATGTGGTTCACACATCACAGGTCGCACATGCATTACCATGATGTCCCTGCACACATAAATGCGTACATGGCCTATGTCACACATACAGGCAAGTATCAGACAACCAGCACATCGCAACATGCCCTGTCTCACACAGCAATGCTTGGCCACTTACCGCTCAACTCCAGACGGGTCTCCCTCTCAAGGATCTGGGCGTGGAGCGCTGGGCGTACGCGTTCCAGGACCCTCATCTGGATGGAACTCATGTGGCCCCGGCCTCCCTCCACGAGGCGCCGGGCCTTCACGAGGGTCCTGGACCTGAAGTCCTCCCAGCGCTTCTTGATCTTCTGGATGTCACGGGTTGCCACCCCCTCTGCGTTGATGGCAACCACACAGTCGGCCCAGATCCTCTCCCGTCCTTCCTTGCTGGCGCGGGACAATCCAAAGAGGGCATCATACTGCCCCAGGACATGCTCCACCAGGACACCAACTTCGGTGGCAGTGAAGCTGGTGCCCCTCTGCCCCTCTGGCCTGGGGTTGCCACTGGTGCCAGATGTCGAAGTGCCCGACATGGCAACCCCAGAGGCAGGAGTCGGTGGGCAACTGGGTCCTTGGGCTGGACTGTGGAGCGATGTTATCCCAGTCGGGAGTCTTCTGTTCCAGCAGGGGTGGACACAGCAACTGGACCCCTGCAGATGGCTGATGTGCAGGCACCAAATGGCAGGGCACGGTGGCAGCAGGCAGGCAGGCAGGCAGGCAGGCAGGCAGGCAGCAGCAGATGGCACGTGGGAGGCTGCTCAGGGCACTGGGGGGCAGTAATTCGGCCTTCTGGGCAGGAGCGTGGTCTTCTGTGTGTTTTCGCGTGGCCAGCTTGATACGGAGTGATTTGGAACGTGAAAATCCTGCACGTCAGCGTGAAATTCGAGGAAAGGCCCTTAGCGCGTAAGCGCGTCAGCACGCATACGCGATTCTATTGGACCAAAGGCCCTCAGCGCGTAAGCGCGTCTGTGACGTGACCCGCACGGGTGTTTCCCTCATAGCACGTGTAAAGACTGCACGTCAGAGTGTCATCGCGTGTAATTGGACCAAAGTGCACGCGTACACACGATTGGCCTATGGCCTATGTATGTGTATTTCAGGGGTGCGCGGGCACTTACACACGCGAGTACATCAGCGCATGTGTATTCCGGGGTGCGCGGGAATTTCCACACGCTATTGGCCTGGGTACGTGGATTTCAGAGGTGCGCGGGAAGTTTCACACGCTCGCCTACAACACGCGCAAAGAAACACGTACGCCAGTAGGAAGCAGGCATACGTTGACCCGCGACGCATAAATTTGCGCGCAAAAAACTAACAAGCTCAGACGCCAGGATGAATATACCGTTCCTAGCAGCAGTGGCCGTGGGCTACCAAAGGAGGAGGAGGAGGATAGTCAGGCCCAGAATTTTCACACTCAGAACCAGCCTTTTTGGGATGCCTGATGACCAGGTGTATGGGAGGTACAGGTTTCCACCACACATAATACTGGACCTGGTGAGTGAGTGGGAGGATGACCTCACATCACCCACCCTGTGCTCCCAAGCACTCAGCCCCCTGGAGAAGGTCCTCAATGTACTGCACTTCTTAGCCACTGGATCATTTCAGCGGACAAGTGCCATAGTGGGTGGGGTGTCACAGGCCATGCAGTCACGCTGCCTACACCAGGTCTTGAACATCATCACTGCACGCCCATCAGTCCGCAGGCACATATACCTGCCCAGAACACCTGCAGAAAGGCATGCTGCCGCCCTGGATTTTTACGGTGTGGCATGATTCCCCAAAGTGCTAGGTGCCATCGACTGCACCCATGTGGCTCTACGTCCCCCCAGGGCATCTGAGCACATCTATAGGAACCGCAAGCACTGGCATTCCATCAACGTGCAGGTAGTATGTAATGCCAAGGGAATCATCACCTCAGTATATGCCAACTATCCAGGGTCCACCCACGACAGCTTCATTTACCGAATGTCCACCCTAAGCCGGGACCTAGAAGCTGGGCGGCATGACGATACATGGCTGCTTTGTGAGTATGAATGCCCCTGCACATGCTTGCATGTCAGATACTGAGCAAGGTCACAACCCCACCAATGATACCCATCACCACCTCCACAGGGGACAGTGCGTACCCTCTCAGCCCCCACATGATGATGCCAATTCGGAACCCCACCACACCACCCGAGGTAAGATATAACACAGCCCACATTGCAACCTGGGGCATAGTGGAGCGCACATTCGGAGTGCTTAAGTCACGCTTTCGCTCCCTTGACCGTTCTGGCGGGCAGCTGTTATACGCTCCCCCAGTAGTGTGCAGGATCATAGTGGCAGCAAGTGTCCTGCACAACGTTGCAACACGCCGGGGCCTGGCCGTGGACATGGTGGTGCCCCCACATCCCCAACCACCTGCCCGCCCGCTGCGCATGGGAGGGGAAAGGGCACGGGGGGAGGCAGCCCGTACACAGCTAGTGGCTAATTACTTCACATAGAAATCACACCCCTGTGGAGTGCACATAGCCCTGGCACATACCATTTGACAATCAATGATGACTCAACCTGACAATTATCCTGAATGTCTGGAGAATCAACCATCAAAACGATATCAGCCTGAGATTGTTCACCTGGAAGTGTTACAATGTGTGCATCCCTACCTACACAGACAGCACCAATGCAGTTTCGTGAAAAAACACATTCATGCAGCTAAAATGAATACCCACTTGCAAAATGCAACATGAGGACAGTGCCATGTCACCCAACCCATCCCCAGCACTGCCACACGACACACCATGCCATGTCATGCTATGTGCGGGTAAACAAAGTAATCCCCACAACATGACACAAGTGTCACAAAGTACAGTGTCCCTAATTGAAACTCGCGACACCTGAAATGCTCACAGTAATGCAGGACCAACAACACACTTGAGCAGGTATTTAGCAACAACACTTATCAGCTACTGACCCTCAAAACTACCATTAACATGACATTACGAATGTAAGAAATTGGTAGTCTCACCACCTGGAAATGCCTGCACTCCCACCACTTCCAACTGTACAGTGTTGCCGCCATGTAGAGTTGTAGGTGCACTGCTGCCAACATGGACTCCATCTCCAAAGTAGAGGGCCTTGTGTAGACATGAGGAAAGGACCTGCAAATTAGGAGGTAGACATGGATGATGAGTTACACATCAATGCAACATGCAATGTACAATTCAACAGCAATATGCACTAGGAATGTATACACAGTATTGACTAGACTACCCACACATGTAGTGGGAGTCCAATGTCACCATGTACGTCAATGTCACTTGGGCACACCCTTTGCAAGCCCATGGAAAAGGGAAGCAGGAGGGGTGTGTGTGACAAAAACCCATGCATCTGAACCAAATACATGACAAGCCTGCATGTGCCCAGCCGCAATGCAGCGTATGCCCACGGGAGCCACACAAGGCAACACACTGTCCCAAAAAAAATAAAAAAAAATAAATAAAAAAATGGCCATTAATGGGCCTGGGGGGGTTGGGGAGGCCACCCAGGTGGTCCGAGGACAGGGTGCACGCCAAAACCCACCTGTGTGGATCTTGCGAAAAAAAAACACCTCCATGGGCTCATGGCCCACACGGCTACCCTATTGTGGGAGTATCACTGCTGTCGCTATTCTCACCCAGTGCAGCTGCATCCGGAGGTGGTGGCACTATGGGAGGCAGCCCACGCAAGGCCCTAGTCTGTTCCTCCATGGCTGCAAGCATGCCGGTGTGGTAGGTCTCGTTCTGGAGGATGAGTGTGCGGAGGTCCCCATGCAACAACTCACGGGATGCCCGGACCTCCGCCCTACTTGCCTGCATCTCAGCTGAGAGCGTATGGGTGAGACGCTCCAGCTGCTGTTCTGTCCTTCGGTTTGTTGAAGCCTCAAGCTCAACAAGAGACGTCCTGAGGTGAAGGAGTTCCAGCCTCAGGGCTTCCCTGTGGCCCTGGGACTCTATGGAGATGGCTTCCTGCAGAGTCGCCAGTGCCGCCCGCCTGTCCCTGTTGGACGCCAACATGTCCTTTCTGTGCGACTGGCAATTGGAGTCGGTTGCCTGCTGTAGTCGCTCCATCAGCCTTTCGGGGGGGACAATGGAAGTGGCCACCCTATCCATGGCCTGAGCCATCATCTCTGATGATGCTGCCTGTTGGGTTGCCATACCGTAAATGGATTGCTCCCATGCGGTATTGCCAGGTGGCGTACGGCCACCACGTCGGCGGGCACCACACCTGTCTGGGGCAAGGCGAACTGCGCCTTGCTGTGCCGGCACTGCCTGAGGCTGCAGGACTGCATTCCCCCTCTGATCTGCTGGCCCAGGAACAGGATCAGATGTCGCGGAGTGTGACCCTGCATCCGTAACCACCAAAGGCATAGCTGCCAACACTGACATCCCCATTGAGGGTTCTAACCCTGGTGCAGGTGGGTCGGACAGAACAGAATCCCTCCCAGGAACACTCACCTGCGACGGCACGTAGGTCTCATCATCCGAATCAACACCTGAGTACAGCTCGGGGGAGGTGCAGCCAGAGACACCCCTTGAGAGCACGACCTGCAGCAGTTGTGGGTTCTCACCCACCACCACACCACGTCCCTCACTGGTGGTCGGTCGGCGCTCAGACCCCTCCTGGGTCTGCACCACCTCCACAACCCCAGCAGTATCAGGTGCGTCTTCCCCTGCAAAGACATAAAAGCAAACAAATGGAAACAGGCATTAGCACCATGGCACACAATGAGGGCTGAGAAGCAACAGAACCAGTACTTGATTGACACATGTCCCACATGACTAAAACCCTCCCATGCATGCACCCTCACTGCGTATGAAGGGTAGGCAAATGGCACACACTGATGGCACCAAGATGGAAGATGAACACATTTTCTGCATGCTGCCTGGCAGTGGCATCACACATTGGCCTGTGATTGCCAGGTGAAATACACATGCCATCACACAGATGGCATGTAAAATTTGCTATTGAGTGAAGATGGAGAGGAGGGCAGCACTTATTCATTCAGTCCAGTTCCCTCACGTAATAGCTTTTCTAATTCAAACAGGTCTGATTTTTCACCTGGAGCTGCCAGTCCAAAATGGTCCGATTGCACAGGGACATGTCTAAACAAATGATATCCAGGTACCAAAGTCACTCCACTTTACCATAGCCATGTCAGACATGTGACTAGGGGACTGAGAAATGCCTAGTAAAAGTGGTGGAATGCAAACAATCTGCCTGAATGAACAGAGAAAAATAAGCAACAATGTTGTGGCAAGGTGACACTTCAAGGGCAACTCGCGTG
This sequence comes from Ambystoma mexicanum, assembly GCF_040938575.1. NCBI lineage: Eukaryota > Metazoa > Chordata > Amphibia > Caudata > Ambystomatidae > Ambystoma > Ambystoma mexicanum. Next base: position 11,945,451 of record NC_090923.1, read on the forward strand.
CTGTTGGGCTAGATGTCTACTGTTGGCAGAAGGGATACTGCTATGGCCAAATGCTGCTGCGCAGAATGTATTGCATGAAGCATATGGGTGACCCAAACAACTCAGGCGCACACACCCTCACCTGGCACACAAACAGAAGCGCTCACACACACACCATGCACATGGATGACACACACATGCATGTGCACTCACCGGACAATTCCTCATAATCAGGCAGATCTCCCACGCCTTGGATCTGTTCCTCCGTGGCGTAGGTCCCAGCGACTGACTCATGTGGAGTGAGTTCCATGTCTTCTACTGGAGACCCACCTCCAGTCACTAGAGTTGCGGCATGACTTGAGGCCAGCTTATTCTTTGCCCTGCGCTTTAGGTCATTCCAGCGCTTATAGCAATCATTGGCTGTGCGCCTCACGATTCCAAGGGCACTTACGATGTCCGCAACGGTCTGCCGTGTGCCTGGCGTTGTGCAAGTGTGGTCTTGGATCCTGCAACAATGACCATTTCGTTATCATGTGCGGACACATACTCGACAAGTGCATTCAGTTCGGCATCCGTGAAGCTGGGCTTCCTCGATGGGCCGGACTGTGTAGCCGTGTCTGGGGCATCAGCCTGTGCCGGACGAGCACTCTTCCTCTTCCGCTTGGAATGTGGTGGTGATCCTGAGTGTCCTACGCCGCTCTGGACACTAGGGGCAGGAGCCCTGGTGGACTCTGTATCAGGAGTGTGGGATTGCACACTCAGCATGGGAGTTGGTGCAGGCATTGGCTCAAGTGTAATGGTGTCAGGGGGAATGTCAGCAGGATGGACTAGGACCGACACTGTCCTGGCTGGGTGTGTGAGATCTGGGGTGGATGGAGCCGCAGCTGCCCCTGCAGCCTCTCCACCCTGCCTACTTGGGGCAGCAGATGACCTTGATGCCCCTAATCCACGTGGCCTGATGACATCAAAGTGCACCAGCGCACGTGTCATAGGCCTGCTGACCTGGAAGTCAGCCATGGAGTCAGCCAGGTCTGGTGCCACAATGGGCTGGTCCAACAAGGGCTGAGCATGGATGGTGTCAGCCACATCACCCTCAACCAGGGGGGATTATGGGTGCCCTTCACGGGTCCTCCACACATGGGAGGACAGGGTCACCCTGCAAGTAACAACCCCATCCCCTACCGGATCCACCACGGCCACCACTTGTGGCTCATCCACCTTTGCCACCCTTACGGATTCCTCGCCTCCCAACCATGGCACTGATGTTAATGTGCGTATGGGAGTGGCTGTAAACTATTGTCCTGGGCAATTGGGGGTCAAAGGGGTTGGGTACCAGATGGTAATCGTACCCTAGTGCTCTAGCAAGGCTGAATGTGACCCCTGGGGAAAGATGACGGGTCACGCAACGCACAGGAAGCCCAAAAAAGGGAGATAACGTGCACGCAACCCCTCCTAGACCACGTGTGCCGAAAAAAAAACCTGCACTACGCTGTGGCACCCAGTAACACAAGAATGAACGTATGCGTGTCACACGCAGCCTAGAATGACCTCTGAAGGGGTAGGCTACACACGGGGCAAGCACAGATGTTAGATACGTGCGTGACTCACCGTCTGCCAGGAAAAAGAGCGTGAAAAAGAAGTGCGTGTGCGCGTTGGCAACACCCCCGCCAAAAGTAGAATTGTACGCTGTCTGAGAAGACAGGACAACAGTAAAAGGGAACGCTGTTTGAGGGAACAGGCCCAAGAAAACCAGAAAAAGAGAAAAAAGAGAAAAAGCTATCAGAGGTAACAGGGAGTACGAACTTGAAACGCCGTGAAGTAAATCGCGTGTGAAACGACAAGAAGTACAGATTTCACCCACTCGCTCTCCACGAAAAGCACGTACAAGGAAATGGTGTTCTACACGTACCTTTTATGCAGGCCCACACGTCCAGCGTCACTTCCGCGTGTACGCGCTAGGGCCATTTCCACCAATTACACGCTTTGTCACTTCCGCGTGTACGCGCTAGGGCCATTTCCACCAATTACACGCTTTGTCACGTCCGCGTGTATGCGCTAGGGCCATTTCCACCAATTACACGCTTTGTCACTTCCGCGTGTACGTGCTAAGGCCATTTCCACCAATTACACGCTTTGACACTCGGACGTGTCTTTCATTTTTTTAACACGCAACATTTCAAACGTGTGCCATATTCAACGTGCACGTGACTTCATAGACGTGCATACGCTGGTGGCCTTTGGGCCAATGAATGTACAGAAGTGTGCTGACGCACTTACGCGCTAAGGGCCTTTCCTCGATTTACACGCAGACATGCTGGATTTTCACGTGCAAAATCACTCCGTATCAAGCTGGCCACGCGTTCACACACGGAAGACCACGCTCCTGCCCAGAAGGCCGAATTACTGCCCCCCAGAGCCCTGAGCACGCTCCCACCTGCCATCTGCTGCTGCCTGACTGCCTGCTGCCCACGTGCCCTGCCATTTGCTGCCTGCACATCAGCCAGGGGTGCTGTTGCTGTGACCAACCCTGCTGGAACCGAAGACTCCCGACTGCTTTTCCATCGCCCCACAGCCCAGCCCCAGGACCCAGTTGCCCACCCACTCCTGCCTCTGGGGTTGCCATGTCGGGCACTGCAACATCTGGCACCAGTGGCAACCCCCGGCCAAGGAGGCAGAGGGGCACCAGCTTCACTGCCACCGAAGTTGGTGTCCTGGTGGAGCATGTCCTGGGGCAGTATGATGCCCTCTTCGGAAGGTTGCGCGCCGACAAGGAAGGACGGACTCGGATCTGGATGGACATCTTGACTGCCATCAACGCAGAGGAGGTGGTAGTCCGCGACTACGAACGTGTCAGGAAGCGCAGGGAGGACTTCAGGTCCAGGACCCTCAACAAGGCCCGGCGCCTCCTGAAGGCAGCGTATGCTAAGGGGCGCCGGGGCCACTTGTCGGAAGATCAGATGAGGGTCCTGGAACGCATATCCCCAGCGCTCCATGTCCAGGTCCTTGAGAGGCAGACCCTTCTGGAGTCGAGCGGTAAGTGTACATGCATACTGATTGTAAGCTGTGCGTGTGGTGTGCCAGGAGTGTGCAGGTTGAACATGTATTTTTATGTGGGCAAGTAGGGGGGGTGTACAGGGCCGTGAGGGTGACACATGCGAGGGGTCTCATGTGTGACACATGGATGGTGCTTGTGTGTGTGGGCTTGCATGGCACAGGATGTGGAGGAATGATTGTCAGGTGTGACATGGATGTCGATCGGAACACTGCGACAGTTGGCGGAGGTGTACACATGCATGCAAGTTTGGTGGTGTGTGTGCATGTGTAGTGTACTCCCTATGTTGCATGTGATGTGTGGATGACCTTTGGCTGCTCATGCGGTTGTATGTGAATGGATGGTGCTGGCTGTTGGAACATGGCTGTGGTATGGCTCATGTGTGCAAGTTGAAATGACATGTGTGTTGGGGATTGTGATGCCATGTCTGAGGTTTACCAATGCCACTCATGTATAACTGTCATGTGTGTATGAGTCCATTGTACAGTGCCCTGATGCCTGTGTTTTCTTTCTCCCTGTCTGCAGCGTCATCTGAAGAGGGCGGAGAAGGTGCTGTGGAGCACAGCGGCAGGTGTTGCACCACCAGCCGGAGACGCAAGGCCCGGATCCCCTCCCAGGTTCTGATCTCGACGGGGAGTGAGGAGTCCGGTGCCGGGTCCCAGGCCGCAGCTGCCGAGGGTACGTCCAAGAGGCGGAGGTTGGAGTTGGACTCCTCGGCAGCAGAAGGGGCAGCTGGGACCCCACAGGGCCCAACGGAGGAAGATGGCACGGAGTCATCCAGGTTGGTGGGGGGTTTGGAGGAGGAGGAGGCCGTGCAAGCGACAGAGGCGAGGTCTGGAGGTGGGGATTCCACTGGTGCTAGTGGTGCAGTGCAGGATCAGGGACAGGAGGCAGCACAGGCCGCGGGGATGCCTACCTCCAGACCCGTTATCAGGGAGGGGATTGGCTTACAACACCTGGCCTTCCTCTCCCTGCGGATGTGGCTATCCTGCACCAGGTTGAGTCTGTCCACGGTGGGGTGGCGTTGCGTCAACGGGCCATGCGAGCTGACCTGCAGTCTTTTCATGATGAGTCTGCACGTCTTCTCGCATGGCTTGTTGACCGCGTTGACCCACTGGGACAGCTCACCAGGGCTGGATTCCTCCGTTTCCTGGACCTTGTTCTGACCCCCTCCTCCACGGAACCCCCATGCCCCAGTCATCCTCCATGCCATCTTCCCACCCATGTGTCACCTGGGTGTCCTGTGGAGCTGCCTCCGACCGTGCGGCCAGGCTGGTGGACAACAGATCCCTGCCACAGTCGGGAGTCGGACGTCCAGGAGGGGTGGCCACATCAACGACTGCACCCCAGCTGGAGGAGGATGTGCAGGCACCATCGGACAGGGCACATGGACAGCAGCAGCTGCAGCAGAGGAGGCTGCAGGTGGGAGCCACAATAGCTCGGGGCCTTCAACATCGGAGGGGCAGGCATCGGCCAGAGGGCAGGAGGACCCTGGACGGGAAGTGCCCATGGTGGCTGGGGGGTGGTGGTGATGGGAGACATGAGTGGGGGCCTGGTGGAGGCTGCCCCTGCACTGCTGGGGGGTGGGGGTGGTGGGAGACATGGGTGGCAGCCTGGTGGGGGCTGCCCATGGTGGCTGGGGGGTGGCGTGGGTGGCAGACATGAGTGGGAGCCTGGTGGGGGCTGCCCATGGTGGCTGGGGGGTGGGGTGGGTGGGAGACATGAGTGGGAGCCTGGTGGAGGCTGCCCCTGCACTGCTGGGGGTGGGGGTGGGTGGGAGACATGAGTGGGGGCCTGGTGGGGGCTGCCCATGGTGGCTGAGGGGTGGGGTGGTGGGAGACATGAGTGGGAGCCTGGTGGGGGCTGCCCATGGTGGCTGGGGGGTGGGTGGGAGACATGAGTGGGGGCCTGGTGGAGGCTGCCCATGGTGGCTGGGGGGTGGGGGTGGTGGGAGACATGGGTGGGAGCCTGGTGGAGGGTGCCCCTTCAGTGCTGGGGGGTGGGGTGTGTGGGAGACATGAATGGGGGCCTGGTGGAGGCTGCCCCTGCACTGCTGGAGGTGGGGGTGATAGGGGACATGAGTGGGGGCCTGGTGGAGGGTGCCCCCCGGTGGCTGGGGGGTGGGGGTGGTGGGAGACATGAGTGGGGGCCTGGTGGAGGCTGCCCCTGCACTGCTGGGGTGGGGGTGATAGGGGACATGAGTGGGGCCTGGTGGAGGCTGCCCCTGCACTGCTGGGGGGTGGTGGTGATGGGAGACATGAGTGGGGGCCTGGTGGAGGCTGCCCCTGCACTGCTGGGGGGTGGGGGTGGTGGGAGACATGGGTGGCAGCCTGGTGGGGGCTGCCCATGGTGGCTGGGGGGTGGGGTGGGTGGGAGACATGAGTGGGGGCCTGGTGGAGGCTGCCCATGGTGGCTGGGGGGTGGGGGTGGTGGGAGACATGAGTGGGAGCCTGGTGGGGGCTGCCCATGGTTGCTGGGGGGTGGGGGTGGTGGGAGACATGGGTGGGGGCCTGGTGGAGGGTGCCCCACACTGCTGGGGGCATGGGGGGTAGTAGACATGAGTGTGGGTCTGGTGGAGGCTGCCCCTGCACTGCTGAGGGGTGGGGGTGGGTGGGAGACATGAGTGGGGGCCTGGTGGGGGCTGCCCATGGTGGCTGGGGGGTGGGGTGGATGGGAGACATGAGTGGGAGCCTGGTGGAGGCTGCCCCTGCACTGCTGGGGGTGGGGGTGATAGGGGACATGAGTGGGAGCCTGGTGGGGGCTGCCCATGGTGGCTGGGGGGTGGGGTGGGTGGGAGACATGGGTGGGTGCCTGGTGGGGGCTGCCCATGGTGGCTGGGGGGTGGGGTGGGTGGGAGACATGAGTGGGAGCCTGGTGGAGGCTGCCCCTGAACTGCTGGGGGGTGGGGGTGGGTGGGAGACATGAGTGGGGGCCTGGTGGGGGCTGCCCATGGTGGCTGGGGGGTGGGGGTGGTGGGAGACATGGGTGGGAGCCTGGTGGAGGGTGCCCCACAGTGCTGGGGGGGGTGGGTGGGAGACATGAGTGGGGGCCTGGTGGAGGCTGCCCATGGTCGCTGGGGGGTGGGGGTGGTGGGAGACATGGGTGGGGGCCTGGTGGACGGTGCCCTACACTGCTGTGGGGGGGTGGGAGACATGAGTGGGGGCCTGGTGGAGGCTCCCCCTGCACTGCTTGGGGGTGGGGGTGGTGGGAGACATGGGTGGGAGCCTGGTGGAGGCTGGCCCTGCACTGCTGGGGGGTGGGGGTGGTGGGAGACATGGGTGGGAGCCTGGTGGGGGCTGCCCATGGTGGCTGGGGGGTGGGGTGGGTGGGAGACATGAGTGGGGGCCTGGTGGAGGCTGCCCCTGCACTGCTGGGGGGTGGGGGTGCTGGTAGAAATGGGTGGGAGCCTGGTGGGGGCTGCCCATGGTGGCTAGGGGGTGGGGGTGATAGGGGACATGAGTGGGGGCCTGGTGGAGGGTGCCCCACACTGCTGTGGGGGGTGGGGGGGTGGGAGACATGAGCAGGTGTGCAGGGTAGTCCCCTGTTTTGTGGGCTGCCTGCAGGGGCCGTGGAGGGTGTACATGGAACACCTGTGAGGACCCACCCAGCCTAATCGCATGTGATTATTCCTGCGCACCCCTGTAATACACGTACCCAGCCAAATCGCGTGTGATGATTCCCGCGCACCCCTGTAATACACGTACCCAGCCAAATCGCGTGTGATTATTCCCGCGCACCCCTGTAATACAAGTACCCAGCCAAAACGCGTGTGATAATTCCCGCGCACTCCTGTAATACATGTACCCAGCCAAATCGCGTGTGATTATTCCCGCGCACCCCTGTAATACACGTACCCAGTCAAATCGCGTGTGATAATTCCCGCGCACCCCTGTAATACACGTACCCAGCCAAATCGCATGTGATAATTCCCGCGTACCCCTGAAATACACGTACCCTGGCTAATCGCGTGTGAAACTTCACGCGTACCCCTGTCATACACGTACCCAGCCAAATCGCGTGTGATAATTCCCGCGTACCCCTGTCATACACGTACCCTGGCTAATCGCGTGTAAAACTTCCCGCATACCCCTGTAATACACTTACCCTGGCTAATCGCATGTAAAACTTCCCGCGTACCCCTGATATGAAGGTTACCCGCTTTGCGTTCCTTGTTTGGCAGCCCTGTAAACTGGTCCAGGGTTAGCGCAGCCCTTTGCGATGATTTAGCGATTTTGATGGCTTTTCCTTGCGCAAGGGCGTTCTTGGTGGCGTTACTGGCGCTGCTGCAGGGTCGCTGCGATACTCTGCGCTACGGCTGGTTTGGGAGCCTAAAATCCATGAATACGCTGTGCGCGGAAATCGGTTTGGGCGCACGCGCCTGGCGCAGACAGTCGCACGCGGACACTCTGCGCCAGCCGCTTGTGACACTTTTCTGAGAAATTCTATGAATTACCCTATAAATGTGTACATGGGGATATTAAAGGGTACCCAACAAAAGAAGTGGTATTAGGGTTACAGGGGAAGGAACTACCGGTTAAAGTGGCCATTATCCCTACCCTACCCGTTCCCATCCTAATAGGAACAGACATTCCTGAGTTTGATCAATGGTTAAAGGAAGCCCCTTTTTCCCAAACGGAGATAAGAGGAAGGGATATAAGGGGAAAACTCAGAAAGAACCAGAAAAGGAAGAATAAACAGAGTGGGGAACAAGAAAAGGATATTGCCCTCATAGACTGGCAAGTGGGGGATCATCTGCCCTCCTTCCGGACTGAATCAGGTCTATACGAAACCTTCAAACGAGCCGGGAACAAGCATTAAAGAAAGAGGAAAACCCAGCTACCACTCCATACTTCAAGGAGAAACAAGGATTATATTATAGGGTGACACGAGGAAAAAATAACGAAGAAAAGAAACAACTGTTGGTTCCTCAGTCCTATAGGAAGACGTTGATTCAGCTAGCACATGATTATTACACAGGAGGTCACTGAGCAGAAAACATGACAGGAAAGCGGTTGTTACAGAACTTCTACTCGCCTGGGATATACGCAGATATAGCTAAATCTTGCCAGGAGTGTGTCATATTTCAGAAAACGAGCAACCACACACCAGCCAAAGTACTCATGCAACGAATGCCCCTGATCAAGGAGCCATTCCAGAGGATAGGAATGGACATAGTAGGGCCATTAGAAACCTCTAGTCGAGGATTTATGTTCCTCCTATTAATAGTGGATTATGCCACAAGATACCCTGAGGCGTTCCCCTTAAGAGGAACCTCAGCTAAACAGGTGTGCAATGTACTATTACTTTTTTTTGCTAGGGTGGGAATACCCCTTGAGATCGTGACAGACCAAGGGAGCAATTTCATGTCAGTTGTAATGAAGGAAGTGTGCAAAACCCTAGGTATACATCACCTAAAAACCTCAGTGTACCACCCACAGACAGATGGTTTGGTGGAAAGATATAATAAGACCATTAAACAGATGATAAGGAGAGCCACCAGCCCTAACGGACTGGGGTGGGAACGGGTTTTACCATGGGTGCTAATGGTTCTAAGGGATACACCCCAATGGTCCGCAGGGTATTCCCCTTTTGAGCTGTTATTCGGAAGACAATCCAAGTCGGTGCTGGGATTACTGAAGGACAATTGGGAACAACAAGAAGAAACATCCCTCATGGACTATGTTCACGACCTGAGAGGGCAATTGGGGAAACTGAGGGATTACGCTCAAGAAAACCTCGGTAGAGCCCAAGAAAAGCAAGAAAAGTATTATGACCAAGGAAGCAGACCCAGGTCCTTGAAGATAGGTGACAAGGTACTGGTACTACTGCCTACCCACACTAATAAAATGCTGGCCCAATGGCACGGGCTTATCAGGTACCCAAAATCCTGGGACCAGTAAACTATGAGGTGGAACAACCCGAACGGAAAAACAAATATCAAAATGACCACATCAACCTACTCAAGCTGTGGAAAGAAGGAACCCAAAGTGTGCTGTGTTCAACCTTATCAGATATGTCTGTCCCAGAACAATTGGTTCCAAACCAAACTAGTAGCATACAGGATGTGCAATTGGGGGAACAATTGAATGAGAACCAAAGAACAGAACTGTTTGATACATTGAACCCAGTAGCTGAAACCTTTTTGGGTATACCAGGGTGAACACATTTGGCAACCCATGCCATACCAACGGAGGAAGGAAAAACGGTACACCTTAGACCGTACAGAATTCCGGAGGCAAAATGAGGAGAGATGGCCAAAGAAATAGAAGAGATGCTGGCTCTAGGAACCATTGTACCCTCAAAAAGCGCCTGGTGTTCTCCAGTCGTCTTAGTGCCAAAACCAGACGGCTCCACCAGGTTCTGTATGGACTTTCGGCAGCTGAATGCCATTTCAAGGTATGAAGCGTATCCAATGCCCAGAATTGATGAGCTCATAGAAAGACTGGGTTCAGCCACATACCTGAGTACCCTAGACTTGACAAAAGGTTATTGGCAGATTCCCCTCGAACCGGCTGACCAGTAGAAAACAGCGTTTGCCACACCCCAGGGCCTGTTCCAATTCACGGTTTTGCCCTTTGGGCTACATGGGGCTCCAGCTACTTTCGAGGCCCTAATGGATAAAATACTGAGACCACATGAACGATATGCGGCTGCATATCTAGATGACATTATAATTTTCAGTAAAACGTGGAATGAACATTTATTACATTTAACCCAAGTAATACAGGCGTTAAAAGAGGCAGGTTTACATATTAACCCAAAAAAATCGAAACCGGCAGCCCAAACCACAAAATATCTGGGGTATGAGGTTGGAGGTGGTATCGTAATCCCATTAATAGACAAAATTCAAGCCATCCAAAAGTTGAGAATGCCAGAAACAAGAAAAGAAATTCGAGCCTTTCTAGGGTTCATGGGGTACTACAGGAGGTTCCTGCCTCATTTCTCAACCATAGCAGCCCCCCTTACGGACGCTCTGAAAACAAACTGTCCTCTACAAATTGCCATTGAGGCAAAACAGGCTTTTCAAACGTTAATACAAATGATTTCCTCCAAACCCGTTCTACATTGTCCTGATTTTGCCAAAGAGTTCTATTTGCAAACAGATGCCTCAGGATGTGGATTGGGAGCAGTACTCTCACAGGGTACCGAACAAGACCTATGTCCTATAGCTTTCATCAGCAGGAAACTACTTCCACATGAGATCCCGTACTCTACTCTGGAAAAGAAATGCCTAGCAATCAAGTGGGCAGTAGAGACACTAAGGTATTACCTACTGGAAAGGCGGTTCACCCTCTTTACTGATCATGCTCCACTGAAGTGGTTGGCTGCACAGAAAGACTCCAACCACAGAGTCCTACGGTGGTTTTTGACTTTACAACCATACCACTTCATAACAGTTCACAAACCTGGAAGATATCAATTGGTGGCAGAGTATCTATCCAGAGCCATTGACATGCCCGAACGGCATGAGTCTTTGGGGGGAGTATGTAATGAGGAACCAATAGCGGCCAATACGGAACAATACCAGAGGGAGGGGGATGAGTCTATGATCACACCAGACCATATAATGACAAGTTTAAGAGAGACGCGGGAACAAGTAAAAGCCCAGACTACATGCCCCAGAAGGCCCCACCAATCAACTATCACACCGGACAATACAAATATAAGAGACACAAGAGAAAAGACACAAACTACATATCCCAGAATGCCCCAACGGATATATAATAAAAACAAAAGCCAGAAAATGGGAATAGAAATCAGAGAAGGAAGACGAAAAACCACGTTTCTATATAATGGGGGCTCCGGGCAGGCGGGGGTTAATTGCAAAGCTAACTCCGTGAAGTTGAAGCTGGGAAGAGGTAAATTAGCCTCAGGTGTAAGGAGGCCAGGGCTGAAAACGCCTAACGCTAATTACTGGGGAGGAGACTCACCGGGGTTAAAAGCATCAGAAAACAGCTCAACTGGTCTCTTGTTTCGCAGGAGTGGAAGGAGGCTGACAGAGTGGACTCGGAATGGTACGAGGACAGTACCCCATATCGGTGGGCGTATTAGAGAGAAAAAGGAAAACTCACCGGAGTGTACCGTACCGGACGTGTAGTCAAATCCGACTACACAGCAGATGAAGAGGCCTGAGTTCCAACGGCGGAAAAAGGAAAGTTTGGTTATTTACTGAAGTACAGCCAAGGCCAGTGTGGAACGACTGGCTCCGAGCACCGGCCGCAGAGCTTGAATAGAAAGGCTCTGAACCATTTGGAAGTGTTGAGTAAACGCTCGGGGCTGTATATTGCTGTTTTGAACAAAGAAAGGCTGCCATTCCTGGGTTCTCTGTATTTTGAACGGCATTCATTTGTGGACAAGCAATATTGCAATCCTTGACTTTTGTCTTTTGGTCAACCTGGAAGACCCTTTATTTTCTTTTTTGTTGCTATGAACGCTAAGTGAAGTTAATCGGATAAAGAGAAGTCCGGGTGCATAACCGTTTAACCTCTGGTGAGCTGTAAGAAATAAATACTATTGGGTAATTTACCATCTTGTCTCTGGCTCACTACTTTACAGGCTGCCACCCCAAGTACTAACCTACCCACAAAGGGCAACCAGACTAGCACTTTGATCCACCTGGAACTCCGACCTGCTTTTACCCCTCGCTACCACCGAGAGGTTTTAGGGCGGCCACCCCTAAGAATGACACATAAGCAAGCCGCTCAATAAGGACATAACTAAAAATCTACCTGAATCCAAACACATGCCAAGGCTGTCGTTCGCCAATCACCTAATCCACAACAGCACACACATGATGACTCCAGACACACTAACAAAGATTGGAACACAAACCAAAAAAGAAAACATGGCATGAACTGTGCAACATTGCTACCAACTGTGTGCCCCGCAGGACAGCAAAGCTATACTTAAACCACAGCATGATTGTTGGACAGACAAACAAGCATCCAACCAGAGTAAAACTACTTCCCAGGTGCGGTAAGTGAGGCACTGAGTGCCACTGCTCAGCACCTGAATCTTCTCAGAGCGGACACTATAGGTATGTTAAAGTACCATACAGCACTGCTAACAATAAAGATTAAAGATGGATAGGTTTGCTATTATATTGGCAACACAAAAACATCCACATACACTGGACAAACCATATACATGGGTTTAAGCAAACCCCAATCAATGAGCCTAGCAAAAACACCTAGAACTCCAGCAAGGAACTAAATAAGTTCCTCTACCACTATAACAACTCTCGCCAAGCAAGCTGAGAAGCCTGTATCCCCATACCAGCAAGCCTAAAAATCACTTTTTTCTAATTTAAGTTTAAATTTTTTAATGTTCTTGGTTAAATACTCAACATTTAACAAACGTATTCAAAATGATATTACATTAACGTACATTATTTTTTTTATTGATTAAAAAGGGTTACACATTTTTTTTTACAAAGGTTCTTACATCACATCATGTTATTCATCCCCTGTTAAGTCACAATGGAAGAGTGAACGAAAAGTCTTCTTATTGACATCAATTATATGAATGCCATTATTAGGGGGGAGTCTTAGATTCTTTGTAGGGTTTTGTGATATCAATGTTCTGTAGAAATTGTGTCACTGCAATAGTCTCCCTTGTCCTTTCTCCCTCCATTAGGCGATTCCACCAAATATCTTCATCATACTGATATAGGTCTTTGAACAGATGAATCATATGAATCGTTCTCTCTTTCTCCAAACCTTTACAGTTCAGAAGAAGGTGTCTGATGGTTTCCTTTTGGTCCATCATTTCGCAAAATCGGCATAAATTTGTACTTGATGTTCCTCTAATATTTCTTATTTCGTTTGTTACGATGATGTTCAAACAAGCTCTCATGAAAGTTTGTCGAGATTGTCTATTCGGAAATGTCCTCAGATAAGGTCTTATGTCATATTGATGAAACGTTGGCCATTGACTTATACGTAGCTGCCGTCTCTTGAGTTTTTATCCAATCCAACGTTTCTAATTTAGTTGTCACTTTTGTAAGGTTATTTATCAGTTCAGTTTCAAATGATCCTATCTCAGCTGTGGTGCAATTGATTTTCTGTAGCCATGGTTTTAATACTTTTCGGTTTGGATCATACAGTTTGTCATGAATAATATTAAACATAGTCGGTCGTTTGGGAAGAATCACTTTTCTCAAAAGCATCAGTCGATTTCTTTCAACAATGGCCTTTAGTGACGAGATACACAGTACCCTTCTAAATAAGACCATAGGTGTTGACGATGTTAAGTTCAACAGATGCCTCCAAAAGAAACTTTCAAGTTTCTGCCATAGACCATCTGGTAGATTTAGAAAAGCTTCTGCTCCATACACAAGTGTTGGTACAACCTTCATCCGATAGAATTGAATTATTGTTACCAGTGAGAATCTGCACAATTTTCTTTGCTTGAGCAGTCAATTTCTTTGTCTTGTCCCACAATTGTTTGTTTTCCAACGGTTCCCTTAAGTTCACTCCCTGAGGACGGCATGTAGGGGACGGTAAGGGGGGCAGACAGTTATCTGACAAGAGGGTTCTGGGTCGTCAGTAGATTAATGCGTTGGAATACTTTGTAGTAAAATGTTCGAATGTGAAACATTTATATCTATACTGTCTATTTCGGTCTTACCTCCATTGCAAGACTTTGTGATGGGGCATTCGGGTTCCAGCGGACTCCTATGTTCCAAGCCGTTGTTGGTATCCCCTCGATGGCGTTGTCTTCTAAGTCACCACCGGTCCTCGTCGGTGTTCTGTCGCATTGCTGTCGCGTGCCAGAGACTGCCTTGGACTGCCAATCTCTACTGCCAAACCCCGGGGCCCCTCCGCGGCTACAGGCGGGTTTTGTAGGCTAGCTCCTCCTCACAAACCAGCAGGCAGCGAAAACACTGAAAACAGACTTCAGGAAAGAGAGTAAAGCAGGGTCTGACTGCTGTGGACTGCCAAACTCCACCGTACATTAAAAGAAAAGAAGATGGAAAATAAAATCTCATATGGTCATTTTCATTTCATTGGTACGCAGGACATATTGTCAGTGTTTTTTTTGTCAACCTATTTACAAATGCATGAAATACCAATATGTTCTGAAAATCTGATTGTTTCTATAATCAGTGTGGTAGTCTCACCTCTAAAAATGCTCACCCATAATTTCTCTTCTGGTGACTGTTTGTAATATTCATAATATTTACCAAACAGTTTGTGCCATATTAATGTTAACTGTAGTCAGTCTATGAGCAAATGTCTTAGTGTCTCCCTGTGTCTGTTACAGAAACTACATAGCCTCAATTCTTTAGCACTCTTAGTTCTACTACCCAACACTTCCTTTTCTGGCCATAGGTTCATTCTCATTTTTAAGAACCCCTTCCAGATTTTTGGAGAGGGAACGCAATTTAAATATTTAGGTAGTACATTCAAGGCTCTGATTTCTTGGACAATTATGTCTTGAAATGCCTTGTATCTATAGCACTCTTGGATAGTATTAAATCAGTCTGCCCTGTAAAGTTTCTGCTTCGCCATCGTGGGTCTACTCATCGGCTTTTCCAAAGCTATATCCAATCCTGCTGCAGTCTCTAGCTCTCCTGTTCCCTCCCATGCCCTGAGCACGGCCTTAGCCTCTCATATCACTACTAAAACTCAGGACATCATGACCACCCTTTCTTCCTCTAGCTCCTCCTCCTCCACCTCCACCACTCCTGGTCCATCTGAGGCCCTCACTCCTCCTTCTTTCTCCTCCTTTCCCCTGTTCACCCCTGACAATGTTTTTAGACAAGTCCGATCTATGAAAGCCTCATCAAAGCAGGTTCCCCCTGTTCTTCCAAAACCATTAAGGACAACATTGGCACCCTGGCTCCTGCACTGGCTGATTTCTGCAACCACTCCTTTGCCACTGGAACTTTCCCGTCTCCCCTTAAGCCCTCTCTTGTGCACCCCCTTCTCAAGAGGCCCTCAGCCGATCCTTTTTGTCTGGCTTACTATCACCCAATCTCCATCACTTCTTTCCTGGACAAACTCCTGGAAAAGCTGGCCATCTCCCAGCTTCATCTACATACTGAATCTGTTGATTGCCTCCATGACCATCAGTCTGGCTTCAGACCTGCCAGAAGCACTGAAACTGCTCTCCCGAACATCCGTGAAGACTTTCTCTCCAATCTTGAATCTAAACTCCCTTCTGTCCTCATTCTCCTTGATCTATCCTCTGCTATTGACGCAATTAACCATGCCATCCTGCTCAATCATCTCCGGGACAACCTTAGTATTTCTCATCAGGCCCTGGCCTGGTTGACATCCTTTTTCACCGACTGGCCCTCTCAGGTTCAACTGGGGTCTTTCCTTTCGTCTATCTCTCTCTCTACTTCTAGTGTTCCCCAGGGGTCTAACCTCTCTCCCTGGATCTTCAACCACTACCTGGCACCTCTTGCCAACTGCATCGCTACTTTCTGCTCCAATGTTCAATGTTATGCGGATGACACTCAGCTCTCTTTCAGGCTCCCCTCAGCCACCTCTGCTTCTTCTCTCATACCAGACTGTCTGGCTGCAATGATCTCTGCTTTAATGTCAGTAAGACTGAGATCCTCCTCATTGGGACACCCGCTCCCTCGTTTCCCCTCTCTCTCTGGCCGCCCACTCTGGGTCCTCTTCCTGCTCCTTCCTGTGAGGCTAAGAATCTTCGACTCCAACCTCCCATTCTCTCCTCACATCTCTGATGTCTCTAAGAAGTCAAACTATCAGCTGCACCACCTCAGAGGTATTCTTCCTTTTCTCACTTTACCCCAGAAGCTCAATGGGGATCATTCCGAGGTTGGAGGTAAGGAATTACCGGCACCAGTAAGGGTGCCGATGCCGGTAATCCCTTACCTCCGTATTCCGAGGTCCCTTTGAGGGTCCTTCCTTACCTCCTGCTTTTAGCAGGAGTTAAGTACGGGTCCTACAAAGGTACTTCAGAGGTAATTACGGTACCGTAATTTACGGTGCCATAATTACCTCCTTCCCCATTCCCATTGAGCCCTATGGGGCAGAAATAGGAATGGGGAAGGGCAAAAGGTGAATGGGGAATTACCGGTCCCTCCAAACCTGGAATGGACCGGTAATTACGCCATTCACCATGCCGGATTTGGGACGGTTCCGGAGCCAACCATGGAGCTTATTACTCCATGGTTAGCTCCAAACCTGGAATGAGGCCCAATGTCTCTAGAGCTCTGGTCCTCTATTGGCTGGACTATTGCAACAGCCTCTTTCTATATCTTCCTGCCTCTTCACTTCACCTTTACAACTTATCCAGAACAGTATTGCTAGATTTGTCTTTGGCCTCAAGCCCAGGGATCGTATCTCTCTAGCTCTAAAATCTCTTCACTGGCTCCCCGTGGCTGCAAGGATCAAGTTCAAGACCCTCTGCATCATCCACAAGGCTTTCTGGGGTCTAGGGCCGCTCTACCTACAAATTTCTCTTCCAAAACATCTTCTTTCTCGAGCTCATTCATCTCCAACTCTCTGAGGGTCAGACATAGCTCTCAACTCACACGCTTTTGGCGGGTGTCACCCGCCTTGTAAAGAGCTGACTCACCTGCCAAGCCTCCTGCACGCCCATTCACTCCAATGAGCATCTCACCCGCCAAAAACAAAATCGGGTGATTTCACCCGCCTTTGCAACACAAATGGTTGAGAGCTATGGGGTCAGATGCTTCTCCAAGCAAAGATTTGGGGGCAGATCTGTCTCCTTGGCTGGGACCTCCATCTGGAACAGTATCCCTGCCTCTCTCAAACTTGAGCAGCACCACCTCTGGTTCTGGAAGCAACTCAAGACCTTCCTTTTTGCTTCTGCTTTCTCTCTCCCTCTCCCCTGCTGATGCACCTGTCTTCTCCGTGCACTGGTCACCTCATCACCCTCTGAACTCGGGCCCAGGCTCCTGCATTTCCAGTTGCCCTCTCACTGCCTGCGGGCTCCCCAGCCTAAGGGTCTTTATCTGCAACCCTACAGTCCCTTCTCTTTGCACTTATGAGCCCCCCGCTGGCTGGACTTGTGAGTTAGCAGCACTTCACCCTTCCCCTCCCCCTTTGGCACTTCTCCCCTTCCCTCTTCCCTGCACTTGCGCGATCTGATTGACACAAGGCCTAGTAAGATTGTTATTTTGTCCTCCCTTGTTATCCCCTCCTTGTCTTGTCGTGCC
This sequence comes from Ambystoma mexicanum, assembly GCF_040938575.1. Taxonomy (NCBI): domain Eukaryota; kingdom Metazoa; phylum Chordata; class Amphibia; order Caudata; family Ambystomatidae; genus Ambystoma; species Ambystoma mexicanum. The sequence goes on from NC_090923.1 coordinate 11,962,643, forward strand.
TAGAAACACTTGAGTACAGGAGCATTACAAATGCCACATCATATAATATCATATCATATATCTGCGATGTTTAGTGAGTTTAAGCTGATAGACCTCTGATAATCCCCCATCACGGTCCTCTAACATCTGTCGTAGAATCTGCAACATGATCACTTGTGGCCATAATGATCTTTCTAAAAAAAGACAGAAACTTCCATTTCACAGCCACAAGCAAAGAGGCTAATCCCAACTCATGACGATTATTGTGTATCGGGGTGCCTCTCGGTAGGCCCAATGTTCTTCTCCACAATTGTCCCTCCAATCTATTCCAAATCTCTGTACACAAACACCTTTCTCCTTCCACTCCATATGTCATAATAGGGACAACCTTGTGTTTATAGATGGTCAATAATGGCACATATGAAAAGCGACCAAGCTTTTTCTGGATTAGTAACCCTTGAGATATTGCTGTAGTTATTTTTAATTTCAAATCCTTTTTATAAGGGATTTCTGTCCCTGATGCATTCAGGAGACGGCCCAAATGTTGATACTCCAAGACCCTTTCCAGAACTATATTATCAACCTTTATCATCGTCATTTTTATTCTAGTGGTTTGTTTAGGGGCCAGGCACATTACCTTTGTTTTTGTAGCATTTCTTTTGAGCCCAATCTCTTGGCAGTAGGTGTCCAGCTCAAGTAGTTGTTTTTTAAGACCGACCGGCGTCCGGTCTATCAAGACCAAGACATCCACGTATATGAGCCATTGAATCACCTTTTACTACTGATGACAAACCATGCATGACTCACAAATAAGCAGGGGTGTGGAAGGCGTCCGAAAGAACACCATCACACAAAAAGCACACACACACACACAACGATTGCATGTCTCAAATAAATGTACCAATAAACATGGCACCATCTTCAAAACACACATCCCAAGTAGACACACATACAAATGTACACCAATCATTGCATGTCAACAAACTCTTCATCCATAATGCATGTCATCACACCCAAAATTCACTTCTCAGGACTACTACACACATGCATATAATTTGCTAAGCAGTACAGCTTAGCACCCACCTAAAAATCCTCATAAATTGTTTCAACTAATCTAAGACAACTAATGTTCTCGATGAACGTCACCCCGCAGCGCACAAATAGATAAAAAATAAATGCTAACATCTTTAAAAGCCCAGTTTTTGAGCCCATGAGTCCATGCTGCAGCTAGCAGCATCTGTCTTAGCCCAAATCTCCTCAAAATGTTAAACCAACAATGCAGTGCAACTCCTACACTCCAACACACACGCACCAACATTAACAAAGCACATACGATCAAAGCTCAATACAGTATGTATTCTCAAGGGCCCTATAATGCCACTATAGCAAGACCAATCACTATAAAGTAAAAAATCAGTTCCATACCCTCATAAATACATACATACATTACACGGCCCGCAGTAGCGGCCGTGTAGTTATGGTTAAGGTGCTAAACTCATAGGAAGAACACTTTTTGGGTGGCTTATAACGTGGCTCCCCATGGACAAATCCTCATCAAAAGTATATGGGCCACTCTGAATTTTTCTGGGAAGTTGGATAAGGTTTCGTGAAGGGGGGGCAAAGTTATAGGGGGGACACAAATTCTTTTTTTCCATAGACTGAATGGACAAAAATTTGCGCACGCATACAGTTGAAACCGTTGGATGGATTTTCATCAAATTTGTGGCAGGAGCAGCGGCTTGCTCCCAAAAGTGTGCTTTTGTAAATTTGGTGAAAATCCGTCCAGTACTTTCTTTAAAAAAAACAGCTAAAAAGTACATCTGAAAAAATGAGTGATATCGGGCTCTGCTCCGCGATCCCATTTCCTTGTTCGCTCCGCGGAAACAGTCTTATTGGGCCGAACTGTGGAATGCTTTCGGTGACCATTGGACACGCCCCATGGTTGGCTGGAGGGAAGCGTGATGTGCACCACGATTTTGGGTGCCACCTCCATGTTCTATATGTGGACAGTGCGGCATCGAAAGGGCCTGGAAAACATACTATACGCTATGTGGTGGGGGGAAGAAGGGGTTGAAAGGGTTGGGGAGTGAGAAGTGGTTCATCTGATACATATGATTAGGTGGAAGAAGATGATGGTGTGCCTGCCGTATTTGTGCGTACTGCGCCAATTTGCGGGTGCCTCCACAGACGACTAATGCACGCAGCCTTGGTTACGGCACGATAGCTTGTGCATGACCTCTTTCTGTGGTGACTGGTGGCAGGTGAATTGCAGAAGGTGAGTGCATTGCACATGACATGAACATTTTCACATTGTGTGTACTAGGGTGTGCTGGCTGTGGTAAGCTCGTACCCACTTTGATACAAGACTGGAGGCTTTGAACTATGAACTAGGAACTATGTGCCTTGGTTGTAAGTAGGTTTCACATTGTTCCCTTGTGTGTGTGGTTTGTCAGCATTGAATACATTGTTGGTTCCCTGGACGTGGTGATTATTAGCACATCGTACCGTTTTTAGACCATGGTTGAAGCTAATAGAGTGAACACTCATGCTGTGTGTCCCTGGGTGTAATGTTGAAATACTGTGTGCATAGAGGTGCATAGGGTTGACCTGCATATTTTATGGCCTTGGGTAGTATCCATTGCGTGGAGTGCTCAGTAGTGTACTCCACTATGAAGTACTCATTTTGTGCACTTCATAGAGTGCTGGGAGCAGGGTCAGTGTTGTGAAGATTTTGCTGTTCGGTTGACAGATACACTACACTATGTCAATGAAAGTGGTTAGGGGTCCTGGAGGCTGTGTTGTGTTTGTAAATTCTTCTAACTGTTGCATGTTTCCATGCATAGCTCTATTATATTGTGTAGGTTGGGTAGGAGTGCTGGTGGCTGCGGTACATTTGTGGATTGTGGTAGTTGGTCACATGCTCACACGCTTGGCTGCATTACGTTGCGGTGGGTGTGGCCAAGGTCTAGCCTCTTTGGTGCATGGCCAAAGGCTGTAGGTTGTAGCCCATGCACCCAAGAGCCTAGGCCTTGGCCACATCCACCATCGCCATGCATTTTTCACTCTGCCTCACTCAGAGGGTTGTGAGCTGTAAAGAAAGTTTGTGGAGCACATTTCAAACTTGGTATAGCACTAGAAGTTAGCTGACATGCGTAGATTGTTGGTCACATGAGTATGGTGAGTGTCACAACATCCTAAAGCTTTCGGTGTATGGCTGCCAATGCTGCAGTGAGGAGTCCTGCAGTGTGCCCACTGGCTGCACTGTTGGAATAGTGTCAGTACAGAATAGACTGGGGTTGAACTGCATCTATTATGTGCATGGTTACTGTCCTTTGAGCTGCTTACTGAGTGTTGCAGTGCCCTATGCACTATTGGTTCTATGCAGTTAATACAGTGCTGGGAGTAGGCACAATGTTGTGCAGATATTGTGGCTTGCTTGCCTGTGACACAATACTTTGGGAACGGAAGTGGGTAAGGGTTCCTGGGGGCTGTGGTAAGTTTGTGGATTATCCTAACTGTTAGATGTTACCATGCATCACTGTGTTATGGTGTGGGGGTTGGGTAGAAGTGGCGCTGGCTATGTTACGTTTGTGGATTGTGGTACCTGGCCACATGTTCGCATGAATGGCTGCATTATGTTGTGCTGGGTGTGGGCAAGGCCTAGACTTTGGGTGCATGGCCAAATTGCCGATGGGTGCCGCTCAGGATGATTGTGCATGAAGAAATGTTTTACAGGAGGTGCTTTGGAAGGACACGCGATGAGTGTTCAGCGCTAAAAATGCACTGATCTACAGAAATGATACTGTTAGATGCTGAGGTCTTGGATGTGCTTGATGCCTGCATGTGTGAACATTTCGCAGTATGCAATGAGGGAGCGCTGAAAAAAGAGCTGTGAAAAGGGATGAAGTACTGTCCCCGCTTTACTGTGGCATGGTCCTCGCTGTAGTTGGGAAAGCGCACAAGCCACATCCTGGCCTTTTGAGCATGGTGGCCATGGAAATGGAACTGCAGGGATTATGCAATTAGGTGATGAGGGTGTGGTTTACAGAAAGGGGCGGTACTATTTATTCACAAATCTGTGTGCAGTGAGGCTGGCAGAAATGGAGAGATGGAAAGTGCTCATCGTGGGTGATACCTTTTGTGCGAACTCTGCACAGGTATGCCGAGCAAAGAGGCATAGCCGCTAATTTCGGATTGAAGGAGTGGATGCTTTTTGGGGCAGTCTGTATGAGTTCAGTTTCGGGGGTATGGTTCAGTTTTGCAGACATGTGTCCTCTGTCGCTACAGTTTATTGTAATTGTTTATTAATTTATATTACGCGCCAGGCCCATGGGCATCTGGGCGCAGAGCAGGTTACAGAGTTACATATGAGATAAAATATAAACAGATATACAGGGTATATACAGTGTGCAGAAATATACAGGTGAGCATGTTTCAATGTACATATATACAGTAGATATATTAGTGTATCTTGTTTAGGTGAAGTCTGCAGAGAGAGGTGTCTCTGAACAGACCAGGGGTCAATGGTCAAGGGAGTGCAGGCACTTTTTGACGTTAGTCTTAAAGCAGTGGAAAGGAGATATGGCTCACAGCAAGTCCGAGGTGGGGTTCCATAGTTGCGCAGCCAGGTCTGGAAAGCTGGCGCCTCCTGTTTTTTTAAGCTTAAATTTGGGTAGTCTGAGACTGTTGGATTGTGCTACTCTGATGGGTCATGTAGAGGTGTGTTTTGTGGGGTATAGGGGAGTCTGGTTGGACAGACATTTGTGTGTAAGGTTGAGTGATTTAAGCTTGATTCTGTTGTTTATGGATAGCCACTTGATATCGTGTCTCACGTGAGAAATGTGTTGAGTTTTGGGTATTGTTCTGGACTGTCTGTAGTTTAATGGTGTTGCGTTTACTGGTGCCTAGATAAAGGGCATTGTAGTAATCCACTTTGGAGAGGATTAAGGCTCTTGCAATCATGGTCACGCTTGTTGTGGATAAACATGGTTTGCATGCATTAATCAGTTTACACATATAGTTGGTGGCAGATGATGTGGCGTTGATTTGTTTATTGAGGTTAAGAGCCGAGTCTAGGTAAAATCCTAGGGTCTTGACCCCCTTAGAGACTTTGATCTTAATTCCATCAATGATGTCGGATTTATACAGGATAGATAGATTGTTTTTTTGGGGACGCAGCGATTAAGAGCTCTGTATTTTCGTCGTTGAGACATAAACTGTGGATGGCCATCCATGTTTGTATGATCAGATACATTTTGTTGATCATGGCTACATCTTTGTCATAGTCGCCTAGGATAGGGATGAGAATCTGGGTGTCGTCTGCATAGTTGGTATATGAGACACCCAGATTGTCAAGTATGTCAGAAAGGGGCTTTTTAAATATATTGTACAAAGTAGGGGAGACGCAGAAACCATGTGGTACTCCACATGTGATAGGTACTGGGTCTGCTACAGAGGAGGGGGAGAAGACTCGCTTGGATCTGTTGTCCAAGAATGAGCTTATCCTGGTAGTGGCTTCCTTGGAGAAGTGGGCGGATGTTTTAAGGCGATTGCACAAGACCTTATGGTTGGCAAGGTCAAACGCAGTGGACAGGTCTAACAGGAGAAGGATGGAGGCTTCACCTTTGTCTTTCCGGTCGTCTAGTTGATTTCTCAGGTCTATAAGGGCTGTCTCGGCTCCATGTCTAGGCCTGAAGCCTGATTGGCGAGTTCCCAGTAGATTATTTATCTCCAGATAAGCTTGAATCTGGCGATAGGCTGCTTTGTCGAGGATTTTGAGAACAAAGGGTTCAGTTGTAATTGGCCTGCAGTTGGTGGGAATATTTGGGTCTAGGTTAGGTTTTTTTAGTAAGGGTAGTACCCATGCATCTTTGAGAGTGGTCGGTACTGAGCAGGATTTGAAGGGGGTGTTTATGAATGTGGATATGAACGGGGCTACGTTTTTTGCGGCCTCTTTAAAAACAGGCACCGAGCATGTGTCTACAAGGCATTTAGATGGTTTTAGAGAGGAGATTATTTTTTCAGTCTCAATAGTGGAGATTGATTTGAATTTAAATTGGTGATTAGGTCTGGTTTGTTTGGAGGAAGTTTCTTGCAGAATGGCCTCTTGAGTTTCTAAGGCGATCGTGTGTAGGGTAGCTTTTTCGGCATACATTTTTTCTTGGAGGAGTGTTATTTTGTTACAGAGGGCATTTTGGATGTCTGTGCACCAGAATTTATTTTTGATGCAGGAATCCTTGGGATCCTTGTCATTAAAGGTGTCTTTTTTTGTTTGAATGATTTCCCTTTTGTATTTAGTGGCCCGGGAGGTGAGAAGGAGCTTGTTCTGAGTTGTCGGGTTGTTTATCCATCTAGTTTTGGCAAGTGTTTTCTCGATGCGTAAGGCATTTAGGCTGGGAGTAAACCACGTGTTTAGGTGAGCTATAGGTTTTTATATGCTGACTTTAATTGGTGCAATGGTGTCTATAGCTGAGGTGATGGTATTATTGTACAGGTCCACCAGATCCGTAGGATTGGAGGGTAGGTTCTCTGGGTTGGTGATGGGTTGTAACATGGGTAGGTGGTTGGGGACTGTGATGTTTTTTCTGTTTCTAGTTAGGGCAGGAGGGTCCATGGATCTATCCGCATTGGTTTGAGGACTGTCTTGGATGGTGAATGAGATCAGGTCGTGATCTGTCCACGCGCATGGTTCGGAATTTGTTATGGATGATAAGCACATAATGGGCCTGATCACGACTTTGGCAGTAACGCCGGCGGTATTATCCCTACCGCCGAACTCCCCGGCGCTAATAGCGCCGGATCATTAGTTCAGCAGTAAGGTTAATCCCCATTCCCCATTGAGCCCATTCGGGAATGCCCCATTCCCCATTGGGTTCAATGGGGAATTTTCACGCTCTTACCGCCGGCGGAATTCCCGCTGGTGGTAATAGCGCAAATTTTCAGCGGATTTCCCCCCAGCTCAGAGCTGGAGCGAAATCCGCCGAAGTCCTGATTTAGCGGACCATTAAATCCGGCGGTAATAGCGCGACTGCCGGATTTAAGGGTTACCGCCAAAGGCGTGATGAGGCCCAATGTCTGAAATCCAAGGTACAACTTTTGCTACTGTTCATGTTGGTGTGGTACACTATGGAGCACTGCATTTGGATTACGCACCTTGTTCATCTGTGTTCCATCAACTCAAGAGGTTGATGAAAGCAGTGAAGCTTTTTTTCCCACTGTGAAAATCCTGTTCTCATCCAGACCACCAAGAAGTGTATGGGACTGTTCTAATGCAGTTTGTTCACAGCCAGAGGGCGGAAGGTGTTTCATCAATGGAAGCATGTCTATTACTTTGTGCAATGCTGCAATGTTCTTCTGCAACAATGATATCATTGATTCGCAAAATGTGGACTTTTTCCATGACAATGGCATTTCTTTGTCTAACATTGTCAATGATATTTAGTTGTACCATCTACAGCATGCGTTGAAGAGCTTATAATAAGAATGCGCAGAGGACAGAAAAATAACAATCTCTATAAAAAACACAAAAAGAGTGTTTCCTTAAAAGCATCTAAAAAACAAAAAAGCCTCTTTTCAGAGCCACCACTAAATAGGAAATCCACTACCCTGGTTGAAATGTATTCCGCCATGTCCGCACACAGCACGAATAGTCTGCGGACACTGCGTTACTTCCAGGATTACACATGCCACATCCAGCCATTTTGCAGAATGGCGCTAATGGAAATGGGTCTGTAGAGGCTAAGAGATTGTGCAATAAGGTTTCTGGGTGTGGTGTGAGCAAGAATGTGTTGGAATCATAACGTTTGTAAAACAGTCAGCAACGAAACATAGCACTGTATATATTCTTGCTAGAAGGTAATTGTAAGAGCTACTACAAAGGGTGGCCTGCGATTTGGACATGCATTGCAAATGAAAGCACTCGACTTCAACTCGCCCCCATAACCGTTGTGTTGCTTTATTCTTGCCTGTGAATAAAGCGACCCTCCACAGGTTGCTATTAACAGTACAATACTAAAGCAAATGTATATATGCAATGCCTGATGCAAAAATCCTAAACAGCATGTGCAGTGGCGCCGCCATTTGTCTGAATGTCTCAACACGGGTAACGGGTTCTTGTAGATATTTATCTGCAGCATATTATATGACATGTATCATGCCACAAAACTGCTATTTGTACATCTTCAAATATAGCAATGTGTGGATCGAAGGCAAAGTACCATCACTTGATGGCATGACATTAGCCGTATCTCTAGCATTTCATGGAGATGAGTACATTTTGACATATAGGAATGCTTTCCATAAGGAGAAATGCAGTTTCATTACCGAGGAGAAACAAGATAGTTATTCAGGCAGCTGCACGCGGCCACAGTACTTTTGCAACCGGCACTGATATTCTTTGAGATCTGAAGACTCTGATGTTTACTTAGTTGTCCTTACATTTAACTGTCTGTGAGTTAGCAAGCAGCAACAGTGCTGACATTTTACAGACTGACTATGGACTGTCACACATGCAGTGTGTGCAATCTTTTCTGCAACTGTACAAACCGCAACCGACACCTTGCCACTTTACCTCACGGTGCTCAGTGCAGAGACGGTGTGTAAGTTTCACGGGTCATGGAAGGGCAAGCAGCTCATCAATCAAAGTAATGGGCCATTTAACATGCCCACCGTACACTGGAGAATGCTGATCATTGCTCCCAAAGGCACACAGGCAGCCAGGTGTGATGCAGCCATAAATCGGTAGCTTTGCAAAATGAAATCCATAGGAGGCATGACTGCTTGAAATGCTGTAGCCTGCTGCATGAATCAGTAGGGTTGGTGACGGGGCGGCATTACCAGGAGACAGAGGATGATATACGCATAAGTATAGCTGTGCAACCGAGACGCATCTGCTTCCACGACTTATTAAACGTGTATTAGAAGATGCGGACATGAGGCCAGTACTGTAGTCCTACAGACACTTACATTGTGTTGGACATATTCTGGGCAGGTGCACTCTCACTAGGAAGCCTCAATTTTTGCTTACCTGCAGGCATCTCGGACAGTACTGTATGCTACAGAGTCACAATGCAATTACAACACCAAAGCAACAGCTATGCACACACTGACAAACAGTTTACATGTACATGTTTAATTTGTAAGAAACATCGCCACTATTGGGAAAGGGTAGGTGTAGTACATGCTCAGGGGAATTAGGGATTTCACCAACTTCGTCATGAGGGGTGGCAAGGATTCAGGTCTCGTCGTAACGTCTGTGCTCACAGGGATTTCATTGGGGATGGTGGGCTGGCAACTGCGGAAGGGGTACACGTGAAGGTGGGCCAGTGGTCTTTCATGTTTCCGATGATACATTCTTCTTGTACCACATCTTTGAAGGTGGCTAAATTGTTTATCAATTGTTCAATTTTCACATCCAGGCTGTCTATGTTGCTTTTTACAGTGTCTCATTCATTTCGTGTGGCTATAGGCTGTTGCGGAAGAGGTGCTGCTTCTGATGCATTCCCTCAATGTAAAGTATGTCCTGTTACACACAAACATATCTGTGAAGTGTACATAAAGCAATACATAATAACTATATTACTTTTTAGACTATGCTGCTTGCCAATGTAGTTAGTATTGTTACTCATTTAGTGAAGAGGAATGTTCTCTTCCAGCCATTCTAGGGTGCTTGGCATTGCTGCATAAAAAAACATGGGGCCTCGTTACGGGTGACCCGGTCGGGGAATAACGATGCCGGTAAATCCACCGCCACCATTGTTTCCGGACCGGGTGATCTCGAGTTCTTCAGGTGGGAGGTGTCATTCCCTCCAGGTCTGACCTGGCGGGTTTAACACCTCCCGCCTGCAGGTGGACGTGGAAACACCGGCAGCATCACGAGATGGTGCTGATGTTTCCACTTCCCCATTCCCATTGAGTCCTATGCGACTTGAGTCCTTTGGTCTGTTTGTTTCATAAATACAGAGTTTGCATACTTACTTCCCCTTGCAAAGTACATACATGGTGTTATTTGTAAGTTTATTCACTTTGCTGAATCATAGCACTATGTAAGAGAAACTGTGCTGTTTCCAGCAGTTTGAATGCTAGCCGCTATATGCAAACAGATGTACAGTTTGGTTACTGTGCCCATCGGTATGGAGACATCCATTTCATATGCTGTATGGTACATCTACACAAACTAATGGTATCCTGGTATAAACCTATGAAATTCAATGAAAACACTTTGTTAAAGGGACGTTATGGTTCAGTTGCCGTAATAGAAACCTATCAAATTCAGTGGAAAAACTTTGTTGGAGGGACGTTAAAGCTAATTTGGACTAACAACAATGTATCCATGTTATGGTTTCAAGTAAAACCGAAAAACCCTAGAAATTCGCTAGTTTCATGGACGATCTCCCAATCAACCCGGACATCGTCCTTCTCAAGCTCTTTGTTCATCCTCCTCCAACTCCCTCAGGGTTAGTACCTTCTCCAAGCAATGAGTTGGTGGTAGATCTCTTTCTTCTGCTGGGGCCTCCCTCTGGAACAGTCTCCCTGCCTCTCTGAAACTTGAGGGGAACCATCTCTGGTTCCGGAGGCACCTCAAGACCTTCCTCTTTGCTTCTGCTTTCTCTCCTCCTCCTCCACCCCTGCTGCTCTCCTGGCCAAAACTGAAACTGCACTGGTTACCTGGCTCTGATCTCGGGCCCAGGATGCCTCCCCGCCAATTGCACACCTGCACTGCTCCCCTGGCAACTATTGCACTTGGGGACTGTTTCTGTATCCCAAAAGACTCCTACCAGCACTTGACACCTGATGTCTGCACTTTTTTATTTATTTTACCGTTTGTTCTATTTAGTGCACTGCCCCCTCACCTCTTCCCCCCTGCACTTTTCTCCTTCCTTCCTCCCCTGCACTTGCGCGATCTCAGTGTGACCTGGCCTAGTAAGATGGTTGTCTGTCTTACCTCTGTTACCCCTCCCTTGCCTCGTCGCACTTGTACGTACCTGAGTATTGAGTGGGTAATGCAGGGTAAGTGGCAGGCACCCTCTAGGTAATTCCCGTCTTGAAGAAACCCTCCTTGAACCCATCTGTTTTATCTAATTTCCTCCCCATCTCACTCCTGCCTCTCTTATTTAAACTTTTAGAGTCACTGGTGTCACCTCTGCTTTCTACATTTCTTGAATCTTTCAATCTTCTGGACTCTGCTCAGTCTGGATTTCGACCAGGCAGGGGCACTGAGAGCGTACTGGTCGCGGTCCGGGATTACATGGCCAGACTGGTGGATGCAGTGGAGCGGCAGCTCTGATCTTGTTAGATCACTCAGCAGCTTTTGATACGGTCGACCACTCCATTCTGCTATCCTGCCTTGCCCAGTTAGGCATAGCAGGTCAAGTACTGGCCTGGCTCATGTCATTCCTGGCTGATTGTGCACAGACCTTCTCAATGCCCCCCTTTCTCTATGCTCCTTGTCATCGCAGTTGTGTAGAGCCACAACGCTCCTCCATATATCCAATCTTGTTTAACATCTATATTTGGGCCCTTGTATGTTTGATCTGCTCCGTCAGTGTCAGATGCTACTCATACGCCGACGATACTCAGATCCTGATCCGATTAGATCTCGATCAAGCTGAGCTGTTGTCGTGCCTGCGGGAGTGTCTGACAGCCGTGTGAGAGTGGATGAACTGCAATTGGCTCAAATTGAATCGCGACAAAACTGTGGTGGTGGTTGTGGGTTGTCCTCCTAATCCCACGCTCTGGGTGTCCTCCTTCTGGCCCTCTGGCATCTCTGGGCCCTCTCCCTGTATCGGGCGGCAAAGTGAAAAATCTGCAGGTGATCCTCTCAGCATCACTATCTATGGACAAACAATCTGCCAGGCTGGCCATTTCCAGCAAAACATTCTAAAGAAGGTTCTTCCCATGATTCCTTCCCCACTGTGCCCACCAGTAGTGGCAGCCATGGTGATATTGCGGCTCGACTACTGCAACTCCCTTTATTTGGCTCAACCAAAAGTCCTGATTCAACAGTTGCAACAACTGCAGAATCTAGTTGCACGTGTGGCAACTGGCACGCCTTTTGGAGCACACATTTCTCTGTACTCTCCATTGGCTTCCAGTGGCCCAACGGGTCGGATTTGAGGCTCTGTGCATAGTTCATCGCACCCTCAAGATCAGGGTGCTGAATTTCTCCAAGCTAAGTTCACCCACTACCAGCCTAGCCTCAACCTGCGTTCTGCTTTGGCCGATCAATTGGTGGTTCCTAGGTACAAACAGGCATGGATTGGTGTCCGGGCATTTTCTATTGCCACTGCAGCTCTATAGAACGACCTTCCGCTATTCATTAAGAAAACATCTAACTATTTAGCCTTTAGAAGGGCCATTAAAATGTACCTGATTTAGGCTGAGCTATGCTGTGCCTGGCTGCTGCTTCCCTCCTTTAACGCCAAGATACCCTTGGGTGACCGTGCGCTTAAGAAGTATTATTGAAATAACATAACAGAACCCTGTTCATAAGCATTTGTAAAATAGTTGCAAATGTACTCTACAAAATATATGCATACCTGTAGTTTTTGTTGATGGATGCAGATGTGGATGAATCTGGAAGCAGAAATCTTGGAGAGTTTTACAGTACTTTCTGATGCAGGTGCTTTGGAATAACAGGAGACCTGTATTCTGAGCAATGAACAGTACATCTAAAGTGTTGAACTGTGATGACAGAGTTAGATGTAGAGTTCTTGGATGTGATTGGTGGATGGCTGTGTGACTGCTTAACAGTAGCCAATGAGGGAGTGCTGCAAAGAGTGAAGTCGAAAGGGAAGAGGGGCTGCCCCTGTGTTACGGGGTCTGCAGACACTGCGGTGGTCTGTGGACAGGCATGCTACATCTGGGTCTTTTCAGCATGCCTGTCATGGAAATGGGACTGTGTGGATTAGCCAATCAGGTGCTGACGTTGTGATTCATAGGGAGAGAGGGTTATACTTTTTTTCATTGTTGTGTGCAGTGAAGATGGCAGAGGTGCAGAATGTTAGACTGTTGGTGGTTGGTGATTTATTTGCAAATGTTTTGGAGAGGTTTACCAAGTCAAGAGGTGTTGCTGCCAATTTTGGTTTTGAAGGAGTGGAGGCAGTGTGCCTGGCTGCAATTTGCAAGCAGTACTTGCAGTTTGTAAAGATATGGCCTGATATAGTAATGCTGCATTGTGGTGCACTGCATTTGGGATACATCAGTGCTCCCAGTTTGCTGAGTGCACTCACAGGGTTGGTGAAGGCACTGATGCTGCTTTTTCCCAGTGCAAAGGTGGTTTTATCATACATACCACCTAGAACAGTATGGAACAACCTCAATGTCCTCTGTCCCCAGCAAGATGCCGGAAGGTGTCTTGTAAACAGAGGCATGTCTGCATTTTTGTTTAGTGCTGGGATGTTCTCCTTTGACAATGGGAACATTAATTATCTTAAAGTGAACTTTTTCACTGCAGATGGCATTTCTTTGTCCACCATTGGAAATTTAATTGTGTTCTACAATCTAAGGGATGCTTTGAAGAGGTTCATTTAAGATTGTAAGGAGGAGAAGAAGAGAAACCCCCAAAAATGAAAAACAAAAAACAAAAGGTGTTTATTTACAAGCACCTTTCAAAAAATAAAGGCTCTTTTCAGAGCGACAACTGAAGAGAAAATATCCTACCTTGGTTTAAATTTGTTTCCTCGTCCCCTTGAATTGGTCGATATGTCGCGGACACGGGGCCTCATTAGGACCCAGGCGGTAAGGGGTTTACGGCGGCGTAAACAGCGCCGACCCTTACCGCCTGATTCCGAGGTCCCTTAGCGCCATGGAGGATTTAACACCTGCTTTTAGCAGGTGTTAAAATCCATGGCGCTAAGGGACCTTGTTGTTAATTACGCCACCGTAATTTACGGTGGCGTAATTAACGCCTTCCCTACTCCCATTATGCCCTATGAGGCAAAAATGGGAATGGGGAAGGGTAAATGGGGATTGGGGACTCACCGCCCCGCCAACCTCGGAATGGGGCGGTAAGTCCGCCAACCACCATGGCGTAAACGTAGTTTACGCCATGGTGGTAAAGGTACGACCCAGGCGGTAACTTACCGCCTGGGTCGTAATGAGGCCCACTGTGGTATTCCGCTGATCGCACGTGCCACATCCGTCACTTTTGTGGATGGTAGGCATGGAAATGGGACTTTGGAGGCCAGGGGATTGGTAAATAAGGTTTACTGGGGGTGCTGTGCAAGGAGAGACTATGGCAGAAGGTCTGTTTGCTGAGAGGAGTGCAGATGGCTATGGCTATTGCTGTGTCTTTCAGGAGGCAGAGTGTGTGGATTTTGGGGGGACTCATGGATACATTGGTTGCAGGTGTCTGCAGAGCACTGTGGAGCGGCAGGACATCTTGGATTTCAGCATCTTGATGTGCAGTGGTATGGAGTGCACAGCATGAAGTAGGTGGATGTGCTTCCCCTTTGTGCCACTTTGGTGACGCGCCGTCATTCAGCCATTATTATTGTTCATTGTGGAGGGAACAGTTTAGGCTATGTTACCGGATTCTTACTGCAATTTGCGATGAAGCAGGCACTTGGGAAAGTCATGGACATGTTTCCAAATGTCACGTAATTTGTTCTCGCGTTGCCCAGAGACAAATGTGGCTGCGCTCTTCATTTGGTCCATAAATGGAGAAAGCGAGGTGCAATATAAACAAAGCTGTTTGCACATATTTGGGAAATGTTTGCATGTCCTCCTTCCACAATGAAAACATTAATTTTTGGAGCAGAGATGGAGTCCACCTTACTGATGCTGGCAATCACCTTTTTTTGTGAAATAGCCAAAATGTATTGCAGCCCTTTTTGCAACTATAGTAAGCATTTTTGCAGTAAGCGTTGCCCACTTCAAACCTTCCAAAAACAAAGAAACAACACAAAAAGGCTCTTTTCAGAGCCACCTCTTTCTCCCAGAAAAGAGTGGAATGTTTTTGATGGTGCCACCGCCTGCATTTTTTTAAATATCTGCGGACTGCGGACTTAACAGACTGCGCGGGGGCCTGCACCATATTTGAACTGTGAAAGGTGGCTCTGAAAAGAGTCATTTTGTTTGTTTTATGGTGTTTTTTAAGACAACACCCAAGGAAGGGAGGGTAGGGAGGGTAGGGAAGGGGCACCAACCACAGAGATAAGAAGCGGCAGGTGGAGAGAGGATGATGTTGGATGGGCCTCACACTCATGCTCCCGGACCGTAGCCTCAAAAGCACTTTGAAATTGCTCCCCTCTACAGAGTACCACGTCGCAGTACATACACAATACAGTGACCCTTGAAAGGAAAGGGTCCTCTGCAGTGCGTATTGCCTGTGAGGCCGGTTCAGGGATCCGCTGTCCCACAGGAGTGTCCATTGCGGTGACATGAGCAGATGTGGAGGATGCTGCAGAGGAACTTAACCTGCTATCCTGAGGGGACAACTCTCAAAACTGCGGCTTTGTGGTTCAACCTCATGTGTCGCCGCATGGAGGTGGTGCCGTAGCTATACAGCCGAGCTGCACAACCCAGGCTTGCCGCGAATGAGTATGATATTGCACTAGTGCAGTGAACCTTGGCCGCACGCACATTGGCAACCCCCTCAGCGGTGGTAAACAGCCTCCACACCCAAGACTCACGGATTTCTACTACCTCATCCTCCTCCTCTTCTTCTTGATCCCCCTCTACATCACCACACCTGTTCCCCTCCCCAGGCCCTTGTAAAAGTGGTGGTGGGGGTGATGCTGAGGCAGAGACAGCAGCAGAATTAGACATGGATGCCATTATCCGAGTAAAAGTAGTCTGGAACAGGAACAAAGCAATCTGCAAAACAGCAGGAACACAGCAATCTGCCAAACAGCCAAACAGTAACCTGCAGCAGTGCTCAGTAGTCCTGGTTACCAGAAAGAGAATGAGGAGAAGCAGTGGGGTATGGCCTTTTATAGGGGTGCAGGGAAGTGCTCTGCCGACAGTTGTGTGCTCCGTGGACACTTCGAACACCAACCTGGGCTCATAAAGTTGCAAAAAGTCTCTAGATCTCCAGGGGCATGGTCTAGGACCTATGCAAGGGTGATGTTTCACCGTAAAACACCTTGGATTGCTCAACAAAGCACTTTTTCAGTGTCTGTGGGCCCGGTCATTATCCGTGCATAAGGAACGATGCTCAGCTTGGATATAGTCACATGGTGACATTGCAAACATCCGCAGGTAGGACGGCTGTCTGTAGGACACCTATTGTGTTGGGTGCAGTGTGCACAGGTGCCCAGGTGTCTGTAGTACAGGGCTGGGATCACCAATCTAATTAAAAGTGAGACACATGCAGGGGACAGATCCAGACAGGCATGCTGCAGGACAGGGCCGGGATCCCCAAACTAACTAAAAGGACAACACAACTTTATGGACAATGCGTACAGATGCAGTGTTCAGAGGGCACAGGGGATCAAATGTGAATGCTCCCAGCTGTCCATAGAAGAGGGTCAGGATCCCTGAACCAATAAAAATTGTGACACAACTTTATGGACCTTGTAGACAGGCTAGGTGTTCGGAGGGCACAGGGGATTAGTTGTGCATGCACCCAGGTGTCCGCCGGACATGGGTAGGGTCCCTGAACTACTTAAAAGTATGCCATGATGTTGTGAACATGTCCAGACAGACGCGATCCGCATGACACCTCCTTCTTAATTGCGGACATCCCGCACAGTTGCGAAGTCCTTAGGACACCACCATTTTCATTGCTGACATTCTGGACAGTTGAGTTGTTCTTAGGACACCTCCATTTTGATTACTGACAGGGCGGACAGTCGCGAGCTCCGCGGACCCGTAACAGGACTTTTCTTTGTTTTAAACACACACAGACACAGAGCAACAGTAAACACACACAAATGCATTAAGAGTTATCAAACATGTTCAATTAGTAAAGGGAAGGGTTAGCGGATTGGGTAACATACACAGGGGAATTAGGGTTTTGCAGAGGCTAGTTATCAGGGGAGGAAGGGATGGAGATCTCGTCATGGCATCTATGCCTACAGGGAATTTGTGGGGATGGTGGGCTGGGACAGGAGGAAGGGCTACAGGTACAGGTAAGGCATTCATACTTTATATTTCCCATTATATGCTTTGGTACAAATACTTTTAAGTCAGCAAAATAGTTGCTCAATTGGTCAATATTTGACCCCAGACTCATCAGTTAATTACCCACACTGTTTGGGTCTGTATGTGCCCATCCACGTGCAGAGCAGATGGTGCTTCTGGGTCATTCCCTTCATTTGCAGTATGTACTGTTGAAAAAAAAAAAAACATATTTCAGTTACATGTGAATCATAGTTCATAATGTTCCTACTTTTCAACTTGCACTGTGTACCATTAGAGTTATTATCGTCGCTCATTTAATCCTGAAGGAAAATGTCCTCAAGCCACTCCAGGGTGCTTACCATTTCTCTGTAAAAAAATAATGCTTTTTACCAGTCATGTACACAGAAGAAACTCCACACTTACAAGAAGAAATATAGTGTACATACTACTGTTTCAAAGGTTGTCTTCCTAGTACGTTGCAGTTGTTTGTAACAGTTGCTTGTCAGTGTGTATAGAAAGCAGCACTGTAGTAATATTGTTGGATGCACAGGTTATTTGTTCTGTTTGGTGCATTCCATTATGTTGGACAACCTATGTAATTGCATTGCTGCTTGTATAAGAAGAGAGTTTGAAGACTTAATTCACTTTTCATTGTAGTATACATATCTGTTGCCTTTCAACATGTTCTGTTTGTCAGCTGCATGCTACAACAATGTAAGGTAACCCCGGTGCTTTGGGCAGTGTGGATGCTGCCCGACGTCCACGGACAGCACGCATAGTGCACGTACTCTGTGGCTACCATGTTGGGCCAGTGGGGTCAGTATGTTGTATGGCACATGCACACAAATTAAGGGTATCCTGGTAAAAACCAGAGAAACTCAGTGAAAAAACTTTGTTAACGGGACGTTATGGTTAAGTTGCACTAATAAAAACCTATGAAATTCAGTGAAAAACATTGTTAAAGGGACTTTATGGTTAAGTTGCGCTAATAAAACCTATTAAATTCAATGAAAAAACTTTGCTAAACAGTAGTTATGGTTACTTTGCACTAATAAAAACCTATCAAAACCAGTGGAAAAAGTCTGTTAAATGGATATTATGGTTACAAGTAAAATTGAAAGCCCCCAGAAATTTGCCAGTTATGGTAAACTAAGCAACCATAACTCACGCCACCACCGTACACTGCTGAGACTAACACCCATGACATCACAAATGTCATTGATGACATCACTGATGACATCACATATCTGGCCCCTTTTATTTGTTCACCAACTTAAGTACGCCAGGTGGTTTTATTCACTGACAGTAAGAAACTGAAAATGTAAGGGATGCACTTGTGGATATGATTGGCACGTTACACCGCAATCCAACCATCTTAAGAATTGGCCAGCAGGGTATAAGGGTATGCCAGATTGGAACTCCCTGACTTTTCCCACCCAAATTGCAGTGCCTAATTGTAAAGACTGGAGGGGGGAGTCTGTACTCCTGCTCTCTATATGGCAGAGGAGAGGCACAGAGCACCCCAGCCAAGATTCTCTATGCGCAATGGACGAGCAATCAAAGGCTTCAGCTCTCAGGAGGTGATGCGGGCTGGTTCTTAAGTACAGTGAAGTCCCCAAGCACCCACGAAGGAATGTCCACACACTATGTTAGTGAAAACACAGCTCTTTATATAAATAAGGTTCACGTTATGTACACAATCATAATAACACATATTGTACGCTGGTAATACTGTAATGGCAAATATATACAAGTCTACGTGGTACCACTCTTAAATATCGATTCCCTTGAAATGAATCAACTGCTAACAGTTCAAATGGCATACGAATCAGATGACAAGATGAACCACGATAGACACAGAAAGAACGAAAGGTTAAATTAAGCAATGGCAGAATACTGACTCCCATCTACCTAGAGACAGTTCTGTGCGAGGATCCCCCCATCTGGGTAATCTGTAAATAAAAGCGTATTGACAAACCCAGTCCAGTTATGCTTAATATAGTCTCTGGTCTTCCTAACAGTTCTGCATCCCCAATGTACCTTGTTGTTGTAGAGTTCTTCTACAGGGAATGGATGGGCCCTTCTTGAGTGCACTCCCTTTAAGGCAGGAGGCACAGGTCTTCAAATTTCCGGCGATGAAGAAAAGGTGAACGTTGTTGTTGAGGTAGCAGCTTCGGTCCTTGCGGTGTTCAATGATGAACAGTGAAAATGTCCTGTCACAGATGAGGCGTTGAGTCCTCGGCGTCTGGCGATGGCGATCGGGATGTGACCACGGCTTGCGACTGGGTCTTCTCTGGCTTCTTTGAGATCTTTGGGTGGCAGGAAACCCACCAGTGGAATCTCCTCGGTTGTTGGCGACCTTGACTTTCTCCGACTGGAGGAACACGGTCAGCGGTGATGAACAAGGGAGTCCTTGAATCAAAGTGTTCTTAGGCAAATAGAGCACAGCGGCTCTGGTCGACGAGGTCACAGCGATACCTCTTGGATCTTGGTCGATGGTGGACGGCTGTCCAGTGCTTCTCCTCATTCTCGTCGGCGGTTCCCGTCTCTGGTTGACAGTCTTTTGTAGGCTGGCTTCCAGGGTGCTTCGGCGAAGATTAGCAGTGCACAATGTTCCCTCGTAACTCCGGAAGAGGTCTCCTTACTAGGTCCTCTCTTCGATCAGATCTTGGAGACACAACAGCTTTCAGATCGATGAAGTAGAGCAACAGCAATTCTTCTCTTCCAGCAGGACTTCAAAATTAAGCATCAGTTTCAATGTCAGTTTCAACTTCAGCTTCTGAACGATTTCTAGCAGTGAGAGGTCCCCAGATATACCATTTGGTCTCTCATTCATTCTGCTGGGTCACACTCAGGCAACTAATCACTCAGAAGGGCATTCATGCAGGCAGGCAGCCAATCAGGTGCATAGTGCATTCAGACCATTCACTTCTTTCCAGACACTCACAACAAGTAATGTGTACTAGGCCAAGTACCCAGCCATTCAACATTCCACACTGCATTCATACCAGTTTCAGGCAGGGCTGGCTAATGCGTATTTGTCACACTTTCACCCAGGTCCCACCCCACGGGCCTACCCACAACATACAGTCATTGAGAAGGCTCCAGCCAGTCTGGCCTGGACTTCCCCACACTACCATATATGGAACTTCCACCCAAAAGCCAGTCAGGGGGAATGGACAGAGACAGGACTTCCTGGGACTTCGGGAAAACAAGGTAACAGGCGATGGACGGAAATAGGCCACAGGGGCCATCTTGTCTCCATCAGGAATCAAAGGATTCCAATGACAGGGCCGGGCATCCCATGACGCCGGTCAGTTCAGCACGGAGCTGCCACCAGTCCATACCCTGCTCTGTGGGCCACACACAGGTGCCCATAAACATACACTAGGAGTACATGGTTGTCCTCCCACCCCTGGGTGCCTTAAGGGTATCCCAAGGGTCTGTTCACTAAACCAGAAAGTGAGAGCTGCACCACCAGGAGTTCCACGTGAACTCCTGCGTGGAAAACACTACAGAACATATGATAAAATGCAATAAAGGACAAAGATACAGAGGCCCTGTCCCTCTGATGCATTTCCAGTATCATAGTCGCCCCACCCAGATTGAGGTTAGGGCATCGAATCTCCCACAAGAATGACACCCTCATCCAGATGGTCAACATACCTTCTAGAAAGGCCATCTGCATTATCGTGACTCTTCCCTGGTCTGTACTCTATGGTGAAGTCTAGCCCTTGCAGGCTAATGGACCACCTAAGCAATTTGGGGTTTTCTCCCTTCATCTGCATAAGCAACTTCAAGGGCTTATGATCAGTTTGGACCTTGAAGGTAGACCGAGTAAGGTAGGGTCTAAAATGCCTAAGGTTCCAAACTATACTAAAACATTCCTTTTCAACAGTAGCCCACCTACGTTCTCTACCCTTCAGTTGACTACTGATGAATATGATCGGATGTTCTCTTCCTTTGTCCTCTAACTGGGACAAGACAGCTCCAATTCCAGTGTAGCAGACGTCCGTTTGAACTATAAAAGGCTTGCTGTAGTCAGGCGCATACAACACGGGTGCCCTACACAGACATTCCTTCAAGCCAGTGAAGGCCCTCTGACAGACCGTCTTCAGTCCAGTTAACCTTCCTCGGTTGTTTGGGTGAAGTCACAGCTGTCAGGGCTGCAGCTATAGTTCCATAGTCTTCCATGAAGTTGCGATAATACTCAGTGAGTCCCAAAAAAAGCTCTCACCTGGTATTGAGTAATGGGAGTCTTCCAGTCATGTACATCCTGTACTTTACTGGGGGAGAGGTAGGATTTGACCCCCTCCTACCTCATGACCAAGATATGTGACTTCCCCTGAGCTATCTGGCACCTGGTGGCCTTGATAGTGAGGTTAGCCTTTCTCAAGGCCTGCAATCACCTATCCAGATGTGTCTAATGCTCTTCCCAGGTGGAACTGTAGATGGCAATGTTGTCTAAAAAGGCCACAAAAAATGCCTGCAGTCCACTGGGCACGTGATTGACCAATCTCTGGAAGGTGGCAGGGGCATTCTTCAACCTAAAAGGCATGACTCTAAACTGGTAGAGTCCCTCAGGTGTTGAGGATGCTGTATTTTCCTTGGCATGGTCCATCAGAGCTATTTGCCAATAGCCCGAGTTAAGGTCGAAGGTGCTTACAAATTTGGCAGCACCTATGGTTTCCACAAGCTCATCAGCCCTGAGCAGTGGGTGCGCGTCAGATTTGGTGACGGTATTGACTCCTCAGTAGTCCACACAGAACCTCCAATCCTTGGTACCTGCCTGGGAACTTGCCTTGGGGACAAGGTCCACGGGACTGGACCAGGGACTGGTTGAGGGTTCAATAAAACCCAGATCCAACATCTTGGCAACCTCAGCCTGGATGTGGCCCTTAACGGTATCTGACATATGGTAGCACCGGCTTTTGACAGGCACACTGTCACCAGTGTCAATTTTGTGCCACCACCACGGCATAAGGCCTGGCGTCAGTGAGAACAAAGAGGCATATTGCTGGAGCAAAACCCTGCAGGCCCTCGGCTGCTCTGTTGTCAAATCGGGAGAAAGATGCACTCCCTCCACTGAGCCATCCTGAGGTTTGATATGCAGCAAATCGGAAAGGCGCTCACTCTCGTCTTCTTCCTGCTCAGAAGCGAGTAGGAGACACGAGACTTCTGCTCCCCTGTGGAAAGGCTTGAGCCTGTTGACATGGAATACCTGAGGGGCTACCCCAGGGACTCCCAAGTCAACCAGATAATTGACTTCGTCCATCTTGGAGATAATCCTGAAGGGTCCAGTCTACTTGTCAGCCAAAGCCCAAGGCTTGGTAGGCTCTATCAGAAGGACCTCCTGTCCTGGAGTCTAATCCACTTGCAAAGTTTTAAGCTCATGCCAGTACTTACTCAATTCCTGGCTGGGCTTGAGATTCGCTGTCGCCTGTCCCATCATAGTTTACGCCATGGTGGTAAAGTCACGGCCCAGGCGGTAACTTACCGCCTGGGTCGTAATGAGGCCCATAGCCTCAGGGTACCTGGTGGCATGATCTACCAAGACCAGGGTGAACCGATGTCCACCTGAAGTGGGAGGATCAAGGGGACCGACAATGTCGATGCCCACCCTCTCAAATGGTGCACCCACTACTGGCAACGGATGTAGTGGCGCAATAACACTGCTTCCAGTCTTACCAGACAACTGACAAGTAGGGCAGTTCTTGCAGTGGGACTCCACTTCTACTCCCATCCAGGGCCAGCAAAAATGGGCAGAGAGCCTTTGCTTAATCTTCTTTGTACCAAGATGAACAGCCAATGGCACCTCATGTGCCAACTACAGTAGGAAGGGCCTGTAAACCTGGGGTACCAGCAACCTCTTGAGGGCACCAGGTTCAGGTTTAGTGGACTCACTAACAAGGAGCTCACCCTCCCAATAAATCTGGAACGTCCTAGGCACTACTCCCTGTGCCTGAGACAGGGCCTGTTTCCTCAGACCCTTGAGAGAGTGGCACTCCCTCTGACCCTTAAAGAAGTCTGCCCAGGAGGGTCCTCCTTCAGCTAACAAGCATTGAAGGACAGGGTGATCCTCCGGGTTGAGAACCTCTCCCACAGGAGAGTCTTCTGGCTCTTCTCCTACCGGAGGTGGGCTCAGGTTTACCCCTGGACTCAGCCCGTCCGGAGCATGAGTCCCAGCGGATGCTGCAGCAGCAGCAGGAAGAGCAGATGTCCCCTCCAGAGAGGCGGCCTTCTTACCCTTCCATTTTCTTTGTGTCTTTGGTTTCCCCGTCGGTGTGGGTACCGGGCTCACAGGCAGACCCTGTGTGACCTGTGATCGGGTGACCACCACAGCAGCCATGGGTAGACCATCCACGATCATCCCCAATTCTACCAAATCGTTGCATAACAAAATGTTAGCAGGCACATTGTCCTGAACCAGGACAGGAAGCTTTGCTGTCTTGTATCCAATCATGATGTTGACTAAAGCTACAGGCAATAATTTGGGAGGCCCAACAGATAACCTGGTGGTTCTCAGAGGAGCCCCTTCAAAGTCCTCTGGCTTGTCAGGGTCCTGTCCACCACTGCCGTGTTTGCCCCAGTGCTTCTCAAACAAGCAGAAGGCTGGCCATTCAAGAGGACACTTCTCAAAAACCTACGGGTGTTCTGTGGGATTGTAGCCAGTACTTCTGCGTTCTCGTCCCATGCCCCAAGGGACACTAGGGAAATTTCTACGGGAGCACCGAATGTGATCCCGATAGAGGAGGGGAGGACAGTGGCCTCCACCTCAGGTACGGAGTAGGGGTAGGTCAGGCTGACAGCCTGGACTCCAAGTGCCTTGCCTTACACTTGGGGTCACCCCTTTTGTGATCCAGAGCCCCACAATTCCAACAAGTGCCGTTAGTGTGGGGTAAGGTACTGGAACCACTGGGACCCTGCTTTTCAGCAGGCAGACCACTACTCTTACTCCCACCCACAAAAGACTTAACCCCACTAGATTGCTGGGTCTTAGGAGAGGAAGGTTTTGGTTTACTCAACTGTGAATGTGTTTGGGACTCCTCAGCCTTCTGAGAGGTCCCCTTTTCTTTTTCTGTGTTCTTCCCACTGGAGTCCTTAGAGGACACCCGGTGGGAGAACCACTGCTTAGCTAGGCTGGCCAATTTAAAGGGATCCAAAATGTTCTGGTCAGCAACATACTGATGCAGCTCTGGTGAACATGCTTCCAAAAAATGCACCAAAAAAAAGGTGGACAATTCAACAAACGTTTTCACTTTGTAACCATCAATCCACCCCATCATGTTCCTTTGTGCAGCACTCACCCAGTCAACCCAAGACACATTCTCTTGTTTCTTAAATTCCCTGAACCTTTTAAGGTATTGGGTCGGTGTCTTGCCAAACTTGGCAATCAAAGTAGACTTCATGCACTCATACTGACCCCTTTCTTCCACACTAAGTTTCAGAATACAGTCACATCCAGTCTGAGGCACTCTGCTTAACAAACACTTAGCCCCATCTCTTTTATCAACATTGTGAATTTCGAAGCTATTTCAAATGCTTCAATCCACTGGAGGATATCAGAACCCTTCGCATACACACCAACCAAACCTTTCATAAACGTTACTGCTGGGGACCTGACACACGCAACTGGTTTCGCTGAAGTCTCCACTCTAGCTTTCTCTAGCTGGATTCGCTGACATTCAGTGTCCTTGTTCTTGAGTTCAAGATCCCTATTCTTGAGCTCCAGATCTCTATCCTTGAGTTCTAGATCGCTAGCTTTGAGTATCACTTGCTGAGTCAACTCCTCTTTCTTAAGTTTAGCTTCTGTTTCCAACTTCTTGTATTCAAAGGCTAATTTCATTCTTAATAACTCTAGTTCCAGGGTACTCCCTGAAGAAACAGTGCTGGGGTTCGGAATGGAGGCAGTAAGAACAGCAGCATTCCCAGAAACAGATTCAGTAACAACCCCAGGGGTGTGATCCTCATTGATTACATCCCCCCTTGAAGAGCTTCACAATCGGTCTGGTGGTCCACCAGGGCAGCTATCAGCTCAGCCCTAGACTTATCCTCAAAGTCTAACTCCCTGCCTTCACAAGCACTCTGGAGAGCCTCTAAGCTCATCCGGGTCAATTTACCATTTGCAATAGATTGCATTGTTTGTAATGTAGCTGTCGTGTACACGACTAAACCTCCATTCAATAAAGTGTAGATATTTTCCTAAAACCATAAGCATCCCACCGCTGCCACCAGTGTAATGGACCGGAGGGGGGTGTCTGTACTCCTGCTCTCTATATGGCAGAGGGGAGGCACAGAGGACCCCAGCCAAGATTCTCTATGCAGTAGCAATGATGAGCAATCAAAGGCTTCAGCTCTCGGGAGGTGATGCAGGCTGGTTCTCAAGTACAGTGTAGTCCCCAAGCACCCACAAAAGAATGCCCACACACTATGTTAGTGAAAACACAGCTCTTCATATAAATAAGGTTCACGGTATGTACACTATCACAATAACACACTATGGGCCTCATCACGAGTTGGGCAGTAACGCCGGCGCTATTAGCCGTACCGCCAAACCCCCGGCGCTGTTACTGCCGGATCACGGGTTTGGCAGAAGGGTTATTGCCCATTCCCCATTGGGCCCATTCAGGAATTCCTCATTCCCCATTGGGCCCAATGGGGAAAATTCACGCTATTACCACCGGCGGATTTCCCGCTGGTGGTAATCACGCCGAAAATCAGCAAATTTGTCGCGGATTTCCCCCCAGCTCACAGCTGGGGGGAAATCCATCAGAGCCATGATCTGGCGGACCCTTAAATGCGGCGGTAATAGCGCTGCAGCCGCATTTAAGGGTTACTGCCAGACTCGTGATGAGGCCCTTTGTATGCTGGTAATACTATATTGGCAAATATATACAAGTCTAGGTGGCACCACTCTTACTATCCATTCCCTTGATATGCATTAACTGCTAACAGTTCAAATGGCATACGAATCAGATGACAAGATGAATCATGATAGACACGAAGAGGGAAAGGTTAAATCAAGCAATGGCAGAATACTGACTCCCATCTACCTAGAGACAGTTCTGTGCGAGGATCCCCCCACGTCTTTCTAATTGTTTGTTTGTTTGATTGGTTGTTTGTTTGTATATTTGTATTGCGCACCAATCCCAAAGGTAACAGGGCGCATTGGATAAGACATCTTACAGCTTAGGTACGCATCAACAAATATAAAATAAAAAACACGTGGGTACAATATACACAGGTAAGTACAGAATAAAACAGTAATAGTGGAATAACATATACAGCGTAGGTGAGTGGAATATTCCACGGTGGTCATAGGAAACAGTTCACAGGAATCATCCGAATCAAGTGGGCAGTTTACAGAAGGACTGGAGATTTATTTACAGTGCAGTCACATGTAGTGTGGGCAGTTACTGGTCGTTCTCTCTGAACCAATTGGTGATGTTCTGTCGGAAGTGTAAGTTTGGTCCATTCGCAATAAGGGAGGTAGGGAGTTGTGCTGCCTTGATCGTGAAGCTGCAACCCCCAACTCTGGAGAGTCTTAATCTTGGGACTGTCAGGCAGTTATTCTTAGCATATCTGGTAGTTCTTATAGAGGGTTTTCTAGTGAATCTCTCTATAGGGTAGCTGGGCGCAGCATTGTTCAAGCGTTTATATGTGAGTGATGCAGTTTTCAGCCAGATTTTGTCATGGGTAGATAACCAGTTATTTTGTCTTCTAGCCTCAGAGATATGTTCCCTACAAGGTATTCCGAGGGCCGCCCTCAGGGCATTGTTCTGGAGGGATTTAATTGTCTTGATCATTTGCTTATTGGCCCCTATGTAGAGGGAGTTGCAGTTGTCCAACTTTGAAGTATAAGAGCTCTGGCCAGGGTAATACAACTGCTATTGGAGAGGAAAGGTTTACCTGCTCTAATCAATTTGCAGGCATATGCAGTGGCGGAAGCCATCGCGTTTACCTGTTTGGTGAATGAGAGGGTCAAGTCGAGGTAAAAACCCAGGGTTTTTACTTAGTTGGCGACAATAATTGTGTTGTTGTCAAAATTGAAGGTAGAATATTTAGGTCCCAGTTTTTTAAGGGTGGAGGTAGTGCCCAGGGTCCATCTTTCTTCTATAGACATTACGAAAGGCTATGGACTTGACAAAGAGAAAACTGCCTTTGCTACTAGATCTGTTTCAATTTAAAGTATTGCCATTTGGTCTACATGGGGCTCCTGCAACATTTCAAAAAGAAATGGACAAAATTCTGCAATCGTACTTTGTGGGGCATATATAGACGATATTGTGATACACTGTAAAACTTGGGAAGAACATTTGTATCACCTTTACGCAGTGTGAGAAACCAGAAGGTGAATGGAAAATGAAAATGAATGGAAAATGATACAATACCAATGACAGAGTGGTCCAGCACCGTGAGGGTGCTCAATCGAAGGTCTCTGTAAGGTATCCAGCCAAGAAGTGGCAGAAATGAAAGTAGATTGATAAGAATGAGAAGGTTGGAAGAACAATGCTTACTTATTATTCCTAGGACCAATTGTGTCTCTCGAGGTGACTGTAATTTTTCAGTTGCTGGACCTAGGGGGTCATTCCGAGTATGGCGGTAGGGGGTTAACGGCACCGGTAAGGATGCCGTTGCCGTTAACCCCCTACCGCCACATTCTGAGGTCCCTTAGTGAGTCTTGTTAAGGGACCATGGAGCTAATAATGGGCCCGCTATTTGCGGGCCCGTTATTAGCTCCTTCCCCATTCCCATTGAGCCCTATGGGGGCTCAAATGGGAATGGGGAATGGTTTTCGAAATGGGGACTTACCGGGTCCGCATTAGTCGGAATGTACCGGTAAGTCCCCATTCCGACCTACAGGACCGGGACCCGAGTTTGGAGGCAGCCATGGTGCTAAAAGCACCATGGCAGCCTCCAAACCCGGAATGACCCCCCTAGACTCTGGAATAGTCTTCCACTCACCTTAAGAAGGGCAGTCTCTTTACAAATCTTCACGGCAGGATTAAAAACGTACCTGTTTAAGAAGGTTTTCGTTATGCCTCTTTCTGAGTAGTGATATTGAATCACTCTAATCACGCTACTGTTCTCGTTTTTCAAGTCGGAATTCCAACTGCGCCAGGATACGATTCAGTTCATTGTGTGCACGTTATAAATATCTCAAAATAAAAAAATAAACTAAAAAAAAGTCAACTGAATCGAAGTGGTCCTACAACGGTTTAAACAAAAGCCATTGCACATTCGAAAGTCTTTGATTTTTTATATAAAGAGGAAAACGTAGAAAGTGAGATTTCATGGTCCAAGCCTGAATGAGGGAGACCAATTGTGACCCTTGTGCTAGAGGGGCCAGAACCCAAACGAGGGAGATCCATGGTCCAAGCCCGCTCGAGGGAGACCAATTGTGAACATTGTGTTAAAAGGGGTCGGAGCCTGAATGAGGTAGAACCATGAGGAACACTAGAAGTGAGATCTTGTAAATGTGAAAATCCTGATTAAAAAAAGGAACTTTGGTGCTTGTTTGTTATGACAGGCCCTCTGCAGTAAGAGACTGTTATTGTTGAAAGAGGCTTTGACAGAAGGCCTTGATACCTTTGCCCTAAACTGTATCCTCATGGCAGAGAAGCCAGAGTGTGTGCTAAGCTTGAACGTGCCGCCTTGCCCCGTTCTGAAAACGTGGGGACAGGAAGGCAACTGCTCAACTATCCTGACATATTATTTCTTGAAGACTTTTCTGTTTGCATACATTAATGTCCCACAACGTTTCTGTTTAAAAGTAAGGATTGGCAATAGGTTTATTAGTATAAGCCCTTTTATTTTGACAGACTCGACTAGGATGCGTTATTAATATTTGATGGTCGTAGTTTGCTCCCATCCTTAGATTTAGGCTTAGATAAGCATTCAACCAACCCACTGAAGTGCAATAAACACACTTGAACTGTGACCACTTGTGTCTGTCTTCACTATTTGATACCATGCCTTCCTTTCAACAGTCATGCAAGTGTTAAGAATAGCAGGCCCAACCGCGAACCCCAGAAAATTCAGACTGGCTCTATCTGCAGTCAAGTTCTGTTCTACCACAGCAACAAAAGGTGATGGCTGTTCTTGATACCCACACACCGAAAACAAGAAAAGACTGGAGAGCATGTTTGGGGTTGATCAGTTATTACCACAGATTTATCCCCAACCTTAAAAGCAAAACCTCACTAGCCACAAAAGATCAGGTGGGATGTGGAGGATGAGACCTGTGTCCGGGTCCCACTTTAAAAGTAGAGGATTTCTCCAAGGAATTCATCTTACACACTGATGCTTCCTTGATGGGACTAGGGGCTATTCTCTCTCAAGATCATGACGGACTAGAACACTGTTTATTATACATCAGTGGGAAGCTGTTTCTCCAGGAGAAAAACAACTCCGTTATCCAGCTTGAGGCACTGGCAATTAAATGGACTGTTTGCTAGCTCAAAAACTACCTGTTAGGCCACATATTTAGACTAGTCACGGATCACACCCATTTAGTGTGGATTAGTTGAAGAAAAGAGTCCAATCCAAGAGTTATGTGGTGGATCCTGGACATTCAGCCCTATTGTTTCACAGTGGAGCACCGAAAGGGTCGATATCAGGGTAATGTCGACTTTCGCTCACAGATTTCCATGTAAAACATCAAGGCCCAACCCGCATAGGGGAGGGGTATGTAAAGAACCTGAGGGCATCCTCCCATCTACTCCCCCCTGGATCTTCCTCTTAGGTGGCCAGGATCTTCCTCTCAGGTCCATCCCGCATAGGGGAAGAGTATGTGAGGAACCTGAGGTCATCCTCCCACCTACTCCCTGTGGATCTTCCTCTCAGGTGGCCAGGATCTTCCTCCCAGGTCCATCCCGCATAGGGGAAGAGTATGTGAGGAACCTGAGGGCATCCTCCCATCTACTCCCTGTGGATCTTCCTCTCAGGTGGCCAGGATCTTCTTCTCAGGTCCATCCCGCATAGGGGAAGAGTATGCGAGGAACCTGAGGGCATCCTCCCATCTACTCCCCCCTGGATCTTCCTCTTAGGTGGCCAGGAACTTCCTCCCAGGTCCATCGAGCATTGGGGAAGAGTATGTGAGGAACCTGAGGGCATCTTCCCATTACTCCGCCCTGGACCTTCCTCTCAGGTGGCCATGATCTTCCTCCCAGGTCCATCCCGCATAGGGGAAGAGTATGTGAGGAACCTGAGGGCATCCTCCCATCTACTCCCTGTGGATCTTCCTCTCAGGTGGCCAGGACCTTCCTCTCAGGTCCATCCCGCATAGGGGAAGAATATGAGGAACCTGAGGGCATCCTCCCATCTACTCCCTGTGGATCTCCCTTTCAGGTGGCCAGGATCTTCCTCCCAGGTCCATTCCGCATAGGGGAAGAGTATGTGAGGGACCTGAGGGCATCCTCCCATCTACTCCCTGTGGATCTTCCTCTCAGGTCCATCCCACATTGGGGAAGAGTATGTGAGGAACCTGAGGCCATTCTCCCATCTACTCCCTGTTGATCTTCCTCTCAGGTCCATCCCGCATAGGGGAAGAGTATGTGAAGAACCTGAGGTCATGCTCCCATCTACTCCCTGTGGATCTTCCTCTCAGGTCCATCCCGCATGGGGGAAGAGTATATGAGGAACCAGAGGGCATCCTCCCATCTACTCCCTGTGGATCTTCCTCTCAGGTGGCCAGGATCTTCCCCCCAGGTCCATCCCGCATAGGGGAAGAGTATGTGAGGAACCTGAGGGCATCCTCCCATCTACCCCCCCCTCAGATCTTCCTCTCAGGTAGCCAGGATATTCCTCCCAGTTCTTGGGGAAGAGTATGTGAGGCACCTGAGGGCATCCTCCCATCTACTCCCTGTGGATCTTCCTCTCAGGTGGCCAAGATCTTCCTCTCAGGTCCATCCCGCATAGGGGAAGAGTATGTGAGGAACCTGAGGGCACCCTCCCATCTACTCCCTGTGGATCTTCCTCTCAGGTCCATCCCGCATAGGGGAAGAGTATGTGAGGAACCTGAGGGCACCCTCCCATGTACTCCCGGTGGATCTTCCTCTCAGATGGCCAGGATCTTCCTCCCAGGTCCATCCCCCATAGGGGAAGAGTATGTGAGGAACCTGAGGGCATCTTCCCATCTACTCCCCCCTGGATCTTCCTCTCAGGTGGCCAGGATCTTCCTCCCAGGTCCATCCCGCATAGGGGAAGAGTATGTGAGGAACTTGACGGTATCCTCCCATTACTCCCCCCTGGACCTTCCTCTCAGGTGGCCAGAATCTTCCTCCCAGGGCCATCCTGCATAGGGGAAGAGTATGTGAGGAACCTGAGGGCATCCACCCATCTACTCCCTGTGGATCTCCCTCTCAGGTGGCCAGGACCTTCCTCCCAGGTCCATCCAGCATAGGGGAAGAGTATCTGAGGAACCTGAGGGCACCCTCCCATCTACTCCCTGTGGATCTTCCTCTCAGGTCCATTCCGCATTGGGGAAGAGTATGTGAGGAACCTGGGGGCATCCTCCCATCTACTCCCTGTGGATCTCCCTCTCAGGTGGCAGGATCTTCCTCCCAGGTCCATCCGGCATAGGGGAAGAGTATGGGAGGAACCCGAGGGCATCCTCCCATCTACTCCCTGTGGATCTTCCTCTCAGGTCCATCCCGCATTGGGGAAGAGTATGTGAGGAACCTGAGGGCATCTTCCCATCTACTCCCCCCTGGATCTTCCTCTCAGGTGGCCAGGATCTTCCTCCCAGGTCCATCCGCATAGGGGAAGAGTATGTGAGGAACCTGAGGGCATCCTCCCATCTACTCACCCCTGGATCTTCCTCTCAGGTGGCCAGGATCTTCCTCCCAGGTCCATCCCGCATAGGGGAAGAGTATGTGAGGAACCTGAGGGCATCCGCCCATTACTCCCCTCTGGACCTTCCTCTCAGGTGGCCAGGATCTTCCTCCCAGGTCCATCCCGCATAGGGGAAGAGTATGTGAGGAACCTGAGGGCATCCTCCAATCTACTCCCTGTGGATCTTCCTCTCAGGTGGCCGGGATCTTCCTCCCAGGTCCATCCCGCACAGTGGAAGAGTTTGTGAGGAACCTGAGGGCATACGCCCATCTACTCCCTGTGGATCTTCCTCTCAGGTCCATCCCGCATAGGGAAGAGTATGTGAGGAACCTGAGGGCATCCTCCCATCTACTCCCTGTGGATCTTCCTCTCAGGTGGCCAGGATCTTCCTCCCATGTCCATCCCTCATAGGGGAGGAGTATGTGAGGAACCTGAGGGCATTGTCCCAGCTACTCCCTGTGGATCTTCCTCTCAGGTGGCCAGGATCTTCCTCCCAGGTCCATCCCGCATAGGGGAAGAGTATGTGAGGAGGCTGAGGTCATCCTCCCATCTACTCCCTGTGTCTTCCTCTCAGGTCCATCCCACATAGGGGAAGAGTATGTGAGGAACCTGAGGGCATCCTCCCATCTACCCCACCCCGGATCTTCATCTCAGGTTGCCAGGATATTCCTCCCAGTTCCATCCCGCATTGGGGAAGAGGCTGTGAGGAACCTGAGGGCATCCTCCCATCTACTCCCTGCAGATCTTCCTCTCAGGTCCATCCCCCATAGGGGAAGAGTATGTGAGGAACCTGAAGGCATCTTCCCATCTACTCCCCCCTGGATCTTCCTCTCAGGTGGCGGGATCTTCCTCCCAGGTCCATCCCGCATAGGGGAAGAGTATGTGAGGAACTTGAGGGTATCCTCCCATTACTCCCCCCTGGACCTTCCTCTCAGGTGGCCAGAATCTTCCTCCCAGGGCCATCCCGCATAGGGGAAGAGTATGTGAGGAACCTGAGGGCATCCTCCCATCTACTCCCTGTGGATCTCCCTCTCAGGTGGCCAGGATCTTCCCTCCAGGTCCATCTCGCATAGGGGAAGAGTATGTGAGGAACCTGAGGGCATCCTCCCATCTACCCCCTGCAGATCTTCCTCTCAGGTCCATCCCCCATAGGGGAAGAGTATGTGAGGAACCTGAAGGCATCTTCCCATCTACTCCCCCCTGGATCTTCCTCTCAGGTGGCCAGGATCTTCCTCCCAGGTCCATCCCGCATAGGGGAAGAGTATGTGAGGAACTTGAGGGTATCCTCCCATTACTCCCCCCTGGACCTTCCTCTCAGGTGGCCAGAATCTTCCTCCCAGGGCCATCCCGCTTAGGGGAAGAGTATGTGAGGAACCTGAGGGCATCCTCCCATCTACTCCCTGTGGATCTCCCTCTCAGGTGGCCAGGACCTTCCTCCCAGGTCCATCCAGCATAGGGGAAGAGTATCTGAGGAACCTGAGGGCACCCTCCCATCTACTCCCTGTGGATCTTCCTCTCAGGTCCATTCCGCATTGGGGTAGAGTATGTGAGGAACCTGAGGGCATCCTCCCATCTACTCCCTGTGGATCTCCCTCTCAGGTGGCAGAATCTTCCTCCCAGGTCCATCCGGCATAGGGGAAGAGTATGTGAGGAACCCGAGGGCATCCTCCCATCTACTCCCTGTGGATCTTCCTCTCAGGTCCATCCCGCATTGGGGAAGAGTATGTGAGGAACCTGAGGGCATCTTCCCATCTACTCCCCCCTGGATCTTCCTCTCAGGTGGCCAGGATCTTCCTCCCAGGTCCATCCCGCATAGGGGAAGAGTATGTGAGGAACCTGAGGGCCTCCTCCCATCTACTCATCCCTGGATTTTCCTCTCAGGTGGCCAGGATCTTCCTCCCAGGTCCATCCCGCATTTGGGAAGAGTATGTAAGGAACCTGAGGGCATCCTCCCATTACTCCCCCCTGGACCTTCCTCTCAGGTGGCCAGGATCTTCCTCCCAGGTCCATCCCGCATAGGGGAAGAGTATGTGAGGAACCTGAGGGCATCCTCCAATCTAATCCCTGTGGATCTTCCTCTCAGGTGGCAGGGATCTTCCTCCCAGGTCCATCCCGCATAGGGGAAGAGTGTGTGAGGAACCTGAGGGCCTACTCCCATCTACTCCCTGTGGATCTTCCTCTCAGGTCCATCCCGCATAGGGAAGAGTATGTGAGGAACCTGAGGGCATCCTCCCATCTACTCCCTGTGGATCTTCCTCTCAGGTGGCCAGGATCTTCCTCCCATGTCCATCCCTCATAGGGGAAGAGTATGTGAGGAACCTGAGGGCATTGTCCCAGCTACTCCCTGTGGATCTTCCTCTCAGGTGGCCAGGATCTTCCTCCCAGGTCCATCCCGCATAGGGGAAGAGTATGTGAGGAGGCTGAGGTCATCCTCCCA
Source organism: Ambystoma mexicanum (assembly GCF_040938575.1). Taxonomy (NCBI): domain Eukaryota; kingdom Metazoa; phylum Chordata; class Amphibia; order Caudata; family Ambystomatidae; genus Ambystoma; species Ambystoma mexicanum. The sequence continues at coordinate 11,996,958 of NC_090923.1, forward strand.
TCTACTCCCTGTGTCTTCCTCTCAGGTCCATCCCACATAGGGGAAGAGTATGTGAGGAACCTGAGGGCATCCTCCCATCTACCCCCCCCTGGATCTTCATCTCAGGTTGCCAGGATATTACTCCCAGTTCCATCCCGCATTGGGGAAGAGGATGTGAGGAACCTGAGGGCATCCTCCCATCTACTCCCTGTGGATCTTCCTCTCAGGTGGCCAGGATCTTCCTCCCATGTCCATCCCTCATAGGGGAAGAGTATGTGAGGAACCTGAGGGCATTGTCCCAGCTACTCCCTGTGGATCTTCCTCTCAGGTGACCAGGATCTTCCTCCCAGGTCCATCCGCATAGGGGAAGAGTATGTGAGGAGGCTGAGGTCATCCTCCCATCTACTCCCTGTGTCTTCCTCTCAGGTCCATCCCACATAGGGGAAGAGTATGTGAGGAACCTGAGGGCATCTTCCCATCTACCCCCCCCCGGATCTTCATCTCAGGTTGCCAGGATATTACTCCCAGTTCCATCCCGCATTGGGGAAGAGGATGTGAGGAACCTGAGGGCATCCTCCCATCTACTCCCTGTGGATCTTCCTCTCAGGTGGCCAGGATCTTCCCTCCAGGTCCATCCCGCATAGGGGAAGAGTATGTGAGGAACCTGAGGGCATCCTCCCATCTACTCCCTGCAGATCTTCCTCTCAGGTCCATCCCGCATAGGGGAAGAGTATGTGAGGAACCTGAGGGTACCCTCCCATCTACTCCCTGTGGATCTCCCTCTCAGGTGGCCAGGATCTTCCTCCCAGGTCCATCCCGCATAGGGGAAGAGTATGTGAGGAACCTGAGGGCACTCTCCCATCTACTCCCTGTGGATCTTCCTCTCAGGTGGCCAAGATCTTCCTCTCAGGTCCATCCCGCATAGGGGAAGAGTATGTGAGGAACCTGAGGGCATCCTCTGAACTACTCCCTGTGGATCTTCCGCTCAGGTAGCCAGGATCTTCCTCCCAGGTCCATCCCTCATAGGGGAAGAGTATGTGAGGAATCTGAGGGCATTCTCCCATCTACTCCCCTCTGGATCTTCCTCTCAGGTGGCCAGGATCTTCCTCCCAGGTCCATCCCGCATAGGGGAAGAGTATGTGAGGAACCTGAGGCCATCCTCCCATTACTCCCCCCTGGACCTTCCTCTCAGGTGGCCAGGATCTTCCTCCCAGGTCCATCCCGCATAGGGGAAGTGTATGTGAGGAACCTGAGGGGACCCTCCCATCTACTCCCTGTGGATCTTCCTCTCAGGTGGCCAGGATCTTCCTCCCAGGTCCATCCCGCATAGGGGAAGTGTATGTGAGGAACCTGAGGGCACCCTCCCATCTACTCCCTGTGGATCTTCCTCTCAGGTGGCCAGGATCTTCCTACCAGGTCCATCCCGCATAGGGGAAGAGTATGTGAGGAACCTGAGGGCACCCTCCCATCTACTCCCTGTGGATCTTCCTCTCAGGTGGCCAGGATCTTCCTACCAGGTCCATCCCGCATAGGGGAAGAGTATGTGAGGAACCTGAGGGCATCCTCCCATCTACTCCCTGTGGATCTTCCTCTCAGGTCCATCCCGCATAGGGAAGAGTATGTGAGGAACCTGAGGGCATCCTCCCATCTACTCCCTGTGGATCTCCCTCTCAGGTGGCAGAATCTTCCTCCCAGGTCCATCCGGCATAGGGGAAGAGTATGTGAGGAACCTGAGGGCATCTTCCCATCTACTCCCCCCTGGATCTTCCTCTCAGGTGGCCAGGATCTTCCTCCCAGGTCCATCCCGCATAGGGGAAGAGTATGTGAGGAACCTGAGGGCATCCTCCCATCTACTCACCCCAGGATTTTCCTCTCAGGTGGCCAGGATCTTCCTCCCAGGTCCATCCCGCATTTGGGAAGAGTATGTAAGGAACCTGAGGGCATCCTCCCATTACTCCCCCCTGGACCTTCCTCTCAGGTAGCCAGGATCTTCCTCCCAGGTCCATCCCGCATAGGGGAAGAGTATGTGAGGAACCTGAGGGCATCCTCCAATCTAATCCCTGTGGATCTTCCTCTCAGGTGGCAGGGATCTTCCTCCCAGGTCCATCCCGCATAGGGGAAGAGTGTGTGAGGAACCTGAGGGCCTACTCCCATCTACTCCCTGTGGATCTTCCTCTCAGGTCCATCCCGCATAGGGAAGAGTATGTGAGGAACCTGAGGGCATCCTCCCATCTACTCCCTGTGGATCTTCCTCTCAGGTTGCCAGGATCTTCCTCCCATGTCCATCCCTCATAGGGGAAGAGTATGTGAGGAACCTGAGGGCATTGTCCCAGCTACTCCCTGTGGATCTTCCTCTCAGGTGGCCAGGATCTTCCTCCCAGGTCCATCCCGCATAGGGGAAGAGTATGTGAGGAGGCTGAGGTCATCCTCCCATCTACTCCCTGTGTCTTCCTCTCAGGTCCATCCCACATAGGGGAAGAGTATGTGAGGAACCTGAGGGCATCCTCCCATCTACCCCCCCCGGATCTTCATCTCAGGTTGCCAGGATATTACTCCCAGTTCCATCCCGCATTGGGGAAGAGGATGTGAGGAACCTGAGGGCATCCTCCCATCTACTCCCTGTGGATCTTCCTCTCAGGTGGCCAGGATCTTCCTCCCATGTCCATCCCTCATAGGGGAAGAGTATGTGAGGAACCTGAGGGCATTGTCCCAGCTACTCCCTGTGGATCTTCCTCTCAGGTGGCCAGGATCTTCCTCCCAGGTCCATCCGCATAGGGGAAGAGTATGTGAGGAGGCTGAGGTCATCCTCCCATCTACTCCCTGTGTCTTCCTCTCAGGTCCATCCCACATAGGGGAAGAGTATGTGAGGAACCTGAGGGCATCCTCCCATCTACCCCCCCCGGATCTTCATCTCAGGTTGCCAGGATATTACTCCCAGTTCCATCCCGCATTGGGGAAGAGGATGTGAGGAACCTGAGGGCATCCTCCCATCTACTCCCTGTGGATCTTCCTCTCAGGTGGCCAGGATCTTCCCTCCAGGTCCATCCCGCATAGGGGAAGAGTATGTGAGGAACCTGAGGGCATCCTCCCATCTACTCCCTGCAGATCTTCCTCTCAGGTCCATCCCGCATAGGGGAAGAGTATGTGAGGAACCTGAGGGTACCCTCCCATCTACTCCCTGTGGATTTCCCTCTCAGGTGGCCAGGATCTTCCTCCCAGGTCCATCCCGCATAGGGGAAGAGTATGTGAGGAACCTGAGGGCACTCTCCCATCTACTCCCTGTGGATCTTCCTCTCAGGTGGCCAAGATCTTCCTCTCAGGTCCATCCCGCATAGGGGAAGAGTATGTGAGGAACCTGAGGGCATCCTCTGAACTACTCCCTGTGGATCTTCCTCTCAGGTAGCCAGGATCTTCCTCCCAGGTCCATCCCTCATAGGGGAAGAGTATGTGAGGAATCTGAGGGCATTCTCCCATCTACTCCCCTCTGGATCTTCCTCTCAGGTGGCCAGGATCTTCCTCCCAGGTCCATCCCGCATAGGGGAAGAGTATGTGAGGAACCTGAGGCCATCCTCCCATTACTCCCCCCTGGACCTTCCTCTCAGGTGGCCAGGATCTTCCTCCCAGGTCCATCCCGCATAGGGGAAGTGTATGTGAGGAACCTGAGGACACCCTCCCATCTACTCCCTGTGGATCTTCCTCTCAGGTGGCCAGGATCTTCCTACCAGGTCCATCCCGCATAGGGGAAGAGTATGTGAGGAACCTGAGGGCACCCTCCCATCTACTCCCTGTGGATCTTCCTCTCAGGTGGCCAGGATCTTCCTACCAGGTCCATCCCGCATAGGGGAAGAGTATGTGAGGAACCTGAGGGCATCCTCCCATCTACTCCCTGTGGATCTTCCTCTCAGGTCCACCCCGCATTGGGAAAGAGTATGTGAGGAACCTGAGGGCACCCTCACATCTACTCCCTGTGGATCTTCCTCTCAGGTGGCCAGGATCTTCCTCTCAGGTCCATCCCGCATAGGAGAAGAGTATTTGAAGAAGCTGAGGTCATCCTCCCATCTACTCCCTGTGTCTTCCTCTCAGGTCCATCCCGCATAGGGGAAGAGTATGAGAGGAACCTGAGGGCATCGTCCCATCTACTCCATGTGGATCTTCCTCTCAGGTGGCCCGGATCTTCCTCCCAGGTCCATCCCGCATAGGGGAAGAGTATGTGAGGAACCTGAGGGCATCCTCCCATCTACTCCCTGTGGATCTTCCTCTCAGGTGGCCAGGATCTTCCTACCAGGTCTTTCCGGCATAGGGGAAGAGTATGCGAGGAACCTGAGGGCATCCTCCCATCTACCCCCCCCCGGATCTCCATCTCAGGTTGCCAGGAATTTCCTCTCAGGTCCATCCCGCATAGGGGAAGAGTATGTGAGGAACCTGAGGGCATCCTCCGAACTACTCCCTGTGGATCTTCCTCTCAGGTAGCCAGGATCTTCCTCCCAGGTCCATCCGGCATAGGGGAAGAGTATGTGAGGAACCTGAGGTCATGCTCCCATCTACTCCCTGTGGATCTTCCTCTCAGGTCCATCCCGCAATGGGGGAAGAGTATGTGAGGAACCTGAGGCCATTCTCCCATCTACTCCCCCCTGGATCTTCCTCTCAGGTGGCCAGAGAAAGACCATTGCTCTTGGATTCCAATCCTGGGGGTGGAAATGTGAGGGAGGATCACCTGGGTGGAGAGACATTGGGCCTCATTACGTGGTAGGAGGTAGCCAAGGCGCTAGCAGCACCATGGCTACCCCTCTACCGCCTTCCGGGTTCCCTAAATGGGGACTTATCGGGTCATTCAAACCTTGGAGGACCTGGTAAATCCCCATTCCGGGAACCATTCCCCATTCCCATTCGAGCCCCAATGGGGCTCAATGGCAATGGGGATGGATCTAATAACGGTACCGCAATTTGCGGTACCTTTATTAGCTCTGAAGTCCCTCAACGGGACCCGTCCTTAACACCTGGTCAGACCAGGCGTTAATGAAGGGACCCACTAAGGGACCTCGTAGTAGGGCGGTAAGGGATCACTGGCACCGGTGACCTTACCGGCGCCGGTAATCCCTTAGCTCCTACCACTTAATGAGGCCCATTGTGTAGTGGGGAGAGGATGTCTTTGGGTGATACATTGTATCCCCCTTTACCTTGTCAGAATTTCTCCTATCGTCCCTTGCCTTCGTAGGTTATTGTCAGTCTTAACCTCTTTCTTTTTTTTAGTGTAACTTTTTATTTGCATTTTCATTACAACTTTTCCACATATATTGAACTCCCCCTCCCTCCCTCGTCCCGTTATGCTCCTTCATTCATCTCCTTGCTCTTCTGCCGATTCCCTCCTCATCGTATGAAATGTAGGTAGCGTTTACTTGACCCAGATTCCTTCATATGTGAATGACCATCGACAGTTACAGTATTCCCAAAAGGCTTGTTCTTCTTGGGCTCCACACCCCGCTAGCCCCCTCTGTAGAAACTCCAGCACACTTGACCTTTCTGTTAGTAAGGTTTGGTGGTCTCCTTGTAGAGAGTAAGTTAGCCACTCGAAGGCTGCAACGTTCCATAGTTTTCCGACACATTCATGTTCCATTGGGGCGTCCTTCTACTTCCACTTATGCGCTAGAACTGGTGCCCCCGATATTATCAGGGTGACGTATACTTTGCGGTCCGCTCTCGTGGCCAGTTCATCCAAGGTTCTGTCCAGGCCTATCAGTGCCAAGCCTCTAATACCACCTCCCTTTACTCCCAGGGCTTGTTCAACTGCATCCTGTATTACTCTCCCATACTCTGTGCGGGCATTCCCACCAAATGTGTCTCCAGGCTCCCTCCATCCCGCAATTCTCTCCAACAAAGTTTAGGTTCTAGGGGGTACATTTTGTGGCATTTTGTCAGGGTCAGATGCCGTTGTAGCATTACTTTTAACCATATTTCATTTATTGGTTGTCCTACTGTCGCTTTCCAATGTGTCACATATCTTCTTTGGCCCGGGCCCTCCCCTTTTTTGATTTGTGAGTAGATTGTTGCTACTACGTGTTTGTCTCCAGGGTCTGTGGTTAAGTATTTCTTGAAGGGAGTTAGAGTGCGTGTCACTGCTTCTTTTATTAAGGGGTACTGCACCCAGTGTTTTATTTGGGTGTATCTAAATCGCTCCCCTTCTCCCACCTGAAAGTCTACCTTGCATTGGGTAAAAGATGTCACCTCAGGTCCCTTCAACATATCACAGATCTTTTCACACCCTCCCTCCTTCCTGCCATTTTCTGAAAGCCTTGCCTCTCCACCCATGGGTGAATTGTGGGTTGCCAAAGGTTGGTGTGAGTGGGGACATTTATTTATTTCGTCCTAGGAGTCTCCAACCACAGACATCTATCTTGACACAGTACATGTTGGGTGGCCTATCTGCCTTGGGTTTCCAGAGTACCTCCCCTAGGTTCTGTTCAATCTTGGTCCTGTCCATTGGTCTCCATATCTTCTCACAGGCGTCCCTCAGCCAGTCCCTAATCACTCTTGTTTGAGCAGCCAGATAGTATGCCTTGAAGTACAGTTACCCTCATTCCACCTCTGTTTCTTGGCATCGTCATTACCCTTTTTGCTAATCTCGGTCTTCTGTTTGTTCCAAACCATTCTGCTGGTTTGTTTTTGGATAGCTCTGTATAAGGAGGTGGGTACTTGTGTTGGAAGGGCTCAGAATCAGTACAGCAATTAGGGTGAAATGACCCTCTTCAACACATTAATTCTACCTAACCATGTTATGGTTAATGGGCCCCAGTCTATCAATTTGTTTCTAATGGACCCCATCTCCCATCCCAAGCAAACAAGGACAACTTCACTGCAGCTTCCTTTAACTAAAAGGTAGCTATTATCTAATCTAAAAAAGATAACTATAACGATCGCATAACCAAAGCTAAGTCCAGCACGAAGGAACTCTTCAACATCCTGAAATAACTAGAATCACCTGCCCCACTTCTGGATACCTGCACCAAAGACACTCTGTGGTGCACTAAGATCCAGACTGCTCTCCAAGACAAGAGGCCTATCTGTAAATACAGCAATATCTTGAATCTAACAACTTACTAGGCCTTAGACAGTCAGGATTTAGACCCAGACAGAGGACTGAAACAGCACTGAATGACCTCATGACTTAATTTCAGACTCTGAAAGATATGGGAAAACTGGCCTTGCTTCTACTACTTGACTTATCAGCAGCATTTGACCTGGTGAACCATAAAATTCTATGTAAACACCTCTCATATGCTGCGCACTTCTCTGACCAAGTAAACGCTTGGATTGAGTCTTTCCTCAACAACAGATCCATGAAGCTCTTTGCGCCCTCAGCCACTGCTACTCCCACTCCAGTTACCTGTGGGTCCCTCAGGGGTCCTGTGTGTCCACTACCCACTACAATTTATTCACCGAGCCACTTTTTGATGATCTCGACTATCTGGGTGTCACTTACACTAACTATGCGGATGACACCCAGATACTTATCCCCATCACTGGTGATTACACTGTAGATAGTAGGATTCTCAACAACGTTTACCTCATTATACAAGCCTAGATGGCGAAGCATGGGCTCTGTCTTAACGACGATAAAACAGAGCTGCTTCTACTTGGTACTCCAGCCAATCTTAACAAACCTCATTTCATATTGACGGCAATATAATCAAAGTCTCCAAGGTTGTGAAAACTTTGGTAGTTTATAATGATTCTGCACTAACCTTAATGAGACAAACTATGGCTTCCTCGTCGGCCTATACAAGCTCATAACTGCTTGCCGTCCTTACCTGACAACAGCTAATTGCATCACAATAGCAAGAGCTTTGGTCCTCTTTAAGCTCAACTATTGTAATGCGCTCTATCATGGCACTTCACAACAAAACCTAAATAAAATGCAAGTCACACAAAACAATGCCATTAGAGCAGCACTGAACATCTCTAAGAAACATCACATCTTGGAAACCAGACATCCAATAAATTGGCTCATCATTAAGCAAAGGATAGCCCTTAAAACACTGTCCCTCACACATAAGTGTTTATCTAACCAGGCGGCGATCTACCTGTCCAACACCATCACCGCCACACTTCAACACGGCCAACAAGAACAGCCCAGACACACTGTGTCAACATCCCGCATTATAAGCTACATAGAGCAGGCCGGGTCAGTTTCCCAGTCCTTGCTGCAAGGAAATCGAACGCCCTCCCGCTATCACTTAGAGAGGAACCCTCTTACCTCTGATTCCGGAAAAAGGCCAGTGTGTAGCTCCATGAGCAAGACCTCATCTCGGTTGCATAACCATGACCCACCTTGTAAATATGTATGTGAGCTGGATGTATATTTGTAATTCTATGTACAGAATTCCTATGCTGTATTTTAGTGTATTCCATGTTTTTGTACATGTTGGAACCTGTAAGCATAGCACCCAGATGCCTCCGGGCTTGGTGCGCTCTACAAATAAATAAACTGAACTAACTAGTTTCTAGCTGGGGTTGGTAGTTAGCTGTGTAGAGTTCCTCTATCGTTCTAGTTATTTTAATTCCTAAGTATGTTATGGCCTTCTCGACCCATCTATATGGGGAGTTCTTTTTGAGTTCTGTCTCTACTTCTCTTGCGATCAGGCAGTTTAGGATTTAGGATTTGTGTGCGTTTATTTTCAGTCCAGTGACTGCCTCAAATTGTTGCATCTCTGTTTATTGCTCCAAGGGATGTCTCTACATCGTCCACAAAGGCAGTTATTTTATGGTCTCTTCCCCCTAATGGCACCCCTGTTGCTTTCCTTGTTTGCTCTTTCTGATGCCAGGAGAGGCTCCAAGTAAATTGCTTAGAGCCAGGTCGAGAGGGGGCATTCCTGATTCGTGCTGCACTGTACCTTGGCCAGTTCTGTTAGTCGTCCGTTAATGGCTATTCTCAGTGATGGGTTCTGGTCATTTGCTTTGATCTTTGTTAAAAATGTGTCCCCAAATCCCATATTTTTCATAATAGCAAACAGGAACCAGCACTCTACCCTATGAAAAGCTTTCTGGGCATCAAGGGCTATTAGAAGAGCTGGGTTAACTTTCTTGTTGGCCTTCTATATGAGATGCACTATCCTTCTGGTGTTGTCAATGGTTTATCTGACCCTCACAAATCCTGATTGGTCCGTGCTTAAAATTTGTGGGAGGATTTGGTCTAGTAGTCTTGCTAATATTTTCATGTACATTTTGGCGTCACCATTGATTAAAGCAATCGGTCTATAGGAGTCGCATGCGGTTGGGTCTTTTCCCTGTTTTGGTAGTAGGACTTCTTTCGCCTCTTCCATGGTTTGAGTAATAGCCCCAACTGAACTAAATTATTTGAATAGGGTTACTAGGTGTGGTAGTAAAGTTTCCTTGTGTGTCCTGGTAAATTCTGAGGTGAACCCATCCGGTCCTGGGGACTTGTTGAGTGGCAAAGATTTTATGGCCCCTCGGATTTCCTCGGTAGTGATTTCCTGTTCTAATGTTTCCCTGTCCTGCTCTGTTATCCCTAAGAGATTGGTATTCTCTATGTATCCCTCTTGGGCTTGAACCGACGGGTTATCTGAACTGTAGAGCTTGGTGTATTATCTGCAAAATTCTCAGATTATGTCGTCTGTGTTAGTGCTCATAGTATCCCCATCAACTTTTATTTTTAGTGTAGTTTTGACCTTCTCTTCTTTTCTCAGCATCCTGGCTAAGAGCCTGTCTGATTTGTTTGCTTTAATGTAGTATTTTTGTTTGAGGGATAATAGGGAGCGTTCTGCCGCCCTGGTCTGTATGAGATCGAGTTGGCCCCTTATGGTTCTGTATTCCTTCCTTGTTTCCCCACTTGCTCCCACCCCCATCCGGGACATTACCTCATTAATCTATCTATCTGTTTCTAATGCACCAAAGCCCGTAGGCATCAGAGCGCAGGGAAAGTTCTCAGGGGCACACAGCAATGTAATCGAGAGAGATTAGGACAATTTTACCGTATGAGACGAGAATAGTTTTTTGTTTTTTTTAAAGGCAGAAAGATTTCATCATAAATCTGTAGGCAGCTTGTTCCATGCGATAGCGCTTTCACAGGGTAAGAACTTCCTTTGCCCTTGACTCTACGAGATTTGAGGCATTGCAGATGCATAGGGTCTTTCGATCTAGTATTCCGGATTGATGTTTGAACGTTGATGTGCGTTTTAAGGTAACTGGGTGCATCGCTGAACAAACATTTATGCATCAAGATGTTGATTTTAAACTCTATTCTTGTTTCCACACAAAGCCAGTGGAGATCGCTCCTATGCTGTAAGATATGCTCATGTTTTGATGCAGTTTTCTCTACTCTCACAGTATCGTTTTGTAGAATCTGTAACCTCTTAATACAGCCTTTACTTGCTCCAGCCTAGTAGAGTGTTACAGTCGTCTAGTCTCGATAGGACTAATGCCCTTACTAATGTAGCACAGTTTTCTGCAGAGACGAAAGGTTTTATCAGGCATATTAAGCTGAGGTAGAAGTGCACATTCTTAGTCACACTAGCAACCTGGGCATCTGCCTTGAGTGATGCCTCAATAGTAACCACCAATGTTTTTACTTTATTGACTATGGCCCTCATTACAACCCCGGCGCTAAACCATGGCGCTATTAGCACCATGGTTGGTGCCGGTGTTGCAACAAGTCCGCCATGGTGGAATGGGGAAATACCCCCCCATTCCAAGGTTTGCGGGGCGGTATTTCCCCATTTCACCATGGCCCTTCCCCAATCCCATTTTTGCCCCATAGGGCTCAATGGGACTGGGGAAGGCGCTAAGTATGTTACCGCAAATTGCGGTACTGTAATTAGCACTGAGGTCTCTTTGCGGCACCCCGTAATCAGGCGTTAAGGGTTTAACGGCGCCGACACCTTTTACGGCGCCATTAAACCCTTAACACCAGGGTCGTAATGACCCCCTATTTCAGTTTCGTGATGGTCAATGTATAATTTTTCATAGGCTGTTCCTAGTTTTTCTCTTACCTCCTTAAAGGAGTAGTGCGATCAAAAGTATTATTGTCCCGATCGTTCGGGATGTGTTTTTAAGCATACGTTGATCGATCGTAAAAACTGTTCCTATGCACCTTAACGTAGTTTTCCTCACTTTTACACATGCGAAATCAACAACTCGGGCGAGGCCATCTTGTGCTAATCTTATCCGTTGCTGCATTGCCCTAAGTCCAAGTGAACTATCGGCACTAAATCATATGCCCCGACCCTGAAGCTGACATCACCATTCCTAGCGACATTCTCTGCCTATCTTCGTAATGCTACTGTGCAGCGTAGCCAAACACACCCTGTCATCACCTACGTCCTGACGTCAATTGACGCAGAACACGGAATATCAACACACATCCTCTCACATCACAGCGCGTCCCAATTCAAAAGGAAACCGCAATACTCTGCAATTTATAATGTTCTTTTATTTCACAATAAACGCTCTGAGAACATCCGCCGAATTCCATAATCAACAATTTAGTTTTTTCTCTCTTAGTTCTGGATACACACATGTTTATCATGAATGACAAGGTGTTCCTTTGGGTGTAAGCGCATTGGGTGGAGGCACCGTGTTTCGCAAGACTTCGGCATCAGCTTTTTGCTAGACCACCAAAAATGATGTTAGGTTACTCCGCATCGCTGGTACCGCGAAAGGGCATATGGGCCCGTTGCGATTGCCCCAAAAGATTGTGATGGTCATCCATCCATTGAGATAGATAAGCAACTGCCGACTGAAGAACCCATCAATCGGTATCTGGAAACAATGACATTCGCAATACGGCAGGATATAGCTGTCAATATAAAATAAGAGAACTGTGTCTCAGTAGCTGTTCTTTATTCTAATCTATTCCAATCAATCCATTACTTATGCACCGTGTGAAAACTAATGATGAACACAAACCTGAAACAATGCAAACACATAGAAAACAAGGTGCAACGTTGGAGTCTACGATGTGATTGAGAGGTTTTAGCGATGGAGTAAATGTATCTCGCAACGTGAGGACGATGCGAAATTTAACAGAAGAATTTGAATAACACATAGACGACATTACCCTACAATTGGGCTTTGGTTGAACCTGTGCAAACACAGACGTGGACTCCATGCATTTCGGTGTCGTGCTGGACTACCCACGTGCCTTGCACAAATACAAGTACACACCCAAAAAAACAAGCCATTGCAATCTTAGCCAGCCAACCATACCGTTCATAAAGTGAAACCTTGACTCCTTTGTCTACACATTTGTCTACAGTAAAACTAACATAATGTTCAGCTTTTCCATTCTCTCGGAGTAAGTTGCGCAGAGTGTCCGTTCCGATGAACACATTTTCATATAATGAAATGAAATGTTCTCTTGTCCAGTTTTGGAATACTGAACGTTATCATATTCAACAGTTTCACATACCTCCCCTGTTCCCTTCCTCTCCCTTTATTTTCAAGGATGAAACACAATACAAGGGCTTATAGCTAGCTTTATTTTGGTAAATGAAAGGCATGAATAAACTCTGCAGGACACAAGGGAGTCGACAGCCGGAGGAATTGACCTTGAGTCACACCGCATCCATTTACACTTCCACCACTGTGCCATTTTCAACATTTACGAAAAACAAACAAATTGTTTGCTCGCATACACCAATGCCGCGCAACATTTCCAGAGATTTACTCATTTTATGAAAACACTCAGAATTCACAATCTACCTGTCAGCTGAGGGTGTCTCCTGTTTTCGGCTAGTGAGCTCCGTGCACAGGGAAGTGTTAAAAATCAAACAGTCTATTGTTTTTGCTTCCTTCTCTGCGGAGTGTTAGTGACCAGTGCTTTAAGTGGGCTGGTGTCTGCCGGTGCCGAGCCCCGACAGTCTCCCAAAATTGGCTCTGAGCAGGGCACCTGCCGGGGCTCTATAAATACTTTATTCTTCTCAATGCCACTATCATGATCTCATTCCCGTATGGGTGTGTACAATTATTAGTACTATATTTTGTATTTTGGGGACTCTGGGCCTCATTCCGAGTATGGCGGTAAGGGATAGCGGCCACCGGTAACGAGACTGGTGGCGGTAATCCCTTACCGCCATACTCCGAGTTCCCTCTCCGCCCTCGCCCTTAACGCCTGCTTTGAGCAGGTGTTAAAGTCGAGGGCGCAAAGGGGCCTCCAAGCCAATAACGGTGACCGTAATGAACGGTCACCGTTATTTGCATCTTCCCCATTCCCATTGAGCCCTATGGGGGCTCATTTGGGAATGGGGAAGAGCCTTGGTGAATGGGGAATTACAGCCCCGCCAACCTTGGAATGGGGCGGTAATTCCGCCATCCACCAAGGCACTGCCGGTCCGGGTACGGCGTCAACCAAGGCGTTAATAGCGCCATTGGTTAGCGCCGTAACACCCTACCACCGCACCACCTCCAGTTCCCCTCCCATATACCTAATATGGAGTGCTCAAACAGGCACATCTTGCAAAACAAATTGACAAACAGGGTACATCTGGACATACATTTTTTGTACGCTTTATTTGGACAATTTATATTTTTGTTAGCTTTGAAATTCGAGTTACATTTTTACACTGGTCATGTACAATGTATAAACATTTTTGAACATATATGTTTTGTGGCAATTGATGTGTCCTAGGAACCAAACCACGAACGATTCCATGAGTATGCATGTCCAACACAGTCAAAGTCAGATCTTTCAAGAAATCGAATTGCATTTCCTGGTATATTGGCTTTACCATCCACTTTTTGCATCTTTTTCCAAAGGCCATTTCGTACCGAAGCATTCCAAATTTTCCAGCAGTTCTAGATTGTGGTCTGCCCACGTTCTCGTTATGCACCAATAAGGCATGTAGTGTCCTAGATTCCATTCCGTCCATACGGAAATGCAATCTCTTGGGCCGGTACGTTAGGCACATATTGTGTAACACTTCCAAATCTCCTGTGTGGCAGAATTCTGTCAGTCCCTTCAGATCTCTTGTTAGAGATTTTTCAAACACAATCTTTTCAAGAGCTTTGTGTGCAGGTGTAGATGCAACCAACCACTTCTTCTTTTGTTCCTGCTCTCCCGATAAAGGTCCATGTTCACATTTGTGAAAATGTTGGTTTTCTGTCCATGAGTGAACGTTGGAGCAGTGGTGCATCAATGAGAGCCATTTTTCAAGTAGAATTTCCACAGACCCATCACAAGTTTTGGAGCTCCACCCAAGATGGTTGCTGAAAGACTGGGCCCACTGTAAAATATTTTCAGACCCCTTTTTTTTACCAGCAGCTGTGATTTTTTTATTGATTGATTTAGCTACGTGCCAGACATCAAATTGATGGTGAATGTTTGGAAACTGCTTGTGCATGACCTTTGCAATTGAAAGATGTCTGTCGGTGGCTATGAGGTCAATTTGCATCCCCCTCGATTGGAGATCTTGCAGGGATTTTATAAAACCATGTTTCTCCATGGCCACTGAGGATTTACATTCGGGCACCTGCACGACCACTGAACTCACTATTTTTTAGTATCCATGTCCTGAAAGTGGTGTGTGCAGTACTTTGCAGAAAAACCGGGGCTATCACACTGTCCATCGCCAGCTAGTCTGAACCGTTTGCTAGAGAATGTATGTTAAATAGACCTTTGTTCAATTTTCCTGGCTTCACGGATAGCAAGGAATAATAATTCACATTGATTTTTGAAATACTGCGATTTAGCTAGGAACTGAAGTCCCACAAATGTACAGAAACTGGACAACTTGCTAAAGGTCGAACCACTGAAAAGCAAAGCATAAATGATACATTGCGTAAACAAACTGCCGGATACATAAACCATTTCATATTATTTCAAATTCTGTGTATAATACATGTGTGTAATCATAAAACTACCTGATTGGCGCTCGAGGTGGTTGCGTGCACTGGGAAAGAAAAGGATGCAGAATCTAGCTCCTTCATTTTCAGCACATTGCCACGAAGTAATGAAGGGAAAATTACATTTGCATTAGATCTGTGTGAAGATGCAACTGTCAACAATATGAACATCTGCAAGTCTGTATGGCTCACCATTGGTATACTGGAATTGTCGGTGCTGTTGCCAGTATCGAGGGTCTGTGCTTCGGTCATTATGCTCGCCTAAAATAATTGAAATGTCAAGCAACAAAATAAGGCCAAGAATATACTTATTATGATGTGCACTATTGCATAGTCATCTCTGATGCTCATAAAACCAGGGACAGATGTCTAGCCAAGTGTGGTATAATTCTAAAGTAATACAATCTGGTAAATATGCAAACAGAACCAATTAAATAGAAGACAATGGTAACGGCAATGAGATGAATGTACATTACACTACTGGGTACATTCGTTCGAAATAGAATTTTACAGAGATGAAAAAGGGACAATCAGGTGACCTGCACTTACCTTGACTAACAAACAATGAGATTCAGCAAGCTGGGTAGTTGGGTGCAGGAGAAAAGGTAGCACGATCCGGAGTTGACTTCCAGTGCTCACAGATGTTGTAATTATAAATATCCAGTGGTTTATAAAGAGTTGGAAAAGCGGGTGTGTATGGGAATGAGTGACGTGTTTATGGCATGGTCTTATGTGGATTGAAGGGGCACGGTCTGCATCAAGCCAACAAGCTTACAGACACTGGGCCTCATTACAACCTAGGAGGTAACCATGCCGTTATTAGCGGCATGGTTACCCCCTGACCGCATACCAGGTCCGAGTTCCCTGAATGGGGATATACCAGGCCATTCCAACCTTGGAGGGCCCGTTATTTCCCCATTTAGGGAACCTGGACCCAGTAAATCCCCATTCCCATAGGGCTCAATGGGAATGGGGAGGGAGCTAACAATGGGCCTGTTAATAACGGGCCCGTTGTTAGCTCCCTAATCTTCTCGCGGAACCTGCTAAGGACACCTGGTTTTACCAGGCGGCCTTTGTGGGTCCCGCGAGGAGACCTCGTAATAGGGCGGTAAGGGGTTAACGGTGCCGGCACCTTTACCGGCGCCATTAACCCCTTACCGCCCACCTCGCATGAAGGCCCACTGTGTCTGGGGATGCCCGGAGTAGAATTGCTGCTTTGTGGATGCTAACTTTGAAGTGTATATGGTATACCACACCTCAGATGTTCCCATCCTACCAGCACCCTCGGGAGGGCAGGGCCACAGGTGCGAACTGCCATTGATACTGGAGGGGGGATGGATGCCCAAGAGACATGGACAAAGGGGCTGGAACACTGCTGAATGGAGACTACACACTTATGAGGACATCCTGCCAGTGTAAGGAAGGAGGGGTTGTTTTGCCTCATCACTGGTGCCAGAAGGGAAATCCTGGCAACAATAGAAGAGGGCCTACTGCAGGACCCAGCCCGAATCCATTTTGTATAAACCTCTGACTCCATTTTTGAGTAGGCCGCGTTCAGATTAATATGAAGCCTCCCCTCCCCTTTTGCAGCGCAGCGAACAGTGATCACAGCCGGCCTCCACCTTTTACTCCCCCTCAGCCTGTGCCAGAAAAACTCATGTCACACGAATGTACTGGCTTGAATTGTTGCTGGCAAACAGTGTTTTCTTTTATTCTTCCACTGAGTCCCCGGGCCAAATCCTGCCCTGCAAGCCATCAATCTCCACAAAGCCGCTCTTGCTCCTTTCACCCCGTCCTGTGGAAGTTATCGCATGGCTGCCCTCTGTGCCCATACATTCACTTTGATGTAGCAGAAGCGTGACCCTTATCCACTGACCGTCCTGTAGTGCCCCCAATATAACCTATCCACAAGTTCTCACATATTTTGTCACTTCACTCATTCTTCCCTCTAATAATAATAATTTGGTATTTATATAGCGCTACGAACCCTCAGGTATCTGAGCGCTGCTTATTATTACCCACGGTGTGTGGTGCTCATTTATCGGCCTCGGAAGGATGAAAGGCTGAGTTTGGCCCCGCCGGGATTCGAACCTGCGTTAGCAGGCTCTGCACGGATGTCAAAGCGAGCGCTCTACTCACTGTGCCACTTGACCGGCTGATGGCACCAGGACAAATAAATCTCAAATGTAATCCTCTAATCACGCACCAGGAGAGTAAGACCATTTCACCCCTTACGCCCACAAAGGCATCGAACTGAAACGTGTTTATATGTAGTTACAATTTATAGGTATCCCCACATTCTAGGGGTTGTACACGACTTGCATGATTCATTGTGTGTCAGAAAATGTTATGTCGTTTGGAAATTCAGGAGTGACCCCCACCCGCGGAATTGACCTGACCTTCACATCGCCCAGATGAGCATGGCCGACCCGCGTGCAGCAGAGTTCTCTGTGTGCTGACTTTACATAAAGTCTTTATAGTTCTCTGAACCACTCAGCCAGTTTCATTCCATTCTGGATGTGTACATTTACTAAAGCTTATATTTGTATTTTGGGGGACTCTGTACCCTGACCAGCCCTGCCAGGACAAGTGAGCGTGTCCCTGATTCACTGAAAAATTGAAACAACTATTCATAAAAGTTCAGTTGTATTTTATTATGTTGCTGATGTTGATGTCACAAATGTACTAAACATTGTGCACTTCGGGTTGCTGCATAGTGTGGGAAAATCCCCTGAGCTGTCCGCTGTCGCTGGGGAATTGGGCACAAATGGCTCCAATAACACAGGCCAGTATTACTCATTGAACGCGGTGTCGAAGCCTCCCATGAAGCCACCATGTAAACGAACGATCGGCCACCAGCCTGTACCACCTGTTGAAGAGAAAGCTACAAACTGTATTTAAATGAACAAGATAAGTGTTTCAAACCTTAGTTGAAAATGCAATGTTGTATCTTCTAGCATTGTTAACAGTACAAATGTTACCTCACAGATCAATACACTTGGGCTTTCAAGTGTAGGGACATTACAAAAGTGAAGAACTATCCATAGCATAACATTTGGGACACCGGGAAATATTGTGTATTTGCTGTAAGTGAAAGATAGATAATAGGACCACTCTAATTTATCCAAATCGCGAGTAATGTATAGAATTGCAAGACTACATTCATTTGGTAGTGATAGATCAAAGTACGAAAATATGGGAGACAAGCATGAAATGTTAGTGGCCTCAGCGGTCAAAGTGACATCACATCTAGTGCACACTTACTCGTTCCTTGGATTTCGAGGGCGAACTGTTCCGTGAAGTTCGTGCATAAGCACCATCATAATCCTCAACACGGACCTTGTGAGGCAGGCTGCTCTGAAGTAATGCAGCTCAGTAACGTATAGCGGTGGTGTGTCTGCTTCCGATATGTAGGCCAAGCATCCAGAGTTTTCTCGGCAGCAGCAGTTCTCTGCCTCGGTTGGTATGACCTTGCACCAATTGCATGTACACCAGGTCGAGGCGTCGTCCAGGCTCTTGATCAGGTGATTTGTCATCCCAGCTATCCGAAGCCCCATCTTTTCCGCATCTTTCTCTTTCCAGTAATTCTGCCTCGGAATACTCTAGCTCGTACTGGTAGGGCATTATTGATGCCATTATACGTCAAAATTAAAATCGATAGAAAAGCTGGCACTAGTATCTGTTCGCACGGACTACAAGCAACGAGGATAGCTGAACAAAACAGAGTCGAGTCACAGTATATTCGAGAAAAGACAGTGGAACGACTGAAAAAGCAACTCTGGTGTTGTCTGATGAGATGCGCTCTGTTTATACTTATTGAGGAAAGTGGCGTCCTGCCATTTCCATGGAGACACGCCATTAGCATAGAACGTTGACACGAGACGTGCATTTGCATTGTGAAATGGCCCGTGCGCGTCGAGTGATGTCAGCTTCAGGGGCGGGGCATATGATTTAGTGCCGATAGTTCACTTGAGTTTAGGACGGATAAGATTAGCACAAGATGGCCATGCCCGACTGCTTGATTTTGAGTGTGTAAATTTGAGGAAAACTACGGTAAGGTGCATAGGAAACGTTTTTACGATCGATCAACGTATCCTTAAAGACACATGCCCGAACGATCGGGACAATAATATTTTTGATCGCACTACTCCTTTAAGCTTTCCCTCTAGGTCTTTTTCAAGAAGTCTCATTTCTCTGTCCCTATGAGCTTTGGTGGCTATTATTTTGACCCTGATTGTTGCCTTGAACGCGTCCCACCTCATCAGCTGCAATGTGTCTGTGGAGTTGTAATCTTCAAAGAAATCTACTATTGCTTCTGCGATTTCTTGTTGTAGTTTGTCATCCTTAAACAGAAACGCGGGCTAACACCATTTCCAAAGTCCCGGGGGGGCTAACTTCCTTTTGATTATCAGCTGGATGGGAGCATGTTCTGACATTGTCATTGTGCCCACTGTCATTTCTAATATCTGACCCAGACGAGAGTCCGATGTCCATACGTAATATATCCTAGACTGTGACCGGTGGGCATGTGAGTAGAAGGTGTACCCCTCTTTCCCTCCCTCAGTTTCTCTCCATACGTAAACTAGTGTGTGGATTTAGATTTTCTCCTTCAGCTCTTTCGAGGGTTTCCCCTGTGTCCCTAACCCCTTCTTACTCCTATCCCTTGCAGGGTACCAGTGTCATAAATCACCAATGTATCAATTGAAAAGGATACGGTAACCAAAAAAGGATACAATTGGTAGGGCTCTTCCGGATCCTTTTTCACACGACTTGATTGTAGGTAGGTCAAATTAGACCTTCCAAATGATACAACTCTCTGACTGATAAAACAGGCAGAGAGATGGATCACTGGAAAGGGCGTGGGTATTGTATCGTAAAATATGCCTTATGGCCAAACTGAAGAATTCAACGAGAGTCTCTTGAAGAAAACCAGGAGTTGAAACAACGATAAGGAGGGGAAGATTAGTAAGGGAGACTTATCCTGAACGGCACGAGGCTCACGCTAGATACCGGGTTGGTGCACCACAGGATAGCGTCCAAAGTACTGTGCACAATCACCTTCCAATAGTTCATGAAATACTTTCTTTCCTACGAAGAACAAAATAAGATTTTCACCTGTTAACTGTCACAGGCACCAAAGGTTCAAAGAAGTTAAGAAAACCACGTGCAGGGTTACACGCAACAGTGTACACGCAGCCAGGCCAGCCGCGCTTGGAGACAGCATTTCCGCGTGAAGATTTAGCAATCAAACAGGATACACGCAGCTCAGGACAGCCGCGCTTGCAGACAGCGTCCGCGTGGAGATTTGGCACGCGAACAGGATACACGCAGCTCAGGACAGCCGCGCTAGCAGACAATTTCCGCGTGGAGATTAGGCAAGCGAACAAGATACATGCAGCTCAGGACAGCCGCGCTTGCAGACAGTGTCCGTGTGGAGATTTGGCATGCGAACAGGATACACGCAGCTCAGGACAGCCACGCTTGCAGACAGCGTCCACGTGTAGATTTGGCACACGAACAGGATACATGCAGCTCCAGGAATTAGCGTGTGGAGGAAAACACGCTCAAAAAAGGCCAAAGAAGTTGCTGAAGGGAATGCGAGAACGCAGGTCCGGAGTTCAGCTACAAAACGCCAAAATTGACTTAATCAGAAGCAGCGATCGGCGTTTCCCCGCTGCTTATGTACGCTCTGCCGTGATACAAGTGACGGAACTAAATCACCTGAATTTTAACGAAGTGAAAAATGCAGACGTCGTTTTCCGGGCAATGCATCGAACAACCTCCATTTCGAGTAGAATGGTCTAGTGGTTCTATGGGCGTAACTCATTTTGTATTGAGTGGTCATTCCTGGTCCAGAGATATGTCCAGCAGGCATGATAGTGCCACCCCCCAAAGGAGCAGCCTCTCCCCTTTTCGAGTGGAATCGCCTTAATAAAGCAGGAGCATGAATGTTAGACAGAGGTTCCCAGGATCTATCCTCGGGACCATAACCTTTCCAATCCACCAGATAATACGGTTTCCCAGACCGTAGCCTCATGTCCAGTATGTCTTGTACTTCATATTCGTCTGACCCTTTCACAGAAATAGCAACAGGCCGTATAGGCAATCTAGTAGCATCCGAGCACGGTTTGATGAGTGACACGTGGAATACAGGATGTACTCGCCACTGTTGTGGCAATGCCAGACGGACAGCAGCCGGATTTATAACGTGGAGCACTTCATATGGCCCGATGTATTTAGGCAACAATTTCTTTTTACCGGGTATCCTCAAGTTTTTTGTGGATAGCCATACCTTCATACCTGCTTTGTAGACAGGTGCAGGGATTCTATGAGCATCTGCATAGGTCTTATCTCGTTTTTTAGCTTGCTCCAATTGCTGCTTAACTTTCGTCTGTAGACTCTTTAGATCTCTAATATTACGTCCTGCTGCAGGAGTATCCAAAGACAAACTGGAATCCTAAAGAATGGATCATGGGTGTTGCCCATACAGAGCATAGAAAGGCGAAGTACCTATGGCACTATGGTAGGAATTATTATAGGCGAACTCCGCTGCGTGCAGAACATTGAGCCAATCTGACTGAAACTGCAGGCACAAACATCGCAGATATTGTTCCATAGTGCTATTGACTCTCTCAGTCTGTCCATCCGTTTGAGGGTGATAAGCACTAGACAACCTGTCATCAATTAGTAATGCCGAATTTAGTGCTCTCCAAAAACGTGACGCAAATTGTGAGCCCCTGTCAGTGATTATCACTGAAGGTAGGCCAAAAAACTGGAATATATGCCAGATGAATAGATCAGCCAGACCAGCAGCTGTTGGTACACCAATACAGGGAATAAAAAGCGCCAATTTTGTAAAGTAGTCCACCACCACCCATATGGTATCGTAGCCTTTATTTCTTGAAAGTTCTACCACAAAATCTATTGATATCATGTCCCATGGTTTTTTAGGAACAGGTAGGGACTGGAGTAAACCCACTGGTTTGCCAGGAGTGTTCCTGCATTGACTGCATAGAGAACATGTTGAAACATAATTTATAACATCTTGTGTTATAGACGGCCACCAACACCATCTTTTCAGCAACTCTAGGGTCTTCTTCTGTCCAGGATGGGCGGCAATCAAAGAATCATGACCCCAACTGAGGGCCTTGTTCCAAGTGGTACCAGTTGGTAGATAGAGTACTCCTTGTTTGAAAGGCAAACCATTGTATATATCAATATTCAATTCCTGAATCAATTGTGGATTTAGTTTCACCCACTCCTGTAACTCGTTTTTTAGGGACGGTTGTGCAGAACAACTACATATCACGTGATCTGCCAACAACTTATTTTGCACTGATGGTTCTTCCTTCACCTCTTCACTGATGCGAGACAAAGCATCCGACTTGACATGTTGTCTGGCAGGGCGATAAGTAATTCGAAAATCGTATTGAGCAAAAAAGACATGCCATCTGGCCTGTCTAGCTGTAAGACATTTCATAGTTTTGAATGCCTGAAGATTTCTATGATCCGAATACACGAGCACCTGATGTTTGGCCCCAAGAAGATGATGTCGCCATTCTTGGAAAGCATCCTTGATTGCAAGTAATTCACGCACAGTGACAGTATAGTTTTGTTCATATGAGGTAAGCTTACGTGAGAAGAAAGCACCTGGATGCTCCTCCTTGGTTTCTGCACAAACTTGCGAAAGTACAGCTCTTGTAGCGACAATGGAAGCGTCTGCTTCAACGATAAACTGACAATCCGGATCAGGATGTTGAAGTACAGGTGCAGTGGTAAATGCTTCCTTTAAACTCTCAAAAGAAGCTTGGGCTTTCTGGTTCCAACAGAATGGAACTTTGGAACTAGTTAAAGCTGTCAATGGGGCCACTGTTTTGGAGAAAGAACGAATAAATCTGCGATAAAAATTCGCAAAACCTAGGAATGACTGTAATGACTTGACATTGTGTGGAACAGGCCAATTCAATATGGCCTTCACTTTGGAATGATTCATTCGAACACCTTGATTGGTAATGTCGTAACCCAGAAATTCCACTTCTTGTGTATGAAAGACACATTTCTTGGCTTTAACAAAAAGTTTGTTCTCTCTCAGTCTTTGTAAGACAGCTAACACGTGTTTAACATGTACTGGAAAAGACGATGAATATATCAAAATGTCATCCAAGTAAATCACCACGAATTGGTCCATCATATCTCTGAAGATATCGTTCATGAAGAACTGAAATGTGGCGGGAGCGTTACAAAGACCAAAAGGCATCACTAAATATTCATAAAGGCCGTACCGCGTCTTAAAAGCAGTCTTCCATTCGTCTCCTTCGCGAATGCGAACCAGATTGTAAGCACCACGCAAGTCCAATTTAGAGAAGTACTTGGAAGTTCCTAATTGATCTGACAGAACATTAATCAGTGGTAAAGGGTACTGATTCTTTATGGTGATGTCGTTAATAGCCCTGTAATCAATGCAAGGCCTTAGATCTCCTTCCTTCTTTGGAACAAAGCATAAAGGAGAGGCAGCCGGCGATTGAGATGGCCGTATAAATCCCATATCAAGACCTTTATCGATGTATTCTTTCAAGACAACATATTCTTTGGGAGTTAAAGAATAAACTCGACCAGTAGGGATTTTAGCTCCAGGAATTAGTTCAATTGAACAATCATACTGCCTATGTGGAGGCAGCTGTTTTGCCTGACCTTTGTCAAACACATCAGTAAAATCTATATATTCACTTGGTATATGTGTACCACTCTGATGTACCACACCAATAGTGGAAATTCCCTCCATAGAGGCCAAAATATGTGATTTATTTGACACCTCCTGACTGGTAAAGCAATGTTCATTGCAAAAAACGGAAGGATATTGGATCAATCCCGTATCCCAGTCAATGGCGGGATTATGAAGAGTCAACCAATTAAATCCAAGTAATATTTTGTATTGAGGAGCCGCAATGACATCGAAGACTATTTCCTCCGAATGACCATTTAATAAAGTCATCTGAATAGGTACAGTCTCCTGAGTTACCATACCGGAAATCAAGACTGATCCATCCACCGTATTAACAGTTTCAGGTTTGTTCTTGTCTACAAGGGGTATAGAACATTTCTTGGCATATGTGATATCGATGTAATTATTAGTGGCTCCAGAATCAACCATAGCCTTGGAAACCAATTCTTGATCATCAAAACGTAAAGCCATCTCAACAGCTATAGGTGCATGCGCTGGAAATGTAATGGAGTCCGATGTAACACTCGACACAGGGACTCCTGCTACTGTCGAGTTTTGGCGTTTCCCGAAGGCTTAACTGTTTTTTTAGGACATGCTGCCAGTAAATGCTCAGATGAACCGCAATATATACATACATTATTTTTTCTTCGGTTCTCTCTTTCTGCTCTAGACAACCGGCCTCTCACCGCACCAATTTGCATTGGTTCAGGATCATTCGAAGAAGCTGCCGGTGTATCAGAACGAACCGGTGCATGAAGGAAAGGTTTTCTCTCTCCTTTGCGGGCATTTCTTCGGGCATCAATTTGTAAAATCAAATCAAGAAATTCTGAAAACCCTATAGGAACCACTGGAACCGTGGACAAGGCATCTTTGAGTTCTTCTGAAAGACCCTTGTAGAAAACAGCCGTCTTCTTGTCTTCCGGCCATTGGGTTTCGGCTGTTAATTGGTTGAATCGTGGGATGTAAGCCAACAGAGGTTGAGTGCCTTGTTGTAGATTCAGCAACTCCAGATCTGTGGCTTGAGTAGCATAGCGCATATCAAAGACTTTGTTCATAGCAGCCAGAAGATCATCGCAATCGTACAACAAGGGGCTATTTGATTCCAATAAAGGATTTGCCCAAGCAGCAGCTGTACCCCCCAAATGGGAAAACACGAATGCTGCTTTAGTAGTTAGATCGGGAAACGAATTAGGCCGGCAAAGGAAATGAAGTCGGCACTGATTAACAAAAGTTCTATAGGTTTTAGGATCACCTGTGAACCTTTCCGGGGGAGCCAAGGGAAACTGTGTGGGCATAACCACTTTAAGAGTTTCCTGTGATAATGATGGTGTCATAGTCCCAGATCCAGATGCAGTGGCTACTGGAACCCGTGCTCCCTGAGGAGTGGCATGCATGGCATCTTGCATAACATCCATTCGATGCCGTAGCATGTCCTGTGCCGTAATCATTTCATTTCTCAAGTCAGTGATTAACTGAGTCAAAACATATAAAGGATCCGTACCCTCCATGGCTTTTGATTCTGTCATAAATCACCAATGTATCAATTGAAAAGGATACGGTAACCAAAAAAGGATACAATTGGTAGGGCTCTTCCGGATCCTTTTTCACACGACTTGATTGTAGGTAGGTCAAATTAGACCTTCCAAATGATACAACTCTCTGACTGATAAAACAGGCAGAGAGATGGATCACTGGAAAGGACGTGGGTATTGTATCGTAAGATATGCCTTATGGCCAAACTGAAGAATTCAACAAGAGTCTCTTGAAGAAAACCAGGAGTTGAAACAACGATAAGGAGGGGAATATTAGTAAGGGAGACTTATCCCGAACGGCACGAGGCTCGCGTTAGATACCGGGTTGGTGCACCACAGGATAGCGTCCAAAGTACTGTGCACAATCACCTTCCAATAGTTCATGAAATACTTTCTTTCCCACGAAGAACAAAATAAGATTTTCACCTGTTAACTGTCACAGACACCAAAGGTTCAAAGAAGTTCAGAAAACCACGTGCAGGGTTGCACGCGACAGCGTACACGCAGCCAGGCCTGCCGCGCTTGGAGACAGCGTTTCCGCGTGAAGATTTAGCAAGCAAACAGGATACACGCAGCTCAGGAAAGCCGCGCTTGCAGACAGTGTCCGTGTGGAGATTTAGCACGCGGACAGGATACACGCAGCTCAGGACAGCCGCGCTTGCAGACAGCGTCTGCGTGGAGATTTGGCACGCGAACAGGATTCATGCAGCTCAGGACAGCCGCGCTTGCAGACAGCGTCCGCGTGGAGATTTGGCACGCGAACAGGATACACGCAGCTCAGGACAGCCGCGCTTGCAGACAGCGTCCGTGTGTAGATTTGGCACGCGAACAGGATACACACAGTTCAGGACAGCCGCGCTTGCAGACAGTGTCTGCGTGGAGATTTGGCACGCGAACAGGATACACGATGCTCAGGACATTCACGCTTGCAGACAGCATCCACGTGGAGATTTGGCACGCGAACAGGATACACGCAGCTCAGGACAGTCCCGCTTGTAGACAGCGTCCGCGTGTCGATTTGGCACGCGAACAGGATACACGCAGCTCAGGACAGCCGCGCTTGCAGATAGCGTCCGCGTGGAGATTTGGTACGCGAACAGGATACACAGCTCCAGGAATCAGCGTGTGGAGGAAAACACGCTCAAAAAAGGCCAAAGAAGTTGCTGAAGGGAATGCGAGAACGCAGGTCCGGAGTTCAGCTACAAAACGCCAAAATTGACTTAATCAGAAGCAGCGATCAGCGTTTCCACGCTGCTTATTTACGCACTGCCGTGATACACGTGACGGAACTAAATCACGTGAATTTTAACAACGTGAAAAATGCAGATGTCGTTTTCCGGGCAATGCATCAAACAACCTCCATTTCGAGTAGAATGGTCTAGTGGTTCTATGGGCGTAACTCATTTTGTATGGAGAGGTTGTTCCTGGTCCAGAGATATGTCCAGCAGGCATGACAACCACTCAATGTTGAAGTCTCCCATTAAGTTTAAGTGGGCCTTTGCAAATCTTTCCAGTCTGATCAGCGATTTTTGGATAAATGTGTCTTGTCCTCTGTTCGGTGTGTAGATCGTCACTATCGTGTACACCCCGCCCCTCCCCTTCAAGTTGTCCGCTATGTATCTCCCTTTTGCATCCCTGTCGGTCTCCATGACTGTATGGTCAGGGTCATTCCGGGGGGCCAACAGTACCCACCCTTTCTTACTATTATGCGTTGATTGATATATTCGGCAGAATCCCCTGATTCTTATTTTATCTCTGTCCTGGGTATGAACATTGGTTTCCTGCAATGTTAATATGTCAGGGCCTTCCCTCTTTATTTATCTTTCAATTTTCCTCCTTTTCACTGGAGAATTTAAACCATTGATGTTGAGTGATATGATTAAGAGTCTATTATATCTGGCCATTTTCTTGAGGCTCTACCTGTATTTGTTGCCTGTTCCTGAGCTTTTGTCCAGACCTCCCTCCCATTTTCCCCCTTCCTTCTACCCCTTCCCCTGTCCTTTCTGCCCCTTCCCGCCCTCCTTCCATTCCATCCCCTGCGCTGGGTGGGTTCCACAAGTCTCTAGCCCCCCTCAAATTGGCATCTTAAGGGTTGAATCATTGACTGTTCCCAGCACGGAACTCTGCAAGTTCTCCCAAACCCATTCCAAGGTGCTCCCCCTAACACCCCCTGCCCCGGGACCCTCTTTGTGGACCCTATTGATTGCTCTCCCCAGGCTTGTAATGTTAGTAACCTCTTGCACCTCTTGAGTGTATTATTCAGTCAGAGTTATTTGCAGGAAGATTTCCCCTCTCCTGTGGTTTTCCTGGAGCAGGCCTTTAGATGTGGTAGGTATCCCCCTTTTTAGGTCTTTTAGATCTCACCGTCAACTATTCCCATGGTTTGAGGTTGCTTTGGTGCTTTAGTGAGGGGTCTGCTGGGGTTTGATCCTCCTCTTCGATCCCCAGGATTCTTGCTCCTTCTTCATAGGACCCTATTCTGTGGTGTTTCCCCTGCCAATCGAAGATTAATCTGAATGGGAAAGTCCATTGGTATCGGATGTCTTTGCCTCGTAGGACTGACAGGACTGGGCCATTCTTTTCCTTTTCGTGAGGGTTATCTGGGCTAGGTCTTGGAAGAGGTAGGTGTTTGCTCCATTGTAGAATATTTGTTTCATCTTTCTCGATTTTTGCAGGATCTTTTCTTTAATTGAATAATCATGAAGTGCCCCTAAAACGTCCCTTGGTCCCACCCCCGGTTCCATCCTGCGGGGTCGCTCCCTGTAGACCCTGTTGATTTTTATTTATGGAGTGTCCTCTGTATCTAAGAGGTCTGCAAAGATGTTTCTGATCACTGATTCAAGGTCTTTGTCTAGAACCTCCTTGGGAAGGAATTTGAGTCTAATGTTCGATCTCCTGGATCTATTTTCCAAATCTTCTGCCTGGATCGTGAGGTTATGAGTCACAGTTGACAGCTGGTCCACCAGGAGGTCAGTCCTCCTAGAGTCCTCTGTCAATTCTTGGATCGCTCTCTCGTTTATGTCAACCCTTTCTTCCATCTTGTTTATGTTGCGTTTTAGGTCTTGCACGGCCTCTGCTAGATCATCTCTCATCATGTCCATTTGCCTCTGGACTGTGTTTGCTGTTTTGTCTCTGAAGTCGGTGAAGTACTGTTTGAGGAGCGCCTGAGTCAATGTCTGATCTTGGGCTGCAATTCTGGTTGGTCCTGGATTTGTTTTGGCCCAGATCTGCTGCAGCGCTCCTTCTTGGGTTTTCTTGGTTCCCTTTGAGGGAGTCAGTAGTTCTTTCCCCCTGGTTTTCAACATAAATTAGTGTTAGGGAAGGTGACTCGCGCTCTAATCACCCCTAAATATTGTAGGGAGTGCTCTGATATAAGGATTATATCACTTCAAAATTCAGATAATTAGTAAATAAATGTGTTTATTCTTCATATTTTAGACAGCCGACACGTGTTTCAACCCGCTGGTCGTTTACAAGGCTGTATTACAGTATTGACATTGTGCGCAATCAATTGGTAACAAAAAATCAACACATAAGTAATGAGGCACATTGTTCATTTTACATTCCAATGTTTCGAGAATATTCAAAAAGCTATGTGAATAATTATATTGAAGACAGCTCATGAAACTCTGGGGCAGTCAAAGATTGCTTTATTCTGAATCTGGGTAATAGTAGAGAAGCTTTTGAATTACGAGCCTGTATACAAATTTCTTTTTTTTGTGTGAAGATATGATGCTTTATTTGTCTTGTTATTTGTCTTGTTTTCTATTTGTATTTGTATTTCTTTATTTGTATAGCACGCCTGGCCCAAAGGCATCTGGGTGCATATCTTAGGTTACATAGACATTATACAAAAACTGTTACAGAGAGGCAAGTACAGTAACAGGTACTTACAGGTAGAATTTACAGATCATATTTACAACGAAACTCAGCGCATGGCCCAGAGTCAACTGGGCGCATAACTTACATAAACAACATCGATATACAGTTACAGATCAAGGTATACATTGTCAGGTGATTACATGTAAAAAGTTTAAAAACGAAGGTTATAAAGGCGACTCAAAAAAGCAGTAGCAGTGAATGAGGGTAGATCAGAGTAAAATTAAGGTTTAGGTAATGGGCCGTGTGAATCTTGACCAATGAGCCACAATTTGGCTTTGCTCTTGAAAGCATGGAAGGAGGGTTCTAATCTAAGTGTGGTGGCCAGTGAATTCCAGAGTTTGGAGGCAAGGACTGGGAAACTATTGATACATGTGAAAAGCTCTGTGTGAACTAAACACATTACATTAAAAAAAATCAAACAAAATTAATGTCATCACAATTCTGCGGGAGTAGCTGTTGGAAGACATCATGGCTGTTAACCAGTCCTTGACAATATAAGAGAATTGTAGTAGCAAATCTGAAACCCAATGATTCTTGCAATGAATTGGCATAAAAAGCAGCGTGTAAGGTGAGGGCTGCAAAAGCCGCAGAACGAAAGCAATATATAACAGAATATATTGCTGTGTTATATAACTGCTGACTGGCAACATAGGGGCAGTTGTTGGGGCGTACCTGCCTAACCTCTGGATTTTTCCCAGAGATTTAGGAATTTTAATCATTTCTCTCGGTCTCCAGGAAAGACCCTGGAATCTCAGGAATTTTGGTGGGGGACAGCTTTCACTGATTACTTTTTTTTGTTTTGTTATGCTTGCAGGACTGTGCTGCCGTGGACTCCCCGCCTGAGTGTGGCTTTGTCTCTGCAGCAATGACTGTAATGCTTCCAGCAAATTGGCAAAAAGAATGCAGATGAAGTAAAATGACGCGCATTTATTTTGCTTCACCTTTCATTCTTTTTTCCCGACTTTCAATGCGAACATGCGTTTCTTTTGCTTTCGTTCTTTTTACCCAGGTTAGGGTGGACTCAGCCCCATTGAACCACAGTCCTCAGGTTTGCAGTCTGGACAACTCACCACTGCACTACATTTAATTTTAAAGTATTTTTATTGGCATTTAACTTTTAATAACATTTACATAATAACCTGTTTAAGCATCATTTCCATAAGAAGGGGGGGGGGAATGGGGGCTCTCGAAAGAAGAGGAGAGTAGAAGGAAAAAAAAAGGGCAGGGGGAGAAAAAGGAAAACAAGTGTAATACACAAACTTTAAACAATAATAACTAAACAACTGGTCTCTTGCCATTTGGGTACGCTGGGGATGTTGTCCCGTTCATTTAGTCATTCAGCATCAGTGTTTCTTGGGTGTTGAGCTGGCAGGTAAGTGCCAAGTCTAGCAATTCTGCGGATGTTTTCGTGGGGCTTTGGGTTTAAGTCTGATTCAATGGTGTTTCGGTGGATAGGGGATGGTTCAGGGGGGTTTGTCATCCGACGGATGAAACATGTCTCGTATTAGTGCTTTCCAGTCTTCGAATGTCGGGCTCGCCTCTCTTCCTGCTCTGTCTACTCCATCTCCCAACACCTTTGTTTCGGCTCCTGTCCAGTGCTCTAACTCTTTGTACCATCTCTCAAAGTGTGGGCCTTTCAGGGATTTCCACGTCATGGCTATGGCGCTTTTGGCCAGCACGCATGCCATGTTCATAAGCTTCACTAGGGTATGCACCAAGTAGGCATTCCTTCGGGGACCATTTGTATCGAGTCATTCCTGCTCTTTTGCATGTCTGCTCCACCCTGGACCAGAAAGTCTGGATCTTCAGGCACCCCCAGAACATGTGCGTCATCCCCGCTCCCTCTAATTTACATTGGGGGCATAGTGGGTCACTGGACTTGTTGATTCTGGCTATTTTCCCTGGTGTCATGTACGTTCTGTGTAGAACTTGTAATTGGATTAGTCTAAATCAGGCATTTTTCGACACCTCTTTGGGAAATCTTAGGATTCTTTCCCATTCCTCTTCGGTGATTTCTTGCCCCAGGTTCAGTTCCCACTTCATTTTCAAAACCTCTCTTTTGGGGTTGGGTCTGTCCGACAGTTGGGCATATAGCCTAGATATTGGTTTCCAGCCGTCCCCTAGGTTGTATAGCAGCGTTATTAGTGGCTCTAGTTCCGGCTCTTCTGGCCATCCCTGCCACTGTGATTTGGCGCTTTCTCTGACTTTTCTGTACCATAGAAATTGGCCAGCGGGCAAGCCCTCATTGGCGACCATGCACTCGAATTCCTTGAAAGTTCCTTCTGTGTACGTGTCTCCCCAGTTGTAAATACTGTACCTTTCCCACTGTCTCATTCGGGCTAGGTCCGTTTGTCCTTTGCATACTCCTGCTGCTATCGGCATGTCCACAGAGTAGGGATGTACCCCTTTGGTGTGCTTCAGGGTTCTAATCCAGACCCTCTTACCCAGCTCTACCAGCATCAAAGTTTCTCCTAGGCAATCTGCCGGGACCCATAGTATCTCCTTCAATTTCGCTGGGGCCACATGTTGCCAGAGTAATCTGGTTTCAGGGGTATGTTCGTCGGACATCCATTTAGTTACGTGGCTTAGTTGCGCAGCCAGATAGTATTTTCCTAGGTCTGGGAGTTGGATTCCGCCCGGCAATGTCAGTGTGTTCAGGGATATTTTGTGTCAAGTGTTGTTCCAGAGTAGCTCTCTCATTAGTCTTTCCAATACCCGGAAGAAGGGAGGAAGGATGAGGTAATGTATGTTGTGGAAGAAATACAAGAATCTTGGCAGTACTATCATTTTAGCCACTGCAGCTATATCTATCATCGATAGTGGTAGTTTTCACCAGAACTTCTTCGATTTTCTAAGTCCATGTGTGCCCCCGTGTGTTCGTTCTGGTGTGTTCCAGATGTTGACGCCCAGATATTTAAAGGTGCGGAGCTTCCATTGGATCCCTACCGTTGGGAGGTTAGTTTCAGTGCGTGCAACTAGGTCAGCCAGGGGGAATATGCTGGATTTCTCTTTATTGAAGGAGATCCCTGATACCCGAGAAAAGTTCTCTATAACCTGATGAAAAACAACTAAGGGGAAATTACCAATTTTAGTACTGCAAAATTCAGGGAAAACCTTTGTATTGGTTCCTGGAGTTTACATGTGCACATTTTCACATGTTGATTTTATGGCAGGCGAATGCCTTTTGTCCTATGCAATGTGGGTGGTTGCGAAAAAAAGGCAATTTAATGAAATATGCATATTTCAATTTGAACTGCAAATTTCTGATGTCACATCACAGCAGTTTACCTTTTTGACATGTGGGCGGAGCCATGTGAAATGAAATGGGCAGAGTTTTGTGTGGGCGGGGAATAAATCTCAGGAATTATGATTTTCTAATGTAGGCAGGTATGTGCTGGGGGTCCCCTGAGGCTCGAAGCACCCTTCAACTGAAAAGGTTGGAATGGCCGCCATTTCACATAAATAAGGCAGGGATAGTAGGCCTGTTTTCTAGGAGCATAAAAAAGAGACATGTTAAGCATAGAAAAGTCAGTCACCTAAACGGAATCTTGTGACATTTTTACCCAATTTATTTTCCATTGGAAACTGTGGTTTTTGAGCTGTCAGCAGGTGAAACACAGGAAATCTCCAACCAACGCTCACAAAACAGCTTCATTTCAATAATGGGCCTCATTACACGGAATGCGGTAAGGGTTTTCCGGTACCAGCCGTTAAAGTAGGGTTCCGCAAAGGGACCTTGGTGCTAATTACGGTACCGCAATTTGCGGTACCGTAATTAGCGCTATCCCCATTCCCATTATGCCCTATGGGGGCAAAAATGGGAATGGGGAAGGGCCTTGGTGAATGGGGATTTACCGGCCCGCTCACCTTGGAGTAGGGCAGTAATTCAGCCATCTACCAAGGCGGACACGTTAAAATACCGGCGGCAACCATGGCGCTAATAGCGCCATGGTTACCAGTGTTGACAGGTCCGCTTATTATAAGCGACTTTGGGCTTGTTTTTGCCCAAAGTCGCTTATAATATTTGCAGGTCGCTTGTCGCGGTTTTTGTCCGCGTTTTTCTTAATTGTGTGCTTATTTTTCCGCTTGTTTGCCAGTCCCTGTCTGACTTGGGCCCATTGACAAAAAAGAAAAAAAAATGAATATGAAAGGCGAACATGAAGCCTTTTTAATGTGAAGTCCCACGCAGCGTTCTGGACGGGGCTGTCTGCAGCCCCTTAACAACCTGCAAGTATGTCTTTCTTTTATCAAGAGCGCTCCCATTGTAGGTTGTTTGGAGGCATTTTGCATTGATGGGCTCTTTCAATATGAAAGACCCTTTGAAGACCCATTACCTAGCCAAGAGGTAAACACAGGGTATTTACAGCAACACATAGTTTAGTCATGATTGAAACAAGCATTGGCAATTACAATAGTTTGGGGTTTTGCGTAGGCATGGGAAAGACCCTTGGTAGGCACTGCTGTCTTTAGTTGTATGAACGGTAGTAGGTGCAAAATGGTGCAAGCATACATGCCAACATTTTGCCACAGCTGGGAGGGAGATTTTGTGACAGAAATCGGGAGAAGGGATTTTTCCCATTGGATTGAATTGAGGTTACAAATATTTTAGGAGGGAGAAAGTAAAAATGAGCAACATTTTGGATGAAAAAAATCGGGAGTCTCCCGCCCAAATCGGGAGGGTTGGCATGTATGTGCAAGTACCTGGGCATCTAATGGCAGTGCCTGGCAAATGCCTGATACGTTTACAAAAGCCAAAAACTGTTAACATGACTTCACTGAAGGACACACACAGTGCTTTTAACTTGATTGGCTGAAGGCAGACCAGGTTAAGACATTTTTATTACACCAGTAGCATTTACAGCTCAAATTAAGTCATCATTGAGTGCAAAATTTAATGTTAAGGCTTGATTAAAGAGAGCTTAGAGTTCCCATGAGAAGGTGTTTTGGGCGGGTGGGGCAAGAACAGGGTTGGGGATTAGCATGGCAATGGGCAGTCAATGGGTGGGCTAGTAATTTACTAGAGGAGCAAGTCATGAGGGAGCCAATAACCAGAGGGGTGATGGACTATATGAACCAAGGACCAGAGGATAGCGATCCTACAAATTGCCCAATCACCAGAAGGACGACGGTGGGGGGGGGGTATGTCACGCGCATCGCCATGAGCTAGTCCTGGATTTTCACTTTGCATACTGGTCCTTGTAGGCCCATATATATAATGGCAAGAAGTAAAATACCA
The DNA here is from genome assembly GCF_040938575.1 of Ambystoma mexicanum. Lineage (NCBI taxonomy): Eukaryota > Metazoa > Chordata > Amphibia > Caudata > Ambystomatidae > Ambystoma > Ambystoma mexicanum. The sequence continues at coordinate 12,031,162 of NC_090923.1, forward strand.
GTCCTAGCATTTAACAGGAAATGCCTGGACTGGCTCAGTGTCATGAAGTACATGTGGCTACTTGACAGATACCTGCAATGGAGCCAAGGACCAGAGGTGAGAGACGAATCAAAGACCAGAGCAGCCAAGGATCCAAAAAGCCAATGATGTGCTTTTATATGTCGCACACATAGAAGAAATTAAAATAGACACCCATTGTTAGAAAATAACAATTTTAATAAATGCTTTTTGTTAACATATTATGTTTGTGCTCTCCATAGCTCCCAACCTTTTTTGTCACCTAGGCGGGTGAAAACACCCGATTTTCTTTTTGGCGGGTGAGAGGCCCATTGAAGTGAATGGGCGTATGAGGGACTTGGCGGGTGATTCGTCTGCTTTGAAGGCGGGTGACACCCGCCAATAGTGGGTGAGTTGAGAGCTATGGCTCTCTGTATGTATTATTTGCTTTTTAGTTATTTTTCAACTTCTGAGACCTTTCCATCTTGTTTTAGAGGTGCGCTTGATTTTTCAGCTTATTTGGTTGGGAGTCAGCTTGTTTTGTGCTTTTTTAAAGGAGCATTTAGCTTATTTTTTCCTTCTGACCTAGCAACAATGATGGTTACCGTGTAATGAGGCCCAATATGTCTTGAGTGGCTGCAGGTGCACGAACACCAGACTCTCCGACAAAGCAGAAGAAAAGCAAAAGGGCATTGGGGTGACCCTAATTTGTATTTGTATTTGTTTATTTATAACGCACAGACCATCAGGCCCGGGGGCATCAGGGCGCAATTTGTACAGGGTTGCAAGAAAAAAAACATACAGGGAGCCCATGAGGATGCTCAGAAGGTGGATATGGGCTAGCTGAGCATGCGCACAAGGAGCCTTAAAGAGCATGCGTACACAGAGCATGAGAGGGGCGGGCTAGGGGACACAAAGAGCACGCGCACACAGAGCATGAGAGGGGCGGGCTAGGGGACACAAAGAGCACGCGCACACAGAGCCTTAAAGAGCATGCGCACACAGAGCATGAGAGGGATCGGATCAGCCACTGCCGGGGGGAGAACACCCTCATAGTCCTGTCACTGAAAAAATGTGCAGCTGAATCTAGGTGGCTGCAAAGGACCTTGTGGTCGACAAGATCGAATGCAGCCAAAAGGTCCAGCAACAGGAGAAGGGCTGTTTTACGTTTGTATCGCAGTTCATCTATTTGTGCCTTCAAATTGATAAGGGCAGTCCCAGTAACATGTTGGGGACGGAAACCTGATTGACATGCTCCTAAGAGTTTATGTTGTTCCAAGAATGTTTGAATTTGGTTATAAGCAATTTTTGTCCAGGAATTTAAGCAGGAATGGGACTGTCGTGAGGGGGCGGTAGTCTGTAGGCATAAGTGGGTTTAGGGTTTGCTTTTTGAGCAGTGGTAGTACCCAAGATTGTTTCAGGTTGGTAGGCACGGCACCCATTGCGAATGAAGCATTGATAAGTTTTGATATGAATGGGGAGAGATCTCTGGCAGCATCTTTTATAAGCTGGGCCGGGCACAGGTCGCCTTGGCAATTGGATGGCTTGAGAGAGAGGATAACTTTCTCTACCTCGAGGATAGAGGTTTTTGAGAACATGAATCGTACAGCTGAATCCTGTTCCTTTAAAAGGGGCCCGGTGCTCAAGTTGTTGGTCTGGGATGGTTGATTGAGAGAGGCTTTTTTCTTAGCCATTTTCTTTTGGATCATAGTTACTTTATTTGATAATGCTTGTTGTATATCTGAGCACCATGTTGTATCTTTGGAGTATGTCTCCGGGATAGGGATGGGTTACTTTAGTTCCTTGAGGATGGTGAACAGTTCCCTCATACTTGAATTAGCATTAGATATACGCTTGTTATAGGAATTTCGCTTGGCCAGGTGGATTTCCTTTTTGTAGTGGTAGGAGATTTCCATTAGTTATTTTTGTGATCTTCTGAGGGGATTAGCCTCCATGCAGTTTCACAACTCCTCTTAAATTGTCGTAAATCCTTTAGTTCGGGGGTGAACCATTTATTTAGATGGGATTTGGGTTTATTCGGTCTCAGTTTTAGGGGGGTAATGTTATCAAGGGTGGTTAACATAATTTTATTGTACTCGTTGACGAGTATTTCCGGATCTAGATGCTCTGCTAATCGGTTAAGCGTGGGTAGTATGGCAGGAATCACTTTATGATACGATATGATATGGCATTTGTAACACGCCTATACACAAGTGTTTCGAGGCGCGACGAGGCAGGGGGGGAAACAAGGGGAGACCGACAACGATCCTACTAGGCCAGGTGTCATTCAGATCGCGCAAGTGAAAGGGTAGAGAGGAAGGGAAAAGTGCAAGGGGGAAAGGGAGAGGGGAAAGTGCAGTACAGGGTTAATAGCATACAGGATAAATAACAAGGGCCAGCTAGTGGCAAGTGCGAGGTAAGTGCAGACAAGTGCTGGGAAGGGGGGCTGTAGGGATACAGACACAGTCCCGCAGTGCAGGGGTTGCCAGGGAGGCAGTGCAGGGGAGAGTGGCTGGGCCAAGGACCGAGAACGGTGAGAGGCCCTTTTGCAGATTAGTGCAGTTTCAGTAATTTTAGCAGGGGAGTGGGGGAGAGAAAGCGGAGGCAAAGAGGAAGGTTTTGAGGTGCTTCCAGAACCGGAGATGGTTCTCCTCAAGTTTAAGGGAGGCAGGAAGGCTGTTCCAGATGGAGGCCCCTGCAGCGGAGAGAGATCTGCCACCAACTCGTTGTTTGGAGAAGCGGCTGACCCTGAGGGAGTTGGAGGCGGATGAGCGAAGAGCTGGAGAAGGAAGATATTTAGGAAGAGAGAGTTGAAGGTATTTTGGCCCAAGGCCCCAGAAGTCCCCCTCGCAGTCACCGGGAGCCAGTGTAGTGATTTCAGTTCTGGAGAGATACGGTCCCTGGGCTTGAGGCCAAGGACAAGTCTCGCAGTCCTGTTCTGGATGAGTTGCAAAGGGGCGGAGAGTAGAGGCAGGCAGATTTAGATAGAGGCTGTTACAGTAGTCCAGCTTCGAGAGAACCAGGGCTCTGGAGACATTGAGCTTCTGGGGGAAGAAGAGGAAAGGAAGGATACCTCTGAGGAGGTGTAGCTGGTAGTGCGACTTCTTAGAGACGTCGGATATGTGAGGAGAGAAAGACAGTGTGGAGTCGAAGATGACCCCGAGGTTTTTTGCCTTGCAGGTAGGAGCAGGAAGAGTAAAAGTATCGGTAGTGATACTCTTTTTATTCCTTATTGGACATGGCGGGGCCATGGTGGGAGCCGGAGAGAGTGGTTGGTCTGGAGGTGGAGAGTTCAAAGGACACGAGAAAATGGTCTGTCCAAGATTGTGGGGAGATGGAGTTGATGTTGGCGGTGAGTTGAAATCTGCCAGCCAATAAAGGATTCTACCTTTGGTATGAGTGTGTTCGAAGATTATTTGAGTTATGCCCAATTCAGAAAGAATATTGGCAATGGTGGTGGCGTATTTATCCGAGGGGTCATTGTATCCCAAATTAAACTCCCCTAGAACAAATAATTGTGAAGATATTTTAAGGTTATTGGAGAGTAGGCTGTGGAAATCCTCCTCGAAGGTTCTTAAGGGTCCAGGTGGTCTGTAGATAAGGTGGGTAGTCAATGTCTGGGAGTTAGAGTTAAGTAGAAGAGGTTTGATGGTGAGCGCTTCACATGATTCAGACACTAGGGTGGGTGTAGTTCTCATAACTAGGCTGGTCTTAGCAATGTTGGCAATGCCGCCGCCTCGCATATTAGTTCTATCTTGTCTCATTATGGTGTATCCATCAGGGATTCCTAATGAGAGTAGGGGTCCAGCTGCGTCATGCAGCCAAGACTCTGTGATAGCAAGAAAGTCCAGATTATCGGCCGATATTAGGTCGCAGATATCTGTGGCATGTGCGGTAAGGGGTCTGGCATTTATTAATCCTCCTTTAAGCGCGGAGTTCGCTACAGTGGATTGGGTAGGTTTAATTTTTGTAGGAATAGTTAGAGGTCTCATAATATTAGGGTGGGTGATATTTACCTTCTGGTTAATGTATCTTTTGTCGGCGGGGGATAGGGTTCTAGTTAGGGGCTCATGGAGTCATGTGAGTCTCTCTCGGAGTCTAGAATTTCTAAGGGGTAGACTACATGGATTACTTTGAAGGCAACTTGAGGGACTCGGGTCAGGGCGATCCATGGTGGAGGGGTTACTGAGAGAAAGATGGTAGAATTGTGTGGAGCTCTCTTGTTGGTTGTAGGGTGGCTACTGTGACATGTCTGAAGGAAATTGAGCAGTAGACATAAATGGGTTAAGAGGCTACCGGTTATAATGCTCATGATGTGATGTTGCCTGGATGGTGGCATACGAAGGCGTACAAGTGTCACTGAGGGCAGTTAGTGCAAGCTACAATAGGCTGGAACAAATAAGCTCAGGTTGGTACCTAGTTGGCGTAAGGTTGTCTAAATTCAAAATAGGTATGGTGGACTGCGATAGTCTACATTCAACATGGGCACAGTGGGCTAGATTCAACATGGGCACAGTGGGCTAAGTTCAACATGGGCACAGTGGGCTAAGTTCAACAAAGGCACAGTAGGCTAAATTCAACATGGGCACAGTAGGCTAAATTCAACAAAGGGGCAGTGGGCTAAATTCAACATGGGCGCAGTAGGCTAAATTCAACATGGACGCAGTGGGCTAAATTCAACATGGGCGCAGTGGGCTAGATTCAACATGGGCGCAGTGGGCTAGATTCAACATGGGCACAGTAGGCTAAATTCAACAGGGGCGCAGTGGGCTAAATTCAACATGGGCGCAGTGGGCTAAATTCAACATGGGCGCAGTGGGCTAAATTCAACATGGACACAGTGGGCTAAATTCAACATGGGCACAGTAGGCTGAAATGAGCATAGGCACAGTGTGATAGATGCAATACGGGCAAAGGGAACACGTGAGTGGAGGGGGAGCAGTTGCAAGGCGGAGAAAACTCAAAGGCACCAGCTTTCGTGATGCAGTAATAGCGGCACACAAATACAAGTATCACACTAGGCAGTGTGTGATCAGTCAAGGAGAGTTATTAAAAAGAAAGCGGCGATGCAGCAGGGTCAATGATAGGTCGCTGAGGTAAACACTAGAGAGGTGTGCAAAAAAAACTTGTATACAATTGTACGGGAGCATGTTTTAAGCATACATTGAGTGAGCAGGAGCGGTAAACATGTTAAAGATAAACAAGTAATGACACAGAATGCAGTGGCAGTAAGGTTGTGTGAGGAGCGGCAGTGTATTGCAGCGGTGCCATGAGGAATGCTCTTTGGGTAGTGGGCACAAGTGCATATTAGCGTTTATTTAAAAACAGGCAGTGGGATGAACAGAACAAAGATAGAGGGCCTCATTACGAGTATGGGGGCATGGCTGCCTCCATACCGGGCTCCAATACCGGGTTCTGTGAATGAGGAATTACCGGGTCATTCCGACCTTGGAGGACCCGGTAATTCCTCATGCACAAAACAATTCCCTATTCCCATTTGAGCCCCCATAGGGCTCAATGGGGATGGAGCTAATAACGGGCCTGTTACCATCACAAAAGGTAAGACAAAGTTTGCAAGTATTGATCCAATCTGTCTGCTGAATCTTTAGTTTTGCTTTTTCGGGGTTGGATAACAACAGATCGATAGTTATGCCAGCTTTTGAAAGGATATAGTAGGCTTAATTCAACCAGATATTCACAAATACATATTTAGCTGTAAAAACATATTTTAAAAGGTTTTTTAGCAGTACATTTTCAGTTGTGGATATCAAGTATTTTCTAAATAAGGAGCACAGGCGCCAGCTGTAATGCGCCTGGAGAGAGAGCAACCCCAACTCATATCTCAGCCAGGGTATCGGTGTACATTGGGGCAGGTGGAGCACTGAACGCCAAAATTTAGCTTCCCATGGATGGAATTCAAAGGAGGACTCCGTAGGCAAGGATTCAAGGCCATAAAGTAATATTGGAACGATTTTCTTTGTCCAAAAATGCCATGATGGCAAGATAGAGAATTTGCCATATTTATGCATAATAATGCAGGCTTGGGAAATGGCTGAAATTAACTTGTTCTCCACCCGCTCCAACTGGCCATGTGCTTTCAGATTTCTGTCAAAAATCATACCCAAGTAACAGTAGTTGGGTACTCTCTCAATCGGGGTAGAGCCAATGGTCCAAACAAATGACAATGGTCCTGCACGTCTAAGGGAGTATTGTACAATCTGAGTTTTCGTGGAATTGATCGAAATTTCATTCAATGTTACATACTCCTGGAACACGTTGAGTAAGCGCTGTAGTCCGACTTGAGTCCTAGAAATTAGGATCAAGTCGTCGGCATACATGAGTGATTGAATTTGATGGGTGTTCAACTTGGGGGAATCTGAAATTACCTTTGACATTGGCTCTTTAACATCATGTATGTAATAATTAAAGACGGCAGAGGCCAACGAGCACCCCTGCTTTAGTCCCCGAAATGTAGGAATTTGAGTCATCTAGGGTGATTCAAATTCTGACAGATGTTGCGTAGTGAAATGAATAAATAATATCTAGCAATGAAATCGGACAGTTGTCTCTTTTTAGTTTATTCACCAATAAGAGGCGGCTGACTGAATCGAAAGCTGCATTCAGATCGATAAATGCAAAAAAGATCTGATGTTTAATCTCCTGACATTGGGCTTTTATGGTTGATGTTCGTTCCCATGCCCGCCATAAACCCCGTTTGACTGGCGTCACGAAGATGACAGGTCTTTGTCCAGCTGTTAAATTCGCGAAGTACAAGCCCAGTAAAGATCTTGCCAGGTGTGTCTAGTAAAGCTTTAGGGCGGTAGACCACGGGGACAGATCGATCACCTTTTTTGAAAATAGGAATTATTATAGAGCACTTCCAAGATAACGGGATGGTACGTGTGTATAATATGTCTTTGAAGATTGTTGACAATATATGTGCCCATTTCTGTGGATGTGTTTTAAACTTTTGATTCGATAACCCACCTGGACCTTCTGCCCTCGAGGAACTGATCTTTTGTATGATATGATAGATCGTTTCATAGGAAGCTTCCACATGCCAAGATGAAATAGATGCTGATTCGTAAACACATTCAGCAGAATTTAGGTCAGCATAAAGATTTGTAAAATATTTGACCCATCCTTGCTCTGATACTCCATTGAGCTGGGCATCTGCCTGCTGATGGCAAGTATGGTTGTTTAACAAATACCACATGCCAGAAGAATTCTTGTTGCGCATTGCGAGCGCCATGGCTTCGATATCTTGCTGGAATAGAATTGACTTTCGGGCACGCAACCAGTTCTTATATTTGCATTTAGCAGATTTAAGTTCCACCCATTTAAGTGCTGATGTTGACATTAGAATTTGTTTTTTGATCAACCTGAATTCCGCTCTTCTTTTTCTAATGCTAGAGTCAAAGGCATGTGGATGTCTGATGATGTTACGCTGGGGAATTGTAACTGTTTGTGCAAAGGAGCATAACAAATTTCTATATTCATTTCTACCGAATGCGTTGAAATTGACAGTAACCAGATGGTCAAACTCATTCAGTTTATTCGCGTTCCATCCGAGACGAGAACGCAAACTGTTAACTTCCATATTACCACTATAATAGGCATTGCTAGGCTTTGGCATCATAACTATATTAATATAGAGAGACAACAAACTATGATCACTCTTAGGGTGATTTTGTATGGTTAGTGATTCAATCTTTTGGAATAGTTTGGAGTCAACAAAGATGTAATCACTTATACTGGTGGATGAACCGCGATGCCATGTATAGTGGGCTGGAACATCACCCTGCACTGAACCATTCACCATGTAGTAATTTCGCTCCCTCATAAGTGCCATCCACTTTTGCGCTGCTTGGCTATGTGATCTAAGTTTCTAGCAATCTAAATTTAGATCGCCCAATAAGATGGTATATGTTATCGAGTTGTCCAGTGTAATAAGCTGTAGGGTGTCTCTAAGATCAGAAAAAAAAAGTGTCATCGGGCATGCTAACAACATTTCTATATATGTTAATCACAGCTAGAATTTGTGCACCGTGAATGATCTTAACTAACTGAATGTGTGGTCCAACGGAAGCCCATGGCAAAATGGAAAGACCAACTTGAATGTTGACAGCAACCAATAATCCTGATGATGGCCGGCCACCCATTGGAATTGCTGGAATTAGGGACAATTCATAGTTGTCCCAGAGTGGTGATTTAGTTAGCCAAGTCTCTTGCAATGCTATGATGTGATAAGAATCACACATCTCTCTAAATGAGGTAGATGGGTGACTGTGGCCTCTGGAATTCCAGCTGACAATACTTAATTTTGTTAGATTAGTACTTTTTAGTTGTTATTGCTGTGCACTCTCAGACACCCAATTCTCTCTGGTTTCTCGACGTGTTCCTTGATAGATCTTAGGCAGTGTAGTATATAATTTGGATTTCAGTATGGTATATTCCGAGTCCTCAGCTAGCAGAAAAACCCATGTCAAATAGGAGCATTTTATTGCACCATATTGAGTGCCAGACCACGCCTGATGGGATCCAAAGTCTGACTATAGAAAGTGGTGAGTCAGTTAGAAATTCAATCTGATCTATGTTGGACGTGGAGATGTTGGACAGATCTTCTATTTCGCCAAATATATTTAGCACACTTTGTCCATTTAGGTCATGCACGGGGTGGTCTCCCTCTCTGCATTTTAGAATCAGCGTGTGAAACTTTGCGCATTGTGAATGTAAATGCCGTGAAGGGAGCTGGGTTTCAGATTTACGGGAAGGCCATTTCAGAGTGGTAGGGGTTTTAAGGCAATCGAGTGGCCATGCATTCTTTTGCAACTGCTCATCCCTGGAATTAGCTGAGTGATTAAAGGAAGTAGGGCCAGGCTAATTACCAGCACCTTGTGCCACTTCAGACGGGCAATGAGGCTGACCAACTATTTGGGAAAAAGTTTTTGCAAGATGAGTGGCTAGATAATCGTCCAATCTTTTCCTAAGTTCGTCAGTTACAGTCTGGGACACAGAAGGGTCCACTAGGTGAGGCTGTTGTGGTAAAGGCGCGAAGGATTCTGATTTTGGCTGAATCAAAGGAGCCTTTGTCGGTTGTAATGACACTTGCGGTTTCTGGGACCCAGATTTAGCTGTTATTTGTTGGACAATACCTGGCATCGACTTGTTGCAAACAAAGGCGCAGGCAGTTGGATTTGGTGTTTGGGAGGAGCTTTCCTACGCCTCACGCAAGGAGTGAACTAGTTGTGATAAAGGAGAAAGAATCACAGTGGACCTTGGGTTAGCACTGGAATTGAAAATTGCAAGTGATGGCTGGCCTGTCACTCCCGCTGTCCTGGGTTGCTCTAATTCGCCTCTGGCAAGACTGATGGATTGGTTGGTGCAGGTAAGAATGCCGGCTTACACAGAGTTTTGAAAAAGGTATTAAGAATGCTTTTTGGATTCATGGTGCCAATCATATTTTTTGTTTTTTTTTATCGGAATGGCCGATTCTTTATTTTATTTTTTATTATAGTTGAGCTTCGGGTTTCTGGATTTCAGCTGTTGAAGGTGACTTTGCCCTTCATTCACAATCGGTTGTAAATTTGGCGTCTCTACTAGTCGAGGTGGAACCTCAGTGCCCAGAATTGGAATCGGCAGCAAGGGAGTGGGGTTACCCATGTGAGACGCCACCGGTCCTATAATGCCCGGAATTGGCGGAAGAGAGCAAGGAACCAAGGCAGCAGGAGTGACCACTTGCTGAGTATGAGATGGTGTTCGTGCACTGGGTCTATTTAGGTCACCGTCAGCCAAGTGGTTAGAAATCAAGATAACAGACTCTTCGGGACATCCCTGGCTTTGAGGAATATTTGACAACTGTTGTGAGGACAACCATTTCATCAAGTCTTCAAATTGTAGGGCTTGATGGGTGACTTTGGAGTCCAACGATTCAAAAAGTTTGCACAGACTGTATACAGCGGTGTTAAGTGCTGAGAGCACTGGTGGAATCATTAAAATAGTTTGTGCCGAGGTATCAGTTGGATAAGGGTGACTCGGCCGAGGAGTCGGCATTGCAAAGGATTTGAGCATAGGCAAGTCATTCACGTGGGGAGCGCTAGGACTAGGTATATAATCAACCCCTCGAGAGGAGGGATCAGACCCACGTGTGCTCGCATGGATTGATAGCGCAACTGAATCGGATCATAGTTGTGGAAATGCAAGTGGAGAAATTGACAGCTTTGACGGATGCAAAACATGACAGTTTTTGGTGGATTCCATCATCGTCAAGTCAGAGATTGGTTGAGTGTTAACGGGCCTCACAGTAGTACATTTGGATACATTAAGTTTCCCGATGGTTAAAGGGGAGGGTGTATGTACTTCACATGATGAGATGGTAGCGGGAGACAAAGGTGATGTGCCAAATATATTGTTTGGTGGATTAAATGGAAATCTAGTGTGCTGATTGGCAGACCGTGGGGTCACAGAAGTGGCAGAGAAAAATGTTCGGGGTAATAAAACAGAATCAGGTGAGGGTGGGAGTGTTAATGGTTCAAATTGGGTTGATAGCGACAGCGGCGCTATTGGAGGCATGTTAGCTGTGAGCTTGTATGAAGTATATGCAATCATTAATGAAAAAGACCCAAGAAAGTAGTTACAAAAGCAAGGAACAATGTGAGACACAACAATATACTTCCCTAGCAGAGCAGAACAATAACAAAAATCATATACAAGCAATCAACAACAGACAAGCAAAGAAAATAGACGTGTTCTCAACATGTCTCCCTTGAAAGGAGGTGTAGAGTTAGTTTCAGCTTACAATGGTCCAAATGAAATAAAAATTAGGCACTAACAAGGCACCGTGCCTGCGCGGCCAAGCGGTACTTACGAGTACTTGCTCGTGCGCGCTGTGTGCGGTTGAACTCGCTAATATAGCTGAGCAACCTGGGAGAATCCAAGCAGCTAATCCCCACAGAGTGGGCGTTTTTTTTTTAACTATGTCAAACAAAAACACAGGGGATTCACAGAAAATGCTGTGTTGATTGGTGGGTATTGTAGCTTGTGAAGTCCTCAATAGAACAGGCGAACGAGGATAGGAGCAGGTCCAGAACACACGACCAAGGTGTACTTAAGAGGATTTGTTTGACCTCTGCCATGAATTTCGACATGAATGTACTGTCCTGGTCAGTGAATTTCTTTGGTAAAACCCACGCATGACAGGAAATTAATGTAGTATTTTGATATTTGTTGAAAGATAATACTCTTCATGCAACGTAATGTAATGGACATTTGTATAGTGCCTTTCACCATTGGTATTATCTCAACCCTCTGTCGGGAAATACTTCTGGATAGCGGGTTCTGTAATCCACAATTGCCAAAATGTACTTGGTTCCAAGGGGCCAATAATGTCCATGCCTATTCTCAAAAAAGGGATTGCAATGATTGGAAGGGGCTGTAATGGGGCGGGGGGCATAGTAGAACTTGTGGCCTTCTGGAATAATACACATGTGGCCACAACATTCTTAACATCCACATGTACACCAGGCCAGTAGAACAACTTGGTAATATTTTGTTCTGCGTTTTCGTGGCGCCTGAGTGCCTGGATGTTAGAGGGGTATGCGCCATCTCTAGGACTCTCCGTCTGTGACTCCTGGGAACCACCAGTTATGTTCGCTAGACTCCCTCAGATATCAAATGTTTTCGGTAAAGCAGATTATTTTATTAAAAGAAAGGGCCCTCCTTTTTTAGTACCTTCCTTCTGTAATGGCCTGATGGTAAGCCTTTGTCAGAATGGGATCATTCAATTTTGCGAATGCAAGTTCCAGGACTACTTGGGTGTCTTCATCCACCGGCCCATGCATTTCAGCATTTTCCCCATATACATCTTGTTTTGTTGTGGGGAAAGGTTCAGTTTGGTGATCTTCATCAGCTTTCCCAAAACCCTTGGTGCCCCTCTCTGTAATCTCCTGTTCTCCTCCCTCCACAGGTTTTGGAAAGAGAGCACATTCCAATATGTCCTAGGCTATATTCTCCTCAGTCTTTATGTAGTAGGCCTTTTCCCATTTTTATGTATCAACACTTTAATATCCCCCGATAGTCTGGGTCAATTACTTCCAGTACCCCATCCAGAACATACCGCCAGGCTAAGCCAAACTTCAATACCATCCTGACATATGTACCTATGGGGAGGTTGGGGGTGAGACAATATTAAGCTTGTAGCCACTAGTTGATGTTCTCCTGCATGAACAACCACGTTCTGGCTGCTACATATATCAAACCCAATTGATTCAGGAGTTGTTACCGTGGGATTAGAAGCTTTGACAGTCAGTTTAGTGCACTGGAGGGTCCCCCAATTTATGTCAGTTGGGCAGGATTCACTCTTGACACCATTTATGGTAACATGGAATGAGGAGTCTGACCAAGAAAAGGCATGTTTGTTGCTGTAGACTTTTATTTGTATCAAATCAACCCTATCTATCACTTGTTCTAGAGGTGGTTTCCCAACCTCAACAACACTACAACTTGGGCCAGTCAGGAAGTCTGTTGTGTCAAAAGTAAAAGTACTGTCCTAGTCAAAACTCCTCTTCTTTCCCTTCCAATTAAACACAAATCACTAAGCTAACAAAAAGAGTATTATAGCCCAGGAAAAGGGCTCCCTTCTCCTGAGTAAAACAATGGCTCAAAGTTCGAATCTTTCAAAATTCCAAGAATAACACGGGATTAGAACTAGTGCACCCCCAGTTCTCCACAGATTCCTCTCGATACAAGTTTTTTATTATTTCCTTCAACTCCATGGGTTCCACAGTCTCTTTACTTGCACACTGTCCTTCAATGTGCCCTGACCGGGACTATGGAGATGGTCCCCGCGCTCGCTTGGCAATGTCCTTCAGTGCGCCCTCACTGGGCAAGGAAGAGGTTTCCCCAGTCTTTCTCAATATTGCAATTGCACATCTTATGAAACTGACAAGAGTGTTGCCTCACAAAATGATCTACGTCCCTCTCGTCTTATGTTATTACCTTCTTATGTTTGTCTGGATGCCTCAAAGACTTATTACTGTTCCCGTTACCTTCTCACAGGGAACGCACCACCAGACAAATCCCTCCTCCCTGTGTATTCACAATTGTAGGGATTGGCTCTCTTCCCCTGGTTCTCCTTTACATTTGAAACAGTACGAGTTTGCAGTATTGTAATGTGGATATGGGTCGCATACTCACAGGTCACCTGGTATACTCCTCTGCCAGGTTCTTTTCCACCTTGATAACAGCTCAAAATCTCTCAGGCATGGATCTTACTTGAGATTCTCTTTGACTTTCGTTCAAACATTTAACTTTGCCTGGTATACTCTCCTGCCAGGACTTGTATGCAGTTTTTTCAAACGCCTAACTTGCTTTCCTAAACACTTGACTTTGACTAGTATACTGTCCTGCCAAGAGTTGTATGCCGTTATTTTTCCTTTTGTCCACAAAGTAATATTTGCCCAACGTTGGCTTATCAGATCTTGTTTAAGAAATTTCATTTCAATATTCGTTGTTGTAATTGCTTTGCTTTCTCTTCTTAAACTGGGGTCCAGCGACACGTTTGTGGTATTCAAAAAATATGTTAACCCATTACAGACTTCACCTTGTCCCTCCCATTATTGCTATAGAGCGGCATTCATTTTGAAGCAACCCGATAACCTGTTTGTCTTCCCTGGGGTTACCGGGTGCTTTAAATGTCTCTCGTTCCTCTCAGCTTCTTCTCCAGTCAGGTTGCTGGCTCAGCATGTGTCCATTAGCCGCTGTGCCTTTGCTGTGTCTTGTTCCACTTTGTGCATCTCCCGCTACCTCTCACTCGCGGTGGGCACCTGCCACTCTGTTTCTCCTCACGGCATCAGGACTTGCCTTTGTGTCGCTTTCTCTGGCACGCTGCCTCGCAGTGTTTTGACCGGAGCCTGCCCACCGTACTGTATCTCCCAGCTTCTGCACTTCTCCTCTGCATCTGTCAGCTGCTGCAGTGTTAAACTTCCTGGCTGGATTGAGCAGTTTCCAAAGACTAGACCGCTGCATGGGCTTACCGGTCTTAGTCATCCTCATTGATCCGTCCCTCTTTCCTGTCTCAGTTGCTGTCATGGCATTTCTAATGTAATGTTGAGGAAGCTGATAGCGGTTTTCACTGGAAGTAATCATTACTGCTCCCTGCCTCTTCCTCGTCTCAGTCATGTGATGGGGCAATAATTGGTGGACAGTTTTCAGTGAAGTGATGGTTTCTTAAGTAGGAGGTGACTCAGGCTTCTTTGATGCAGGTGGGGACAGCACCTGAGTGGAATAAGGCATTTATGAAGTCAGTACTGATGGGGGTGAGGGCTTCCGAGCAGAGTTTAATGTTGCGCCTTTGTGAAGTGCTGTTCGATGGCCCGGCCCAGATCTCTGATCAACTTTGGAATCCTGAGAAGAAATACTCACTGGTATCTATATACCGTTAGATACACTGGACATTATTATTTAAAGACTATAAGTAAATATGTAGCTGTACTTGCCCCTAAACCACTTTTGTTTCATATTCTAGGCTCTTTAAACTGGTGGCTCTGCCCCCTTCCCAGCACCACCTCATATTCAGGGCGCGCATGCATTTGTGGAAGTGCCCTTTGTGAAGTGCTGTTCAAGTATATATCTCGGAAAAAACGGATGGAAATGGCAACAATGTTTTGAACCTATGGATTACTGCCACACGCCGCAGTGTTGTGTTGTGCCTAATTCCAGCATCCAAGTAAATAGTATACGGCCTACCGCCTCCAGCAGATTGCTTGTCTCATTTAATTGTGAATGCGACTCTTGGCGACCTGGTGAGCTGAGTTTATCTCTATCAGCAAATAAGCATAATCTTTTCTTTTAGATATTTTGGTGCCAGACCAAAGAGGCATTTGTGTGCCAATGTTAAAGCTTTAAAATGGATCTGATCTTCAATCCTAAACCAGTGCAAGGCTATCCTATCCTTTGAGATATGTTCACTCTTTGACTATACTTTAATTACTCTGATGGCTTTATTCTCTATAATCTGGCATTTTTCCATGCAGTTCTTACTAGCCTGGAGCATGAGGGCGTTGCCATAGTCCAAACAAGACAAAATAATAGCTCTTGCTATTGTTGCAGTGTTTTTTCGCTCACAAATGGCCGGATCGCTCTGAGAAGACGAAGATGATAGGAGCTGCTTTTATGCAGATACTGCACCTGGGCCTCCGAGCCCAACGATGCTTCCATTACCACTCCAAGAGTTTTGACCTACCCTATCACCCGTATGTGGGTGTATTTGATGATAAAGGACTTATATTGTGGCCCTAACTTAGCTTGTTCTTGTTGGGTGCCTAAAATCATCAATTCAGTCTTCTTACTGTTAAGGCACATCCAGTTGCTCATCATCCAATTCTCATTGATGTTATACAGCATCGAGATTTGTATACTGTCCTTGATGTAGTCACTGTCCAACTCAACCACTAACTGGGTATCATCGGCATAATTTGTAAAAAAAATGCTGCGACTCCTTCCAGAGCCTCACAAAGGGCCTCATTACGACCCTGGCGCTAAGTGACAAACGATGGCGGTAAATGCTTACCGCCATCGTTTTCCGCCAGGTCCGATCATGACTCCTGACCGTAAACTACGATGCCAATAGCGGCATCGTAGTTAACGCTGCCGCTAACTGCGCTAAGGATGCGCGCACGCGACCGCCCACACCGTACTTAGCGCCATGGCGGAAAGGCACGCAAATGCCGACCCAAGCGGACATGCACCTAACGCCATCACCGAGGCCGCTAAGTACCTTACCGCCATGGTGCAAATAACGCCATCGCGAACCAACCGTAAAGGGCCAATTCAAGTGAATGCAGCTGCCACAGGTGCACAGAAACAGCACAGGTGAAGGCAATACAGACTCAGGGGAGTACAAAAAGAGCACACCCCACCCCTACCCACACCCAGTCACACTCCACAATGATGCCAATACGACTAGCAATGTTGGGGCTGGAGGACCTGATAGCAATGCATGTGCTACTACAACAGCAACAACAACAACAACAACAGGCAGCACAGAGGAGACGCAGGAGGAGAAGGAGGGCAAGGCAGGCCCAGCAAGCCCCACCAGCACAGCCAGTGCCACCACGCAGGCAGCCCCCAATCCCACGCATCAGAGCCAATCCAAACAACCTCACTGCTGAGCAGATCCACACCCTGTACCGTTTGGACCGGGACACCATCACCGCCATCGTAGACATGATACACGACGACATCGTCAGCATGATAGAAAGTCCAACCGCCATCCCCCCCCTACTGAAGGTAGTGGCTGTACTCCACTTCCTGGCCACAGGCACCTACCAGCACACAGTGGGGCACCTGCATGGCATTTCACAACCATTATTCTCACGAACACTCATCCAAGTGCTCGATGCCCTCCTCAAGCACACAGACGACCACATCTCATTACCACGGACTGCCCAGGAGATTGCAAACACCAAAGTGGGTTTCCATGCACTAGCCAGCATACCCGGTTGCATTGGTGCCATCGACTGCACCCATGTGGAATTGGTGGTTCCACGTGCCATGGAGGTACCGTACCGCAACCGGAAACAGTTCCACTCTATCAACATGCAAATGGTCTGTGACTCCAACAAGATCATCACACATTGTTGTGCCCGATTCCCCGGATCAACCCATGATTCCATGATCCTGAGGAACTCCACAATACCACGCTACATGGAGCGACATGCAGGCCCAAGATCCTGGCTACTCGGTGAGTGCTATGTCATGGAAGTGGGCATGGGAATGACGTACCAGTGCATACTCCACCTGGCAGAAAGGGGGGGGATGATGCATACTCCACCTGGCAGAAAGGGGGGGGGGGATGATGCATACTCCACCTGGCAGAAAGGGGGGGGGGATGACGCATACTCCACCTGGCAGAAAGGGGGGGGGGGATGATGCATACTCCACCTGGCAGAAAGGGGGGGGGGATGACGCATACTCCACCTGGCAGAAAGGGGGGGGATGATGCATACTCCACCTGGCAGAAAGGGGGGGGGGATGACGCATACTCCACCTGGCAGAAAGGGGGGGGGATGATGCATACTCCACCGGGCTGTGAGTAACACAGAGAACGGATACAGAGGAAGGGCACTCACAATGCACAAAACCCCTCTGCATACATAGGGTGATGGCATGCAAAACAGGCCATGGCAGCAATGAGCATATACTGGTTGCATAGTGTGAATCAATTAGTGCATGTAGAAGTGAGCCAAGGTAACAGTTCCATGCCAGCCATGGTGGAACATCATGTTCCTGATCAGACAACATGACTGACACATACATTCTCGCCTACATACAGGTGATGCAGCCTACCCCCTGAAGAGGTGGCTCCTCACGCCAGTCCGGAACCCGCAGAACCAGCACGAGGAGGACTTCAACCGTGCACATACACGTACTCGTGTGGTCATAGAGCAGACATTCGGCCTCCTGAAGGCACGGTTCCGAAGCCTCAGCAGGTCTGGTGGGGCACTCCTGTATGGCCATGAGAAGGTGGCAAAGATCGTCATGGCATGTGTCATGCTGCACAATATGTGCGTCAGACGGAATGTGCCCCTTCCCCCTGACGCAGAACTGCAACCACCTGACGATGAGGATGAGGATGAGGAGGGTGCAGATGGGGCGCCACCACATGGAGGAGGCGATGCACAGGAGGGGCGTGCCATGCGCCAAAGTATCATCAACCACTGCTTCTAGCACACACGGCTGGTGTTCATCGCATGGAGACTGCACTTGGGGCACTGTGTGTCTCTGGGGCATGCACACTGTGGACTGTACACCAATAAAGCACACATACGCAATGAAAATGTCCACACATTTCCTTTTTTTGAAAGAAAAAAGTGTATTGGAACCATGAACTGTCGTGTCACACCCCCTCCCCCCTCCCACCTGCACACCCCAACACACCCCCTCCCACCTCCCCCCTGCACACCCCAACACACCCCCTCCCACCTCCCACCTCCCCCCTGCACACCCCAACACACCCCCTCCCACCTCCCACCTCCCCCCTGCACACCCCAACACACCCCCTCCCACCTCCCACCTCCCCCCTGCACACCCCAACACACCCCCTCCCACCTCCCCCCTGCACACCCCAACACACCCCCTCCCACCTCCCACCTCCCCCCTGCACACCCCAACACACCCCAAGTAGCTGTCAACAGATGCCTGTGACAGTGTCCACAGGCCGTCACAAGCCCCCTCTCCCGGCACCCGGGGCACCCCTGGCTGTGGAGCGCAGGTTGCGTCCGGAACGGCGCACGGGGCTGCTCTGCGCAGAACTGGCAGTGGAGGATGTCCCTGGCTGCTCCTGTGCATGCACGTCCTGTCGTGTGTGGGTGAGGCCAATGACCGCACGACGCAAGGCCGCAAGTTCTGCACAGATGTCCCTGGACATGGCCTGCATGGCATCCCTCAGGGTGGCAGTGCTCTGTGCCACTTCCGCCCTTAGTGTCTCCGTGGCCTGTTCAATGCTAAACCTAGCCCCCACACATTCCGCTGCATGCTCATCCAGCATTGCGGACAGTTGATGCTGCCGTTGAGTGATGTCCTCGAGGGACGGCTGGCCGTGCTGGCCCGTGGCCAGTGCAGGTGGAGTGATGGAGGGGCTGGTCCCCTCCTGTGGAGTGTGGACAGGGCATGGGGTGGAAGGCCACTCCTCTGCCTCAGTGTGCCCCTGTGTGTCGCCCTCATGGGGGCTGGCGTCTGAGAAACAGGGGGAATGTAGTTGGTCAGTGGGGCTTCTGACCTCCTGCTCCATGTCCGAGTCAGAACATGCAGCTGTTGCAGCTGTCTCCCCGATGTTGCTGCTGGCCGCTGACCCCCTGCCTTCTGTGGCAGGCAATGTCGGTGGAGGTGGAGCAGCTGCTGCTGGCCTGCTGCCAACAGGGGTGCTTGCCGGTGGGACCTCCGGTATGCCTGCAGTGGGACCTGCTTGTCGTGGGGTCTGCCTCACTGCAGCTGAGGTTGAGGGTGCAGGGAGGTTGTTGGTGGACTTCGCCCTCTTCGGCGCAGGGGTCTCCTGGTCCTCTGGGTGTGATTCTGTGCCTGTGGTGGAGCAAAGGTGGGAGGGCGTTATTGATGGGTATACGGACTTTTGAATGACAATGGTTGACATTATTTTGGCCAGTGGATGAGGCAGATTTCAGGCAGTGCCATGCAGGTTGTCTCCTTTTGGTGTGGTATGTGGATGCAGGTATGCGGGTGCCAGCAGTGCATGCAGGGTGGTGCTCGCATGTGGCTATGGGCAGTATTGATTTGTGTTGCATTTACACTCTAGGGCAACCTTGTGCTACACATGATTGGACTGCTGTGACTATGGCATGTCTTGTATGAGGCACCTACCTTCATCGCCTGATGTCGGGGCTCCCCTTTCCATCCCTCCAACGCCTTCGATGGATTCCATGCCGATGGTGGCAGCACAGATCTCCTCCCACGGTTGGAGTTTCAGGGGGGATTCTGACCCTCCACCGGTTCCCTGGGCAAGGTTGCGGTTTGCCGAGATGACGGCTCTGACCCGTATGCGCAGGTCATCCCAGCGTTTCCGGCACTGCTGTGGGGTGCGGGGTACGGTCCCCACCGCGCTGACGCGCTCAGCCACCAGGGCCCAGATGGCCTTCTTCTTCCCGATTGCTGTCCGGCTCATTTCAGGGGAGAAAACAACACCTGCGTTGTCCTGCAGGGTCTCCGCTAGCATGCAGAGTTCCTCCCGGCTGAATTGCTCCTGGCGCAGGCGGTCACAGGCCTTTTTCACGCATTTTGGCATTTTCGGGAACTTGGGTGGGTGGGTGTTTTGTTGGGACAGGTGTCAGGGTTGGGTCTGGTGTTGTTTGGTAGGATGGCGATGGATTGTGTTTTTAAAGATGGCCGACGGGCTGCTTCCCGTTCCGGCGCGATGACGCTATTTCCGGTTTGGCCTTTTACGGCCACCGTAAATTACGGTGGCCGTAAATTACGGTGGCCGCTACTTACGCTGGCGGATGGGCACCTTGCTCGCTTAGCGATGGCGGTAGGGGCCTTTTCCGCCATGGCGTTATTTGCATTACCGCCATGGCGTAATGCTCGTGCGCGATGGGTCGTGATGTGGCGCTCTTTACGCCGTCGTCCCACGGCGTAAACGCTCATTACGCCATGGCGGTAATGACGGGCGCTTACCGCCAGGGTCGTAATGAGGCCCAAAGACATCTCATGAACAGATTAAAAAGGAGAGGATCAGACTTGTCCCTTGTGGTACTCCATACTTTATCTTTACCAAGTCAAATGCCACACTCAGGTCCAGCCGCATAAGCATCCCTGTCTTGGTCTTATCCACAACACCCAGCATATCAGTCTGCAGATCCAACATGCCGTCTGCGCACTACGAGCAGCATGAAAGTCGGATTGTTGGTCATGCAGAATATGGTTCCCCTCCACAAGCATCTGTAGTTGCCCTGTCGTTGTTTTGTCCAGGATGTTTAGCATGAAGTAGTTACAGTTCATAATGGGGGTAAGTTCCCTGGGTCCTTGGGATCTAACCCAGGCTTTTTTATGAGGGGCATGATGGAAAGTGCGTTAATACTTTTGGGCACCATGCCTTCTCTAAACAAGGCATTTGCTATCCTGCATAGTACAGGTGCAAAGTATTATTCTTGGGGGAATTATGTTCTCCGCACATGAGGTAGGTTTTATTGTGGATAATACATTCCTCATCTCTTCCTCCGAGATGGGTCCAAACTGAAATTTCTTTTCCTCCTGTTGACCATATTCCCTGACCGGATTCAGCATTTCTATGTTAGAGGTTTCCTTGTCTGTACTATAGCGTCTCTAGCCTTCTGTATGTTCTATGCAAACGCCTATTGTACTCTATCACAGTCTTCTTGAGTACGGTCAAAAGCATGTGACAGGGCCTGTGGCTTCTCCCTGGAGTTTAAGATATTAAATAGTTTACTGGTGGAGTTTGACGCAGATGTAATTTCCTCGTTATAAAACATTTTCTTGGCTTCTCTAATTCATTCTTTATAGCTTTTGTCAATGGCCTTCCATAGATCTTTATTTTCCTGTGTAGGGTGTTTAAGCCATTTACTCTGCACACTCTTTTCTCCTTCTTAAGTTTATCTAATTCGCTATGGAACCATTTCTGGTGATTCTCGTTCTTTCTAACCATCCTAGATTTCAACGGCGCCTGTTGTTCTACTAACTCTTGTATCGCGGCCGAGTATTTTTGTAGCATAACTTCACAAGTGTCCTCATCCTGAAGACAATCTAGTGTCTGACTCATACACTGTTCAGGTGTGTAGGCCTTAAGTTATTGAAATTTCTACTTAAAACGTTTTCTTGCTTATTGGGCGTTTTTCTGCTAATTTTTACCTCGAAAGAGACCTTGCAATGATCGGACCAAATGCATGGAGATGTTTTCACCGCCTGAAACTCCAGGTTCTGTGCTATAACCCAATCCAACTGATTTCCCTTAGCTGTTGTGGGTTCCTGATAAATTACCTTAAAGTCAATATTATTGAACATTTTTTCCAAGTGGAGTGCATCTTTATCTATCGGGTTCCCTCGCCATCTGTTGAAATCACCCACCAACTGGGTTGCAGTGTTGGGGGACCTCAGGTTAAGTACAGGGTAAGTTCGTTTGTGAGAACCGAACTCAGTGAGGGGGTTCTATATAGAACTTTGGGAGTGAATGGGTTGTGTCAGAGTGATGTACAACGTGGTTTCACACGTGTCAGTGGGAAAAGTGCCTCTACCCTTGACCTTGATGTGTTTGCTCATACCAGGGGGTTCGATTGGGTGCTTGATATGGGGGATTACGTCGCGTGAATAGTGACCATATACCTCTGTGTGTATTGTTTAAGTTCTCATGCAAAATCCCTAAGGGGAAGATCTATGACAAAGCTGGTGGCATATTCTTGAATAACACAGGCGATCGCATTCAATGGCACCCTGCGAACCTAGCCAAAGGAATAATTATCTTTGTACAAATTATCCCGACTTTTGTTCATTTCTACCAAAATGCTGGAAATGGCAGACAGAACACAAGTGAGACTTTTACGACAACTATAGAACAGATAAAAAACTTAGTGGCCTGTACATGAGAATATAAAGCTGTACAGGAACGCACAAACATGACATTGAATAAACGGAATAAATTCTGTTAAAAAAATGTATCAGGAAAAAAAGCTTCACTCCTTAATTTTCACTATACTTTCGTTCTCCATATGGGACATTCATGCAGTTGGAGTTAACGTTAAAATTAAAGATGCTAAATTGGAATATAGAAAATGACTACGACAATATAAAAAATGTGCGGAAATGAGCGATGGCTATCCATTGCTCACTCAGCCACATCTAAGAATACAGTGGCAATTTGGAAAAACATAAGGGCAAATGAAAAGAGCGAAATACCTATAAATTGTATTCCTGAAAATATATGGGCTGAACACATAACTCAAACTTTGTTTTGGAAAATGAGATAAGAATTGAAATCCCTGACACACTGTGGATATGTAACGCAACGTTCTCAGACATTTGAGATATAATCGAACATCTAAATAGCTCTCGGGCATGTTAATGGTCTAATGAAAATGTCTCCGAGAAGCATTGTGGTTACATTTTGTAGAAATTGGGAAGTCCGGCTTCCTTCCGTCATCCTGGAAGGAGAGCCACATTCTCCCAATGTACAAGAAAGGCCAGAGCTGTGATCCCCGCAACTATTGACTCCTGGCTGTGCTCAACAGTCCCGCGAAAGTGTTTGCACGGATATTATTAGCTGACTTGAATGCCTGTATAAATAAAAATTCGATACTAAGTAAATATCAAACAGGCTTTAGAGCAGAATCAAGAACTAGCCACAATGTATTGACATTGGTATCTTCAGTAGAATATGCCTGGAAATGTAGAACAACTGAAGTATATACCCCCTATATCGACATCAGTGCTGCTTTCGATAAGGTAGTTAGGAACAATCTTTGGCACAAACTGCAGGCATGGAACATCCCACAGGGCCTCCTGGAAATGCGAATGTTACTTCACTCCAACACAAGTGTTAAAGGGCATCTCAATGCTATTGGCCAACTGTCAGCATCCATTCCCACAGCAACAGGAGTAAAACAGGGATGCATAGTTGCGGCAACATTATTTAATTTATATCTGGCCAACCTTGCAACGTCCTTCTGCCCAAATATGTTATGTCCCGTCAAAGTAGACACACAGCGCATAAGCTGGCTTGGCTATGCAGATGATGTACTATCACTAGATTATACACCCAAGGGGTTACACAGTTTACTTGATAGTCTGGGAAGTTTTGCTTAACACAATGGACTGCGAATTGACACTGAAAAAAGTAAAATAATTGTGTTGGCTGGAAATCGGAAAAAATGGATGAACATGAGCTGGTTTCTTGATCACAAAAAACTTGTGTGTTACTTCTTACACATGTCTAGGAATATCCGTTGATGATAGTCTTAATTGGAAATCCAATTGTCGAAAACCAAGACTAAATGCTTGAGGCTAGTAGGTGCAGCAAGTGCTTTTATTGGAAGAAACAGTGGCTCTTGGTAAAGACAGTCCTATTACTATACACAATGAAAATAGTGCCTGTATTAACATATGGGACCTCACTCCGAGATTGGAGGTGGTCATGGCGCTATTTGCGCCATGACTGCCTCCAATAACGGGTCCGGCACCGGTATGGTTCAATGGGGATTTAGGGGTGTAGTCCGACCTTTGCGGGAATGGTAAGTCCCTATTGAGAAAGCCATTCCCCATTCCCATTGAGCCCCCATAGGGCTCAATGGGAATGGGGAAGGCGCTAATAACGGTACCGCAAATTGCGGTACCGTTATTAGCTCTGAAGTCCCTTAACGGGTCCCGTCCATAATGCCTGGCCAGACCAGGCGTTAAAGGAGGGACCTGCTAAGGGACCTCGTAGTAGGGCGGTAAGGGATTACCGGCACCGGTCTCCTTACCGTGCCCGGGATCCCTTACCGCCCTACTCGGAATGAGGGCCATGGTATTGAGATTGAGGCTGCTGGCCGACACGTGAGGCTGCACAATCACACTAGGTGACATAGCATAGACGCCATCTTGTATTAAGGCAACTCCATTTTGTTAGAAGCGCTTAGATATAACCCAGATAGGACACACGAAGAGCTGCAGCCCGTGCCACACACAACTGTGCTCGCAGAGGCCCACGCTTTCCACCCCACCCCACACTGCCTGGCAGATCCGCTAAAGGCCCGTTCTCACGAGCAACCAGACACTAATGGACAACAAAATAAACACTGACAGTCAGCCTTCCGCCGTACATCATTGCCCCAGCCCTGACCAGAAACACTAGGAAGTAACTGGAGCCGGTCCAAACATGCCTGCCCTGACCCCGTCACGAACCCCCCAGCAGTAGACTAGATGGCACCTCTCACCCCAACCCAACTCGAGACCCCTTAGACTGTGCGGGAATCATTTATGTGTTATATGAAGAGTTGACCAACGTTCGCTGCTAATGTAAAAAGAGGTGGGCAAAGAGACATGCAGTACAAATATTGTTTACAGTGCGCGACTATGTAAGAACTGGTTTTATAATGAAAAAGTGATATGCTAATATGCCTTGCTCTCTCTCTCTCTCTGTGTTGTCCTCGAAGCCCACCCTGGACGCTACCTCATGTTCGTATGTCAACTATAAATGTGAAATAGTATGTTAAAGCGATATATGTATAAACCAATCCAAGACTCCATGTTTTGTTGTTCCACCTCTCACCCGTGGCGCAGTCCCCCTCCCAGAGCAGGGTGCCGCGCTCCGAGCTGCAAGGCCATTTCCCCTCCTCCCCACCCAGGCCGGCCAGCGATAACTGATGCTCGAACAACATAGCCGCGACTCCCCTTCCAAGCCTGCTGGAACCATTTCAAACCTCCACCTCTCCTAGGGCAGAGACCTTTGCGACCTGACTCTCTCGACTTACGAGCTACCTGGTCCTAAATCCCGCCAACTCCAGGGCCCTGGACACATGCCCCCCACGGCCCTTCGGTATCCCAGATGACCCCAAGTTAATGGGCCTCAAAGAAGAAGGCACTCGACCATGAACCGACACAGCAAAACGCCATCCCCCACCCCGACCACCTGGGCCAAGCAACCGAGTAACCCATCCTGTGCCCCTAACCCCGCGTACGGGCCCTCAAGGGTCAACATGTCCAAAGTGCCAAGGTGTCCCCACAATTGATGTATTAATGTGTATCTATTGCATATTGATATCCCTGTCTGTTTGGGTAACCAGGATCAAAATGAACTACGAGAAAGCAATACGTTAGACCGAGGTGAATGTGTGGCCACAAGGGCAAATGTTAGATTAGGCACCAATCATTGCTACATGTCATGTCCTGCCCTGCATACCGCCCTGATGAGCCCAGCTGACCCATCCATCCCAAAGTGGCACTGCGCTGACGTCCACCAATCCAGGAGTTGGAGATGTATACTAAGTATACCACCTAGCCTTCCCTATCCAATCCCAGAGACTTTGTGCCCACTATAGCAAGTGTCATTGATGATGTGTATTTGTAGTATAACTAACTGTCTTTGCTATTGTCAGACAGAGCGCTCTCTGAGTCTTCAGAGCCCTTTGCATGCCCTATATTAATTTTAGATAAACGAAAAACCTTTTATCTCACCCGCACTTGTCCTCGTCTTATTCCCGTTTGGGGTGTGTCCTTATTTGCCTCTCACTAAGGGGGGGGTGCGTTTCTGGGGACGCTTACTTTCACTAGTATGGAGGTAGCCATGCCGCTTTTAGCGGCATGGCTACCCCTATACCGGGTACCTGGTTCCTGGAATGGGGAAATACCGGGCCATTCCGACCTTGGAGGGCCCGGTAATACCCTATACCTGGAACCCGGACCCGGTACGTCCCCATTCCCTTTGAGCCCCATAGGGCTCAATGGGAATGGGGAGGATGCTAACAACCGGCCTGTTAATGATGGGCCCGTTGTTAGCATCCTGGTCTGCTAGCCGGTCCCGCTAAGGACGCCTGGTTTTACCAGACGTCCTTAGCGGGACCCGCGAGCACACCTCGTAATGAGGCGGTAGAGGGTTAACAGCACCGGCAGCTCTACCGGAGCCGTTAACCCTCTACCGCACTCCTCGTGATGAGGCCCAATGACTCTTAACAACAAAAATATAACCGTAGATTACGCAAAGGCCTTTATGAGCTTAGACAATTTCACCCATTTTGATGAATGGGGGAAAATATTCACTATTTATAATAATTGGAAGAGTGGTTGTCAAATTGACATATCAATAAACAACATAAAACAAATAAAATATTGGCTAAAAAAGAAAATCAGATCATTTGACCAAGAAAATTACTTGATACGACTCTAGAGCAAGTAAAATAGTGGACCCTTCATTGAATATATACATTCTCAAAACAGCCTTTCAAGTTATATCACAGCGTTTGCTGATGCATGGGTCATCAGACGGTACCTACTACTAAAATTGAACAAAAGTAAAGTACTGGAAAGGGAAGGAGCGAAGAAATGCCTACAACGCAACGAGCGCAACTATCGGGTATGTGGCGACAACACAGTCGAATCTCTAGAACCCATATTGACAGAATGTGAAAGTCTTACCCATATCTGTGACCTAATGTTGAAATCTTACAATAACTGTTTTAATTGTTGTGAACCTAGAGTATTGTGGAAAATGTTTTATGGACGGGAATGATGAGAATTTTATTTATTATATGATTAGATTTTATCGTAAATGCACTGAGGTATTTGAATTGTATGAAATTTGATATAATACATTTTTATTCTTTTTTCTTTTAAACACATCGAACAAACATGTACTTTACCATTTAGTATTGAGTTAGAGGTGATACTCTTTTGCATGTATCTTGCACATTTTATAATTTTAAAATTGTTGTTTTTGTGTGTATATACAAAGCTTTCAGCTGTACGTATATAAATAAAATTGAAAATGAATGATGTGTGCTGGGCAAGCTTGCCATTGCAGTTGGATAGTTTCAGGAGTTGAATCATATCAGTGACTTCAGTTGTAGTAGTTGTAGGACTATGGAGAAGGTGGTAGTATAGATCAGGCGGATTTGGAAGTGGGGGTTGATGGAGGAGGGGAGGAGTTTCTTAGCAATTATTTTTTCTCATAGCTTACGTTTTTTGGGGAAAGGGCGTTTCGATGGGCGTGCACCAGTCTTTGTCTTTAGGAAATAGAGCAGTGGGCTAGCCCGGGTTTTTAAGTCCTCTCAGGATTTTGAAAATGTCTTTGGAATTAGAAGTGGCTTCTGTGATTCTTGCGTTATGAAGGTTGGCTTTAGTGCGTATGAGTGAGGTTTTATAATTGTAGGCAGCTGTGATGAAGGCTGTTCCAAGGCGCGGTTTCGATGGCAGAGGATTTGCAGCTCTTCCGTGAACTATCTGTTGTTGCGTCGATTTCTCTTAAAGCCAGGAATTTGAGGGGCCATATAGGCCCTTAGCTTTAAGGAGTCTGGTGTTGTAGTGGTTGGTGAGCAACTGTGGGGTCTGGGTGACACAAGGTGACTGAGAGTTTATTCAGTTTGGGCAGGAGAGTATCTTTGCGTGTATTGCGAGCAAAGACATATTGAGGGAAGGGGTGTGATGGTTGGGGGTGAGTGATTGTGAGACCGTGAATTCTATTAAGTGCTGCTCGGTCCAGGGGAGCAGAGAGTTGGCTGTGATGGTAAGGCTAGTGATGTGGGTGACAATAGAGTCTAGAAGGTGGACTTTGCTGTGGGTGAGAGAGGTGACCATATGGGCGAGGTTCATTTTGGAGAGTAAACTGGGTGGATGTAGCTCGTATTTCAAGTGGGTCATTGCAGCCAAGGTTGAGGTCACCTAGCAGGATAGCTTTGGTAGTGGGTTTGATTAGGGGGACAAGAGGAGGGGAGTTTCTAGGTCTGGTGTGCTTGTTTTGTTAGGGTGTTGGCAGAGGAGTCCAATAGTGAGTGTTGTGTGTGAATTGATGGCGAGCTTAGTGAGTAGCATTTCGCAGCTTGGTGTAATGGGGTTGTGTGTGTATCTTGGATCAGAAGAGAGGATTTGTGTATGCGGGCAACTCCGCCACCCAGTTTGTTGGTGCAGTCTGCTCTGTTGATGGGGAACCCAGGGGGCGTGGCAGGAGGCGGGTGCTGCTGTATTGTGGCGCCAAGCTTCTCTGATGGGTAGATGAGGTTATGAATCTCTAAGAAGTGGTCACATTCAGAGCGTGCATTGTGAGTGCCCAATTTAGTCGTGAATTGGTTGTGTGGTGTGACAGGGGAGCAGTGTTAGTGGTTGGTGTGTGGGGGTGGGGCAGTAGAGAGGATGTTATAGGGGATCTGGCTGGTGTTAGGATGTGGTGGGGGGTTGTACGAGAGGCGAGTCTGTAGGTCCTAGATGCAGGCGGTATGGGGCAGTGGCTGGGTAGAGGGTTGGAGAGTAGGTCTGAGTTAGTGCTGGAGTGTAGTCTGTGCCTGGTGGAACCCACGCAGGGGTATGTGGGTGTAGGGTAGGTGGTATGGATAGTGTTGTCTTGATGTGAAGTGTTGGTAGGTGCAGTAGCGACAAGAAGAGGGAGGAAGAGGGCTGGGAT
Source organism: Ambystoma mexicanum (assembly GCF_040938575.1). Lineage (NCBI taxonomy): Eukaryota > Metazoa > Chordata > Amphibia > Caudata > Ambystomatidae > Ambystoma > Ambystoma mexicanum. Next base: position 12,059,765 of record NC_090923.1, read on the forward strand.
AGGGGAGGTGGTAATGGAGTGGGAGAGTTGGGGGAAGAAAACTAGTGAGAGGCATGGAACGGGTATCCAGCGGAAGGTAAATTGTATGTGAGAAGTGCCTGAGTGGTATGGAGTTGTGTGAGTGTAGTGTAATAGCTGGTGGTATGAAATAGAAAGGGGGGGGCTAGGGGTTAAGTGGCTGGCAGTGGATCTGAAAAGGGTCATAATGCGATTATGGCAACTGATAGAGGTCGTAGGGTGCTTAGCTTCAGTACTATGATCCAGGTGTGGCCGGGCGCTTATCTTCTTGGTAAGGATTAGCTTTGGTAGAAGATCGTCAATATGGAATGGCAAGTGGGTGTTACGGCGTGTGGCACGAACAAAGGGCATAGAGATGTTGGTAAAAGGTTTTTTACAAGGGGAATGGTATCATGCGCGCGCGTGCCCTGGCTAGAGGCTGGCATCGCCTGCCGGCGTGTTTCCTCATCCTGTTGTTGACGAGGACCTGGCCAATCGGGCGATCCAGGAGGCAGGGCATCTTGGAGCACTGGAGCACAGCAGCGTGCTTCTGTAGAGATGTGTAGGTTCCGGGGCAGTGATGGCGGCAGCCATCTTTACAAGGAGCATGGGCTCATGTGTGTCTTTTTGGGGCCCGTGTCGGCTGGCTTTGTGGGAGTTCAGCATTAGTATTGCTGTTTCCTCGATGCCGGCAGGGTGTAGAGGGATCTTCTAATATGGCCACCACAACATTAAGAGGGGAATGGTGCGGCTGATGTGGTATTGATTATGGGAATTGCCGATTGATCCATTCATGCGCCTTTAGGATAATGCGAGTTGGGTCTTCTCTGAACTGTGGCCATGAAAAATACATGGTTTAAACACCACTTATTTGTTGTTTCCTATGTTATTTAAGTATTTTTAAATGTCAAATTTACTATTTGGATTGTGTTTTCTGACCGCTGCAGCCTGGGTTGCCCCTAGGCCAAAGGTTGCTAGTCCTCCCACACACACATACATGAACAGACACACACATTTACACACACTTACGTAGTGTCCCTGCTGCGCCTGCGCACACTCGTGTTCAATTTAGAAACACCGTTCAGATCGGTCTCCCAGCAGGCTTTCTACATTGATCTGTTTTTCCATTTCATTTAAAATAAAACTAAAGATTCACTGAGGACCGAAATCTCCCCTTTGTACTCTTGATGGATTTTTTTAGCTGATCATAAGTGCAGGTATGTCCTGGATGGAGTATGCAATGGCAGACAAGACTCTGGGCCTCATCACAAGTTGGGCGGTATCCCGGCAGTAATACTGCCGGGATACCACCCAACGCTAATAGCACTACTGCAACTTGGTCTGGAATATGCACCGTATCACGAGTTGCAGGTGCGGTAAATCTCCTTCCCCCATTGGGTCCATAGAGCGCCATTACTGCCGGCGGTGATGTTAGGCAGAATCCTGTGTAGTGCCCTTAGGGACCACTACACACAATTAAGACTACAAGTGGTAATACAAGTTCACCTTTGGTACAAGCCTGTACTACTATGTTAGAGTGGTAGCAGTAGCGGAGCAGCCAGGCTTATCTCAAGAGTATATGAGCAGTAGCAGAGATTACACAAAGGGACCACAGTTACTGTGACTCAAGCAAACACTGACTCAAGGTTTCAGGTAAAAAATATAAGTACATTTATTTTTAAACCATTTGTTATAAAACACTTCACTTCTATAATTTCGAAACCACACGTAAAATACACTACACATAACCAATTCCACTTGTGCCAGTAAATTCAAGGTAAGTACTTTAGGATTTGACAGACCGGTGTTGCGATACTAACGCGTAACCGCGGATAGAAATGCTCACAAAGTCAAAACACACTCTGTACTTAAGAATTTCAAACAAGGGAAAAGTGAAGAAAAATCAAAGGCAATACTTTTTCAAGGCAAGGAGACTCGATGACTTGTTCAAAGATACAGATTAAAATCAATAGGCCTGCGGCAAGGTCAATGTAGCAGATGCTCAGTTGCTGAGGATCACACGTTGAACAGTTCGAGATTCGAGATGCCAAGAGTTCGTAAGATTATCAAATGGAAGGAAAAGTTATAAGAAGGAGGGAAGAAAGAACAAATCTTCGTGGAGGTAAAGGGTTCACCCCGATTCTGGGTCGTCAGACGGAGAGTAAGACCAAGGGTGCACAGTACCTTATTCTGTTGGAGAAAACCTGGTGCCACGGCAGTTGTTCCTGGTAGTTCCTGCAGACTCACGGTTCCTGCGGCTTCAGTCGTGGGGACAAGAAGGAGGACATCTGGAGCGATCTGCACTACCCAGGGATGAGGCCAGCAGCAGCGAAAAGAACAACGATGGATAAAAGGTGCGCTCCTTTAAATCGGGAGAGGGCTCTTCTGATGGCTATCTTGACCACTACAGCACAGAAGTGATTTCGACCCAGGAAAGGATTCTCTGATTGAAGAAAAGATGAGCTGGTTGATCCCACCAGGCTCAAGGGAAGAAGACTCCGGACTGGATCTTCTTTTGTCATTGAAGGGTAGATAGCTCAGGACTGCAGCATGGCTTCACTGGGACTCTGGGCTGCAGCATCTGTCCTCTTCTCCGCTTCTCTTCGGTTCTTTGCAGTTCCAGTGGCGACTGTGCCTTCTAGCGCAAGAGTCCTTCCTTTTATGCCAAAATCCCCCATTCACACATCCTGGCTGTCAATCACTCAGCAGGGGGGTTGTCCAGCCTGAAAACCATCTCAGCCAATCAACACAAAGTGCGACTAGGGTCTCCAAGGAGAACCTGTGCAGGGGATGACTACACCCCTCCCTTACATTCGGTCGACCTAGATACTCGGACGCCAAAGGAGTGCTTCTGGTCAGAAGCCCGCCAAAGGTTGTCGAACAAAGAGGCAAACCTGGTTTGCCGCGCAAAGAAAGACCCAAGAAGGATGTTAACAAAAAGAAATTGCTATTAAACCCAACCGGAGCCGAAATAAAAAGTATTTGGGCTAGCAGGTTTAAAGTTTGAGGCTACTAAAATAGCCTAAAACAATACCACGTTATATGATATAATCTCGGTAGGAAAATTAGGGTAGATGCCACTGCCACCAGCGACGTCTTAATCTTAAGGGAGCGAAACAATGCTCCAGGAGGTACAGATAAAAAGGGCTAAGAATTTACCCTTTCCAATACTCCATGTAAGATTAGGTGTACTGGATCTGTGGTTAAAATGACTAGGGGGGTCATTAAGAAGTAGGAGGTAGGAGGAATGGTTCAATTCCGGGAACCATTCCCCATTCCCATTCGAGCCCCCATAGGGCTCAATGGGAATGGGGATGGAGCTAATAACGGTACTGCAATTTGCGGTACCGTTATTAGCTCTGAAGTCCCTTAACGGGTCCCTTCCATAACGCCTGGTAAAACCAGGGGTTAAGGAAAGGTCCTGCTAAGGGACCTCAGAATAGGGTGGTAAGGGATTTCCAGCACCGGTGCCCTTACCGGTGCCGGTAATCCCTTACCACCTACCTCGTAATGGCCCCCTATGTAAAGTTAATGGCAACTTTATCCTTTTCTGGGGGACAGTAGTCAGCCCCAGAAATGGAGTCGGTGGGAAGTCTAAAAGACAACTCTGTGTCCCTGCACTGAAGTTGCTGTGTAACACACAAAAGATTGGGACTACTGAAGTGGTGTACTCCAGAGTCCACAATAACAAAAACAGATGAAATACACATGGCAAAACACAGGTAAGAGTGGGGGAAAAGCTCACACTCTTACCAAGTGGAAAAAATAAACTCCAGAAATCTAGCAAAGCTGCTGGGAGACTCACTAGGTAAGGGAAATTAGCCATAGAATGAGAATTCTCCCTAACAGGTGATAGCGCCATAAATGCTTGAAAACAGCCCGAAAATTGTCATTTTTACCTGGAGCAAAAAGCTGGAGGTAAAAATGCAATTTTCTGCCAACTCTTGGTTTGGCTAGCCCTTAAATTCGGCAGTAATACTGTTACTAATGCATTTAAAGGCTCACGTCAAACTCATGATGAGGCCCAGATCTGACTTCTCCTTCACATGCCTACTGGAATACTCATAGTTTCTCGTATATTCTGTCGCACAGTAAATAACCTAGCACTGACAGTCTGACCGACAGTAGCCCGCGTATCCTGGGGTGACTAATTATGTACACTATTCACAAATACATAAATCTTATTCCAGGATCAATGCCCTCTGGGACACAAACGACAACGTGTGTAATCAGTAAATGGTGCTGATCCCTTCTTGGATATTAGGAATGTTGGGGCTGCATTCCCATTGTTTACTGGAGATTTCATGAAAGCAATCCTTGCTCACAGTGCAGAGGGTACAGGGGCTTGCTGAGATGCAACCTAGGGTGCAATAATCAGAGTCCACAAAAAAGGGGTCTGGACCGGGTTATGGGAAACTGACAAGTAACAGGCCCATTTACACCCAATCAACAATGAAACAGAGTGCCCCCTCCCCACCCTTTCTGAGCGCTATCCAGTGGTGTTTTGAGAAGAGCAACAAAAGTGGTATCTCTTTGGCCAGTTATCTTCAGTACATGGCATTTGTATAAAAAATTAGGAAGACAAATGGGACGATATTGTAGAGAGTCTCCCGTAGACTTCCCCTTATTGCCAAACATTGCATTATATTGGTCTCTTTGTTTGTGTCAATATACATTTGCCTTAATGTAAGGAAGTCATCAGTGATTACAGAAGAGACTGGCGAAACCTGCCTGATTAGTAGCAAACTGCTGATCTAGTGTCAAACACCTGCCTTTATCGTTTGAATCTGGAAATGTGGAGCTTTCAAGGGAGTTTAGTCATTGCTGAAGAAATAAAATGGTTGAATGTATATGCACGGCCCAGATGATTAAAGTATGCACTTAAAATGTTTGTTCACCCAGCCTGTGTTTTACTCTCATACTCTTGGAAACTAAATCAGTCTTAAAAAAAATGAACCCCACTATTCCTGCTGCATATGGCCTCTATCACATTATATGTTATCATCAGAGAACCACTGCTCTGCCCCCTAGAGTGCGTGTCCCCAATAGATGGCACCCTGGTATTCAACGTCTTATGAGCTACTACGTGAGTAATTAACTAGTGCACATCACTACTACTGAGAACCTGTCTGCCTGTTACATGTGATGCCTGCGATTGAGAATGTGTTGAAACCAATAACGTGCATCTCCTTTTATTTGAACAGGTGATTGATGCCCCAGAAATGCAACCGCAGTGATTGGTAGATTCTCTGGACTAATGCAGTGAAAAGCGTCATTATTAGAATATGCAATTTCCAAGCATCTTAGAAGTGTGCAAGTTTGGGGTCCAGTTGTCTTTTCAGAGTGTTCAGGAACTGAGACTGTGAAGCCTATTGGCTACCAGATGGCTTGTGTCCATGCATCTCCTTCATGGTAACATCCGGTAACAAAGGTTGTTCTATGTGTCAATCCTGGGGTAGAGGGATGTCTGCCATGAAAATGGCAATGCTTGATGTTCACCAAGAACATATTTTTTGTTTTCACTATTTTTCCTGATAGAACACATGTGAGTATTATTTTATACACCTTCTGAAAGAAAGGTAGTTTCTTTGAAGCATTTTGAGAAACACTTGTAAATGTGAATGGACAAAGCATATCCTTCTACAGAATATTTTCAAAGCTTCAATCAGTGGCAACATTGTGCTCTGAATTAGGGAAAAGATTTCGTGGGAAGTGTCCTCTTATGCAGTAAACTGATGAGAAACCTTGCACACATACAGAATATGGGAAACATTGCGATCTCAAGAACATACTGATTGCCCACATAAGAACATAGGTGAAAAACATTATCATTGCACTCAATTTTAGAAGTGTCCATTTGTATGATACACTTGTCTGCCCCCATAAAATGCACACAGGTGAGAAACCTCATGAGTGCACTGAATGTGGGAAAGGGTTTGCTCAGATGGGAAATCTTACTACCCACCAGAGAACACATACAGGTGAGAAACCTTATGTTTGCCCTGAATGTGGGAAAGGGTGTGCTTGGAAACAAGAGCTTACTCAACACCAGAGAATACATACAGGTGTGAAGCCTCATGTGTGCACTGAATGTGGGAAAGGGTTTGCTCAGATGGGACATCTTACTACCCACCAGAGAAGACACACAGACGAGAAACCTCATGTCTGCACTGAATGTGGGAAAGGGTTTGCTCGGAAGGGATATCTTATTAGCCACCAGAGAACACATACGGGTGTGAAGCCTTATGAATGCACTGAATGTGGGAAAGGGTTTGCTCAGAAAGGAGATCTTACTAAGCACCAGAGAACACATACAGGTGAGAAACCTCATGTGTGCACTGAATGTGGGAAAGGGTTTGCGCTGAAGGAACATCTTATTTGCCACCAGAGAACACATACAGGTGGGAAACCTCATGAATGCACTGAATGTGGGAAAGCATTTGCTCATAAGGGAAATCTTATTAACCACCAGAGAACACATACAGGTGAGAAACCTCATGAGTGCACTGAATGTGGGAAAAGATTTGCTCGGAAGGGATATCTTATTAGCCACCAGAGAACACATACGGGTGTGAAGCCTTATGAATGCACTGAGTGTGGGAAAGGGTTTGCTCAGAAAGGAGATCTTACTAAGCACCAGAGAACACATACAGGTGAGAAACCTCATGTGTGCACTGAATGTGGGAAAGGGTTTGCGCTGGAGGAACATCTTATTTGCCACCAGAGAACACACATAGGTGAGAAACCTCATGAATGCACTGAATGTGGGAAAGGATTTGCTCAGAAGGGAAATCTTATTAGCCACCAGAGAACACATACAGGTGCGAAACCTCATGTGTGCACTGAATGTGGGAAAGGGTTTGCGCTGAAGGAACATCTTACTATCCACCAGAGAACACATACAGGTGAGACGCCTCATGAATGCACTGAATGTGGGAAAGCATTTGCTCAGAAGGGAAATCTTGTTAACCACCAGAGAACACATACAGGTGTGAAACCTCATGTGTGCACTGAATGTGGGAAAGGGTTTGCGCTGAAGGAACATCTTACTATCCACCAGAGAACACATACAGGTGAGACGCCTCATGAATGCACTGAATGTGGGAAAGCATTTGCTCAGAAGGGAAATCTTGTTAACCACCAGAGAACACATACAGGTGAGAAACCTCATGAATGCACTGAATGTGGGAAAGCATTTGCTCAGAAGGGACATCTTATTCACCACCAGAGAACACATACAGGTGAGAAGCCTCATGTGTGTACTGAATGTGGGAAAGGGTTTGCTCAGAAGGGAAATCTTACTAGTCACCAGAGAACACATACAGGTGGGAAACCTCATGTTTGCGCAGAATATGGAAAGAGCCTCACTGTGAATGAGGAACCATTGCAGTGCAGTGAATGTGGAGAATACTCAAGTGTTCTTATCTGTCCTACGAGAGGACATGTAGCTGGTGAACTCCCCTCTGCAATTGAAGCTTCAGAGAGGAGGTGGCACTTTTTCAATGGGTCTAAGTTTGGCATGGCTAGTTACTAAAATGTGATGACCATATTGACACAGCTGTTCCTATTTTCCTTTGGCACCCACATGGCCTTTTATGATTGGTTGAATCACTGCTATTTCAAATGCAGCCCTTCTGGAATATTCTAAAAGGAGACTGTACCTTCTGTACTAAGGTATCCATCCTATGGAACTCTTTGCCTAAGGATCTCATGCAGATTAATGGGCTCAACATTTTGAAAGTAACTATAGACACTCTTTGAATATATGAGGGAAACTGTCCTATGAATTATTTTTCAAGACGCTGACTCTCACTAAATGAGAAACCACTTGTATAGGTGGTGCCAGATAACATTTACAGATTAGAGCCTGCATTGGTGAAGTGAATGTGGGAAACCTTTAGTATTCTCTTAGACCTCTTGGTTGCCTTTGACGCCATTGACCATTAGATCCTACTTAGTCTAAGAGATGCCTGCATGAGGGACTCAGTCTTCTCCTTTTTAGAATCCTTCCAGGGTAATAACAGTTATTATGCCTCATTTGATATCAGAGTCCCTGATTGACATGTTTCGTGCCGCAGGATTGTACCTTAACCCCTTTTCTTAATTTTTTATGATCTACTCCTGGCCTGACTAATCGAGTCCTGCAGATTCCGATTCTGCGGTTACAACACTCTGATCCTATTATGCTTTTGGGAGCTCAAAAAAGGTATCACTCTACTTTCACAGCTGTCTGATAACTGTGAACAAGTAATTGGTTTCTCAATGACTGAGAAATCTATATTGGTTGTTGTGGTTGAACAGGGTACTTGGCATGCTTCCCTGGCCTTCCTCTGAGCTTGGTGCTCTCACCATGTACCCAGGTGTCAACATTTACTGTGAGCTCTCACTTGTCTCCTAGATGCTGTGGTTGGCAGCAGTTTATTCCCACATTAAGTTGCTGCACAATATCCTCCCATTTCTTAGCCTTCATACTCGCTTGCTATAACCCTCATTATTTCCAGACTTGTCAATGGCAATGCCATTTTATTCTGTGCTCCCTGACATATGTGACTAACTTCAGGTGGCACGGAAAGTGCCAAATTGATTCTTTCAGGCGTTCTGAAGGACCCCCTCTAGTCTGTTACACTATTGCCCATCTCTAGTGGAACACACTTCTGAGGACCCCCTCTAGTGTATTAAACTACTGCTTATCTCCAGTGGAACACTCTTCTCCTCAGGACCCCCTCGGGTGTATTACACTATTGCCTATCTCTAGTGGAACACTCTTCTCCTCAGGACCCCTTCTAGTGTATTACACTATTGCCTATCTCTAGTGGAACACTCTTCTCCTCAGGACCCCCTCTAGTGTATTACACTATTGACAGTCTCTAGTGGAACACTCTTCTCCTCAGGATCCCCTCTGGTGTATTACACTATTGCCCGTCTCTAGTGGAACACTCTTCTCCTCAGGACCCCCTCTAGTGTAATACACTATTGTCTATCTCTAGTGTAACACTCTTCTCCTCAGAACCCCATCTAGGGGGGTATTACACTATTGCCTGTCTCTATTTGGGGCATGTAAGATTAGTAGATAGTTCCCTGGCCTGGGATTGGCATGTGGAGGTGCAATTACATAAAGGAGGGTGCATGCCCACTGTCAAATCACTGTCTTACAAGAAACTGTTCTTGTGTGAATGGCCTGGAGAAGATGTCAAGTGTTCCATTATATTATATGGACATGTATTTTAGAAAAGTGACATTTTATAACTAGAGTAGACAGGGAAAATGATTGGAAATCAAATAATGCCTTTCTGTCTAAAATGAAAATGTTGTGGGTGTAATGATATCATTGCTGTGCTCTCTGAATTCCAAGTTGGAATAGTGGCAAAAATGTTTAACAAATTAAAGTAATCCTGGAAAGTTGCCAAGCTGAATTCAAGCCTTGCCCACCTGTGTTCACAAATTGAGGCAATATGTCACTGTGTTACATTAAAAATAAATATTCATTAGTACCTCCATTTGTGTGTTAAATCTATTTCTTGTTCCTGTCTTTACTCTGGATTAAACTACTTCCTGGAAAAGAGGCGACTGAAGTGTTTTAGGAAGTGGGGTGACGTCTTGCTTTCACTTTTATGTTAGAATGAATGTGATTGTTGAATTCTTGAACGTATTTATGTCATGATCTCTGCTTCCAAAAGGTCAGGGTTTTCCCAACTCCCTTGGAAGCAGATCCATAACCCAGGTTCCGAGTGCCAACCAGTCCCAATTGGGACCTTTTGGACCCAGTCCTGGCGCCAGTGGCACCAGGCTCATAAACATGCCCAGTCCCAGCGCTGGAAGCGCCGGGCTCATAATGCTTGGGTGGACTTACCTGCAGCAGACCATGCTGCTTACTTGCCTGCCAGTTGAGCCTCTGATCCTCTTCTGTTTGGAACTACTTTTCCTGTTGGGTGGGGCAGGAGCCACTCCCTAGGTTCAGAACACTGGAACTCTTCTGGAAAGCAGGAACTCTTTTCTTACCTAGGCGTGGCTGTGGAAGGAGACACCTAAGCACTACAGGAGGCTATTTAAACCACACCCGATGGATGAATCTTGCTTTGCGTTATTCTGCATCCTCTGCAGCAGAACGCTCATCGTGTCTTCTGCATCTGATCCTGGGACTAAGGAAAAAGGCTTACCATCCTGAATCCAGTCTTCAGCAACACCTATAAAGACAAGAAAGAACAGGTTAGCATTACGGTCTTCAGTGACAGCGCTTCACTTACCTGGTCCATCGGCTGTCACCAACGCCTTGCGCTGCATTCCGGCATCTGAAAGACAAAGGCTTACCTACTCTTCGTGCGCTCCGGAGGTCTTCGCACTGCATTCCGGCATCTGAAAGACAAAAGCTTACCAACTCTTCGCACGCTCCGCAGGCCTTCGGCGCTGCATCCCGCATCTGAAAGACAAAACAAGGTGCGTTTAAAGACATTGGGGAACTTTAATACTCACGTGCCATTACTCCTTTCCACATCTAACCCAGTGGGTATTCCGGCACCCTGCAGCCACTCCGAACTTGTACCTGCAAAATAAAAAGACAGTTAGAGCGCATCGTGAAGCAGGCAACAAGCGCTTACTTACGTGCTTCCAGGCGCATCTATTCATCATACGGGCTCCATCTTCAACTCACTTCAGCCCGTCATTCGCCATTGCCGGAACCCTGCAAAACAAGAGACATCATTACTAAAGACTTTTAAAGACATTAGAATTACTCGAAACTTACCGTTCGTGCAGTAAACGACGGACAGCAGTCCTCTGAAGTCAAGAGGCCTGCTCCCCTTATCCAGTGAAGAAACTGGTTACAGCACCCTGCCCCGAGGCAGATGGAGAGCACAGCGTTCACTTACCTAAGACATCTTACCCTTCGAGTCAGACACAGTGCACAGAGGTCCAGCCCAAAGAGCCAGCCGTGTGTTACACATCACCTTTGAAGATATGGTATACGCCCAGTCAAGACCGGCGCCTCTACGGGAATCAGGTGAGCGTTACAGAACGCAAAGCCTACCGCAAAACTCCCGTCCAGGCGCTATGGAAACCTCGGATACCGACCAGCTAGCCCAGTTACTTGGGGAACTAAGGGCAGAAGTGCATGCAGCCCGTCAGGAAACGAACGCTCTAAGAAGGGAACTGATTATTTCCAAGGAGCGAACAGATGATCTCGCTAGACAATTGCTACAGTCACAAGCCGGACAGACCCCGTTACCCGCATCTGGGGGAAATCTTCCTTCTACATCCTCTATGAATCCAGTGCAGATCAACCTACCTGGGAATGTACCTCTGGCTCCGCCCGAACGATTTTCTGGTGACCCAAAGAGGTTTGCAGTATTTATCAATCAGTGCCGGTTGCATTTCCTATGCCGGCCAGCAGCCTTTCCAACTGATCAAGCTAAAGTAGCTTTCGTGCTTTCGTACCTTAGTGGCAATGCGGCAGACTGGTCGATACCTCTAGTAAATCAAGATGATCCGGTCCTCCATGATTTTCAAGCTTTTCAACTCAGTATGGAAAACTGTTCGCAAGACATTCACAGGGGCAGGCCTTGGACAATGAGCTTCTTTCGTTGCGACAAGGTAATCAAGACCTTTTGGCTTATATTGCGTCTTTCAACAGACTGATAGTGGAAACTCAATGGCCTGAGGACAAAAGGATTACGCTGTTTTATAGAGGTCTACGTGGAGAGCTCAAAGATGTGTTAGCCCAAGTAGTGAATCCCCCACAAGATTGTTCGGACTATATAGACTTAGTCGTTCAAATAGATCACAGACTGCAGAACAGGAAGGCCGATCGTTCCAAGTTTGATGCTCGAGTATTTTCCAAACCGCCAACTCCTTCCAAAGGAGTAGACTCCGGGGGAACCCATGCAAATAGGGGGCCTGAAAGGTCCTCTAACACAAAAGGAGCGGGAAAGGAGAAAACAGTTGCAATTATGCCTCTATTGCGGAAACTCAGGGCACTTTCTTCGAGACTGTCCGGTGAAACCTGCCAAGAAGGCAGTAGGAGCTGCAGTTACCAAAGTTACAAACTATGAGCAGGGAAACGACCTCGCCCGACAAGAATAGAGGTCCTCTTGCCGAGCGTGAAAACCAGTTCCGTGACCTCGCATTTCGTGATACCTATGGTCCTCATTAGCCCTGATAATCCGGATCGATTACATGCAATTGAAGCTTACGTCGACAGCGGTGCCATCGGCAATTATGTGGATCATGAAATGGTTTTGAGGATGAATCTAACTCTTTGTCCCAAGGCTGTAAAGGACGTCATTACTACGGTGGATGGAACGGAGATAGCCTCCGGACCAGTAACGCATACCACTCAAGAAGTGACGCTAGTAAGTCAAGATGGACACCATGAGAAGATCGTGTTCGATGTGATCAAGGCTCCTCAGTTTCAGATTATTCTAGGAATACCTTGGTTAGAGAAACACAATCCTCTGATCGATTGGCGAGCAAGAACGGTCCAGTTTCCAGAATGTGTCTCTACTTGTCACCCTCCACCTGGTGTTGCACTGGCAGCAATTTCTTCAGAGACTCCCCAGTTACCTCCCGAATACCTAGAATACCAAGATGTTTTCCGGAAGGATCAGGCTAACTCTCTACCTCCTCATAGGTCTCATGACTGCCAGATAGACCTGATAACTGGATCTACTCCTCCTTGTAGTAGAATTTATGCCCTCACCGAGCCTGAGAACCTTCACCTTCGACAATACCTGGATCAATACCTGGCAAATGGGTTTATTCGTCCTTCCAAGTCCCCTGCTTCTTCGGCTTTGTTCTTCGTTCCAAAAAAGGAAGGAGACATTAGAACTTGTATAGATTATCGCTCCCTGAACCAGATCACCGTCAAGAATAGATATCCATTGCCTTTGATCCCTGAACTCCTGGACCAAGTCAGAAAAGCATGCATATATACAAAGCTGGATCTTAGAGGAGCCTACCACTTGGTACGAGTAAAAGAGGGCGATGAATGGAAGACGGCCTTCTGCACCAAATATGGGCTATTTGAATATCAGGTCATGCCCTTCGGACTTTGCAATGCCCCGGCCGCCTTTCAATATTTTATGAACGATGTCCTCAGAGAGCTCATAGATGTGTGTGTTGTTGTTTACATTGACGACATCCTCATTTTATTCTTCATCGGAATCTGAACATCGGAAACACGTGAAAATGGTCCTCGAAAGATTGCGTCAACACAAACTTTTCGCTAAGTTGGAAAAATGTGTTTTCAACGTGACTGAAGTTGAATTCTTGGGATTCATATTATCACCTAGCGGAGTGCGTATGGATTCAAAGAAGGTCGATGCAGTTCTCAAATGGCCATCACCATCCTCCGTAAAAGGTGTGCAAAGCATGTTAGGCTTCGCTAACTTTTACCGCAGGTTTATCCCCGAATTTTCTCGAATAGTCCAGCCCATCACTGCCTTGTTAAAGAAAAACAAACGTTTTGAATGGTCTACCGAGGCGGAACAAGCTTTCCAGGATTTGAAGACTAAATTTATCACTGCACCAATCTTAAAACACCCTCGCCTACTCCCCTACATCGTGGAAACTGATGCTTCAAGCCTTGCCATGGGGGCAGTTCTATCACAAAAGGACCCGGTAACCAATCAGTTGCATCCCGTGGCATTTTGGTCCCGCAAATTCTCGCCTCCTGAAATCAATTACACGATTACTGACAAGGAACTTCTGGCTATCAAGTCTGCCTTTAAGGCTTGGCGGCATTATCTGCTGGGGGCCCGACACACCGTTACTGTGATTACGGATCACCGAAACCTGCAATATTTGAAAACCGCAAAAGCCCAATCCTCTAGACAACTCCGTTGGGCATTATTCTTTGCCGAGTTTGACTTCATAATTACCTATCGACCTGGTACAAAAAACGGTAAAGCTGATGCCCTTTCTCGGATGGGAGTGGAAGAACACTTGATCAACCCTAAACCTGTACCAATCATTCCCGAACAAAGAATTCTGGGTGTAATCGCCACACAATCCATAGCGGAAGTTAAGGATAAAGCCAGGCAACTTGTAACTCCAGCAGACATTAAGAATTGGCATCTGCAGGGAAAGGACTTTGCAGTAAAGGACAACTTATTGTATTTCCAAGAACGATTATACCTGCCCAGCACAGATTTACAGAAAAAAGTAATCTCTTGTTATCACGATTCTTTAATGGAAGGACATCCCAGTATGGCCAAGACCTCAGAAAAGATCAAGCGCTACTTCTGGTGGCCGTCTTGGAAAAAAGATCTCAGAGACTTTATAATGTCCTGTGGAGTATGCGCCCAAAACAAGAGTCAAAAGGAAAGACCAGCAGGCCTCTTACGCCCTATTGACATCCCACCTCGCCCTTGGCATACGCTTTCTATGGACTTCATCACCGATCTACCTCCATGCTCCGGATACAATACGATTCTAGTAATCGTGGACTTATTCTCCAAGATGGCGCATTTCATTCCGCTCAAAGGCTTGCCAACAGCAGCAACTCTGGCCCGAGAATTTCTCGAAAACATCGTCCAACTGCACGGTTTTCCTTCGGTTCTAATTTCGGATCGAGGTAGTCAATTTATTTCTCATTTTTGGCGAAGTTGCTGTCGGTCGGCTCAAATTGATGTGAGACTATCGACCAGTCACCACCCTCAGACCGACGGACAAACCGAGAGGACCAATCAAACTCTGGAACAGTATTTACGCTGCATGCTGCAACAAACTGAAAAAACTTGGAAAGACATCCTTTGGATAGCCAAATATGCCTACAATAGGCAGATGGAGAGCACGGCGTTCACTTACCTAAGACATCTTACCCTTCGAGTCAGACATACAGTGCACAGAGGTCCAGCCCAAAGAGCCAGCCGTGTGTTACACATCACCTTTGAAGATACGGTATACGCCCAGTCAAGACCGGCGCCTCTACGGGAATCAGGTGAGCGTTACATTTATCATGTTTGTATTTCTCTGAATTTTCCTTGTGGTTACACAGCAGGAATATTGGTATATGCAATGGTGAATTCAGACAATGTATGTTTCATACAACATATATAATCAGTCCATATTCACTGGCTGCCATGGGATGCGACGAAAATACAGCAGTGTTTCCACTTCCAGTTGTCAGAAGCTGGTTATGTGGGGCAGGAAATCTCAAAAAAGAACCAGGAGAACAAAGTGCCAGTCAGGGATACGACCAGAGTGTGATTTTGGGATGATTTGGGCATGTATGAACAGTGGGTACTCTGAATACAGGGGTAGATTTGTTTATTTTTATTTATTTGATGATAGATGATGCTGTGACAACTCCCAGGTGTCGGCACGCCTCTAAAAGCACACTACTACTTCCAGAAAGGACAAAGTGTGATATGTGAGGTGTCAGCAAGCCTCTAAAAGCACACCACTACTTTCAGGAAGGACAGAGAGTATGATCGGTGAGGCGGGAGAGAAAATGACACGCAATGGAACACACCAGTGAAGGGCTCAGTGGCTACCCATGGCAGATTTACCCACTGTCAAATTAGCAAAAACTACTGTGGGAAGCACCACCCCTGTAGTATATAACTACTGTGGGAAGCACCAGCTGTTCTGAAGCGCCAGCTGTTCTGGCTGCACCCCTGTAGTAAATAACTACTGTGGGAAGCACCAGCTGTTCTGGCAGCACCCCTGTAGTATATAACTACTGTAGGAAGCACCAGCAACTGTACTGTTACTGGCTGCACCAGCAACTGTACTGTTACTGGCTGCAACCCTGTAGTATATAACTACAGTGGGAAGCACCAGCTGTTCTGGCTGCACCCCTGTAGTATATAACTCCTGTGGGAAGAACCAGCTGTTCTGGCTGCACCAGCTGTTCTGGCAGCACCCATGTAGTATATAACTACAGTGGGAAGCACCAGATGTTCTGGTTGCACCCCTGTAGTATATAACTACTGTGGGAAGCACCAGCTGTTCTGGCTGCACCCCTGTAGTATATGACTACTGTGGGAAGCACCAGCTGTTCTGGCTGCACTCCTGTAGTAAATAACTACTGTGGGAAGCACCAGCTGTTGTGGTTGCAGCCCTGTAGTATGTACCTACTGTGGGAAGCACCAGCTGTTCTGGTTGCATCCCTGTAGTTTATAGCTACTGTGGCAAGCACCAGCTGTTCTGGCTGCACCCCTGTAGTGTATAACTACTGTGGGACGCACCAGCTGTTCGGCAGCACCCCTGAAGTGTGTAACTACTGTGAGAAGCACCAGCTGTTCTGGCAGCACCCCTGTAGTGTATAGCTACTGTGGGAAGCACCAGCTGTTCTGGCTGCACCCCTGTAGTGTATAACTACTGTGGGAAGCACCAGCTGTTCTGGCTGCACCCCTGTAGTATATAACTACTGTGGGAAGCACCAGCTGTTCTGGCAGCCTCCCTGTAGTGTATAGCTACTGTGGAAAGCACCAGCTGTTCTGGCTGCACCCCTGTAGTATATAACTACTGTGGGAAGCACCAGCTGTTCTGGCTGCACCCTGTAGTACATAGCTACTGTGTGAAGCCCCAGCTGTTCTGGCAGCACCCCTGTAATGTATAGCTACTGTGGGAAGTGCCAGCTGTTCTGGCTGCACCCCTGTAGTATATAACTACTGTGGGAAGCACCAGATGTTCTGGTTGCACCCCTGTAGTATGTACCTACTGTGGGAAGCACCAGCTGTTCTGGCTTCACCCCTGTAGTATATAGCTACTGTGGCAAGCACCAGCTGTTCTGGCTGCACCCCTGTAGTATATAACTACTGTGGGATCACCCACTGTTCTGGCTGCACCCCTGTAGTGTATAGCTACTGTGGGAAGCACCAGCTGTTCTGGCTGCACCCCTGTAGTGTATAGCTGCTGTGGGAAGAAACCAGCTGTTCTGGCAGCACCCCTGTAGTATATAACTACTGTGGGAAGCACCAGCTGTTCTGGCTGCACCCCTGTAGTGTATAGCTGCTGTGGGAAGCACCAGCTGTTCTGGCTGCACCCCTGTAGTGTATAGCTACTGTGGGAAGCACCAGCTGTTCTGGCTGCACCCCTGTAGTATATAACTACTGTGGGAAGCACCAGCTGTTCTGGCAGCACCCCTGTAGTTTATAGCTACTGTGGCAAGCACCAGCTGTTCTGGCTGCACCCCTGTAGTATATAACTACTGTGGGATCACCAGCTGTTCTGGCTGCACTCCTGTAGTGTATAACTACTGTGAGAAGCACCAGCTGTTCTGGCAGCACCCCTGTAGTGTATAGCTACTGTGGGAAGCACCAGCTGTTCTGGCAGCACCCCTGTCGTGTATAGCTACTGTGGGAAGCACCAGCTTTTCTGACAGCACCCCTGTAGTATATAACTACTGTGGGATCACCCACTGTTCTGGCTGCACCCCTGTAGTGTATAACTACTGTGGGATCACCAGCTGTTCTGGCAGCACCCCTGTAGTGTATAGCTACTGTGGGAAGCACCAGCTGTTCTGGCTGCACCCCTGTAGTGTATAGCTGCTGTGGGAAGAAACCAGCTGTTCTGGCAGCACCCCTGTAGTATATAACTACTGTGGGAAGCACCAGCTGTTCTGGCTGCACCCCTGTAGTGTATAGCTGCTGTGGGAAGCACCAGCTGTTCTGGCTGCACCCCTGTAGTGTATAGCTACTGTGGGAAGCACCAGCTGTTCTGGCTGCACCCCTGTAGTATATAACTACTGTGCGAAGCACCAGCTGTTCTGGCAGCACCCCTGTAATTTATAGCTACTGTGGCAAGCACCAGCTGTTCTGGCTGCACCCCTGTAGTATATAACTACTGTGGGATCACCAGCTGTTCTGGCTGCACTCCTGTAGTGTATAACTACTGTGAGAAGCACCAGCTGTTCTGGCAGCACCCCTGTAGTGTATAGCTACTGTGGGAAGCACCAGCTGTTCTGGCAGCACCCCTGTCGTGGATAGCTACTGTGGGAAGCACCAGCTGTTCTGACAGCACCCCTGTAGTATATGACTACTGTGGGAAGCACCAGCTGTTCTGGCTGCAACCCTGTAGTATATGACTACTGTGGGAAGCACCAGCTGTTCTGGCTGCACCCCTGTAGTATATGACTACTGTGGGAAGCACCAGCTGTTCTGGCTGCACCCCGTAGTATATGACTACTGTGGGAAGCACCAGCTGTTCTGGCTGCACCCCTGTAGTATATGACTACTGTGGGAAGCTTCAGCTGTTCTGGCTGCACCCCTGTAGTATATGGCTACTGTGGGAAGCACCAGCCGTTCTGGCTGCACCCCTGTAGTATATGGCTACTGTGGGAAGCACCAGCTGTTCTGGGAAGCACCAGCTGTTCTGGCTGCACCCCTGTAGTATATAACTATTGTGGGAAGCACCAGCTGTTCTGGTTGCACCCCTGTAGTATGTACCTACTGTGGGAAGCACCAGCTGTTCTGGTTGCATCCCTGTAGTATATAACTACTGTGGGAAGCACCAGCTGTTCTGGCTTCACCCCTGTAGTATATAACCACTGTGGGATCACCCACTGTTCTGGCTGCACCCCTGTAGTGTATAACTACTGTGGGATCACAAGCTGTTCTGGCAGCACCCCTGTAGTGTATAGCTACTGTCGGAAGCACCAGCTGTTCTGGCTGCACCCCTGTAGTGTATAGCTGTGGTGGGAAGAAACCAGCTGTTCTGGCAGCACCCCTGTAGTATATAACTACTGTGGGAAGCACCAGCTGTTCTGGCTGCACCCCTGTAGTGTATAGCTGCTGTCGGAAGCACCAGCTGTTCTGGCAGCACCCCTGTAGTGTATAGCTACTGTGGGAAGCACCAGCTGTTCTGGCTGCACCATTGTAGTATATAACTACTTTGGGAAGCACTAGCTGTTCTGGCTGCACTCCCGTAGTGTATAACTACTGTGAGAAGCACCAGCTGTTCTGGCAGCACCCCTGTAGTGTATAGCTACTGTGGCAAGCACCAGCTGTTCTGGCTGCACCCCTGTAGTATATAACTACTGTGGGATCACCAGCTGTTCTGGCTGCACCCCTGTAGTGTATAACTACTGTGGGAAGCACCAGCTGTTCGGCAGCACCCCTGAAGTGTGTAACTACTGTGAGAAGCACCAGCTGTTCTGGCAGCACCCCTGTAGTGTATAGCTACTGTGGGAAGCACCAGCTGTTCTGGCTGCACCCCTGTAGTGTATAGCTACTGTGGGAAGCACCAGCTGTTCTGGCTGCACCCCTGTAGTGTATAGCTACTGTGGGAAGCACCAGCTGTTCTGGCTGCACCCTGTAGTACATAACTACTGTGCGAAGCCCCAGCTGTTCTGGCAGCACCCCTGTAGAGTGTAGCTACTGTGGGAAGCGCCAGCTGTTCTGGCTGCACCCCTGTAGTGTATAGCTACTGTGGTAAGCGCCAGCTGTTCTGGCTGCGCCCCTGTAGTGAATAGCTACTGCGGGAAGCGCCAGCTGTTCTGGCAGCACCCCTGTAGCGTATAGCTACTGTGGGAAGCACCAGCTGTTCTGGCAGCACCCCTGCAGTATATAACTACTGTGGGAAGCACCAGCTGTTCTGGCAGCACCCCTGTAGTATATAACTACTGTGGGAAGCACCAGCTGTTCTGGCAGCACCCCTTTGGTGTATAGCTACTGTGGGAAGCACCCGCTGTTCTGGCTGCACCCCTGTAGTGTATATCTATTGCAGTTTAAAAACATCCACAAAAAACGAATTAGATCCAAAATCTCCATTAAAAAAAAACATGTTTTATTGCATTTGCATTTTCTTCCAGGTCTTGCGAGGCAGCCCGTGTTGGCCGATGCATTAGGACTGGGGAGTCCATCTTCAGGGCATCTAACTGTGAACAATTATAATACAAACAAATAAGCTTAAGATGATGACGCATAGGCTGAGTAGTGTGGGTTCACTTTGCTTCTCTTACCAGATCCCTACCTAAGTAATAAATCACAGACAACTTATGTGTATGGAAAAGTTGTAGGCAATAGGCATTTTATTTTCTTACAAAAAATACAACACAACAAAATTATTACACTGCCATATGCTTTTGGGCACATTGTGTCCAGTCCCAAAGTTGCCCAATGCTCCTCCTGAGTCCTTGTCATCCCTGAGCCTTCGTTCCTGGGCACATGCAACCTACGAAGTGTCTTGGACCGTGTACCGAAAGAGTTCTCGGCGTTCCTGCTTCTGCCTCCTCCTTCTATTTTTGGACCGTGTACCGAAAGAGTACTCAGCGTTCGTACTTCTGCCAGCTCCTTCTTTTTTGGACCGTGTACCGAAAGAGTATTCTGCATTTCGGCTCCTGCCTGCACCCCTCTTCTTCCGTTATTATTGTAGGGTGGGTTGGGTGGCAAACGTTTTTCCTTCCCCTTCTCCAGGCACTAAAAGCCTACCCGAGAGAGGTGAGCTCTTACCTGATTTGTGCCACCTCTCATTTTCCAGGCTTACTTATACTCCCCCCGGCCCTTTGTTCCTTCCTGGGGGCGGCCGGGTTACCCCCCGTCCCCCTTGCTGTTACATTTCGCACCTTCCCAGGTGCTGTTTCCTGCCCTTCCTGGGCATTTGTTTCTTGTGGCACCGTTCGGACGCCCTTCCCTACGCTTTCGCCCTGTTTTCCCCCACCCCACGCCTAAACTCCCAGACCCTCTATCGCCCCACATTTCATGCGGCCCGGGGTCAGGGTCACGTTCCCTACAGCACGTGCGCTACGAGGCGCCTAAAGTTGCATGTCGCCTTCCTAAGACAAATGAAACCAGGGAAAACACAAAACCAGTCAAACGGACGGTTCTAACATAGGACATCGTTTAGATGAAAATCACATACCTACGCATTGTTCTGGGGTGAGTCCCAAAATAAAATTCTGGATTTCCTCAAACAGTTAATTCTAACACAATACAAGCACTAGCCTACTTCTCCTCTCTCGCACCAAAACACCTCTGAGCATCCATGCAGACAGACATCCCCAGTACAGGTACACCAGCCATTTAACACATCAACATCAACATTATGCTAGGAGTCACATGACACCTAGAAATCCCAACACAAGCTCAAATGTGCACAAGTCAAATCTTACACATTGACCATAGCTGAACCTTTAAACCTCTCGGCCCACGCGTCCCAGCCAGGCGCCGGCATAGGAAAAACAATACTGTGGTTACTCCCGGCGGTTACTCCACTGCAGGCCACAGAGCTGGGCTCATCTGTTGCTGCCTCTCTGCACTGTCAAGAAGCATGTCTTACAGTTTGCTTTTTCCCTCACTGTGTATCCACAGTGTGTGCAGCGACAGTGCTATGAAGTGCCATCCCTGGCTGAGACCGCATGCACACACGCAGCACGTGGCTGGCCTCCGCACTTGTGTACAGGCGCGTTATAAATGACTCATCATCTGTACCTCAGCACTCAAGAGTGTGTTCTAGCATGAGAAGAAATGCTCGGAATTCAAAGCCCAGTGAACTGCTCGCTTCATGAGTGTACTTCAAGAAGCACCATTGTTTGCCGGTACGCCCAGCAGGCCCCTTTACACCATCTTTGTCTCTCTGTCGGTGGTGCAGCACAGAGCTCCTGGCGACCAACCATCACCACGGCCAATGTTGCATAGGACAAATCGTCCACGCAGCAGATAAGGCTTAAACTACTTCAAATGGACACATCAGATGGTAGTTACAAGGACAGGAGCAGAGAGGGAGTCCGCTGGCTCCCACCATGCAGGCTACCTGGTTTCAACTGCCATGGTGGAACACACATTCACAAAACAACATTCCAACGTTGACATAACATTCCACCAGGGACACCAGTCAGCCTCTGACACTCAAGACAGGACATAATACGCCCACTCCCTTTCATTCACTGAGAGCACAACCTGCACACAACCACACACGCAGCAACAGGATATAACACACCACCTCTCCTTCATAGACTGGCAACCCAACCTGCACACAACCACACATACAGGAAAAGGACACATCACACCTGCTCTCCTTCATAGATTGGCAACACAACCTGCACGCAACCACACACAGAGCAACAGGACATAACACACCTCCTCTCCTTCATAGACTGGAAATACAACATGCACACAACCACACACACAGCAACAGGACACAGCACACCGCCTCTCCTTTATAGACTGGAAACACAACATGCACACTACACACAGCAACAGGACATAACACACCTCCTCTCCTTCATTCACTGAGAGCACAACCTGCACACAAGCACACACATAGAAACAGGACACAACACACCTCTCATTCATAGACTAGCAACACAGCATGCACACAACCACACACACAGCAACAGGATATAACACACCTCCTCTCCTTCATTCACTGAGAACTCAACATGCACACAACCACACAGACAGGAACAGGACATAACACAACTCCTCTCCTTCATAGCCTGGAAACACAACATGCACACAACCACACACACAGGAAAAGGACATACCATGCATCCTCTCCTTCCATGACTGAGAAGCAAACCTGCACACTCATACACACAGGTACAGGACACAACACGCCTCCTCTCCTTCATAGACTGGAAACATAACCTGTACACAGCCACACAGACAGGAACAGGACATACCATGCA
The DNA here is from genome assembly GCF_040938575.1 of Ambystoma mexicanum. Lineage (NCBI taxonomy): Eukaryota > Metazoa > Chordata > Amphibia > Caudata > Ambystomatidae > Ambystoma > Ambystoma mexicanum. The sequence continues at coordinate 12,082,329 of NC_090923.1, forward strand.
TCTTTTCCTTCCATCACTGAGAACACAACCTGCACACAGCCACACATAACACACCTCCTCTCCTTCAATCACTGAGAACACAACCTGCACACAACCACCCACACAGGAACAGGACACACCACACTTCCTCGCCTTCAATCACTGAAAACACAACCTGCACACAACCACACATACAGGAACAGCACATAACACACATCCTCTCCTTCACTGACTGAGAAAAACGCTGCACACAACAGCACACACATGAAAAGGACATAATAGGCCTCCTCTCCTTCATTCACTCAGAACACAACCTGCACACAACCACACACACAGGAACAAGACATACCACGCCTCCTTACCTTCAATCACTGAGAGCATAACCTGCACACAACCACGCACACAGGAACATGACATAACATGCCTCCTCTCCTTCATTTACTCAGAACACAACCTGCACGTAACCACACACACAGGTACAGGACATAACACACTTCCTCTCCTCATACTGGAAAACACAACCTGCACACAACCATACACACAGGAACAGAACATAATACACCTGCTCTCCTTCATAGACTGGAAACACAACCTGCACACAGCCACAAACACAGGAACAGGACATATCATGGCTCCTCTCCTTTCATCACCGAGGCGACAACCTGCACAAAACCACACACACAGGAACAGGACATACCACGCCTCCTCTCCTTCAATCACTGAGAACACAACCTGCACACACACACACACAGAGGAACAGGACATAATATGCCTCCTCTACTTCAATCACTAAGGAAACAACCTGCACACAACCACACACACAGGAACAGGACATAACACACTTCCTCTCCTTCATTCACTGAGAACACAACCTGCACACAACCACACACACAGGAACAGCCCATAAAAAGCTTCATCTCCTTCGTTCACTGAGAACACAACCTGCACACATCGACACACAGGGACAAGACATAACACACTTCCTCTCCTTATACTGGAAACACAACCTGCACACAACCACACACACAGGAACGGGACATAATACACCTGCTCTCCTTCATATCCTGGACACACAACCTGCATACAGCCACAAACACAGGAACAGGACAGACCATGCCTCCTCTCCTTCCATCACTGAGAAGACAACGTGCACAAAACCACACACAGAAACAGGACATACCACGCCTCCTCTCCTTCAATCACTGAGAACACAACCTGCACACAAACAAACACACAGGAACAGGACCTAATATGCCTCCTCTGCTTCAATCACTAAGGAAACAACCTGCACACAACCACACACACAGGAACAGGACATAACACGCTTCCTCTCCTTCATTCACTGAGAACACAACCTGCACACAACCACACACACACAGGAATAGCCCATAAAAAGCTTCCTCTCCTTCATTCACTGAGAACACAACCTGCACACAACGACACACAGGAACAGGACATAACATGCCTCATCTCCTTAATTCACTAAGAACACAACCTACACACAACCACTCACACAGGTATAGGACATAATAGTCTTACTCTCCCTTATAGACTGAGAACACAACCTGCACACAGACACACACACAGGCACAGGACATACCACGCCTCTTCTCCTTTATTCACTGAGAACAAAACCTTCACACAACCACACACAGAGGAACAGGACATACCATGCATCCTCTCCTTCCATCACTGACAACACAACCTGCACACACCCAACACACAGGAACAGGACATACCACGCCTCTTCTCCTTTATTCATTGAGAACAAAACCTTCACACAACCACACACAGAGGAACAGGACATACCATGCATCCTCTCCTTCCATCACTGACAACACAACCTGCACACACCCATCACACAGCAACAGGACATAACATGCCTCCTTTCCTTCAATCACTGAGAACACAACCTGTTCACAACCACACACACATGAACAGGACATACCACTCCTCCTCTCCTTCATTCACTGAGAACATAACCTGCACATAGACACAACACAGGAACAGGATGTACCACACCCCCTCTCCTTCATTCACTGAGAACAAAACCTTCACACAACCACACACACAGGAAAAGGACATAACATGCTGCCTCTCTTTCAATCGCAGAGAAGCAAACCTGCACACGCACACACACAGGTAAAGGACATTACACGCCTCCTCTGTTTCATAGACGGGAAACACAACTACACACACACACAGCACGCCTCCTCTCCTTCAGTCACTGAGAACACAACCTGTTCACAACCACACACACACACGAACAGGACATAACACACCTCCTCTCTTCAATCACAAAGGACACAACCTGCACACAACCACAAACACACAAACGGGACATACCACTCCTCCTCTCCTTCAATCACTGAAAACACAACCTGTACACACCCACATACACCGGAACAGCATATAACATGCTTCCTCTCCTTCATTCACTGAGAACAAAACCTGCACAAAACAGCACACACAGGACATAACAGGCCTCCTCTCCTTCATTCACTCCGAACACAACCCGCACACAATCACACACAGGAACAAGACATACCATGCCTCCTCGCTATCAATCACTGAGAACACAACCTGCACACAACCACACACACAGGAACAGGACATAACATGCTGCCTCTCCTTCAATCACTGAGAAAACACACACACACACACACACACACGCACACGCACACGCACACACGCGCGCGCACTCGTAAAGGACATAACAACCCTCCTCTCCTTCATAGACTGGAAACACAACCTGTACACAGCCACACACACAGGAACAGGACATACCATGCATCCTCTCCTTCCATCACTGAGAACACAACCTGCACACAGCCACACACACACATAACACGCCTCCTCTCCTTCAGTCACTGAGAACACAACCTGCTCACAACCACACACACAGGAACAGGAGCTACCACTCCTCCTCTCCTTGAATCACTGAAAACACAACCTGCACACAACCACATACACAGGAACAGCGCATAACATGCTTCCTCTCCTTCATTCACTGAGAACACAACCTGCACACAACAGCACACACACACAGGTACAGGATATATCATGCTTCCTCTCCTTCTTATACTGGAAACACAACCTGCACACGACGACATACACAGGAACAGCACATAACATGCCTCCTCTCCTTCATTCACTGAGAACACAACCTGCACACAACCACACACACAGGAACAGGACATAAAACACCGGCTCTCCTTCATAGACTGGACACACAACCTGCACACAACCACACACAAAGGAACAGGACATAACACACCTCCTCTCCTTCCTTCATTCACTGTGAACACAATCTGCCACAACCACACACACAGGTACAGGATATATCATGCTTCCTCTCCTTCTTATACTGGAAACACAACCTGCACATGACAACATACACAGGAACAGCACATAACATGCCTCCTCTCCTTCGTTCACTGAGAACACAACCTGCACACAACCACACACACAGGAACAGGACATAAAACACCGGCTCTCCTTCATAGACTGGACACACAACCTGCACACAACCACACACAAAGGAACAGGACATAACACACCTCCTCTCCTTCATTCACTGTGAACACAATCTGCCACAATCACACACACACAGGAACAGGACATAACACACCTGCTCTCTTTCATTTACTGAGAGTACAACCTGCACACAACCACATACACAGGAACAGGATATAACACACCTCTCCTTCATAGACTGGAAACACAACCATGAACACTTCTCCATGCTACACAAATGCCACCCAATCCAACATGACCAAACACCCAAGCAGAGGGGAAACTGACCAAGAGGACCTAACTAATTCTCCAGCAGCGAGCTTGGGCCAAGAGTTCAACACTCCCAATCCACAGAACAGACAATTAACTCCTTATATTCATCTCTGCCACTAATTAATCTTGGGGCTGTGTAATGAGGAACCAATAGCGGCCAATACAGAACAAAACAAGAGGGAGGGGGATGAGTCTTTGATCACACCAGACCATATAATGACAAGTTTAAGAGAGACGTGGGAACAAGTAAAAGCCCTGACTACATGTCCCAGAAGGCCCCACCAATCAACTATCACACCGGACAATACAAATATAAGAGACACAAGAGAAAAGACACAAACTACATATCCCAGAATGCCCCAACGGATATATAATCAAAACAAAAGCCAGACAATGGGAATAGAAATCAGACCAGGAATACGAAAAACCACGTGTCCATATAATGGGGGCTCCGGGCAGGCGGGGGTTAAATGCAAAGCAAACTCCATGAAGCTGAAGCTGGGAAGAGGTGAATTAGCCTCAGGTGTAAGGAGGCCAGGGCTGGGAACGCCTAACGCTAATTACTGGGGAAGAGACTCACCTGGGTTAAAAGCATCAGAATACAGCTCAACTGGTCTCTGTTTTGCAGGAGTGGAAGGAGGCTGACAGAGTGGACTCGGAATGGTACGAGGACAGTACCCCATATTGGTGGGCGTGTTAGAGAGAAAAAGGAAAACTCACCGCAGTGTACCGTACCGGACCTGTAGTCAAATCTGACTACACAGCAGATGAAGAGGCCTGACTCCCAACGGCGGAAAAAGGAAAGTTTGGTTATTTACTGAAGTACAGCCAAAGCCAGTGTGGAACGACTGGCTCCGAGCACCGGCCGCAGAGCTTGAATAGAAAGGCTCTGAACCATTCGGAAGTGCTGAGTAAACGCTCAGGGCTGAATATTGCTGTTTTGAACAAAGAAAGACTGCAATTCCTGGGTTCTCCGTATTTTGAACTGCATTCATTTGTGGACAAGCAATATTGCAATCCTTGAGTTTTGTCTTTTGGGCAACCTGGAAGACCCTTTATTTTGGTTTTTGTTGCTACGAACGCTAAGTGAAGTTAATCGGATAAAGAGAAGTCCGGGTGCACAACCGTTTAACCTCTGGTGAGCTGTAAGAAATAAATACTATTGGGTAATTTACCATCTTGTCTCTGGCTCACTACTTTACAGTGGTGGCAGCGGTGGGATTCACAGAGACACGTCTACCATGGAGGCAGTCATAAAGGCATTGGCTGAGGGGCAACAACAGTTACAACAACAAGTGCAAGGTCATCAGGCCCAAGCAGACCGACAAGCCCTGCAACAGGCTCTACAGGTACAAACTGCAGCCCAAGAGCAGGGCTGGGAAGCCCTGAGGATCCTGGGGGAATCGGTAGCGGCACAGAGGTCACATCCAGCCATTCCGCCGACTGTGCTTCAAAAATACCAGGCGGGCACCGATCCCAGTTTCTTCTTTGTAAATTTTAAAAGAATAGCTAGAGCAGCACAATGACCCCAGGACCGATGGTCTTTCTTTCTGGCGCCCCTTCTTACGGGAGTGATGCAAGGAGCCTATCAGGCGGCCAATCCTAATGGGGACACCCCATATGCCGACATCAAGAAGTCAGTCCTGGAGAGGCTAGGAATGGACGATGAATCATATAGGCTCCAATTCCGTGAAACCCGACTAAAAACCGGCAAAAGCCCAAGGCAGCTGTTTTATCGAGTACAAGACCTAACGGAGAAATGGTTACAGACCAATACAGCCACAATGGGGCAAATAAAAGAGAAGATAATGCTTGTACAGTTTATGGAAACCTTACCAGGGCCCATCCAGAGGTGGGTTAAGCAACATCACCACTTGACCCAGTCGGAAGCTATTGATGTAGCCACGGCCTACCAAAAAGCTGGAATCCCTTGCAGTGTTACAACGATACCAGGAAGACACCACCATGATATACCTTCCTTGCGCGGTAACAAACGAGGAGGTGCCCCGGAGCCGAGAACAAGGCCTGAACTGAAAACTAATAACGGCTCCAACCTAATGAAAGGACATATGCCCCAATGCTTTGAATGTGGAGAATGGGGGCACATTGCCCGGTTTTGTGCCAAAAGAAACAAAACCGAACCCATGGAAATAGGGATCTTCCAACCGCATGGAAATCGGAAGAAGCTGCAATATGTGATAGAGGTGACAGTGGATGGACATCCACAACAAGCTATGATGAATAGCAGAAGTCGACAGACGGCCATACAACCACATGTGAGCGAAACTGATCCAGGACAGGTGAGATCTATTGACATTAACAGGCCGATTCATGGAATAATTAGCGCGGCGCAAGTGGCCAAAAACGTGCGATTCGCAGTGGAATAGCGAAAATCGCAGGGCAAGTGCGAAAATCGCACGAAAAGCAGCGCACATCGATTCATGGAAGGCCGTGCGCAAGAAAACCATTGGATGTGCGCTAAAAAAGTGCGCGGCGCACGTTGGCGCACAGGCCATCTAACGGCGTGCGCCAGGTCACAGCGAAAATCGCACAGGCCACAGCGAAAATCGCACATAGCGCGGCACACACAACAAAAGTAGGCGGAACACGGGGCGTAACACTCAGAATGGGGAACAACTTGCCAAAATGTGGGCATCACGGGGGAAGTACAGGGTGCAAGTGCGCGGAACGCCCACACGCTCGCCTACAACACGTATTCATGGAATCGAATAGGGCAAAAAAGCGCACACGGTCAAACCAGCGCACAGGCACAAACACGACCGCCACAAGAAAGCAGGCGGTAGCGTCTCTGCGCCTGTAATAAATGAGCGCCAAAAGGTGCGCCAACAAATAGCACCTATATACAGCTGTGATGAATTTCCTATACTGGGGCCCTCCAGGACAAATGACGTGCAAAGGGGTACCCACAAACACGGACACCCGCTGACTGAAAAATAACGTGTGCGTGTATTCCGGGGTGCGCGGAAAGTTTTTCACACGCGATTTGGTAGGGTACGTGGATTTCAGGGGTGCGCGGGAAGTTCCACACGCGATTTGGCAGGGTACGTAGATTTCACGGGTGCGCGGGAAGTTCCACACGCGATTTGGCCGGGTACGTGCACAGGAATTTTCACACGCGATTTGGCTGGGTACGTGGATCTCAGGGGTGCGCAGGAAGTTTCACACGCGATTTGGCAGGGTACGTGGATTTCAGGGGTGCGTGGGAAGTTCCACACGCGATTTGACAGGGTACGTGCGCAGGAATTTCCACACGCGATTTGGCTGGGTACGTGGATCTCAGGGGTGCGCGGGAAGTTTCACACGCGATCTGGCAGGGTACGTGGATTTCAGGGGTGCGCGGGAAGTTCCACATGCGATTTGACAGGGTACGTGCGCGGGAATTTCCACACGCAATTTGGCTGGGTACGTGTATTTCAGGGTACGCGGGAAATTCTACACGCGATTTGGATGGGTGCTCCCAGGTATTCCCTGTACACCCTCCACGGCCCCTGCAGGCAGCTGACACCACAGGGGACTACCCTGCACACCTGCTCATGTCACCCAGCACACCCACCCCCCAGCACTGTGGGGCACCCTCCACCAGGCCCCCACTCATGTCCCCTATCACCCCCACCCCCCAGCAGTGCAGGGGCAGCCTCCACCAGGCCCCCACTCATGTCTCCCACCCACCCCACCCCCCAGCCACCATGGGCAGCCCCCACCAGGCTCCCACCCATGTCTACCACCACCCCCACCCCCCAGCAGTACAGGGGCACCCTCCACCAGGCCCCACTCATGTCCCCTATCACCCCCACCCCCAGCAGTGCAGGGGCAGCCTCCACCAGGCCCCCATTCATGTCCCCTACCACCCCCACCCCCAGCAGTGCAGGGGCAGCCTCCACCAGGCCCCCACTCATGTCTCCCACCACCCCCACCCCCCAGCCACCATCGGCAGCCCCCACCAGGCTCCCACCCATGTCTACCACCACCCCCACCCCCCAGCACTGTGGGGCAGCCTCCACCAGGCCCCCACTCATGTCTCCCACCACCCCCACCCCCCGCCACCAGGGGCAGCCTCCACCAGGCCCCCACTCATGTCTCCCACCACCCCCACCCCCCAGCACCGGGGGCACCCTCCACCAGGCCCCCACTCATGTCCCCTATCACCCCCAAACCCCAGCAGTGCAGGGGCAGCCTCCACCAGGCCCCCACGCATGTCCCCTATCATCCCCACCCCCAGTAGTGCAGGGGCAGCCTCCACCAGGCCCCCACTCATGTCTCCCAAACACCCCACCCCCCAGCCACCATGGGCAGCACCCACCAGGCTCCCACCCATGTCTCCCACCACCCCCACCCCCCCGCCACCAGGGGCAGCCTCCACCAGGCCCCCACTCATGTCTCCCACCACCCCCACCCCCCAGCCACCGGGGGCACCCTCCACCAGGCCCCCACTCATGTCCCCTATCACCCCCAAACCCCAGCAGTGCAGGGGCAGCCTCCACCAGGCCCCCACTCATGTCCCCTATCACCCCCACCCCCCCAGCAGTGCAGGGGCAGTCTCCACCAGGCCCCCACTTATGTCTCCCACCCACCCCACCCCCCAGCCACCATGGGCAGCCCCCACCAGGCTCCCACCCATGTCTACCACCACCCCCACCCCCCAGCAGTGCAGGGGCACCCTCCACCAGGCCCCCACTCATGTCCCCTATCACCCCCACCCCCAGCAGTGCAGGGGCAGCCTCCACCAGGCCCCCACTCATGTCCCCTATCACCCCCACCCCCAGCAGTGCAGGGGCAGCCTCTGCAAGGCCCCCACTCATGTCTCCCACCCCCCACCCCCCAGCACTGTGGGGCACCCTCCACCAGGCCCCCACTCATGTCTCCCACCCACCCCACCCCCAGCCACCATGGGCAGCCCCCACCAGGCTCCCACCCATGTCTCCCACCACCCCCACCCCCAGCAGAGCAGGGGCAGCCTCCACCAGGCCCCCACTCATGTCTCCCACCACCCCCACACCCCAGCAGTGCAGGGGCACCCTCCACCAGGCCCCCACTCATGTCCCCTATCACCCCCACCCCCAGCAGTGCAGGGGCAGCCTCCACCAGGCCCCCACTCATGTCCCCTATCACCCCCACACCCAGCAGTGCAGGGGCAGCCTCCACCAGGCCCCCACTCATGTCTCCCACCACCCCCACCCCCCAGCCACCAGGTGCAGCCTCCACCAGGCCACCACTCATGTCTCCCACCACCCCCAGCCCCCAGCCACCAGGGGCAGCCTCCACCAGGCCCCCACTCATGCCCCCTATCACCCCCACCCCCAGCAGTGCAGGGGCAGCCTCCACCAGGCCCCCACTCATGTCCCCTATCACCCATACACCCAGCAGTGCAGGGGCAGCCTCCACCAGGCCCCCACCCATGTCTACCACCACCCCCACCCCCCAGCACTGTGGGGCAGCCTCCACCAGGCCCCCACTCATGTCTCCCACCACCCCCACCCCCCAGCCACCAGGGGCAGCCTCCACCAGGCCCCCACTCATGTCTCCCACCACCCCCAGCCACCGGGGGCACCCTCCACCGGGCCCCCACTCATGTCCCCTATCACCCCCACCCCAGCAGTGCAGGGGCAGCCTCCACCAGGCCCCCACTCATGTCCCCGATCACCCCCACCCCCAGCAGTGCAGGGGCAGCCTCCACCAGGCCCCCACTCATGTCTCCCACCCACCCCACCCCCCAGCCACCATGGGAAGCACCCACCAGGCTCCCACCCATGTCCACCACCACCCCCACCCCCCAGCAGTGCAGGGGCACCCTCCACCAGGCCCACACTCATGTCTCCCACAACCCCCACCCCCCAGCAGTGCAGGGGCAGCACCACCAGGCCCCCACTCATGTCTCCCACCACCCCCACCCCCCCGCAGTGCAGGGGCAGCACCACCAGGCCCCCACTCATGTCCCCTATCACCCCCCCCAGCAGTGCAGGGGCAGCCTCCACCAGGCCCCCACTCATGTCCCCTATCACCCCCAACCCCAGCAGTGCAGGGGCAGCCTTCACCAGGCCCCCACTCATGTCTCCCATGACCCCCACACCCCAGTCACCCTGGGCAGCCCCCACCAGGCTCCCACCCATATCTACCACCACCCCCACCCCCCGGCAGTGCAGGGGCAGCCTCCACCAGGCCCCCACTCATGTCTCCCACCACCCCCACCCCCCCGCAGTGCAGGAGCAGCACCCACTAGGCCCCCACTCATGTCCCCTATCACCCCCACCCCCCAGCAGTGCAGGGGCAGCCTCCACCAGGCCCCCACTCATGTCCCCTATCACCTCCACCCCCAGCAGTGCAGGGGCAGCCTCCACCAGGCCCCCACTCATGTCTCCCACCACCCCCACCCCCCAGCCACCATGGGCAGCCCCCACCAGGCTCCCACCCATGTCTACCACCACACCCACCCCTCAGCCACCGGGGGCACCCTCCACCAGGCCCCCACTCATGTCCCCTATCACCCCCACCCCCAGCAGTGCAGGGGCAGCCTCCACTCATGTCTCCCACCCACCCCACCCCCCAGCCACCATGGGCAGCACCCACCAGGCTCCCACCCATGTCTACCACCACCCCCACCCCCCAGCAGTGCAGGGGCACCCTCCACCAGGCCCACACTCATGTCTCCCACCACCCCCACCCCCCAGCAGTGCAGGGGCAGCCTCCACCAGGCCCCCACTCATGTCTCCCACCACCCCCGCCCCCCCCAGCCACCATGGGCAGCCCCCACCAGGCTCCCACCCATGTCTACCACCGCCCCCAGCCCCCAGCCACCAGGGGCAGCCTCCACCAGGCCCCCACTCATGTCTCCCACCACCCCCACCCCCCAGCAGTGCAGGGGCAGCCTCCACCAGGCCCCACTCATGTCCCCTATCACCTCCACCCCCCAGCAGTGCAGGGGCAGCCTCCACCAGGCCCCCACTCATGTCTCCCACCCACCCCTCCCCCCAGCCACCATGGGCAGCACCCACCAGGCTCCCACCCATGTCTACCACCACCCCCACCCCCCAGCAGTGCAGGGGCACCCTCCACCAGGCCCACACTCATGTCTCCCACCACCCTCACCCCCCGGCAGTGCAGGGGCAGCCTCCATCAGGCCCCCACTCATGTCTCCCACCACCCCCACCCCCCAGCAGTGCAGGGGCAGCCTCCACCAGGCCCCCACTCATGTCCCCTATCACCCCCACCCCCCAGCAGTGCAGGGGCATCCTCCACCAGGCCCCCACTCATGTCTCCCACCACCCCCACCCCCCAGCCACCATGGGCAGCCCCCACCAGGCTCCCACCCATGTCTACCACCACCCCCACCCCCCAGCAGTGCAGGGGCACCCTCCACCAGGCCCCCACTCATGTCCCCTATCACCCCCACCCCCAGCAGTGCAGGGGCAGCCTCCACCAGGCCCCCACTCATGTCCCCCTGCACCCAGGTCCTCAGAATGCCCAATCATGTGCGTTATGGTCAGCCTCGACAGCCAAAAGGCCCTACCAAGTAACCCATTCACCACATGGAAATGGAAATTACATGTTACACCCCCAATGTTCATAAAGCAAATGAACCCATGTCCGTCACACACAATGGTTGCAATTGAATGGGAAAACACCCAACATGACATGCATGAAACCAATGAGATGATACCACACAGTGAAGTATGAAAACAAAATTGTATTAAAAAAAATAGAATTCAAATGAAATGAAACAAACTACAATGGCAATAAAGAAAAGATAAGCTGCATGTCCGTCAATAAAATTCAAAACTACAAATCCAAATTCCAAAAAATGTTGTCCAAAGTCACATTAAAAATAAAATCAATCCGAGAGAGAAAAATAAATGCAAAGACCATTGCTCCATGGTGAATAAATAAAAACAAAAAAAAATAAAACAATCCAATGAAGAACTATGTACAAAACATCCAAGGGTCCATGAGCCAAACTGAACAAAGGAAACCTACAAAAAACCCTAACTAAAATGCAACTATATACAAAAAGTGGAGCAGTGTCTGTCGACGCCAAATCATAAGAAGAAACAAAGGAAACCTAAAACTAAAGAACTATATACAAAGGCGGCGGGCAAGTCCAGCGGCTCACTCCGTGGTGTTCCGGGCCAGGGCATCATCAAACTCCTCTTCGATGTCCCGGAGGTGTTCCTGTTCCATGGCCCTGAGGGTCCGCAGGGACGATGCCATCTGCTCCTCCAACCCCCTGCGGATTGCCTTGAGGCACTCGGCCCGCCTCAGGGCCCTGCGCATGGAGTTCTCCGCCCTGACCATCGTGAGCCGCGCCTCTTCCACCCGCCGCCGCTCCGCACCTATCTGCTGGCCCAACCGCAGCCACCCGGAAGACACTTCCTGTCCTGGGTCCTCCTGCCCTCCCGCCGATGCCTGCCCCTACGATGTTGATGGCCCCGAGCCATGATGCCTCCCATGTTGACTCTGCTGCTGCCTCCGACGCAACCACCTCTGCCAGCACAACGGCATCCAGGCTGATGGAATCCACCGACGCCGTCGTGCACGTGCCCTGCCTGATGATGCCGGCACATCCTCCATCTGCTGGGGTACAGTTGCTGTGGTGTCCACACCTGCTGGACCCCCGACTCCCGACTGTGGCAGGGATGGGATCCCCACCGAGCTGGCTGCATTGGTCAGGGCAGGTCCACAGGGGGCCCTGGTGGCATCTGGGCCGGAAGACGGCAAGGAGAACGACCGGCGTATAGCCTCCACAGAGGAGGAGAGGGCCGCCAGATTGGCCGACACATGCAGGAAACCCCCGAACATGGAAGATCCCAATTGGGCCACGTCGGCACGGTGCTCTTCGTGATGACGTGCGTGCTCCTCCCGGGAAGCACGCACGTCATCACGAATTGCACCCGCGCGCATCGCGACCCCAATCAGGACCTTCTCCATACGGCCACGGGTCCCCTCGTCCACAGGTGGAGGGGAGTCAGGTGACATGGACATCCCCTCTACCTGCGGACGGGCCTGGGACGGGGCATCCCTGCTGGTGCATGGTGGTGCACTCACAGGGTCAGGGACAGCGACATGCACAGGCCCCTCCAAGGTGACCTGTGCTGCCTCCTGCCCCTGGACTGCACCACTTGCACCAGCAGGGATGCCCCCACCAGGTCCCATGTGTGCCTCAGTGGCGGCCTCCTCCTCCTCTGTGGAAACCACCAAGCTGGATGGCTCCTCACCGTCTTCCGCCATAGCAGGCCCCTGTGGGGGCTCACCCACCCCTTCTGCTGCAACCGTGGGGGCATCCCCGCCGCCCTGCTCCACAGCGCCATCTCCGCCCTCTTCTTCACTAGCCGCTGCGTAGAGGGAGACATAGAACACAAGCATCAGGGTACTGTACAATGGTCCCCTAGACAGGAAGCAATAGCAGATGAGTACCACTGTCAAAGTACACTTCCATCATGCCCCTCCACAACACATGGGTCAGTCCAGGCAAAACACACACAGTAACAGGCATGGTGCATGCCATGGACATTTCCATACATGTCCAATGGACTCTTGAAACATACAATGATATGGAACTCACATGCATCATGGGTCATGCCTATCACATGCACACACTTCACCTCAGTCACATCCATCTGGCCTCATACACCCCAAACACAGCGGATACAAGGATAACTAGGCTGCATCAGTGAATCTGTGCATTGTCACACACATGTGTCATGCATCCATGGCATTCACAAGTCACAGACACGCAGGTCAGGCACACAGACATGGCTACCATATATTTACCTGGCATCAGCACCCATCCATCACCCCCACCCATGTCCAGGAACAGAGACTGGCATGCTCTCATGTGTAAAATCTGCATAGGGCTCCCCATGTCGCATTTAAACACATGCAACGACCATGTGGTTCACACATCACTGGTCGCACATGCATTACCATGATGTCCCTGCACACATACATGCGTACATGGCCTATGTCACACATACAGGCAAGTATCAGACAACCAGCACATTGCAACATGCCCTGTCTCACACAGCAATGCTTGGCCACTTACCGCTCAACTCCAGACGGGTCTCCCTCTCAAGGATCTGGGCGTGGAGCGCTGGGCGTACGCGTTCCAGGACCCTCATCTGGATGGAACTCATGTGGCCCCGGCCCCCCTCCACGAGGCGCCGGGCCTTCACGAGGGTCCTGGACCTCAAGTCCTCCCAGCGCTTCTTGATCTTCTGGATGTGGCGGGTTGCCACCCCCTCTGCGTTGATGGCAACCACACAGTCGGCCCAGATCCTCTCCCGTCCTTCCTTGCTGGCGCGGGACGATCCAAAGAGGACATCATACTGCCCCAGGACATGCTCGACCCGCGACGCATAAATTTGCGTGCAAAAAACTAACAAGCTCAGACGCCAGGATGAATATACCGTTCCTAGCAGCAGTGGCCGTGGGCTACCAAAGGAGGAGGAGGAGGATAGTCAGGCCCAGAATTTTCACACCCAGAACCAGCCTTTTTGGGATGCCTGATGACCAGGTGTATGGGAGGTACAGGTTTCCACCACACATAATACTGGACCTGGTGAGTGAGTGGGAGGATGACCTCACATCACCCACCCTGTGCTCCCAAGCACTCAGCCCCCTGGAGAAGGTCCTCAATGTACTGCACTTCTTAGCCACTGGATCATTTCAGCGGACAAGTTCCATAGTGGGTGGGGTGTCACAGGCCACGCAGTCACGCTGCCTACACCAGGTCTTGAACATCATCACTGCACGCCCATCAGTCCGCAGGCACATATACCTGCCCAGAACACCTGCAGAAAGGCATGCTGCCGCCCTGGATTTTTACGGTGTGGCACGATTCCCCAAAGTGCTAGGTGCCATTGACTGCACCCATGTGGCTCTACGTCCCCCCAGGGCATCTGAGCACATCTATAGGAACCACAAGCACTGGCATTCCATCAACGTGCAGGTAGTATGTAATGCCAAGGGAATCATCACCTCAGTATATGCCAACTATCCAGGGTCCACCCACGACAGCTTCATTTACCGAATGTCCACCCTAAGCCGGGACCTAGAAGCTGGGCGGCATGACGATACATGGCTGCTTGGTGAGTATGAATGCCACTGCACATGCTTGCATATCAGATACTGAGCAAGGTCACAACCCCACCAATGATACCCATCACCACCTCCACAGGGGACAGTGCGTACCCTCTCAGCCCCCACATGATGACGCCAATTCGGAACCCCACCACACCACCCGAGGTAAGATATAACACAGCCCACATTACAACCTGGGGCATAGTGGAGCGCACATTCGGAGTGCTTAAGTCACGCTTTCGCTCCCTTGACCGTTCTGGCGGGCAGCTGTTATACGCTCCCCCAGTAGTGTGCAGGATCATAGTGGCAGCATGTGTCCTGCACAACGTTGCAACACGCCGGGGCCTGGCCGTGGACATGGTGGTGCCCCCACATCCCCAACCACCAGCCCGCCCGCTGCGCATGGGAGGGGAAAGGGCATGGGGGGAGGCAGCCCGTACACAGCTAGTGGCTAATTACTTCACATAAAAATCACACCCCTGTGGAGTGCACATAGCCCTGGCACATACCATCTGACAATCAATGATGACTCAACCTGACAATTATCCTGAATGTCTGGAGAATCAACCGTCAAAACCATATCAGCCTGAGATTGTTCACCTGGAAGTGTTACAATGTGTGCATCCCTACCTACACAGACAGCACCAATGCAGTTTTGTGAAAAAACACATTCATGCAGCTAAAATGAATACCCACTTGCAAAATGCAACATGAGGACAGTGCATTGTCACCCAACCCATCCCCAGCACCGCCACACGACACACCATGCCATGTCATGCTATGTGCGGGTAAACAAAGTAATCCCCACAACATGACACAAGTGTCACAAAGTACAGTGTCCCTAATTGAAACTCGCGACACCTGAAATGCTCACAGTAATGCAGGACCAACAACACACTTGAGCAGGTATTTAGCAATAACACTTATCAGCTACTGACCCTCAAAACTACCATTAACATGACATTACGAATGTAAGAAATTGGTAGTCTCACCACCTGGAAATGCCTGCACTCCCACCACTTCCAACTGTACAGTGTTGCCGCCATGTAGAGTTGTAGGTGCACTGCTGCCAACATGGACTCCATCTCCAAAGTAGAGGGCCTTGTGTAGACATGAGGAAAGGACCTGCAAATTAGAAGGTAGACATGGATGATGAGTTACACATCAATGCAACATGCAGTGTACAACACAACAGCAATATGCACTAGGAATGTATACACAATATTGACTAGACTACCCACACATGTAGTGGGAGTCCAATGTCACCATGTACGTCAATGTCACTTGGGCACACCCTTTGCAAGCCCATGGAAACGGGAAGCAGGAGGGGTGTGTGTGACAAAAACCCAAGCATCTGAACCAAATACATGACAAGCCTGCATGTGCCCAGCCGCAATGCAGCGTATGCCCACGGGAGCCACACAAGGCAACACACTGTCCCAAAAAAATAAAAAAATAAAAATGAAAAAAAAATGGCCATTAATGGGCCCGGGGGGGTTGGGGAGGCCACCCAGGTGGTCTGAGGACAGGGTGCACACCAAAACCCACCTGTGTGGATCTTGCGAAAAAAAAACACCTCCATGGGCTCATGGCCCACACGGCTACCCTATTGTGGGAGTATCACTGCTGTCGCTATTCTCACCCAGTGCAGCTGCATCCGGAGGTGGTGGCACTATGGGAGGCAGCCCACGCAAGGCCCTAGTCTGTTCCTCCATGGCTGCAAGCATGCCGGTGTGGTAGGTCTCGTTCTGGAGGATGAGTGTGCGGAGGTCCCCATGCAACAACTCACGGGATGCCCGGACCTCCGCCCTAGTTGCCTGCATCTCAGCTGAGAGCGTATGGGTGAGACGCTCCAGCTGCTGTTCTGTCCTTCGGTTTGTTGAAGCCTCAAGCTCAACAAGAGTCGTCCTGAGGTGAAGGAGTTCCAGCCTCAGGGCTTCCCTGTGGCCCTGGGACTCTATGGAGATGGCTTCCTGCAGAGTCGCCAGTGCCGCCCGCCTGTCCCTGTTGGACGCCAACATGTCCTTTCTGTGCGACTGGCAATTGGAGTCGGTTGCCTGCTGTAGTCGCTCCATCAGCCTTTCGGGGGGGACAATGGAAGTGGCCACCCTATCCATGGCCTGAGCCATCATCTCTGATGATGCTGCCTGTTGGGTTGCCATACCGTAAATGGATTGCTCCCATGCGGTATTGCCAGGTGGCGTACGGCCACCACGTCGGCGGGCACCACACCTGTCTGGGGCAAGGCGAACTGCGCCTTGCTGTGCCGGCACTGCCTGAGGCTGCAGGACTGCATTCCCCCTCTGATCTGCTGGCCCAGGAACAGGATCAGATGTCGCAGAGTGTGACCCTGCATCCGTAACCGCCAAAGGCGTAGCTGCCAACACTGACATCCCCATTGAGGGTTCTAACCCTGGTGCAGGTGGGTCGGACAGAACAGAATCCCTCCCAGGAACACTCACCTGCGACGGCACGTAGGTCTCATCATCCGAATCAACACCTGAGTACAGCTCGGAGGAGGTGCAGCCAGAGACACCCCTTGAGAGCACGACCTGCAGCAGTTGTGGGTTCTCACCCACCACCACACCACGTCCCTCACTGGTGGTCGGTCGGCGCTCAGACCCCTCCTGGGTCTGCACCATCTCCACAACCCCAGCAGTATCAGGTGCGTCTTCCCCTGCAAAGACATAAAAGCAAACAAATGGAAACAGGCATTAGCACCATGGCACACAATGAGGGCTGACAAGCAACAGAACCAGTACTTGATTGACACATGTCCCACATGACTAAAACCCTCCCATGCATGCACCCTCACTGCGTATGAAGGGTAGGCAAATGGCACACACTGATGACACCAAGATGGAAGATGAACACATTTTCTGCATGCTGCCTGGCAGTGGCATCACACATTGGCCTGTGATTGCCAGGTGAAATACACATGCCATCACACAGATGGCATGTACCATTGCTATTGAGTGAAGATGGAGAGGAGGGCAGCACTTATTCATTCAGTCCAGTTCCCTCACGTAATAGCTTTTCTAATTCAAACAGGTCTGATTTTTCACCTGGAGCTGCCAGTCCAAAATGGTCCGATTGCACAGGGACATGTCTAAACAAATGATATCCAGGTAACAAAGTCACTCCACTTTACCATAGCCATGTCAGACATGTGACTAGAGGACTGAGAAATGCCTAGTAAAAGTGGTGGAATGCAAACAATCTGCCTGAATGAACAGAGAAAAATAAGCAACAATGTTGTGGCAAGGTGACACTTCAAGGGCAACTGGCGTGCTGTTGGGCTAGATGTCTACTGTTGGCAGAAGGGATACTGCTATGGCCAAATGCTGCTGCGCAGAATGTATTGCATGAAGCACATGGGTGGCATGTACCATTGGATCCTGCAACAATGACCATTTCGTTATCAAGTGCGGACACATACTCGACAAGTGCATTCAGTTCGGCATCCGTGAAGCTGGGCTTCCTCGATGGGCCGGACTGTGTAGCCGTGTCTGGGGCATCAGCCTGTGCCGGACGAGCACTCTTCCTCTTCCGCTTGGAAGGTGGTGGTGATCCTGAGTGTCCTACGCCGCTCTGGACACTAGGGGCAGGAGCCCTGGTGGACACTGTATCAGGAGTGTGGGATTGCACACTCAGCATGGGAGTTGGTGCAGGCATTGGCTCAAGTGTAATGGTGTCAGGGGGAATGTCAGCAGGATGGACTAGGACCGACACTGTCCTGGCTGGGTGTGTGAGATCTGGGGTGGATGGAGCCGCAGCTGCCCCTGCAGCCTCTCCACCCTGCCTACTTGGGGCAGCAGATGACCTTGCTGCCCCTAATCCACGTGGCCTGATGACATCAAAGTGCACCAGCGCACGTGTCATAGGCCTGCTGACCTGGAAGTCAGCCATGGAGTCAGCCAGGTCTGGAGCCACAATGGGCTGGTCCAACAAGGGCTGAGCATGGATGGTGTCAGCCACATCACCCTCAACCAGGGGGGATTATGGGTGCCCTTCACTGGTCCTCCACACATGGGAGGACAGGGTCACCCTGCAAGTAACGGCCCCGTCCCCTACCGGATCCACCACGGCCACCACTTGTGGCTCATCCACCTTTGCCACCCTTACGGATTCCTCGCCTCCCAACCATGACACTGATGTTAATGTGCGTATGGGAGTGGCTTTAAACTATTGTCCTGGGCAATTGGGGGTCAAAGGGGTTGGGTACCAGATGGTAATCGTACCCTAGTGCTCTAGCAAGGCTGAATGTGACCCCTGGGGAAAGATGACGGGTCACGCAACGCACAGGAATCCCAAAAAAGGGAGATAACGTGCACGCAACCCCTCCTAGACCACGTGTGTGGAAAAAAAAACCTGCACTACGCTGTGGCACCCAGTAACACAAGAATGAACGTATGCGTGTCACACGCAGCCTAGAATGACCTCTGAAGGGGTAGGCTACACACGGGGCAAGCACAGATGTTAGATACGTGCGTGACTCACCGTCTGCCAGGAAAAAGAGCGTGAAAAAGAAGTGCGTGTGCGCGTTGGCAACACCCCCGCCAAAAGTAGAATTGTACGCTGTCTGAGGAGACAGGACAACAGTAAAAGGGAACGCTGTTTGAGGGAACAGGCCCAAGAAAACCAGAAAAAGAGAAAAAAGAGAAAAAGCTATCAGAGGTAACAGGGAGTACGAACTTGAAACGCCGTGAAATAAATCGCATGTGAAACAACAAGAAGTACAGATTTCACCCACTTGCTCTCCACGAAAAGCACGTACAAGGAAATGGTGTTCTACACGTACCTTTTATGCAGGTCCACACGTCCAGCGTCACTTCCGCGTGTACGCGCTAGGGCCATTTCCACCAATTACACGCTTTGTCACTTCTGCGTGTACGCGCTAGGGCCGTTTCCACCAATTACACGCTTTGTCACTTCCGCGTGTACGCGCTAGGGCCATTTCCACCAATTACACACTTTGACACTCGGACGTGTCTTTCATTTTTTTAACACGCAACATTTCAAACGTGTGCCATATTCAACGTGCACGTGACTTCATAGACGCACATACGCTGGTGGCCTTTGGGCCAATGAATGTACAGACGTGTGCTGACGCGCTTACGCGCTAAGGGCCTTTCCTCGATTTACACGCAGACATGCTGGATTTTCACGTGCAAAATCACTCCGTATCAAGCTGGCCACGCGTTCACACACGGAAGACCACGCTCCTGCCCAGAAGGCCGAATAACTGCCCCCCAGAGCCCTGAGCACGCTCCCACCTGCCATCTGCTGCTGCCTGACTGCCTGCTGCCCACGTGCCCTGCCATTTGCTGCCTGCACATCAGCCAGGGGTGCTGTTGCTGTGACCACCCCTGCTGGAACCGAAGACACCCGACTGCTTTTCCATCGCCCCACAGCCCAGCCCCAGGACCCAGTTGCCTACCCACTCCTGCCTCTGGGGTTGCCATGTCGGGCACTGCAACATCTGGCACCAGTGGCAACCCCCGGCCAAGGAGGCAGAGGGGCACCAGCTTCACTGCCACCGAAGTTGCTGTCCTGGTGGAGCATGTCCTGGGGCAGTATGATGCCTTCTTCGGAAGGTTGCGCGCCGACAAGGAAGGACGGACTCGGATCTGGATGGACATCTTGACTGCCATCAACGCGGAGGAGGTGGTAGTCCGCGACTACGAACGTGTCAGGAAGCGCTGGGAGGACTTCAGGTCCAGGACCCTCAACAAGGCCCGGCGCCTCCTGAAGGCAGCGTATGCTAAGGGGTGCCGGGCGGCCACTTGTCGGAAGATCAGATGAGGGTCCTGGAACGCATATCCCCAGCGCTCCATGTCCAGGTCCTTGAGAGGCAGACCCTTCTGGAGTCGAGCGGTAAGTGTACATGCATACTGATTGTAAACTGTGCGTGTGGTGTGCCAGGAGTGTGCAGGTTGAACATGTATTTTTATGTGGGCAAGTAGGGGGGGGTGTACAGGGCCGTGAGGGTGACACATGCGAGGGGTCTCATGTGTGACACATGGATGGTGCTTGTGTGTGTGGGCTTGCATTGCACAGGATGTGGAGGAATGATTGTCAGGTGTGACATGGATGTCGATCAAGACACTGCGACAGTTGGCGGAGGTGTACACATGCATGCAGGTTTGGTGTTGTGTGTGCATGTGTAGTGTACTCCCTATGTTGCATGTGATGTGTGGATGACCTTTGGCTGCTCATGCTGTTGTATGTGAATGGATGGTGCTGGCAGTTGGAATATGGCTGTGGTATGGCTCATGTGTGCAAGTTGAAATGACATGTGTGTTGGGGATTGTGATGCCATGTCTGAGGTTTACCAATGCCACTCATGTATAACTGTCATGTGTGTATGAGTCCATTGTACAGTGCCCTGATGCCTGTGTTTTCTTTCTCCCTGTCTGCAGCGTCATCTGATGAAGAGGGCGGAGAAGGTGCTGTGGAGCACAGCGGCAGGTGTTGCACCACTAGCCGGAGACGCAAGGCCCGGATCCCCTCCCAGGTTCTGATCTCGTCGGGGAGTGAGGAGTCCGGTGCCGGGTCCCAGGCCGCAGCTGCCGAGGGTACGTCCAAGAGGCGGAGGTTGGAGTTGGACTCCTCGGCAGCAGAAGGGGCAGCTGGGACCCCACAGGGCCCAACGGAGGAAGATGGCACGGAGTCATCCAGGTTGGTGGGGGGTTTGGAGGAGGAGGAGGCCGTGCAAGCGACAGAGGCGAGGTCTGGAGGTGGGGATTCCACTGGTGCTAGTGGTGCAGTGCAGGATCAGGGACAGGAGGCAGCACAGGCCGCGGGGATTCCTACCTCCAGACCCGTTCTCAGGGAGGGGATTGGCTTACAACA
Organism: Ambystoma mexicanum; assembly: GCF_040938575.1. Lineage (NCBI taxonomy): Eukaryota > Metazoa > Chordata > Amphibia > Caudata > Ambystomatidae > Ambystoma > Ambystoma mexicanum. The sequence continues at coordinate 12,104,043 of NC_090923.1, forward strand.
CCTGGCCTTCCTCTCCCTGCGGATGTGGCTATCCTGCACCAGGTTGAGCCTGTCCAGGGTGGGGTGGCGTTGCGTCAACGGGCCATGCGAGCTGACCTGCAGTCTTTTCATGATGAGTCTGCACGTCTTCTCGCATGGCTCGTTGACCGCGTTGACCCACTGGGACAGCTCACCAGGGCTGGATTCCTCCGTTTCCTGGACCTTGTTCTGACCCCCTCCTCCACGGAACCCCCATGCCCCAGTCGTCCTCCATGCCATCTTCCCACCCATGTGTCACCTGGGTGCCCTGTGGAGCTGCCTCCGACCGTGCGGCCAGGCTGGTGGACAACAGATCCCTGCCACAGTCGGGAGTCGGACGTCCAGCAGGGGTGGCCACATCAACGACTGCACCCCAGCTGGAGGAGGATGTGCAGGCACCATCGGACAGGGCACATGGACAGCAGCAGCTGCAGCAGAGGAGGCTGCAGGTGGGAGCCACAATAGCTCGGGGCCTTCAACATCGGAGGGGCAGGCATCAGCCGGAGGGCAGGAGGACCCTGGACGGAAAGTGTCTTCCGTGTGGCAGCGGTTGGGCCACGCCATAGATGCGGAGCGGCGACGGGCGGAAGAGGCGCGGCTCACGATGGTCAGGGCGGAGAACTCCATGCGGAGGGCCCTGAGGCGGGCCGAGTGCCTCGAGGCAATCCGCAGGGAGTTGGAGGTGAACATGTCGGCGTCCCTGCGGACCCTCAGGGCCATGGAACAGGATCGCCTCCGGGACATAGACGAGGAGTTCGATGATGCCCTGGCCCAGGACACCACTGAGTGAGCAGCTGGACTGGCCCGCCGCCATTGTATATAGTTATTTAGTGATAGGTTTCCTTTATAGTTTATTTTTATTTGGAGTCAACGGACACTGCTCCACCTTTTGTATATAGTTCCATTTTTTGGTAGGTTTCATTTCTTCTGTTGGGATGATGGACCCTGAATACTTTGTACATAGTTGGACTTTCCATTTGGATATTTTTTTTACTATGAATATTTTTTTTCCATAGAGCAATGGTTTTCTATTTCTTTTTTCCCTTCATTTCCTTGTTATGGACTTGAATTTTGGATGAAATTTTTTTGGATTATCATTTATTGATTTTAATTTGAAAAGGGACAGCCAGCTTAATTTTTTTATTTTTTTACTTGTGTATTTTGTTTAATTTTGATTGCCATTACTGTTGTTTTTAATACATTATTTTGATTTTTTCATTCTTCAATGTGTGGTTTCATCTCATTGTTTTCATGCATGTCATGATATGGGTTTTCAGGTTCACTTGCAACCATTTTGTGTGTGTGAGACACATGTGTTGATTTACATTGTTTCCATTGGAGTAGTATCATGGGTGCATGTAATACTTGGTTGTGTCTTTGGGCTGTGGTGGCTGGCCATGAGGCCCATGCTTGTGGATTGTCAGGGCCTGTGGGCAGGGGGACATGAGTGGGGGCCTGGTGGAGGCTGCCCCTGCACTGCTGGGGGGTGGGGGTGGTGGGAGACATGGGTGGGAGCCTGGTGGAGGGTGCCCCACAGTGCTGGGGGGTGGGGTGGGTGGGAGAGATGAGTGGGGGCCTGGTGGAGGCTGTCCATGGTGGCTGGGCGGTGGGGGTGGTGGGAGACATGAGTGGGAGCCTGGTGGGGGCTGCCCATGGTGGCTGGGGGGTGGAGTGGGTGGGAGACATGTGTGGGAGCCTGGTGGAGGCTGCCCCTGCACTGCTGGGGGTGGGGGTGATAGGGGACATGAGTGGGAGCCTGGTGGGGGCTGCCCATGGTGGCTGGGGGTGGGGTGGGTGGGAGACATGAGTGGGAGCCTGGTGGGGGCTGCCCATGGTGGCTGGGGGGTGGGGTGGGGTGGGTGGGAGACATGAGTGGGAGCCTGGTGGAGGCTGCCCCTGCACTGCTGGGGGTGGGGGTGGGTGGGAGACATGAGTGGGGGCCTGATGGGGGCTGCCCATGGTGGCTGGGGGGTGGGGGTGGTGGGAGACATGGGTGGGAGCCTGGTGGAGGGTGCCCCACAGTGCTGGGGGGTGGGGTGGGTGGGAGACATGAGTGGGAGCCTGGTGGAGGCTGCCCATGGTGGCTGGGGGGTGGGGGTGGTGGGAGACATGAGTGGGAGCCTGGTGGGGTCTGCCCATGGTGGCTGGGGGGTGGGGGTGGTGGGAGACATGGGTGGGAGCCTGGTGGAGGGTGCCCCACAGTGCTGGGGGGTGGGGTGGGTGGGAAACATGAATGGGGGCCTGGTGGAGGCTGCCCCTGCACTGCTGGGGGTGGGGGTGATAGGGGACATGAGTGGGGGCCTGGTGGAGGGTGCCCCCCGGTGGCTGGGGGGTGGGGGTGGTGGAAGACATGAGTGGGGGCCTGGTGGAGGCTGTCCCTGCACTGCTGGGGGTGGGGGTGATAGGGGACATGAGTGGGACCTGGTGGAGGCTGCCCCTGCACTGCTGGGGGGTGGTGGTGATGGGAGACATGAGTGGGGGCCTGGTGGAGGCTGCCCCTGCACTGCTGGGGGGTGGGGGTGGTGGGAGATGCCCATGGTGGCTGGGGTGGGTGGGAGACATGAGTGGGGGCCTGGTGGAGGCTGCCCATGGTGGCTGGGGGGTGGGGGTGGTGGGAGACATGAATGGGAGCCTGGTGGGGGCTGCCCATGGTGGCTGGGGGTGGGGTGGGTGGGAGACATGAGTGGGGGCCTGGTGGAGGCTGCCCATGGTGGCTGGGGGGTGGGGGTGGTGGGAGACATGGGTTGGGGCCTGGTGGAGGGTGCCCCACACTGCTGGGGGGCATGGGGGGTAGTAGACATGAGTGGGGGCCTGGTGGAGGCTGCCCCTGCACTGCCGAGGGGTGGGGGTTGGTGGGAGACATGAGTGGGGGCCTGGTGGGGGCTGCCCATGGTGGCTGGGGGGTGGGGTGGGTGGGAGACATGAGTGGGAGCCTGGTGGAGGCTGCCCCTGCACTGCTGGGGGTGGGGGTGATAGGGGACATGAGTGGGAGCCTGGTGGGGGCTGCCCATGGTGGCTGGGGGGTGGGGTGGGTGGGAGACATGAGTGGGAGCCTGGTGGTCGCTGCCCATGGTGGCTGGGGGGTGGGTGGGAGACATGAGTGGGAGCCTCGTGGAGGCTGCCCCTGCACTGCTGGGGGTGGGGATGGGTGGGAGACATGAGTGGGGGCCTGGTGGGGGCTGCCCATGGTGGCTGGGGGGTGGGGGTGGTGGGAGACATGGGTGGGAGCCTGGTGGAGGGTGCCCCACAGTGCTGGGGGGTGGGTGGGAGACATGAGTGGGGGCCTGGTGGAGGCTGCCCATGGTGGCTGGGGGGTGGGGGTGGTGGGAGACATGGGTGGGGGCCTGGTGGAGGGTGCCCTACACTGCTGGGGGGGTGGGGAGTGGGAGACATGAGTGGGGGCCTGGTGGAGGCTGCTCCTGCACTGCTTGGGGGTGGGGGTGGTGGGAGACATGGGTGGGAGCCTGGTGGGGGCTGCCCATGGTGGCTGGGGGGTGGGGGTGGTGGTAGACATGGGTGGGAGCCTGGTGGAGGCTGGCCCTGCACTGCTGGGGGGTGGGGGTGGTGGTAGACATGGGTGGGAGCCTGGTGGGGGCTGCCCATGGTGGCTGGGGGGTGGGGTGGGTGGGAGACATGAGTGGGGGCCTGGTGGAGGCTGCCCCTGCACTGCTGGGGGGTGGGGGTGGTGGTAGAAATGGGTGGGAGCCTGGTGGGGGCTGCCTATGGTGGCTGGGGGGTGGGGGTGATTGGGGACATGAGTGGGGGCCTGGTGGAGGGTGCCCCACACTGCTGTGGGGGGTAGGGGGTGGGGGGTGGGAGACATGAGCAGGTGTGCAGGGTAGTCCCCTGTTTTGTGGGCTGCCTGCAGGGGCCGTGGAGGGTGTACAGGGAACACCTGTGAGGACCCACCCAGCCTAATCGCATGTGATTATTCCTGCGCACCCCTGTAATACACGTACCCAGCCAAATCGCGTGTGATGATTCCCACGCACCCCTGTAATACACGTACCCAGCCAAATCGCGTGTGATTATTCCCGCGCACCCCTGTAATACACGTACCCAGCCAAAATGAGTGTGATAATTCCCGCGCACTCCTGTAATACACGTACCCAGCCAAATCGCGTGTGATTATTCCCGCGCACCCCTGTAATACACGTACCCAGCCAAATCGCGTGTGATAATTCCCGCGCACCCCTGTAATACACGTACCCAGCCAAATCGCGTGTGATAATTCCCGCGTACCCCTGTAATACACGTACCCTGGCTAATCGCGTGTGAAACTTCACGCGTACCCCTGTCATACACGTACCCAGCCAAATCGCGTGTGATAATTCCCGCTTACCCCTGTAATACACGTACCCTGGCTAATCGCGTGTAAAACTTCACGCGTACCCCTGTCATACACGTACCCTGGCTAATCGCGAGTAAAACTTCCCGCATACCCCTGTAATACACTTACCCTGGCTAATCGCATGTAAAACTTCCCGCGTACCCCTGATATGAACGTTACCCGCTTTGCGTTCCTTGTTTGGCAGCCCTGTAAACTGGTCCAGGGTTAGCGCAGCCCTTTGCGATGATTTAGCGATTTTGAAGGCTTTTCCTTGCGCGAGGGCGTTCTTGGTGGCGTTACTGGCGCTGCTGCAGGGTCGCTGCGATACTCTGCGCTACGGCTGGTTTGGGAGCCTAAAATCCATGAATACGCTGTGTGCGGAAATCGGTTTGGGCGCACGCGCCTGGCGCAGACAATCGCACGCGGACACTCTGCGCCAGCCGTTTGTGACACTTTTCTGCGAAATTCTATGAATTACCCTATAAATGTGTACATGGGGATATTAAAGGGTACCCAACAAAAGAAGTGGTATTAGGGTTACAGGGGAAGGAACTACCGGTTAAAGTGGCCATTATCCCTACCCTACCCGTTCCCATCCTAATAGGAACAGACATTCCTGAGTTTGATCAATGGTTAAAGGAAGCCCCTTTTTCCCAAACAGAGATAAGAGGAAGGGATATAAGGGGAAAACTCAAAAAGAACCAGAAAAGGAAGAATAAACAGAGTGGGGAACAAGAAAAGGATATTGCCCTCATAGACTGGCGAGTGGGGGATCATCTGCCCTCCTTCCGGACTGAATCAGGTCTATACGAAACCTTCAAACGAGCCGGGAACAAGCATTAAAGAAAGAGGAAAACCCAGCTACCACTCCATACTTCAAGGAGAAACAAGGATTATATTATAGGGTAACACGAGGAACAAATAACGAAGAAAAGGAACAACTGTTGGTTCTTCAGTCCTATAGGAAGACGTTGATTCAGCTAGCACATGATTATTCCACAGGAGGTCACTGAGCAGAAAACATGACAGGAAAGCGGTTGTTACAGAACTTCTACTCGCCTGGGATATACGCAGATATAGCTAAATCTTGCCAGGAGTGTGTCATATGTCAGAAAACGAGCAACCACACACCAGCCCAAGTACTCATGCAACGAATGCCCCTGATCAAGGAGCCATTCCAGAGGATAGGAATGGACATAGTAGGGCCATTAGAAACCTCTAGTCGAGGATTTAGGTTCCTCCTATTAATAGTGGATTATGCCACAAGATACCCTGAGGCGTTCCCCTTAAGAGGAACCTCAGCTAAACAGGTGTGCAATGTACTATTACTTTTTTTTGCTATCTTGAGATAGTGACAGACCAAGGGAGCAATTTCATGTCAGTTGTAATGAAGGAAGTGTGCAAAACCCTAGGTATACATCACCTAAAAACCTCAGTGTACCACCCACAGACAGATGGTTTGGTGGAAAGATATAATAAGACCATTAAACAGATGATAAGGAGAGCCACCAGCCCTAACGGACTGGGGTGGGAACGGGTTTTACCATGGGTGCTAATGGTTCTAAGGGATACAACCCAATGGTCCGCAGGGTATTCCCCTTTTGAGCTGTTATTCGGAAGACAATCCAAGTCGGTGCTGGGATTACTGAAGGACAATTGGGAACAACAAGAAGAAACATCCCTCATGGACTATGTTCACGACCTGAGAGAGCAATTGGGGAAACTGAGGGATTACGCTCAAGAAAACCTGGGTAGAGCCCAAGAAAAGCAAGAAAAGTATTATGACCAAGGAAGCAGACCCAGGTCCTTGAAGATAGGTGACAAGGTACTGGTACTACTGCCTACCCACACTAATAAAATGCATGCCCAATGGCACGGGCTTATCAGGTAACCAAAATCCTGGGACCAGTAAACTATGAGGTGGAACAACCCGAACGGAAAAACAAATATCAAAATGACCACATCAACCTACTCAAGCTGTGGAAAGAAGGAACCCAAAGTGTGCTGTGTTCAACCTTATCAGATATGTCTGTCCCAGAACAATTGGTTCCAAACCAAACTAGTAGCATACAGGATGTGCAATTGGGGGAACAATTGAATGAGAACCAAAGAACAGAACTGTTTGATACATTGAACCCAGCAGCTGAAACCTTTTTGGGTATACCAGGGTGAACACATTTGGCAACCCATGCCATACCAACGGAGGAAGGAAAAACGGTACACCTTAGACTGTACAGAATTCCGGAGGCAAAATGAGGAGAGATGGCCAAAGAAATAGAAGAGATGCTGGCTCTAGGAACCATTGTACCCTCAAAAAGCGCCTGGTGTTCTCCAGTCGTCTTAGTGCCAAAACCAGACGGCTCCACCAGGTTCTGTATGGACTTTCGGCAGCTGAATGCCATTTCAAGGTATGAAGCGTTTCCAATGCCCAGAATTGATGAGCTCATAGAAAGACTGGGTTCAGCCACATACCTGAGTACCCTAGACTTGACAAAAGGTTATTGGCAGATTCCCCTCGAACCGGCTGACCAGTAGAAAACAGCGTTTGCCACACCCCAGGGCCTGTTCCAATTCACGGTTTTGCCCTTTGGGCTACATGGGGCTCCAGCTACTTTCCAGGCCCTAATGGATAAAATACTGAGACCACATGAACGATATGCGGCTGCATATCTAGATGACATTATAATTTTCAGTAAAACGTGGAATGAACATTTATTACATTTAACCCAAGTAATACAGGCGTTAAAAGAGGCAGGTTTACATATTAACCCAAAAAAATCGAAACCGGCAGCCCAAACCACAAAATATCTGGGGTATGAGGTTGGAGGTGGTATCGTAATCCCATTGATAGACAAAATTCAAGCCATCCAAAAGTTGAGAATGCCAGAAACAAGAAAAGAAATTCGAGCCTTTCTAGGGTTCGTGGGGTACTACAGGAGGTTCCTGCCTCATTTCTCAACCATAGCAGCCCCCCTTACGGACGCTCTGAAAATAAACCGTCCTCTACAAATTGCCATTGAGGCAAAACAGGCTTTTCAAACGTTAATACAAATGATTTCCTCCAAACCCGTTCTACATTGTCCTGATTTTGCCAAAGAGTTCTATTTGCAAACAGATGCCTCAGGATGTGGATTGGGAGCAGTACTCTCACAGGGTACTGAACAAGACCTATGTCCTATAGCTTTCATCAGCAGGAAACTACTTCCACATGAGATCCCGTACTCTACTCTGGAAAAGGAATGCCTAGCAATCAAGTGGGCAGTAGAGACACTAAGGTATTACCTACTGGAAAGGCGGTTCACCCTCTTTACTGATCATGCTCCACTGAAGTGGTTGGCTACACAGAAAGACTCCAACCACAGAGTCCTACGGTGGTTTTTGACTTTACAACCATACCACTTCATAACAGTTCACAAACCTGGAAGATATCAATTGGTGGCAGACTATCTATCCAGAGCCATTGACATGCCCGAACAGCATGAGTCTTTGGGGGGAGTATGTAATGAGGAACCAATAGCGGCCAATACGGAACAAAACAAGAGGGAGGGGGATGAGTCTATGATCACACCAGACCATATAATGATAAGTTTAAGAGAGACGCGGGAACAAGTAAAAGCCCAGACTACATGTCCCAGAAGGCCCCACCAATCAACTATCACACCGGACAATACAAATATAAGAGACACAAGAGAAAAGACACAAACTACATATCCCAGAATGCCTCAACGGATATATAATCAAAACAAAAGCCAGAAAATGGGAATAGAAATCAGACAAGGAAGACGAAAAACCACGTTTCTATATAATGGGGGCTCCCGGCAGGCGGGGGTTAAATGCAAAGCTAACTCCGTGAAGTTGAAGCTGGGAAGAGGTGAATTAGCCTCAGGTGTAAGGAGGCCAGGGCTGAAAACGCCTAACGCTAATTACTGGGGAGGAGACTCACCGGGGCTAAAAGCATCAGAAAACAGCTCAACTGGTCTCTTGTTTTGCAGGAGTGGAAGGAGGCTGACAGAGTGGACTCGGAATGGTACGAGGACAGTACCCCATATCGGTGGGCGTATTAGAGAGAAAAAGGAAAACTCACCGGAGTGTACCGTACCGGACGTGTAGTCAAATCCGACTACACAGCAGATGAAGAGGCCTGAGTTCCAACGGCGGAAAAAGGAAAGTTTGGTTATTTACTGAAGTACAGCCAAGGCCAGTGTGGAACGACTGGCTCCGAGCACCGGCCGCAGAGCTTGAATAGAAAGGCTCTGAACCATTCGGAAGTGTTGAGTAAACGCTCGGGGCTGTATATTGCTGTTTTGAACAAAGAAAGGCTGCCATTCCTGGGTTCTCTGTATTTTGAACGGCATTCATTTGTGGACAAGCAATATTGCAATCCTTGACTTTTGTCTTTTGGGCAACCTGGAAGACCCTTTATTTTGTTTTTTGTTGCTATGAACGCTAAGTGAAGTTAATCGGATAAAGAGAAGTCCGGGTGCATAACCGTTTAACCTCTGGTGAGCTGTAAGAAATAAATACTATTGGGTAACTTACCATCTTGTCTCTGGCTCACTACTTTACAGGATGCCACCCCAAGTACTAACCTACCCACAAAGGGCAACCAGACTAGCACTTCGAGCCACCTGGAACTCCGACCTGCTTTTACCCCTCGCTGCCACCGAGAGGTTTTAGGGCGACCACCCCTAAGCATGACACATAAGCAAGCCGCTCAATAAGGACATAACTAAAAATCTACCTGAATCCAAACACATGCCAAGGCTGTCGTTCGCCAATCACCTAATCCACAACAGCACACACATGATGACTCCAGACACACTAACAAAGATTGGAACACAAACCAAAAAAGAAAACATGGCATGAACTGTGCAACATTTGGCATACCAACTGTGTGCCCCGCAGGACAGCAAAGCTATACTAAAAGCACAGCATGATTGTTGGACAGACAAACAAGCATCCAACCAGAGTAAAACTACTTCCCAGGTGCGGTAGGTGAGGCACTGAGTGCCACTGCTCAGCACCTGAATCTTCTCAGAGCGGACACTATAGGTATGTTAAAGTACCATACAGCACTGCTAACAATAAAGATTAAAGATGGATAGGTTTGCCATTACATTGGCAACACAAAAACATCCACATACACTGGACAAACCATATACATGGGTTTAAGCAAACCCCAATCAATGAGCCTCGCAAAAACACCTAGAACTCCAGCAAGGAACTAAATAAGTTCCTCTACCACTATAACAACTCTCGCCAAGCAAGCTGAGAAGCCTGTATCCCCATACCAGCAAGCCTAAAAATCACTTTTTTCTAATTTAAGTTTAAATTTTTTAATGTTCTTGGTTAAATACTCAACATTTAACAAACGTATTCAAAATGATATTACATTAACGTACATTCTTTTTTTTATTGATTAAAAAGGGTTACACATTTTTTTTTACAAAGGTTCTTACATCACATCATGTTATTCATCCCCTGTTAAGTCACAATGGAAGAGTGAATGAAAAGTCTTCTTATTGACATCAATTATATGAATGCCATTATTAGGGGGGAGTCTTAGATTCTTTGTAGGGTTTCGTGATATCAATGTTCTGTAGAAATTGTGTCACTGCAATAGTCTCCCTTGTCCTTTCTCCCTCCATTAGGCGATTCCACCAAATATCTTCATCATACTGATATAGGTCTTTGAACAGATGAATCATATGAATCGTTCACTCTTTCTCCAAACCTTTACAGTTCAGAAGAAGGTGTCTGATGGTTTCCTTTTGGTCCATCATTTCGCAAAATCGGCATAAATTTGTACTTGATGTTCCTCTAATATTTCTTATTTCGTTTGTTACGATGATGTTCAAACAAGCTCTCATGAAAGTTTGTCGAGATTGTCTATTCGGAAATGTCCTCAGATAAGGTCTTATGTCATATTGATGAAACGTTGGCCATTGACTTATACGTAGCTGCCGTCTCTTGAGTTTTTATCCAATCCAACGTTTCTAATTTAGTTGTCACTTTTGTAAGGTTATTTATCAGTTCAGTTTCAAATGATCCTATCTCAGCTGTGGTGCAATTGATTTTCTGTAGCCATGGTTTTAATACTTTTCGGTTTGGATCATACAGTTTGTCATGAATAATATTAAAGATAGTCGGTCGTTTGGGAAGAATCACTTTTCTCAAAAGCATCAGTCGATTTCTTTCAACAATGGCCTTTAGTGACGAGATACACAGTACCCTTCTAAATAAGACCATAGGTGTTTACGATGGTAAGTTCAACAGATGCCTCCAAAAGAAACTTTCAAGTTTCTGCCATAGACCATCTGGTAGATTTAGAAAAGCTTCTGCTCCATACACAAGTGTTGGTACAACCTTCATCCGATAGAATTGAATTATTGTTACCAGTGAGAATCTGCACAATTTTCTTTGCTTGAGCAGTCAATTTCTTTGTCTTGTCCCACAATTGTTTGTTTTCCAACGGTTCCCTTAAGTTCACTCCCTGAGGACGGCATGTAGGGGACGGTAAGGGGGGCAGACAGTTATCTGACAAGAGGGTTCTGGGTCGTCAGTAGATTAATGCGTTGGAATACTTTGTAGCAAAATGTTCGAATGTGAAACATTTATATCTATTCTGTCTTTTTCGGTCTTACCTCCATTGCAAGACTTTGTGATGGGGCATTCGGGTTCCAGCGGACTCCTATGTTCCAAGCCGTTATTGGTATCCCCTCGATGGCGTTGTCTTCTAAGTCACCTCCGGTCCTCGTCGGTGTTCTGTCGCATTGCTGTCGCGTGCCTGAGACTGCCTTGGACTGCCAATCTCTACTGCCAAACCCCGGGGCCCCTCCGCGGCTACAGGCGGGTTTTGTAGGCTAGCTCCTCCTCACAAACCAGCAGGCAGCGAAAACACTGAAAACAGACTTCAGGAAAGAGAGTAAAGCAGGGTCTGACTGCTGTGGACTGCCAAACTCCACCGTACATTAAAAGAAAAGAAGATGGAAAATAAAATCTCATATGGTCATTTTCATTTCATTGGTACGCAGGACATATTGTCAGTGTTTTTTTTGTCAACCTATTTACAAATGCATGAAATACCAATATGTTCTGAAAATCTGATTGTTTCTATAATCAGTGTGGTAGTCTCACCTCTAAAAATGCTCACCCATAATTTCTCTTCTGGTGACTGTTTGTAATATTCATAATATTTACCAAACAGTTTGTGCCATATTAATGTTAACTGTAGTCAGTCTATGAGCAAATGTCTTAGTGTCTCCCTGTGTCTGTTACAGAAACTACATAGCCTCAATTCTTTAGCACTCTTAGTTCTACTACCCAACACTTCCTTTTCTGGCCATAGGTTCATTCTCATTTTTAAGAACCCCTTCCAGATTTTTGGAGAGGGAACGCAATTTAAATATTTAGGTAGTACATTCAAGGCTCTGATTTCTTGGACAATTATGTCGTTTTGAAATGCTTTGTATCTATAGCACTCTTGGATAGTATTAAATCAGTCTGCCCTGTAAAGTTTCTGCTTCGCCATCGTGGGTCTACTCATCGGCTTTTCCAAAGCTATATCCAATCCTGCAGCAGTCTCTAGCTCTCCTGTTCCCTCCCATGCCCTGAGCACAGCCTTAGCCTCTCATGTCACTACTAAAACTCGGGACATCATGACCACCCTTTCTTCCTCTAGCTCCTCCTCCTCCACCTCCACCACTCCTGGTCCATCTGAGGCCCTCACTCCTCCTTCTTTCTCCTCCTTTCCCCTGTTCACCCCTGACAATGTTTTTAGACAAGTCCGATCTATGAAAGCCTCATCAAAGCAGGTTCCCCCTGTTCTTCCAAAACCATTAAGGACAACATTAGCACCCTGGCTCCTGCACTGGCTGATTTCTGCAACCACTCCTTTGCCACTGGAACTTTCCCGTCTCCCCTTAAGCCCTCTCTTGTGCACCCCCTTCTCAAGAGGCCCTCAGCCGATCATTTTTGTCTGGCTTACTATCACCCAATCTCCATCAATTCTTTCCTGGACAAACTCCTGAAAAGCTGGCCATCTCCCAGCTTCATCTACATACTGAATCTGTTGATTTCCTCCATGACCATCAGTCTGGCTTCAGACCTGCCAGAAGCACTGAAACTGCTCTCCCGAACATCCGTGAAGACTTGCTCTCCAATCTTGAATCTAAACTCCCTTCTGTCCTCATTCTCCTTGATCTATCCTCTGCTATTGACGCAATTAACCATGCCATCCTGCTCAATCATCTCCGGGACAACCTTAGTATTTCTCATCAGGCCCTGGCCTGGTTGACCTCCTTTTTCACCGACTGGCCCTCTCAGGTCCAACTGGGGTCTTTCCTCTCGTCTATCTCTCTCTCTACTTCTAGTGTTCCCCAGGGGTCTAACCTCTCTCCCTGGATCTTCAACCACTACCTGGCACCTCTTGCCAACTGCATCGCTACTTTCTGCTCCAATGTTCAATGTTATGCGGATGACACTCAGCTCTCTTTCAGGCTCCCCTCAGCCACCTCTGCTTCTTCTCTCATACCAGACTGTCTGGCTGCAATGATCTCTGCTTTAATGTCAGTAAGACTGAGATCCTCCTCATTGGGACACCCGCTCCCTCGTTTCCCCTCTCTCTCTGCCTGCCCACTCTGGGTCCTCTTCCTGCTCCTTCCTGTGAGGCTAAGATTCTTCGACTCCAACCTCCCCTTCTCTCCTCACATCTCTGATGTCTCTAAGAAGTCAAACTATCAGCTGCACCACCTCAGAGGTATTCTTCCTTTTCTCACTTTACCCCAGAAGCTCAATGGGGATCATTCCGAGGTTGGAGGTAAGGAATTACCGGCACCAGTAAGGGTGCCGATGCCGGTAATCCCTTACCTCCGTATTCCGAGGTCCCTTTGAGGGTCCTTCCTTACCTCCTGCTTTTAGCAGGAGTTAAGTACGGGTCCCACAAAGGTACTTCGGAGGTAATTACGGTACCGTAATTTACGGTGCCATAATTACCTCCTTCCCCATTCCCATTGAGCCCTATGGGGCAGAAATAGGAATGGGGAAGGGCAAAAGGTGAATGGGGAATTACCGGTCCCTCCAAACCTGGAATGGACCGGTAATTACTCCATTCACCATGCCGGATTTGGGACGGTTCCGGAGCCAACCATGGAGCTAATTACTCCATGGTTCTCTCCAAACCTGGAATGAGGCCCAATGTCTCTAGAGCTCTGGTCCTCTATTGGCTGGACTATTGCAACAGCCTCTTTCTATATCTTCCTGCCTCTTCACTTCACCTTTACAACTTATCCAGAACAGTATTGCTAGATTTGTCTTTGGCCTCAAGCCCAGGGATCGTATCTCTCTAGCTCTAAAATCTCTTCACTGGCTCCCCGTGGCTGCAAGGATCAAGTTCAAGACTCTCTGCATCATCCACAAGGCTTTCTGGGGTCTAGGGCCGCTCTACCTCCAAATTTCTCTTCCAAAACATCTTCTTTCTCGAGCTCATTCATCTCCAACTCTCTGAGGGTCAGATGCTTCTCCAAGCAAAGATTTGGGGGCAGATCTGTCTCCTTGGCTGGGACCTCCATCTGGAACAGTATCCCTGCCTCTCTCAAACTTGAGCAGCACCACCTCTGGTTCTGGAAGCAACTCAAGACCTTCCTTTTTGCTTCTGCTTTCTCTCTCCCTCTCCCCTGCTGATGCACCTGTCTTCTCCGTGCACTGGTCACCTCATCACCCTCTGAACTCGGGCCCAGGCTCCTGCATTTCCAGTTGCCCTCTCACTGCCTGCGGGCTCCCCAGCCTAAGGGTCTTTATCTGCAACCCTACAGTCCCTTCTCTTTGCACTTATGAGCCCCCCGCTGGCTGGACTTGTGAGTTAGCAGCACTTCACCCTTCCCCTCCCCCTTTGGCACTTCTCCCCTTCCCTCTTCCCTGCACTTGCGCGATCTGATTGACACAAGGCCTAGTAAGATTGTTATTTTGTCCTCCCTTGTTATCCCCTCCTTGTCTTGTCGTGCCTAGAAACACTTGAGTACAGGAGCATTACAAATGCCACATCATATAATATCATATCATATATCTGCGATGTTTAGTGAGTTTAAGCTGATAGACCTCTGATAATCCCCCATCACGGTCCTTTAACATCTGTCGTAGAATCTGCAACATGATCACTTTTGGCCATAATGATCTTTCTAAAAAAAGACAGAAACTTCCATTTCACAGCCACAAGCAAAGAGGCTAATCCCAACTCATGACGATTATTGTGTATCGGGGTGCCTCTCGGTAGGCCCAATGTTCTTCTCCACAATTGTCCCTCCAATCTATTCCAAATCTCTGTACACAAACACCTTTCTCCTTCCACTCCATATGTCATAATAGGGACAACCTTGTGTTTATAGATGGTCAATAATGGCACATATGAAAAGCGACCAAGCTTTTTCTGGATTAGTAACCCTTGAGATATTGCTGTAGTTATTTTTAATTTCAAATCCTTTTTATAAGGGATTTCTGTCCCTGATGCATTCAGGAGACGGCCCAAATGTTGATACTCCAAGACCCTTTCCAGAACTATATTATCAACCTTTATCATCGTCATTTTTATTCTAGTGGTTTGTTTAGGGGCCAGGCACATTACCTTTGTTTTTGTAGCATTTCTTTTGAGCCCAATCTCTTGGCAGTAGGTGTCCAGCTCAAGTAGTTGTTTTTTAAGACCGACCGGCGTCCGGTCTATCAAGACCAAGACATCCACGTATATGAGCCATTGAATCACCTTTTACTACTGATGACAAACCATGCATGACTCACAAATAAGCAGGGGTGTGGAAGGCGTCCGAAAGAACACCATCACACAAAAAGCACACACACACACACAACGATTGCATGTCTCAAATAAATGTACCAATAAACATGGCACCATCTTCAAAACACACATCCCAAGTAGACACACATACAAATGTACACCAATCATTGCATGTCAACAAACTCTTCATCCATAATGCATGTCATCACACCCAAAATTCACTTCTCAGGACTACTACACACATGCATATAATTTGCTAAGCAGTACAGCTTAGCACCCACCTAAAAATCCTCATAAATTGTTTCAACTAATCTAAGACAACTAATGTTCTCGATGAACGTCACCCCGCAGCGCACAAATAGATAAAAAATAAATGCTAACATCTTTAAAAGCCCAGTTTTTGAGCCCATGAGTCCATGCTGCAGCTAGCAGCATCTGTCTTAGCCCAAATCTCCTCAAAATGTTAAACCAACAATGCAGTGCAACTCCTACACTCCAACACACACGCACCAACATTAACAAAGCACATACGATCAAAGCTCAATACAGTATGTATTCTCAAGGGCCCTATAATGCCACTATAGCAAGACCAATCACTATAAAGTAAAAAATCAGTTCCATACCCTCATAAATACATACATACATTACACGGCCCGCAGTAGCGGCCGTGTAGTTATGGTTAAGGTGCTAAACTCATAGGAAGAACACTTTTTGGGTGGCTTATAACGTGGCTCCCCATGGACAAATCCTCATCAAAAGTATATGGGCCACTCTGAATTTTTCTGGGAAGTTGGATAAGGTTTCGTGAAGGGGGGGCAAAGTTATAGGGGGGACACAAATTCTTTTTTTCCATAGACTGAATGGACAAAAATTTGCGCACGCATACAGTTGAAACCGTTGGATGGATTTTCATCAAATTTGTGGCAGGAGCAGCGGCTTGCTCCCAAAAGTGTGCTTTTGTAAATTTGGTGAAAATCCGTCCAGTACTTTCTTTAAAAAAAACAGCTAAAAAGTACATCTGAAAAAATGAGTGATATCGGGCTCTGCTCCGCGATCCCATTTCCTTGTTCGCTCCGCGGAAACAGTCTTATTGGGCCGAACTGTGGAATGCTTTCGGTGACCATTGGACACGCCCCATGGTTGGCTGGAGGGAAGCGTGATGTGCACCACGATTTTGGGTGCCACCTCCATGTTCTATATGTGGACAGTGCGGCATCGAAAGGGCTTGGAAAACATACTATACGCTATGTGGTGGTGGGAAGAAGGGGTTGAAAGGGTTGGGGAGTGAGAAGTGGTTCATCTGATACATCTGATTAGGTGGAAGAAAATGATGGTGTGCCTGCCGTATTTGTGCGTACTGCGCCAATTTGCGGGTGCCTCCACAGACGACTAATGCACGCAGCCTTGGTTACGGCACGATAGCTTGTGCATGACCTCTTTCTGTGGTGACTGGTGGCAGGTGAATTGCAGAAGGTGAGTGCATTGCACATGACATGAACATTTTCACATTGTGTGTACTAGGGTGTGCTGGCTGTGGTAAGCTCGTAGCCACTTTGATATAAGACTGGAGGCTTTGAACTATGAACTAGGAACTATGTGCCTTGGTTGTAAGTAGGTTTCACATTGTTCCCTTGTGTGTGTGGTTTGTCAGCATTGAATACATTGTTGGTTCCCTGGACGTGGTGATTATTAGCACATCGTACCGTTTTTAGACCATGGTTGAAGCTAATAGAGTGAACACTCATGCTGTGTGTCCACTGGGTGTAATGTTGAAATACTGTGTGCATAGAAGTGCATAGGGTTGACCTGCATATTTTATGGCCTTGGGTAGTATCCATTGAGTGGAGTGCTCAGTAGTGTACTCCACTATGAAGTACTCATTTTGTGCACTTCATAGAGTGCTGGGAGCAGGGTCAGTGTTGTGAAGATTTTGCTGTTCGGTTGACAGATACACTACACTATGTCAATGAAAGTGGTTAGGGGTCCTGGAGGCTGTGTTGTGTTTGTAAATTCTTCTAACTGTTGCATGTTTCCATGCATAGCTCTATTATATTGTGTAGGTTGGGTAGGAGTGCTGGTGGCTGCGGTACATTTGTGGATTGTGGTAGTTGGTCACATGCTCACACGCTTGGCTGCATTACGTTGTGGTGGGTGTGGCCAAGGTCTAGCCTCTTTGGTGCATGGCCAAAGGCTGTAGGTTGTAGCCCATGCACCCAAGAGCCTAGGCCTTGGCCACATCCACCATCGCCATGCATTTTCACTATGCCTCACTCAGAGGGTTGTGAGCTGTAAAGAAAGTTTGTGGAGCACATTTCAAACTTAGTATAGCACTAGAAGTTAGCTGACATGCGTAGATTGTTGGTCACATGAGTATGGTGAGTGTCACAACATCCTAAAGCTTTCGGTGTATGGCTGCCAATGCTGCAGTGAGGAGTCCTGCAGTGTGCCCACTGGCTGCACTGTTGGAATAGTGTCAGTACAGAATAGACTGGGGTTGAACTGCATCTATTATGTGCATGGTTACTGTCCTTTGAGCTGCTTACTGAGTGTTGCAGTGCCCTATGCACTATTGGTTCTATGCAGTTAATACAGTGCTGGGAGTAGGCACAATGTTGTGCAGATATTGTGGCTTGCTTGCCTGTGACACAATACTTTGGGAACGGAAGTGGGTAAGGGTTCCTGGGGGCTGTGGTAAGTTTGTGGATTCTCCTAACTGTTATATGTTACCATGCATCACTGTGTTATGGTGTGGGGGTTGGGTAGAAGTGGCGCTGGCTATGTTACGTTTGTGGATTGTGGTACCTGGCCACATGTTCGCATGAATGGCTGCATTATGTTGTGCTGGGTGTGGGCAAGGCCTAGACTTTGGGTGCATGGCCAAATTGCCGATGGGTGCCGCTCAGGATGATTGTGCATGAAGAAATGTTTTACAGGAGGTGCTTTGGAAGGACACGCGATGAGTGTTCAACGCTAAAAATGCACTGATCTACAGAAATGATACTGTTAGATGCTGAGGTCTTGGATGTGCTTGATGCCTGCATGTGTGAACATTTCGCAGTATGCAATGAGGGAGCGCTGAAAAAAGATCTGTGAAAAGGGATGAAGTACTGTCCCCGCTTTACTGTGGCCTGGTCCTCGCTGTAGTTGGGAAAGCGCACAAGCCACATCCTGGCCTTTTGAGCATGGTGGCCATGGAAATGGAACTGCAGGGATTATGCAATTAGGTGATGAGGGTGTGGTTTACAGAAAGGGGCGGTACTATTTATTCACAAATCTGTGTGCAGTGAGGCTGGCAGAAATGGAGAGACGGAAAGTGCTCATCGTGGGTGATACCTTTTGTGCGAACTCTGCACAGGTATGCCGAGCAAAGAGGCATAGCCGCTAATTTCGGATTGAAGGAGTGGATGCTTTTTGGGGCAGTCTGTATGGGTTCAGTTTCGGCGGTATGGTTCAGTTTTGCAGACATGTGTCCTCTGTCGCTACAGTTTATTGTAATTGTTTATTAATTTATATTACGCGCCAGGCCCATGGGCATCTGGGCGCAGAGCAGGTTACAGAGTTACATATGAGATAAAATATAAACAGATATACAGGGTATATACAGTGTGCAGAAATATACAGGTGAGCATGTTTCAATGTACATATATACAGTAGATATATTAGTGTATCTTGTTTAGGTGAAGTCTGCAGAGAGAGGTGTCTCTGAACAGACCAGGGGTCAATGGTCAAGGGAGTGCAGGCACTTTTTGACGTTAGTCTTAAAGCAGTGGAAAGGAGATATGGCAGCAAGTCCGAGGTGGGGTTCCATAGTTGCGCAGCCAGGTCTGGAAAGCTGGCGCCTCCTGTTTTTTTAAGCTTAAATTTGGGTAGTCTGAGACTGTTGGATTGTGCTACTCTGATGGGTCATGTAGAGGTGTGTTTTGTGGGGTATAGGGGAGCCTGGTTGGACAGACATTTGTGTGTAAGGTTGAGTGATTTAAGCTTGATTCTGTTGTTTATGGATAGCCACTTGATATCGTGTCTCACGTGAGAAATGTGTTGAGTTTTGGGTATTGTTCTGGGCTGTCTGTAGTTTAGTGGTGTTGCGTTTGCTGGTGCCTAGATAAAGGGCATTGTAGTAATCCACTTTGGAGAGGATTAAGGCTCTTGCAATCATGGTCACGCTTGTTGTGGATAAACATGGTTTGCATGCATTAATCAGTTTACACATATAGTTGGTGGCAGATGATGTGGCGTTGATTTGTTTATTGAGGTTAAGAGCCGAGTCTAGGTAAAATCCTAGGGTCTTAACCCCCTTAGAGACTTTGATCTTAATTCCATCAATGATGTCGGATTTATACAGGATAGATAGATTGTTTTTTGGGGACGCAGCGATTAAGAGCTCTGTATTTTCATCGTTGAGACATAAACTGTGGATGGCCATCCATGTTTGTATGATCAGATACATTTTGTTGATCATGGCTACATCTTTGTTTTAGTCGCCTAGGATAGGGATGAGAATCTGGGTGTCATCTGCATAGTTGGTATATGAGACACCCAGATTGTCAAGTATGTCAGAAAGGGGCTTTGTAAATATATTGTACAAAGTAGGGGAGACGCAGAAACCATGTAGTACTCCACATGTGATAGGTACTGGGTCTGCTAGAGAAGAAGGGGAGAAGACTCGCTTGGATCTGTTGTCCAAGAATGAGCTTATCCAGGTAGTGGCTTCCTTGGAGAAGTGGGCGGATGTTTTAAGGTGATTGCACAAGACCTTATGGTTGGCAAGGTCAAACGCAGTGGACAGGTCTAACAGGAGAAGGATGGAGGCTTCACCTTTGTCTTTCCGGTCGTCTAGTTGATTTCTCAGGTCTATGAGGGCTGTCTCGGCTCCATGTCTAGGCCTGAAGCCTGATTGGTGAGTTCCCAGTATGTTATTTATCTCCAGATAAGCTTGAATCTGGAGATAGGCTGCTTTGTCGAGGATTTTGAGAACAAAGGGTTCGGTTGTAATTGGCCTGCAGTTGGTGGGAATATTTGGGTCTAGGTTAGGTTTTTTTAGTAAGGGTAGTACCCATGCATCTTTGAGAGTGGTCGTACTGAGCAGGATTTGAAGGGGGTGTTTATGAATGTGGATATGAACGGGGCTACGTTTTTTGCGGCCTCTTTAAAAACAGGCGCCGGGCATGTGTCTACAAGGCATTTAGATGGTTTTAGAGAGGAGATTATTTTTTCAGTCTCAATAGTGGAGATTGATTTGAATTTAAATTGGTGATTAGGTCTGGTTTGTTTGGAGGAAGTTTCTTGCAGAATGGCCTCTTGAGTTTCTAAGGCGATCGTGTGTAGGGTAGCTTTTTCGGCATACATTTTTTCTTGGAGGAGTGTTATTTTGTTACAGAGGGCATTTTGGATGTCTGTGCACCAGAATTTATTTTTGATGCAGGAATCCTTGGGATCCTTGTCATTAAAGGTGTCTTTTTTTGTTTGAATGATTTCCTTTTTGTATTTAGTGGCCCGGGAGGTGAGAAGGAGCTTGTTCTGAGTTGTCGGGTTGTTTATCCATCTAGTTTTGGCAAGTGTTTTCTCGATGCGTAAGGCATTTAGGCTGGGAGTAAACCACGTGTTTAGGTGAGCTATAGGTTTTTATATGCTGACTTTAATTGGTGCAACGGTGTCTATAGCTGAGGTGATGGTATTATTGTACAGGTCCACCAGATCCGTAGGATTGGAGGGTAGGTTCTCTGGGTTGGTGATGGGTTGTAACATGGGTAGGTGGTTGGGGACTGTGATGTTTTTTCTGTTTCTAGTTAGGGCAGGAGGGTCCATGGATCTATCCGCATTGGTTTGAGGACTGTCTTGGATGGTGAATGAGATCAGGTCGTGATCTGTCCACGCGCATGGTTCGGAATTTGTTATGGATGATAGGCACATAATGGGCCTGATCACGACTTTGGCAGTAACGCCGGCGGTATTAGCCCTACCGCCGAACTCCCCGGCGCTAATAGCGCCGGATCATTAGTTCAGCAGTAAGGTTAATCCCCATTCCCCATTGAGCCCATTCGGGAATGCCCCATTCCCCATTGGGCTCAATGGGGAATTTTCACGCTCTTACCGCCGGCGGATTTCCCACTGGCGGTAATAGCGCAAATTTTCAGCGGATTTCCCCCCAGCTCAGAGCTGGAGCGAAATCCGCCGAAGTCCTGATTTGGCGGACCATTAAATCCGGCGGTAATAGCGCGACTGCCGGATTTAAGGGTTACCGCCAAAGGCGTCATGAGGCCCAATGTCTGAAATCCAAGGTACAACTTTTGCTACTGTTCATGTTGGTGTGGTACACTATGGAGATCTGCATTTGGATTACGCACCTTGTTCATCTGTGTTCCATCAACTCAAGAGGTTGATGAAAGCAGTGAAGCTTTTTTTCCCACTGTGAAAATCCTGTTCTCATCCAGACCACCAAGAAGTGTATGGGACTGTTCTAATGCAGTTTGTTCACAGCCAGAGGGCGGAAGGTGTTTCATCAATGGAAGCATGTCTATTTCTTTGTGCAATGCTGCAATGTTCTTCTGCAACAATGATATCATTGATTCGCAAAATGTGGACATTTTCCATGACAATGGCATTTCTTTGTCTAACATTGTCAATGATATTTAGTTGTACCATCTACAGCATGCGTTGAAGAGCTTATAATAAGAATGCGCAGAGTACAGAAAAATAACAATCTCTATAAAAACCACAAAAAGAGTGTTTCCTTAAAAGCATCCAAAAAAACAAAAAAAGCCTCTTTTCAGAGCCACCACTAAATAGGAAATCCACTACCCTGGTTGAAATGTATTCCGCCATGTCCGCACACAGCACGAATAGTCTGCGGACACTGCGTTACTTCCAGGATTACACATGCCACATCCAGCCATTTTGCAGAATGGCGCCAATGGAAATGGGTCTGTAGAGGCTAAGAGATTGTGCAATAAGTTTTCTGGGTGTGGTGTGAGCAAGAATGTGTTGGAATCATAATGTTTGTAAAACAGTCAGCAATGAAACATAGCACTGTATATATTCTTGCTAGAAGGTAATTGTAAGAGCTACTACAAAGGGTGGCCTGCGATTTGGACATGCATTGCAAATGAAAGCACTCGACTTCAACTCGCCCCCATAACCGTTGTGTTGCTTTATTCTTGCCTGTGAATAAAGCGACCCTCCACAGGTTGCTATTAACAGTACAATACTAAAGCAAATGTATATATGCAATGCCTGATGCAAAAATCCTAAACAGCATGTGCAGTGGCGCCGCCATTTGTCTGAATGTCTCAACACGGGTAACGGGTTCTTGTAGATATTTATCTGCAGCATATTATATGACATGTATCATGCCAAAAAACTGCTATTTGTACATCTTCAAATATAGCAATGTGTGGATCGAAGGCAAAGTACCATCACTTGATGGCATGACATTAGCCGTATCTCTAGCATTTCATGGAGATGAGTACATTTTGACATATAGGAATGCTTTCCATAAGGAGAAATGCAGTTTCATTACCGAGGAGAAACAAGATAGTTATTCAGGCAGCTGCACGCGGCCACAGTACTTTTGCAACCGGCACTGATATTCTTTGAGATCTGAAGACTCTGATGTTTACTTAGTTGTCCTTACATTTAACTGTCTGTGAGTTAGCAAGCAGCAACAGTGCTGACATTTTACAGACTGACTATGGACTGTCACACATGCAGTGTGTGCAATCTTTTCTGCAACTGTACAAACCGCAACCGACACCTTGCCACTTTACCTCACGGTGCTCAGTGCAGAGACGGTGTGTAAGTTTCACGGGTCATGGAAGGGCAAGCAGCTCATCAATCAAAGTAATGGGCCATTTAACATGCCCACCGTACACTGGAGAATGCTGATCATTGCTCCCAAAGGCACACAGGCAGCCAGGTGTGATGCAGCCATAAATCGGTAGCTTTGCAAAATGAAATCCATAGGAGGCATGACTGCTTGAAATGCTGTAGCCTGCTGCATGAATCAGTAGGGTTGGTGACGGGGCGGCGTTACCAGGAGACAGAGGATGATATACGCATACGTATAGCTGTGCAACCGAGACGCATCTGCTTCCACGACTTATTAAACGTGTATTAGAAGATGCGGACATGAGGCCAGTACTGTAGTCCTACGGACACTTACATTGTGTTGGACATATTCTGGGCAGGTGCACTCTCACTAGGAAGCCTCAATTTTTGCTTACCTGCAGGCATCTCGGACAGTACTGTATGCTACAGAGTCACAATGCAATTACAACACCAAAGCAACAGCTATGCACACACTGACAAACAGTTTACATGTACATGTTTAATTTGTAAGAAACATCGCCACTATTGGGAAAGGGTAGGTGTAGTACATGCTCAGGGGAATTAGGGATTTCACCAACTTCGTCATGAGGGGTGGCAAGGATTCAGGTCTCGTCGTAACGTCTGTGCTCACAGGGATTTCATTGGGGATGGTGGGCTGGCAACTGCGGAAGGGGTACACGTGAAGGTGGGCCAGTGGTCTTTCATGTTTCCGATGATACATTCTTGTACCACATCTTTGAAGGTGGCTAAATTGTTTATCAATTGTTCAATTTTCACATCCAGGCTGTCTATGTTGCTTTTTACAGTGTCTCATTCATTTCGTGTGGCTATAGGCTGTTGCGGAAGAGGTGCTGCTTCTGATGCATTCCCTCAATGTAAAGTATGTCCTGTTACACACAAACATATCTGTGAAGTGTACATAAAGCAATACATATTAACTATATTACTTTTTAGACTATGCTGCTTGCCAATGTAGTTAGTATTGTTACTCATTTAGTGAAGAGGAATGTTCTCTTCCAGCCATTCTAGGGTGCTTGGCATTGCTGCATAAAAAAACATGGGGACTCGTTACGAGTGACCCGGTCGGGGAATAACAATGCCGGTAAATCCACCGCCACCATTGTTTCCGGACCGGGTGATCTCGAGTTCTTCAGGTGGGAGGTGTCATTCCCTCCAGGTCTGACCTGGCGGGTTTAACACCTCCCGCCTGCAGGTGGACGTGGAAACACCGGCAGCATCACGAGATGGTGCCGATGTTTCCACTTCCCCATTCCCATTGAGTCCTATGCGACTTGAGTCCTTTGGTCTGTTTGTTTCATAAGTACAGAGTTTGCATACTTACTTCTCCTTCAAAGTACATACATGGTGTTTTTTGTACATTTATTAACTTTGCTGAATCATAGCACTATGTAAGAGAACCTGTGCTGTTTCCAGCAGTTTGAATGCTA
Source organism: Ambystoma mexicanum (assembly GCF_040938575.1). Classification (NCBI taxonomy): domain Eukaryota; kingdom Metazoa; phylum Chordata; class Amphibia; order Caudata; family Ambystomatidae; genus Ambystoma; species Ambystoma mexicanum. The sequence goes on from NC_090923.1 coordinate 12,128,446, forward strand.
GCCGCTATATGCAAACAGATGTACAGTTTGGTTACTGTGCCCATCGGTATGGAGACATCCATTTCATATGCTGTATGGTACATCTACACAAACTAATGGTATCCTGGTATAAACCTATCAAATTCAGTGGAAAAACTTTGTTGAAGGGACGTTAAAGCTAATTTGGACTAACAACAATGTATCCATGTTATGGTTTCAAGTAAAACCGAAAAACCCTAGAAATTCGCTAGTTTCATGGACGATCTCCCAATCAACCCGGACATCGTCCTTCTCAAGCTCTTTGTTCATCCTCCTCCAACTCCCTCAGGGTTAGTACCTTCTCCAAGCAATGAGTTGGTGGTAGATCTCTTTCTTCTGCTGGGGCCTCCCTCTGGAACAGTCTCCCTGCCTCTCTGAAACTTGAGGGGAACCATCTCTGGTTCCGGAGGCACCTCAAGACCTTCCTCTTTGCTTCTGCTTTCTCTCCTCCTCCTCCACCCCTGCTGCTCTCCTGGCCAAAACTGAAACTGCACTGGTTACCTGGCTCTGATCTCGGGCCCAGGATGCCTCCCCGCCAATTGCACACCTGCACTGCTCCCCTGGCAACTATTGCACTTGGGGACTGTTTCTGTATCCCAAAAGACTCCTACCAGCACTTGACACCTGATGTCTGCACTTTTTTATTTATTTTACCGTCTGTTCTATTTAGTGCACTGCCTCCTCACCTCTTCCCCCCTGCACTTTTCTCCTTCCTTCCCCCCCTGCACTTGCGCGATCTCAGTGTGACCTGGCCTAGTAAGATGGTTGTCTGTCTTACCTCTGTTACCCCTCCCTTGCCTCGTCGCACTTGTACGCACCTGAGTATTGAGTGGGTAATGCAGGGTAAGGGGCAGGCACCCTCTAGGTAATTCCCGTCTTGAAGAAACCCTCCTTGGACCCATCTGTTTTATCTAATTTCCTCCCCATCTCACTCCTGCCTCTCTTATTTAAACTTTTAGAGTCACTGGTGTCACCTCTGCTTTCTACATTTCTTGAATCTTTCAATCTTCTGGACTCTGCTCAGTCTGGATTACGACCAGGTAGGGGCACTGAGAGCGTACTGGTCGCCGTCCGGGATGAAATGGCCAGACTGGTGGATGCAGTGGAGTGGCAGCTCTGATCTTGTTAGATCACTCAGCAGCTTTTGACACGGTCGACCACTCCATTCTGCTATCCTGCCTTGCCCAGTTAGGCATAGCAGGACAAGTACTGGCCTGGCTCATGTCATTCCTGGCTGATCGTGCACAGACCTTCTCAATGCCCCCCTTTCTCTATGCTCCTTGTCATCGCCGTTGTGTAGAGCCACAACGCTCCTCCATATATCCAATCTTGTTTAACATCTATATTTGGGCCCTTGTATGTTTGATCTGCTCCGTCAGTGTCAGATGCTACTCATACGCCGACGATACTCAGATCCTGATCTGATTAGATCTCGATCAAGCTGAGCTGTTGTCGTGCCTGCGGGAGTGTCTGACAGCCGTGTGAGAGTGGATGAACTGCAATTGGCTCAAATTGAATCGCGACAAAACTGTGGTGGTGGTTGTGGGTTGTCCTCCTAATCCCACGCTCTGGGTGTCCTCCTTCTGGCCCTCTGGCATCTCTGGGCCCTCTCCCTGTATCGGGCGGCAAAGTGAAAAATCTGCAGGTGATCCTCTCAGCATCACTATCTATGGACAAACAATCTGCCAGGCTGGCCATTTGCAGCAAAACATTCTAAAGAAGGTTCTTCCCATGATTCCTTCCCCACTGTGCCCACCAGTAGTGGCAGCCATGGTGATATTGCGGCTCGACTACTGCAACTCCCTTTATTTGGCTCAACCAAAGGTCCTGATTCAACAGTTGCAACAACTGCAGAATCTAGTTGCACGTGTGGCAACTGGCACGCCTTTTGGAGCACACATTTCTCTGTACTCTCCATTGGCTTCCAGTGGCCCAACGGGTCGGATTTAAGGCTCTGTGCATAGTTCATCGCACCCTCAAGATCAGGGTGCTGAATTTCTCCAAGCTAAGTTCACCCACTACCAGCCTAGCCTCAACCTGCGTTCTGCTTTGGCCGATCAATTGGTGGTTCCTAGGTACAAACAGGCATGGATTGGTGTCCGGGCATTTTCTATTGCCACTGCAGCTCTATAAAACGACCTTCCGCTATTCATTAAGAAAACATCTAACTATTTAGCCTTTAGAAGGGCCATTAAAATGTACCTAATTTAGGCTGAGCTATGCTGTGCCTTGCTGCTGCTTCCCTCCTTTAACGCCAAGATACCCTTGGGTGACCGTGCGCTTAAGAAGTATTATTGAAATAACATAACAGAACCCTGTTCATAAGCATTTGTAAAATAGTTGCAAATGTACTCTACAAAATATATGCATACCTGTAGTTTTTGTTGATGGATGCAGATGTGGATGAATCTGGAAGCAGAAATCTTGGAGAGTTTTACAGTACTTTCTGATGCAGGTGCTTTGGAATAACAGGAGACCTGTATTCTGAGCATTGAACAGTACATCTAAAGTGTTGAACTGTGATGACAGAGTTAGATGTAGAGTTCTTGGATGTGATTGGTGGATGGCTGTGTGACTGCTTAACAGTAGCCAATGAGGGAGTGCTGCAAAGAGTGAAGTCGAAAGGGAAGAGGGGCTGCCCCTGTGTTACGGGGTCTGCAGACACTGCGGTGGTCTGTGGACAGGCATGCTACATCTGGGTCTTTTCAGCATGCCTGTCATGGAAATGGGACTGTGGGGATTAGCCAATCAGGTGCTGACGTTGTGATTCATAGGGAGAGAGGGTTATACTTTTTTTCATTGTTGTGTGCAGTGAAGATGGCAGAGGTGCAGAATGTTAGACTGTTGGTGGTTGGTGATTTATTTGTAAATGTTTTGGAGAGGTTTACCAAGTCAAGAGGTGTTGCTGCCAATTTTGGTTTTGAAGGAGTGGAGGCAGTGTGCCTGGCTGCAATTTGCAAGCAGTACTTGCAGTTTGTAAAGATATGGCCTGATATAGTAATGCTGCATTGTGGTGCACTGCATTTGGGATACATCAGTGCTCCCAGTTTGCTGAGTGCACTCACGGGGTTGGTGAAGGCACTGATGCTGCTTTTTCCCAGTGCAAAGGTGGTTTTATCATACATACCACCTAGAACAGTATGGAACAACCTCAATGTCCTCTGTCCCCAGCAAGATGCCGGAAGGTGTCTTGTAAACAGAGGCATGTCTGCATTTTTGTTTAGTGCTGGGATGTTCTCCTTTGACAATGGGAACATTAATTATCTTAAAGTGAACTTTTTCACTGCAGATAGCATTTCTTTGTCCACCATTGGAAATTTAATTGTGTTCTACAATCTAAGGGATGCTTTGAAGAGGTTCATTTAAGATTGTAAGGAGGAGAAGAAGAGAACCCCCCCCAAAAATGAAAAACAAAAAACAAAAGGTGTTTATTTACAAGCACCTTTCAAAAAATAAAGGCTCTTTTCAGAGCGACAACTGAAGAGAAAATATCCTACCTTGGTTTAAATTTGTTTCCTCGTCCCCTTGAATTGTCGATATGTCGCGGACACGGGGCCTCATTAGGACCCAGGCGGTAAGGGGTTTACGGCGGCGTAAACAGCGCCGACCCTTACCGCCTGATTCCGAAGTCCCTTAGCGCCATGGAGGATTTAACACCTGCTTTTAGCAGGTGTTAAAATCCATGGCGCTAAGGGACCTTGTTGTTAATTACGCCACCGTAATTTACGGTGGCGTAATTAACGCCTTCCCTACTCCCATTATGCCCTATGGGGCAAATATGGGAATGGGGAAGGGTAAATGGGGATTGGGGACTCACCGCCCCGCCAACCTCGGAATGGGGCGGTAAGTCCGCCAACCACCATGGCGTAAACATAGTTTACGCCATGGTGGTAAAGGTATGACCCAGGCGGTAACTTACTGCCTGGGTCGTAATGAGGCCCACTGTGGTATTCCGCTGATCGCACGTGCCACATCTGTCACTTTTGTGGATGGTAGGCATGGAAATGGGACTGTGGAGGCCAGGGGATTGGTAAATAAGGTTTACTGGGGGTGCTTTGCAAGGAGAGACTATGGCAGAAGGTCTGTTTGCTGAGAGGAGTGCAGATGGCTATGGCTATTGCTGTGTCTTTCAGGAGGCAGAGTGTGTGGATTTTGGGGGGACTCATGGATACATTGGTTGCAGGTGTCTGCAGAGCACTGTGGAGTGGCAGGACATCTTGGATTTCAGCATCTTGATGTGCAGTGGTATGGAGTGCGCAGCATGAAGTAGGTGGATGTGCTTCCCCTTTGTGCCACTTTGGTGACGCGCCGTCATTCAGCCATTATTATTGTTCATTGTGGAGGGAACAGTTTAGGCCATGTTACCGGAATCTTACTGCAATTTGCGATGAAGCAGGCACTTGGGAAAGTCATGGACATGTTTCCAAATGTCACGTAATTTGTTCTCGCGTTGCCCAGAGACAAATGTGGCTGCACTCTTCATTTGGTCCATAAATGGAGAAAGCGAGGTGCAATATAAACAAAGCTGTTTACACATATTTGGGAAATGTTTGCATGTCCTCCTTCCACAATGAAAACATTAAATTTTGGAGCACCAACATTTTTCGCAGAGATGGAGTCCACCTTACTGATGCTGGCAATCACCTTTTTTTGTGAAATAGCCAACATGTATTGCAGCCCTTTTTGCAACTATAGCAAGCATTTTTGCAGTAAGCGTTGCCCACTTCAAACCTTCCAAAAACAAAGAAACAACACAAAAAGGCTCTTTTCAGAGCCACCTCTTTCTCCCAGAAAAGAGTGGAATGTTTTTGATGGTGCCACCGCCTGCATTTTTTTAAATATCTGCGGACTGCGGACTTAACAGACTGCGCGGGGGCCTGCACCATATTTGAACTGTGAAAGGTGGCTCTGAAAAGAGTCATTTTGTTTGTTTTATGGTGTTTTTTAAGACAACACCCAAGGAAGGGAGGGTAGAGAGGGTAGGGAAGGGGCACCAACCACAGAGATAAGAAGCGGCAGGTGGAGAGAGGATGATGTTGGATGGGCCTCACACTCATGCTCCCGGACCGTAGTCTCAAAAGCACTTTGAAATTGCTCCCCTCTACAGAGTACCACGTCGCAGTACATACACAATACAGTGACCCTTGAAAGGGAAGGGTCCTCTGCAGTGCGTATTGCCTGTGAGGCCGGTTCAGGGATCCGCTGTCCCACAGGAGTGTCCATTGCGGTGACATGAGCAGATGTGGAGGATGCTGCAGAGGAACTTAACCTGCTATCCTGAGGGGACAACTCTCAAAACTGCGGCTTTGTGGTTCAACCTCATGTGTCGCCGCATGGAGGTGGTGCCGTAGCTATACAGCCGAGCTGCACAACCCAGGCTTGCCGCGAATGAGTATGATATTGCACTAGTGCAGTGAACCTTGGCCGCACGCACATTGGCAACCCCCTCAGCGGTGGTAAACAGCCTCCACACCCAAGACTCACGGATTTCTACTACCTCATCCTCCTCCTCGTCTTCTTGATCCCCCTCTACATCACCACACCTGTTCCCCTCCCCAGGCCCTTGGAAAAGTGGTGGTGGGGGTGATGCTGAGGCAGAGACAGCAGCAGAATTAGACATGGATGCCATTATCCGAGTAAAAGTAGTCTGGAACAGGAACAAAGCAATCTGCAAAACAGCAGGAACACAGCAATCTGCCAAACAGCCAAACAGTAACCTGCAGCAGTGCTCAGTAGTCCTGGTCACCAGAAAGAGAATGAGGAGAAGCAGTGGGGTATGGCCTTTTATAGGGGTGCAGGGAAGTGCTCTGCCGACAGTTGTGTGCTCCGTGGACACTTTGAACACCAACCTGGGCTCATAAAGTTGCAAAAAGTCTCTAGATCTCCAGGGGCATGGTCTAGGACCTATGCAAGGGTGATGTTTCACCGTAAAACACCTTGGATTGCTCAACAAAGCACTTTTTCAGTGTCTGTGGGCCCGGTCATTATCCGTGCATAAGGAACGATGCTCAGCTTGGATATAGTCACATGGTGACATTGCAAACATCCGCAGGTAGGACGGCTGTCTGTAGGACACCTATTGTGTTGGGTGCAGTGTGCACAGGTGCCCAGGTGTCTGTAGTACAGGGCTGGGATCACCAATCTAATTAAAAGTGAGACACATGCAGGGGACAGATCCAGACAGGCGTGCTGCAGGACAGGGCCGGGATCCCCAAACTAACTAAAAGGACAACACAACTTTATGGACAATGCGTACAGATGCAGTGTTCAGAGGGCACAGGGGATCAAATGTGAATGCTCCCAGCTGTCCATAGAAGAGGGTCAGGATCCCTGAACCAAGAAAAATTGTGACACAACTTTATGGACCTTGTAGACAGGCTAGGTGTTTGGAGGGCACAGGGGATTAGTTGTGCATGCACCCAGGTGTCCGCCGGACATGGGTAGGGTCCCTGAACTACTTAAAAGTATGCCATGATGTTGTGAACATGTCCAGACAGACGCGATCCGCATGACACCTCCTTCTTAATTGCGGACATCCCGCACAGTTGCGAAGTCCTTAGGACACCACCATTTTCATTGCTGACATTCTGGACAGTTGAGTTGTTTTTAGGACACCTCCATTTTGATTACTGACAGGGCGGACAGTCGCGAGCTCCGCGGACCCGTAACAGGACTTTTCTTTGTTTTAAACACACAGACACACAGCAACAGTAAACACACACAAATGCATTAAGAGTTATCAAACATGTTCAATTAGTAAAGGGAAGGGTTAGCGGATTGGGTAACATACACAGGGGAATTAGGGTTTTGCAGAGGCTAGTTATCAGGGGAGGAAGGGATGGAGATCTCGTCATGGCATCTATGCCTACAGGGAATTTGTGGGGATGGTGTGCTGGGACAGGAGGAAGGGCTACAGGTACAGGTAAGGCATTCATACTTTATATTTCCCATTGTATGCCTTGGTACAAATACTTTTAAGTCAGCAAAATAGTTGCTCAATTGGTCAATATTTGACCGCAGACTCATCAGTTAATTACCCACACTGTTTGGGTCTGTATGTGCCCATCCACGTGCAGAGCAGATGGTGCTTCTGGGTCATTCCCTTCATTTGCAGTATGTACTGTTAAAAAAAAAAAACAACATATTTCAGTTACATGTGAAGCATAGTTCATAATGTTCCTACTTTTCAACTTGCACTGTGTACCATTAGAGTTGTTATCGTCGCTCATTTAATCCTGAAGGAAAATGTCCTCAAACCACTCCAGGGTGCTTACCATTTCTCTGTAAAAAAATAATGCTTTTTACCAGTCATGTACACAGAACAAACTCCACACTTACAAGAAGAAATATAGTGTACATACTACTGTTTCAAAGGTTGTCTTCCTAGTACGTTGCAGTTGTTTGTAACAGTTGCTTGTCAGTGTGTATAGAAAGCAGCACTGTAGTAATATTGTTGGATGCACAGGTTATTTGTTCTGTTTGGTGCATTCCATTATGTTGGACAACCTATGTAATTGCATTGCTGCTTGTATAAGAAGAGAGTTTGAAGACTTAATTCACTTTTCATTGCAGTATACATATCTGTTGCCTTTCAACATGTTCTGTTTGTCAGCTGCATGCTACAACAATGTAAGGTAACCCCTGTGCTTTGGGCAGTGTGGATGCTGCCCGACATCCACGGACAGCATGCATAGTGCACGTACTCTGTGGCTACCATGTTGGGCCAGTGGGGTCAGTATGTTGTATGGCACATGCACACAAATGAAGGGTATCCTGGTAAAAACCAGAGAAACTCAGTGAAAAAACTTTGTTAACGGGACGTTATGGTTAAGTTGCACTAATAAAAACCTATGAAATTCAGTGAAAAACATTGTTAAAGGGACTTTATGGTTAAGTTGTGCTAATAAAAACCTATTAAATTCAATGAAAAAACTTTGCTAAACAGTATTTATGGTTGCTTTGCACTAATAAAAACCTATCAAAACCAGTGGAAAAAGTCTGTTAAATGGATATTATGGTTACAAGTAAAATTGAAAGCCCCCAGAAATTCGCCAGTTATGGTAAACTAAGCAACCATAACTCACGCCACCACCGTACACTGCTGAGACTAACACCCATGACATCACAAATGTCATTGATGACATCACTGATGACATCACATATCTGGCCCCTTTTATTTGTTCACCAACTTAAGTACGCCAGGTGGTTTTATTCACTGACAGTAAGAAACTGAAAATGTAAGGGATGCACTTGTGGATATGATTGGCACGTTACACCGCAATCCAACCATCTTAAGAATTGGCCAGCAGGGTATAAGGGTATGTCAGATTGGAACTCCCTGACTTTTCCCACCCAAATTGCAGTGCCTAATTGTAAAGACTGGAGGGGGGAGTCTGTACTCCTGCTCTCTATATGGCAGAGGAGAGGCACAGAGCACCCCAGCCAAGATTCTCTATGCGCAATGGACAAGCAATCAAAGGCTTCAGCTCTCAGGAGGTGATGCGTGCTGGTTCTTAAGTACAGTGTAGTCCCCAAGCACCCACGAAGGAATGTCCACACACTATGTTAGTGAAAACACAGCTCTTTATATAAATAAGGTTCACGTTATGTACACAATCATAATAACACATATTGTACGCTGGTAATACTGTAATGGCAAATATATACAAGTCTAGGTGGTACCACTCTTAAATATTTGTTCCCTTGAAATGAATCAACTGCTAACAGTTAAAATGGCATACGAATCAGATGACAAGATGAACCACGATAGACACAGAAAGAACGAAAGGTTAAATCAAGCAATGGCAGAATACTGACTCCCATCTACCTAGAGACAGTTCTGTGCGAGGATCCCCCCATCAGGGTAACCTGTAAATAAAAGCGTATTGACAAGCCCAGTCCAGTTATGCTTAATATAGTCTCTGGTCTTCCTAACAGTTCTGCATCCCCAATGTACCTTGTTGTTGTAGAGTTCTTATACAGGGAATCGATGGGCCCTTCTTGAGTGCTCTCCCTTTAAGGCAGGAGGCACAGGTCTTCAAATTTCCAGTGATGAAGAAAAGGTGAACGTTGTTGTTGAGGTAGCAGCTTCGGTCCTTGCGGTGTTCAATGATGAACAGTGAAAATGTCCTGTCACAGATGAGGCGTTGAGTCCTCGGCGTCTGGCGATGGCGATCAGGATGTGACCACGGCTTGCGACTGGGTCTTCTCTGGCTTCTTTGAGATCTTTGGGTGGCGGGAAACCCACCAGCGGAATCTCCTCGGTTGTTGGCGACCTTGACTTTCTCCGACTGGAGGGACACGGTCAGCGGTGATGAACAAGGGAGTCCTTGAATCAAAGTGTTCTTAGGCAAATAGAGCACAGCGGCTCTGGTCGACGAGGTCACAGCGATACCTCTTGGATCTTGGTCGATGGTGGACGGCTGTCCAGTGCTTCTCCTCGTTCTCGTCGGCGGTTCCCGTCTCTGGTTGACAGTCTTTTGTAGGCTGGCTTCCAGGGTGCTTCGGCGAAGATTAGCAGTGCACAATGTTCCCTCGTAACTCCGGAAGAGGTCTCCTTACCAGGTCCTCTCTTGGATCAGATCTTGGAGACACAACAGCTTTCAGATCGATGAAGTAGAGCAACAGCAATTCTTCTCTTCCAGCAGGACTTCAAAATTAAGCATCAGTTTCAATGTCAGTTTCAACTTCAGCTTCTGAACGATTTCTAGCAGTGAGAGGTCCCCAGATATACCATTTGGTCTCTCATTCATTCTGCTGGGTCACACTCAGGCAACTAATCACTCAGAAGGGCATTCATGCAGGCAGGCAGCCAATCAGGTGCATAGTGCATTCAGACCATTCACTTCTTTCCAGACAAGTAATGTGTACTAGGCCAAGTACCCAGCCATTCAACATTCCACACTGCATTCATACCAGTTTCAGGCAGGGCTGGCTAATGCGTATTTGTCACACTTTCACCCAGGTCCCACCCCACGGGCCTACCCACAACATACAGTCATTGAGAAGGCTCCAGCCAGTCTGGCCTGGACTTCCCCACACTACCATATATGGAACTTCCACCCAACAGCCAGTCAGGGGGAATGGACAGAGACAGGACTTCCTGGGACTTCGGGAAAACAAGGTAACAGGCGATGGACGGAAATAGGCCACAGGGGCCATCTTGTCTCCATCAGGAATCAAAGGATTCCAATGACAGGGCCGGGCATCCCATGACGCCGGTCAGTTCAGCACGGAGCTGCCACCAGCCCATACCCTGCTCTGTGGGCCACACACAGGTGCCCATAAACATACACTAGGAGTACATGGTTGTCCTCCCACCCCTGGGTGCCTTAAGGGTATCCCAAGGGTCTGTTCACTAAACCAGAAAGTGAGAGCTGCACCACCAGGAGTTCCACGTGAACTCCTGCGTGGAAAACACTACAGAACATATGATAAAATGCAATAAAGGACAAAGATACAGAGGCCCTGTCCCTCTGATGCATTTCCAGTATCATAGTCGCCCCACCCAGATTGAGGTTAGGGCATCAAATCTCCCACAAGAATGACACCCTCATCCAGATGGTCAACATACCTTCTGGAAAGGCCATCTGCATTATCGTGACTCTTCCCTGGTCTGTACTCTATGGTGAAGTCTAGCCCTTGCAGGCTAATGGACCACCTAAGCAATTTGGGGTTTTCTCCCTTCATCTGCATAAGCAACTTCAAGGGCTTATGATCAGTTTGGACCTTGAAGGTAGACCGAGTAAGGTAGGGTCTAAAATGTCTAAGGTTCCAAACTATACTAAAACATTCCTTTTCAACAGTAGCCCACCTATTTCTCTACCCTTGAGTTGACTACTGATGAATATGATCGGATGTTCTCTTCCTTTGTCATCTAACTGGGACAAGACAGCTCCAATTCCGGTGTAGCAGACGTCCGTTTGAACTATAAAAGGCTTGCTGTAGTCAGGCGCACACAACACGGGTGCCCTACACAGACATTCCTTCAAGCCAGTGAAGGCCCTCTGACAGACCGTCTTCAGTCCAGTTAACCTTCCTTGGTTGTTTGGGTGAAGTCACAGCTGTCAGGGGTGCAGCTATAGTTCCATAGTCTTCCATGAAGTTGCGATAATACTCAGTGAGTCCCAAAAAAAGCTCTCACCTGGTTTTGAGTAGTGGGAGTCTTCCAGTCATGTACATCCTGTACTTTACTGGGGGAGAGGTAGGATTTGACCCCCTCCTACCTCATGACCAAGATATGTGACTTCCCCTGAGCTATCTGGCACCTGGTGGCCTTGATAGTGAGGTTAGCCTTTCTCAAGGCCTGCAATCACCTATCCAGATGTGTCTAATGCTCTTCCCAGGTGGAACTGTAGATGGCAATGTTGTCTAAAAAGGCCACAAAAAATGCCTGCAGTCCACTGGGCACGTGATTGACCAATCTCTGGAAGGTGGCAGGGGCATTCTTCAACCTAAAAGGCATGACTCTAAACTGGTAGAGTCCCTCAGGTGTTGAGGATGCTGTATTTTCCTTGGCATGGTCCACCAGAGCTATTTGCCAATAGCCCGAGTTAAGGTCGAAGGTGCTTACAAATTTGGCAGCACCTATGGTTTCCACAAGCTCATCAGCCCTGGGCAGTGGGTGCGCGTCAGATTTGGTGACGGTATTGACTCCTCAGTAGTCCACACAGAACCTCCAATCCTTGGTACCTGCCTGGGAACTTGCCTTGGGGACAAGGTCCACGGGACTGGACCAGGGACTGGTTGAGGGTTCAATAACACCCAGATCCAACATCTTGGCAACCTCAGCCTGGATGTGGCCCTTAACGGTATCTGACATATGGTAGCACCGGCTTTTGACAGGCACATTGTCACCAGTGTCAATTTTGTGCCACCACCACGGTGTAAGGCCTGGCGTCAGTGAGAACAAAGAGCCATACTGCTGGAGCAAAACCCTGCAGGCCCTCGGCTGCTCTGTTGTCAAATCGGGAGAGAGATGCACTCCCTCCACTGAGCCATCCTGAGGTTTGATATGCAGCAAATCGGAAAGGCTCTCACTCTCGTCTTCTTCCTGCTCAGAAACGAGTAGGAGACACGAGACTTCTGCTCCTCTGTGGAAAGGCTTGAACCTGTTGACATGGAATACCTGAGGGGCTACCCCAGGGACACCCAAGTCAACCAGATAATTTATTTCGTCCATCTTGGAGATAATCCTGAAGGGTCCAGTCTACTTGTCAGCCAAAGCCCAAGGCTTGGTAGGCTCTATCAGAAGGACCTCCTGTCCTGGAGTCTAATCCACTTGCAACGTTTTAAGCTCATGCCAGTACTTACTCAATTCCTGGCTGGGCTTGAGATTCGCTGTCGCCTGTCCCATCATCTGTGTCATCCTCTGCCTGAGGCCTAACACATAGGGGGTCATTCTGAGTTGGGCGGTAAGGGATACCGGGCACCAGTAAGGAGACCGGTGCCGGTAATCCCTTACCGCCCAATTCCGAGGTCCCTTAGTGGGAACCGTAAAGCACATGTGGTCTGACCACACGTCCTTTACGGGTCCCGCTAAGGGACCAGGGTGCTAATAACGGGCCTGCTATTCGCGGGCCCGTTATTAGCGCCTTCCCCATTCCCATTGAGCCCCATAAGGCCTCAAATGGGAATGGGGAATGGTTGGTTGAATGGGGATTTACCGGGTCCTCCAGGGTCGGAATGACCCGGTAAGTCTCCATTCAACCAGACCGGTGCCGGACCCGGTTTTGGAAGCAGCCATGGCGCAAATAGTGCCATGGCTACCTCCAAACTCGGAATGAGGCCCATAGTCCCCCACTTGCTTGGCAGGACCTGACGGTGTGGCTTCCAAACCTTCTCTGATCAACGCAAGGGGCCTCCTCACCGGATGTCCAAAGAGTAACTCAAAGGGGCTGAAACCAACACCCTCTGAGGTGCCTCTCTGTAAGCGAACAGCAGGCATGGTAAGAGGAGATCGCATTTCCTCCTTAGGGGCTCTTCCAAAGTGCCTAGCATGCCCTTGAGAGTCTTGTTTAATCTCCCAACCAGACCGTTGGTCTAGGCTGGTAAGAGGTGGAGAACGTGTAGGTTACTCCGCACTCTTTCCACATTGTTTTCATGTAGCTCGACATGAAGTTATATCTTCTGTCCGAGACAACCTCCTTAGGGAATCCAACACAGGTGAATATCCCCAGGAGAGCCCTGGCAACCACCTTGGCCATAACCGTCCGAAGGGGTATAGCCTCAGGGTACCTGGTGGATGATCTACCAAGACCAGGGTGAACCGATGTCCACCTGAAGTGGGAGGATCAAGGGGACCGACAATGTCGATGCCCACCCTCTCAAATGGTGCACCCACTACTGGCAATGGATGTAGTGGCGCAATAACACCGCTTCCAGTCTTACCAGACAACTGACAAGTAGGGCAGTTCTTGCAGTGGGACTCCACTTCATGGGCAGAGAGCCTTTGCTTAGTCTTCTTTGTACCAAGATGAACAGCCAATGGCACCTCATGTGCCAACTACAGTAGGAAGGGCCTGTAAACCTGGGGTACCACCAACCTCTTGAGGGCACCAGGTTCAGGTTTAGTGGACTCACTAACAAGGAGCTCACCCTCCCAATAAATCTGGAACGTCCTAGGCTCTACTCCCTGTGCCTGAGACAGGGCCTGTTTCCTCAGACCCTTGAGAGAGTGGCACTCCCTCTGACCCTTAAAGAAGTCTGCCCAGGAGGGTCCTCCTTCAGCTAACAAGCATTGAAGGACAGGGTGATCCTCCGGGTTGAGAACCTCTCCCACAGGAGAGTCTTCTGGCTCTTCTCCGACCGGAGGTGGGCTCAGGTTTACCCCTAGACTCAGCCCGTCCGGAGCATGAGTCCCAGCGGATGCTGCAGCAGCAGCAGGAAGAGCAGATGTCCCCTCCAGAGAGGCGGCCTTCTTACCCTTCCATTTTCTTTGTGCCTTTGGTTTCCCCATCGGTGTGGGTACCGGGCTCACAGCCAGACCTTGTGTGACCTGTGATCGGGTGACCACCACAGCAGCCATGGGTAGACCATCCACGATCATCCCCAATTCTACCAAATCGTTGCATAACAAAATGTTAGCAGGCACATTGTCCTGAACCAGGACAGGAAGCTTTGCTGTCTTGTATCCAATCATGATGTTGACTAAAGCTACAGGCAATAATTTGGGAGGCCCAACAGATAACCTGGTGGTTCTCAGAGGAGCCCCTACAAAGTCCTCTGGCTTGAGCAGGGTCCTGTCCACCACTGCCGTGTTTGCCCCAGTGCTTCTCAAACAAGTAGAAGGCTGGCCATTCAAGAGGACACGTCTCAAAAACCTATGGGTGTTCTGTGGGATTGTAGCCAGTACTTCTGCGTTCTCGTCCCAGGCCCCAAGGGACACTAGGGAAATTTCTACGGGAGCACCGAATGTGATCCCGGTAGAGGAGGGGAGGACAGTGGCCTCCACCTCAGGTACGGAGTAGGGGTAGGTCAGGCTGACAGCCTGGACTCCAAGTGCCTTGCCTTACACTTGGGGTCACCCCTTTTGTGATCCAGAGCCCCACAATTCCAACAAGTGCCGTTAGTGTGGGGTAAGGTACTGGAACCACTGGGACCCTGCTTTTCAGCAGGCAGACCACTACTCTTACTCCCACCCACAAAAGACTTAACCCCACTAGATTGCTGGGTCTTAGGAGAGGAAGGTTTTGGTTTACTCAACTGTGAATGTGTTTGGGACTCCTCAGCCTTCTGAGAGGTCCCCTTTTCTTTTTCTGTGTTCTTCCCACTGGAGTCCTTAGAGGACACCCGGTGGGAGAACCACTGCTTAGCTAGGCTGGCCAATTTAAAGGGATCCAAAATGTTCTGGTCAGCAACATACTGATGCAGCTCTGGTGAACAGGCTTCCAAAAAATGCACCCAAAAAAAGGTGGACAATTCAACAAACGTTTTCACTTTGTAACCATCAATCCACCCCATCATGTTCCTTTGTGCAGCACTCACCCAGTCAACCCAAGACACATTCTCTTGTTTCTTAAATTCCCTGAACCTTTTAAGGTATTGGGTCGGTGTCTTGCCAAACTTGGCAATCAAAGTAGACTTCATGCACTCATACTGACCCCTTTCTTCCACACTAAGTTTCAGAATACAGTCACATCCAGTCTGAGGCACTCTGCTTAACAAACACTTAGCCCCATCTCTTTTATCAACATTGTGAATTTCGAAGCTATTTCAAATGCTTCAATCCACTGGAGGATATCAGAACCCTTCGCATACACACCAACCAAATCTTTCATAAACGTTACTGCTGGGGACCTGACACACGCAACTGGTTTCGCTGAAGTCTCCACTCTAGCTTTCTCTAGCTGGATTCGCTGACATTCAGTGTCCTTGTTCTTGAGTTCAAGATTCCTATTCTTGAGCTCCAGATCTCTATCCTTGAGTTCTAGATCGCTAGCTTTGAGTATCACTTGCTGAGTCAACTCCTCTTTCTTAAGTTTAGCTTCTGTTTCCAACTTCTTGTATTCAAAGGCTAATTTCATTCTTAATAACTCTAGTTCCAGGGCACTCCCTGAAGAAACAGTGCTGGGGTTCGGAATGGACGCAGTAAGGACAGCAGCATTCCCAGAAACAGATTCAGTAACAACCCCAGGGGTGTGATCCTCATTGATTACATCCCCCCTTGAAGAGCTTCACAATCGGTCTGGTGGTCCACCAGGGCAGCTATCAGCTCAGCCCTAGACTTATCCTCAAAGTCTAACTCCCTGTCTTCACAAGCACTCTGGAGAGCCTCTAAGCTCATCCGGGTCAATTTACCATTTGCAATAGATTGCATTGTTTGTAATGTAGCTGTCGTGTACACGACTAAACCTCCATTCAATAAAGTGTAGATATTTTCCTAAAACCATAAGCATCCCACCGCTGCCACCAGTGTAATGGACCGGAGGGGGGTGTCTGTACTCCTGCTCTCTATATGGCAGAGGGGAGGCACAGAGGACCCCAGCCAAGATTCTCTATGCAGTAGCAATGATGAGCAATCAAAGGCTTCAGCTCTCGGGAGGTGATGCAGGCTGGTTCTCAAGTACAGTGTAGTCCCCAAGCACCCACAAAAGAATGCCCACACACTATGTTAGTGAAAACACAGCTCTTCATATAAATAAGGTTCACGGTATGTACACTATCACAATAACACACTATGGGCCTCATCACGAGTTGGGCAGTAACGCCGGCGCTATTAGCCCTACCGCCAAACCCCCGGCGCTGTTACTGCCGGATCACGGGTTTGGCAGAAGGGTTATTGCCCATTCCCCATTGGGCCCATTCAGGAATTCCTCATTCCCCATTGGGCCCAATGGGGAAAATTCACGCTATTACCACCGGCGGATTTCCCGCTGGTGGTAATCACGCCGAAAATCGGCAAATTTGTCGCGGATTTCCCCCCAGCTCACAGCTGGGGGGAAATCCATCAGAGCCATGATCTGGCGGACCCTTAAATGCGGCGGTAATAGCGCTGCAGCCGCATTTAAGGGTTACTGCCAGACTCGTGATGAGGCCCTTTGTATGCTGGTAATACTATAATGGCAAATATATACAAGTCTACGTGGCACCACTCTTACTATCCATTCCCTTGATATGCATTAACTGCTAACAGTTCAAATGGCATACGAATCAGATGACAAGATGAATCATGATAGACACGGAGAGGGAAAGGTTAAATCAAGCAATGGCAGAATACTGACTCCCATCTACCTAGAGACAGTTCTGTGCGAGGATCCCCCCACGTCTTTCTAATTGTTTGTTTGTTTGATTGGTTGTTTGTTTGTATATTTGTATTGCGCCCCAATCCCAAAGGTAACAGGGCGCATTGGATAAGACATCTTACAGCTTAGGTACGCATCAACAAATATAAAATAAAAAACACGTGGGTACAATATACACAGGTAAGTACAGAATAAAACAGTAATAGTGGAATAACATATACAGCGTAGGTGAGTGGAATATTCCACGGTGGTCATAGGAAACAGTTCACAGGAATCATCCGAATCAAGTGGGCAGTTTACAGAAGGACTGGAGATTTATTTACAGTGCAGTCACATGTAGTGTGGGCAGTTACTGGTCGTTCTCTCTGAACCAATTGGTGATGTTCTGTCGGAAGTGTAAGTTTGGTCCATTCGCAATAAGGGAGGTAGGGAGTTGTGCTGCCTTGATCGTGAAGCTGCAACCCCCAACTCTGGAGAGTCTTAATCTTGGGACTGTCAGGCAGTTATTCTTAGCATATCTGGTAGTTCTTATAGAGGGTTTTCTAGTGAATCTCTCTATAGGGTAGCTGGGCGCAGCATTGTTCAAGCGTTTATATGTGAGTGATGCAGTTTTCAGCCAGATTTTGTCATGGGTAGATAACCAGTTATTTTGTCTTCTAGCCTCAGAGATATGTTCCCTACAAGGTATTCCGAGGGCCGCCCTCAGGGCATTGTTCTGGAGGGATTTAATTGTCTTGATCATTTGCTTATTGGCCCCTATGTAGAGGGAGTTGCAGTAGTCCAACTTTGAAGTATAAGAGCTCTGGCCAGGGTAATACAACTGCTATTGGAGAGGAAAGGTTTACCTGCTCTAATCAATTTGCAGGTATATGCAGTGGCGGAAGCCATCGCGTTTACCTGTTTGGTGAATGAGAGGGTCAAGTCGAGGTAAAAACCCAGGGTTTTTACTTAGTTGGCGACAATAATTGTGTTGTTGTCAAAATTGAAGGTAGAATATTTAGGTCCCAGTTTTTTAAGGGTGGAGGTAGTGCCCAGGGTCCATCTTTCTTCTATAGACATTACGAAAGGCTATGGACTTGACAAAGAGAAAACTGCCTTTGCTACTAGATCTGTTTCAATTTAAAGTATTGCCATTTGGTCTACATGGGGCTCCTGCAACATTTCAAAAAGAAATTGACAAAATTCTGCAATCGTACTTTGTGGGGCATATATAGACGATATTGTGATACACAGTAAAACTTGGGAAGAACATTTGTATCACCTTTACGCAGTGTGAGAAACCAGAAGGTGAATGGAAAATGAAAATGAATGTAAAATGATACAATACCAATGACAGAGTGGTCCAGCACCGTGAGGGTGCTCAATCGAAGGTCTCTGTAAGGTATCCAGCCAAGAAGTGGCAGAAATGAAAGTAGATTGATAAGAATGAGAAGGTTGGAAGAACAATGCTTACTTATTATTCCTAGGACCAATTGTGTCTCTCGAGGTGACTGTAATTTTTCAGTTGCTGGACCTAGGGGGTCATTCCGAGTATGGCGGTAGGGGGTTAACGGCACCGGTAAGGATGCCGTTGCCGTTAACCCCCTACCGCCACATTCTGAGGTCCCTTAGTGGGTCTTGTTAAGGGACCATGGAGCTAATAATGGGCCCGCTATTTGCGGGCCCGTTATTAGCTCCTTCCCCATTCCCATTGAGCCCTATGGGGGCTCAAATGGGAATGGGGAATGGTTTTCGAAATGGGGACTTACCGGGTCCGCATTAGTCGGAATGTACCGGTAAGTCCCCATTCCGACCTACCGGACCGGGACCCGAGTTTGGAGGCAGCCATGGTGCTAAAAGCACCATGGCAGCCTCCAAACCCGGAATGTCCCCCCTAGACTCTGGAATAGTCTTCCACTCACCTTAAGAAGGGCAGTCTCTTTACAAATCTTCACGGCAGGATTAAAAACGTACCTGTTTAAGAAGGTTTTCGTTATGCCTCTTTCTGAGTAGTGATATTGAATCACTCTAATCACGCTACTGTTCTCGTTTTTCAAGTCGGAATTCCAACTGCGCCAGGATACGATTCAGTTCATTGTGTGCACGTTATAAATATCTCAAAATAAAAAAATAAACTAAAAAAAAGTCAACTGAATCGAAGTGGTCCTACAACGGTTTAAACAAAAGCCATTGCACATTCGAAAGTCTTTGATTTTTTATATAAAGAGGAAAACGTAGAAAGTGAGATTTCATGGTCCAAGCCTGAATGAGGGAGACCAATTGTGAACCTTGTGCTAGAGGGGCCAGAACCCAAACGAGGGAGATCCATGGTCCAAGCCCGCTCGAGGGAGACCAATTGTGAACATTGTGTTAAAAGGGGTCGGAGCCTGAATGAGGTAGAACCATGAGGAACACTAGAAGTGAGATCTTGTAAATGTGAAAATCCTGATTAAAAAAAGGAACTTTGGTGCTTGTTTGTTATGACAGGCCCTCTGCAGTAAGAGACTGTTATTGTTGAAAGAGGCTTTGACAGAAGGCCCTGATACCTTTGCCCTAAACTGTATCCTCATGGCAGAGAAGCCAGAGTGTGTGCTAAGCTTGAACGTGCTGCCTTGCCCCGTTCTGAAAACGTGGGGACAGGAAGGCAACTGCTCAACTATCCTGACATATTATTTCTTGAAGACTTTTCTGTTTGCATACATTAATGTCCCACAACGTTTGTGTTTAAAAGTAAGGATTGGCAATAGGTTTATTAGTATAAGCCCTTTTATTTTGACAGACTCGACTAGGATGCGTTATTAATATTTGATGGTCGTAGTTTGCTCCCATCCTTAGATTTAGGCTTAGATAAGCATTCAACCAACCCACTGAAGTGCAATAAACACACTTGAACTGTGACCACTTGTGTCTGTCTTCACTATTTGATACCATGCCTTCCTTTCAACAGTCATGCAAGTGTTAAGAATAGCAGGCCCAACCGCAAACCCCAGAAAATTCAGACTGGCTCTATCTGCAGTCAAGTTCTGTTCTACCACAGCAACAAAAGGTGATGGCTGTTCTTGATACCCACACACCGAAAACAAGAAAAGACTGGAGAGCATGTTTGGGGTTGATCAGTTATTAACACTGATTTATCCCCAACCTTAAAAGCAAAACCTCACTGGCCACAAAAGATCAGGTGGGATGAGGAGGATGAGACCTGTGTCCGGGACCCACTTTAAAAGTAGAGGATTTCTCCAAGGAATTCATCTTACACACTGATGCTTCCTTGATGGGACTAGGGGCTATTCTCTCTCAAGATCATGACGGACTAGAACACTGTTTATTATACATCAGAGGGAAGCTGTTTCTCCAGGAGAAAAACAACTCCGTTATCCAGCTTGAGGCACTGGCAATTAAATGGACTGTTTGCTAGCTCAAAAACTACCTGTTAGGCCACATATTTAGACTAGTCACGGATCACACCCATTTAGTGTGGATTAGTTGAAGAAAAGAGTCCAATCCAAGAGTTATGTGGTGGATCCTGGACATTCAGCCCTATTGTTTCACAGTGGAGCACCGAAAGGGTCGATATCAGGGTAATGTCGACTTTCGCTCACAGATTTCCATGTAAAACATCAAGGCCCAACCCGCATAGGGGAGGGGTATGTAAAGAACCTGAGGGCATCCTCCCATCTATTCCCCCCTGGATCTTCCTCTCAGGTGGCCAGGATCTTCCTCTCAGGTCCATCCCGCATAGGGGAAGAGTATGTGAGGAACCTGAGGTCATCCTCCCACCTACTCCCTGTGGATCTTCCTCTCAGGTGGCCAGGATCTTCCTCCCAGGTCCATCCCGCATAGGGGAAGAGTATGTGAGGAACCTGAGGGCATCCTCCCATCTACTCCCTGTGGATCTTCCTCTCAGGTGGCCAGGATCTTCTTCTCAGGTCCATCCCGCATAGGGGAAGAGTATGCGAGGAACCTGAGGGCATCCTCCCATCTACTCCCCCCTGGATCTTCCTCTTAGGTGGCCAGGATCTTCCTCCCAGGTCCATCGAGCATTGGGGAAGAGTATGTGAGGAACCTGAGGGCATCTTCCCATTACTCCGCCCTGGACCTTCCTCTCAGGTGGCCATGATCTTCCTCCCAGGTCCATCCCGCATAGGGGAAGAGTATGTGAGGAACCTGAGGGCATCCTCCCATCTACTCCCTGTGGATCTCCCTTTCAGGTGGCCAGGATCTTCCTCCCAGGTCCATTCCGCATAGGGGAAGAGTATGTGAGGGACCTGAGGGCATCCTCCCATCTACTCCCTGTGGATCTTCCTCTCAGGTCCATCCCACATTGGGGAAGAGTATGTGAGGAACCTGAGGCCATTCTCCCATCTACTCCCTGTGGATCTTCCTCTCAGGTCCATCCCGCATAGGGGAAGAGTATGTGAAGAACCTGAGGTCATGCTCCCATCTACTCCCTGTGGATCTTCCTCTCAGGTCCATCCCGCATGGGGGAAGAGTATATGAGGAACCTGAGGGCATCCTCCCATCTACTCCCTGTGGATCTTCCTCTCAGGTGGCCAGGATCTTCCTCCCAGGTCCATCCCGCATAGGGGAAGAGTATGTGAGGAACCTGAGGGCATCCTCCCATCTACCCCCCCCTCAGATCTTCCTCTCAGGTAGCCAGGATATTCCTCCCAGTTCTTGGGGAAGAGTATGTGAGGAACCTGAGGGCATCCTCCCATCTACTCCCTGTGGATCTTCCTCTCAGGTGGCCAAGATCTTCCTCTCAGGTCCATCCCGCATAGGGAAAGAGTATGTGAGGAACCTGAGGGCACCCTCCCATCTACTCCCTGTGGATCTTCCTCTCAGGTCCATCCCGCATAGGGGAAGAGTATGTGAGGAACCTGAGGGCACCCTCCCATGTACTCCCGGTGGATCTTCCTCTCAGATGGCCAGGATCTTCCTCCCAGGTCCATCCCCCATAGGGGAAGAGTATGTGAGGAACCTGAGGGCATCTTCCCATCTACTCCCCCCTGGATCTTCCTCTCAGGTGGCCAGGATCTTCCTCCCAGGTCCATCCCGCATAGGGGAAGAGTATGTGAGGAACTTGAGGGTATCCTCCCATTACTCCCCCCTGGACCTTCCTCTCAGGTGGCCAGAATCTTCCTCCCAGGGCCATCCTGCATAGGGGAAGAGTATGTGAGGAACCTGATGGCATCCACCCATCTACTCCCTGTAGATCTCCCTCTCAGGTGGCCAGGACCTTCCTCCCAGGTCCATCCAGCATAGGGGAAGAGTATCTGAGGAACCTGAGGGCACCCTCCCATCTACTCCCTGTGGATCTTCCTCTCAGGTCAATTCCGCATTGGGGAAGAGTATGTGAGGAACCTGAGGGCATCCTCCCATCTACTCCCTGTGGATCTCCCTCTCAGGTGGCAGGATCTTCCTCCCAGGTCCATCCGGCATAGGGGAAGAGTATGTGAGGAACCCGAGGGCATCCTCCCATCTACTCCCTGTGGATCTTCCTCTCAGGTCCATCCCGCATTGGGGAAGAGTATGTGAGGAACCTGAGGGCATCTTCCCATCTACTCCCCCCTGGATCTTCCTCTCAGGTGGCCAGGATCTTCCTCCCAGGTCCATCCGCATAGGGGAAGAGTATGTGAGGAACCTGAGGGCATCCTCCCATCTACTCACCCCTGGATCTTCCTCTCAGGTGGCCAGGATCTTCCTCCCAGGTCCATCCCGCATAGGGGAAGAGTATGTGAGGAACCTGAGGGCATCCGCCCATTACTCCCCTCTGGACCTTCCTCTCAGGTGGCCAGGATCTTCCTCCCAGGTCCATCCCGCATAGGGGAAGAGTATGTGAGGAACCTGAGGGCATCCTCCAATCTACTCCCTGTGGATCTTCCTCTCAGGTGGCCGGGATCTTCCTCCCAGGTCCATCCCGCACAGTGGAAGAGTTTGTGAGGAACCTGAGGGCATCCTCCCATCTACTCCCTGTGGATCTTCCTCTCAGGTGGCCAGGATCTTCCTCCCAGGTCCATCCCGCATAGGGGAAGAGTGTGTGAGGAACCTGAGGGCATACTCCCATCTACTCCCTGTGGATCTTCCTCTCAGGTCCATCCCGCATAGGGAAGAGTATGTGAGGAACCTGAGGGCATCCTCCCATCTACTCCCTGTGGATCTTCCTCTCAGGTGGCCAGGATCTTCCTCCCATGTCCATCCCTCATAGGGGAGGAGTATGTGAGGAACCTGAGGGCATTGTCCCAGCTACTCCCTGTGGATCTTCCTCTCAGGTGGCCAGGATCTTCCTCCCAGGTCCATCCCGCATAGGGGAAGAGTATGTGAGGAGGCTGAGGTCATCCTCCCATCTACTCCCTGTGTCTTCCTCTCAGGTCCATCCCACATAGGGGAAGAGTATGTGAGGAACCTGAGGGCATCCTCCCATCTACCCCACCCCGGATCTTCATCTCAGGTTGCCAGGATATTCCTCCCAGTTCCATCCCGCATTGGGGAAGAGGCTGTGAGGAACCTGAGGGCATCCTCCCATCTACTCCCTGCAGATCTTCCTCTCAGGTCCATCCCCCATAGGGGAAGAGTATGTGAGGAACCTGAAGGCATCTTCCCATCTACTCCCCCCTGGATCTTCCTCTCAGGTGGCCAGGATCTTCCTCCCAGGTCCATCCCGCATAGGGGAAGAGTATGTGAGGAACTTGAGGGTATCCTCCCATTACTCCCCCCTGGACCTTCCTCTCAGGTGGCCAGAATCTTCCTCCCAGGGCCATCCCGCATAGGGGAAGAGTATGTGAGGAACCTGAGGGCATCCTCCCATCTACTCCCTGTGGATCTCCCTCTCAGGTGGCCAGGATCTTCCCTCCAGGTCCATCCCGCATAGGGGAAGAGTATGTGAGGAACCTGAGGGCATCCTCCCATCTAATCCCTGCAGATCTTCCTCTCAGGTCCATCCCCCATAGGGGAAGAGTATGTGAGGAACCTGAAGGCATCTTCCCATCTACTCCCCCCTGGGTCTTCCTCTCAGGTGGCCAGGATCTTCCTCCCAGGTCCATCCCGCATAGGGGAAGAGTATGTGAGGAACTTGAGGGTATCCTCCCATTACTCCCCCCTGGACCTTCCTCTCAGGTGGCCAGAATCTTCCTCCCAGGGCCATCCCGCATAGGGGAAGAGTATGTGAGGAACCTGAGGGCATCCTCCCATCTACTCCCTGTGGATCTCCCTCTCAGGTGGCCAGGACCTTCCTCCCAGGTCCATCCAGCATAGGGGAAGAGTATCTGAGGAACCTGAGGGCACCCTCCCATCTACTCCCTGTGGATCTTCCTCTCAGGTCCATTCCGCATTGGGGAAGAGTATGTGAGGAACCTGAGGGCATCCTCCCATCTACTCCCTGTGGATCTCCCTCTCAGGTGGCAGAATCTTCCTCCCAGGTCCATCCGGCATAGGGGAAGTGTATGTGAGGAACCCGAGGGCATCCTCCCATCTACTCCCTGTGGATCTTCCTCTCAGGTCCATCCCGCATTGGGGAAGAGTATGTGAGGAACCTGAGGGCATCTTCCCATCTACTCCCCCCTGGATCTTCCTCTCAGGTGGCCAGGATCTTCCTCCCAGGTCCATCCCGCATAGGGGAAGAGTATGTGAGGAACCTGAGGGCATCCTCCCATCTACTCACCCCTGGATCTTCCTCTCAGGTGGCCAGGATCTTCCTCCCAGGTCCATCCCGCATTTGGGAAGAGTATGTAAGGAACCTGAGGGCATCCTCCCATTACTCCCCCCTGGATCTTCCTCTCAGGTGGCCAGGATCTTCCTCCCAGGTCCATCCCGCATTTGGGAAGAGTATGTAAGGAACCTGAGGTCATCCTCCCATCTACTCCCTGTGTCTTCCTCTCAGGTCCATCCCACATAGGGGAAGAGTATGTGAGGAACCTGAGGGCATCCTCCCATCTACGCCCCCCCCCGGATCTTCATCTCAGGTTGCCAGGATATTACTCCCAGTTCCATCCCGCATTGGGGAAGAGGATGTGAGGAACCTGAGGGCATCCTCCCATCTGCTCCCTGTGGATCTTCCTCTCAGGTGGCCAGGATCTTCCCTCCAGGTCCATCCCGCATAGGGGAAGAGTATGTGAGGAACCTGAGGGCATTGTCCCAGCTACTCCCTGTGGATCTTCCTCTCAGGTGGCCAGGATCTTCCTCCCAGGTCCATCCCGCATAGGGGAAGAGTATGTGAGGAGGCTGTGGTCATCCTCCCATCTACTCCCTGTGTCTTCCTCTCAGGTCCATCCCACATAGGGGAAGAGTATGTGAGGAACCTGAGGGCATCCTCCCATCTACCTCCCCCCCCCCGGATCTTCATCTCAGGTTGCCAGGATATTACTCCCAGTTCCATCCCGCATTGGGGAAGAGGATGTGAGGAACCTGAGGGCATCCTCCCATCTACTCCCTGTGGATCTTCCTCTCAGTTGGCCAGGATCTTCCCTCCAGGTCCATCCCGCATAGGGGAAGAGTATGTGAGGAACCTGAGGGCATCCTCCCATCTACTCCCTGCAGATCTTCCTCTCAGGTCCATCCCGCATAGGGGAAGAGTATGTGAGGAACCTGAGGGTACCCTCCCATCTACTCCCTGTGGATCTCCCTCTCAGGTGGCCAGGATCTTCCTCCCAGGTCCATCCCGCATAGGTGAAGAGTATGTGAGGAACCTGAGGGCACTCTCCCATCTACTCCCTGTGGATCTTCCTCTCAGGTGGCCAAGATCTTCCTCTCAGGTCCATCCCGCATAGGGGAAGAGTATGTGAGGAACCTGAGGGCATCCTCTGAACTACTCCCTGTGGATCTTCCTCTCAGGTAGCCAGGATCTTCCTCCCAGGTCCATCCCTCATAGGGGAAGAGTATGTGAGGAACCTGAGGGCATTCTCCCATCTACTCCCCTCTGGATCTTCCTCTCAGGTGGCCAGGATCTTCCTCCCAGGTCCATCCCGCATAGGGGAAGAGTATGTGAGGAACCTGAGGACATCCTCCCATTACTCCCCCCTGGACCTTCCTCTCAGGTGGCCAGGATCTTCCTCCCAGGTCCATCCCGCATAGGGGAAGTGTATGTGAGGAACCTGAGGGCACCCTCCCATCTACTCCCTGTGGATCTTCCTCTCAGGTGGCCAGGATCTTCCTACCAGGTCCATCCCGCATAGGGGAAGAGTATGTGAGGAACCTGACGGCACCCTCCCATCTACTCCCTGTGGATCTTCCTCTCAGGTGGCCAGGATCTTCCTACCAGGTCCATCCCGCATAGGGGAAGAGTATGTGAGGAACCTGAGGGCATCCTCCCATCTACTCCCTGTGGATCTTCCTCTCAGGTCCACCCCGCATTGGGAAAGAGTATGTGAGGAACCTGAGGGCACCCTCACATCTACTCCCTGTGGATCTTCCTCTCAGGTGGCCAGGATCTTCCTCTCAAGTCCATCCCGCATAGGAGAAGAGTATTTGAAGAAGCTGAGGTCATCCTCCCATCTACTCCCTGTGTCTTCCTCTCAGGTCCATCCCGCATAGGGGAAGAGTATGTGAGGAACCTGAGGGCATCGTCCCATCTACTCCATGTGGATCTTCCTCTCAGGTGGCCAGGATCTTCCTCCCAGGTCCATCCCGCATAGGGGAAGAGTATGTGAGGAACCTGAGGGCATCCTCCCATCTACTCCCTATGGATCTTCCTCTCAGGTGGCCAGGATCTTCCTACCAGGTCCATCCGGCATAGGGGAAGAGTATGCGAGGAACCTGAGGGCATCCTCCCATCTACCCCCCCCCCCGGATCTTCATCTCAGGTTGCCAGGATCTTCCTCTCAGGTCCATCCCGCATAGGGGAAGAGTATGTGAGGAACCTGAGGGCATCCTCCGAACTACTCCCTGTGGATCTTCCTCTCAGGTAGCCAGGATCTTCCTCCCAGGTCCATCCGGCATAGGGGAAGAGTATGTGAGGAACCTGAGGTCATGCTCCCATCTACTCCCTGTGGATCTTCCTCTCAGGTCCATCCCGCAATGGGGGAAGAGTATGTGAGGAACCTGAGGCCATTCTCCCATCTACTCCCCCCTGGATCTTCCTCTCAGGTGGCCATAGAAAGACCATTGCTCTTGGATTCCAATCCTGGGGGTGGAAATGTGAGGGAGGATCACCTGGGTGGAGAGACATTGGGCCTCATTACGTGGTAGGAGGTAGCCAAGGCGCTAGCAGCACCATGGCTACCCCTCTACCGCCTTCCGGGTCCGGGTTCCCTAAATGGGGACTTATCGGGTCATTCAAACCTTGGAGGACCTGGTAAATCCCCATTCCGGGAACCATTCCCCATTCCCATTCGAGCCCCAATGGGGCTCAATGGCAATGGGGATGGATCTAATAACGGTACCGCAATTTGCGGTACCTTTATTAGCTCTGAAGTCCCTCAACGGGACCCGTCCTTAACACCTGGTCAGACCAGGCGTTAATGAAGGGACCCACTAAGGGACCTCGTAGTAGGGCGGTAAGGGATCACTGGCACCGGTGACCTTACCGGCGCCGGTAATCCCTTAGCTCCTACCACTTAATGAGGCCCATTGTGTAGTGGGGAGAGGATGTCTTTGGGTGATACATTGTATCCCCCTTTACCTTGT
This sequence comes from Ambystoma mexicanum, assembly GCF_040938575.1. Classification (NCBI taxonomy): domain Eukaryota; kingdom Metazoa; phylum Chordata; class Amphibia; order Caudata; family Ambystomatidae; genus Ambystoma; species Ambystoma mexicanum. Next base: position 12,155,802 of record NC_090923.1, read on the forward strand.
CAGAATTTCTCCTATCGTCCCTTGCCTTCGTAGGTTATTGTCAGTCTTAACCTCTTTCTTTTTTTTAGTGTAACTTTTTATTTGCATTTTCATTACAACTTTTCCACATAAATTGAACTCCCCCTCCCTCCCTCGTCCGGTTATGCTCCTTCATTCATCTCCTTGCTCTTCTGCCGATTCCCTCCTCATCGTATGAAATGTAGGTAGCGTTTACTTGACCCAGATTCCTTCATATGTGAATGACCATCGACAGTTACAGTATTCCCAAAAGGCTTATTCTTCTTGGGCTCCACACCCCGCTAGCCCCCTCTGTAGAAACTCCAGCACACTTGACCTTTCTGTTAGTAAGGTTTGGTGGTCTCCTTGTAGAGAGTAAGTTAGCCACTCGAAGGCTGCAACGTTCCATACTTTTCCGACACATTCATGTTCCATTGGGGCGTCCTTCTACTTCCACTTATGCGCTAGAACTGGTGCCCCCGATATTATCAGGGTGACGTATACTTTGCGGTCCGCTCTCGTGGCCAGTTCATCCAAGGTTCTGTCCAGGCCTATCAGTGCCAAGCCTCTAATACCACCTCCCTTTACTCCCAGGGCTTGTTCAACTGCATCCTGTATTACTCTCCCATACTCTGTGCGGGCATTCCCACCAAATGTGTCTCCAGGCTCCCTCCATCCCGCAATTCTCTCCAACAAAGTTTAGGTTCTAGGGGGTACATTTTGTGGCATTTTGTCAGGGTCAGATGCCGTTGTAGCATTACTTTTAACCATATTTCATTTATTGGTTGTCCTACTGTCGCTTTCCAATGTGTCACATATCTTCTTTGGCCCGGGCCCTCCCCTTTTTTGATGTGTGAGTAGATTGTTGCTACTACGTGTTTGTCTCCAGGGTCTGTGGTTAAGTATTTCTTGAAGGGAGTTAGAGTGCGTGTCACTGCTTCTTTTATTAAGGGGTACTGCACCCAGTGTTTTATTTGGGTGTATCTAAATCGCTCCCCTTCTCCCACCTGAAAGTCTACCTTGCATTGGGTAAAAGATGTCACCTCAGGTCCCTTCAACATATCACAGATCTTTTGACACCCTCCCTCCTTCCTGCCATTTTCTGAAAGCCTTGCCTCTCCACCCATGGGTGAATTGTGGGTTGCCAAAGGTTGGTGTGAGTGGGGACATTTATTTATTTCGTCCTAGGACTCTCCAACCACAGACATCTGTCTTGACACAGTACATGTTGGGTGGCCTATCTGCCTTGGGTTTCCAGAGTACCTCCCCTAGGTTCTGTTCAATCTTGGTCCTGTCCATTGGTCTCCATATCTTCTCACAGGCGTCCCTCAGCCAGTCCCTAATCACTCTTGTTTGAGCAGCCAGATAGTATGCTTTGAAGTACAGTTCCCTCATTCCACCTCTGTTTCTTGGCATCGTCATTACCCTTTTTGCTAATCTCGGTCTTCTGTTTGTTCCAAACCATTCTGCTGGTTTGTTTTTGGATAGCTCTGTATAAGGAGGTGGGTACTTGTGTTGGAAGGGCTCAGAATCAGTACAGCAATTAGGGTGAAATGACCCTCTTCAACACATTAATTCTACCTAACCATGTTATGGTTAATGGGCCCCAGTCTATCAATTTGTTTCTAATGGACCCCATCTCCCATCCCAAGCAAACAAGGACAACTTCACTGCAGCTTCCTTTAACTAAAAGGTTGCTATTATCTCATCTAAAAAAGATAACTATAACAATTGCATAACCAAAGCTAAGTCCAGCACGAAGGAACTCTTCAACATCCTGAAATAACTAGAATCACCCGCCCCACTTCTGGATACCTGCACCAAAGACACTCTGTGGTGCACTAAGATCCAGATTGCTCTCCAAGACAAGCGGCCTATCTGTAAATACAGCAATATCTTGAATCTAACAACTTACTAGGCCTTAGACAGTCAGGATTTAGACCCAGACAGAGGACTGAAACAGCACTGAATGACCTCATGACTTAATTTCAGACTCTGAAAGATATGGGAAAACTGGCCTTGCTTCTACTACTTGACTTATCAGCAGCATTTGACCTGGTGAACCATAAAATTCTATGTAAACACCTCTCATATGCTGCGCACTTCTCTGACCAAGTAAACGCTTGGATTGAGTCTTTCCTCAACAACAGATCCATGAAGCTCTTTGCGCCCTCAGCCACTGCTACTCCCACTCCAGTTACCTGTGGGTCCCTCAGGGGTCCTGTGTGTCCCCTACCCTCTACAATTTATTCACCGAGCCACTTTTTGATGATCTCGACTATCTGGGTGTCACTTACACTAACTATGCGGATGACACCCAGATACTTATCCCCATCACTGGTGATTACACTGTAGATAGTAGGATTCTCAACAACGTTTACCTCATTATACAAGCCTAGATGGCGAAGCATGGGCTCTGTCTTAACGACGATAAAACAGAGCTGCTTCTACTTGGTACTCCAGCCAATCTTAACAAACCTCATTTCATATTGACGGCAATATAATCAAAGTCTCCAAGGTTGTGAAAACTTTGGTAGTTTATAATGATTCTGCACTAACCTTAATGAGACAAACTATGGCTTCCTCGTCGGCCTATACAAGCTCATAACTGCTTGCCGTCCTTACCTGACAACAGCAAATTGCATCACAATAGCAAGAGCTTTGGTCTCTTTAAGCTCAACTATTGTAATGCGCTCTATCATGGCACTTCACAACAAAACCTAAATAAAATGCAAGTCACACAAAACAATGCCATTAGAGCAGCACTGAACATCTCTAAGAAACATCACATCTTGGAAACCAGACATCCAATAAATTGGCTCATCATTAAGCAAAGGATAGCCCTTAAAACACTGTCCCTCACACATAAGTGTTTATCTAACCAGGCGGCGATCTACCTGTCCAACACCATCACCCGCCACACTTCAACACGGCCAACAAGAACAGCCCAGACACACTGTGTCAACATCCCGCATTATAAGCTACATAGAGCAGGCCGGGTCAGTTTCCCAGTCCTTGCTGCAAGGAAATCGAACGCCCTCCCGCTATCACTTAGAGAGGAACCCTCTTACCTCTGATTCCGGAAAAAGGCCAATGTGTAGCTCCATGAGCAAGACCTCATCTCGGTTGCATAACCATGACCCACCATGTAAATATGTATGTGAGCTGGATGTATATTTGTAATTCTATGTACAGAATTCCTATGCTGTATTTTAGTGTATTCCATGTTTTTGTACATGTTGGAACCTGTAAGCATAGCACCCAGATGCCTCCGGGCTTGGTACGCTCTACAAATAAATAAACTGAACTAAATAGTTTCTAGCTGGGGTTGGTAGTTAGCTGTGTAGAGTTCCTCTATCATTCTAGTTATTTTAATTCCTAAGTATGTTATGGCCTTCTCGACCCATCTATATGGGGAGTTCTTTTTGAGTTCTGTCTCTGCTTCTCTTGCGATCAGGCAGTTTAGGATTTAGGATTTGTGTGCGTTTATTTTCAGTCCAGCGACTGCCTCAAATTGTTGCATCTCTGTTTATTGCTCCAAGGGATGTCTCCACATCGTCCACAAAGGCAGTTATTTTATGGTCTCTTCCCCCTAATGGCACCCCTGTTGTTTTCCTTGTTTGCTCTTTCTGATGCCAGGAGAGGCTCCAAGTAAATTGCTTAGAGCCAGGTCGAGAGGGGGCATTCCTGATTCGTGCTGCACTGTACCTTGGCCAGTTCTGTTAGTCGTCCGTTAATGGCTATTCTCAGTGATGGGTTCTGGTCATTTGCTTTGATCTTTGTTAAAAATGTGTCCCCAAATCCCATATTTTTCATAATAGCAAACAGGAACCAGCACTCTACCCTATGAAAAGCTTTCTGGGCATCAAGGGCTATTAGAAGAGCTGGGTTATCTTTCTTGTTGGCCTTCTATATGAGATGCACTATCCTTCTGGTGTTGTCAACGGTTTATCTGACCCTCACAAATCCTGATTGGTCCGTGCTTACAATGTGTGGGAGGATTTGGTCTAGTAGTCTTGCTAATATTTTCATGTACATTTTGGCGTCACCATTGATTAAAGCAATCGGTCTATAGGAGTCGCATGCGGTTGGGTCTTTTCCCTGTTTTGGTAGTAGGACTACTTTCGCCTCTTCCATGGTTTGAGTAATAGCCCCAACTGAACTAAATTATTTGAATAGGGTTACTAGGTGTGGTAGTAAAGTTTCCTTGTGTGTCCTGGTAAATTCTGAGGTGAACCCATCCGGTCCTGGGGACTTGTTGAGTGGCAAAGATTTTATGGCCCCTCGGATTTCCTCGGTAGTGATTTCCTGTTCTAATGTTTCCCTGTCCTGCTCTGTTATCCCTAAGAGATTGGTATTCTCTATGTATCCCTCTTGGGCTTGAACCGACGGGTTATCTGAACTGTAGAGCTTGGTGTATTATCTGCAAAATTCTCAGATTATGTCGTCTGTGTTAGTGCTCATAGTATCCCCATCAACTTTTATTTTTAGTGTAGTTTTGACCTTCTCTTCTTTTCTCAGCATCCTGGCTAAGAGCCTGTCTGATTTGTTTGCTTTAATGTAGTATTTTTGTTTGAGGGATAATAGGGAGCGTTCTGCCGCCCTGGTCTGTATGAGATCGAGTTGGCCCCTTATGGTTCTGTATTCCTTCCTTGTTTCCCCACTTGCTCCCACCCCCATCCGGGACATTACCTCATTCATCTATCTATCTGTTTCTAATGCACCAAAGCCCGTAGGCATCAGAGCGCAGAGAAAGTTCTCAGGGGCACACAGCAATGTAATCGAGAGAGATTAGGACAATTTAACCGTATGAGACGAGAATAGTTTTTTGTTTTTTTTAAAGGCAGAAAGATTTCATCATAAATCTGTAGGCAGCTTGTTCCATGCGATAGCGCTTTCACAGGGTAAGAACTTCCTTTGCCCTTGACTCTACGAGATTTGAGGCATTGCAGATGCATAGGGTCTTTCGATCTAGTATTCCGGATTGATGTTTGAACGTTGATGTGCGTTTTAAGGTAACTGGGTGCATCGCTGAACAAACATTTATGCATCAAGATGTTGATTTTAAACTCTATTCTTGCTTCCACACAAAGCCAGTGGAGATCGCTCCTATGCTGTAAGATATGCTCATGTTTTGATGCAGTTTTCTCTACTCTCACAGTATCGTTTTGTAGAATCTGTAACCTCTTAATACAGCCTTTACTTGCTCCAGCCTAGTAGTGTGTTACAGTCGTCTAGTCTCGATAGGACTAATGCCCTTACTAATGTAGCACAGTTTTCTGCAGAGACGAAAGGTTTTATCAGGCATATTAAGCTGAGGTAGAAGTGCACATTCTTAGTCACACTAGCAACCTGGGCATCTGCCTTGAGTGATGCCTCAATAGTAACCACCAATGTTTTTACTTTATTGACTATGGCCCTCATTACAACCCCGGCGCTAAACCATGGCGCTATTAGCACCATGGTTGGTGCCGGTGTTGTAACAAGTCCGCCATGGTGGAATGGGGAAATACCCCCCCATTCCAAGGTTTGCGGGGCGGTATTTCCCCATTTCACCATGGTCCTTCCCCAATCCCATTTTCGCCCCATAGGGCTCAATGGGACTGGGGAAGGCGCTAAGTATGTTACCGCAAATTGCGGTACTGTAATTAGCACTGAGGTCTCTTTGCGGCACCCCGTAATCAGGCGTTAAGGGTTTAACGGCGCCGACACCTTTTACGGCGCCATTAAACCCTTAACGCCAGGGTCGTAATGACCCCCTATTTCAGTTTCATGATGGTCAATGTATAATTTTTCATAGGCTGTTCCTAGTTTTTCTCTTACCTCCTTAAAGGAGTAGTGCGATCAAAAGAATTATTGTCCCGATCGTTCGGGATGTGTTTTTAAGCATACGTTGATCGATCGTAAAAACTGTTCCTATGCACCTTAACGTAGTTTTCCTCACTTTTACACATGCGAAATCAACAACTCAGGCGCGGCCATCTTGTGCTAATCTTATCCGTTGCTGCATTGCCCTAAGTCCAAGTGAACTATCGGCACTAAATCATATGCCCCGACCCTGAAGCTGACATCACCATTCCTAGCGACATTCTCTGCCTATCTTCGTAATGCTACTGTGCAGCGTAGCCAAACACACCCTGTCATCACCTACGTCCTGACGTCAATTGACGCAGAACACGGAATATCAACACACATCCTCTCACATCACAGCGCGTCCCAATTCAAAAGGAAACCGCAATACTCTGCAATTTATAATGTTCTTTTATTTCACAATAAACGCTCTGAGAACATCCGCCGAATTCCATAATCAACAATTTAGTTTTTTCTCTCTTAGTTCTGGATACACACATGTTTATCATGAATGACAAGGTGTTCCTTTGGGTGTAAGCGCATTGGGTGGAGGCACCGTGTTTCGCAAGACTTCGGCATCAGCTTTTTGCTAGACCACCAAAAATGATGTTAGGTTACTCCGCATCGCTGGTACCGCGAAAGGGCATATGGGCCCGTTGCGATTGTCCAAAAAGATTGTGATGGTCATCCATCCATTGAGATAGATAAGCAACTGCCGACTGAAGAACCCATCAATCGGTATCTGGAAACGATGACATTCGCAATACGGCAGGATATAGCTGTAAATATAAAATAAGAGAACTGTGTCTCAGTAGCTGTTCTTTATTCTAATCTATTCCAATCAATCCATTACTTATGCACCGTGTGAAAACTAATGATGAACACAAACCTGAAACAATGCAAACACATAGAAAACAAGGTGCAACGTTGGAGTCTGCGATGTGATTGAGAGGTTTTAGCGATGGAGTAAATGTATCTCGCAACGTGAGGACGATGCGAAATTTAACAGAAGAATTTGAATAACACATAGACGACATTACCCTACAATTGGGCTTTGGTTGAACCTGTGCAAACACAGACGTGGACTCCATGCATTTCGGTGTCGTGCTGGACTACCCACGTGCCTTGCACAAATACAAGTACACACCCAAAAAAACAAGCCATTGCAATCTTAGCCAGCCAACCATACCGTTCATAAAGTGAAACCTTGACTCCTTTGTCTACACATTTGTCTACAGTAAAACTAACATAATGTTCAGCTTTTCCATTCTCTCGGAGTAAGTTGCGCAGAGTGTCCGTTCCGATGAACACATTTTCATATAATGAAATGAAATGTTCTCTTGTCCAGTTTTGGAATACTGAACGTTATCATATTCAACAGTTTCACATACCTCCCCTGTTCCCTTCCTCTCCCTTTATTTTCAAGGATGAAACACAATACAAGGGCTTATAGCTAGCTTTATTTTGGTAAATGAAAGGCATGAATAAACTCTGCAGGACACAAGGGAGTCGACAGCCGGAGGAATTGACCTTGAGTCACACCGCATCCATTTACACTTCCACCACTGTGCCATTTTCAACATTTACGAAAAACAAACAAATTGTTTGCTCGCATACACCAATGCCGCGCAACATTTCCAGAGATTTACTCATTTTATGAAAACACTCGGAATTCACAATCTACCTGTCAGCTGAAAATGTTAAAAATCAAACAGTCTATTGTTTTTGCTTCCTTCTCTGCGGAGTGTTAGTGACCAGTGCTTTAAGTGGGCCGGTGCCTGCCGGTGCCGAGCCCCGACAGTCTCCCAAAATTGGCTCTGAGCAGGGCACCTGCCGGGGCTCTATAAATACTTTATTCTTCTCAATGCCACTATCATGATCTCATTCCCATATGGCTGTGTACAATTATTAATACTATATTTTGTATTTTGGGGACTCTGGGTCTCATTCCGAGTATGGCGTTAAGGGATAGCGGCCACCGGTAACGAGACCGGTGGCGGTAATCCCTTACCGCCATACTCCGAGTTCCCTTTGCGCCCTCGCCCTTAACGCCTGCTTTGAGCAGGTGTTAAAGTCGAGGGCGCAAAGGGGCCTCCAAGCCAATAACGGTGACCGTAATGAACGGTCACCGTTATTTGCATCTTCCCCATTCCCATTGAGCCCTATGGGGGCTCATTTGGGAATGGGGAAGAGCCTTGGTGAATGGGGAATTACCGCCCCGCCAACCTTGGAATGGGGCGGTAATTCCGCCATCCACCAAGGCGCTGCCGGTCCGGGTACGGCGTCAACCAGGGCGTTAATAGCGCCATTGGTTAGCGCCGTACTCGGAATGAGGCCCTCTGCGCCTTAACACCCTACCACCGCACCACCTCCAGTTCCCCTCCCATATACCTAATATAGAGTGCTCAAACAGGCACATCTTGCAAAACAAATTGACAAACAGGGTACATCTGGACATACATTTTTTGTTCGCTTTATTTGGACAATTTATATTTTTGTTAGCTTTGAAATTCGAGTTACATTTTTACACTGGTCATGTACAATGTATAAACATTTTTGAACATATATGTTTTGTGGCAATGGATGTGTCCTAGGAACCAAACCACGAACGATTCCATGAGTATGCATGTCCAACACAGTCAAAGTCAGATCTTTCAAGAAATCGAATTGCATTTCCTGGTATATTGGCTTTACCATCCACTTTTTGCATCTTTTTCCAAAGGCCATTTCGTACCGAAGCATTCCAAATTTTCCAGCAGTTCTAGATTGTGGTCTGCCCACGTTCTCGTTATGCACCAATAAGGCAAGTAGTGTCCTAGATTCCATTCCGTCCATACGGAAATGCAATCTCTTGGGCCGGTACGTTAGGCACATATTGTGTAACACTTCCAAATCTCCTGTGTGGCAGAATTCTGTCAGTCCCTTCAGATCTCTTGTTAGAGATTTTTCAAACACAATCTTTTCAAGAGCTTTGTGTGCAGGTGTAGATGCAACCAACCACTTCTTCTTTTGTTCCTGCTCTCCCGATAAAGGTCCATGTTCACATTTGTGAAAATGTTGGTTTTCTGTCCATGAGTGAACGTTGGAGCAGTGGTGCATCAATGAGAGCCATTTTCCAAGTAGAATTTCCACAGACCCATCACAAGTTTTGGAGCTCCACCCAAGATGGTTGCTGAAAGACTGGGCCCACTGTAAAATATTTTCAGACCCCTTTTTTTTACCAGCAGCTGTGATTTTTTTATTGATTGATTTAGCTACGTGCCAGACATCAAATTGATGGTGAATGTTTGGAAACTGCTTGTGCATGACCTTTGCAATTGAAAGATGTCTGTCGGTGGCTATGAGGTCAATTTGCATCCCCCTCTATTGGAGATCTTGCAGGGATTTTATAAAACCATGTTTCTCCATGGCCACTGAGGATTTACATTCGGGCACCTGCACGACCACTGAACTCACTATTTTTTAGTATCCATGTCCTGAAAGTGGTGTGTGCAGTACTTTGCAGAAAAACCGGGGCTATCACACTGTCCATCGCCAGCTAGTCTGAACCGTTTGCTAGAGAATGTATGTTAAATAGACCTTTGTTCAATTTTCCTGGCTTCACGGATAGCAGGGAATAATAATTCACATTGATTTTTGAAATACTGTGATTTAGCTAGGAACTGAAGTCCCACAAATGTACAGAAACTGGACAACTTGCTAAAGGTCGAACCACTGAAAAGCAAAGCATAAATGATACATTGCGTAAACAAACTGCCGGATACATAAACCATTTCATATTATTTCAAATTCTGTGTATAATACATGTGTGTAATCATAAAACTACCTGATTGGCGCTCGAAGTGGTTGCGTGCGCTGGGAAAGAAAAGGATGCAGAATCTAGCTCCTTCATTTTCAGCACATTGCCACGAAGTAATGAAGGGAAAATTACATTTGCATTAGATCTGTGTGAAGATGCAACTGTCAACAATATGAACTTCTGCAAGTCTGTATGGCTCACCATTGGTATACTGGAATTTTCGGTGCTGTTGCCAGTATCGAGGGTCTGTGCTTCGGTCATTATGCTCGCCTAAAATAATTGAAATGTCAAGCAACAAAATAAGGCCAAGAATATACTTATTATGATGTGCACTATTGCATAGTCATCTCTGATGCTCATAAAACCAGGGACAGATGTCTAGCCAAGTGTGGTATAGTTCTAAAGTAATACAATCTGGTAAATATGCAAACAGAACCAATTAAATAGAAGACAATGGTAACGGCAATGAGATGAATGAACATTACACTACTGGGTACATTCATTCGAAATAGAATTTTACAGAGATGAAAAAGGGACAATCAGGTGACCTGCACTTACCTTGACTAACAAACAATGAGATTCAGCAAGCTGGGTAGTTGGGTGCAGGAGAAAAGGTAGCACGATCCGGAGTTGACTTCCAGTGCTCACAGATGTTGTAAGTATAAATATCCAGTGGTTTATAAAGAGTTGGAAAAGCGGGTGTGTATGGGAATGAGTGACGTGTTTATGGCATGGTCTTATGTGGATTGAAGGGGCACGGTCTGCATCAAGCCAACAGGCCTACAGACACTGGGCCTCATTACAACCTAGGAGGTAACCATGCCGTTATTAGCGGCATGGTTACCCCCTGACCGCATACCAGGTCCGAGTTCCCTGAATGGGGATATACCAGGCCATTCCAACCTTGGAGGGCCCGTTATTTCCCCATTTAGGGAACCTGGACCCAGTAAATCCCCATTCCCATAGGGCTCAATGGGAATGGGGAGGGAGCTAACAATGGGCCTGTTAATAACGGGCCCGTTGTTAGCTCCCTAATCTCCTCGCGGAACCCGCTAAGGACACCTGGTTTTACCAGGCGGCCTTTGTGGGTCCCGCGAGGAGACCTCGTAATAGGGCGGTAAGGGGTTAACGGCGCCGGCACCTTTACCGGCGCCATTAACCCCTTACCGCCCACCTCGCATGAAGGCCCACTGTGTCTGGGGATGCCCGGAGTAGAATTGCTGCTTTGTGGATGCTAACTTTGAAGTGTATATGGTATACCACACCTCAGATGTTCCCATCCTACCAGCACCCTCGGGAGGGCAGGGCCACAGGTGCGAACTGCCATTGATACTGGAGGGGGGATGGATGCCCAAGAGACATGGACAAAGGGGCTGGAACACTGCTGAATGGAGACTACACACTTATGACATCCTGCCAGTGTAAGGAAGGAGGGGTTGTTTTGCCTCATCACTGGTGCCAGAAGGGAAATCCTGGCAACAATAGAAGAGGGCCTACTGCAGGACCCAGCCCGAATCCATTTTGTATAAACCTCTGACTCCATTTTGGAGTAGGCCGCGTTCAGATTAATGTGAAGCCTCCCCTCCCCTTTTGCAGCGCAGCGAACAGTGATCACAGCCGGCCTCCACCTTTTACTTCCCCTCAGCCTGTGCCAGAAAAACTCATGTCACACGAATGTACTGGCTTGAATTGTTGCTGGCAAACAGTGTTTTCTTTTATTCTTCCACTGAGTCCCCGGGCCAAATCCTGCCCTGCAAGCCATCAATCTCCACAAAGCCGCTCTTGCTCCTTTCACCCCGTCCTGTGGAAGTTATCGCATGGCTGCCCTCTGTGCCCATACATTCACTTTGATGTAGCAGAAGCGTGACCCTTATCCACTGACCGTCCTGTAGTGCCCCCAATATAACCTATCCACAAGTTCTCACATATTTTGCAAAGACCAACACGTGTCACTTCACTCATTCTTCCCTCTAATAATAATAATTTGGTATTTATATAGCGCTACGAACCCTCAGGTATCTGAGCGCTGCTTATTATTACCCACGGTGTGTGGTGCTCATTTATCGGCCTCGGAAGGATGAAAGGCTGAGTTTGGCCCCGCCGGGATTCGAACCTGCGTTAGCAGGCTCTGCACGGATGTCAAAGCGAGCGCTCTACTCACTGTGCCACTTGACCGGCTGATGGCACCAGGACAAATAAATCTCAAATGTAATCCTCTAATCACGCACCAGGAGAATAAGACCATTTCACCCCTTACGCCCACAAAGGCATCAAACTGAAACGTGTTTATATGTAGTTACAATTTATAGGTATCCCCACATTCTAGGGGTTGTACACGACTTGCATGATTCATTGTGTGTCAGAAAATGTTATGTCGTTTGGAAATTCAGGAGTGACCCCCACCCGCGGAATTGACCTGACCTTCACATCGCCCAGATGAGCGTGGCCGACCCGCGTGCAGCAGAGTTCTCTGTGTGCTGACTTTACATAAAGTCTTTATAGTTCTCTGAACCACTCAGCCAGTTTCATTCCATTCTGGATGTGTACATTTACTAAAGCTTATATTTGTATTTTGGGGGACTCTGTACCCTGACCAGCCCTGCCAGGACAAGTGAGCGTGTCCCTGATTCACTGAAAAATTGAAACAACTATTCATAAAAGTTCAGTTGTATTTTATTATGTTGCTGATGTTGATGTCACAAATGTACTAAACATTGTGCACTTCGGGTTGCTGCATAGTGTGGGAAAATCCCCTGTGCTGTCCGCTGTCGCTGGGGAATTGGGCACAAATGGCTCCAATAACACAGGCCAGTATTACTCATTGAACGTGGTGTCGAAGCCTCCCATGAAGCCACCATGTAAACGAACGATCGGCCACCAGCCTGTACCACCTGTTGAAGAGAAAGCTACAAACTGTATTTAAATGAACAAGATAAGTGTTTCAAACCTTAGTTGAAAATGCAATGTTGTATCTTCTAGCATTGTTAACAGTACAAATGTTACCTCACAGATCAATACACTTGGGCTTTCAAGTGTAGGGACATTACAAAAGTGAAGAACTATCCATAGCATAACATTTGGGACACCGGGAAATATTGTGTATTTGCTGTAAGTGAAAGATAGATAATAGGACCACTCTAATTTATCCAAATCGCGAGTAATGTATAGAATTGCAAGACTACATTCATTTGGTAGTGATAGATCAAAGTACGAAAATATGGGAGACAAGCATGAAATGTTAGTGGCCTCAGCGGTCAAAGTGACATCACATCTAGTGCACACTTACTCGTTCCTTGGATTTCGAGGGCGAACTGTTCCGTGAAGTTCGTGCATAAGCACCATCATAATCCTCAACACGGACCTTGTGAGGCAGGCTGCTCTGAAGTAATGCAGCTCAGTAACGTATAGCGGTGGTGTGTCTGCTTCCGATATGTAGGCCAAGCATCCAGAGTTTTCTCGGCAGCAGCAGTTCTCTGCCTCGGTTGGTATGACCTTGCACCAATTGCATGTACACCAGGTCGAGGCGTCGTCCAGGCTCTTGATCAGGTGATTTGTCATCCCAGCTATCCGAAGCCCCATCTTTTCCGCATCTTTCTCTTTCCAGTAATTCTGCCTCGGAATACTCTAGCTCGTACTGGTAGGGCATTATTGATGCCATTATACGTCAAAATTAAAATCGATAGAAAAGCTGGCACTAGTATCTGTTCGCACGGACTACAAGCAACGAGGATAGCTGAACAAAACAGAGTCGAGTCACAGTATATTCGAGAAAAGACAGTGGAACGACTGAAAAAGCAACTCTGGTGTTGTCCGATGAGATGCGCTCTGTTTATACTTATTGAGGAAAGTGGCGTCCTGCCATTTCCATGGAGACACGCCATTAGCAGAGAACGTTGACACGAGACGTGCATTTGCATTGTGAAATGGCCCGTGCGCGTCGAGTGATGTCAGCTTCAGGGGCGGGGCATATGATTTAGTGCCGATAGTTCACTTGAGTTTAGGACGGATAAGATTAGCACAAGATGGCCATGCCCGACTGCTTGATTTTGAGTGTGTAAATTTGAGGAAAACTACGGTAAGGTGCATAGGAAACGTTTTTACGATCGATCAACGTATCCTTAAAGACACATGCCCGAACGATCGGGACAATAATATTTTTGATCGCACTACTCCTTTAAGCTTTCCCTCTAGGTCTTTTTCAAGAAGTCTCATTTCTCTGTCCCTATGAGCTTTGGTGGCTATTATTTTGACCCTGATTGTTGCCTTGAACGCGTCCCACCTCATCAGCTGCAATGTGTCTGTGGAGTTGTAATCTTCAAAGAAATCTACTATTGCTTCTGCGATTTCTTGTTGTAGTTTGTCATCCTTAAACAGAAACGCGGGCTAACACCATTTCCAAAGTCCCGGGGGGGCTAACTTCCTTTTGATTATCAGCTGGATGGGAGCATGTTCTGACATTGTCATTGTGCCCACTGTCATTTCTAATATCTGACCCAGACGAGAGTCCGATGTCCATACGTAATATATCCTAGACTGTGACCGGTGGGCATGTGAGTAGAAGGTGTACCCCTCTTTCCCTCCCTCAGTTTCTCTCCATACGTAAACTAGTGTGTGGATTTAGATTTTCTCCTTCAGCTCTTTCGAGGGTTTCCCCTGTGTCCCTAACCCCTTCTTACTCCTATCCCTTGCAGGGTACCAGTGTCATAAATCACCAATGTATCAATTGAAAAGGATACGGTAACCAAAAAAGGATACAATTGGTAGGGCTCTTCCGGATCCTTTTTCACACGACTTGATTGTAGGTAGGTCAAATTAGACCTTCCAAATGATACAACTCTCTGACTGATAAAACAGGCAGAGAGATGGATCACTGGAAAGGGCGTGGGTATTGTATCGTAAAATATGCCTTATGGCCAAACTGAAGAATTCAACGAGAGTCTCTTGAAGAAAACCAGGAGTTGAAACAACGATAAGGAGGGGAAGATTAGTAAGGGAGACTTATCCTGAACGGCACGAGGCTCACGCTAGATACCGGGTTGGTGCACCACAGGATAGCGTCCAAAGTACTGTGCACAATCACCTTCCAATAGTTCATGAAATACTTTCTTTCCTACGAAGAACAAAATAAGATTTTCACCTGTTAACTGTCACAGGCACCAAAGGTTCAAAGAAGTTAAGAAAACCACGTGCAGGGTTACACGCGACAGCGTACACGCAGCCAGGCCAGCCGCGCTTGGAGACAGCATTTCCGCGTGAAGATTTAGCAATCAAACAGGATACACGCAGCTCAGGACAGCCGCGCTTGCAGACAGCGTCCGCGTGGAGATTTGGCACGCAAACAGGATACACGCAGCTCAGGACAGCCGCGCTTGCAGACAGCGTCCGCGTGGAGATTTGGCACGCGAACAGGATACACGCAGCTCAGGACAGCCGCGCTTGCAGACAGTGTCCGCGTGGAGATTTGGCATGCGAACAGGATACACGCAGCTCAGGACAGCCACGCTTGCAGACAGCGTCCACGTGTAGATTTGGCACACGAACAGGATACACGCAGCTCAGGACAGCCGCGCTTGCAGATAGCGTCCGCGTGGAGATTTGGTACGCGAACAGGATACACGGCTCCAGGAATTAGCGTGTGGAGGAAAACACGCTCAAAAAAGGCCAAAGAAGTTGCTGAAGGGAATGCGAGAACGCAGGTCCGGAGTTCAGCTACAAAACGCCAAAATTGACTTAATCAGAAGCAGCGATCGGCGTTTCCCCGCTGCTTATGTACGCTCTGCCGTGATACAAGTGACGGAACTAAATCACCTGAATTTTAACGACGTGAAAAATGCAGACGTCGTTTTCCGGGCAATGCATCGAACAACCTCCATTTCGAGTAGAATGGTCTAGTGGTTTTATGGGCGTAACTCATTTTGTATGGAGAGGTCATTCCTGGTCCAGAGATATGTCCAGCAGGCATGATAGTGCCACCCCCCAAAGGAGCAGCCTCTCCCCTTTTCGAGTGGAATCGCCTTAATAAAGCAGGAGCATGAATGTTAGACAGAGGTTCCCAGGATCTATCCTCGGGACCATAACCTTTCCAATCCACCAGATAATACGGTTTCCCAGACCGTAGCCTCATGTCCAGTATGTCTTGTACTTCATATTCGTCTGACCCTTTCACAGAAATAGCAACAGGCCGTATAGGCAATCTAGTAGCATCCGAGCACGGTTTGATGAGTGACACGTGGAATACAGGATGTACTCGCCACCGTTGTGGCAATGCCAGACGGACAGCAGCCGGATTTATAACGTGGAGCACTTCATATGGCCCGATGTATTTAGGCAACAATTTCTTTTTACCGGGTATCCTCAAGTTTTTTGTGGATAGCCATACCTTCATACCTGCTTTGTAGACAGGTGCAGGGATTCTATGAGCATCTGCATAGGTCTTATCTCGTTTTTTAGCTTGCTCCAATTGCTGCTTAACTTTCGTCTGTAGACTCTTTAGATCTCTAATATTACGTCCTGCTGCAGGAGTATCCAAAGACAAACTGGAATCCTAAAGAATGGATCGTGGGTGTTGCCCATACAGAGCATAGAAAGGCGAAGTACCTATGGCACTATGGTAGGAATTATTATAGGCGAACTCCGCTGCGTGCAGAACATTGAGCCAATCTGACTGAAACTGCAGGCACAAACATCGCAGATATTGTTCCATAGTGCTATTGACTCTCTCAGTCTGTCCATCCGTTTGAGGGTGATAAGCACTAGACAACCTGTCATCAATTAGTAATGCCGAATTTAGTGCTCTCCAAAAACGTGACGCAAATTGTGAGCCCCTGTCAGTGATTATCACTGAAGGTAGGCCAAAAAACTGGAATATATGCCAGATGAATAGATCAGCCAGACCAGCAGCTGTTGGTACACCAATACAGGGAATAAAAAGCGCCAATTTTGTAAAGTAGTCCACCACCACCCATATGGTATCGTAGCCTTTATTTCTTGGAAGTTCTACCACAAAATCTATTGATATCATGTCCCATGGTTTTTTAGGAACAGGTAGGGACTGGAGTAAACCCACTGGTTTGCCAGGAGTGTTCTTGCATTGACTGCATAGAGAACATGTTGAAACATAATTTATAACATCTTGTGTTATAGACGGCCACCAACACCATCTTTTCAGCAACTCTAGGGTCTTCTTCTGTCCAGGATGGGCGGCAATCAAAGAATCATGACCCCAACTGAGGGCCTTGTTCCGAGTGGTACCAGTTGGTAGATAGAGTACTCCTTGTTTGAAAGGCAAACCATTGTATATATCAATATTCAATTCCTGAATCAATTGTGGATTTAGTTTCACCCACTCCTGTAACTCGTTTTTTAGGGACGGTTGTGCAGAACAACTACATATCACGTGATCTGCCAACAACTTATTTTGCACTGATGGTTCTTCCTTCACCTCTTCACTGATGCGAGACAAAGCCTCCGACTTGACATGTTGTCTGGCAGGGCGATAAGTAATTCGAAAATCGTATTGAGCAAAAAAGACATGCCATCTGGCCTGTCTAGCTGTAAGACATTTCATAGTTTTGAATGCCTGAAGATTTCTATGATCCGAATACACGAGCACCTGATGTTTGGCCCCAAGAAGATGATGTCGTCATTCTTGGAAAGCATCCTTGATTGCAAGTAATTCACGCACAGTGACAGTATAGTTTTGTTCATATGAGGTAAGCTTACGTGAGAAGAAAGCACCTGGATGCTCCTCCTTGGTTTCTGCACAAACTTGCGAAAGTACAGCTCTTGTAGCGACACTGGAAGCGTCTGCTTCAACGATAAACTGACAATCCGGATCAGGATGTTGAAGTACAGGTGCAGTGGTAAATGCTTCCTTTAAACTCTCAAAAGAAGCTTGGGCTTTCTGGTTCCAACAGAATGGAACGTTGGAACTAGTTAAAGCTGTCAATGGGGCCACTGTTTTGGAGAAAGAACGAATAAATCTGCGATAAAAATTCGCAAAACCTAGGAATGACTGTAATGACTTGACATTGTGTGGAACAGGCCAATTCAATATGGCCTTCACTTTGGAATGATTCATTCGAACACCTTGATTGGTAATGTCGTAACCCAGAAATTCCACTTCTTGTGTATGAAAGACACATTTCTTGGCTTTAACAAAAAGTTTGTTCTCTCTCAGTCTTTGTAAGACAGCTAACACGTGTTTAACATGTACTGGAAAAGACGATGAATATATCAAAATGTCATCCAAGTAAATCACCACGAATTGGTCCATCATATCTCTGAAGATATCGTTCATGAAGAACTGAAATGTGGCGGGAGCGTTACAAAGACCAAAAGGCATCACTAAATATTCATAAAGGCCGTACCACGTCTTAAAAGCAGTCTTCCATTCGTCTCCTTCGCGAATGCGAACCAGATTGTAAGCACCACGCAAGTCCAATTTAGAGAAGTACTTGGAAGTTCCTAATTGATCTAACAGAACATTAATCAGTGGTAAAGGGTACTGATTCTTTATGGTGATGTCGTTAATAGCCCTGTAATCAATGCAAGGCCTTAGATCTCCTTCCTTCTTTGGAACAAAGCATAAAGGAGAGGCAGCCGGCGATTGAGATGGCCGTATAAATCCCATATCAAGACCTTTATCGATGTATTCTTTCAAGACAACATATTCTTTGGGAGTTAAAGAATAAACTCGACCAGTAGGGATTTTAGCTCCAGGAATTAGTTCAATTGGACAATCATACTGCCTATGTGGAGGCAGCTGTTTTGCCTGACCTTTGTCAAACACATCAGTAAAATCTGTATATTCACTTGGTATATGTGTACCGCTCTGATGTACCACACTAATAGTGGAAATTCCCTCCATAGAGGCCAAAATATGTGATTTATTTGACACCTCCTGACTGGTAAAGCAATGTTCATTGCAAAAAACAGAAGGATATTGGATCAATCCCGTATCCCAGTCAATGGCGGGATTATGAAGAGTCAACCAATTAAATCCAAGTAATATTTTGTATTGAGGAGCCGCAATGACATCGAAGACTATTTCCTCCGAATGACCATTTAATAAAGTCATCTGAATAGGTACAGTCTCCTGAGTTACCATACCGGAAATCAAGACTGATCCATCCACCGTATTAACAGTTTCAGGTTTGTTCTTGTCTACAAGGGGTATAGAACATTTCTTGGCATATGTGATATCGATGTAATTATTAGTGGCTCCAGAATCAACCATAGCCTTGGAAACCAATTCTTGATCATCAAAACGTAAAGCCATCTCAACAGCTATAGGTGCATGCGCTGGAAATGTAATGGAGTCCGATGTAACACTCGACACAGGGACTCCTGCTACTGTCGAGTTTTGGCGTTTCCCGAAGGCTTAACTGTTTTTTTAGGACATGCTGCCAGTAAATGCTCAGATGAACCGCAATATAGCCATAAATTATTTTTTCTTCGGTTCTCTCTTTCTGCTCTAGACAACCGGCCTCTCACCGCACCAATTTGCATTGGTTCAGGATCATTCGAAGAAGCTGCCGGTGTATCAGAACGAACCAGTGCATGAAGGAAAGGTTTTCTCTCTCCTTTGCGGGCATTTCTTCGGGCATCAATTTGTAAAATCAAATCAAGAAATTCTGAAAACCCTATAGGAACCACTGGAACCGTGGACAAGGCATCTTTGAGTTCTTCTGAAAGACCCTTGTAGAAAACAGCCGTCTTCTTGTCTTCCGGCCATTGGGTTTCGGCTGTTAATTGGTTGAATCGTGCGATGTAAGCCAACAGAGGTTGAGTGCCTTGTTGTAGATTCAGCAACTCCAGATCTGTGGCTTGAGTAGCGTAGCGCATATCAAAGACTTTGTTCATAGCAGCCAGAAGATCATCGCAATCGTACAACAAGGGGCTATTTGATTCCAATAAAGGATTTGCCCAAGCAGCAGCTGTACCCCCCAAATGGGAAAACACTAATGCTGCTTTAGTAGTTAGATCGGGAAACGAATTAGGCCGGCAAAGGAAATGAAGTCGGCACTGATTAACAAAAGTTCTATAGGTTTTAGGATCACCTGTGAACCTTTCCGGGGGAGCCAAGGGAAACTGTGTGGGCATAACCACTTTAAGAGTTTCCTGTGATAATGATGGTGTCGTAGTCCCAGATCCAGATGCAGTGGCTACTGGAACCCGTGCTCCCTGAGGAGTGGCATGCATGGCATCTTGCATAACATCCATTCGATGCTGTAGCATGTCCTGTGCCGTAATCATTTCATTTCTCAAGTCAGTGATTAACTGAGTCAAAACATATAAAGGATCTGTACCCTCCATGGCTTTTGATTCTGTCATAAATCACCAATGTATCAATTGAAAAGGATACGGTAACCAAAAAAGGATACAATTGGTAGGGCTCTTCCGGATCCTTTTTCACACGACTTGATTGTAGGTAGGTCAAATTAGACCTTCCAAATGATACAACTCTCTGACTGATAAAACAGGCAGAGAGATGGATCACTGGAAAGGACGTGGGTATTGTATCGTAAGATATGCCTTATGGCCAAACTGAAGAATTCAACAAGAGTCTCTTGAAGAAAACCAGGAGTTGAAACAACGATAAGGAGGGGAATATTAGTAAGGGAGACTTATCCCGAACGGCACGAGGCTCACGTTAGATACCGGGTTGGTGCACCACAGGATAGCGTCCAAAGTACTGTGCACAATCACCTTCCAATAGTTCATGAAATACTTTCTTTCCCACGAAGAACAAAATAAGATTTTCACCTGTTAACTGTCACAGACACCAAAGGTTCAAAGAAGTTCAGAAAACCACGTGCAGGGTTGCACGCGACAGCGTACACGCAGCCAGGCCAGCCGCGCTTGGAGACAGCGTTTCCGCGTGAAGATTTAGCAAGCAAACAGGATACACGCAGCTCAGGAAAGCCGCGCTTGCAGACAGTGTCCGCGTGGAGATTTAGCACGCGGACAGGATACACGCAGCTCAGGACAGCCGCGCTTGCAGACAGCGTCTGCGTGGAGATTTGGCACGCGAACAGGATTCATGCAGCTCAGGACAGCCGCGCTTGCAGACAGCGTCCGCGTGGAGATTTGGCACGCGAACAGGATACACGCAGCTCAGGACAGCCGCGCTTGCAGACAGCGTCCGTGTGTAGATTTGGCACGCGAACAGGATACACACAGCTCAGGACAGCCGCGCTTGCAGACAGTGTCCGCGTGGAGATTTGGCACGCGAACAGGATACACGATGCTCAGGACATTCACGCTTGCAGACAGCATCCACGTGGAGATTTGGCACGCGAACAGGATACACGCAGCTCAGGACAGTCGCGCTTGTAGACAGCGTCCGCGTGTCGATTTGGTACGCAAACAGGATACACACAGCTCAGGACAGCCGCGCTTGCAGATAGCGTCCGCGTGGACATTTGGTACGCAAACAGGATACACAGCTCCAGGAATTAGTGTGTGGAGGAAAACATGCTCAAAAAAGGCCAAAGAAGTTGCTGAAGGGAATGCGAGAACGCAGGTCCGGAGTTCAGCTACAAAACGCCAAAATTGACTTAATCAGAAGCAGCGATCAGCGTTTCCACGCTGCTTATGTACGCACTGCCGTGATACACGTGACGGAACTAAATCACGTGAATTTTAACAACGTGAAAAATGCAGATGTCGTTTTCCGGGCAATGCATCAAACAACCTCCATTTCGAGTAGAATGGTCTAGTGGTTCTATGGGCGTAACTCATTTTGTATGGAGAGGTTGTTCCTGGTCCAGAGATATGTCCAGCAGGCATGACAACCACTCAATGATGAAGTCTCCCATTAAGTTTAAGTGGGCCTTTGCAAATCTTTCCAGTCTGATCAGCGATTTTTGGATAAATGTGTCTTGTCCTCTGTTCTGTGTGTAGATCGTCACTATCGTGTACACCCCGCCCCTCCCCTTCAAGTTGTCCGCTATGTATCTCCCTTTTGCATCCCTGTCGGTCTCCATGACTGTATGGTCAGGGTCATTCCGGGGGGCCAACAGTACCCACCCTTTCTTACTATTATGCGTTGATTGATATATTCGGCAGAATCCCCTGATTCTTATTTTATCTCTATCCTGGGTATGAACATTGGTTTCCTGCAATGTTAATATGTCAGGGCCTTCCCACTTTATTTATCTTTCAATTTTCCTCCTTTTCACTGGAGAATTTAAACCATTGATGTTGAGTGATATGATTAAGAGTCTATTATATCTGGCCATTTTCTTGAGGCTCTACCTGTATTTGTTGCCTGTTCCTGAGCTTTTGTCCAGACCTCCCTCCCATTTTCCCCCTTCCTTCTACCCCTTCCCCTGTCCTTTCTGCCCCTTCCCGCCCTCCTTCCATTCCATCCCCTCCGCTGGGTGGGTTCCACAAGTCTCTAGCCCCCCTCAAATTGGCATCTTAAGGGTTGAATCATTGACTGTTCCCAGCACGGAACTCTGCAAGTTCTCCCAAACCCATTCCAAGGTGCTCCCCCTAACACCCCCTGCCCCGGGACCCTCTTTGTGGACCCTATTGATTGCTCTCCCCAGGCTTGTAATGTTAGTAACCTCTTGCACCTCTTGAGTGTATTATTCAGTCAGAGTTATTTGCAGGAAGATTTCCCCTCTCCTGTGGTTTTCCTGGAGCAGGCCTTTAGATGTGGTAGGTATCCCCCTTTTTAGGTCTTTTAGATCTCACCGTCAACTATTCCCATGGTTTGAGGTTGCTTTGGTGCTTTAGTGAGGGGTCTGCTGGGGTTTGATCCTCCTCTTCGATCCCCAGGATTCTTGCTCCTTCTTCATAGGACCCTATTCTGTGGTGTTTCCCCTGCCAATCGAAGATTAATCTGAATGGGAAAGTCCATTGGTATCGGATGTCTTTGCCTCGTAGGACTGACAGGACTGGGCCATTCTTTTCCTTTTCGTGAGGGTTATCTGGGCTAGGTCTTGGAAGAGGTAGGTGTTTGCTCCATTGTAGAATATTTGTTTCATGTTTCTCGATTTTTGCAGGATCTTTTCTTTAATTGAATAATCATGAAGTGCCTCTAAGACGTCCCTTGGTCCCACCCCCGGTTCCATCCGGCGGGGTCGCTCCCTGTAGACCCTGTTGATTTTTATTTATGGAGTGTCCTCTGTATCTAGGAGGTCTGCAAAGATGTTTCTGATCACTGATTCAAGGTCTTTGTCTAGAACCTCCTTGGGAAGGAATTTGAGTCTAATGTTCGATCTCCTGGATCTATTTTCCAAATCTTCTGCCTGGATCGTGAGGTTATGAGTCACAGTTGACAGCTGGTCCACCAGGATGTCAGTCCTCCTAGAGAATTTTGGTGGGGGACAGCTTTCACTGATTACTTTTTTTTTGTTTTGTTATGCTTGCAGGACTGTGCTGCCGTGGACTCCCCGCCTGAGTGTGGCTTTGTCTCTGCAGCAATGACTGTAATGCTTCCAGCAAATTGGCAAAAAGAATGCAGATGAAGTAAAATGACGCGCATTTATTTTGCTTCACCTTTCATTCTTTTTTCCCGACTTTCAATGCGAACAGGCGTTTCTTTTGCTTTCGTTCTTTTTACCCAGGTTAGTGTGGACTCAGCCCCATTGAACCACAGTCCTCAGGTTTGCAGTCTGGACAACTCACCACTGCACTACATTTAATTTTAAAGTATTTTTATTGGCATTTAACTTTTAATAACATTTACATAATAACCTGTTTAAGCATCATTTCCATAAGAAGGGGGGGGGAATGGGGGCTCTCGAAAGAAGAGGAAAGAGAGTAGAAGGAAAAAAAAAAGGGCGGGGGGAGAAAAAGGAAAACAAGTGTAATACACAAACTTTAAACAATAATAACTAAACAACTGGTCTCTTGCCACTTGGGTACGCTGGGGATTTTGTCCCGGTTCATTTAGTCATTCAGCATCGGTGTTTCTTGGGTGTTGAGCTGGCAGGTAAGTGCCAAGTCTAGCAATTCTGCGGGTGTTTTCGTGGGGCTTTGGGTTTAAGTCTGATTCAATGGTGTTTCGGTGGATAGGGGATGGTTCAGGGGGGTTTGTCATCCGACGGATGAAACATGTCTCGTATTAGTGCTTTCCAGTCTTCGAATGTCGGGCTCGCCTCTCCTCCTGCTCTGTCTACTCCATCTCCCAACACCTTTGTTTCGGCTCCTGTCCAGTGCTCTAACTCTTTGTACCATCTCTCAAAGTGTGGGCCTTTCAGGGATTTCCACGTCATGGCTATGGTGCTTTTGGCCAGCATGCATGCCATGTCCATAAGCTTCACTAGGGTATGCACCAAGTAGGCATTCCTTCGGGGACCATTTGTATCGCGTCATTCCTGCTCTTCTGCATGTCTGCTCCACCCTGGACCAGAAAGTCTGGATCTTCAGGCACCCCCAGAACATGTGCGTCATCCCTGCTCCCTCTAATTTACATCGGGGGCATAGTGGGTCACTGGACTTGTTGATTCTGGCTATTTTCCCTGGTGTCATGTACGTTCTGTGTAGAACTTGTAATTGGATTAGTCTAAATCAGGCATTTTTCGACACCTCTTTGGGAAATCTTAGGATTCTTTCCCATTCCTCTTCGGTGATTTCTTGCCCCAGGTTCAGTTCCCACTTCATTTTCAAAACCTCTCTTTTGGGGTGGGTCTGTCCGACAGTTGGGCATATAGCCTAGATATTGGTTTCCAGCCGTCCCCTAGGTTGTATAGCAGCGTTATTAGTGGCTCTAGTTCCGGCTCTTCTGGCCATCCCTGCCACTGTGATTTGGCGCTTTCTCTGACTTTTCTGTACCATAGAAATTGGCCAGCGGGCAAGCCCTCATTGGCGACCATGCACTCGAATTCCTTGAAAGTTCCTTCTGTGTACGTGTCTCCCCAGTTGTAAATACTGTACCTTTCCCACTGTCTCATTCGGGCTAGGTCCGTTTGTCCTTTGCATACTCCTGCTGCTATCGGCATGTCCGCAGAGTAGGGATGTACCCCTTTGGTGTGCTTCAGGGTTCTAATCCAGACCCTCTTACCCAGCTCTACCAGCATCAAAGTTTCTCCTAGGCAATCTGCCGGGACCCATAGTATCTCCTTCAATTTCGCTGGGGCCATATGTTGCCAGAGTAATCTGGTTTCAGGGGTATGTTCGTCGGACATCCATTTAGTTACGTGGCTTAGTTGCGCAGCCAGATAGTATTTTCCTAGGTCTGGGAGTTGGATTCCGCCCGGCAATGTCAGTGTGTTCAGGGATATTTTGTGTCAAGTGTTGTTCCAGAGTAGCTCTCTCATTAGTCTTTCCAATACCCGGAAGAAGGGAGGAAGGATGAGGTAATGTATGTTGTGGAAGAAATACAAGAATCTTGGCAGTACTATCATTTTAGCCACTGCAGCTATATCTATCATCGATAGTGGTAGTTTTGACCAGAACTTCTTTGATTTTCTAAGTCCATGTGTGCCCCCGTGTGTTCGTTCTGGTGTGTTCCAGATGTTGACGCCCAGATATTTAAAGGTGCGGAGCTTCCATTGGATCCCTACCGTTGGGAGGTTAGTTTCAGTGCGTGCAACTAGGTCAGCCAGGGGGAATATGCTGGATTTCTCTTTATTGAAGGAGATCCCTGATACCCGAGAAAAGTTCTCTATAACCTGATGAAAAACAACTAAGGGGAAATTACCAATTTTAGTACTGCAAAATTCAGGGAAAACCTTTGTATTGGTTCCTGGAGTTTACATGTGCACATTTTCACATGTTGATTTTATGGCAGGCGAATGCCTTTTGTCCTATGCAATGTGGGTGGTTGCGAAAAAAAAGGCAATTTAATGAAATATGCATATTTCAATTTGAACTGCAAATTTCTGATGTCACATCACAGCAGTTTACCTTTTTGACATGTGGGCGGAGCCATGTGAAATGAAATGGGCAGAGTTTTGTGTGGGCGGGGAATAAATCTCAGGAATTATGATTTTCTAATGTAGGCAGGTATGTGCTGGGGGTCCCCTGAGGCTCGAAGCCCCCTTCAACTGAAAAGGTTGGAATGGCCGCCATTTCACATAAATAAGGCAGGGATAGTAGGCCTGTTTTCTAGGAGCATAAAAAAGAGACATGTTAAGCATAGAAAAGTCAGTCACCTAAACGGAATCTTGTGACATTTTTACCCAATTTATTTTCCATTGGAAACTGTGGTTTTTGAGCTGTCAGCAGGTGAAACACAGGAAATCTCCAACCAACACTCACAAAACAGCTTCATTTCAATAATGGGCCTCATTACACGGAATGCGGTAAGGGTTTTCCGGTACCAGCCGTTAAAGTAGGGTTCCGCAAAGGGACCTTGGTGCTAATTACGGTACCGCAATTTGCGGTACCGTAATTAGCGCTATCCCCATTCCCATTATGCCCTGTGGGGGCAAAAATGGGAATGGGGAAGGGCCTTGGTGAATGGGGATTTACCGGCCCGCTCACCTTGGAGTAGGGCAGTAATTCAGCCATCCACCAAGGCGGACACGTTAAAATACCGGCGGCAACCATGGCGCTAATAGCGCCATGGTTACCAGTGTTGACAGGTCCGCTTATTATAAGCGACTTTGGGCTTGTTTTTGCCCAAAGTCGCTTATAATATTTGCAGGTCGCTTGTCGTGGTTTTTGTCCGCGTTTTTCTTAATTGTGTGCTTATTTTTCCGCTTGTTTGCCAGTCCCTGTCTGACTTGGGCCCATTGACAAAAAAGAAAAAAAAATGAATATGAAAGGCGAACATGAAGCCTTTTTAATGTGAAGTCCCACGCAGCATTCTGGACGGGGCTGTCTGCAGCCCCTTAACAACCTGCAAGTATGTCTTTCTTTTATCAAGAGCGCTCCCATTGTAGGTTGTTTGGAGGCATTTTGCATTGATGGGCTCTTTCAATATGAAAGACCCTTTGAAGACCCATTACCTAGCCAAGAGGTAAACACAGGGTATTTACAGCAACACGTAGTTTAGTCATGATTGAAACAAGCATTGGCAATTACAATAGTTTGGGGTTTTGCGTAGGCATGGGAAAGACCCTTGGTAGGCACTGCTGTCTTTAGTTGTATGAACGGTAGCAGGTGCAAAATGGTGCAAGCATACATGCCAACATTTTGCCACAGCTGAGAGGGAGATTTTGTGACAGAAATCGGGAGAAGGGAATTTTCCCATTGGATTGAATTGAGGTTACAAATATTTTAGGAGGGAGAAAGTAAAAATGAGCAACATTTTGGATGAAAAAAATCGGGAGTCTCCCGCCCAAATCGGGAGGGTTGGCATGTATGTGCAAGTACCTGGGCATCTAATGGCAGTGCCTGGCAAAAGCCTGATACGTTTACAAAAGCCAAAAACTGTTAACATGACTTCACTGAAGGACACACACAGTGCTTTTAACTTGATTGGCTGAAGGCAGACCAGGTTAAGACATTTCTATTACACCAGTAGCATTTACAGCTCAAATTAAGTCATCATTGAGTGCAAGATTTAATGTTAAGGCTTGATTAAAGAGAGCTTAGAGTTCCCATGAGAAGGTGTTTTGGGCGGGTGGGGCAAGAACAGGGTTGGGGATTAGCATGGCAATGGGCAGTCAATGGGTGGGCTAGTAATTTACTAGAGGAGCAAGTCATGAGGGAGCCAATAACCAGAGGGGTGATGGACTATATGAACCAAGGACCAGAGGATAGCGATCCTACAAATTGCCCAATCACCAGAAAGACGACGGTGGGGGGGGGGGTATGTCACGGGCATCGCCATGAGCTAGTCCTGGATTTTCACTTTGCATACTGGACCTTGTAGGCCCATATATATAATGGCAAGAAGTAAAATACCAGTCCTAGCATTTAACAGGAAATGCCTGGACTGGTTCAGTGTCATGAAGTACATGTGGCTACTTGACAGATACCTGCAATGGAGCCAAGGACCAGAGGTGAGAGACGAATCAAGGACCAGAGCAGCCAAGGATCCAAAAAGCCAATGATGTGCTTTTATATGTCGCACACATAGAAGAAATTAAAATAGACACCCATTGTTAGAAAATAACAATTTTAATAAATGCTTTTTGTTAACATATTATGTTTGTGCTCTCCATAGCTCCCAACCTTTTTTGTCACCTAGGCGGGTGAAAACACCCGATTTTCTTTTTGGCGGGTGAGAGGCCCATTGAAGTGAATGGGCGTATGAGGGACTTGGCGGGTGATTCGTCTGCTTTGAAGGCGGGTGACACCCGCCAAAAGTGGGTGAGTTGAGAGCTATGGCTCTCTGTATGTATTATTTGCTTTATAGTTATTTTTCAACTTCTGAGACCTTTCCATCTTGTTTTAGAGGTGCGCTTGTTTTTTCAGCTTATTTGGTTGGGAGTCAGCTTGTTTTGTGCTTTTTTAAAGGAGCATTTAGCTTATTTTTTCCTTCTGACCTAGCAACAATGATGGTTACCGTGTAACGAGGCCCAATATGTCTTGAGTGGCTGCAGGTGCACGAACACCAGACTCTCCGACAAAGCAGAAGAAAAGCAAAAGGGCATTGGGGTGACCCTAATTTGTATTTGTATTTGTTTATTTATAACGCGCAGACCATCAGGCCCGGGGGCATCAGGGCGCAATTTGTACAGGGTTGCAAGAAAAGAAACATACAGGGAGCCCATGAGGATGCTCAGAAGGTGGATATGGGCTAGCTGAGCATGCGCACAAGGAGCCTTAAAAAGCATGCGCACACAGAGCATGAGAGGGGCAGACAAGGAGCCACAAAGAGTTTGCGCACACAGAGCATGAGAGGGGCGGGCTAGGGGACACAAAGAGCACGTGCACACAGAGCCTTAAAGAGCATGCGCACACAGAGCATGCATGAGAGGGGCGGGCTAGGGGACACAAAGAGCACGCGCACACAGAGCCTTAAAGAGCATGCGCACACAGAGCATGAGAGGGGCGGGCTAGGGGACACAAAGAGCACGCGCACACAGAGCCATAAAGAGCATGCGCACACAGAGCCTTAAAGAGCATGCGCACACAGAGCATGAGAGGGGCGGGCTAGGGACACAAAGAGCACGCGCACATAGAGCCTTAAATAGCACGCGCACACAGAGCCATAAAGAGCACGCGCACACAGAGCCATAAAGAGCACACGCACACAGAGCCATAAAGAGCACGTGCACAGGGAGCATGCGCACACAGAGCATGAGAGGGGCGGGCTAGGGGACACAAAGAGCATGCGCACACAGAGCCATAAAGAGCACGCCACACAGAGCCATAAAGAGCACGCGCACACAGAGCCATAAAGAGCACGCGCACACAGAGCCATAAAGAGCACGCGCACACAGAGCCATAAAGAGCACGCGCACAGGGAGCATGCGCACAAGGAGCCTTAAAGAGTCGTGCACAGGGAGCATGCGCACACAGAGAATGAGAGGGGCGGGCTAGGGGACACAAAGAGCATGCGCACACAGAGCCATAAAGAGCACGCGCACACAGAGCCTTAAAGAGCACGCGCACACAGAGCCTTAAAGAGCACGCGCACACAGAGCCATAAAGAGCATGCTGCACACAGAGCCATAAAGAGCACGCGCACACAGAGCCATAAAGAGCACGCGCACAGGGAGCATGCGCACAAGGAGCCTTAAAGAGTCGTGCACAGGGAGCATGCGCACACAGAGCATGAGAGGGGCGGGCTAGGGGACACAAAGAGCACGCGCACACAGAGCCATAAAGAGCATGCGCACACAGAGCATGAGAGGGGCGGGCTAGGGGACACAAAGAGCACGCGCACACAGAGCCATAAAGAGCATGCGCACACAGAGCATGAGAGGGGCGGGCTAGGGGACACAAAGAGCACGCGCACACAGAGCCATAAAGAGCATGCGCACACAGAGCATGAGAGGGGCGGGCTAGGGGACACAAAGAGCACGCGCACACAGCGCCTTAAAGAGCATGCGCACACAGAGCATGAGAGGGGCGGGCTAGGGGACACAAAGAGCACGCACACAGAGCCATAAAGAGCATGCGCACACAGAGCATGAGAGGGGCGGGCTAGGGGACACAAAGAGCACGCGCACACAGCGCCTTAAAGAGCAGGCGCACACAGAGCATGAGAGGGGCGGGCTAGGGGACACAAAGAGCACGCACACAGAGCCATAAAGAGCATGCGCACACAGAGCATGAGAGGGGCGGGCTAGGGGACACAAAGAGCACGCGCACACAGAGCCATAAAGAGCATGCGCACACAGAGCATGAGAGGGGCGGGCTAGGGGACACAAAGAGCACGCGCACACAGAGCCATAAAGAGCATGCGCACACAGAGCATGAGAGGGGCGGGCTAGGGGACACAAAGAGCACGCGCACACAGCGCCTTAAAGAGCATGCGCACACAGAGCATGAGAGGGGCGGGCTAGGGGACACAAAGAGCACGCACACAGAGCCATAAAGAGCATGCGCACACAGAGCATGAGAGGGGCGGGCTAGGGACACAAAGAGCACGCGCACACAGAGCCATAAAGAGCATGCGCACACAGAGCATGAGAGGGGCGGGCTAGGGGACACAAAGAGCACGCGCACACAGAGCCTTAAAGAGCATGCGCACACAGAGCATGAGAGGGGCGGGCTAGGGGACACAAAGAGCACGCGCACACAGAGCCATAAAGAGCATGCGCACACAGAGCATGAGAGGGGCGGGCTAGGGGACACAAAGAGCACGCGCACACAGAGCCATAAAGAGCATGCGCACACAGAGCATGAGAGGGGCGGGCTAGGGGACACAAAGAGCACGCGCACACAGAGCCATAAAGAGCATGCGCACACAGAGCATGAGAGGGGCGGGCTAGGGGACACAAAGAGCACGCGCACACAGAGCCATAAAGAGCATGCGCACACAGAGCATGAGAGGGGCGGGCTAGGGGACACAAAGAGCACGCGCACACAGCGCCTTAAAGAGCAGGCGCACACAGAGCATGAGAGGGGCGGGCTAGGGGACACAAAGAGCACGCGCGCACACAGAGCCATAAAGAGCACTCGCACACAGAGCCATAAAGAGCATGCTGCACACAGAGCCATAAAGAGCACTCGCACACAGAGCCATAAAGAGCACTCGCACACAGAGCCATAAAGAGCATGCGCACACAGAGCATGAGAGGGGCGGGCTAGGGGACACAAAGAGCACGCGCACACAGAGCCATAAAGAGCACGCGCACACAGAGCCTTAAAGAGCACGCGCACACAGAGCATGAGAGGGGCGGGCTAGGGGACACAAAGAGCACGCGCACACAGAGCCATAAAGAGCACGCGCACACAGAGCCATAAAGAGCACTCGCACACAGAGCCATAAAGAGCACGCGCACACAGAGCCATAAAGAGCACGCGCACACAGAGCATGAGAGGGGCGGGCTAGGGGACACAAAGAGCACGCGCACACAGAGCCATAAAGAGCACGCGCACACAGAGCCATAAAGAGCACGCGCACACAGAGCCATAAAGAGCACTCGCACACAGAGCCATAAAGAGCACGCGCACACAGAGCCATAAAGAGCACGCGCACACAGAGCCATAAAGAGCACGCGCACACAGAGCATGAGAGGGGCGGGCTAGGGGACACAAAGAGCACGCGCACACAGAGCCATAAAGAGCACGCGCACACAGAGCCATAAAGAGCATGCGCACACAGAAGGAGCCATAAAGAGCACGCGCACACAGAGCCATAAAGAGCACGCGCACACAGAGCCTTAAAGAGCACGCGCACACAGAGCCATAAAGAGCATGCGCACACAGAGCCATAAAGAGCACGCGCACACAGAGCCATAAAGAGCATGCGCACAGAGCCATAAAATGCACGCGCACACAGAGCCATAAAGAGCACGCGCACACAGAGCCATAAAGAGCATGCGCACAGAGCCATAAAGAGCACGCGCACACAGAGCCATAAAGAGCACGCGCACACAGAGCCATAAAGAGCACGCGCACACAGAGCCATAAAGAGCACGCGCACACAGAGCGCGCACACAGAGCCATAAAGAGCATGCGCACACAGAGCCATGAAGAGCACGCGCACACAGAGCCATAAAGAGCATGCGCACTGGTTCCCTCGAAAAAGTGCCGCCAGAGACGGTTGAAAAGAGATATATACTACATGACAGAGCATGCTTGAAGTCACAGCAAAGACCATTGACTGCGCAATTTTCCGTGTAATCTCTTTACATGCACGGACTAAAGGAGAGGCTTGTGCGAAGAAATAACCGGAGCCGGGTACCGAGAGAGCGTGGAATACCGCGCATTCGTACTGAGCATGCGCACTAAATACCACAGAGCATGCGCACAAGATACTGCCGAGCCTGCTCCCGGGACGGTACTGAGCATGCGCCCTGCGGATAGGCACTGAGCACGCGCACTGGAGAGGATACCACAGAGCATGCGCACAAGATACTGCCGAGCCTGCTCCCGGGACGGTACTGAGCATGCGCCCTGCGGATAGGCACTGAGCACGCGCACTGGAGAGGATACCACAGAGCATTCGCACGAGAGCGAATGCCAAGACGCGCAGGGGAGATGTTACCACTGAGCATGCGCTCTAGGGAGAGCAGCCGTGCGCATGCGCACTGGAGCGGGTGCCTTTCCGCCACATTCTCCCGTCAACGCGTTCTTTTGGGTGACTCCCCGCACCCCCTGCGATCTGCGCAGATGGTGCTTGGAAGGTGGGGGTTTAATATTCGCTTTGTAACTTTTATTCTTGCGTTTCTCCTGCTATGAAAGCACTGGGACCCCAAGGATCTAGGACAGAGCTGTACTGGCTTACGGTGGCTCTAGAGGTAGAGCAAGCACCCCCCGTTCCTGCTCCCCCAGAAGTCACGTGCCCCTTATCTCGGCGGGTGCCCCCCTGCTCATCCCTCTCTCTGAGAACACACGTCCCATCACTCTCCTGCAATCCCTGGCCCTCTACTGTGTTCTCCTTTCTCGTAGGTTTCACCTGCCTCATCGCCCTCACTGGGCTACCCTCACTGGGCTGCCCTCACTGGGCTGCCCTCACTGGGCTACCCTCACTGGCCTGCCCTCACTGGCCTACCCTCACTGGCACTGGCCTGCCCTCACTGGGCTACCCTCACTGGCACTGGGCTGCCCTCACTGGGCTACCCTCACTGGCCTGCCCTCACTGGCCTACCCTCACTGGCACTGGCCTGCCCTCACTGGCCTACCCTCACTGGCACTGGCCTATCCTCACTGGCACTGTCCTGCCCTCACTGGCACTGGCCTTGGACTGCCCTCACTGTCCTACCCTGCCCTCACTGTCCTACCCTCACTGGCACTGGCCTGCCCTCACTGGGCTTCCCTCACTGGCCTGCCCTCACTGGGCTTCCCTCACTGGCCTGCCCTCACTGGCCTACCCTCACTGGCACTGGCCTGCCCTCACTGGGCTGCCCTCACTGGGCTGCCCTCACTGGCCTACCCTCACTGGCACTGGGCTGCCCTCACTGGGCTACCCACACTGGCCTGCCCTCACTGGCCTACCCTCACTGGCACTGTCCTACCCTCACTGTCCTACCCTCACAGGCCTGCCCTCACTGGGCTACCCTCACTGGCACTGACCTACCCACACTGGCCTGCCCTCACTGGCACTGGCCTGCCCTCACTGGCACTGGCCTGCCCTCACTGTCCTACCCTCACTGGCACTGGGCTGCCCTCACTGGGCTGCCCTCACTGGGCTACCCTCACTGGCCTGCCCTCACTGGCCTACCCTCACTGGCCTGCCCTTACTGGCCTGCCCTCACTGGCACTGGGCTGCCCTCACTGGGCTACCCTCACTGGCCTGCCCTCACTGGCCTACCCTCACTGGCACTGGCCTGCCCTCACTGGCCTACCCTCACTGGCCTGCCCTTACTGGCCTGCCCTCACTGGCCTGCCCTCACTGTCCTACCCTCACTGTCCTGCCCTCACTGGCCTGCCCTCACTGGCCTACCCTCACTGGCACTGGGCTGCCCTCACTGGGCTACCCTCACTGGCCTGCCCTCACTGGCCTACCCTCACTGGCCTGCCCTTACTGGCCTGCCCTTACTGGCTTACCCTCACTGGCCTACCCTCACTGGCCTGCCCTTACTGGCCTGCCCTCACTGGCACTGGGCTGCCCTCACTGGGCTACCCTCACTGGCCTGCCCTCACTGGCCTACCCTCACTGGCACTGGCCTGCCCTCACTGGCCTGCCCTCACTGGCCTACCCTCACTGGCCTGCCCTTACTGGCCTGCCCTCACTGGCCTGCCCTCACTGTCCTACCCTCACTGTCCTGCCCTCACTGGCCTGCCCTCACTGGCCTACCCTCACTGGCACTGGGCTGCCCTCACTGGGCTACCCTCACTGGCCTGCCCTCACTGGCCTACCCTCACTGTCCTGCCCTCACTGGCCTACCCTCACTTGCACTGTCCTACCCTCACTGGCCTGCCCTCACTGGCCTGCCCTCACTGGGCTACCCACACTGGCCTGCCCTCACTGGCCTACCCTCACTGGCACTGTCCTACCCTCACTGGGCTTCCCTCACTGGGCTTCCCTCACTGGCCTGCCCCTCACTGGGCTACCCTCACTGGGCTACCCTTACTGGCCTATCCTCACTGGCACTGTCCTGCCCTCACTGGCACTGTCCTGCCCTCACTGGCACTGTCCTGCCCTCACTGGCACTGACCTGCCCTCACTGTCCTACCCCTCACTGTCCTACCCCTCACTGTCCTACCCCTCACTGTCCTACCCCTCACTGTCCTACCCCTCACTGTCCTACCCCTCACTGTCCTACCCCTCACTGTCCTACCCCTCACTGTCCTACCCCTCACTGGCCTGCCCTCACTGGCCTGCCCTCACTGGCACTGTCCTGCCCTCACTGTCTTGCCCTCACTGGGCTGCCCTCACTGGCCTGCCCTCACTGGCCTGCCCTCACTGGCCTGCCCTCACTGGGCTTCCCTCACTGGCCTGCCCTCACTGGGCTTCCCTCACTGGCCTGCCCTCACTGGCCTTCCATCACTGGCACTGTCCTACCCTCACTGGCCTGCCCTCACTGGGCTACCCACACTGGCCTGCCCTCACTGTCCTACCCTCACTGGCCTTCCATCACTGGCACTGTCCTACCCTCACTGGCCTGCCCTCACTGGGCTACCCACACTGGCCTGCCCTCACTGGGCTACCCTTACTGGCCTATCCTCACTGGCACTGTCCTACCCCTCGCTGTCCTATCCCTCGCTGTCCTATCCCTCGCTGTCCTATCCCTCGCTGTCCTATCCCTCGCTGTCCTATCCCTCGCTGTCCTATCCCTCACTGGGCTACCATCACTGGGCTACCCTCACAGGCCTGCCCTCACAGGCCTGCCCTCACTGGGCTACCCTCACTGGCACTGACCTACCCACACTGGCCTGCCCTCACTGGCACTGGCCTGCCCTCACTGTCCTACCCACACTGGCCTGCCCTCACTGGCACTGTCCTACCCACACTGGCCTGCCCTCACTGTCCTGCCCTTACTGGCCTACCCTTACTGGCCTGCCCTCACTGGCACTGGCCTACCCTCACTGTCCTACCCTCACTGTCCTACCCTCACTGTCCTACCCTCACTGGCCTACCCTTACTGGCCTGCCCTCACTGGCACTGACCTACCCTCACTGTCCTACCCACACTGGCCTGCCCTCACTGGCACTGGCCTGCCCTCACTGTCCTACCCACACTGGCCTGCTCTCACTGTCCTACCCTCACTGGCCTGCCCTTACTGGCCTACCCTTACTGGCCTGCCCTCACTGGCACTGGCCTGCCATCACTGGCCTACCCTCCGTTGCCTACCCTCACTGGCACTGTCCTACCCTCACTGTCCTACCCACACTGGCCTATCCTCACTGGCACTGGCCTGCCCTCACTGTCCTACCCCTCACTGTCCTACCCCTCACTGTCCTACCCCTCACTGTCCTACCCCTCACTGTCCTACCCCTCACTGTCCTACCCCTCACTGGGCTACCCCTCACAGGCCTGCCCTCACTGGGCTACCCTCACTGGCACTGACCTACCCACACTGGCCTGCCCTCACTGGCACTGGCCTGCCCTCACTGTCCTACCCACACTGGGCCTGCCCTCACTGGCACTGGCCTGCCCTCACTGTCCTACCCTGCCCTCACTGTCCTACCCTCACTGGCCTGCCCTCACTGTCCTACCCTCACTGGCCTGCCCTTACTGGCCTGCCCTCACTGGCACTGACCTGCCATCACTGGCCTACCCTCAGTTGCCTACCCTCACTGGCACTGGCCTGCCCTCACTGGCCTGCCCTTACTGGCCTGCCCTCACTGGCACTGTCCTACCCTCACTGGCCTGCCCTCACTGGCCTGCCCTCACTGGCCTGCCCTCACTGGCCTGCCCTTACTGGCCTACCCTCACTGGCACTGTCCTACCCTCACTGTCCTACCCACACTGGCCTGCCCTCACTGGCACTGTCCTCTTACAATGGTGCACTATAATGCTCTGTATTTCTGGCTATCCTTTGGCTTCTATTCCAGCTATTTTATCTAGAGCTTTTTGTACTTCCTTCGGGCACCCTCTCTTAATTATAAAGTAAGAGAGAGGTGGATTGGTCTCAAGCCGTGCCTGTCCCCTTTCTCCACATCTCTTGCTCACGGATAATGTAAGCATTTGCATCTTCGGACTCTTCCATTGTACATTACATTACTGATTGTAAATCAGTGGTATCTGGGAATGTGTCTCTCGTAGCAGTCCATACCCAGGCTCTTGCCGCATTAAAAGATGCCCCATCATGTTGATCAGCGTCTATTGTCACCTCTGGGAACTCCGCCTTTGTCCACACCCTGTTGGATTGGTCACCCACTGCTGATACTAGCAAGCTTTTGACATCTCCTATTGCCAACGGGACCCCTGCTTTATTTTTTTTTTTTAATGCATATATCCACTTACTCGCCCCTCCCGAAAGTGGGGGCAGTGTCTTTAATAAATGTGCCTTATCCATTTGTGCCCATTGTACATACTGTGGCCTTCTCCCTCCTTTATGTATTAGTGGCATCTGTAATTTGCTTTTTCCCCTTGTCGTACTTACCTTAGTCCCTCTCTTCCCTAGTGTTGCCATCCTTCCAGCCCTTGCTCTTAGCCTTCCTTGCCATTCTTCCTCCATTACTCTCCCCGTTGGGCTCAGTGTACTCACAGGGGCTTCTCCTCCTACTGCCCCTTCTAGGCAATCCCCTCCTCCCTCTTGTTCCTCTAGATCGCTCCAGTACTCTTCTTCCCTGTCTGACATCACTATCTCCCCATCCCTGCTCATCTGTTCTTCCCTCTCATCAATTTGTATTATTCGTGTTTTGATTATTTATTTTGAACAATATTTCTCCTTTCTTCCACCCTCCCTCTATGCAGTTTGTTGGTGTCTGGGGCTCTGGTTTTTGACCTCCCCTGGGTGTAATGGCATTACTGTTTTCACATATGTCTCGCAATCGTGTTAACTCTGTTTGGCCCAATGTTAATCTTGTCTCTAAATCTTGGGCTACTTGTTTGATGCTTGTGTTGGGAGTACTTACCTGCCCGCACGCCCCTCTCTGATCGTACGGGGGTGTTGCTGAGGTGGACGGCTGCGTATTTGGGGGTGGGTTAGGCTTAGACACATATACTGGGTCACTTTATCCCTCTGCCTGCTTTGGCCCCTCTGATGGTTTTGGCTATACAGGGTATAAACTTACTGTGGCGTTACCCCCTTCTCTTTTAGAATCATCCTCCTCTTTGCTGGTCCCTGCCACAGGAGACATTCCCTGTCCCTTGCTTTTATTTGGAGGTATTTGTTTGAATAGTCTCCACAGATCCAACACCTCAATTTTGTTGCTGTTTGACTTTGTATTTTACAAATAGGCATACAGCAATCCTATTAAGCACTTCCTTGTCAAAAGACCCTCCTTTGGGCCATACCTGGGGTAGTCCTTCCCCTTTTAGTTCGGTCAGCCACTCGTCATGATATTTCCTGATCCTGTCGGCATATCCAGGCAGGGTCTGGCAAATATGTGACAGTGGAGTCTCTGCCACCATGTTGGACAAGTGACCCTCTCAACGGTTTCTCAACCACTTCAATAGGGCTAACCAATTTGTACTTCTCGTCCTCCTTCTGATCCGCCACAATACCCTGGAGAGGGGACGAGCAAGTTAACAGAAAATAAGATAGGGGGAAGGGTTTGGAGGCCAGCAGTTAATGGACTTCAATCGTTGTGGTGGTAATCATGACAAGAAACTTGCATCCAGAGGTAGATTGCAGAGAGGCAGTCAGGAATACTTGCAGAGTCAGATCAGTAGGGACAGTCTGGAAAGAGAAGACAATTGCAGTATTGCCCTCAAAGAGGGGGGTCGTAGAATACAAAGTTGGCAATGCGTTGTCCTATGGAGGAGGTGAAGAGGGTGAAAAGAATCTCAAATTGGGTTTATGTCCCATTGTTTTATGTAACCACGGTTGATACCACATTATTTCATGTATCAATGGGTCGATGCCTCGACTGAACCCCCCTGTCATTGTTACTGTTTGAAAACTGACGTTTTCTTTAATTGGCTGTATGTGAGAAGGTTGATGTTCTCATGTACTGTGCTGTTGTCAGGCAGCGGCATCCACCGGGGCTAGCTCCTTTTCTATGCACCTGTTGGCATATGACCTGTGTGAGAAACCAGAGGGTGTCTCACAGACTATTCCCTTGGGTTCTGTCGTCCAGGTGGCTGGGGCACAGCCCTTGCTATTGGATCCAGACCCTGGGGGTGGACCAATGAGGGAGGATCACCTAGATGCGCGGTCCCATGGGAGTGGGAGGGCAGCACCCGATGGAGAAACGCAGTATTCCCATCCCTATTTTCCTGTTACCCCTTGCCATCCCATATGCTATCTGGGCACCTTACTCCGCCTTTCCTACACAAACACCACTACATGGGCTATGCGCTCTGGTGGAAGACAGACTCGCACACAACCATTCCATGCAAAATATCCCAATCTCAGGGTCAGGCAGAGTCAAGCAATTACCCGTAACAACTCACATCTGAATGCTGTTACCTTTCCCCCACATGGATAAAAGGGGGAGCATGAGAACACAATATGAGCAAGGCGAGCAGAAAGGCCAAAGCATTACAGAGCAGGATTGTCACATTTGGCAACTGGACAAAGTATTGTCTTTTGCTCGACAAAAACAGACGCCGAACAAGCAGCTAATTGCAGCTGGTGAGTTGGAGGCAATATTGCGATACCAGTTGGCATTGAAATGAAGGCTGTGAGCAGCGATAACCTAATAAATTGAACTGTGCTGTGTAGTGGACGAATAGAGAATGCAGATGAAAGCCCGAGGCAAAAGGAAGTGATCATTTGAAACTAAATTAGAAGAGATACATTGTGACAGAGTGGTCCGGCACCCGTGTGTGCTCATTCGAAGGACTCTGGAAGGAGTATCTCAGAAAGATGTTATAAAGCAGTGAGATGTGAAAGTGTTGAAGTGGTCCTGCACCGGGTAGATGGAAAACCGTGCATAATCGAAAGTCTTAATCAAGGAGATTTTGTCCTGAGACAATGGGGGTCATTACAAGTTTGGCGGTAGCCGTGCCTGTAAAACGGGCATGGCTACCGGCAAACTCGCATCCGACACCGCCACCCGCGAATGGGCAATTAACGGGCCATTACAAGTTTGGTGGCCCGGTAATTTCCCTTTTGCGGGTGGCGGTAATGATGTGCTCCCCATCCCCTTTCTGCCCTATGGATGCACCAGCACTGTTCATAACGGTGCCGGTGCATCTGCAGGTGTTGCTCGTGGGTGCCGCACAACCCGAAACATGGGGGAAGGGGGAGTTACAGGTCAGCAGTTCTGAACTACCATGTTACCTGTACCTTTTTTTTTATTAAACACGATGGGGGTCATTATGAGTTTGGAGGCAGCCATGGTGCTATTAGCACCATGGCTGCCTCCAAACTCGTGTCCGGGTTCTTTGAATGGGGACTTACCGGGTCATTCCAACCTTGGAGGACCCGGTAAGTCCCCAATAAAAATACCCATTCCCCATTCCCATTCGAGCCCCCATAGGGCTCAATGGGAATGGGGAGGGATCTAATAACGGGCCCGTTAATAACAGGCCCGTTAATAACAGGCCCGTTATTAGCTCCCTGGTCCCTTAGCGGCTCCGCTAAGGGTGGCTGGTAAAACCAGCCGTCCTTAGCTGGACCCGCTAAGGGACCTCGGAATGAAGCGGTAAGGGGTTAACGGCACCGGCATCCTTACCGGCGCCATTAACCCCTTACTGCTGCACTCGTAATGAGGCCCTATGGTCATTACGACCCTGGGGGTAGGGGGTTAACGGAGCTGGTAGAGCTGCCGGCCCCATTAACCCCCTACTGCCCCATTACGAAGTCTGCTTGCGGGACCCGCTAAGGACGCCTGGTAAAACCAGGCATCCTTAGCGGGTCCCGCAAGCAGGCCAGGATGCTAACAGGCACGTCATTAACGGGCCCATTGTTAGCATCATCCCCATTCCCATTGAGCCCTACGGGGGCTGAAATCGGAATGGGGATGTACCGGGTCCGGGTTCTGTGAATGGGGAAATACCGGGCCCTCCAAGGTCGGAATGGCCCGGTATTTCCCCATTCAGGGAACCGGGTACCCGGAATGGGGGTAGCCATGCCGCAAGAAACGGCATGGTTACCTCCAGGGTCGTAATGAGGCCCTATGTTTTTGCACATTGCAACATCCCACACCCCTTTTGTTCTTTAGAGTAGGGTTTAGCAATAGGATTCTTAGTATAGGCCATTTTTGATTTGACTGGACTTGACTAGGTCAGCGTTTACTTTTATTTGATGGTCGTAGCTCGCTCCCATTGTTAGAATTAGGTTTAGATAAGTGTTTTTTCCAACCCATTAAAAGTACAATAAACACCCTTGAACTATACTCTGTGTCTGTTGTACTTTTGATACCATGACTTCCTTGCACCTGTAAAGATACGGTGCGTGTACTTCAGTGGGAACTACAATTACCAGAGGGCCAAATGGTAAATGACGTGATGCGTACACGACCGACCAATCATGATCTGCAATGCAAACTTGCATCAGGAACTAAGAACCAGCATGCGTCTTTGTTTTCACTTGAGTAGCACTTCGGACTGATTGCTTTTCTGCTGTTTTTTTCCCCACCTATTGGTTTTTCTTGGA
This sequence comes from Ambystoma mexicanum, assembly GCF_040938575.1. Taxonomy (NCBI): domain Eukaryota; kingdom Metazoa; phylum Chordata; class Amphibia; order Caudata; family Ambystomatidae; genus Ambystoma; species Ambystoma mexicanum. The sequence continues at coordinate 12,196,572 of NC_090923.1, forward strand.
ATTCAACCTCGGCCTACCCTGGGACTTCTTGCTCTGTCGTTGTTTGTCTTTCTTTGATATTGCTCTGAAACCCGACTTCTACCTGTCCCTGGATCCTCTGCCCAGTGTCATGGTTGGTCTGCCTGTGATTATACTGGATTGCAACCCTTGTTTCTTCCTAGATACCTTGATTAGTATTTCTGGCTTTTCAGCTCTGTTTTCTTGAATGACCGACCTGCTGCTTGTTCTTAGTCATCTGTGGGTAAAGTGGGGTTGGTGTCCAATTATTCTCCGGATCATCAGCGAGCACCATGGAGGTGCTATTGTTCCCTGACCACTCTGCACTCAGCCCTGCTTGTGATCCCAGAAGTACACTTGCAAGGTGGGACAAAAGAGACTTTTGGCCCTACCGCCCTTCCTATATCTGAAGAAGAAACAGGAAACTGTTGCCATCACCAGAGTTCAAAACCCTCCCTGGGAAACAAAAAGGTGATACAGACACAGAGCAAAGGTTCAACATCATAAAAGTGGTGCTCCGTACCTTGAGGCTGATGATGATGCAGAATCGCTATGTCCTGTATATGCTAACTGGCATGGAGGGAGGCGTGTACAAACAGATCGGGAGGCTGTATGTGCAACAGGAATCCCCAAAGATGCTGAGAAAGGCTCCCTCTCACACATAACTGAAGCTTTTTCATAATCTGGGAGTGCGTATGAAGAAGGAAGCCGGCAAACAAAATGAAGACCGTTTTGACCTCACATTCTCGTGGGCTCCATCCTGGCTGGGAGCTATTGTGAAAATGCTGGTGCCCGTCATCGTCTTCATCTTTTGTGTGTGCCAAATGGGACTTGTGCCAAAGCTTTCCCAAAAAGCGCAATGATGATGGTCGCAATTGGCATAGCACCCAAAGCACTTTGCGGTACCCCAGAAAGCGGTACCCAGAGAGACGACCCAAACAAAGCCTGTATGATAGAGATTTACCATCCCTTTCACCCCCCTGTGGCACACTCGTCACACCCCACCTCACCTCGTCCCAAGAATTATACAGAGCACTGGGTTCATTTAGCTGGGGATGGGGGTTGTATTTACTTGACATGTACCCCAGAAAAATATACCCAGTGTGGGGCAAACTTGTGAGATGTTTGCAGAGCATGGGTTCCAAAGGACGGGTCGCCACCATTTCTGGAAGCTGAAAGGTTAGCAAGGGTGTGCAGGGAGGTGGAGAACATATATTTGAACTGAGCTGCCACTGGTACTGTAGGGGAGTTTGTTAATTTAGGATTAACGAAAGGGGGAAAGGAGATAGGGTCTTCCCACCCCCCTTGGTGATACCGGACGAGAACTAAACGCTAGTAGAGCACATCCAGGGAGCTGTGTGGGATGGGGGTGCACATAGAGGGTGCGCTATCACTTTAGTGCATGCCTTACAAGCTATATGGTATATGTAGGTGTGAGCGCCATCTTGGCGAAAAGCAGTCATCGTACAATGTAGGCCCAAGCTCAGCAAACAGCATTATGTTGGTTAGTATTAGATCTTTTGCTTGAGTGCGAACACCACCCCTACCCCAGCCAGTACTCGCAGAGTCTAAGAAAACCTCCCTTCTCCTAAATGTTACAGGCCCTTGCGCCCTGGGAAGAATGTGCCCTGCAAGGTCATGTGAAGGGCGCGTAGCGCCTCTTGGCGGTACCATCCCACGGAACAGCTAGCATGGCCCTCCTGCCCCCAATGATCCACCACAAAAAATACAGATTTGCAATGTTTTTCATTCTGAGACCACCGCATGCCACAGTACCATCCGAACCCAGACCACCAACCACAAAACTTTTATCCATCACTAAGATCAGAAGCCAAGGCTATCGCGCCTTCAGAGAGGGGTCATGTGATTTGTGCAGCAAGGTGCAGGGTAGAAACAAATTATAGCCAAAAACAAAGGTGGATGACCTTGGGAGTTGCTGTTCTGTCTGAGAGTGAGTGGAGCATTTGAGTTAGTGTGACAGCTCTCACAAGCCCATCCCTGTATCTTCCAGCGACTAATCCGCTCATTATTTTAAGGCTAGTAAGTTAACCTTGAATAAGGATAAAACAAAGATTGTAGTTTTTAGTAATGGGAAGTGGGGAAAACATTTGAACTCTGTATGTCTAAAGGCCAGTTTCAGGTTAAATTGGTAAATTAGATTCTACCACAAATTTGGTGGGCACATGCTGGATAAGGCAATAGAGGTCTGTAAGTGTAAGGTGGGGAATACACTGTTGTATGGCAGTGAAATCTGGGGGAGTTGTAACTGAGAATTTGGAGGTCGCCCGAAATAGAATTATGAAAAATAGGAACCCCAAATTGCGCACTGCGTTTGGTGCTAGTGATCACAAGGATTGCCACACAAGCTAAATTGGAACAAGGTGCCTTCTTTTCAAAGGTTTTGCAGGTACCCCAGAAAAATGACAATATTCAGTTCTTGTTAGCAGAGATGGCAGGCGCTGGTTTCTGTTTAAAGTTTAAGTGGTTTTGGGAGGGTTTTAACACACTGTTCACCACAGCAAGAGACCTGAGCCTGACAGAGTTAAAATAAAGAGTTAACGAGGGGATACCCCACCACAAGTGGGATTGAGCAGGAGCATCTCCCCTACACTTGTGTCCCCCAGAAACAGCTGACCGGATCACCGCTGCACCGCAGGTAAGTCTGTGGGCTTCAACTGCACTGCAATCTGTCACGCAGTTTTCGTGCCCATCTCCTTAGATCATCTTCATTGGAAGAGGTTTTGTATATTTAGAATAACCTCCAATGTTGCTGACCTTATTGCCCAGCAACCCTCACGCTACAGGGTGAAGCACTCCCCTGGAAGATGGCCGCTGCACGGCACACTGCTTGAAAACAATGCGCAGACCCAGCTGATCGACTGCAATTGGTTCCCCAACAGTACTAATGACCAATAGCAACACTGCCCAGCTCATCCCGACATACATATCTAAATGTATCCCCAATGCTCGAAATATACCTTGCATGCCCAACAGGCTCCACAGCTGTGTCCATTGCTGCCGCTGTGCGGTTTTACTTGACTGAAAGCCCTGCTTTGCGATAACCATATTACAACTCCCCTCTCACTCCTCGTTACAACTGAAGCTATCCGCGGATACTGGGGTCAGGCCTCCTACATACTCTGCAGCGTATCCTAGCATACATTTAGAAATGTATGATAACTTGCTCAGATCAGTGACACTAGCTAACGTGTTCTGTCTGCCGGAAACGGGCACTCTAATTTTTTCAAACTCCCACTCACGCTGCGCCCACCCCTACCAATCTACTTACCCATACAAACCTACCTTCCAGGGACTCAAGGGTCACCGCTTAATCTGCGCACTCTAGGCTCCTGAAGTTATTGCCTCATGCGGCCATACGTGCCCACTCCTTCCCACAGCCCCATGCATCTTAGTTCCTGCGCTCCCTGCACTTACACTCATGGCCCTGAGACCCCCAATTCAGAAGACATCCCTCCTACGTCCTTCCTACCCTCTTTCTTCAGCCCCCTTCAGAATTCACACACTGAGAAAGTTCATGCCGGTATCGCACCAAGCCTCACCAACACCAAACGTGCCCTAGGCCAACGCTTCATAGAAACCAACAGCTAGGTCTGCGCTTATCAAACACCTCAACCCCATGTAACCTAAGCCACACTTACACTCACTACTCAATGACCCCAAAGATACACAAGCCAAGTCTGTTGCAAAGGCACTTTAGGAACTGGGATTTCTACAAAGAGGCACTAACCCCACTCACTCTAAAGGACGCATTCTAGTCTGGGTGGCGGATCTTAACTGTGCCGCAGATATCAGTTCCAACACCCCCTACCCCTGGACCGACCATCACCCCATTCTTTACTCCATCCCTACATCCACCAAAGCCACTAAATGTAACACTCCCTCACCACCAGCATTAGCCAGGAGTGCCCGTAAATCAACCAAAGACAAGCTCCTACCCTTTCTGGATGTTCCAGCCCTCAAGCCCCCATTCTCCATCGACCCCCGGGTTCAAGTAGATTTGTAGAATCTCACGCTCCAAAAAAGCAATTGATTCCATAGCTCCTCTAGAAAGAAAGAAAGCCAAAGTGACGTAAGACGCCAACTCCTGGTACACATCAGAACTTCAGGAACTGTGCACCCTCAAGCGTATTGCGCTCACCAAGTGGCAAACCAAACCACAAGACTCCACTAAAGAAGAATACAAGAAATTGTCTACTCAATACAAAAAGCCTCATCCAAGCCAAATCTACCTCCCACAACACCAGAATTACCAATGCCAAATCTGAATCCAAAGAAATGTTTTCTATTTTCAGGGAACTGGCTACCCCTGCCCCTAGCTCCCAAGACATTGTTAAAGATTAATCCTGGTGCTCAAGCATTCAAACAGCTATGCTCACCAAAATAAAACCCCTGCAGAGCAAAATTAGTTCCCATAATTAATTTATTTTTTAATTTTCATTTATGCATTTGTAAAGCGCGCAAAGCCCAGAGTCAGCTAGGAAAAAACTTAGGATATGGTTACAAACTTGGTTTCTTAGTAACTGGCATTACTTTACAGAGAAAACAGAAACAGTAAATATCTATGTCCATATCTATACAGGGTTCAGTATTTCAGTGGGTTCATTTATACGCATTCATTTACATGTTCTTGCATTTCCTGATTGTTACATTTTGTATCCTTGTCGATGAAGTGAAGTGTCTAATGTTGTAAATCAGATCTGAAAAGTAGTGTTTTCAGGTTTTTTCTAAAAGACCAAAAGGAGGTGTCGGTTCTCAGTTTGGGGTGGTAGTACATTCCATAGTTTCGGTGCTAGGGCTGGGAAACTAGAGCCCCCGCTTTGTGTTTTCTAACCCTGGGGGTGATGAGCATGTTGGTGTAAGCAGAGCGGGTTGGTCGATCAGAGTTAGTTTTGTGGATATGGTCACTGAGATATTTGGGTGCCTTTTTAGCAATGCATTTGTGCGTAATTGTCAAGATTTTAAATGTAATCCTGTCATGGACAGGGAGCCAGTGGATGTTTCTTCTTGTGGCCGAGATGTGGTTGTGTTTAGGAGTGTTTAGTGCGGCCCTGACGGCGTTATTTTGTACTGTTTGCAATTTTTTGATGTTTCTAGTGCTAGTTCCAGCGAAAAGGGAATTGCAATAATCAATTCTAGACAGTATCAGAGCTCTGGCCAGGGTGAAGGAGTTTTCCGTAGAGAGGAAGGGACGACTAGCTCTTATCAATTTAGCTGTGTAGGCTGCAGATGAGACAACCGCATTGACTTGTTTGTGTAGGGTGAGGGAGGAGTCGATGTAGACTCAGAGAATGTTTATTTCATTGGCTACATGTATGATGTGTCCATCGATGATAAAGGATTTGTAGATCTGGGGTAAATTGCTAAGTTTCTTTTTGTTTCCAATGATGATATACTCAGTCTTATCATCATTAAGACACAGTTTGTTGAGGGCCATCTAGGTTTGTTTGGCGAGGTAGATTTTATTTAAGTTATTGGAGTCTGTGACGTAACATCCTGTAATTGGTATAAGTATTTGAGTATCGTCCGCATAATTTGTATACGTGATGGCCATATTGTTAAGTTTATCAAACAGAAGTTTAGTAAATGCGTTGTATTATTTGGGCGACACGCAAGAACCTTGAGAAACACCGCAGGTCACAGGGACAGGGTGAGCTACTGCATTATCTGAGAAGATCCTCATTGTTCGGTTAGACAGGAAGATTAGCAGGTCCGATAGCACGGCGAGTAGAGCGCTCGCCTTGACATCTGTGCCGAGCCTGCTAACGCAGGTTTGAATCCCGGCGGGGCCAAACTCAGCCTTTCATCCTTTCCGAGGTCGATAAATGAGCACCACCCAATGTGGGTAATAATAAGCAGCGCTCATATACCCGAGGGTTCGTAGCGCTATATAAATGCTAAATTATTATTATTCATTATTATTATTATTTGATCCATTCGATTGATTTAGGGGAGAATTGGGCCACAGTATCTAAGTGTTGGCAGAGGATGTCATGGTTAACTAAGTCAAACGATGCTGATAGGTCAAGCAGCAAGAGGATACAGAGATCTCCTTTGTCCATGTAGTGGTCCATTTGCGTTTTCAGGTCGAGCAACCCCGTTTCGGTGCCATGGCCAGATCTGAAACCAGATTGTCTTAAGCCTAATAGGCGATTGTCTTCCAGGAATTTTTGGATCTGCAGATAAGCTGCCTGATCAAGTATTTTAAGTACGAAGGGGACTGTGGTAATGGGGCAGTAATTGGTGGGAATGTTGGCATCTAAGGTGGGTTTTTTGAGTAAAAGTGGGACCTACGCTGATTTGAGATCGTTAGGGATTGAATTAGATGCAAATTAGTTATTGATAAGGCTGGTAATAAAGGGTGCCAGTACAGCAGCGCAGTCTTTTTATCAATGTAGCAGGGCAGGTATTGCCTTTGCATCTTGAGGGCTTTAGACTTTTGATGATGTTGATAGTATCAGTAGTTGTGAGAGGGGAGAAAGTACATTTATTTATCTCTGTGATATTCGGGGCGTAGATGCGGTGGATGAGGTTAGGTTAGCGTTGATTTCTGACTATTTTTATTCTATTCTTTGTTGTAGTAGTAGGATTTTGTCAGCCAGGGTGTTCTGAATATTAGTACACCATAGTTAATCTTTGGTTGTATGGTCTGGGGTAGGTGCTGGTGACTCTAGTTCACGTAGAATGGTGAATAGCTCTCTAGAATTTGATTTAGCGTTGGTGATTCTCTGATTGTAGACTTCGCTTTTAAGTTTAATGATTTTATTCTTATAGTTGTTGGCTAATAATTGGAATTGGCTTTTGTTTGCTAGAGTAGGCAATTTGAGACATTTGTTTTCAGCTGATCTTTTTAGGGCACGCAGAGCTTTGAGTTCAGGGGTGAACCAGGCGTTGTTATGTGTTTGTGGTTAGCGGGGCAATTTTTGGTATTACCCGAATTGTTCGTTTGCAATTGTTCGAATGCACAATTGACCGAATTTAAAGGGTCACAATTCACTTTTTCACAATTGACCGCACATATATATGTCAATTGTGAAAAGGTCAATTGTAATTCGAGCAATTGTCAAACGAACAATTCGTATACATCCCAATTTTTTCAATGGCTGCCAGCATAGTTTCTTTAAATTGGCTGGCCAAGGTTGACGGGTTGCATTCAGAGAGTGATGGAACCAAAATAGGGGCGAGTAGTGGTAGTATATTCTCTCTGGTGATGTTTTTGGAGTTTCTGGACAGGACAGTGGTAATAGGTAGTGACTGTATCATATTCTTAATAGTAATAGGAGAGGTAAAGGTAATGAAGTTGTGATCAGACCAGGGTGAAGGGGTATTGGATTGGATAACAGTGGTGCAGTTAGTATCAGCGAGCCAATCTAAGGTGCGTCCTTTGTCGTGTGTGGGGGCTGTAATTCTTTGTGTGAAGCCTAAGGCTTCGATAGAGTTGCCTAGGTGGAAGTCTCCCATGATGTTTGCTGGAGAGTGGGGTTTCATGTTGTGTGACAGAAGTGACGTGGTGTCATCTTCAAAGGTGGCGATAGCACCTGGAGGCCTATAGATAATGTGGGAGGTGAGTGTGCAGGTAGGTGGGAGGGTGATTTTTAATGTGATGACTTCACCAGAGGTGAAGGGCAGTTCAGGTGCAATTCTTATATTTGAGGAATCTTTAGCTATTAAGGCGATTCCTCCGCCTCTTGTAGTAGTTCTATCTTTTCTGTAGATTGTATAGCCTTCAGGGATGGCTAAGGAAAGGATGGGGACCTGATGCTGCATGAAGCCAGGTTTCTGTTACTGCTAGGTAGTCAAGGTTGTTTGTTTTTATGGCGTCTGCAATATCTAGGGAATGGGCTGTGATAGATCTAGCATTAGTAAGGGCACCTTTTAGGGAGATCGTATTAGTGAGCTTGATAGGGTTGTTATCAGTGAGTTTGATTGCGTTGGTTGGAGAGGAGGCAGTGTTGGTTAGGGAGGAGGAGGCAAGGGAAAGGGTGTGGAGGCTGTTGGGATGGAGGGAGGCAGTCTTAGTTTGGTATGTTTGTTGGATGGTGTGTGGCATCAGTAATTTGATTATATGAGGGTGAGAGAAGCAAGATGATAATCTATGGTTCCTCAGATAACCTCTGATTGGTTGTGTTGGCCGCAGGGCAGTTGGAGAATGAGAAGCAGATGTTGAGGCTGTGGCAGTGGTGGTAAGGTTCTGCAGGGATCCAATATTGTGTAGTGGAGATTTATGTTGGGTCAGCCGATGTAGTGTTAGTAGTTTGTTAGGTCGTGGTTGGGGGATACGAGAGGTTAGTCTATTATTTCTCAAAATATCTGCTGATAGGTTTTGTGAGACAATCGTCAGCTGGAATTTGGGCAATGTGTGGAGAGGCAGGTGGTGTGATCGTGTGACTCCACCTTGATCTTGATGAAATGTGTAGGAGCCTTGTGTGTGCATCAGGGTTGTATGTATGGGTTGTGTGGGTATTGTGGAGTGCAAGTTTGAGGTTCCCAGTAGTCTTGGTGGGGGGTAGGCTATTGATGGTATGTGTGATGGTGGGGAAAGGCGCAGCGGTATTGAGGAATGGTGTGGGGCATGGAAGTGGATGGTGTCGAGCACAGAAGAGACAAGCTAACCCTTTACCTAGTGGCAGATATGCACCTGAAGAGTAAGGCATGAGTGTTGCAGGATTCAGTAATGGCATTTTGTCAATGTGGTCATAGGCCGTTGACAGTATGGAAAGTATGGCCATTTTAAGGTGGGCGATTTCGGTAGTTTTCTGAAGAATATGGCCTTCACTGCTCAACTGTACTGTTGATTACAGCGATTGCAGAGTAGTGAGACAGATGCAGACGACGGTGAATGCTGCATGGGCAAAGAAGTAATATTAGCAGCAGCAGTCGGGTTGGGCATCAGCCTTGCCTAGGTCTGACCCGCCCATCTCATCCACAAAAAACACCCCCCCAGGATAAGTCTCTCTTCTCCTTCAGAGATGTCTCCGAAACCGAAGTACTAGCCCTACTGAAATACATAAAACCTTCCAATTGCAAGGGTGATATCTGTCCTGCTAACATCATCAAAGATGGTGCAGACACACTAGTACCATTCTTGACAGCATTCATAAATGCTTCATTCGCATCAGGCATTGTCCCACCATGCCTTAAAGAGGCCTGGGTACTCTCCCAACAACTACCGTCCATCACCACCATACTCTTCCTTCTAAATATTCTCGACAAAGCTGCCTTCACGCAAATACAGGAATTCTTTGAACCTAACAGCATCCTAGGAAAGAGGCAATCAGGTTTCCGCCCAGGCGACAGAACTGAATCTGCCCTATTGGATCTAAAAATACAACTAGCTGAAATAAATGACGAAGACAAAAAAGCTCTTCTTCTCCTTCTGGGTTTGTCTGCACCGTTTGACCTTGTGGACCATAAAACCCTCTGCAGAAACTCACAAACTCAGCCCAATTCACCCCTGAAGCCGCCACATGGATCACCTCCTTCCTTGAAGGGAGAGCCATGAAGGTTTTCTCAAATCAGGCTTGTGTGGAACCCTACACCATTCACTGCAGAGTCCCACAGGGTTCCTACACCTCACCCACCTTGTACAATATATTTACCAAACCCTTTTTCGACAAGCTGGATACTCTCGGCATAGCATACACAAACTATGGCGATGACACCCAGGTCCTCCTCCCACTCTCTGGCTCATGCGAATAAGACTCAGAGACACTTCACAAGACCTATGCCACCATCCAAGCCTGAATGGCAGCCAATGGACTTCAACAGGGATAAAACCAAATTCTTCCTGGTCGGCCCCAAGGAAACGCGTACTAAAGTTAGTAAACAATACAGCGCCTTCAACATAGACAGCCCACAAATCACTGTCTCACCCTCAGTAAAGACAGTGGGGGTGTACCTCGACTCCACACTGTCTGTGACATGCCATGTAAGCGCCATTGCCTCCTCGGCCTCATTCACAACTAAACTGATCTATGCAGGTAAACCCTAGCTGTCTACACAGAACTGTCCCTCAATAGCCAGAGCCACCATTTGGGCAAAAGGTGACTACTGCAACGTTCTTCTTGCTGGCTCATCAGCAAACAATATCAACAGATTACAAATCATTCAAAATAATGCCCTCGGGGGTGCACTGAACATTCCCAGGTGGGAGCATATCTCCCATGCCAAGCGCAATGCTCACTGGCTCCCCATCAAAGAACGCTTCATATTCAAGTCCCTAGCCATAACCCACAAATGCCTCTCACTCACAGCCCCCTCCTGTCTCTCAGAAAAAGTAGTCCAAGCCAGCTCCTCCAGACCCATACGATCCACATTACTCCAATCAGCTAATCATCCCCACCTTCAAAAGGGCTAAAGCGGGAGGCTCCAGCTTCCCATTCTTAGCTCCCACACAATCAAATGCCCCCCTATTACCTTAAGGAATAAGGCCTACCACCAGTCCTTCCGCAAAGCCCTCAAAACGAGACTCTTTAACTAGTCCACATTACACCACTAGGTTCACCCAGACATCTGGTCCAGGAAGGTATTAGTTTTCCCCAGTTCCCCTGTACAGAGGCCTCCACCCACTGTAACTATGCCACAACCAACTATCACCTGTCTGGAACTAGATTCATTGGAACCACGAACCACAGACATGCTGTCTTGCCAGGCTGTCTTTCCCTCGGTTTCCTGTAACTAAGCCTGCTTGTAACAGTGCCACAATGCCCTAGGGCCACTTTGTGCACTTTATACATGTAAAAAATAAATAAAATACTAGGGACCTGATTCAGGAGTGGAACGCGGTTCCTCTGAATCTATTTTAGGCTATGAGACTTAATGCCAAGCAGGGGGGGTAGTGTGTAGAGAATCTCCCACCCAACTGTAGGCCGTATATTTTATTAGTGCATTTAAACATTTTACCACTAAAAGTCTGCACCAATCGGGGACTGGGAGACCCATCGAAAAACTGTACATGTCGGCTAATAGTAAGGGAGGATCGTAAGCATTCTTTGCTAATATGTAGCTGGTACCCAGATTTGTGAACAGATTTGTTAAGGCCACTATTCTTGGATAATCAGATAAGGGACTGCAAATCAGCATTGTATTTTATTTGGAACTGTCCAGAACTTGGGCCTCATTATGGCCATGGCGCTCCCGTAATGAATGGTGCCGGTACGGGACGGCACCTTCACCTCAACTTCGGATGATGAGCCCAACAGCGCCCACGTGGAAGTAGATGGATATATGAACATGAACCAGTGGCCTGGCATCCCATATGGAGCAAGCCCTACATGTATAGGGCTCCTCCAATCTGTATTGTAGAATTGTATTATATATCATGACGCCATTAGTAACTTTGGGCCTCATTATGAGGTGGACGGTAAGGGATTAACGGCGCCGGTAATGGTGCCGGAGCCGTCAACTCCTTACTGCCCCATTACGAGTCTGCTCGCGGGACCCGCAAAGGGCGCCTGGTAAAACCAGGCACCCTAAGCGGGTCCCGCTAGCAGAGCAGGGAGCTAACAACGGGCCCGCCGTTGTTGGCTCCCTCCCCATTCCCATTGAGCCCTATGGGGGCTCGAATGGGGAGGTACTGGGTCCGGGTTCCTCTAATGAGGAATTACCGGGTTCTCCAAGGTTGGAATGGCCTGGTAATTCCTCATTAAATCTCTAAACTCAATTAAAGGGGTAACCATGCCACGTTACCTCAAAGGTCGTAATTACCCCCTTTGTCTGTTCTTATAATGTGCAGGATGTCCCTATGGAACTAAGAATGTTCTGCAACAGCATAGTTCTTTGCTGATGCACTTCTATTCTGTAGAAATAAATACTTGTTATCCTTGCAAGTGTCTCTTGTGCCTTTTTCCCTAGGTAGCTTTATTTTTTCTGGTGAGAGCGTGCAGGGGCGTGCCTTCACATGTCTCTCTGCCCTTCCGGCTCTCCCCTTTCCTTAGATGCATCTTTGTGCCCTCGGGTATAGGTCCCTGTGGGCCATTTGACTTGTTGCTTGGGACTTGTCTGAGGAAGGAGCCTCGGGCCGCTCCCCGCCTATAGACATTGGGCCTCATTACAAGTCCGGCAGGCTGCCGCCGGACTCGTAGGGATTTACCAGCACTGGCATTCCGTTACTCCCCATTCCCGTGGTGTCCGATAGGACTCCACGGAAATGGGGGCTGCAGAAACACCGGCACCTTGGATTAATGGTGCCGGTGTTCCCGCACCCGTCTGCAGCCGGTGGCGTTACGCCCGCCAGGTAAGACCTGGCGGATGTAACACCACACGGCCACAGAACTCGTAGTTAGCCAGTCCGGAAAACAGTGCGGTACGGTTTTACCAGCACCATTAAATCCGGACCGACTAACTTGTAATGAGGCCCAGTGCCATCTCCATACTTTGTGTATTGGGAGAAGGAGTTACACAGTAAGGGGGGAACATGTAAGGTGCTATTCCTTGGGGTGCACATGACGTTTGTATTTTGAGGGTCCTCTACTCATTAGTCCCTCTTCTCGTTTCTCCATAGCTTGATCGAAACTGTTTTGTATTTCTGATCTTCTGGTAACGTGCCAGGGTTTCCGGATTCAACTTTCCATCTAATTCACTGGGGAAGGCAGTGTGTTCTCTCGCTCGTCCTTGTTGTATCGGAAGAAATGTTCTTTTGTCTACTGGAGGGCACCAGCAAATCACCTAATGGTCCAACTGATTGACAACGGTAAGAACAGATTAAGTACCATCTTGTCTTTTCCGGTATTTGTATTTATTGTGGGGACAGGCATCACAACCATAAATATTTACAACAGGGACAACAGTAATCGAGCCTTTCCTGAAGCAGGTCATGTATATGAGAGTTAGCATTAATGAACAATTGATTTTAGGGAATCGAGGGCATAGTGACCACAGATGGCACAAGACACACAACCGACATTTGTCCTGGGGATCAGAAATGTACACAGTTCTGGGGGCTTGTCTTAACGCTGTTACGAAAGGCCGCTTCACTGCGCTTTGCTTGCTCCATCAGTGTAAACAGGACTCGTTTTGAACAAAAGGAGTAAGCAAAATACCTCAATCTGGTATTTAGCTCTGACATATCAGGAGCGAGTGTGCCTGGATTCCATTTGCTAACTTTATGCAGCGAAATGAAGAAAAAAAGGCTTGTGACGGCTTTGAAGCCTGGGTAACTGTTTTGCACTACACAACTGAGGTAAATACTTGTAACAGCAGTTTTGCCATTGAAATGGCAGGCAAGTGTTTTATTTGTGAAACAAGGCTGCAAAGTTAGTCTGTTCCTGCAGTTAATAGTCCTACTGTTTTTGTATCACGTGAGACCCCCGCCATTGTCTCGTTATACAGTAGGAAAAGTACATGTGGCACTCATAGGGGCTCATTACACGGTTGGCGTTAAGGCAAAAACGATGGCGGTAAAGGATTACTGGCATCGCTAACCGCACCTTCCAATTACGACCCGCCTAACCGCTATTAGCGGCACCGCTAAGTACGGTGCCTCTAATAGCGCCATGGTCGTGGGCACACGACCCTTCATGGCGGCAATAGCGGCATGGCGGAAATAGGAGTCCATTACAAGACATGCGAACATGCAAATAGCGGCATGGAGCAGTCTCAAAAAGCCCATACCGGCATGTCAGAAATAGCGGCATCGCGAACCACCTGTAAAGGGCCATGTGCAGTGTTCCAACCGCCACAGGTGCCCACAATCAGCACAGGTGGAGGCAATGGAGACTGGGCCACCACAAAAGGAGCACACCACACCCATTCACACACCAAAATGATTCCAATACTAGCAGCATTACATGGGCTGGAGGACATGATTGCTTTGCAACAGCAACAACAGGCAGCACAGAGGAGACACAGGAAGAGGAGGAGGGCGAGACAGGCACAGCAAGCTCCACCAGTGCATCTAGTTGTACCACAGAGGCAGCCACGAATCCCCGGGATCAGAGCCAGTCCATTCAACCTAATCCCTGAGCAGATACACACCCTGTACCGTCTGGACCGGGATACCATCACCACCATTGTGGACATGGTACACAACGACATAGTCAGCCTCATAGACATCCGTACTGCCATCCCCCCTCTACTGAAGGTGGTAACTGTGCTCCACTTCCTGGCCACAGGCACCTACCAGCATATGGTAGGGCAGATGCATGGCATATCACAACCAGTATTTTCACGCATGCTGAACCAGGTGCTCGATGCCCTGCTGAAGCACACAAGTGAACACATTTCCCTGCCACGGACTGCCCAGGACATCTCTAACACCAAGGTTGGCTTCCATTCACTGGCAGGCATCCAAAGTTGCATCAGGGCCATCGACTGTACCCATGTGGAATTGGTTGTCCCACATGCCAATGAGGCAGTGTACCGAAACAGAAAGCAATACCACTCCATCAACGTGCAAATGGTATGTGACTCCAACAGATCATCACACATTGTTGTACCCACTATCCTGGATCAACCCATGATTCAATGGTCCTGCGGAACTCAGCGATACCACGCTACATGGAGCGACATGCTGGACAACGTTCGTGGCTACTTGGTGAGTAGCATGGCAAGCACATGGCATTGTGATGTGGGCAGTACATTCGGGGGCGTGAGAAGCATACTCCAACAGGGTGTGATTGGAGGGGGGAGAGAAGCATACTCCAACCAGGTGTGATTGGCGGGGGAGAGAAGCATACTCCAACCGGGTGTGATTTGGGGGGATGAGGGAGGGGAGAGAAGCATACTCCAACTGGGTGTGATTGGGGGGGAGAGAAGCATACTCCAACCGGGTGTGATTGGGGGGGGAGAAGCATACTCCAACGGGGTGTGATTGGGGGGGGGAGAGAAGCATACTCCAACGGGGTGTGATTGGGGGTGGGGAGAGAAGCATACTCCAACCAGGTGTCATTAGTTGTCATGGTCAACTATGCCCATACAGAATCACACCACTGTTCCCCGAGGCAGCCCACACTGTACCTGACACATGGAAACCACATGCAAGTAGTAAGCTGCACAACAATGAAATAAACCCATTAACCCAATCATGCCATATCCATCAACATACACATTGCACATCAGACCATAACCTCTATAACACCGCTACATGCAGCCAATATGGACAATGGAAACATACGCTGAAAAGCATCACAACGGAAATGCGACCTTGAGTGCATACAAAGGGATTACCTTTATCCATCATACTTATGCACACCCGTATACCACTACAGAAGTGCCGCATGACAGCATGGGGACATCAACTTCAGAATGGCAGTTCACTAGCAGTGTGGTCCAAACGGTGCCTGGACCAAAATACACAAATGACTGGACCTCACCCAGTACATGGCATCAACTGCCAAAGGCATGCACGGTGCATGTCCACTTGCAAGGACTACATCACCTTCCCACATTGCAGTTACTTTGATTACCTCCATGCATGCAGGGATTTGTGGATGTCATTCACAATGCAAAGTTGATTTGTGTGATATGTACAGGTTCCACTTGATGTAAACACTTAAACATACCCATTGTTGCACCCATGCAGGTGATGCTGGCTATCCCCTGAAGCGGTGGCTCCTTACCCCTATACGGAACCCACAGAGCAGGCATGAAGAGGAATACAATCGTGCACATAGCCGTACCCGCGGGGTAATTGAGCAGACATTTGGCCTTTTGAAGACACGGTTCCGGTGCCTCCGCAGGTCGGGTGGGGCACTCCTGTACGGGCATGAGAAGGTGGCCAAGATCACCATGGCATGTGTCATGCTGCACAATATGTGTATCAGACGGAATGTGCCACTGCCCCCTGACATTGAACTGCAACCACCTGGTGAGGATGATGATGGGGATGAGTAGGGAGAAGATGGGGCTGCAGGTCATGCAGGTGGTGTTGCCCAGGAGGGACGTGCTGTGCGCCAGCATCTGATAGACCAATTTTTCTAATACACATGGATGAATAGTGTTCAATGGATGCGTGTATTTAGGCACTGGGTTTTGTGGTGCAATGTACACTGTGCCCTGTCCACCAAAAAAGCACACATACACAATGAAATTGTCCACTCCAGTGATTTGTCATATCACCAGTGTGTATTAAATATTCTAAGTAAAAGAAGTGCATGGACCCAACAAAACAAACACCCTTTCCCCCTCCCCCACAACACTCCCAATAACCCTTTCCCCTCTCCCCCCACAGCACTCCCAATAACCCTTTCCCTCTCCCCCCACAACACTCCCAATAACACTTTCCCCCCCAACACTCCAAAACATGGCTTGTACATCAGTGCTGTATAGCTGTACATGTGTCAGCAACATCTGGCTGGCCCTAGTTCTCATCCCCTCTGCCACCCTTGTGGGGGTTGAGAGGTTGTGCGCCGCATAGCCCGCAAGACCTGCGCCGGGGGCTGGTCTGCCTTAAGCTGGCAGAGGAGGTGCACGGTTGGTCCAGTGCCGGTGGGGGGGGTTCTGCCTGTCCATCGCGTCTGCTATGCGTGTGAGGACCTGCCTCACAAGTGACATTTCCTCACGTAGCCGGTTGGTGCTGGCTTTTATGGCACCAGAGCAGTGATGTCTTCCTGCCGCTGTCTGATGATGGCCATGTCATGGCCTCTGTGTCTGCGTTGTGCGGTGGGTGCCGCACCTTGTGGTATTTGTCCAGCATCAGGTGATGTCACCGGTGGACTCCAGCACCCTGCCACAAATTCATCCCCAGTCTGGTCATGGCTGCTGGAATGTGATGTGGGGCGTGGGCTCGGTTGTTTTGACTGCTGGGGGCTGGGTGTATGGTGTTGGATGAGCGATTTACAAGTGTCCTCCACATCGGACATGGGTGCCGTGGCAGCTGCCTCGTCGATGGAGCTATTGGCAGCGGACAGTGTCCCTTCCGCGGGCGGGTGGATCGTGGGTGGGGGGGATTGCTGGAGTGGGTGCTGCAATTGGTTCAGGCGGACCTTCACGTCTTGGTGACGTGGGTGGCTTTGTGGGTTTGGCCCTCTGCGGGAGTGCAATCTTTCCAGTGCCCCTCGACGTGCTGGCCATGTTGCCTGATTCCATTCCCCTGGGCTGTTTCTTAGCGGGTGGGGCCTGCATCGCAGTGTCCTGCTCATCGCTGTCAGTTTGTGAGCCTGTGGGGGACAAAGAGAGGGATGGCATTGGTGATTGGTCAACGTGCTTCATGCAGATGTTGTTGTTCCTGCTGTTCTATGCATTCGGACTTCATGTTTGGCCATACAGGTCGTTAGACAGTTGGGTGGGTCATTCATGCATGAGTCTGGGTGACTCGTGTCTGTGGTGCTGCTTGCATGTGTGTGTGTCGGGATGTGCACCGCATATGGGCAGGGTTGTGTGCATGTATTTTTGATGGCCCCATCCATGAGATGATTTCAGGGTCACATTTGGGGGATTACCTCATGTTTCACAGTGCAGTGTTTTGTGTGGACACTCACCTCCATCTGACGATGTCGGCACACTGCGCTCCATTTCGCCCTACTCCCTCGATTGATTCGACCCCAATGGTGCTTGCACAGGTCTCCTCCCACTCCTGTAGTTTTATTGGAGATCCTCCACCGCCTCCTGGGCCCATGGCCAGCCTCCGGTTGGCAGCCAGGATGCTGCGTACACGGAGGCGTAGATCGTCCCACCGCTTCCGGACATCCTTCACAGTGCGGGAGGTGGAGCCCACTGCACTGACTTTACGGGCCACCTCTGTCCAGATCTCCTTTTTCTTTATTAGGGTGGGACGCTGCATGTCATTGGCAAACACCACCTCTGCGTTGGTAGCAAGCGTGTCAGCATTGTCAGCTCTTCATTTGAAAAGCGCTCCTTGCGCTGTCGCTCGGCTCCTTTTATTATGGCCTTGGGCATTCTCAGTGGGTCTGTGGATGATTTGTGGCTGCAGGTCCTGGGAGCAGAGGATGGCAATGGATTAAATTCCAATTAGATCAGACCAGGCGTTAAAGGATGGACCCGCTAAGGGACCTCGTAGTATGGCGGTAAGGGATTACCGGCACTGGTCTCCTTAACGGTGCCCGGTATCCCTTACCGCCCTACTCAGAATGAGGCCCAATATATTTGGTAGGAGGAGCTTATTCGAATAAATGGGAAATCACGTCTTCGGAAACCATGGTTATGCAAAGCAATCACATTTGTCTCTCCATTGTTTCAAGATGGAGCACCCATCGTATTTAATGAGTTTAGACAAAGATTTTCTTTACACGGTTCAGTTCTTCCTCAATTTGTGATAATGATGGATGCAGTAATGGCAAATATATATACACGCTGGGTGTAATGAGGATTTATCTGGAGCATGATGGACTCAAATATTTCAATATTATTTATTAATTGTTTATTTCTAGAGCTTTGGTAGCCCACGGGCATCGGGCCGCTAAAATACACACAAAGCAGTGAACATGAAGGACAGGACAGAGGGAAGGAACTCTTGGGGAAAGGGAATTACTTGAACAGGAATGTTTTCAGAGATTTCCTGAAAGTCCTTGACTCAGGTTCACCTCTCTTGTCAGTAGGCAGGGAATTCCAAAAGCTTGCAGTTCTTACTGGGAAGGATCTTCCCATGGTACTTGCACGCTTGTAGCCAGGGCAGATGATCTGTGTTTTGTTTGTTGATCTCAGATTTCTAGTTGGATGCTAACGAGATATTAAAGCTTTAAGGTAGGCTGGGGCAGAGCCATAGATGCATTTTTGGGCCACTGTTCTGATTTTGAAGGTGATGCATTCCTTGATCGGGAGCCAATGTAATGTCCTTCTGTGGGTGGAGATGTTTTCCCATTTTGTAGTTTTGTTTGACAATGCGTACAGTGTTGTTTTGCAGTACTTGGCATTTTTTTATATTGCAAATTGAAGCTCCAATCAGGAGTGAGTTGCAATAGTTAAGTCTCGAGAGGATGGTGGCTCGAGTGATAATGGCACAGTGGGTTTCTGTCATGCCTGCGCCATGGGCGCACACATTTGCAACCATCATGGACTATTTGTTATTCATTTATCTTCAGAATACTCTTGGAACAACCCCTATTCACACTTTGGTACTTAATTCCCATTTGCGTGACTTTGGTGCCTTCTTATATAACTCAACTAACTACATGTACCACAATGCACCTTGCTACAGCTATCAATTCCTGGCCATTCCCATTCGTCAGCATTGGAACCACAATCCCCAGAAGCCCTAGGGATCAGTGCTGCTTCCACCATCTCAGGACCAGAGAGGGAGGAGGCAGATTGTATTCAGGTGTGCTGCTCCACGTTAAGGCTATTGACGTTGGTGGTTCTTGCCGGTCGGGTGGAGCTTCTGTTTAGGAATCTGTGCGTGCGATAGCTAGGTGCAGCATTATTTAAAGCTTTGTAAACCAGGGATGCAACTTTTAAATGGATTTTATTTTGGGTAGACAGCCAGTTGTTTTGGTGCCTAATCTTAGAAATATGCAATCTTTTAGGCACGCCAAGAGCTGCTCTTAAGGCATTGTTTTGTAAGATTTGAATTCTGTGGATGATAGATTTGTTGGCACCTATGTATAGGGCATTGCAATAGTCGAGCCTAGACAAGATCAATGCTCTAGCTAAAATAATACAGTTGTCATCTGAGAGAAAGTGTTTACCTGCTCTAATGAGCTTACAAATGTAAGCTGTGGCTGATGCCATAGATTTCACCTGTTTATCGAAGGAGAGAGTGGAATTCAGATAAAAGCCAAGTGTCTTCACCTCCTTGGACACCGTGATATTGCCATCAATCTCAAACAAGGTGTAGACTTGGCCTAATTTTTTAATATTAGCGTGACTTCCCAGGATGATTAGCTCTGTTTTATCATCATAATTCAGGCATAGACCGTGGGTTGCCAGCCATGCCTGGATGATTAGATACACCCTATTTACCAAGGCCAAATCCTTCTTGTAATCCCCGGAAAGTGGGAGGAGAATCTTGGTATCGTCGGCATAATTAGTGTAGGTGATGCCAAGAAGGTCCAGATCATCAAAAAGGGCTTAGTAATTATGTTTTATAAGGTGGGGGAGACGCAGGACCCCTGGGGAACTCCACATAGAATGGGGATCGGATCAGCCACTGCCGGGGGGGAGAACACCCTCATAGTCCTGTCACTGAAAAAATGTGCAGCTGAATCTAGGTGGCTGCAAAGGGCCTTGTGGTCGAAAAGATCGAATGCAGCCAAAAGGTCCAGCAACAGGAGAAGGGCTGTTTTACCTTTGTATCGCAGTTCATCTATTTGTGCCTTCAAATTGATAAGGGCAGTCCCAGTAACATGTTGGGGACGGAAACCCGATTGACCTGCTCCTAAGAGTTTATGTTGTTCCAAGAATGTTTGAATTTGGTTATAAGCAATTTTTGTCCAGGAATTTCAGCAGGAATGGGACTGTCGTGATGGGGCGGTAGTCTGTAGGCATAAGTGGGTCTAGGGTTTGCTTTTTGAGCAGTGGTAGTACCCAAGATTGTTTCAGGTTGGTAGGCACGGCACCCGTTGCGAATGAAGCATTGATAAGTTTTGATATGAATGGGGAGAGATCTCTGGCAGCATCTTTTATAAGCTGGGCCGGGCACAGGTCGCCTTGGCAATTGGATGGCTTGAGAGAGAGGATAACTTTCTCTACCTCGAGGATAGAGGTTTTTGAGAACATGAAGTGTACAGCTGAATCCTGTTCCTTTAAAAGGGGCCCGGTGCTCAAGTTGTTGGTCTGGGATGGTTGATTGAGAGAGGCTTTTTTCTTAGCCATTTTCTTTTGGAGCATAGTTACTTTATTTGATAGTGCTTGTTGTATATTTGCACACCATGTTGTATCTTTGGAGTATGTCTCCGGGATAGGGATGGGTTACTTTAGTTCCTTGAGGATGGTGAACAGTTCCCTCATACTTGAATTAGCATTAGATATACACTTGTTATAGGAATTTCGCTTGGCCAGGTGGATTTCCTTTTTGTAGTGGTAGGAGATTTCCATTAGTTATTTTTGTGATCTTCTGAAGGGATTAGCCTCCATGCAGTTTCACAACTCCTCTTAAATTGTCGTAAATCCTTTAGTTCGGGGGTGAACCATTTATTTAGATGGGATTTGGGTTTATTCGGTCTGAGTTTTAGGGGGGTAATGTTATCAAGGGTGGTTAACATAATTTTGTTGTACTCGTTGACGAGTATTTCCGGATCTAGATGCTCTGCTAATCGGTTAAGCGTGGGTAGTATGGCAGGAATCACTTTATGATATGATATGGCATTTGTAACACGCCTATACACAAGTGTTTCAAGGCGCGACGAGGCAGGGGGGGAAACAAGGGGAGACAGACAACGATCCTACTAGGCCAGGTGTCATTCAGATCGCGCAAGTGAAAGGGTAGAGGGGAAGGGAAAAGTGCAAGGGGGAAAGGGAGAGGGGAAAGTGCAGTACAGGGTTAATAGCATACAGGATAAATAACAAGGGCCAGCTAGTGGCAAGTGCGAGGTAAGTGCAGACAAGTGCTGGGAAGGGGGGCTGTAGGGATACAGACACAGTCCCGCAGTGCAGGGGTTGCCAGGGAGGCAGTGCAGGGGAGAGTGGCTGGCCAAGGACCGAGAACGGTGAGAGGCCCTTTTGCAGATTAGTGCAGTTTCAGTAATTTTAGCAGGGGAGTGGGGGAGAGAAAGCGGAGGCAAAGAGGAAGGTTTTGAGGTGCTTCCAGAACCGGAGATGGTTCTCCTCAAGTTTAAGGGAGGCAGGAAGGCTGTTCCAGATGGAGGCCCCTGCAGTGGAGAGAGATCTGCCACCAACTCGTTGTTTGGAGAAGCGGCTGACCCTGAGGGAGTTGGAGGCGGATGAGCGAAGAGCTGGAGAAGGAAGATATTTAGGAAGAGAGAGTTGAAGGTATTTTGGCCCAAGGCCCCAGAAGTCCTCCTCGCAGTCACCGGGAGCCAGTGTAGTGATTTCAGTTCTGGAGAGATACGGTCCCTGGGCTTGAGGCCAAGGACAAGTCTCGCAGTCCTGTTCTGGATGAGTTGCAAAGGGGCGGAGAGTAGAGGCAGGCAGATTTAGATAGAGGCTGTTACAGTAGTCCAGCTTCGAGAGAACCAGGGCTCTGGAGACATTGAGCTTCTGGGGGAAGAAGAGGAAAGGAAGGATACCTCTGAGGAGGTGTAGCTGGTAGTGCGACTTCTTAGAGACGTCGGATATGTGAGGAGAGAAAGACAGTGTGGAGTCGAAGATGACCCCAAGGTTTTTTGCCTTGCAGGTAGGAGCAGGAAGAGTAAAATTATCGGTAATGATATTATTTTTATTCCTTATTGGACATGGCGGGGCCATGGTGGGAGCTGGAGAGAGTGGTTGGTCTGGAGGTGGAGAGTTCAAAGGACACGAGAAAATGGTCTGTCCAAGATTGTGGGGAGATGGAGTTGATGTTGGCGGTGAGTTGAAATCTGCCAGCCAATAAAGGATTCTACCTTTGGTATGAGTGTGTTCGAAGATTATTTGAGTTATGCCCAATTCAGAAAGAATATTGGCAATGGTGGTGGCGTATTTATCCGAGGGGTCATTGTATCCCAAATTAAACTCCCCTAGAACAAATAATTGTGAAGATATTTTAAGGTTATTGGAGAGTAGGCTGTGGAAATCCTCCTCGAAGGTTCCTAAGGGTCCAGGTGGTCTGTAGATAAGGTGGGTAGTCAATGTCTGGGAGTTAGAGTTAAGTAGAAGAGGTTTGATGGTGAGCGCTTCACATGATTCAGACACTAGGGTGGGTGTAGTTCTCATACCTAGGCTGGTCTTAGCAATGTTGGCAATGCCGCCGCCTCGCATATTAGTTCTATCTTGTCTCATTATGGTGTATCCATCAGGGATTCCTAATG
This sequence comes from Ambystoma mexicanum, assembly GCF_040938575.1. Classification (NCBI taxonomy): domain Eukaryota; kingdom Metazoa; phylum Chordata; class Amphibia; order Caudata; family Ambystomatidae; genus Ambystoma; species Ambystoma mexicanum. The sequence continues at coordinate 12,219,386 of NC_090923.1, forward strand.
AGAGTAGGGGTCCAGCTGCGTCGTGCAGCCAAGACTCTGTGATAGCAAGAAAGTCCAGATTATCGGCCGATATTAGGTCGCAGATATCTGTGGCATGTGCGGTAAGGGATCTGGCATTTATTAATCCTCCTTTAAGCGCGGAGTTCGCTACAGTGGATTGGGTAGGTTTAATTTTTGTAGGAATAGTTAGAGGTCTCATAATATTAGGGTGGGTGATATTTACCTTCTGGTTAATGTATCTTTTGTTGGCGGGGGATAGGGTTCTAGTTAGGGGCTCATGGAGTCATGTGAGTCTCTCTCGGAGTCTAGAATTTCTAAGGGGTAGACTACATGGATTACTTTGAAGGCAACTTGAGGGACTCGGGTCAGGGCGATCCATGGTGGAGGGGTTACTGAGAGAAAGATGGTAGAATTGTGTGGAGCTCTCTTGTTGGTTGTAGGGTGGCTACTGTGACATGTCTGAAGGAAATTGAGCAGTAGACATAAATGGGTTAAGAGGCTACCGGTTATAATGCTCATGATGTGATGTTGCCTGGATGGTGGCATACGAAGGCGTACAAGTGTCACTGAGGGCAGTTAGTGCAAGCTACAATAGGCTGGAACAAATAAGCTCAGGTTGGTACCTAGTTGGCGTAAGGTTGTCTAAATTCAAAATAGGTATGGTGGACTGCGATAGTCTACATTCAACGTAGGCACAGTGGGCTAGATTCAACATGGGCACAGTGGGCTAGATTCAACATGGGCACAGTGGGCTAAGTTCAACAAAGGCACAGTGGGCTAAATTCAACATGGGCGCAGTGGGCTAAATTCAACATGGGCGCAGTGGGCTAGATTCAACATGGGTGCAGTGGGCTAGATTCAACATGGGCGCAGTGGGCTAGATTCAACATGGGCGCAGTGGGCTAAATTCAACATGGGCGCAGTGGGCTAAATTCAACATGGGCACAGTAGGCTAAATTCAACATGGGCACAATAGGCTGAAATGAGCATAGGCACAGTGTGATAGATGCAATACGGGCAAAGGGAACACGTGAGTGGAGGGGGAGCAGTTGCAAGGCGGAGAAAACTCAAAGGCACCAGCTTTCGTGATGCAGTAATAGCGGCACACAAATACAAGTATCACACTAGGCAGTGTGTGATCAGTCAAGGAGGGTTACTAAAAAGAAAGCGGCGATGCAGCAGTGTCAATGATAGGTCGCTGAGGTAAAAACTAGAGAGGTGTGCAAAAAAAACTTGTATACAATTGTACGGGAGCATGTTTTAAGCATACATTGGGCCTCATTACACGGAAGGCGGTAATCCAGGGTGCTATTAGCACCCTGGACCATGCCGGTAAATTACCGGCACCGCCTTGGCGGAAAGGGGATTTACCGCCCCATTCCAAGGTTGGAGGGGCGGTAAATCCCCCTTCCGCCATTGCCCTTCCCCATTCCCATTTCTGCCCCATAGGGCTCTATGGGAATGGGGAAGGCGCTAATTACGGCACCGCAATTTTGCGGTGCCGTAATTAGCTCCGAGGTCCCTTAGCGGGTTGGTACTTAACGCCTGCAAGAAGCAGGCGTTAATTCCTCCAACCCGCAAAGGGACCTCGTAGTACGGCGGTAAGGGTTAACGGTCACCGTTGCCATTAACGGTGACCGTTAACCCTTACCGCCGTCCGTGTAATGAGGCCCATTGAATTAGCAGGAGCGGTAAACATGTTAAAGATAAACAAGTAATGACACAGAATGCAGTGGCAGTAAGGTTGTGTGAGGAGCGGCAGTGTATTGCAGCGGTGCCATGAGGAATGCTCTTTGGGTAGTGGGCACAAGTGCATATTAGCGTTTATTTAAAAACAGGCAGTGGGATGAATAGAACAAAGATAGAGGGCCTCATTACGAGTATGGGGGCATGGCTGCCTCCATACCGGGCTCCAATACCGGGTTCTGTGAATGAGGAATTACCGGGTCATTCCGACCTTGGAGGACCCGGTAATTCCTCATGCACAAAACCATTCCCTATTCCCATTTGAGCCCCCATAGGGCTCAATGGGGATGGAGCTAATAACGGGCCTGTTACCATCACAAAAGGTAAGACAAAGTTTGCAAGTATTGATCCAATCGGTCTGCTGAATCTTTAGTTTTGCTTTTTCGGGGTTGGATAACAACAGATCGATAGTTATGCCAGCTTTTGCAAGGATATAGTAGGCTTAATTCAACCAGATATTCACAAATACATATTTAGATGTAAAAACATATTTTAAAAGGTTTTTTAGCAGTACATTTTCAGTTGTGGATATCAAGTATTTTCTAAATAAGGAGCACAGGCGCCAGCTGTAATGCGCCTGGAGAGAGAGCAACCCCAACTCATATCTCAGCCAGGGTATCGGTGTACATTGGGGCAGGTGGAGCACTGAACGCCAAAATGTAGCTTCCCATGGATGGAATTCAAAGGAGGACTCCGTAGGCAAGGATTCAAGGCCATAAAGTAATATTGGAACGATTTTCTTTGTCCAAAAATGCCATGCTGGCAAGATAGAGAATTTGCCATATTTATGCATAATAATGCAGGCTTGGGAAATGGCTGAAATTGTTCTCCACCCGCTCCAACTGGCCATGTGCTTTCAGATTTCTGTCAAAAATCATACCCAAGTAACAGTAGTTAGGTACTCTCTCAATCGGGGTAGAGCCAATGGTCCAAACAAATGACAATGGTCCTGCGCGTCTAAGGGAGTATTGTACAATCTGAGTTTTCGTGGAATTGATCGAAAGTTCATTCAATGTTACATACTCCTGGAACACGTTGAGTAAGCGCTGTAGTCCGACTTGAGTCCTAGAAATTAGGATCAAGTCGTCGGCATACATGAGTGATTGAATTTGATGGGTGTTCAACTTGGGGGAATCTGAAATTACCTTTGACATTGGCTCTTTAACATCATGTATGTAATAATTAAAGACGGCAGAGGCCAACGAGCACCCCTGCTTTAGTCCCCGAAATGTAGGAATTTGAGTCATCTAGGGTGATTCGAATTCTGACAGATGTTGCGTAGTGAAATGAATAAATAATATCTAGCAATGAAATCGGACAGTTGTCTCTTTTTAGTTTATTCACCAATAAGAGGCGGCTGACTGAATCGAAAGCTGCATTCAGATCGATAAATGCAAAAAAGATCTGATGTTTAATCTCCTGACATTGGGCTTTTATGGTTGATGTTCGTTCCTATGCCCGCCATAAACCCCGTTTGACTGGCGTCACGAAGATGACAGGTCTTTGTCCAGCTGTTAAATTCGCGAAGTACAAGCCCAGTAAAGATCTTGCCAGGTGTGTCTAGTAAAGCTTTAGGGCGGTAGACCACGGGGACAGATCGATCACCTTTTTTGAAAATAGGAATTATTATAGAGCACTTCCAAGATAACGGGATGGTACGTGTGTATAATATGTCTTTGAAGATTGTTGACAATATATGTGCCCATTTCTGTGGATGTGTTTTAAACTTTTGATTCGATAACCCACCTGGACCTTCTGCCCTCGAGGAACTGATCTTTTGTATGATATGATAGATCGTTTCATAGGAAGCTTCCACATGCCAAGATGAAATAGATGCTGATTTGTAAACACATTCAGCAGAATTTAGGTCAGCATCAAGATTTGTAAAATATTTGACCCATCCTTGCTCCGATACTCCATTGAGCTGGGCATCTGCCTGCTGATGGCAATTATGGTTGTTTAACAAATACCACATGCCAGAAGAATTCTTGTTGCGCATTGCGAGCGCCATGGCTTCGATATCTTGCTGGAATAGAATTGACTTTCGGGCACGCAACCAGTTCTTATATTTGCATTTAGCAGATTTAAGTTCCACCCATATAAGTGCTGATGTTGACATTAGAATTTGTTTTTTGGTCAACCTGAATTCCGCTCTTCATTTTCTAATGGTAGAGTCAAAGGCATGTGGATGTCTGATGCTGTTACGCTGGGGAATTGTAACTGTTTGTGCAAAGGAGCATAGCAAATCTCTATATTCATTTCTACCGAATGCGTTGAAATTGACAGTAACCAGATGGTCAAACTCATTCAGTTTATTCGCGTTCCATCCGAGACAAGAACGCGAACTGTTAACTTCCATATTACCACTATAATAGGCATTGCTAGGCTTTTGCATCATAACTATATTAATATAGAGAGACAACAAACTATGATCACTCTTAGGGTGATTTTGTATGGTTAGTGATTCAATCTTTTGGAATAGTTTGGAGTCAACAAAGATGTAATCACTTATACTGGTGGATGAACCGCGATGCCATGTATAGTGGGCTGGAACATCCCCTTGCACTGAACCATTCACCATGTAGTAATTTCGCTCCCTCATAAGTGCCATCCACTTTTGCGCTGCTTGGCTATGTGATCTAAGTTTCTAGCAATCTAAATTTAGATCGCCCAATAAGATGGTATATGTTATCGAGTTGTCCAGTGTAATAAGCTGTAGGGTGTCTCTAAGATCAGAAAAAAAGGTGTCATCGGGCATGCTAACAACATTTCAATAAATGTTAATCACAGCTAGAATTTGTGCACCGTGAATGATCTTAACTAACTGAATGTGTGGTCCAACGGAAGCCCATGGCAAAATGGAAAGACCAACTTGAATGTTGACAGCAACCAATAATCCTGATGATGGCCGGCCACCCATTGGAATTGCTGGAATTAGGGACAATTCATAGTTGTCCCAGAGTGGTGATTTAGTTAGCCAAGTCTCTTGCAATGCTATGATGTGATAAGAATCACACATCTCTCTAAATGAGGTAGATAGGTGACTGTGGCCTCTGGAATTCCAGCTGACAATACTTAATTTTGTTAGATTAGTACTTTTTAGTTGTTATTGCTGTGCACTCTCAGACACCCAATTCTCTCTGGTTTCTCGACGTGTTCCTTGATAGATCTTAGGCAGTGTAGTATATAATTTGGATTTCGGTATGGTATATTCCGAGTCCTCAGCTAGCAGAAAAACCCATGTCAAATAGGAGCATTTTATTGCACCATATTGAGTGCCAGACCACGCCTGATGGGATCCAAAGTCTGACTATAGAAAGTGGTGAGTCAGTTAGAAATTCAATCTGGTCTATGTTGGACATATCTTCTATTTCGCCAAATATATTTAGCACACTTTGTCCATTTAGGTCATACACGGGGTGGTCTCCCTCTCTGCATTTTAGAATCAGCGTGTGAAACTTTGCGCATTGTGGATGTAAATGCCGTGAAGGGAGCTGGGTTTCAGATTTACGGGAAGGCCATTTCAGAGTGGTAGGGGTTTTAAGGCAATCGAGTGGCCATGCATTCTTTTGCAACTGCTCATCCCTGGAATTAGCTGAGTGATTAAAGGAAGTAGGGCCAGGCTAATTACCAGCACCTTGTGCCACTTCAGACGGGCAATGAGGCTGACCAACTATTTGGGAAAAAGTTTTTGCAAGATGAGTGGCTAGATAATCGTCCACTCTTTTCCTAAGTTCGTCAGTTACAGTCTGGAACACAGAAGGGTCCACTAGGTGAGGCTGTTGTGGTAAAGGCGCGAAGGATTCTGATTTTGGCTGAATCAAAGGAGCCTTTGTCGGTTGTAATGACACTTGCGGTTTCTGGGACCCAGATTTAGCTGTTATTTGTTGGACAATACCTGGCATCGACTTGTTGCAAACAAAGGCGCAGGCAGTTGGATTTGGTTTTTGGGAGGAGCTTTCCTACGCCTCACGCAAGGAGTGAACTAGTTGTGATAAAGGAGAAAGAATCACAGTGGACCTTGGGTTAGCACTGGAATTGAAAATTGAAAGTCATGGCTGGCCTGTCACTCCCGCTGTCCTGGGTTGCTATAATTCGCCTCTGGCAAGACTGATGGATTGGTTGGTGCAGGTAAGAATGACGGCTTACACAGAGTTTTGAAAAAGGTATTAAGAATGCTTTTTGGATTCATGGTGCCAATCATATTTTTTGTTTTTTTTTATCGGAATGGCCGATTCTTTATTTTATTTTTTATTATAGTTGAGCTTCGGGTTTCTGGATTTCAGCTGTTGAAGGTGACTTTGCCCTTCATTCACAATCGGTTGTAAATTTGGCGTCTCTACTAGTCGAGGTGGAACCTCGGTGCCCAGAATTGGAATCGGCAGCAAGGGAGTGGGGTTACCCATGTGAGACGCCACCGGTCCTATAATGCCCGGAATTGGCGGAAGAGGGCAAGGAACCAAGACAGCAGGAGTGACCACTTGCTGAGTATGAGATGGTGTTCGTGCACTGGGTCTATTTAGGTCACCGTCAGCCAAGTGGTTAGAAATCAAGATAACAGACTCTTCGGGACATCCCTGGCTTTGAGGAATATTTGACAACTGTTGTGAGGACAACCATTTCATCAAGTCTTCAAATTGTAGGGCTTGATGGGTGACTTTGGAGTCCAACGATTCAAAAAGTTTGCACAGACTGTATACAGCGGTGTTAAGTGCTGAGAGCACTGGTGGAATCATTAAAATAGTTTGTGCCGAGGTATCAGTTGGATAAGGGTGACTCGGCCGAGGAGTCGGCATTGCAAAGCATTTGAGCATAGGCAAGTCATTCGCGTGGGGAGCGCTAGGACTAGGTATATAATCAACCCCTCGAGAGGAGGGATCAGACCCACGTGTGCTCGCATGGATTGATAGCGCAACTGAATCGGATCATAGTTGTGGAAATGCAAGTGGAGAAATTGACAGCTTTGACGGATGCAAAACATGACCGTGTTTGGTGGATTCCATCATCGTCAAGTCAGAGATTGGTTGAGTGTTAACGGGCCTCACAGTAGTACATTTGGATACATTAAGTTTCCCGATGGTTAAAGGGGAGGGTGTATGTACTTCACATGATGAGATGGTAGCGGGAGACAAAGGTGAGGTGCCAAATATATTGTTTGGTGGATTAAATGGAAATCTAGTGTGCTGATTGGCAGACCGTGGGGTCACAGAAGTGGCAGAGACAAATGTTCGGGGTAATAAAACAGAATCAGGTGAGGGTGGGAGTGTTAATGGTTCAAATTGGGTTGATAGCGACAGCGGCGCTATTGGAGGCATGTTAGCTGTGAGCTTGTATGAAGTATATGCAATCATTAATGAAAAAGACCCAAGAAAGTAGTTACAAAAGCAAGGAACAATGTGAGACACAACAATATACTTCCCTAGCAGAGCAGAACAATAACAAAAATCATATACAAGCAATCAACAACAGACAAGCAAAGAAAATAGACGTGTTCTCAACATGTCTCCCTTGAAAGGAGGTGTAGAGTTAGTTTCAGCTTACAATGGTCCAAATGAAATAAAAATTAGGCACTAACAAGGCACCGTGCCTGCGCGGCCAAGCGGTACTTACGAGTACTTGCTCGTGCGCGCTGTGTGCGGTTAAACTCGCTAATATAGCTGAGCAACCTGGGAGAATCCAAGCAGCTAATCCCCACAGAGTGGGCGTTTTTTTTTTAACTATGTCAAACAAAAACACAGGGGATTCACAGAAAATGCTGTGTTGATTGGTGGGTATTGTAGCTTGTGAAGTCCTCAATAGAACAGGCGAACGAGGATAGGAGCAGGTCCAGAACACACGACCAAGGTGTACTTAAGAGGATTTGTTTGACCTCTGCCATGAATTTCGACATGAATCTACTGTCCTGGTCAGTGAATTTCTTTGGTAAAACCCACGCATGACAGGAAATTAATGTAGTATTTTGATATTTGTTGAAAGATAATTCTCTTCATGCAACGTAATGTAATGGACATTTGTATAGTGCCTTTCACCATTGGTATTATCTCAACCCGCTGTCGGGAAATGCTTCTGGATAGCGGGTTCTGTAATCCACAATTGCCAAAATGTACTTGGTTCCAAGGGGCCAATAATGTCCATGCCTATTCTCAAAAAAGGGATTGCAATGATTGGAAGGGGCTGTAATGGGGCGGGGGGCATAGCAGAACTTGTGGCCTTCTGGAATAATACACATGTGGCCACAACATTCTTAACATCCACATGTACACCAGGCCAGTAGAACAACTTGGTAATATTTTGTTCTGCGTTTTCGTGGCGCCTGAGTGCCTGGATGTTAGAGGGGTATGCGCCATCTCTAGGACTCTCCGTCTGTGACTCCTGGGAACCACCAGTTATGTTCGCTAGACTCCCTCAGATATCAAATGTTTTCGGTAAAGCAGCTTATTTTATTAAAAGAAAGGGCCCTCCTTTTTTAGTACCTTCCTTCTGTAATGGCCTGATGGTAAGCCTTTGTCAGAATGGGATCATTCAATTTTGCGAATGCAAGTTCCAGGACTACTTGGGTGTCTTCATCCACCGGCCCATGCATTTCAGCATTTTCCCCATATACATCTTGTTTTGTTGTGGGGAAAGGTTCAGTTTGGTGATCTTCATCAGCTTTCCCAAAACCCTTGGTGCCCCTCTCTGTAATCTCCTGTTCTCCTCCCTCCACAGGTTTTGGAAAGAGAGCACATTCCAATATGTCCTAGGCTATATTCTCCTCAATCTTTATGTAGTAGGCCTTTTCCCATGTTTATGTATCAACACTTTAATATCCCCCGATAGTCTGGGTCAATTACTTCCAGTACCCCATCCAGAACATACCGCCAGGCTAAGCCAAACTTCAATACCATCCTGACATATGTACCTCTGGGGAGGTTGGGGGTGAGACAATATTAAGCTTGTAGCCACTAGTTGATGTTCTCCTGCATGAACAACCACGTTCTGGCTGCTACATATATCAAACCCAATTGATTCAGGAGTTGTTACCGTGGGATTAGAAGCTTTGACAGTCAGTTTAGTGCACTGGAGGGTCCCCCAATTTATGTCAGTTGGGCAGGATTCACTCTTGACACCATTTATGGTAACATGGAATGAGGAGTCTGACCAAGAAAAGGCATGTTTGTTGCTGTAGACTTTTATTTGTATCAAATCAACCCTATCTATCACTTGTTCTAGAGGTGGTTTCCCAACCTCAACAACACTACAACTTGGGCCAGTCAGGAAGTCTGTTGTGTCAAAAGTAAAAGTACTGTCCTAGTCAAAACTCCTATTCTTTCCCTTCCAATTAAACACAAATCACTAAGCTAACAAAAAGAGTATTATAGCCCAGGAAAAGGGCTCCCTTCTCCTGAGTAAAACAATGGCTCAAAGTTCGAGTCTCTCAAAATTCCAAGAATAACACGGGATTAGAACTAGTGCACCCCCAGTTCTCCACAGATTCCTCTCGATACAAGTTTTTTATTATTTCCTTCAACTCCATGGGTTCCACAGTCTCTTTACTTGCACACTGTCCTTCAATGTGCCCTGACCGGGACTATGGAGATGGCATGGAACGGGTATCCAGCGGAAGGTAAATTGTATGTGAGAAGTGCCTCAGTGGTATGGAGTTGTGTGAGTGTAGTGTAATAGCTGGTGGTATGAAATAGAAAGGGGGGGGGCTAGGGGTTAAGTGGCTGGCAGTGGATCTGAAAAGGGTCATAATGCGATTATGGCAACTGATAGAGGTCGTAGGGTGCTTAGCTTCAGTACTATGATCCAGGTGTGGCCGGGCGCTTATCTTCTTGGTAAGGATTAGCTTTGGTAGAAGATCGTCAATATGGAATGGCGAGTGGGTGTTACGGCGTGTGGCACGAACAAAGGGCATAGAGATGTTGGTAAAAGGTTTTTTTACAAGGGGAATGGTATCATGCGCGCGCGTGCCCTGGCTAGAGGCTGGCATCGCCTGCCGGCGTGTTTCCTCATCCTGTTGTTGACGAGGACCTGGCCAATCGGGCGATCCAGGAAGCAGGGCATCTTGGAGCACTGGAGCACAGCAGCGTGCTTCTGTAGAGATGTGTGTAGGTTCCGGGGCAGTGATGGCGGCAGCCATCTTTACAAGGAGCATGGGCTCATGTGCGTCTTTTTGGGGCCCGTGTCGGCTGGCTTTGTGGGAGTTCAGCATTAGTATTGCTGTTTCCTCGATGCCGGCAGGGTGTAGAGGGATCTTCTAATATGGCCACCACAACATTAAGAGGGGAATGGTGCGGCTGATGTGGTATTGATTATGGGAATTGCCGATTGATCCATTCATGCGCCTTTAGGATATTGCGAGTTGTGTCTTCTCTGAATTGTCGCCATGAAAAATACATGGTTTAAACACCACTTATTTGTTGTTTCCTATGTTATTTAAGTATTTTTAAATGTCAAATTTACTATTTGGATTGTGTTTTCTGACCGCTGCAGCCTGGGTTGCCCCTAGGCCAAAGGTTGCTAGTCCTCCCACACACACATAAATGAACAGACACACACATTTACACACACTTACGTAGTGTCCCTAACTTCCATCTACTGGTCCTGCTGCGCCTGCGCACACTCGTGTTCAATTTAGAAACACTGTTCAGATCGGTCTCCCAGCAGGCTTTCTACATTGATCTGTTTTTCCATTTCATTTAAAATAAAACTAAAGATTCACTGAGGACCGAAATCTCCCCTTTGTACTCTTGATGGATTTTTTTAGCTGATCATAAGTGCAGGTATGTCCTGGATGGAGTATGCAATGGCAGACAAGACTCTGGGCCTCATCACAAGTTTGGCGGTATCCCGGCAGTAATACTGCTGGGATACCACCCAACGCTAATAGCGCTACTGCAACTTGGTCTGGAATATGCACCGTATCACGCGTTGCAGGTGCGGTAAATCTCCTTCCCCCATTGGGTCCATAGAGCGCCATTACTGCCGGCGGTGATGTTAGGCAGAATCCTGTGTAGTGCCCTTAGGGACCAATACACACAATTAAGACTACAAGTGGTAATACAAGTTCACCTTTGGTACTAGCCTGTACTACTATGTTAGAGTGGTAGCAGTAGCGGAGCAGCCAGGCTTATCTCAAGAGTATATGAGCAGTAGCAGAGATTACACAAAGGGACCACAGTTACTGTGACTCAAGCAAACACTGACTCAAGGTTTCAGGTAAAAAATATAAGTACATTTATTTTTAAACCATTTGTTATAAAACACTTCACTTCTATAATTTCGAAACCACATGTAAAATACACTACACATAACCAATTCCACTTGTGCCAGTAAATTCAAGGTAAGTACTTTAGGATTTGACAGACCGGTGTTGCGATACTAACGCGTAACCGCGGATAGAAATGCTCACAAAGTCAAAACACACTCTGTACTTAAGAATTTCAAACAAGGGAAAAGTGAAGAAAAATCAAAGGCAATACTTTTTCAAGGCAAGGAGACTCGATGACTTGTTCAAAGAAACAGATTAAAATCAATAGGCCTGCGGCAAGGTCAATGTAGCAGATGCTCAGTTGCTGAGGATCACACGTTGAACAGTTCGAGATTCGAGATGCCAAGAGTTCGTAAGATTATCAAATGGAAGGAAAAGTTATAAGAAGGAGGGAAGAAAGAAAAAATCTTCGTGGAGGTAAAGGGTTCACCCCGATTCTGGCTCATCAGACGGAGAGTAAGACCAAGGGTGCACAGTACCTTATTCTGTTGGAGAAAACCTGGTGCCACGGCAGTTGTTCCTGGTAGTTCCTGCAGACTCACGGTTCCTGCGGCTTCAGTCGTGGGGACAAGAAGGAGGACGTCTGGAGCGATCTGCACTACCCAGGGATGAGGCCAGCAGCAGCGAAAAGAACAACGATGGATAAAAGGTGCGCTCCTTTAAATCGGGAGAGGGCTCTTCTGATGGCTATCTTGACCACTACAGCACAGAAGTGATTTCGACCCAGGAAAGGATTCTCTGATTGAAGAAAAGATGAGCTGGTTGATCCCACCAGGCTCAAGGGAAGAAGACTCCGGACTGGATCTTCTTTTGTCATTGAAGGGTAGATAGCTCAGGACTGCAGCATGGCTTCACTGGGACTCGGGGCTGCAGCATCTGTCCTCTTCTCCGCTTCTCTTCGGTTCTTTGCAGTTCCAGTGGCGACTGTGCCTTCTAGCGCAAGAGTCCTTCCTTTATGCCAAAATCCCCCATTCACACATCCTGGCTGTCAATCACTCAGCAGGGGGGTTGTCCAGCCTGAAAACCATCTCAGCCAATCAACACAAAGTGCGACTAGGGTCTCCAAGGAGAACCTGTGCAGGGGATGACTACACCCCTCCCTTACATTCGGTCGACCTAGATACTCAGACGCCAAAGGAGTGCTTCTGGTCAGAAGCCCGCCAAAGGTTGGCGAACAAAGAGGCAAACCTGGTTTGCCGCGCAAAGAATGACCCAAGAAGGATGTTAACAAAAAGAAATTGCGATTAAACCCAACCGGAGCCGAAATAAAAAGTATTTGGGCTAGCAGGTTTAAAGTTTGAGGCTACTAAAATAGCCTAAAACAATACCACGTTATATGATATAATCTCGGTAGGAAAATTAGGGTAGATGCCACTGCCACCAGCGAAGTCTTAATCTTAAGGGAGCGAAACAATGCTCCAGGAGGTACAGATAAAAAGGGCTAAGAATTTACCCTTTCCAGTACTCCATGTAAGATTGGGTGTACTGGATCTGTGGTTAAAATGACTAGGGGGGTCATTAAGAAGTAGGAGGTAGGAGGAATGGTTCCATTCCGGGAACCATTCCCCATTCCCCTTCGAGCCCCTATAGGGCTCAATGGGAATGGGGATGGAGCTAATAATGGTACCGCAATTTGCGGTACCGTTATTAGCTCTGAAGTCCCTTAACGGGTCCCTTCCATAACGCCTGGTAAAACTAGGGGTTAAGGAAAGGTCCCGCTAAGGGACCTCAGAATAGGGTGGTAAGGGATTTCCAGCACCGGTGTCCGTACCGGTGCCGGAAATCCCTTACCAGCTACCTCGTAATGGCCCCCTATGTAAAGTTAATGGCAACTTTATCCTTTTCTGGGGGACAGTAGTCAGCCCCAGAAATGGAGTCGGTGGGAAGTCTAAAAGACAACCCTGTGTCACTGCACTGAAGTTGCTGTGTAACACACAAAAGATTGGGACTACTGAAGTGGTGTACTCCAGAGTCCACAATCACAAAAACAGATGAAATACACATGGCAAAACACAGGTAAGAGTGGGGGAAAAGCTCACACTCTTACCAAGTGGAAAAAATAAACTCCATAAATCTAGCAAAGCTGCTGGGAGACTCACTAGGTAAGGGAAATTAGCCATAGAATGAGAATTCTCCCTAACAGGTGATAGCGCCATAAATGCTTGAAAACAGCCCGAAAATTGTCATTTTTACCTGGAGCAAAAAGCTGGAGGTAAAAATGCAATTTTCCGCCAACTCTTGGTTTGGCTAGCCCTTAAATTCGGCAGTAATACTGTTACTAATGCATTTAAAGGCTCATGTCAAACTCATGATGAGGCCCAGATCTGACTTCTCCTTCACATGCATACTGGAATACTCATAGTTTCTCGTATATTCTGTCGCACAGTAAATAACCTAGCACTGACAGTCTGACCGACAGTAGCCCGCGTATCCTGGGGTGACTAATTATGTACACTATTCACAAATACATAAATCTTATTCCAGGATCAATGCCCTCTGGGACACAAACGACAACGTGTGTAATCAGTAAATGGTGCTGATCCCTTCTTGGATATGAGGAATGTTGGGGCTGCATTCCCATTGTTTACTGGAGATGTCATGAAAGCAATCCTTGCTCACAGTGCAGAGGGTACAGGGGCTTGCTGAGATGCAACCTAGGGTGCAATAATCAGAGTCCACAAAAAAGGGGTCTGGACCGGGTTATGGGAAACTGACAAGTAACAGGCCCATTTACACCCAATCAACAATGAAACAGAGTGCCCCCTCCCCACCCTTTCTGAGCGCTATCCAGTGGTGTTTTGAGAAGAGCAACAAAAGTGGTATCTCTTTGGCCAGTTATCTTCAGTACATGGCATTTGTATAAAAAATTAGGAAGACAAATGGGACGATATTGTAGAGAGTCTCCCGTACACTTCCCCTTATTGCCAAACATTGCATTATATTGGTCTCTTTGTTTGTGTCAATATACATTTGCCTTAATGTAAGGAAGTCATCAGTGATTACAGAAGAGACTGGCGAAACCTGCCTGATTAGTAGCAAACTGCTGATCTAGTGTCAAACACCTGCCTTTATCGTTTGAATCTGGAAATGTGGAGCTTTCAAGGGAGTTTAGTCATTGCTGAAGAAATAAAATGGTAGAATGTATATGCACGGCCCAGATGATTAAAGTATGCACTTAAAATGTTTGTTCACCCAGCCTGTGTTTTACTCTCATACTCTTGGAAACTAAATCAGTCTTAAAAAAAATGAACCCCACTATTCCTGCTGCATATGGCCTCTATCACATTATATGTTATCATCAGAGAACCACTGCTCTGCCCCCTAGAGTGCGTGTCCCCAATAGATGGCACCCTGGTATTCAACGTCTTATGAGCTACTACGTGAGTAATTAACTAGTGCACATCACTACTACTGAGAACCTGTCTGCCTGTTACATGTGATGCCTGCGATTGAGAATGTGTTGAAACCAATAACGTGCATCTCCTTTTATTTTAACAGGTGATTGATGCCCCAGAAATGCAACCGCAGTGATTGGTAGATTCTCTGGACTAATGCAGTGAAAAGCGTCATTATTAGAATATACAATTTCCAAGCATCTTAGAAGTGTGCAAGTTTGGGGTCCAGTTGTCTTTTCAGAGTGTTCAGGAACTGAGACTGTGAAGCCTATTGGCTACCAGATGGCTTGTGTCCATGCATCTCCTTCATGGTAACATCCGGTAACAAAGGTTGTTCTATGTGTCAATCCTGGGGTAGAGGGATGTCTGCCATGAAAATGGCAATGCTTGATGTTCACCAAGAACATATTTTTTGTTTTCACTATTTTTCCTGATAGAACACATGTGAGTATTATTTTATACACCTTCTGAAAGAAAGGTAGTTTATCTGAAGCATTTTGAGAAACACTTGTAAATGGACAAAGCATATCCTTCTACAGAATATTTTCAAAGCTTCAATCAGTGGCAACATTGTGCTCTGAATTAGGGAAAAGATTTCGTGGGAAGTGTCCTCTTATGCAGTAAACTGATGAGAAACCTTGCACACATACAGAATATGGGAAACATTGCCATCTCAAGAACATACTGATTGCCCACATAAGAACATACGTGAAAAACATTATCATTGCACTCAATTTTAGAAGTGTCCATTTGCATGATACACTTGTCTGCCCCCATAAAATGCACACAGGTGAGAAACCTCATGAGTGCACTGAATGTGGGAAAGGGTTTGCTCAGATGGGAAATCTTACTACCCACCAGAGAACACATACAGGTGAGAAACCTTATGAGTGCACTGAATGTGGGAAAGGGTTTGCTCGGAAGGGATATCTTCTTAGCCACCAGAGAACACATACAGGTGAGAAACCTTATATTTGCCCTGAATGTGGGAAAGGGTGTGCTTGGAAACAAGAGCTTACTCAACACCAAAGAATACATACAGGTGTGAAGCCTCATGTGTGCACTGAATGTGGGAAAGGGTTTCCTCGGAAGGGACATCTTATTAGCCACCAGAGAACACATACAGGTGAGAAACCTCATGTCTGCACTGAATGTGGAAAAGGGTTTGCTTGGAAACAAGATCTTACTAGCCACCAGAGAATACATACAGGTGAGAAGCCTCATGAATGCACTGAATGTGGGAAAGGGTTTGCTTGGAAACAAGAGCTTACTCGCCACCAGAGAACACATTCAGGTGAGAAGCCTCATGTATGTACTGAATGTGGGAAAGGGTTTGCTCACCAGCAAGATCGTACTATCCACCAGAGAAGACACACAGGCGAGAAACCTCATGTCTGCACTGAATGTGGGAAAGGATTTGCTCGGAAGGGATATCTTATTAGCCACCAGAGAACACATACGGGTGTGAAGCCTTATGAATGCACTGAATGTGGGAAAGGGTTTGCTCAGAAAGGAGATCTTACTAAGCACCAGAGAACACATACAGGTGAAAAACCTCATGTGTGCACTGAATGTGGGAAAGGGTTTGCGCTGAAGGAACATCTTATTTGCCACCAGAGAACACATACAGGTGAGAAACCTCATGAATGCACTGAATGTGGGAAAGCATTTGCTCAGAAGGGAGAGCTTATTAACCACCAGAGAACACATACAGGTGAGAAACCTCAGGAGTGCACTGAATGTGGGAAAAGATTTGCTCAGAAGGGACATCTTATTCACCACCAGAGAACACATACAGGTGAGAAGCCTCATGTGTGCACTGAATGTGGAAAAGAGTTTGCTCAGAAGGGACATCTTACTAGCCACCAGAGAACACATACAGGTGAGAAACCTCATGAGTGCGCTGAATGTGGGAAAGGGTTTGCTCGGAAGGGAAATCTTACTAGCCACCAGAGAACACATACAGGTGGGAAACCTCATGTTTGCGCAGAATATGGAAAGAGCCTCACTGTGAACAGTAACCTTACTAGGCACCAGAAAACACATACATGTAAGAAACATCATCTGAGTGTAGAATGAGGAAAGAGCTTCATTGTGAACAGTAACATTATTAAGCACCAGATAAAACATGAATGAGGAACCATTGCAGTGCAGTGAATGTGGAGAATACTCAAGTGTTCTTATCTGTCCTACGAGAGGACATGTAGCTGGTGAACTCCCCTCTGCAATTGAAGCTTCAGAGAGGAGGTGGCACTTTTTCAATGGGTCTAAGTTTGGCATGGCTAGTTACTAAAATGTGATGACCATATTGACACAGCTGTTCCTATTTTCCTTTGGCACCCACATGGCTTTTTATGATTGGTTGAATCACTGCTATTTCAAATGCAGCCCTTCTGGAATATTCTAAAAGGAGACTGTACCTTCTGTACTAAGGTATCCATCCTATGTAACTCTTTGCCTAAGGATCTCATGCAGATTAATGGGCTCAACATTTTGAAAGTAACTATAGACACTCTTTGAATATATGAGGGAAACTGTCCTATGAATTATTTTTCAAGACGCTGACTCTCACTAAATGAGAAACCACTTGTATAGGTGGTGCCAGATAACATTTACAGATTAGAGCCTGCATTGGTGAAGTGAATGTGGGAAACCTTTAGTATTCTCTTAGACCTCTTGGTTGCCTTTGACGCCATTGACCATTAGATCCTACTTAGTCTAAGAGAGGCCTGCCTCAGGGAATCAGCCAATGACCATTAGATCCTACTTAGTCTAAGAGATGCCTGCATCAGGGACTCAGTCTTCTCCTTTTTAGAATCCTTCCAGGGTAATAGAAGTTATTATGCCTCATTTGATATCAGAGTCCCTGATTGACATGTTTCGTGCCGCAGGATTGTACTTTAACCCCTTTTCTTAATTTTTTATGATCTACTCCTGGCCTGACTAATCGAGTCCTGCAGATTCCGATTCTGCGGTTGCAACACTCTGATCCTATTATGCTTTTGGGAGCTCAAAAAAGGTATCACTCTACTTTCACAGCTGTCTGATAACTGTGAACAAGTAATTGGTTTCTCAATGACTGAGAAATCTATATTGGTTGTTGTGGTTGAACAGGGTACTTGGCATGCTTCCCTGGCCTTCCTCTGAGCTTGGTGCTCTCACCATGTACCCAGGTGTCAACATTTACTGTGAGCTCTCACTTGTCTCCTAGATGCTGTGGTTGGCAGCAGTTTATTCCCACATTAAGTTGCTGCACAATATCCTCCCATTTCTTAGCCTTCATACTCGCTTGCTATAACCCTCATTATTTCCAGACTTGTCAATGGCAATGCCATTTTATTCTGTGCTCCCTGACATATGTGACTAACTTCAGGTGGCACGGAAAGTGCCAAACTGATTCTTTCAGGCGTTCAGAAATGTGACCTTATCACTCTGGTTTGTACAGTCTGCACTGACTAATCTGAGAGGTCATGTGACCTCTCAGATTGGGTTTAAGGTGCTGTGTGTAACCCATTGTGCCCTTTATGGCACACATCCCCCCTTTTCTGCAGTCCGTCCTTCCACCCTTGTCCTGTTTGTATATATAGTTCTATTCCTCTAGATGAGAATTTCCTGTTTCAGAAGGTAGCCAGGGGGTGTAGCCTTTTTTGGTTTTAGCTCCCCATTTCTGGAATGCCGTCTAAGATTGCACACCACCACAGACCATGTGACCTTTGGATGAATAAGTACCAGAGAGAATGCATTTTATTTATTTTTTTAAAAGAAGGCAGCTCTTAATCCCTGGTACTGGCTTGCCTGCTTTCACCCCTCAGGTCCATGGATACATTCAGCCCAGCGATACCAGCCACGCTTCACCAATGGGAGGTGTTCTACAGGTATTACTGACTAATCTGTAGAGGAAAAATTCATGTTTTATTTTACATGAATTGCTAGATAGAAAGATGCGCGAAAAACCAGGAGTTACATTCTTTTCTGCTCAAGTAAAAAATGCCTCTACTGGGAATGAGAATTATACTTTTACACCTCCATAAATTAATTTTACTTTCAACTTCATAACATATGGATTAAAACATTCCACACTGCAGCCCTCCTTAAAGTGGGAGAAAGTTGCATTCTCAGATGGATAATTAGACTGAGCTTGACAAAATGCCTGTAAAAAGGCAATGTTCATCAACCGGAAAACATGGAGAATGGAATCCATGACCTGGGATCTCCAGTATTACTGCCGACGTCTGTTTCCAAGAAACACATGACTCACCTCAAACATCCTCCTCACTGAAATCTGCAGTGTTTCCATTTTTGTGACACATTCTGCGGCACTAGGCTCCTTTCCTCCCCAGGATCCCCTCTAGTGTATTACACTATTGCCCATCTCTAGTGGAACATTCTTCTCCTCAGGACCCCCTCTAGTCTGTTACACTATTGCCCATCTCTCGTGGAACACACTTCTGAGGACCCCCTCTAGTGTATTAAACTACTGCTTATCTCCAGTGGAACACTCTTCTCCTCAGGACCCCCTCTAGTGTATTACACTATTGCCTATCTCTAGTGGAACACTCTTCTCCTCAGGACCCCCTCTAGTGTATTACACTATTGCCTATCTCTAGTGGAACACTCTTCTCCTCAGAACCCCATCTAAGGGGGTATTACACTATTGCCTGTCTCTATTTGGGGCATGTAAGATTAGTAAATAGTTCCCTGACCTGGGATTGGCATATGGAGGTGCAATTACATAAAGGAGGGTGCATGCCCACTGTCAAATCACTGTCTTACAAGAAACTGTTCTTGTGTGAATGGCCTGTAGAACATGTCAAGTGTACCATTATATTATATGGACATGTATTTTAGAAAAGTGACATTTTATAAATAGAGTAGACAGGGAAAATGATTGGAAATCAAATAATGCCTTTCTGTCTAAAATGAAAATGTTGTGGGTGTAATGATATCATTGCTGTGCTCTCTGAATTCCAAGTTGGAATAGTGGGCAAAAATGTTTAACAAATTAAAGTAATCCTGGAAAGTTGCCAAGCTGAATTCAAGCCTTGCCCACCTGTGTTCACAAATTGAGGCAATATGTCACTGTGTTACATTAAAAATAAATATTCATTAGTACCTCCATTTGTGTGTTAAATCTATTTCTTGTTCCTGTCTTTACTCTGGAGTAAACTACTTCCTGGAAAAGAGGCGACTGAAGTGTTTTAGGAAGTGGGGTGACGTCTTGCTTTCACTTTTATGTTAGAATGAATGTGATTGTTGAATTCTTGAACGTATTTATCATGTTTGTATTTCTCTGAATTTTCCTTGTGGTTCCACAGCAGGAATATTGGTATATGCAATGGTGAATTCAGACAATGTATGTTTCATACAACATATATAATCAGTCCATATTCACTGGCTGCCATGGGATGCGACGAAAATACAGCAGTGTTTCCACCTCTAGTTGTCAGAAGCTGGTTATGTGGGGCAGGAAAACTCAAAAAAGAACCAGGAGAACAAAGTGCCAGTCAGGGATACGACCAGAGTGTGATTTTGGGATGATTTGGGCATGTATGAACAGTGGGTACTCTGAATACAGGGGTAGATTTGTTTATTTTTATTTATTTGATGATAGATGATGCTGTGACAACTCCCAGGTGTCGGCACGCCTCTAAAAGCACACTACTACTTCCAGAAAGGACAAAGTGCGATATGTGAGGTGTCAGCAAGCCTATAAAAGCACACCACTACTTTCAGGAAGGACAGAGAGTGTGATCGGTGAGGCGGGAGAGAAAATGACACGCAGTGGAACACACCAGTGAAGGGCTCAGTGGCTACCCATGGCAGATTTACCCACTGTCAAATTATCAAAAACTACTGTGGGAAGCACCACCCCTGTAGTATATAACTACTGTGGGAAGCACCAGCTGTTCTGGCTGCACCCCTGTAGTGTATAACTACTGTGGGATCACCAGCTGTTCTGGCTGCACCCCTGTAGTATATAACTACTGTGGGAAGCACCAGCTGTTCTGGCAGCACCCCTGTAGTATATAACTACTGTAGGAAGCACCAGCTGTTCTGGCTGCAACCCTGTAGTATATAACTACTGTGGGAAGCACCAGCTGTTCTGGCAGCACCCCTGTAGTATATAACTACTGTAGGAAGCACCAGCTGTTCTGGCTGCAACCCTGTAGTATATAACTACAGTGGGAAGCACCAGCTGTTCTGGCTGCACCCCGTAGTATATAACTACTGTGGGAAGCACCAGCTGTTCTGGCTGCACCAGCTATTCTGGCTGCACCCCTGTAGTATATAACTACAGTGGGAAGCACCAGATGTTCTGGTTGCACCCCTGTAGTATATAACTACTGTGGGAAGCACCAGCTGTTCTGGCTGCACCCCTGTAGTATATGACTACTGTGGGAAGCACCAGCTGTTCTGGGAAGCACCAGCTGTTCTGGCTGCACTCCTGTAGTATATAACTACTGTGGGAAGCACCAGCTGTTCTGGTTGCAGCCCTGTAGTATGTACC
The DNA here is from genome assembly GCF_040938575.1 of Ambystoma mexicanum. Taxonomy (NCBI): domain Eukaryota; kingdom Metazoa; phylum Chordata; class Amphibia; order Caudata; family Ambystomatidae; genus Ambystoma; species Ambystoma mexicanum. The sequence goes on from NC_090923.1 coordinate 12,240,291, forward strand.
TACTGTGGGAAGCACCAGCTGTTCTGGTTGCATCCCTGTAGTTTATAGCTACTGTGGGACGCACCAGCTGTTCGGCAGCACCCCTGAAGTGTGTAACTACTTTGAGAAGCACCAGCTGTTCTGGCAGCACCCATGTAGTATATAACTACTGTGGGAAGCACCAGCTGTTCTGGCAGCACCCCTGTAGTATAGAACTACTGTGGGAAGCACCAGCTGTTCTGGCTGCACCCTGTAGTACATAACTACTGTGCGAAGCCCCAGCTGTTCTGGCAGCACCCCTGTAATGTATAGCTACTGTGGGAAGTGCCAGCTGTTCTGGCTGCACCCCTGTAGTGTATAACTACTGTGGGATCACCAGCTGTTCTGGCAGCACCCCTGTAGTGTATAGCTACTGTGGGAAGCACCAGCTGTTCTGGCTGCACCCCTGTAGTGTATAGCTGCTGTGGGAAGAAACCAGCTGTTCTGGCAGCACCCCTGTAGTATATAACTACTGTGGGAAGCACCAGCTGTTCTGGCTGCACCCCTGTAGTGTATAGCTGCTGTGGGATCACCAACTGTTCTGGCTGCACTCCTGTAGTGTATAACTACTGTGAGAAGCACCAGCTGTTCTGGCAGCACCCCTGTAGTATATAACTACTGTGGGAAGCACCAGCTGTTCTGGCTGCAACCCTGTAGTATATGACTACTGTGGGAAGCACCAGCTGTTCTGGCTGCACCCCTGTAGTATATGACTACTGTGGGAAGCACCAGCTGTTCTGGGAAGCACCAGCTGTTCTGGCTGCACCCCTGTAGTATATAACTATTGTGGGAAGCACCAGCTGTTCTTGTTGCACCCCTGTAGTATGTACCTACTGTGGGAAGCACCAGCTGTTCTGGTTGCATCCCTGTAGTATATAACTACTGTGGGAAGCACCAGCTGTTCTGGCTTCACCGCTGTAGTATATAACCACTGTGGGATCACCCACTGTTCTGGCTGCACCCCTGTAGTGTATAACTACTGTGGGATCACAAGCTGTTCTGGCAGCACCCCTGTAGTGTATAGCTACTGTCGGAAGCACCAGCTGTTCTGGCTGCACTCCAGTAGTGTATAACTACTGTGAGAAGCACCAGCTGTTCTGGCAGCACCCCTGTAGTGTATAGCTACTGTGGCAAGCACCAGCTGTTCTGGCTGCACCCCTGTAGTATATAACTACTGTGGGATCACCAGCTGTTCTGGCTGCACCCCTGTAGTGTATAACTACTGTGGGAAGCCCCAGCTGTTCAGCAGCACCCCTGAAGTGTGTAACTACTGTGAGAAGCACCAGCTGTTCTGGCAGCACCCCTGTAGTGTATAGCTACTGTGGGAAGCACCAGCTGTTCTGGCAGCACCCCTGTAGTGTATAACTACTGTGGGAAGCCCCAGCTGTTCGGCAGCACCCCTGAAGTGTGTAACTACTGTGAGAAGCACCAGCTGTTCTGGCAGCACCCCTGTAGTGCATAGCTACTGTGGGAAGCACCAGCTGTTCTGGCAGCACCCCTGTAGTGTATAACTACTGTGGGAAGCACCAGCTGTTCTGGCTGCACCTCTGTTGTATATAACTACTGTGGGAAGCACCAGCTGTTCTGGCAGCCCCCCTGTAGTATATAACTACTGTGGGAAGCACCAGCTGTTCTGGCTGCACCCTGTAGTACATAACTACTGTGCGAAGCCCCAGCTGTTCTGGCTGCACCCCTGTAGAGTATAGCTACTGTGGGAAGCGCCAGCTGTTCTGGCAGCACCTCTGTAGTGTATAGCTACTGTGGTAAGCGCCAGCTGTTCTGGCTGCACCCCTGTAGTGAATAGCTACTGCGGGAAGCGCCAGCTGTTCTGGCAGCACCCCTGTAGCGTATAGCTACTGTGGGAAGCACCAGCTGTTCTGGCAGCACCCCTGCAGTATATAACTACTGTGGGAAGCACCAGCTGTTCTGGCAGCACCCCTGTAGTATATAACTACTGTGGGAAGCACCAGCTGTTCTGGCAGCACCCCTGTGGTGTATAGCTACTGTGGGAAGCACCCGCTGTTCTGGCTGCACCCCTGTAGTGTATAACTATTGCAGTTTAAAAACATCCACAAAAAACGAATTAGATCCAAAATCTCCATTTAAAAAAAAAACATGTTTTATTGCATTTGCATTTTCTTCCAGGTCTTGCGAGGCAGCCCGTGTTGGCCGATGCATTAGGACTGGGGAGTCCATCTTCAGGGCATCTAACTGTGAACAATTATAATACAAACAAATAAGCTTAAGATGATGACGCATAGGCTGAGTAGTGTGGGTTCACTTTGCTTCTCTTACCAGATCCCTACCTAAGTAATAAATCACAGACAACTTATGTGTATGGAAAAGTTGTAGGCAATAGGCATTTTATTTTCTTACAGAAAATACAACACAACAAAATAATTACACTGCCATATGCTTTTGGGCACATTGTGTCCAGTCCCAAAGTTGCCCAATGCTCCTCCTGAGTCCTTGTTATCCCTGAGCCTTCGTTCCTGGGCACATGCCACCTATGACGTGTCTTGGACCGTGTACCGAAAGAGTTCTCGGCTTTCCTGCTTCTGCCTCCTCCTTCTATTTTTGGACCGTGTACCGAAAGAGTACTCAGCGTTCTTACTTCTGCCAGCTCCTTCTTTTTTGGACCGTGTACCGAAAGAGTACTCTGCATTTCGGCTCCTGCCTGCACCCCTCTTCTTCCGTTATTATTGTAGGGTGGGTTGGGTGGCAAACGTTTTTCCTTCCCCTTCTCCAGGCACTAAAAGCCTACCCGAGAGAGGTGAGCTCTTACCTGGTTTGTGCCACCTCTCATTTTACAGGCTTACTTATACTCCCCCCCGGCCCTTTGTTCCTTCCTGGGGGCGGCCGGGTTACCCCCCGTCCCCCTTGCTGTTACATTTCACACCTTCCCAGGTGCTGTTTCCTGCCCTTCCTGGGCTTTTGTTTCTTGTGGCACCGTTCGGACGCCCTTCCCTACGCTTTCGCCCTGTTTTCCCCCACCCCACGCCTAAACTCCCAGACCCTCTATCGCCCCACATTTCATGCGGCCCGGGGTCTGGGTCACGTTCCCTACAGCACGTGCGCTACGAGGCGCCTAAAGTTGCATGTCGCCTTCCTAAGACAAATGAAACCAGGGAAAACACAAAACCAGTCAAACGGACGGGTCTAACATAGGACATCGTTTAGATGAAAATCACATACCTACGCATTGTTCTGCGGTGAGTCCCAAAATAAAATTCTGGATTTCCTCAAACAGTTAATTCTAACACAATACAAGCACTAGCCTACTTCTCCTCTCTCGCACCAAAACACCTCTGAGCATCCATGCAGACAGACATCCCCAGTACAGGTACACCAGCCATTTAACACATCAACATCAACATTATGCTAGGAGTCACATGACACCTAGAAATCCCAACGCAAGCTCAAATGTACACAAGTCAAATCTTACACATTGACCATAGCTGAACCTTTAAACCTCTCGGCCCACGCGTCCCAGCCAGGCGCCGGCATAGGAAAAACAATACTGTGGTTACTCCCGGCGGTTACTCCACTGCAGGCCACAGAGCTGGGCTCATCTGTTGCTGCCTCTCTGCACTGTCAAGAAGCATGTCTTACAGTTTGCTTTTTCCCTCACTGTGTATCCACAGTGTGTGCAGCGACAGTGCTATGAAGTGCCATCCCTGGCTGAGACCGCATGCACACACGCAGCACGTGGCTGGCCTCCGCACTTGTGTACAGGCGCGTTATAAATGACTCATCATCTGTACCTCAGCACTCAAGAGTGTGTTCTAGCATGAGAAGAAATGCTCGGAATTCAAAGCCCAGTGAACTGCTCGCTTCATGAGTGTACTTCAAGAAGCACCATTGTTTGCCGATACGCCCAGCAGGCCCCTTTACACCATCTTTGTCTCTCTGTCGGTGGTGCAGCACAGAGCTCCTGGCTACCAACCATCACCACGGCCAATGTTGCATAGGACAAATCGTCCACGCAGCAGATAAGGCTTAAACTACTTCAAATGGACACATCAGATGGTAGTTACAAGGACAGGAGCAGAGAGGGAGTCCGCTGGCTCCCACCATGCAGGCTACCTGGTTTCAACTGCCATGGTGGAACACACATTCACAAAACAACATTCCAACGTTGACATAACATTCCACCAGGGACACCAGTCAGCCTCTGACACGCAAGACAGGACATAATACGCCCACTCTCTTTCATTCACTCAGAGCACAACCTGCACACAACCACACACGCAGCAACAGGATATAACACACCACCTCTCCTTCATAGACTGGCAACCCAACCTGCACACAACCACACATACAGGAAAAGGACACATCACACCTGCTCTCCTTCATAGACTGGCAACACAACCTGCACACAACCACACACACAGCAACAGGACATAACACACCTGCTCTCCTTCATTCAGTGAGAGCACAACCTGCACACAAACACACACATAGGAACAGGACACAACACACCTCTCCATCATAGACTGGCAACACAACATGCACACAACCACACACACAGCAACAGGACGTAACACACCTCCTCTCCTTCATTCACTGAGAGCGCAACCTGCACAAAACCACACGCACAGGAACAGGACACAGCACACCTCCTCTCCTTTATAGACTGGAAACACAACATGCACACTACACACAGCAACAGGACATAACACACCTCCTCTCCTTCATTCACTGAGAGCACAACCTGCACACAACCACACACATAGGAACAGGACACAACACACCTCTCATTCATAGACTGGCAACACAACATGCACACAACCACACACAGAGCAACAGGATATAACACACCTCCTCTCCTTCATTCACTGAGAACTCAACGTGCACACAACCACACACATAGGAACATGACACAACACACCTCACCTTCATAGACTGGTAACACAACATGCACACAACCACATACACAGCAACAGGATATAACACACCACTTCTCCTTCATAGACTGGAAACAGAAAATGCACACAACCACACAGACAGGAACAGGACATAACACAACTCCTCTCCTTCATAGCCTGGAAACACAACATGCACACAACCACACACACAGGAAAAGGACATACCATGCATCCTCTCCTTCCATGACTGAGAAGCAAACCTGCACACTCATACACACAGGTACAGGACACAACACACCTCCTCTCCTTCATAGACTGGAAACATAACCTGTACACAGCCACACAGACAGGAACAGGACATACCATGCATCTTTTCCTTCCATCACTGAGAACACAACCTGCACACAGCCACACACACACATAACACGCCTCCTCTCCTTCAATCACTGAGAACACAACCTGCACACAACCACCCACACAGGAACAGGACATACCACGCTTCCTCGCCTTCAATCACTGAAAACACAACCTGCACACAACCACACATACAGGAACAGCACATAACACACATCCTCTCCTTCACTGACTGAGAAAAACCCTGCACACAACAGCACACACAGGAAAAGGACATAATAGGCCTCCTCTCCTTCATTCACTCGGAACACAACCTGCACACAACCACACACACAGGAACAAGACATACCACGCCTCCTTAACTTCAATCACTGAGAGCATAGCCTGCACACAACCACGCACACAGGAACATGACATAACATGCCTCCTCTCCTTCATTTACTCAGAACACAACCTGCACGTAACCACACACACAGGTACAGGACATAACACACTTCCTCTCCTCATACTGGAAAACACAACCTGCACACAACCATACACACAGGAACAGAACATAATACACCTGCTCTCCTTCATAGACTGGAAACACAACCTGCACACAGCCACAAACACAGGAACAGGACATATCATGCCTCCTCTCCTTACATCACCGAGGCGACAACCTGCACAAAACCACACACACAGGAACAGGACATACCACGCCTCCTCTCCTTCAATCACTGAGAACACAACCTGCACACAAACACACACAGAGGAACATGACATAATATGCCTCCTCTACTTCAATCACTAAGGAAACAACCTGCACACAACCACACACACAGGAACAGGACATAGCACACTTCCTCTCCTTCATTCACTGAGAACACAACCTGCACACAACCACACACACAGGAACAGCCCATAAAAAGCTTCCTCTCCTTCGTTCACTGAGAACACAACCTGCACACATCGACACACAGGAACAAGACATAACACACTTCCTCTCCTTATACTGGAAACACAACCTGCACACAACCACACACACAGGAACGGGACATAATACACCTGCTCTCCTTCATAGACTGGGCACACAACCTGCATACAGCCGCAAACACAGGAACAGGACAGACCATGCCTCCTCTCCTTCCATCACTGAGAAGACAACGTGCACAAAACCACACACAGACACAGGACATACCACGCCTCCTCTCCTTCAATCACTGAGAACACAACCTGCACACAAACACACACACAGGAACAGGACATAATATGCCTCCTCTGCTTCAATCACTAAGGAAACAACCTGCACACAACCACACACACAGGAACAGGACATAACACGCTTCCTCTCCTTCATTTACTGAGAACACAACCTGCACACAACGACACACAGGAACAGGACATAACATGCCTCATCTCCTTAATTCACTAAGAACACAACCTACACACAACCACTCACACAGGTATAGGACATAATATTCTTCCTCTCCCTTATAGACTGAGAACACAACCTGCACACAGACACACACACAGGCATAGGGCATACCACGCCTCTTCTCCTTTATTCACTGAGAACAAAACCTTCACACAACCACACACAGAGGAACAGGACATACCATGCATCCTCTCCTTCCATCACTGACAACACAACCTGCACACACCCAACACACAGGAACAGGACATAACATGCCTCCTTTCCTTCAATCACTGAGAACACAACCTGTTCACAACCACACACACATGAACAGGACATACCACTCCTCCTCTCCTTCATTCACTGAGAACATAACCTGCACATAGCCACAACAAGGGAACAGGATGTACCACACCCCCTCTCCTTCATTCACTGAGAACAAAACCTTCACACAACCACACACACAGGAACAGGACATAACACACCTCCTCTCCTTCATAGACTGGAAACACAGCCTGCACACAACCACACACACAGGAAAAGGACATAACATGCCTCTCTTTCAATCGCAGAGAAGCAAACCTGCACACGCACACGCACACACACAGGTAAAGGACATTACACGCCTCCTCTGTTTCATAGACGGGAAACACAACTACACACACACATAGCACGCCTCCTCTCCTTCAGTCACTGAGATCACAACCTGTTCACAACCACACACACACACGAACAGGACATAACACACCTCCTCTCTTCAATCACAAAGGACACAACCTGCACACAACCACAAACACACAAACGGGACATACCACTCCTCCTCTCCTTCAATCACTGAAAACACAACCTGTACACACCCACATACACCGGAACAGCACATAACATGCTTCCTCTCCTTCATTCACTGAGAACAAAACCTGCACAAAACAGCACACACAGGACATAACAGGCCTCCTCTCCTTCATTCACTCCGAACACAACCCGCACACAATCACACACACAGGAAAAGGACATAACATGCTGCCTCTCCTTCAATTACTGAGAACACAACCCACACACACACACACGCGCGTAAAGGACATAACAACCCTCCTCTCCTTCATAGACTGGAAACACAACCTGTACACAGCCACACACACAGGAACAGGACATACCATGCATCCTCTCCTTCCATCACTGAGAACACAACCTGCACACAACCACACACACACACATAACACGCCTCCTCTCCTTCAGTCACTGAGAACACAACCTGTTCACAACCACACACACAGGAACAGGAGCTACCACTCCTCCTCTCCTTGAATCACTGAAAACACAACCTGCACACAACCACATACACAGGAACAGCGCATAACATGATTCCTCTCCTTCATTCACTGAGAACACAACCTGCACACAACAGCACACACACACAGGTACAGGATATAACATGCTTCCTCTCCTTCTTATACTGGAAACACAACCTGCACATGACAACATACACAGGAACAGCACATAACATGCCTCCTCTCCTTCATTCACTGAGAACACAACCTGCACACAACCACACACACAGGAACAGGACATAAAACACCAGCTCTCCTTCATAGACTGGACACACAACCTGCACACAACCACACACAAAGGAACAGGACATAACACACCTCCTCTCCTTCATTCACTGTGAACACAATCTGCCACAATCACACACACAGGAACAGGACATAACACACCTGCTCTCTTTCATTTACTGAGAGTACAACCTGCACACAACCACATACACAGGAACAAGATATAAGACACCTCTCCTTCATAGACTGGAAACACAACCATGAACACTTCTCCATGCTACACAAATGCCACCCAATCCAACATGACCAAACACCCAAGCAGAGGGGAAACTGACCAAGAGGACCTAACTAACTCTCCAGCAGCGAGCTTGGGCCAAGAGTTCAACACTCCCAATCCACAGAACAGACAATTAACTCCTTATATTCATCTCTGCCACTAATGAATCTTGGGGCTGTGTAATGAGGAACCAATAGCGGCCAATACAGAACAAAACAAGAGGGAGGGGGATGAGTCTTTGATCACACCAGACCATATAATGACAAGTTTAAGAGAGACGTGGGAACAAGTAAAAGCCCTGACTACATGTCCCAGAAGGCCCCACCAATCAACTATCACACCGGACAATACAAATATAAGAGACACAAGAGAAAAGACACAAACTACATATCCCAGAATGCCCCAACGGATATATAATCAAAACAAAAGCCAGAAAATGGGAATAGAAGTCAGACCAGGAATACGAAAAACCACGTGTCCATATAATGGGGGCTCCGGGCAGGCGGGGGTTAAATGCAAAGCAAACTCCATAAAGTTGAAGCTGGGAAGAGGTGAATTAGCCTCAGGTGTAAGGAGGCCAGGGCTGGGAACGCCTAATGCCAATTACTGGGGAAGAGACTCACCGGGGTTAAAAGCATCAGAATACAGCTCAACTGATCTCTGTTTTGCAGGAGTGGAAGGAGGCTGACAGAGTGGACTCGGAATGGTACGAGGACAGTACCCCATATTGGTGGGCGTGTTAGAGAGAAAAAGGAAAACTCACCGGAATGTACCGTACCGGACCTGTAGTCAAATCTGACTACACAGCAGATGAAGAGGCCTGACTCCCAACGGCGGAAAAAGGAAAGTTTGGTTATTTACTGAAGTACAGCCAAAGCCAGTGTGGAACGACTGGCTCCGAGCACCGGCCGCAGAGCTTGAATAGAAAGGCTCTGAACCATTCGGAAGTGCTGAGTAAACGCTCAGGGCTGAATATTGCTGTTTTGAACAAAGAAAGACTGCAATTCCTGGGTTCTCCGTATTTTGAACTGCATTCATTTGTGGACAAGCAATATTGCAATCCTTGAGTTTTGTCTTTTGGGCAACCTGGAAGACCCTTTATTTTGGTTTTTGTTGCTATGAACGCTAAGTGAAGTTAATCGGATAAAGAGAAGGCCGGGTGCACAACCGTTTAACCTCTGGTGAGCTGTAAGAAATAAATACTATTGGGTAATTTACCATCTTGTCTCTGGCTCACTACTTTACAGTGGTGGCAGCGGTGGGATTCACAGAGACACGTCTACCATGGAGGCAGTCATAAAGGCATTGGCTGAGGGGCAAAAACAGTTACAACAACTAGTGCAAGTGCAAGGTCATCAGGCCCAAGCAGACCGACAAGCCCTGCAACAGGCTCTACAGGTACAAACTGCAGCCCAAGAGCAGGGCTGGGAAGCCCTGAGGATCCTGGGGGAATCGGTAGCGGCACAGAGGTCACATCCAGCCATTCCGCCGACTGTGCTTCAAAAATACCAGGCGGGCGACGATCCCAGTTTCTTCTTTGTAAATTTTAAAAGAATAGCTAGAGCAGCACAATGGCCCCAGGACCGATAGTCTTTCTTTCTGGCGCCCCTTCTTACGGGAGTGATGCAATGAGCCTATCAGGCGGCCAATCCTAATGGGGACACCCCATATGCCAACATCAAGAAGTCAGTACTGGAGAGGCTAGGAATGGACGATGAATCATATAGGCTCCAATTCCGTGAAACCCGACTAAAAACCGGCGAAAGCCCAAGGCAGCTGTTTTATCGAGTACAAGATCTAACGGAGAAATGGTTACAGACCAATACAGCCACAATGGGGCAAATAAAAGAGAAGATAATGCTTGTACAGTTTATGGAAACCTTACCAGGGCCCATCCAGAGGTGGGTTAAGCAACATCACCACTTGACCCTGTCGGAAGCTATTGATGTAGCCACGGCCTACCAAAAAGCTGGAATCCCTTGCAGTGTTACAACGATACCAGGAAGACACCACCATGATATACCTTCCTTGCGCGGTAACAAACGAGGAGGTGCCCCGGAGCCGAGAACAAGGCCTGAACTGAAAACTAATAACGGCTCCAACCTAATGAAAGGACATATGCCCCAATGCTTTGAATGTGGAAAATGGGGGCACATTGCCCGGTTTTGTGCCAAAAGAAACAAAACCGAACCCATGGAAATAGGGATCTTCCAACCGCATGGAAATCGGAAGAAGCTGCCCTATGTGATAGAGGTGACAGTGGATGGACATCCACAACAAGCTATGATGAATAGCAGAAGTCGACAGACGGCCATACAACCACATGTGAGCGAACCTGATCCAGGACAGGTGAGATCTATTGACATTAACAGGCCGATTCATGGAATAATTAGCGCAGCGCAAGTGGCCAAAAACGTGCGATTCGCAGTGGAATAGCGAAAATCGCAGTGCAAGTGCGAAAATCGCACGAAAAGCAGCGCACATCGATTCATGGAAGGCCGTGCGCGAGAAAACCATTGGATGTGCGCTAAAAAAGTGCGCGGTGCACGTTGGCGCACAGGCCATCTAACGGCATGCGCCAGGTCACAGCGAAAATCGCACAGGCCACAGCGAAAATCGCACATAGCGCGGCACACACAACAAAAGTAGGCGGAACACGGGGCGTAACACTCAGAATGGGGAACAACTTGCCAAAATGTGGGCATCACGGGGGAAGTACAGGGTGCAAGTGCGCAGAACGCCCACACGCTCGCCTACAACACGTATTCATGGAATCGAATAGGGCAAAAAAGCGCACACGGTCAAACCAGCGCACAGGCACAAACACGACCGCCACAAGAAAGCAGGCAGTAGCGTCTCTGCGCCTGTAATAAATGAGCGCCAAAAGGTGCGCCAACAAATAGCACCTATATACAGCTGTGATGAATTTCCTATACTGTGGCCCTCCAGGACAAATGACGTGCAAAGGGGTACCCACAAACACGGACACCCGCTGACTGAAAAATAACGTGTGCGTGTATTCCGGGGTGCGCGGGAAGTTTCACACGTGATTTGGCAGGGTACGTGGATTTCAGGGGTGCGCAGGAAGTTCCACACGCGATTTGGCCGGGTACGTGCACGGGAAATTCCACACGCGATTTGGCTGGATACGTGGATCTCAGGGGTGCGTGGGAAGTTTCACACGCGATTTGGCAGGGTAAGTGGATTTCAGGGGTGCGTGGGAAGTTCCACACGCGATTTGACAGGGTACGTGCGCAGGAATTTCCACACGCGATTTGGCTGGGTACGTGGATCTCAGGGGTGCGCGGGAAGTTTCACACGCGATCTGGCAGGGTACGTGGATTTCAGGGGTGCGCGGGAAGTTCCACATGCGATTTGACAGGGTACGTGCGCGGGAATTTCCACACGCGATTTGGCTGGGTACGGGTATTTCAGGGGTACGCGGGAAATTCTACACGCGATTTGGCTGAGTGCTCCCAGGTATTCCCTGTACACCCTCCACGGCCCCTGCAGGCAGCCGACACCACAGGGGACTACCCTGCACACCTGCTCATGTCACCCAGCACCCCCACCCCCCAGCACTGTGGGGCACCCTCCACCAGGCCCCCACTCATGTCCCCTATCACCCCCACCCCCCAGCAGTGCAGGGGCAGCCTCCACCAGGCCCCCACTCATGTCTCCCACCCACCCCACCCCCCAGCCACTATGGGCAGCCCCCACCAGGCTCCCACCCATGTCTACCACCACCCCCACCCCCCAGCAGTACAGGGGCACCCTCCACCAGGCCCCCACTCATGTCCCCTATTACCCCCACCCCCAGCAGTGCAGGGGCAGCCTCCACCAGGCCCCCATTCATGTCGCCTATCACCCCCACCCCCAGCAGTGCAGGGGCAGCCTCCACCAGGCCCCCACTCATGTCTCCCACCACCCCCACCCCCCAGCCATCATGGGCAGCCCCCACCAGGCTCCCACCCATGTCTACCACCACCCCCACCCCCCAGCACTGTGGGGCAGCCTCCACCAGGCCCCCACTCATGTCTCGCACCACCCCCACCCCCCAGCCACCGGGGGCACCCTCCACCAGGCCCACACTCATGTCCCCTATCACCCCCAAACCCCAGCAGTGCAGGGGCAGCCTCCACCAGGCCCCCACTCATGTCCCCTATCACCCCCACCCCCAGCAGTGCAGGGGCAGCCTCCACCAGGCCCCCACTCATGTCCCCTATCACCCCCACCCCCCAGCAGTGCAGGGGCAGCCTCCACCAGGCCCCCACTCATGTCTCCCAAACACCCCACCCCCCAGCCACCATGGGCAGCACCCACCAGGCTCCCACCCATGTCTCCCACCACCCCCACCCCCCCGCCACCAGGGGCAGCCTCCACCAGGCCCCCACTCATGTCTCCCACCACCCCCACCCCACAGCCACCGGGGGCACCCTCCACCAGGCCCCCACTCATGTCCCCTATCACCCCCACCAACAGCAGTGCAGGGGCAGCCTCCACAAGGCCCCCACTCATGTCTCCCACCCCCCGCCCCCCCAGCACTGTGGGGCACCCTCCACCAGGCCCCCACTCATGTCTCCCACCCACCCCACTCCCAGCCACCATGGGCAGCCCCCACCAGGCTCCCACCCATGTCTCCCACCACCCCCACCCCCCAGCAGTGCAGGGGCAGCCTCCACCAGGCCCCCACTCATGTCTCCCACCACCCCCACACCCCAGCAGTGCAGGGGCACCCTCCACCAGGCCCCCACTCATGTCCCCTATCACCCCCACCCCCAGCAGTGCAGGGGCAGCCTCCACCAGGCCCCCACTCATGTCCCCTATCACCCCCACACCCAGCAGTGCAGGGGCAACCTCCACCAGGCCCCCACTCATGTCTCCCACCACCCCCACCCCCACCCCCCAGCCACCATGGGCAGCCCCCACCAGGCTCCCACCCATGTCTTCCACCACCCCCACCCCCCAGCACTGTGGGGCAGCCTCCACCAGGCCCCCACTCATGTCTCCCACCACCCCTACCCCCCAGCCACCAGGGGCAGCCTCCACCAGGCCCCCACTCATGTCCCCTATCACCCCCAACCCAGCAGTGCAGGGGCAGCCTCCACCAGGCCCCCACTCATGTCCCCGATCACCCCCACCCCCAGCAGTGCAGGGGCAGCCTCCACCAGGCCCCCACTCATGTCTCCCACCCACCCCACCCCCCAGCCACCATGGGAAGCACCCACCAGGCTCCCACCCATGTCCACCACCACCCCCACCCCCCAGCAGTGCAGGGGCACCCTCCACCAGGCCCACACTCATGTCTCCCACAACCCCCACCCCCCAGCAGTGCAGGGGCAGCACCACCAGGCCCCCACTCATGTCTCCCACCACCCCCACCCCCCCGCAGTGCAGGGGCAGCACCACCAGGCCCACACTCATGTCCCCTATCACCCCCCCCCAGCAGTGCAGGGGCAGCCTCCACCAGGCCCCCACTCATGTCCCCTATCACCCCCAACCCCAGCAGTGCAGGGGCAGCCTCCACCAGGCCCCCACTCATGTCTCCCACGACCCCCACACCCCAGCCACCATGGGCAGCCCCCACCAGGCTCCCACCCATATCTACCACCACCCCCACCCCCCAGCACTGTGGGGCAGCCTCCACCAGGCCCCCACTCATGTCTCCCACCACCCCCACCCGCCGCAGTGCAGGGGCAGCACCCACCAGGCCCCCACTCATGTCCCCTATCACCCCCACCCCCCAGCAGTGCAGGGGCAGCCTCCACCAGGCCCCCACTCATGTCCCCTATCACCCCCACCCCCAGCAGTGCAGGGGCAGCCTCCACCAGGCCCCCACTCATGTCTCCCACCACCCCCACCCCCCAGCCACCATGGGCAGCCCCCACCAGGCTCCCACCCATGTCTACCACCACCCCCACCCCCCAGCACTGTGGGGCAGCCACCACCAGGCCCCCACTCATGTCTCCCACCACCCCACCCCCCAGCCACCAGGGGCAGCCTCCACCAGGCCCCCACTCATGTCTCCCACCACCCCCCAGCCACCGGGGGCACCCTCCACCAGGCCCCCACTCATGTCTCCCACCACCCCCAGCCACCGGGGGCACCCTCCACCAGGCCCCCACTCATGTCCCCTATCACCCCCACCCCCAGCAGTGCAGGGGCAGCCTCCACCAGGCCCCCACTCATGTCCCCTATCACCCCCACCCCCCATCAGTGCAGGGGCAGCCTCCACCAGGCCCCCACTCATGTCTCCCACCCACCCCCAGCCACCATGGGCAGCACCCACCAGGCTCCCACCCATGTCCACCACCACCCCCACCCCCCAGCAGTGCAGGGGCACCCTCCACCAGGCCCACACTCATGTCTCCCACCACCCCCACCCCCCAGCAGTGCAGGGGCAGCACCACCAGGCCCCCACTCATGTCCCCTATCACCCCCACCCCCCAGCAGTGCAGGGGCAGCCTCCACCAGACCCCCACTCATGTCCCCTATCACCCCCACCCCCAGCAGTGCAGAGGCAGCCTCCACCAGGCCCCCACGCATGTCTCCCACCACCCCCACCCCCAGCCACCATGGGCAGCCCCCACCAGGCTCCCACCCATGTCTACCACCACCCCCACCCCCCAGCACTGTGGGGCAGCCTCCACAAGGCCCCCACTCATGTCTCCCACCACCCCCACCCCCCCGCAGTGCAGGGGCAGCACCCACTAGGCCCCCACTCATGTCCCCTATCACCCCCACCCCCCAGCAGTGCAGGGGCAGCCTCCACCAGGCCCCCACTCATGTCCCCTATCACCCCCACCCCCAGCAGTGCAGGGGCAGCCTCCACCAGGCCCCCACTCATGTCTCCCACCACCCCCACCCCCCAGCCACCATGGGCAGCCTCCACCAGGCCCCCACTCATGTCTCCCACCTCACCCAGCCACCGGGGGCACCCTCCACCAGGCCCCCACTCATGTCCCCTATCACCCCCACCCCCAGCAGTGCAGGGGCAGCCTCCACTCATGTCTCCCACCCACCCCACCCCCCAGCCACCATGGGCAGCCCCCACCAGGCTCCCACCCATGTCTACCACCACCCCCACCCCCCAGCCACCAGGGGCAGCCTCCACCAGGCCCACACTCATGTCTCCCACCACCCCCACCCCCCAGCAGTGCAGGGGCAGCCTCCACCAGGCCCCCACTCATGTCCCCTATCACCTCCACCCCCCAGCAGTGCAGGGGCAGCCTCCACCAGGCCACCACTCATGTCTCCCACCCACCCCTCCCCCCAGCCACCATGGGCAGCACCCACCAGGCTCCCACCCATGTCTACCCCCACCCCCACCCCCACCCCCCAGCAGTGCAGGGGCACCCTCCACCATGCCCACACTCATGTCTCCCACCACCCTCACCCCCGGCAGTGCAGGGGCAGCCTCCACCAGGCCCCCACTCATGTCTCCCACCACCCCCACCCCCCAGCAGTGCAGGGGCAGCCTCCACCAGGCCCCCACTCATGTCCCCTATCACCCCCACACCCCAGCAGTGCAGGGGCAGCTTCCACCAGGCCCCCACTCATGTCGCTCACCACCCCCACCCCCACCCCCCAGCCACCATGGGCAGCCACCACCAGGCTCCCACCCATGTCTACCACCACCCCCACCCCCCAGCAGTGCAGGGGCAGCCTCCACCAGGCTCCCACTCATGTCCCCCTGCACCCAGGTCCTCAGGATGCCCAATCATGTGCGTTATGGTCAGCCTCGACAGCCAAAAGGCCCTACCAAGTAACCCATTCACCCACATGGAAATGGAAATTACATGTTACACCCCCAATGTTCATAAAGCAAATGAACCCATGTCCGTCACACACAATGGTTGCAATTGAATGGGAAAACACCCAACATGACATGCATGAAACCAATGAGATGATACCACACAGTGAAGTATGAAAACAAAATTGTATTAAAAAAAAATAGAATTCAAATGAAATGAAACAAACTACAATGGCAATAAAAAAAAAGATAAGCTGCATGTCCGTCAAAAAAATTCAAAACTACAAATCCAAATTCAAAAAAATGTTGTCCAAAGTCACATTAAAAATAAAATCAATCCGAGAGAGAAAAATAAATGCAAAGACCATTGCTCCATGGTGAATAAATAAAAACTAAAAAAATAAAACAATCCAATGAAGAACTATGTACAAAACATCCAAGGGTCCGTGAGCCCAACTGAACAAAGGAAACCTACAAAAAACCCTAACTAAAATGCAACTATATACAAAAAGTGGAGCAGTGTCTGTCAACTCCAAATCATAAGAAGAAACAAAGGAAACCTAAAACTAAAGAACTATATACAAAGGCGGTGGGTAAGCCCAGCGGCTCACTCCGTGGTGTTCCAGGCCAGGGCATCATCAAACTCCTCTTCGATGTCCCGGAGGTGGTCCTGTTCCATGGCCCTGAGGGTCCGCTGGGACGATGCCATCTGCTCCTCCAACCCCCTGCGGATTGCCTCGAGGCACTTGGCCCGCCTCAGGGCCCTCCGCATGGAGTTCTCCGCCCTGACCACCGTGAGCCGCGCCTCTTCCACCCGCCGCCGCTCCGCACCTATCTGCTGGCCCAACCGCAGCCACACGGAAGACACTTCCTGTCCTGGGTCCTCCTGCCCTCCGGCCGATGCCTGCCCCTCCGATGTTGATGGCCCCGAGCCATGATGCCTCCCATGTTGACTCTGCTGCTGCCTCCGACGCAACCACATCTGCCAGCACAACGGCATCCAGGCTGATGGAATCCACCGAGGCCGTTGTGCACGTGCCCTGCCTGATGATGCCGGCACACCTCCATCTGCTGGGGTACAGTTGCTGTGGTGTCCACCCCTGCTGGACCCCCGACTCCCGACTGTGGCAGGGATGGGATCCCCACCGAGCTGGCTGCATTGGTCAGGGCAGGTCCACAGGGGGCCCTGGTGGCATCTGGGCCGGAAGACGGCAAGGAGAACGACCGGCGTATAGCCTCCACAGAGGAGGAGAGGGCCGCCAGATTGGCCGACACATGCAGGAATCCCCCGAACATGGAAGATCCCAATTGGGCCACGTCGGCACGGTGCTCTTCGTGATGACGTGCGTGCTCCTCCCGGGAAGCACGCACGTCATCACGAATTGCACCCGCGCGCATCGCGACCCCATTCAGGACCTTCTCCATACGGCCACGGGTCCCCTCGTCCACAGGTGGAGGGGAGTCAGGTGACATGGACATCCCCTCTACCTGCGGACGGGCCTGGGACGGGGCATCCCTGCTGGTGCATGGTGGTGCACTCACAGGGTCAGGGACAGCGACATGCACAGGCCCCTCCACGGTGACCTGTGCTGCCTCCTGCCCCTGGACTGCACCACTTGCACCAGCAGGGATGCCCCCACCAGGTCCCATGTGTGCCTCAGTGGTGGCCTCCTCCTCCTCTGTGGAAACCACCAAGCTGGATGGCTCCTCACCGTCTTCCACCATAGCAGGCCCCTGTGGGGGCTCACCCACCCCTTCCGCTGCAGCCGTGGGGGCATCCCCGCCGCCCTGCTCCACAGCGCCATCTCCGCCCTCTTCTTCACTAGCCGCTGCGTAGAGGGAGACATAGAACACAAGCATCAGGGTACTGTACAATGGTCCCCTAGACAGGAAGCAATAGCACATGAGTACCACTGTCAAAGTACACTTCCATCATGTCCCTCCACAACACATGGGTCAGTCCAGGCAAAACACACACAGTAACAGGCATGGTGCATGCCATGGACATTTCCATACATGTCCAATGGACTCTTGAAACATACAATGATATGGAACTCACATGCATCATGGGTCATGCCTATCACATGCACACACTTCACCTCAGTCACATCCATCTGGCCTCATACACCCCAAACACAGCGGATACAAGGATGACTAGGCTGCATCAGTGAACCTGTGCATTGTCACAGACATGTGTCATGCATCCATGGCATTCACAAGTCACAGACACGCAGGTCAGGCACACAGACATGGCTACCATATATGTACCTGGCATCAGCACCCATCCCTCACCCCCACCCATGTCCAGGAACAGAGACTGCCATGCTCTCATGTGTACAATCTGCATAGGGCTCCACATGTCGCATTTAAACACATGCAACAACCATGTGGTTCACACATCACAGGTCGCACATGCATTACCATGATGTCCCTGCACACATACATGTGTACATGGCCTATGTCACACATACAGGCAAGTATCAGACAACCAGCACATCGCAACATGCCCTGTCTCACACAGCAATGCTTGGCCACTTACCGCTCAACTCCAGACGGGTCTCCCTCTCAAGGATCTGGGCGTGGAGCGCTGGGCGTACGCGTTCCAGGACCCTCATCTGGATGGAACTCATGTGGCCCCGGCCTCCCTCCACGAGGCGCCGGGCCTTCACGAGGGTCCTGGACCTGAAGTCCTCCCAGCGCTTCTTGATCTTCTGGATGTCACGGGTTGCCACCCCCTCTGCGTTGATGGCAACCACACAGTCGGCCCAGATCCTCTCCCGTCCTTCCTTGCTGGCGCGGGACAATCCAAAGAGGGCATCATACTGCCCCAGGACATGCTCCACCAGGACACCAACTTCGGTGGCAGTGAAGCTGGTGCCCCTCTGCCCCTCTGGCCTGGGGTTGCCACTGGTGCCAGATGTCGAAGTGCCCGACATGGCAACCCCAGAGGCAGGAGTCGGTGGGCAACTGGGTCCTTGGGCTGGACTGTGGAGCGATGTTATCCCAGTCGGGAGTCTTCTGTTCCAGCAGGGGTGGACACAGCAACTGGACCCCTGCAGATGGCTGATGTGCAGGCACCAAATGGCAGGGCACGGTGGCAGCAGGCAGGCAGGCAGGCAGCAGCAGATGGCACGTGGGAGGCTGCTCAGGGCACTGGGGGGCAGTAATTCGGCCTTCTGGGCAGGAGCGTGGTCTTCTGTGTGTTTTCGCGTGGCCAGCTTGATACGGAGTGATTTGGAACGTGAAAATCCTGCACGTCAGCGTGAAATTCGAGGAAAGGCCCTTAGCGCGTAAGCGCGTCAGCACGCATACGCGATTCTATTGGACCAAAGGCCCTCAGCGCGTAAGCGCGTCTGTGACGTGACCCGCACGGGTGTTTCCCTCATAGCACGTGTAAAGACTGCACGTCAGAGTGTCATCGCGTGTAATTGGACCAAAGTGCACGCGTACACACGATTGGCCTATGGCCTATGTATGTGTATTTCAGGGGTGCGCGGGCACTTACACACGCGAGTACATCAGCGCATGTGTATTCCGGGGTGCGCGGGAATTTCCACACGCTATTGGCCTGGGTACGTGGATTTCAGAGGTGCGCGGGAAGTTTCACACGCTCGCCTACAACACGCGCAAAGAAACACGTACGCCAGTAGGAAGCAGGCATACGTTGACCCGCGACGCATAAATTTGCGCGCAAAAAACTAACAAGCTCAGACGCCAGGATGAATATACCGTTCCTAGCAGCAGTGGCCGTGGGCTACCAAAGGAGGAGGAGGAGGATAGTCAGGCCCAGAATTTTCACACTCAGAACCAGCCTTTTTGGGATGCCTGATGACCAGGTGTATGGGAGGTACAGGTTTCCACCACACATAATACTGGACCTGGTGAGTGAGTGGGAGGATGACCTCACATCACCCACCCTGTGCTCCCAAGCACTCAGCCCCCTGGAGAAGGTCCTCAATGTACTGCACTTCTTAGCCACTGGATCATTTCAGCGGACAAGTGCCATAGTGGGTGGGGTGTCACAGGCCATGCAGTCACGCTGCCTACACCAGGTCTTGAACATCATCACTGCACGCCCATCAGTCCGCAGGCACATATACCTGCCCAGAACACCTGCAGAAAGGCATGCTGCCGCCCTGGATTTTTACGGTGTGGCATGATTCCCCAAAGTGCTAGGTGCCATCGACTGCACCCATGTGGCTCTACGTCCCCCCAGGGCATCTGAGCACATCTATAGGAACCGCAAGCACTGGCATTCCATCAACGTGCAGGTAGTATGTAATGCCAAGGGAATCATCACCTCAGTATATGCCAACTATCCAGGGTCCACCCACGACAGCTTCATTTACCGAATGTCCACCCTAAGCCGGGACCTAGAAGCTGGGCGGCATGACGATACATGGCTGCTTTGTGAGTATGAATGCCCCTGCACATGCTTGCATGTCAGATACTGAGCAAGGTCACAACCCCACCAATGATACCCATCACCACCTCCACAGGGGACAGTGCGTACCCTCTCAGCCCCCACATGATGATGCCAATTCGGAACCCCACCACACCACCCGAGGTAAGATATAACACAGCCCACATTGCAACCTGGGGCATAGTGGAGCGCACATTCGGAGTGCTTAAGTCACGCTTTCGCTCCCTTGACCGTTCTGGCGGGCAGCTGTTATACGCTCCCCCAGTAGTGTGCAGGATCATAGTGGCAGCAAGTGTCCTGCACAACGTTGCAACACGCCGGGGCCTGGCCGTGGACATGGTGGTGCCCCCACATCCCCACCCACCTGCCCGCCCGCTGCGCATGGGAGGGGAAAGGGCACGGGGGGAGGCAGCCCGTACACAGCTAGTGGCTAATTACTTCACATAGAAATCACACCCCTGTGGAGTGCACATAGCCCTGGCACATACCATTTGACAATCAATGATGACTCAACCTGACAATTATCCTGAATGTCTGGAGAATCAACCGTCAAAACGATATCAGCCTGAGATTGTTCACCTGGAAGTGTTACAATGTGTGCATCCCTACCTACACAGACAGCACCAATGCAGTTTCGTGAAAAAACACATTCATGCAGCTAAAATGAATACCCACTTGCAAAATGCAACATGAGGACAGTGCCATGTCACCCAACCCATCCCCAGCACTGCCACACGACACACCATGCCATGTCATGCTATGTGCGGGTAAACAAAGTAATCCCCACAACATGACACAAGTGTCACAAAGTACAGTGTCCCTAATTGAAACTCGCGACACCTGAAATGCTCACAGTAATGCAGGACCAACAACACACTTGAGCAGGTATTTAGAAACAACACTTATCAGCTACTGACCCTCAAAACTACCATTAACATGACATTACGAATGTAAGAAATTGGTAGTCTCACCACCTGGAAATGCCTGCACTCCCACCACTTCCAACTGTACAGTGTTGCCGCCATGTAGAGTTGTAGGTGCACTGCTGCCAACATGGACTCCATCTCCAAAGTAGAGGTACTTGTGTAGACATGAGGAAAGGACCTGCAAATTAGGAGGTAGACATGGATGATGAGTTACACATCAATGCAACATGCAATGTACAACACAACAGCAATATGCACTAGGAATGTATACACAGTATTGACTAGACTACCCACACATGTAGTGGGAGTCCAATGTCACCATGTACGTCAATGTCACTTGGGCACACCCTTTGCAAGCCCATGGAAAAGGGAAGCAGGAGGGGTGTGTGTGACAAAAACCCATGCATCTGAACCAAATACATGACAAGCCTGCATGTGCCCAGCCGCAATGCAGCGTATGCCCACGGGAGCCACACAAGGCAACACACTGTCCCAAAAAAAATAAAAAAAAATAAATAAAAAAATGGCCATTAATGGGCCTGGGGGGGTTGGGGAGGCCACCCAGGTGGTCCGAGGACAGGGTGCACGCCAAAACCCACCTGTGTGGATCTTGCGAAAAAAAAACACCTCCATGGGCTCATGGCCCACACGGCTACCCTATTGTGGGAGTATCACTGCTGTCGCTATTCTCACCCAGTGCAGCTGCATCCGGAGGTGGTGGCACTATGGGAGGCAGCCCACGCAAGGCCCTAGTCTGTTCCTCCATGGCTGCAAGCATGCCGGTGTGGTAGGTCTCGTTCTGGAGGATGAGTGTGCGGAGGTCCCCATGCAACAACTCACGGGATGCCCGGACCTCCGCCCTACTTGCCTGCATCTCAGCTGAGAGCGTATGGGTGAGACGCTCCAGCTGCTGTTCTGTCCTTCGGTTTGTTGAAGCCTCAAGCTCAACAAGAGACGTCCTGAGGTGAAGGAGTTCCAGCCTCAGGGCTTCCCTGTGGCCCTGGGACTCTATGGAGATGGCTTCCTGCAGAGTCGCCAGTGCCGCCCGCCTGTCCCTGTTGGACGCCAACATGTCCTTTCTGTGCGACTGGCAATTGGAGTCGGTTGCCTGCTGTAGTCGCTCCATCAGCCTTTCGGGGGGGACAATGGAAGTGGCCACCCTATCCATGGCCTGAGCCATCATCTCTGATGATGCTGCCTGTTGGGTTGCCATACCGTAAATGGATTGCTCCCATGCGGTATTGCCAGGTGGCGTACGGCCACCACGTCGGCGGGCACCACACCTGTCTGGGGCAAGGCGAACTGCGCCTTGCTGTGCCGGCACTGCCTGAGGCTGCAGGACTGCATTCCCCCTCTGATCTGCTGGCCCAGGAACAGGATCAGATGTCGCGGAGTGTGACCCTGCATCCGTAACCACCAAAGGCATAGCTGCCAACACTGACATCCCCATTGAGGGTTCTAACCCTGGTGCAGGTGGGTCGGACAGAACAGAATCCCTCCCAGGAACACTCACCTGCGACGGCACGTAGGTCTCATCATCCGAATCAACACCTGAGTACAGCTCGGGGGAGGTGCAGCCAGAGACACCCCTTGAGAGCACGACCTGTAGCAGTTGTGGGTTCTCACCCACCACCACACCACGTCCCTCACTGGTGGTCGGTCGGCGCTCAGACCCCTCCTGGGTCTGCACCACCTCCACAACCCCAGCAGTATCAGGTGCGTCTTCCCCTGCAAAGACATAAAAGCAAACAAATGGAAACAGGCATTAGCACCATGGCACACAATGAGGGCTGAGAAGCAACAGAACCAGTACTTGATTGACACATGTCCCACATGACTAAAACCCTCCCATGCATGCACCCTCACTGCGTATGAAGGGTAGGCAAATGGCACACACTGATGGCACCAAGATGGAAGATGAACACATTTTCTGCATGCTGCCTGGCAGTGGCATCACACATTGGCCTGTGATTGCCAGGTGAAATACACATGCCATCACACAGATGGCATGTAAAATTTGCTATTGAGTGAAGATGGAGAGGAGGGCAGCACTTATTCATTCAGTCCAGTTCCCTCACGTAATAGCTTTTCTAATTCAAACAGGTCTGATTTTTCACCTGGAGCTGCCAGTCCAAAATGGTCCGATTGCACAGGGACATGTCTAAACAAATGATATCCAGGTACCAAAGTCACTCCACTTTACCATAGCCATGTCAGACATGTGACTAGGGGACTGAGAAATGCCTAGTAAAAGTGGTGGAATGCAAACAATCTGCCTGAATGAACAGAGAAAAATAAGCAACAATGTTGTGGCAAGGTGACACTTCAAGGGCAACTCGCGTGCTGTTGGGCTAGATGTCTACTGTTGGCAGAAGGGATACTGCTATGGCCAAATGCTGCTGCGCAGAATGTATTGCATGAAGCACATGGGTGACCCAAACAACTCAGGCGCACACACCCTCACCTGGCACACAAACAGAAGCGCTCACACACACACCATGCACATGGATGACACACACATGCATGTGCACTCACCGGACAATTCCTCATAATCAGGCAGATCTCCCACGCCTTGGATCTGTTCCTCCGTGGCGTAGGTCCCAGCGACTGACTCATGTGGAGTGAGTTCCATGTCTTCTACTGGAGACCCACCTCCAGTCACTAGAGTTGCGGCATGACTTGAGGCCAGCTTATTCTTTGCCCTGCGCTTTAGGTCATTCCAGCGCTTATAGCAATCATTGGCTGTGCGCCTCACGATTCCAAGGGCACTTACGATGTCCGCAACGGTCTGCCGTGTGCCTGGCGTTGTGCAAGTGTGGTCTTGGATCCTGCAACAATGACCATTTCGTTATCATGTGCGGACACATACTCGACAAGTGCATTCAGTTCGGCATCCGTGAAGCTGGGCTTCCTCGATGGGCCGGACTGTGTAGCCGTGTCTGGGGCATCAGCCTGTGCCGGACGAGCACTCTTCCTCTTCCGCTTGGAATGTGGTGGTGATCCTGAGTGTCCTACGCCGCTCTGGACACTAGGGGCAGGAGCCCTGGTGGACTCTGTATCAGGAGTGTGGGATTGCACACTCAGCATGGGAGTTGGTGCAGGCATTGGCTCAAGTGTAATGGTGTCAGGGGGAATGTCAGCAGGATGGACTAGGACCGACACTGTCCTGGCTGGGTGTGTGAGATCTGGGGTGGATGGAGCCGCAGCTGCCCCTGCAGCCTCTCCACCCTGCCTACTTGGGGCAGCAGATGACCTTGATGCCCCTAATCCACGTGGCCTGATGACATCAAAGTGCACCAGCGCACGTGTCATAGGCCTGCTGACCTGGAAGTCAGCCATGGAGTCAGCCAGGTCTGGTGCCACAATGGGCTGGTCCAACAAGGGCTGAGCATGGATGGTGTCAGCCACATCACCCTCAACCAGGGGGGATTATGGGTGCCCTTCACTGGTCCTCCACACATGGGAGGACAGGGTCACCCTGCAAGTAACAACCCCGTCCCCTACCGGATCCACCACGGCCACCACTTGTGGCTCATCCACCTTTGCCACCCTTACGGATTCCTCGCCTCCCAACCATGGCACTGATGTTAATGTGCGTATGGGAGTGGCTGTAAACTATTGTCCTGGGCAATTGGGGGTCAAAGGGGTTGGGTACCAGATGGTAATCGTACCCTAGTGCTCTAGCAAGGCTGAATGTGGGGAAAGATGACGGGTCACGCAACGCACAGGAAGCCCAAAAAAGGGAGATAACGTGCACGCAACCCCTCCTAGACCACGTGTGCCGAAAAAAAAACCTGCACTACGCTGTGGCACCCAGTAACACAAGAATGAACGTATGCGTGTCACACGCAGCCTAGAATGACCTCTGAAGGGGTAGGCTACACACGGGGCAAGCACAGATGTTAGATACGTGCGTGACTCACCGTCTGCCAGGAAAAAGAGCGTGAAAAAGAAGTGCGTGTGCGCGTTGGCAACACCCCCGCCAAAAGTAGAATTGTACGCTGTCTGAGAAGACAGGACAACAGTAAAAGGGAACGCTGTTTGAGGGAACAGGCCCAAGAAAACCAGAAAAAGAGAAAAAAGAGAAAAAGCTATCAGAGGTAACAGGGAGTACGAACTTGAAACGCCGTGAAGTAAATCGCGTGTGAAACGACAAGAAGTACAGATTTCACCCACTCGCTCTCCACGAAAAGCACGTACAAGGAAATGGTGTTCTACACGTACCTTTTATGCAGGCCCACACGTCCAGCGTCACTTCCGCGTGTACGCGCTAGGGCCATTTCCACCAATTACACGCTTTGTCACTTCCGCGTGTACGCGCTAGGGCCATTTCCACCAATTACACGCTTTGTCACTTCCGCGTGTACGCGCTAGGGCCATTTCCACCAATTACACGCTTTGTCACTTCCGCGTGTACGTGCTAAGGCCATTTCCACCAATTACACGCTTTGACACTCGGACGTGTCTTTCATTTTTTTAACACGCAACATTTCAAACGTGTGCCATATTCAACGTGCACGTGACTTCATAGACGCGCATACGCTGGTGGCCTTTGGGCCAATGAATGTACAGAAGTGTGCTGACGCACTTACGCGCTAAGGGCCTTTCCTCGATTTACACGCAGACATGCTGGATTTTCACGTGCAAAATCACTCCGTATCAAGCTGGCCACGCGTTCACACACGGAAGACCACGCTCCTGCCCAGAAGGCCGAATTACTGCCCCCCAGAGCCCTGAGCACGCTCCCACCTGCCATCTGCTGCTGCCTGACTGCCTGCTGCCCACGTGCCCTGCCATTTGCTGCCTGCACATCAGCCAGGGGTGCTGTTGCTGTGACCACCCCTGCTGGAACCGAAGACTCCCGACTGCTTTTCCATCGCCCCACAGCCCAGCCCCAGGACCCAGTTGCCCACCCACTCCTGCCTCTGGGGTTGCCATGTCGGGCACTGCAACATCTGGCACCAGTGGCAACCCCCGGCCAAGGAGGCAGAGGGGCACCAGCTTCACTGCCACCGAAGTTGGTGTCCTGGTGGAGCATGTCCTGGGG
Organism: Ambystoma mexicanum; assembly: GCF_040938575.1. Lineage (NCBI taxonomy): Eukaryota > Metazoa > Chordata > Amphibia > Caudata > Ambystomatidae > Ambystoma > Ambystoma mexicanum. Next base: position 12,266,906 of record NC_090923.1, read on the forward strand.
CAGTATGATGCCCTCTTCGGAAGGTTGCGCGCCGACAAGGAAGGACGGACTCGGATCTGGATGGACATCTTGACTGCCATCAACGCGGAGGAGGTGGTAGTCCGCGACTACGAACGTGTCAGGAAGCGCAGGGAGGACTTCAGGTCCAGGACCCTCAACAAGGCCCGGCGCCTCCTGAAGGCAGCGTATGCTAAGGGACGCCGGGGCCACTTGTCGGAAGATCAGATGAGGGTCCTGGAACGCATATCCCCAGCGCTCCATGTCCAGGTCCTTGAGAGGCAGACCCTTCTGGAGTCGAGCGGTAAGTGTACATGCATACTGATTGTAAGCTGTGCGTGTGGTGTGCCAGGAGTGTGCAGGTTGAACATGTATTTTTATGTGGGCAAGTAGGGGGGGTGTACAGGGCCGTGAGGGTGACACATGCGAGGGGTCTCATGTGTGACACATGGATGGTGCTTGTGTGTGTGGGCTTGCATGGCACAGGATGTGGAGGAATGATTGTCAGGTGTGACATGGATGTCGATCGGAACACTGCGACAGTTGGCGGAGGTGTACACATGCATGCAAGTTTGGTGGTGTGTGTGCATGTGTAGTGTACTCCCTATGTTGCATGTGATGTGTGGATGACCTTTGGCTGCTCATGCTGTTGTATGTGAATGGATGGTGCTGGCTGTTGGAACATGGCTGTGGTATGGCTCATGTGTGCAAGTTGAAATGACATGTGTGTTGGGGATTGTGATGCCATGTCTGAGGTTTACCAATGCCACTCATGTATAACTGTCATGTGTGTATGAGTCCATTGTACAGTGCCCTGATGCCTGTGTTTTCTTTCTCCCTGTCTGCAGCGTCATCTGAAGAGGGCGGAGAAGGTGCTGTGGAGCACAGCGGCAGGTGTTGCACCACCAGCCGGAGACGCAAGGCCCGGATCCCCTCCCAGGTTCTGATCTCGACGGGGAGTGAGGAGTCCGGTGCCGGGTCCCAGGCCGCAGCTGCCGAGGGTACGTCCAAGAGGCGGAGGTTGGAGTTGGACTCCTCGGCAGCAGAAGGGGCAGCTGGGACCCCACAGGGCCCAACGGAGGAAGATGGCACGGAGTCATCCAGGTTGGTGGGGGGTTTGGAGGAGGAGGAGGCCGTGCAAGCGACAGAGGCGAGGTCTGGAGGTGGGGATTCCACTGGTGCTAGTGGTGCAGTGCAGGATCAGGGACAGGAGGCAGCACAGGCCGCGGGGATGCCTACCTCCAGACCCGTTATCAGGGAGGGGATTGGCTTACAACACCTGGCCTTCCTCTCCCTGCGGATGTGGCTATCCTGCACCAGGTTGAGTCTGTCCAGGGTGGGGTGGCGTTGCGTCAACGGGCCATGCGAGCTGACCTGCAGTCTTTTCATGATGAGTCTGCACGTCTTCTCGCATGGCTTGTTGACCGCGTTGACCCACTGGGACAGCTCACCAGGGCTGGATTCCTCCGTTTCCTGGACCTTGTTCTGACCCCCTCCTCCACGGAACCCCCATGCCCCAGTCATCCTCCATGCCATCTTCCCACCCATGTGTCACCTGGGTGTCCTGTGGAGCTGCCTCCGACCGTGCGGCCAGGCTGGTGGACAACAGATCCCTGCCACAGTCGGGAGTCGGACGTCCAGGAGGGGTGGCCACATCAACGACTGCACCCCAGCTGGAGGAGGATGTGCAGGCACCATCGGACAGGGCACATGGACAGCAGCAGCTGCAGCAGAGGAGGCTGCAGGTGGGAGCCACAATAGCTCGGGGCCTTCAACATCGGAGGGGCAGGCATCGGCCAGAGGGCAGGAGGACCCTGGACGGGAAGTGCCCATGGTGGCTGGGGGGTGGTGGTGATGGGAGACATGAGTGGGGGCCTGGTGGAGGCTGCCCCTGCACTGCTGGGGGGTGGGGGTGGTGGGAGACATGGGTGGCAGCCTGGTGGGGGCTGCCCATGGTGGCTGGGGGGTGGGGTGGGTGGCAGACATGAGTGGGAGCCTGGTGGGGGCTGCCCATGGTGGCTGGGGGGTGGGGTGGGTGGGAGACATGAGTGGGAGCCTGGTGGAGGCTGCCCCTGCACTGCTGGGGGTGGGGGTGGGTGGGAGACATGAGTGGGGGCCTGGTGGGGGCTGCCCATGGTGGCTGAGGGGTGGGGTGGTGGGAGACATGAGTGGGAGCCTGGTGGGGGCTGCCCATGGTGGCTGGGGGGTGGGGTGGGTGGGAGACATGAGTGGGGGCCTGGTGGAGGCTGCCCATGGTGGCTGGGGGGTGGGGGTGGTGGGAGACATGGGTGGGAGCCTGGTGGAGGGTGCCCCTTCAGTGCTGGGGGGTGGGGTGTGTGGGAGACATGAATGGGGGCCTGGTGGAGGCTGCCCCTGCACTGCTGGAGGTGGGGGTGATAGGGGACATGAGTGGGGGCCTGGTGGAGGGTGCCCCCCGGTGGCTGGGGGGTGGGGGTGGTGGGAGACATGAGTGGGGGCCTGGTGGAGGCTGCCCCTGCACTGCTGGGGTGGGGGTGATAGGGGACATGAGTGGGGCCTGGTGGAGGCTGCCCCTGCACTGCTGGGGGGTGGTGGTGATGGGAAACATGAGTGGGGGCCTGGTGGAGGCTGCCCCTGCACTGCTGGGGGGTGGGGGTGGTGGGAGACATGGGTGGCAGCCTGGTGGGGGCTGCCCATGGTGGCTGGGGGGTGGGGTGGGTGGGAGACATGAGTGGGGGCCTGGTGGAGGCTGCCCATGGTGGCTGGGGGGTGGGGGTGGTGGGAGACATGAGTGGGAGCCTGGTGGGGGCTGCCCATGGTGGCTGGGGGTGGGGTGGGTGGGAGCCTGGTGGAGGCTGCCCATGGTGGCTGGGGGGTGGGGGTGGTGGGAGACATGGGTGGGGGCCTGGTGGAGGGTGCCCCACACTGCTGGGGGCATGGGGGGTAGTAGACATGAGTGTGGGTCTGGTGGAGGCTGCCCCTGCACTGCTGAGGGGTGGGGGTGGGTGGGAGACATGAGTGGGGGCCTGGTGGGGGCTGCCCATGGTGGCTGGGGGGTGGGGTGGATGGGAGACATGAGTGGGAGCCTGGTGGAGGCTGCCCCTGCACTGCTGGGGGTGGGGGTGATAGGGGACATGAGTGGGAGCCTGGTGGGGGCTGCCCATGGTGGCTGGGGGGTGGGGTGGGTGGGAGACATGGGTGGGAGCCTGGTGGGGGCTGCCCATGGTGGCTGGGGGGTGGGGTGGGTGGGAGACATGAGTGGGAGCCTGGTGGAGGCTGCCCCTGAACTGCTGGGGGGTGGGGGTGGGTGGGAGACATGGGTGGGAGCCTGGTGGAGGGTGCCCCACAGTGCTGGGGGGGGTGGGTGGGAGACATGAGTGGGGGCCTGGTGGAGGCTGCCCATGGTGGCTGGGGGGTGGGGGTGGTGGGAGACATGGGTGGGGGCCTGGTGGACGGTGCCCTACACTGCTGTGGGGGGGGTGGGAGACATGAGTGGGGGCCTGGTGGAGGCTCCCCCTGCACTGCTTGGGGGTGGGGGTGGTGGGAGACATGGGTGGGAGCCTGGTGGGGGCTGCCCATGGTGGCTGGGGGGTGGGGGTGGTGGTAGACATGGGTGGGAGCCTGGTGGAGGCTGGCCCTGCACTGCTGGGGGGTGGGGGTGGTGGTAGACATGGGTGGGAGCCTGGTGGGTGCTGCCCATGGTGGCTGGGGGGTGGGGTGGGTGGGAGACATGAGTGGGGGCCTGGTGGAGGCTGCCCCTGCACTGCTGGGGGGTGGGGGTGCTGGTAGAAATGGGTGGGAGCCTGGTGGGGGCTGCCCATGGTGGCTAGGGGGTGGGGGTGATAGGGGACATGAGTGGGGGCCTGGTGGAGGGTGCCCCACACTGCTGTGGGGGGTGGGGGGTGGGAGACATGAGCAGGTGTGCAGGGTAGTCCCCTGTTTTGTGGGCTGCCTGCAGGGGCCGTGGAGGGTGTACATGGAACACCTGTGAGGACCCACCCAGCCTAATCGCATGTGATTATTCCTGCGCACCCCTGTAATACACGTACCCAGCCAAATCGCGTGTGATGATTCCCGCGCACCCCTGTAATACACGTACCCAGCCAAATCGCGTGTGATTATTCCCGCGCACCCCTGTAATACAAGTACCCAGCCAAAACGCGTGTGATAATTCCCGCGCACTCCTGTAATACATGTACCCAGCCAAATCGCGTGTGATTATTCCCGCGCACCCCTGTAATACAGTACCCAGTCAAATCGCGTGTGATAATTCCCGCGCACCCCTGTAATACACGTACCCAGCCAAATCGCATGTGATAATTCCCGCGTACCCCTGAAATACACGTACCCTGGCTAATCGCGTGTGAAACTTCACGCGTACCCCTGTCATACACGTACCCAGCCAAATCGCGTGTGATAATTCCCGCGTACCCCTGTCATACACGTACCCTGGCTAATCGCGTGTAAAACTTCCCGCATACCCCTGTAATACACTTACCCTGGCTAATCGCATGTAAAACTTCCCGCGTACCCCTGATATGAAGGTTACCCGCTTTGCGTTCCTTGTTTGGCAGCCCTGTAAACTGGTCCAGGGTTAGCGCAGCCCTTTGCGATGATTTAGCGATTTTGATGGCTTTTCCTTGCGCAAGGGCGTTCTTGGTGGCGTTACTGGCGCTGCTGCAGGGTCGCTGCGATACTCTGCGCTACGGCTGGTTTGGGAGCCTAAAATCCATGAATACGCTGTGCGCGGAAATCGGTTTGGGCGCACGCGCCTGGCGCAGACAGTCGCACGCGGACACTCTGCGCCAGCCGCTTGTGACACTTTTCTGAGAAATTCTATGAATTACCCTATAAATGTGTACATGGGGATATTAAAGGGTACCCAACAAAAGAAGTGGTATTAGGGTTACAGGGGAAGGAACTACCGGTTAAAGTGGCCATTATCCCTACCCTACCCGTTCCCATCCTAATACGAACAGACATTCCTGAGTTTGATCAATGGTTAAAGGAAGCCCCTTTTTCCCAAACGGAGATAAGAGGAAGGGATATAAGGGGAAAACTCAGAAAGAACCAGAAAAGGAAGAATAAACAGAGTGGGGAACAAGAAAAGGATATTGCCCTCATAGACTGGCAAGTGGGGGATCATCTGCCCTCCTTCCGGACTGAATCAGGTCTATACGAAACCTTCAAACGAGCCGGGAACAAGCATTAAAGAAAGAGGAAAACCCAGCTACCACTCCATACTTCAAGGAGAAACAAGGATTATATTATAGGGTGACACGAGGAAAAAATAACGAAGAAAAGAAACAACTGTTGGTTCCTCAGTCCTATAGGAAGACGTTGATTCAGCTAGCACATGATTATTCCACAGGAGGTCACTGAGCAGAAAACATGACAGGAAAGCGGTTGTTACAGAACTTCTACTCGCCTGGGATATACGCAGATATAGCTAAATCTTGCCAGGAGTGTGTCATATTTCAGAAAACGAGCAACCACACACCAGCCAAAGTACTCATGCAACGAATGCCCCTGATCAAGGAGCCATTCCAGAGGATAGGAATGGACATAGTAGGGCCATTAGAAACCTCTAGTCGAGGATTTATGTTCCTCCTATTAATAGTGGATTATGCCACAAGATACCCTGAGGCGTTCCCCTTAAGAGGAACCTCAGCTAAACAGGTGTGCAATGTACTATTACTTTTTTTTGCTAGGGTGGGAATACCCCTTGAGATCGTGACAGACCAAGGGAGCAATTTCATGTCAGTTGTAATGAAGGAAGTGTGCAAAACCCTAGGTATACATCACCTAAAAACCTCAGTGTACCACCCACAGACAGATGGTTTGGTAGAAAGATATAATAAGACCATTAAACAGATGATAAGGAGAGCCACCAGCCCTAACGGACTGGGGTGGGAACGGGTTTTACCATGGGTGCTAATGGTTCTAAGGGATACACCCCAATGGTCCGCAGGGTATTCCCCTTTTGAGCTGTTATTCGGAAGACAATCCAAGTCGGTGCTGGGATTACTGAAGGACAATTGGGAACAACAAGAAGAAACATCCCTCATGGACTATGTTCACGACCTGAGAGGGCAATTGGGGAAACTGAGGGATTACGCTCAAGAAAACCTGGGTAGAGCCCAAGAAAAGCAAGAAAAGTATTATGACCAAGGAAGCAGACCCAGGTCCTTGAAGATAGGTGACAAGGTACTGGTACTACTGCCTACCCACACTAATAAAATGCTGGCCCAATGGCACGGGCTTATCAGGTACCCAAAATCCTGGGACCAGTAAACTATGAGGTGGAACAACCCGAACGGAAAAACAAATATCAAAATGACCACATCAACCTACTCAAGCTGTGGAAAGAAGGAACCCAAAGTGTGCTGTGTTCAACCTTATCAGATATGTCTGTCCCAGAACAATTGGTTCCAAACCAAACTAGTAGCATACAGGATGTGCAATTGGGGGAACAATTGAATGAGAACCAAAGAACAGAACTGTTTGATACATTGAACCCAGTAGCTGAAACCTTTTTGGGTATACCAGGGTGAACACATTTGGCAACCCATGCCATACCAACGGAGGAAGGAAAAACGGTACACCTTAGACCGTACAGAATTCCGGAGGCAAAATGAGGAGAGATGGCCAAAGAAATAGAAGAGATGCTGGCTCTAGGAACCATTGTACCCTCAAAAAGCGCCTGGTGTTCTCCAGTCGTCTAAGTGCCAAAACCAGACGGCTCCACCAGGTTCTGTATGGACTTTCGGCAGCTGAATGCCATTTCAAGGTATGAAGCGTATCCAATGCCCAGAATTGATGAGCTCATAGAAAGACTGGGTTCAGCCACATACCTGAGTACCCTAGACTTGACAAAAGGTTATTGGCAGATTCCCCTCGAACCGGCTGACCAGTAGAAAACAGCGTTTGCCACACCCCAGGGCCTGTTCCAATTCACGGTTTTGCCCTTTGGGCTACATGGGGCTCCAGCTACTTTCGAGGCCCTAATGGATAAAATACTGAGACCACATGAACGATATGCGGCTGCATATCTAGATGACATTATAATTTTCAGTAAAACGTGGAATGAACATTTATTACATTTAACCCAAGTAATACAGGCGTTAAAAGAGGCAGGTTTACATATTAACCCAAAAAAATCGAAACCGGCAGCCCAAACCACAAAATATCTGGGGTATGAGGTTGGAGGTGGTATCGTAATCCCATTAATAGACAAAATTCAAGCCATCCAAAAGTTGAGAATGCCAGAAACAAGAAAAGAAATTCGAGCCTTTCTAGGGTTCATGGGGTACTACAGGAGGTTCCTGCCTCATTTCTCAACCATAGCAGCCCCCCTTACGGACGCTCTGAAAACAAACTGTCCTCTACAAATTGCCATTGAGGCAAAACAGGCTTTTCAAACGTTAATACAAATGATTTCCTCCAAACCCGTTCTACATTGTCCTGATTTTGCCAAAGAGTTCTATTTGCAAACAGATGCCTCAGGATGTGGATTGGGAGCAGTACTCTCACAGGGTACCGAACAAGACCTATGTCCTATAGCTTTCATCAGCAGGAAACTACTTCCACATGAGATCCCGTACTCTACTCTGGAAAAGAAATGCCTAGCAATCAAGTGGGCAGTAGAGACACTAAGGTATTACCTACTGGAAAGGCGGTTCACCCTCTTTACTGATCATGCTCCACTGAAGTGGTTGGCTGCACAGAAAGACTCCAACCACAGAGTCCTACGGTGGTTTTTGACTTTACAACCATACCACTTCATAACAGTTCACAAACCTGGAAGATATCAATTGGTGGCAGAGTATCTATCCAGAGCCATTGACATGCCCGAACGGCATGAGTCTTTGGGGGGAGTATGTAATGAGGAACCAATAGCGGCCAATACGGAACAATACCAGAGGGAGGGGGATGAGTCTATGATCACACCAGACCATATAATGACAAGTTTAAGAGAGACGCGGGAACAAGTAAAAGCCCAGACTACATGCCCCAGAAGGCCCCACCAATCAACTATCACACCGGACAATACAAATATAAGAGACACAAGAGAAAAGACACAAACTACATATCCCAGAATGCCCCAACGGATATATAATAAAAACAAAAGCCAGAAAATGGGAATAGAAATCAGAGAAGGAAGACGAAAAACCACGTTTCTATATAATGGGGGCTCCGGGCAGGCGGGGGTTAATTGCAAAGCTAACTCCGTGAAGTTGAAGCTGGGAAGAGGTAAATTAGCCTCAGGTGTAAGGAGGCCAGGGCTGAAAACGCCTAACGCTAATTACTGGGGAGGAGACTCACCGGGGTTAAAAGCATCAGAAAACAGCTCAACTGGTCTCTTGTTTCGCAGGAGTGGAAGGAGGCTGACAGAGTGGACTCGGAATGGTACGAGGACAGTACCCCATATCGGTGGGCGTATTAGAGAGAAAAAGGAAAACTCACCGGAGTGTACCGTACCGGACGTGTAGTCAAATCCGACTACACAGCAGATGAAGAGGCCTGAGTTCCAACGGCGGAAAAAGGAAAGTTTGGTTATTTACTGAAGTACAGCCAAGGCCAGTGTGGAACGACTGGCTCCGAGCACCGGCCGCAGAGCTTGAATAGAAAGGCTCTGAACCATTTGGAAGTGTTGAGTAAACGCTCGGGGCTGTATATTGCTGTTTTGAACAAAGAAAGGCTGCCATTCCTGGGTTCTCTGTATTTTGAACGGCATTCATTTGTGGACAAGCAATATTGCAATCCTTGACTTTTGTCTTTTGGTCAACCTGGAAGACCCTTTATTTTCTTTTTTGTTGCTATGAACGCTAAGTGAAGTTAATCGGATAAAGAGAAGTCCGGGTGCATAACCGTTTAACCTCTGGTGAGCTGTAAGAAATAAATACTATTGGGTAATTTACCATCTTGTCTCTGGCTCACTACTTTACAGGCTGCCACCCCAAGTACTAACCTACCCACAAAGGGCAACCAGACTAGCACTTTGAGCCACCTGGAACTCCGACCTGCTTTTACCCCTCGCTACCACCGAGAGGTTTTAGGGCGGCCACCCCTAAGAATGACACATAAGCAAGCCGCTCAATAAGGACATAACTAAAAATCTACCTGAATCCAAACACATGCCAAGGCTGTCGTTCGCCAATCACCTAATCCACAACAGCACACACATGATGACTCCAGACACACTAACAAAGATTGGAACACAAACCAAAAAAGAAAACATGGCATGAACTGTGCAACATTGCTACCAACTGTGTGCCCCGCAGGACAGCAAAGCTATACTTAAACCACAGCATGATTGTTGGACAGACAAACAAGCATCCAACCAGAGTAAAACTACTTCCCAGGTGCGGTAAGTGAGGCACTGAGTGCCACTGCTCAGCACCTGAATCTTCTCAGAGCGGACACTATAGGTATGTTAAAGTACCATACAGCACTGCTAACAATAAAGATTAAAGATGGATAGGTTTGCTATTATATTGGCAACACAAAAACATCCACATACACTGGACAAACCATATACATGGGTTTAAGCAAACCCCAATCAATGAGCCTAGCAAAAACACCTAGAACTCCAGCAAGGAACTAAATAAGTTCCTCTACCACTATAACAACTCTCGCCAAGCAAGCTGAGAAGCCTGTATCCCCATACCAGCAAGCCTAAAAATCACTTTTTTCTAATTTAAGTTTAAATTTTTTAATGTTCTTGGTTAAATACTCAACATTTAACAAACGTATTCAAAATGATATTACATTAACGTACATTATTTTTTTTATTGATTAAAAAGGGTTACACATTTTTTTTTACAAAGGTTCTTACATCACATCATGTTATTCATCCCCTGTTAAGTCACAATGGAAGAGTGAACGAAAAGTCTTCTTATTGACATCAATTATATGAATGCCATTATTAGGGGGGAGTCTTAGATTCTTTGTAGGGTTTCGTGATATCAATGTTCTGTAGAAATTGTGTCACTGCAATAGTCTCCCTTGTCCTTTCTCCCTCCATTAGGCGATTCCACCAAATATCTTCATCATACTGATATAGGTCTTTGAACAGATGAATCATATGAATCGTTCACTCTTTCTCCAAACCTTTACAGTTCAGAAGAAGGTGTCTGATGGTTTCCTTTTGGTCCATCATTTCGCAAAATCGGCATAAATTTGTACTTGATGTTCCTCTAATATTTCTTATTTCGTTTGTTACGATGATGTTCAAACAAGCTCTCATGAAAGTTTGTCGAGATTGTCTATTCGGAAATGTCCTCAGATAAGGTCTTATGTCATATTGATGAAACGTTGGCCATTGACTTATACGTAGCTGCCGTCTCTTGAGTTTTTATCCAATCCAACGTTTCTAATTTAGTTGTCACTTTTGTAAGGTTATTTATCAGTTCAGTTTCAAATGATCCTATCTCAGCTGTGGTGCAATTGATTTTCTGTAGCCATGGTTTTAATACTTTTCGGTTTGGATCATACAGTTTGTCATGAATAATATTAAAGATAGTCGGTCGTTTGGGAAGAATCACTTTTCTCAAAAGCATCAGTCGATTTCTTTCAACAATGGCCTTTAGTGACGAGATACACAGTACCCTTCTAAATAAGACCATAGGTGTTGACGATGTTAAGTTCAACAGATGCCTCCAAAAGAAACTTTCAAGTTTCTGCCATAGACCATCTGGTAGATTTAGAAAAGCTTCTGCTCCATACACAAGTGTTGGTACAACCTTCATCCGATAGAATTGAATTATTGTTACCAGTGAGAATCTGCACAATTTTCTTTGCTTGAGCAGTCAATTTCTTTGTCTTGTCCCACAATTGTTTGTTTTCCAACGGTTCCCTTAAGTTCACTCCCTGAGGACGGCATGTAGGGGACGGTAAGGGGGGCAGACAGTTATCTGACAAGAGGGTTCTGGGTCGTCAGTAGATTAATGCGTTGGAATACTTTGTAGTAAAATGTTCGAATGTGAAACATTTATATCTATACTGTCTATTTCGGTCTTACCTCCATTGCAAGACTTTGTGATGGGGCATTCGGGTTCCAGCGGACTCCTATGTTCCAAGCCGTTGTTGGTATCCCCTCGATGGCGTTGTCTTCTAAGTCACCACCGGTCCTCGTCGGTGTTCTGTCGCATTGCTGTCGCGTGCCAGAGACTGCCTTGGACTGCCAATCTCTACTGCCAAACCCCGGGGCCCCTCCGCGGCTACAGGCGGGTTTTGTAGGCTAGCTCCTCCTCACAAACCAGCAGGCAGCGAAAACACTGAAAACAGACTTCAGGAAAGAGAGTAAAGCAGGGTCTGACTGCTGTGGACTGCCAAACTCCACCGTACATTAAAAGAAAAGAAGATGGAAAATAAAATCTCATATGGTCATTTTCATTTCATTGGTACGCAGGACATATTGTCAGTGTTTTTTTTTGTCAACCTATTTACAAATGCATGAAATACCAATATGTTCTGAAAATCTGATTGTTTCTATAATCAGTGTGGTAGTCTCACCTCTAAAAATGCTCACCCATAATTTCTCTTCTGGTGACTGTTTGTAATATTCATAATATTTACCAAACAGTTTGTGCCATATTAATGTTAACTGTAGTCAGTCTATGAGCAAATGTCTTAGTGTCTCCCTGTGTCTGTTACAGAAACTACATAGCCTCAATTCTTTAGCACTCTTAGTTCTACTACCCAACACTTCCTTTTCTGGCCATAGGTTCATTCTCATTTTTAAGAACCCCTTCCAGATTTTTGGAGAGGGAACGCAATTTAAATATTTAGGTAGTACATTCAAGGCTCTGATTTCTTGGACAATTATGTCATTTGGAAATGCCTTGTATCTATAGCACTCTTGGATAGTATTAAATCAGTCTGCCCTGTAAAGTTTCTGCTTCGCCATCGTGGGTCTACTCATCGGCTTTTCCAAAGCTATATCCAATCCTGCTGCAGTCTCTAGCTCTCCTGTTCCCTCCCATGCCCTGAGCACGGCCTTAGCCTCTCATATCACTACTAAAACTCAGGACATCATGACCACCCTTTCTTCCTCTAGCTCCTCCTCCTCCACCTCCACCACTCCTGGTCCATCTGAGGCCCTCACTCCTCCTTCTTTCTCCTCCTTTCCCCTGTTCACCCCTGACAATGTTTTTAGACAAGTCCGATCTATGAAAGCCTCATCAAAGCAGGTTCCCCCTGTTCTTCCAAAACCATTAAGGACAACATTGGCACCCTGGCTCCTGCACTGGCTGATTTCTGCAACCACTCCTTTGCCACTGGAACTTTCCCGTCTCCCCTTAAGCCCTCTCTTGTGCACCCCCTTCTCAAGAGGCCCTCAGCCGATCCTTTTTGTCTGGCTTACTATCACCCAATCTCCATCACTTCTTTCCTGGACAAACTCCTGGAAAAGCTGGCCATCTCCCAGCTTCATCTACATACTGAATCTGTTGATTGCCTCCATGACCATCAGTCTGGCTTCAGACCTGCCAGAAGCACTGAAACTGCTCTCCCGAACATCCGTGAAGACTTGCTCTCCAATCTTGAATCTAAACTCCCTTCTGTCCTCATTCTCCTTGATCTATCCTCTGCTATTGATGCAATTAACCATGCCATCCTGCTCAATCATCTCCGGGACAACCTTAGTATTTCTCATCAGGCCCTGGCCTGGTTGACATCCTTTTTCACCGACTGGCCCTCTCAGGTTCAACTGGGGTCTTTCCTTTCGTCTATCTCTCTCTCTACTTCTAGTGTTCCCCAGGGGTCTAACCTCTCTCCCTGGATCTTCAACCACTACCTGGCACCTCTTGCCAACTGCATCGCTACTTTCTGCTCCAATGTTCAATGTTATGCGGATGACACTCAGCTCTCTTTCAGGCTCCCCTCAGCCACCTCTGCTTCTTCTCTCATACCAGACTGTCTGGCTGCAATGATCTCTGCTTTAATGTCAGTAAGACTGAGATCCTCCTCATTGGGACACCCGCTCCCTCGTTTCCCCTCTCTCTCTGGCCGCCCACTCTGGGTCCTCTTCCTGCTCCTTCCTGTGAGGCTAAGAATCTTCGACTCCAACCTCCCATTCTCTCCTCACATCTCTGATGTCTCTAAGAAGTCAAACTATCAGCTGCACCACCTCAGAGGTATTCTTCCTTTTCTCACTTTACCCCAGAAGCTCAATGGGGATCATTCCGAGGTTGGAGGTAAGGAATTACCGGCACCAGTAAGGGTGCCGATGCCGGTAATCCCTTACCTCCGTATTCCGAGGTCCCTTTGAGGGTCCTTCCTTACCTCCTGCTTTTAGCAGGAGTTAAGTACGGGTCCCACAAAGGTACTTCAGAGGTAATTACGGTACCGTAATTTACGGTGCCATAATTACCTCCTTCCCCATTCCCATTGAGCCCTATGGGGCAGAAATAGGAATGGGGAAGGGCAAAAGGTGAATGGGGAATTACCGGTCCCTCCAAACCTGGAATGGACCGGTAATTACGCCATTCACCATGCCGGATTTGGGACGGTTCCGGAGCCAACCATGGAGCTTATTACTCCATGGTTAGCTCCAAACCTGGAATGAGGCCCAATGTCTCTAGAGCTCTGGTCCTCTATTGGCTGGACTATTGCAACAGCCTCTTTCTATATCTTCCTGCCTCTTCACTTCACCTTTACAACTTATCCAGAACAGTATTGCTAGATTTGTCTTTGGCCTCAAGCCCAGGGATCGTATCTCTCTAGCTCTAAAATCTCTTCACTGGCTCCCCGTGGCTGCAAGGATCAAGTTCAAGACCCTCTGCATCATCCACAAGGCTTTCTGGGGTCTAGGGCCGCTCTACCTACAAATTTCTCTTCCAAAACATCTTCTTTCTCGAGCTCATTCATCTCCAACTCTCTGAGGGTCAGACATAGCTCTCAACTCACACGCTTTTGGCGGGTGTCACCCGCCTTGTAAAGAGCTGACTCACCTGCCAAGCCTCCTGCACGCCCATTCACTCCAATGAGCATCTCACCCGCCAAAAACAAAATCGGGTGATTTCACCCGCCTTTGCAACACAAATGGTTGAGAGCTATGGGGTCAGATGCTTCTCCAAGCAAAGATTTGGGGGCAGATCTGTCTCCTTGGCTGGGACCTCCATCTGGAACAGTATCCCTGCCTCTCTCAAACTTGAGCAGCACCACCTCTGGTTCTGGAAGCAACTCAAGACCTTCCTTTTTGCTTCTGCTTTCTCTCTCCCTCTCCCCTGCTGATGCACCTGTCTTCTCCGTGCACTGGTCACCTCATCACCCTCTGAACTCGGGCCCAGGCTCCTGCATTTCCAGTTGCCCTCTCACTGCCTGCGGGCTCCCCAGCCTAAGGGTCTTTATCTGCAACCCTACAGTCCCTTCTCTTTGCACTTATGAGCCCCCCGCTGGCTGGACTTGTGAGTTAGCAGCACTTCACCCTTCCCCTCCCCCTTTGGCACTTCTCCCCTTCCCTCTTCCCTGCACTTGCGCGATCTGATTGACACAAGGCCTAGTAAGATTGTTATTTTGTCCTCCCTTGTTATCCCCTCCTTGTCTTGTCGTGCCTAGAAACACTTGAGTACAGGAGCATTACAAATGCCACATCATATAATATCATATCATATATCTGCGATGTTTAGTGAGTTTAAGCTGATAGACCTCTGATAATCCCCCATCACGGTCCTTTAACATCTGTCGTAGAATCTGCAACATGATCACTTTTGGCCATAATGATCTTTCTAAAAAAAAGACAGAAACTTCCATTTCACAGCCACAAGCAAAGAGGCTAATCCCAACTCATGACGATTATTGTGTATCGGGGTGCCTCTCGGTAGGCCCAATGTTCTTCTCCACAATTGTCCCTCCAATCTATTCCAAATCTCTGTACACAAACACCTTTCTCCTTCCACTCCATATGTCATAATAGGGACAACCTTGTGTTTATAGATGGTCAATAATGGCACATATGAAAAGCGACCAAGCTTTTTCTGGATTAGTAACCCTTGAGATATTGCTGTAGTTATTTTTAATTTCAAATCCTTTTTATAAGGGATTTCTGTCCCTGATGCATTCAGGAGACGGCCCAAATGTTGATACTCCAAGACCCTTTCCAGAACTATATTATCAACCTTTATCATCGTCATTTTTATTCTAGTGGTTTGTTTAGGGGCCAGGCACATTACCTTTGTTTTTGTAGCATTTCTTTTGAGCCCAATCTCTTGGCAGTAGGTGTCCAGCTCAAGTAGTTGTTTTTTAAGACCGACCGGCGTCCGGTCTATCAAGACCAAGACATCCACGTAAATGAGCCATTGAATCACCTTTTACTACTGATGACAAACCATGAATGACTCACAAATAAGCAGGGGTGTGGAAGGCGTCCGAAAGAACACCATCACACAAAAAGCACACACACACACACAACGATTGCATGTCTCAAATACATGAACCAATAAACATGGCACCATCTTCAAAACACACATCCCAAGTAGACACACATACAAATGCACACCAATCATTGCATGTCAACAAACTCTTCAGCCATAATGCATGTCATCACACCCAAAATTCACTTCTCAGGACTACTACACACATGCATATAATTTGCTAAGCAGTACAGCTTAGCACCCACCTAAAAATCCTCAGAAATTGTTTAAACTAATCTAAGACAACTAATGTTCTCGATGAACGTCACCCCACAGCGCACAAATAGATAAAAAATAAATGCTAACATCTTTAAAAGCCCAGTTTTTGAGCCCATGAGTCCATGCTGCAGCTAGCAGCATCTGTCTTAGCCCAAATCTCCTCAAAATGTTAAACAATGCAGTGCAACTCCTACACTCCAACACACACGCACCAACATTAACAAAGCACATACGATCAAAGCTCAATACAGTATGTATTCTCAAGGGCCCTATAATGCCACTCTAGCAAGACCAATCACTATAAAGTAAAAAATCAGTTCCATACCCTCATAAATACATACATACATTACACGGCCCGCAGTAGCGGCCGTGTAGTTATGGTTAAGGTGCTAAACTCATAGGAAGAACACTTTTTGGGTGGCTTATAACGTGGCTCCCCATGGACAAATCCTCATCAAACTTTGTAGAAAAAGTATATGGGCCACTCTGAATTTTTCTGGGAAGTTGGATGAGGTTTCGTGAAGGGGGGGCAAAGTTATAGGGGGGACACAAATTCTTTTTTTCCATAGACTGAATGGACAAAAATTTGCGCACGCATACAGTTGAAACCGTTGGATGGATTTTCATCAAATTTGTGGCAGGAGCAGCGGCTTGCTCCCAAAAGTGTGCTTTTGTAAATTTGTTGAAAATCCGTCCAGTACTTTCTTTAAAAAAACAGCTAAAATGTACATCTGAAAAAATGAGTGATATCTGGCTCTGCTCCGCGATCCCATTTCCTTGTTCGCTCCGCGGAAACAGTCTTATTGGGCCGAACTGTGGAATGCTTTCGGTGACCATTGGACACGCCCCATGGTTGGCTGGAGGGAAGCGTGATGTGCACCACGATTTTGGGTGCCACCTCCATGTTCTATATGTGGACAGTGCGGCATCGAAAGGGCCTGGAAAACATACTATACGCTATGTGGTGGGGGGAAGAAGGGGTTGAAAGGGTTGGGGAGTGAGAAGTGGTTCATCTGATACATATGATTAGGTGGAAGAAGATGATGGTGTGCCTGCCGTATTTGTGCGTACTGCGCCAATTTGCGGGTGCCTCCACAGACGACTAATGCACGCAGCCTTGGTTACGGCACGATAGCTTGTGCATGACCTCTTTCTGTGGTGACTGGTGGCAGGTGAATTGCAGAAGGTGAGTGCATTGCACATGACATGAACATTTTCACATTGTGTGTACTAGGGTGTGCTGGCTGTGGTAAGCTCGTACCCACTTTGATACAAGACTGGAGGCTTTGAACTATGAACTAGGAACTATGTGCCTTGGTTGTAAGTAGGTTTCACATTGTTCCCTTGTGTGTGTGGTTTGTCAGCATTGAATACATTGTTGGTTCCCTGGACGTGGTGATTATTAGCACATCGTACCGTTTTTAGACCATGGTTGAAGCTAATAGAGTGAACACTCATGCTGTGTGTCCCTGGGTGTAATGTTGAAATACTGTGTGCATAGAGGTGCATAGGGTTGACCTGCATATTTTATGGCCTTGGGTAGTATCCATTGCGTGGAGTACTCAGTAGTGTACTCCACTATGAAGTACTCATTTTGTGCACTTCATAGAGTGCTGGGAGCAGGGTCAGTGTTGTGAAGATTTTGCTGTTCGGTTGACAGATACACTACACTATGTCAATGAAAGTGGTTAGGGGTCCTGGAGGCTGTGTTGTGTTTGTAAATTCTTCTAACTGTTGCATGTTTCCATGCATAGCTCTATTATATTGTGTAGGTTGGGTAGGAGTGCTGGTGGCTGCGGTACATTTGTGGATTGTGGTAGTTGGTCACATGCTCACACGCTTGGCTGCATTACGTTGCGGTGGGTGTGGCCAAGGTCTAGCCTCTTTGGTGCATGGCCAAAGGCTGTAGGTTGTAGCCCATGCACCCAAGAGCCTAGGCCTTGGCCACATCCACCATCGCCATGCATTTTTCACTCTGCCTCACTCAGAGGGTTGTGAGCTGTAAAGAAAGTTTGTGGAGCACATTTCAAACTTGGTATAGCACTAGAAGTTAGCTGACATCTGTAGATTGTTGGTCACATGAGTATGGTGAGTGTCACAACATCCTAAAGCTTTCGGTGTATGGCTGCCAATGCTGCAGTGAGGAGTCCTGCAGTGTGCCCACTGGCTGCACTGTTGGAATAGTGTCAGTACAGAATAGACTGGGGTTGAACTGCATCTATTATGTGCATGGTTACTGTCCTTTGAGCTGCTTACTGAGTGTTGCAGTGCCCTATGCACTATTGGTTCTATGCAGTTAATACAGTGCTGGGAGTAGGCACAATGTTGTGCAGATATTGTGGCTTGCTTGCCTGTGACACAATACTTTGGGAACGGAAGTGGGTAAGGGTTCCTGGGGGCTGTGGTAAGTTTGTGGATTATCCTAACTGTTATATGTTACCATGCATCACTGTGTTATGGTGTGGGGGTTGGGTAGAAGTGGCGCTGGCTATGTTACGTTTGTGGATTGTGGTACCTGGCCACATGTTCGCATGAATGGCTGCATTATGTTGTGCTGGGTGTGGGCAAGGCCTAGACTTTGGGTGCATGGCCAAATTGCCGATGGGTGCCGCTCAGGATGATTGTGCATGAAGAAATGTTTTACAGGAGGTGCTTTGGAAGGACACACGATGAGTGTTCAGCGCTAAAAATGCACTGATCTACAGAAATGATACTGTTAGATGCTGAGGTCTTGGATGTGCTTGATGCCTGCATGTGTGAACATTTCGCAGTATGCAATGAGGGAGCGCTGAAAAAAGAGCTGTGAAAAGGGATGAAGTACTGTCCCCGCTTTACTGTGGCATGGTCCTCGCTGTAGTTGGGAAAGCGCACAAGCCACATCCTGGCCTTTTGAGCATGGTGGCCATGGAAATGGAACTGCAGGGATTATGCAATTAGGTGATGAGGGTGTGGTTTACAGAAAGGGGCGGTACTATTTATTCACAAATCTGTGTGCAGTGAGGCTGGCAGAAATGGAGAGATGGAAAGTGCTCATCGTGGGTGATACCTTTTGTGCGAACTCTGCACAGGTATGCCGAGCAAAGAGGCATAGCCGCTAATTTCGGATTGAAGGAGTGGATGCTTTTTGGGGCAGTCTGTATGAGTTCAGTTTCGGGGGTATGGTTCAGTTTTGCAGACATGTGTCCTCTGTCGCTACAGTTTATTGTAATTGTTTATTAATTTATATTACGCGCCAGGCCCATGGGCATCTGGGCGCAGAGCAGGTTACAGAGTTACATATGAGATAAAATATAAACAGATATACAGGGTATATACAGTGTGCAGAAATATACAGGTGAGCATGTTTCAATGTACATATATACAGTAGATATATTAGTGTATCTTGTTTAGGTGAAGTCTGCAGAGAGAGGTGTCTCTGAACAGACCAGGGGTCAATGGTCAAGGGAGTGCAGGCACTTTTTGACGTTAGTCTTAAAGCAGTGGAAAGGAGATATGGCTCACAGCAAGTCCGAGGTGGGGTTCCATAGTTGCGCAGCCAGGTCTGGAAAGCTGGCGCCTCCTGTTTTTTTAAGCTTAAATTTGGGTAGTCTGAGACTGTTGGATTGTGCTACTCTGATGGGTCATGTAGAGGTGTGTTTTGTGGGGTATAGGGGAGTCTGGTTGGACAGACATTTGTGTGTAAGGTTGAGTGATTTAAGCTTGATTCTGTTGTTTATGGATAGCCACTTGATATCGTGTCTCACGTGAGAAATGTGTTGAGTTTTGGGTATTGTTCTGGACTGTCTGTAGTTTAATGGTGTTGCGTTTACTGGTGCCTAGATAAAGGGCATTGTAGTAATCCACTTTGGAGAGGATTAAGGCTCTTGCAATCATGGTCACGCTTGTTGTGGATAAACATGGTTTGCATGCATTAATCAGTTTACACATATAGTTGGTGGCAGATGATGTGGCGTTGATTTGTTTATTGAGGTTAAGAGCCGAGTCTAGGTAAAATCCTAGGGTCTTGACCCCCTTAGAGACTTTGATCTTAATTCCATCAATGATGTCGGATTTATACAGGATAGATAGATTGTTTTTTTGGGGACGCAGCGATTAAGAGCTCTGTATTTTCGTCGTTGAGACATAAACTGTGGATGGCCATCCATGTTTGTATGATCAGATACATTTTGTTGATCATGGCTACATCTTTGTCATAGTCGCCTAGGATAGGGATGAGAATCTGGGTGTCGTCTGCATAGTTGGTATATGAGACACCCAGATTGTCAAGTATGTCAGAAAGGGGCTTTTTAAATATATTGTACAAAGTAGGGGAGACGCAGAAACCATGTGGTACTCCACATGTGATAGGTACTGGGTCTGCTACAGAGGAGGGGGAGAAGACTCGCTTGGATCTGTTGTCCAAGAATGAGCTTATCCTGGTAGTGGCTTCCTTGGAGAAGTGGGCGGATGTTTTAAGGCGATTGCACAAGACCTTATGGTTGGCAAGGTCAAACGCAGTGGACAGGTCTAACAGGAGAAGGATGGAGGCTTCACCTTTGTCTTTCCGGTCGTCTAGTTGATTTCTCAGGTCTATAAGGGCTGTCTCGGCTCCATGTCTAGGCCTGAAGCCTGATTGGCGAGTTCCCAGTAGGTTATTTATCTCCAGATAAGCTTGAATCTGGCGATAGGCTGCTTTGTCGAGGATTTTGAGAACAAAGGGTTCAGTTGTAATTGGCCTGCAGTTGGTGGGAATATTTGGGTCTAGGTTAGGTTTTTTTAGTAAGGGTAGTACCCATGCATCTTTGAGAGTGGTCGGTACTGAGCAGGATTTGAAGGGGGTGTTTATGAATGTGGATATGAACGGGGCTACGTTTTTTGCGGCCTCTTTAAAAACAGGCACCGAGCATGTGTCTACAAGGCATTTAGATGGTTTTAGAGAGGAGATTATTTTTTCAGTCTCAATAGTGGAGATTGATTTGAATTTAAATTGGTGATTAGGTCTGGTTTGTTTGGAGGAAGTTTCTTGCAGAATGGCCTCTTGAGTTTCTAAGGCGATCGTGTGTAGGGTAGCTTTTTCGGCATACATTTTTTCTTGGAGGAGTGTTATTTTGTTACAGAGGGCATTTTGGATGTCTGTGCACCAGAATTTATTTTTGATGCAGGAATCCTTGGGATCCTTGTCATTAAAGGTGTCTTTTTTTGTTTGAATGATTTCCCTTTTGTATTTAGTGGCCCGGGAGGTGAGAAGGAGCTTGTTCTGAGTTGTCGGGTTGTTTATCCATCTAGTTTTGGCAAGTGTTTTCTCGATGCGTAAGGCATTTAGGCTGGGAGTAAACCACGTGTTTAGGTGAGCTATAGGTTTTTATATGCTGACTTTAATTGGTGCAATGGTGTCTATAGCTGAGGTGATGGTATTATTGTACAGGTCCACCAGATCCGTAGGATTGGAGGGTAGGTTCTCTGGGTTGGTGATGGGTTGTAACATGGGTAGGTGGTTGGGGACTGTGATGTTTTTTCTGTTTCTAGTTAGGGCAGGAGGGTCCATGGATCTATCCGCATTGGTTTGAGGACTGTCTTGGATGGTGAATGAGATCAGGTCGTGATCTGTCCACGCGCATGGTTCGGAATTTGTTATGGATGATAAGCACATAATGGGCCTGATCACGACTTTGGCAGTAACGCCGGCGGTATTATCCCTACCGCCGAACTCCCCGGCGCTAATAGCGCCGGATCATTAGTTCAGCAGTAAGGTTAATCCCCATTCCCCATTGAGCCCATTCGGGAATGCCCCATTCCCCATTGGGTTCAATGGGGAATTTTCACGCTCTTACCGCCGGCGGAATTCCCGCTGGTGGTAATAGCGCAAATTTTCAGCGGATTTCCCCCCAGCTCAGAGCTGGAGCGAAATCCGCCGAAGTCCTGATTTAGCGGACCATTAAATCCGGCGGTAATAGCGCGACTGCCGGATTTAAGGGTTACCGCCAAAGGCGTGATGAGGCCCAATGTCTGAAATCCAAGGTACAACTTTTGCTACTGTTCATGTTGGTGTGGTACACTATGGAGCACTGCATTTGGATTACGCACCTTGTTCATCTGTGTTCCATCAACTCAAGAGGTTGATGAAAGCAGTGAAGCTTTTTTTCCCACTGTGAAAATCCTGTTCTCATCCAGACCACCAAGAAGTGTATGGGACTGTTCTAATGCAGTTTGTTCACAGCCAGAGGGCGGAAGGTGTTTCATCAATGGAAGCATGTCTATTACTTTGTGCAATGCTGCAATGTTCTTCTGCAACAATGATATCATTGATTCGCAAAATGTGGACTTTTTCCATGACAATGGCATTTCTTTGTCTAACATTGTCAATGATATTTAGTTGTACCATCTACAGCATGCGTTGAAGAGCTTATAATAAGAATGCGCAGAGGACAGAAAAATAACAATCTCTATAAAAAACACAAAAAGAGTGTTTCCTTAAAAGCATCTAAAAAACAAAAAAGCCTCTTTTCAGAGCCACCACTAAATAGGAAATCCACTACCCTGGTTGAAATGTATTCCGCCATGTCCGCACACAGCACGAATAGTCTGCGGACACTGCGTTACTTCCAGGATTACACATGCCACATCCAGCCATTTTGCAGAATGGCGCTAATGGAAATGGGTCTGTAGAGGCTAAGAGATTGTGCAATAAGGTTTCTGGGTGTGGTGTGAGCAAGAATGTGTTGGAATCATAACGTTTGTAAAACAGTCAGCAACGAAACATAGCACTGTATATATTCTTGCTAGAAGGTAATTGTAAGAGCTACTACAAAGGGTGGCCTGCGATTTGGACATGCATTGCAAATGAAAGCACTCGACTTCAACTCGCCCCCATAACCGTTGTGTTGCTTTATTCTTGCCTGTGAATAAAGCGACCCTCCACAGGTTGCTATTAACAGTACAATACTAAAGCAAATGTATATATGCAATGCCTGATGCAAAAATCCTAAACAGCATGTGCAGTGGCGCCGCCATTTGTCTGAATGTCTCAACACGGGTAACGGGTTCTTGTAGATATTTATCTGCAGCATATTATATGACATGTATCATGCCACAAAACTGCTATTTGTACATCTTCAAATATAGCAATGTGTGGATCGAAGGCAAAGTACCATCACTTGATGGCATGACATTAGCCGTATCTCTAGCATTTCATGGAGATGAGTACATTTTGACATATAGGAATGCTTTCCATAAGGAGAAATGCAGTTTCATTACCGAGGAGAAACAAGATAGTTATTCAGGCAGCTGCACGCGGCCACAGTACTTTTGCAACCGGCACTGATATTCTTTGAGATCTGAAGACTCTGATGTTTACTTAGTTGTCCTTACATTTAACTGTCTGTGAGTTAGCAAGCAGCAACAGTGCTGACATTTTACAGACTGACTATGGACTGTCACACATGCAGTGTGTGCAATCTTTTCTGCAACTGTACAAACCGCAACCGACACCTTGCCACTTTACCTCACGGTGCTCAGTGCAGAGACGGTGTGTAAGTTTCACGGGTCATGGAAGGGCAAGCAGCTCATCAATCAAAGTAATGGGCCATTTAACATGCCCACCGTACACTGGAGAATGCTGATCATTGCTCCCAAAGGCACACAGGCAGCCAGGTGTGATGCAGCCATAAATCGGTAGCTTTGCAAAATGAAATCCATAGGAGGCATGACTGCTTGAAATGCTGTAGCCTGCTGCATGAATCAGTAGGGTTGGTGACGGGGCGGCATTACCAGGAGACAGAGGATGATATACGCATAAGTATAGCTGTGCAACCGAGACGCATCTGCTTCCACGACTTATTAAACGTGTATTAGAAGATGCGGACATGAGGCCAGTACTGTAGTCCTACAGACACTTACATTGTGTTGGACATATTCTGGGCAGGTGCACTCTCACTAGGAAGCCTCAATTTTTGCTTACCTGCAGGCATCTCGGACAGTACTGTATGCTACAGAGTCACAATGCAATTACAACACCAAAGCAACAGCTATGCACACACTGACAAACAGTTTACATGTACATGTTTAATTTGTAAGAAACATCGCCACTATTGGGAAAGGGTAGGTGTAGTACATGCTCAGGGGAATTAGGGATTTCACCAACTTCGTCATGAGGGGTGGCAAGGATTCAGGTCTCGTCGTAACGTCTGTGCTCACAGGGATTTCAT
This sequence comes from Ambystoma mexicanum, assembly GCF_040938575.1. Classification (NCBI taxonomy): domain Eukaryota; kingdom Metazoa; phylum Chordata; class Amphibia; order Caudata; family Ambystomatidae; genus Ambystoma; species Ambystoma mexicanum. Next base: position 12,290,700 of record NC_090923.1, read on the forward strand.
TGGGGATGGTGGGCTGGCAACTGCGGAAGGGGTACACGTGAAGGTGGGCCAGTGGTCTTTCATGTTTCCGATGATACATTCTTCTTGTACCACATCTTTGAAGGTGGCTAAATTGTTTATCAATTGTTCAATTTTCACATCCAGGCTGTCTATGTTGCTTTTTACAGTGTCTCATTCATTTCGTGTGGCTATAGGCTGTTGCGGAAGAGGTGCTGCTTCTGATGCATTCCCTCAATGTAAAGTATGTCCTGTTACACACAAACATATCTGTGAAGTGTACATAAAGCAATACATATTAACTATATTACTTTTTAGACTATGCTGCTTGCCAATGTAGTTAGTATTGTTACTCATTTAGTGAAGAGGAATGTTCTCTTCCAGCCATTCTAGGGTGCTTGGCATTGCTGCATAAAAAAACATGGGGCCTCGTTACGGGTGACCCGGTCGGGGAATAACGATGCCGGTAAATCCACCGCCACCATTGTTTCCGGACCGGGTGATCTCGAGTTCTTCAGGTGGGAGGTGTCATTCCCTCCAGGTCTGACCTGGCGGGTTTAACACCTCCCGCCTGCAGGTGGACGTGGAAACACCGGCAGCATCACGAGATGGTGCTGATGTTTCCACTTCCCCATTCCCATTGAGTCCTATGCGACTTGAGTCCTTTGGTCTGTTTGTTTCATAAATACAGAGTTTGCATACTTACTTCCCCTTGCAAAGTACATACATGGTGTTATTTGTAAGTTTATTCACTTTGCTGAATCATAGCACTATGTAAGAGAAACTGTGCTGTTTCCAGCAGTTTGAATGCTAGCCGCTATATGCAAACAGATGTACAGTTTGGTTACTGTGCCCATCGGTATGGAGACATCCATTTCATATGCTGTATGGTACATCTACACAAACTAATGGTATCCTGGTATAAACCTATGAAATTCAATGAAAACACTTTGTTAAAGGGACGTTATGGTTCAGTTGCCGTAATAGAAACCTATCAAATTCAGTGGAAAAACTTTGTTGGAGGGACGTTAAAGCTAATTTGGACTAACAACAATGTATCCATGTTATGGTTTCAAGTAAAACCGAAAAACCCTAGAAATTCGCTAGTTTCATGGACGATCTCCCAATCAACCCGGACATCGTCCTTCTCAAGCTCTTTGTTCATCCTCCTCCAACTCCCTCAGGGTTAGTACCTTCTCCAAGCAATGAGTTGGTGGTAGATCTCTTTCTTCTGCTGGGGCCTCCCTCTGGAACAGTCTCCCTGCCTCTCTGAAACTTGAGGGGAACCATCTCTGGTTCCGGAGGCACCTCAAGACCTTCCTCTTTGCTTCTGCTTTCTCTCCTCCTCCTCCACCCCTGCTGCTCTCCTGGCCAAAACTGAAACTGCACTGGTTACCTGGCTCTGATCTCGGGCCCAGGATGCCTCCCCGCCAATTGCACACCTGCACTGCTCCCCTGGCAACTATTGCACTTGGGGACTGTTTCTGTATCCCAAAAGACTCCTACCAGCACTTGACACCTGATGTCTGCACTTTTTTATTTATTTTACCGTTTGTTCTATTTAGTGCACTGCCCCCTCACCTCTTCCCCCCTGCACTTTTCTCCTTCCTTCCTCCCCTGCACTTGCGCGATCTCAGTGTGACCTGGCCTAGTAAGATGGTTGTCTGTCTTACCTCTGTTACCCCTCCCTTGCCTCGTCGCACTTGTACGTACCTGAGTATTGAGTGGGTAATGCAGAGTAAGTGGCAGGCACCCTCTAGGTAATTCCCGTCTTGAAGAAACCCTCCTTGAACCCATCTGTTTTATCTAATTTCCTCCCCATCTCACTCCTGCCTCTCTTATTTAAACTTTTAGAGTCACTGGTGTCACCTCTGCTTTCTACATTTCTTGAATCTTTCAATCTTCTGGACTCTGCTCAGTCTGGATTTCGACCAGGCAGGGGCACTGAGAGCGTACTGGTCGCGGTCCGGGATGACATGGCCAGACTGGTGGATGCAGTGGAGCGGCAGCTCTGATCTTGTTAGATCACTCAGCAGCTTTTGATACGGTCGACCACTCCATTCTGCTATCCTGCCTTGCCCAGTTAGGCATAGCAGGTCAAGTACTGGCCTGGCTCATGTCATTCCTGGCTGATTGTGCACAGACCTTCTCAATGCCCCCCTTTCTCTATGCTCCTTGTCATCGCAGTTGTGTAGAGCCACAACGCTCCTCCATATATCCAATCTTGTTTAACATCTATATTTGGGCCCTTGTATGTTTGATCTGCTCCGTCAGTGTCAGATGCTACTCATACGCCGACGATACTCAGATCCTGATCCGATTAGATCTCGATCAAGCTGAGCTGTTGTCGTGCCTGCGGGAGTGTCTGACAGCCGTGTGAGAGTGGATGAACTGCAATTGGCTCAAATTGAATCGCGACAAAACTGTGGTGGTGGTTGTGGGTTGTCCTCCTAATCCCACGCTCTGGGTGTCCTCCTTCTGGCCCTCTGGCATCTCTGGGCCCTCTCCCTGTATCGGGCGGCAAAGTGAAAAATCTGCAGGTGATCCTCTCAGCATCACTATCTATGGACAAACAATCTGCCAGGCTGGCCATTTCCAGCAAAACATTCTAAAGAAGGTTCTTCCCATGATTCCTTCCCCACTGTGCCCACCAGTAGTGGCAGCCATGGTGATATTGCGGCTCGACTACTGCAACTCCCTTTATTTGGCTCAACCAAAAGTCCTGATTCAACAGTTGCAACAACTGCAGAATCTAGTTGCACGTGTGGCAACTGGCACGCCTTTTGGAGCACACATTTCTCTGTACTCTCCATTGGCTTCCAGTGGCCCAACGGGTCGGATTTGAGGCTCTGTGCATAGTTCATCGCACCCTCAAGATCAGGGTGCTGAATTTCTCCAAGCTAAGTTCACCCACTACCAGCCTAGCCTCAACCTGCGTTCTGCTTTGGCCGATCAATTGGTGGTTCCTAGGTACAAACAGGCATGGATTGGTGTCCGGGCATTTTCTATTGCCACTGCAGCTCTATAGAACGACCTTCCGCTATTCATTAAGAAAACATCTAACTATTTAGCCTTTAGAAGGGCCATTAAAATGTACCTGATTTAGGCTGAGCTATGCTGTGCCAGGCTGCTGCTTCCCTCCTTTAACGCCAAGATACCCTTGGGTGACCGTGCGCTTAAGAAGTATTATTGAAATAACATAACAGAACCCTGTTCATAAGCATTTGTAAAATAGTTGCAAATGTACTCTACAAAATATATGCATACCTGTAGTTTTTGTTGATGGATGCAGATGTGGATGAATCTGGAAGCAGAAATCTTGGAGAGTTTTACAGTACTTTCTGATGCAGGTGCTTTGGAATAACAGGAGACCTGTATTCTGAGCAATGAACAGTACATCTAAAGTGTTGAACTGTGATGACAGAGTTAGATGTAGAGTTCTTGGATGTGATTGGTGGATGGCTGTGTGACTGCTTAACAGTAGCCAATGAGGGAGTGCTGCAAAGAGTGAAGTCGAAAGGGAAGAGGGGCTGCCCCTGTGTTACGGGGTCTGCAGACACTGCGGTGGTCTGTGGACAGGCATGCTACATCTGGGTCTTTTCAGCATGCCTGTCATGGAAATGGGACTGTGTGGATTAGCCAATCAGGTGCTGACGTTGTGATTCATAGGGAGAGAGGGTTATACTTTTTTTCATTGTTGTGTGCAGTGAAGATGGCAGAGGTGCAGAATGTTAGACTGTTGGTGGTTGGTGATTTATTTGCAAATGTTTTGGAGAGGTTTACCAAGTCAAGAGGTGTTGCTGCCAATTTTGGTTTTGAAGGAGTGGAGGCAGTGTGCCTGGCTGCAATTTGCAAGCAGTACTTGCAGTTTGTAAAGATATGGCCTGATATAGTAATGCTGCATTGTGGTGCACTGCATTTGGGATACATCAGTGCTCCCAGTTTGCTGAGTGCACTCACAGGGTTGGTGAAGGCACTGATGCTGCTTTTTCCCAGTGCAAAGGTGGTTTTATCATACATACCACCTAGAACAGTATGGAACAACCTCAATGTCCTCTGTCCCCAGCAAGATGCCGGAAGGTGTCTTGTAAACAGAGGCATGTCTGCATTTTTGTTTAGTGCTGGGATGTTCTCCTTTGACAATGGGAACATTAATTATCTTAAAGTGAACTTTTTCACTGCAGATGGCATTTCTTTGTCCACCATTGGAAATTTAATTGTGTTCTACAATCTAAGGGATGCTTTGAAGAGGTTCATTTAAGATTGTAAGGAGGAGAAGAAGAGAACCCCCCCAAAAATGAAAAACAAAAAACAAAAGGTGTTTATTTACAAGCACCTTTCAAAAAATAAAGGCTCTTTTCAGAGCGACAACTGAAGAGAAAATATCCTACCTTGGTTTAAATTTGTTTCCTCGTCCCCTTGAATTGGTCGATATGTCGCGGACACGGGGCCTCATTAGGACCCAGGCGGTAAGGGGTTTACGGCGGCGTAAACAGCGCCGACCCTTACCGCCTGATTCTGAGGTCCCTTAGCGCCATGGAGGATTTAACACCTGCTTTTAGCAGGTGTTAAAATCCATGGCGCTAAGGGACCTTGTTGTTAATTACGCCACCGTAATTTACGGTGGCGTAATTAACGCCTTCCCTACTCCCATTATGCCCTATGAGGCAAAAATGGGAATGGGGAAGGGTAAATGGGGATTGGGGACTCACCGCCCCGCCAACCTCGGAATGGGGCGGTAAGTCCGCCAACCACCATGGCGTAAACGTAGTTTACGCCATGGTGGTAAAGGTACGACCCAGGCGGTAACTTACCGCCTGGGTCGTAATGAGGCCCACTGTGGTATTCCGCTGATCGCACGTGCCACATCCGTCACTTTTGTGGATGGTAGGCATGGAAATGGGACTGTGGAGGCCAGGGGATTGGTAAATAAGGTTTACTGGGGGTGCTGTGCAAGGAGAGACTATGGCAGAAGGTCTGTTTGCTGAGAGGAGTGCAGATGGCTATGGCTATTGCTGTGTCTTTCAGGAGGCAGAGTGTGTGGATTTTGGGGGGACTCATGGATACATTGGTTGCAGGTGTCTGCAGAGCACTGTGGAGCGGCAGGACATCTTGGATTTCAGCATCTTGATGTGCAGTGGTATGGAGTGCGCAGCATGAAGTAGGTGGATGTGCTTCCCCTTTGTGCCACTTTGGTGACGCGCCGTCATTCAGCCATTATTATTGTTCATTGTGGAGGGAACAGTTTAGGCTATGTTACCGGATTCTTACTGCAATTTGCGATGAAGCAGGCACTTGGGAAAGTCATGGACATGTTTCCAAATGTCACGTAATTTGTTCTCGCGTTGCCCAGAGACAAATGTGGCTGCGCTCTTCATTTGGTCCATAAATGGAGAAAGCGAGGTGCAATATAAACAAAGCTGTTTGCACATATTTGGGAAATGTTTGCATGTCCTCCTTCCACAATGAAAACATTAATTTTTGGAGCAGAGATGGAGTCCACCTTACTGATGCTGGCAATCACCTTTTTTTGTGAAATAGCCAAAATGTATTGCAGCCCTTTTTGCAACTATAGTAAGCATTTTTGCAGTAAGCGTTGCCCACTTCAAACCTTCCAAAAACAAAGAAACAACACAAAAAGGCTCTTTTCAGAGCCACCTCTTTCTCCCAGAAAAGAGTGGAATGTTTTTGATGGTGCCACCGCCTGCATTTTTTTAAATATCTGCGGACTGCGGACTTAACAGACTGCGCGGGGGCCTGCACCATATTTGAACTGTGAAAGGTGGCTCTGAAAAGAGTCATTTTGTTTGTTTTATGGTGTTTTTTAAGACAACACCCAAGGAAGGGAGGGTAGGGAGGGTAGGGAAGGGGCACCAACCACAGAGATAAGAAGCGGCAGGTGGAGAGAGGATGATGTTGGATGGGCCTCACACTCATGCTCCCGGACCGTAGCCTCAAAAGCACTTTGAAATTGCTCCCCTCTACAGAGTACCACGTCGCAGTACATACACAATACAGTGACCCTTGAAAGGAAAGGGTCCTCTGCAGTGCGTATTGCCTGTGAGGCCGGTTCAGGGATCCGCTGTCCCACAGGAGTGTCCATTGCGGTGACATGAGCAGATGTGGAGGATGCTGCAGAGGAACTTAACCTGCTATCCTGAGGGGACAACTCTCAAAACTGCGGCTTTGTGGTTCAACCTCATGTGTCGCCGCATGGAGGTGGTGCCGTAGCTATACAGCCGAGCTGCACAACCCAGGCTTGCCGCGAATGAGTATGATATTGCACTAGTGCAGTGAACCTTGGCCGCACGCACATTGGCAACCCCCTCAGCGGTGGTAAACAGCCTCCACACCCAAGACTCACGGATTTCTACTACCTCATCCTCCTCCTCTTCTTCTTGATCCCCCTCTACATCACCACACCTGTTCCCCTCCCCAGGCCCTTGTAAAAGTGGTGGTGGGGGTGATGCTGAGGCAGAGACAGCAGCAGAATTAGACATGGATGCCATTATCCGAGTAAAAGTAGTCTGGAACAGGAACAAAGCAATCTGCAAAACAGCAGGAACACAGCAATCTGCCAAACAGCCAAACAGTAACCTGCAGCAGTGCTCAGTAGTCCTGGTTACCAGAAAGAGAATGAGGAGAAGCAGTGGGGTATGGCCTTTTATAGGGGTGCAGGGAAGTGCTCTGCCGACAGTTGTGTGCTCAGTGGACACTTCGAACACCAACCTGGGCTCATAAAGTTGCAAAAAGTCTCTAGATCTCCAGGGGCATGGTCTAGGACCTATGCAAGGGTGATGTTTCACCGTAAAACACCTTGGATTGCTCAACAAAGCACTTTTTCAGTGTCTGTGGGCCCGGTCATTATCCGTGCATAAGGAACGATGCTCAGCTTGGATATAGTCACATGGTGACATTGCAAACATCCGCAGGTAGGACGGCTGTCTGTAGGACACCTATTGTGTTGGGTGCAGTGTGCACAGGTGCCCAGGTGTCTGTAGTACAGGGCTGGGATCACCAATCTAATTAAAAGTGAGACACATGCAGGGGACAGATCCAGACAGGCATGCTGCAGGACAGGGCCGGGATCCCCAAACTAACTAAAAGGACAACACAACTTTATGGACAATGCGTACAGATGCAGTGTTCAGAGGGCACAGGGGATCAAATGTGAATGCTCCCAGCTGTCCATAGAAGAGGGTCAGGATCCCTGAACCAATAAAAATTGTGACACAACTTTATGGACCTTGTAGACAGGCTAGGTGTTCGGAGGGCACAGGGGATTAGTTGTGCATGCACCCAGGTGTCCGCCGGACATGGGTAGGGTCCCTGAACTACTTAAAAGTATGCCATGATGTTGTGAACATGTCCAGACAGACGCGATCCGCATGACACCTCCTTCTTAATTGCGGACATCCCGCACAGTTGCGAAGTCCTTAGGACACCACCATTTTCATTGCTGACATTCTGGACAGTTGAGTTGTTCTTAGGACACCTCCATTTTGATTACTGACAGGGCGGACAGTCGCGAGCTCCGCGGACCCGTAACAGGACTTTTCTTTGTTTTAAACACACACAGACACAGAGCAACAGTAAACACACACAAATGCATTAAGAGTTATCAAACATGTTCAATTAGTAAAGGGAAGGGTTAGCGGATTGGGTAACATACACAGGGGAATTAGGGTTTTGCAGAGGCTAGTTATCAGGGGAGGAAGGGATGGAGATCTCGTCATGGCATCTATGCCTACAGGGAATTTGTGGGGATGGTGGGCTGGGACAGGAGGAAGGGCTACAGGTACAGGTAAGGCATTCATACTTTATATTTCCCATTATATGCTTTGGTACAAATACTTTTAAGTCAGCAAAATAGTTGCTCAATTGGTCAATATTTGACCCCAGACTCATCAGTTAATTACCCACACTGTTTGGGTCTGTATGTGCCCATCCACGTGCAGAGCAGATGGTGCTTCTGGGTCATTCCCTTCATTTGCAGTATGTACTGTTGAAAAAAAAAAAACATATTTCAGTTACATGTGAATCATAGTTCATAATGTTCCTACTTTTCAACTTGCACTGTGTACCATTAGAGTTATTATCGTCGCTCATTTAATCCTGAAGGAAAATGTCCTCAAGCCACTCCAGGGTGCTTACCATTTCTCTGTAAAAAAATAATGCTTTTTACCAGTCATGTACACAGAAGAAACTCCACACTTACAAGAAGAAATATAGTGTACATACTACTGTTTCAAAGGTTGTCTTCCTAGTACGTTGCAGTTGTTTGTAACAGTTGCTTGTCAGTGTGTATAGAAAGCAGCACTGTAGTAATATTGTTGGATGCACAGGTTATTTGTTCTGTTTGGTGCATTCCATTATGTTGGACAACCTATGTAATTGCATTGCTGCTTGTATAAGAAGAGAGTTTGAAGACTTAATTCACTTTTCATTGTAGTATACATATCTGTTGCCTTTCAACATGTTCTGTTTGTCAGCTGCATGCTACAACAATGTAAGGTAACCCCGGTGCTTTGGGCAGTGTGGATGCTGCCCGACGTCCACGGACAGCACGCATAGTGCACGTACTCTGTGGCTACCATGTTGGGCCAGTGGGGTCAGTATGTTGTATGGCACATGCACACAAATTAAGGGTATCCTGGTAAAAACCAGAGAAACTCAGTGAAAAAACTTTGTTAACGGGACGTTATGGTTAAGTTGCACTAATAAAAACCTATGAAATTCAGTGAAAAACATTGTTAAAGGGACTTTATGGTTAAGTTGCGCTAATAAAACCTATTAAATTCAATGAAAAAACTTTGCTAAACAGTAGTTATGGTTACTTTGCACTAATAAAAACCTATCAAAACCAGTGGAAAAAGTCTGTTAAATGGATATTATGGTTACAAGTAAAATTGAAAGCCCCCAGAAATTTGCCAGTTATGGTAAACTAAGCAACCATAACTCACGCCACCACCGTACACTGCTGAGACTAACACCCATGACATCACAAATGTCATTGATGACATCACTGATGACATCACATATCTGGCCCCTTTTATTTGTTCACCAACTTAAGTACGCCAGGTGGTTTGATTCACTGACAGTAAGAAACTGAAAATGTAAGGGATGCACTTGTGGATATGATTGGCACGTTACACCGCAATCCAACCATCTTAAGAATTGGCCAGCAGGGTATAAGGGTATGCCAGATTGGAACTCCCTGACTTTTCCCACCCAAATTGCAGTGCCTAATTGTAAAGACTGGAGGGGGGAGTCTGTACTCCTGCTCTCTATATGGCAGAGGAGAGGCACAGAGCACCCCAGCCAAGATTCTCTATGCGCAATGGACGAGCAATCAAAGGCTTCAGCTCTCAGGAGGTGATGCGGGCTGGTTCTTAAGTACAGTGTAGTCCCCAAGCACCCACGAAGGAATGTCCACACACTATGTTAGTGAAAACACAGCTCTTTATATAAATAAGGTTCACGTTATGTACACAATCATAATAACACATATTGTACGCTGGTAATACTGTAATGGCAAATATATACAAGTCTATGTGGTACCACTCTTAAATATCGATTCCCTTGAAATGAATCAACTGCTAACAGTTCAAATGGCATACGAATCAGATGACAAGATGAACCACGATAGACACAGAAAGAACAAAAGGTTAAATCAAGCAATGGCAGAATACTGACTCCCATCTACCTAGAGACAGTTCTGTGCGAGGATCCCCCCATCTGGGTAATCTGTAAATAAAAGCGTATTGACAAACCCAGTCCAGTTATGCTTAATATAGTCTCTGGTCTTCCTAACAGTTCTGCATCCCCAATGTACCTTGTTGTTGTAGAGTTCTTCTACAGGGAATCGATGGGCCCTTCTTGAGTGCACTCCCTTTAAGGCAGGAGGCACAGGTCTTCAAATTTCCGGCGATGAAGAAAAGGTGAACGTTGTTGTTGAGGTAGCAGCTTCGGTCCTTGCGGTGTTCAATGATGAACAGTGAAAATGTCCTGTCACAGATGAGGCGTTGAGTCCTCGGCGTCTGGCGATGGCGATCGGGATGTGACCACGGCTTGCGACTGGGTCTTCTCTGGCTTCTTTGAGATCTTTGGGTGGCGGGAAACCCACCAGTGGAATCTCCTCGGTTGTTGGCGACCTTGACTTTCTCCGACTGGAGGGACACGGTCAGCGGTGATGAACAAGGGAGTCCTTGAATCAAAGTGTTCTTAGGCAAATAGAGCACAGCGGCTCTGGTCGACGAGGTCACAGCGATACCTCTTGGATCTTGGTCGATGGTGGACGGCTGTCCAGTGCTTCTCCTCATTCTCGTCGGCGGTTCCCGTCTCTGGTTGACAGTCTTTTGTAGGCTGGCTTCCAGGGTGCTTCGGCGAAGATCAGCAGTGCACAATGTTCCCTCGTAACTCCGGAAGAGGTCTCCTTACCAGGTCCTCTCTTCGATCAGATCTTGGAGACACAACAGCTTTCAGATCGATGAAGTAGAGCAACAGCAATTCTTCTCTTCCAGCAGGACTTCAAAATTAAGCATCAGTTTCAATGTCAGTTTCAACTTCAGCTTCTGAACGATTTCTAGCAGTGAGAGGTCCCCAGATATACCATTTGGTCTCTCATTCATTCTGCTGGGTCACACTCAGGCAACTAATCACTCAGAAGGGCATTCATGCAGGCAGGCAGCCAATCAGGTGCATAGTGCATTCAGACCATTCACTTCTTTCCAGACACTCACAACAAGTAATGTGTACTAGGCCAAGTACCCAGCCATTCAACATTCCACACTGCATTCATACCAGTTTCAGGCAGGGCTGGCTAATGCGTATTTGTCACACTTTCACCCAGGTCCCACCCCACGGGCCTACCCACAACATACAGTCATTGAGAAGGCTCCAGCCAGTCTGGCCTGGACTTCCCCACACTACCATATATGGAACTTCCACCCAAAAGCCAGTCAGGGGGAATGGACAGAGACAGGACTTCCTGGGACTTCGGGAAAACAAGGTAACAGGCGATGGACGGAAATAGGCCACAGGGGCCATCTTGTCTCCATCAGGAATCAAAGGATTCCAATGACAGGGCCGGGCATCCCATGACGCAGGTCAGTTCAGCACGGAGCTGCCACCAGCCCATACCCTGCTCTGTGGGCCACACACAGGTGCCCATAAACATACACTAGGAGTACATGGTTGTCCTCCCACCCCTGGGTGCCTTAAGGGTATCCCAAGGGTCTGTTCACTAAACCAGAAAGTGAGAGCTGCACCACCAGGAGTTCCACGTGAACTCCTGCGTGGAAAACACTACAGAACATATGATAAAATGCAATAAAGGACAAAGATACAGAGGCCCTGTCCCTCTGATGCATTTCCAGTATCATAGTCGCCCCACCCAGATTGAGGTTAGGGCATCGAATCTCCCACAAGAATGACACCCTCATCCAGATGGTCAACATACCTTCTGGAAAGGCCATCTGCATTATCGTGACTCTTCCCTGGTCTGTACTCTATGTTGAAGTCTAGCCCTTGCAGGCTAATGGACCACCTAAGCAATTTGGGGTTTTCTCCCTTCATCTGCATAAGCAACTTCAAGGGCTTATGATCAGTTTGGACCTTGAAGGTAGACCGAGTAAGGTAGGGTCTAAAATGCCTAAGGTTCCAAACTATACTAAAACATTCCTTTTCAACAGTAGCCCACCTACGTTCTCTACCCTTCAGTTGACTACTGATGAATATGATCGGATGTTCTCTTCCTTTGTCCTCTAACTGGGAAAGACAGCTCCAATTCCAGTGTAGCAGACGTCCGTTTGAACTATAAAAGGCTTGCTGTAGTCAGGCGCATACAACACGGGTGCCCTACACAGACATTCCTTCAAGCCAGTGAAGGCCCTCTGACAGACCGTCTTCAGTCCAGTTAACCTTCCTCGGTTGTTTGGGTGAAGTCACAGCTGTCAGGGCTGCAGCTATAGTTCCATAGTCTTCCATGAAGTTGCGATAATACTCAGTGAGTCCCAAAAAAAGCTCTCACCTGGTATTGAGTAATGGGAGTCTTCCAGTCATGTACATCCTGTACTTTACTGGGGGAGAGGTAGGATTTGACCCCCTCCTACCTCATGACCAAGATATGTGACTTTCCCTGAGCTATCTGGCACCTGGTGGCCTTGATAGTGAGGTTAGCCTTTCTCAAGGCCTGCAATCACCTATCCAGATGTGTCTAATGCTCTTCCCAGGTGGAACTGTAGAAGGCAATGTTGTCTAAAAAGGCCACAAAAAATGCCTGCAGTCCACTGGGCACGTGATTGACCAATCTCTGGAAGGTGGCAGGGGCATTCTTCAACCTAAAAGGCATGACTCTAAACTGGTAGAGTCCCTCAGGTGTTGAGGATGCTGTATTTTCCTTGGCATGGTCCATCAGAGCTATTTGCCAATAGCCCGAGTTAAGGTCGAAGGTGCTTACAAATTTGGCAGCACCTATGGTTTCCACAAGCTCATCAGCCCTGAGCAGTGGGTGCGCGTCAGATTTGGTGACGGTATTGACTCCTCAGTAGTCCACACAGAACCTCCAATCCTTGGTACCTGCCTGGGAACTTGCCTTGGGGACAAGGTCCACGGGACTGGACCAGGGACTGGTTGAGGGTTCAATAAAACCCAGATCCAACATCTTGGCAACCTCAGCCTGGATGTGGCTCTTAACGGTATCTGACATATGGTAGCACCGGCTTTTGACAGGCACACTGTCACCAGTGTCAATTTTGTGCCACCACCACGGCATAAGGCCTGGCGTCAGTGAGAACAAAGAGGCATATTGCTGGAGCAAAACCCTGCAGGCCCTCGGCTGCTCTGTTGTCAAATCGGGAGAAAGATGCACTCCCTCCACTGAGCCATCCGGAGGTTTGATATGCAGCAAATCGGAAAGGCGCTCACTCTCATCTTCTTCCTGCTCAGAAGCGAGTAGGAGACACGAGACTTCTGCTCCCCTGTGGAAAGGCTTGAGCCTGTTGACATGGAATACCTGAGGGGCTACCCCAGGGACTCCCAAGTCAACCAGATAATTGACTTCGTCCATCTTGGAGATAATCCTGAAGGGTCCAGTCTACTTGTCAGCCAAAGCCCAAGGCTTGGTAGGCTCTATCAGAAGGACCTCCTGTCCTGGAGTCTAATCCACTTGCAAAGTTTTAAGCTCATGCCAGTACTTACTCAATTCCTGGCTGGGCTTGAGATTCGCTGTCGCCTGTCCCATCATAGTTTACGCCATGGTGGTAAAGTCACGGCCCAGGCGGTAACTTACCGCCTGGGTCGTAATGAGGCCCATAGCCTCAGGGTACCTGGTGGCATGATCTACCAAGACCAGGGTGAACCGATGTCCACCTGAAGTGGGAGGATCAAGGGGACCGACAATGTCGATGCCCACCCTCTCAAATGGTGCACCCACTACTGGCAACGGATGTAGTGGCGCAATAACACTGCTTCCAGTCTTACCAGACAACTGACAAGTAGGGCAGTTCTTGCAGTGGGACTCCACTTCTACTCCCATCCAGGGCCAGCAAAAATGGGCAGAGAGCCTTTGCTTAATCTTCTTTGTACCAAGATGAACAGCCAATGGCACCTCATGTGCCAACTACAGTAGGAAGGGCCTGTAAACCTGGGGTACCAGCAACCTCTTGAGGGCACCAGGTTCAGGTTTAGTGGACTCACTAACAAGGAGCTCACCCTCCCAATAAATCTGGAACGTCCTAGGCACTACTCCCTGTGCCTGAGACAGGGCCTGTTTCCTCAGACCCTTGAGAGAGTGGCACTCCCTCTGACCCTTAAAGAAGTCTGCCCAGGAGGGTCCTCCTTCAGCTAACAAGCATTGAAGGACAGGGTGATCCTCCGGGTTGAGAACCTCTCCCACAGGAGAGTCTTCTGGCTCTTCTCCTACCGGAGGTGGGCTCAGGTTTACCCCTGGACTCAGCCCGTCCGGAGCATGAGTCCCAGCGGATGCTGCAGCAGCAGCAGGAAGAGCAGATGTCCCCTCCAGAGAGGCGGCCTTCTTACCCTTCCATTTTCTTTGTGTCTTTGGTTTCCCCGTCGGTGTGGGTACCGGGCTCACAGGCAGACCCTGTGTGACCTGTGATCGGGTGACCACCACAGCAGCCATGGGTAGACCATCCACGATCATCCCCAATTCTACCAAATCGTTGCATAACAAAATGTTAGCAGGCACATTGTCCTGAACCAGGACAGGAAGCTTTGCTGTCTTGTATCCAATCATGATGTTGACTAAAGCTACAGGCAATAATTTGGGAGGCCCAACAGATAACCTGGTGGTTCTCAGAGGAGCCCCTACAAAGTCCTCTGGCTTGTCAGGGTCCTGTCCACCACTGCCGTGTTTGCCCCAGTGCTTCTCAAACAAGCAGAAGGCTGGCCATTCAAGAGGACACTTCTCAAAAACCTACGGGTGTTCTGTGGGATTGTAGCCAGTACTTCTGCGTTCTCGTCCCATGCCCCAAGGGACACTAGGGAAATTTCTACGGGAGCACCGAATGTGATCCCGATAGAGGAGGGGAGGACAGTGGCCTCCACCTCAGGTACGGAGTAGGGGTAGGTCAGGCTGACAGCCTGGACTCCAAGTGCCTTGCCTTACACTTGGGGTCACCCCTTTTGTGATCCAGAGCCCCACAATTCCAACAAGTGCCGTTAGTGTGGGGTAAGGTACTGGAACCACTGGGACCCTGCTTTTCAGCAGGCAGACCACTACTCTTACTCCCACCCACAAAAGACTTAACCCCACTAGATTGCTGGGTCTTAGGAGAGGAAGGTTTTGGTTTACTCAACTGTGAATGTGTTTGGGACTCCTCAGCCTTCTGAGAGGTCCCCTTTTCTTTTTCTGTGTTCTTCCCACTGGAGTCCTTAGAGGACACCCGGTGGGAGAACCACTGCTTAGCTAGGCTGGCCAATTTAAAGGGATCCAAAATGTTCTGGTCAGCAACATACTGATGCAGCTCTGGTGAACAGGCTTCCAAAAAATGCACCAAAAAAAAGGTGGACAATTCAACAAACGTTTTCACTTTGTAACCATCAATCCACCCCATCATGTTCCTTTGTGCAGCACTCACCCAGTCAACCCAAGACACATTCTCTTGTTTCTTAAATTCCCTGAACCTTTTAAGGTATTGGGTCGGTGTCTTGCCAAACTTGGCAATCAAAGTAGACTTCATGCACTCATACTGACCCCTTTCTTCCACACTAAGTTTCAGAATACAGTCACATCCAGTCTGAGGCACTCTGCTTAACAAACACTTAGCCCCATCTCTTTTATCAACATTGTGAATTTCGAAGCTATTTCAAATGCTTCAATCCACTGGAGGATATCAGAACCCTTCGCATACACACCAACCAAACCTTTCATAAACGTTACTGCTGGGGACCTGACACACGCAACTGGTTTCGCTGAAGTCTCCACTCTAGCTTTCTCTAGCTGGATTCGCTGACATTCAGTGTCCTTGTTCTTGAGTTCAAGATCCCTATTCTTGAGCTCCAGATCTCTATCCTTGAGTTCTAGATCGCTAGCTTTGAGTATCACTTGCTGAGTCAACTCCTCTTTCTTAAGTTTAGCTTCTGTTTCCAACTTCTTGTATTCAAAGGCTAATTTCATTCTTAATAACTCTAGTTCCAGGGTACTCCCTGAAGAAACAGTGCTGGGGTTCGGAATGGAGGCAGTAAGAACAGCAGCATTCCCAGAAACAGATTCAGTAACAACCCCAGGGGTGTGATCCTCATTGATTACATCCCCCCTTGAAGAGCTTCACAATCGGTCTGGTGGTCCACCAGGGCAGCTATCAGCTCAGCCCTAGACTTATCCTCAAAGTCTAACTCCCTGCCTTCACAAGCACTCTGGAGAGCCTCTAAGCTCATCCGGGTCAATTTACCATTTGCAATAGATTGCATTGTTTGTAATGTAGCTGTCGTGTACACGACTAAACCTCCATTCAATAAAGTGTAGATATTTTCCTAAAACCATAAGCATCCCACCGCTGCCACCAGTGTAATGGACCGGAGGGGGGTGTCTGTACTCCTGCTCTCTATATGGCAGAGGGGAGGCACAGAGGACCCCAGCCAAGATTCTCTATGCAGTAGCAATGATGAGCAATCAAAGGCTTCAGCTCTCGGGAGGTGATGCAGGCTGGTTCTCAAGTACAGTGTAGTCCCCAAGCACCCACAAAAGAATGCCCACACACTATGTTAGTGAAAACACAGCTCTTCATATAAATAAGGTTCACGGTATGTACACTATCACAATAACACACTATGGGCCTCATCACGAGTTGGGCAGTAACGCCGGCGCTATTAGCCCTACCGCCAAACCCCCGGCGCTGTTACTGCCGGATCACGGGTTTGGCAGAAGGGTTATTGCCCATTCCCCATTGGGCCCATTCAGGAATTCCTCATTCCCCATTGGGCCCAATGGGGAAAATTCACGCTATTACCACCGGCGGATTTCCCGCTGGTGGTAATCACGCCGAAAATCGGCAAATTTGTCGCGGATTTCCCCCCAGCTCACAGCTGGGGGGAAATCCATCAGAGCCATGATCTGGTGGACTCTTAAATGCGGCGGTAATAGCGCTGCAGCCGCATTTAAGGGTTACTGCCAGACTCGTGATGAGGCCCTTTGTATGCTGGTAATACTATAATGGCAAATATATACAAGTCTACGTGGCACCACTCTTACTATCCATTCCCTTGATATGCATTAACTGCTAACAGTTCAAATGGCATACGAATCAGATGACAAGATGAATCATGATAGACACGAAGAGGGAAAGGTTAAATCAAGCAATGGCAGAATACTGACTCCCATCTACCTAGAGACAGTTCTGTGCGAGGATCCCCCCACGTCTTTCTAATTGTTTGTTTGTTTGATTGGTTGTTTGTTTGTATATTTGTATTGCGCCCCAATCCCAAAGGTAACAGGGCGCATTGGATAAGACATCTTACAGCTTAGGTACGCATCAACAAATATAAAATAAAAAACACGTGGGTACAATATACACAGGTAAGTACAGAATAAAACAGTAATAGTGGAATAACATATACAGCGTAGGTGAGTGGAATATTCCACGGTGGTCATAGGAAACAGTTCACAGGAATCATCCGAATCAAGTGGGCAGTTTACAGAAGGACTGGAGATTTATTTACAGTGCAGTCACATGTAGTGTGGGCAGTTACTGGTCGTTCTCTCTGAACCAATTGGTGATGTTCTGTCGGAAGTGTAAGTTTGGTCCATTCGCAATAAGGGAGGTAGGGAGTTGTGCTGCCTTGATCGTGAAGCTGCAACCCCCAACTCTGGAGAGTCTTAATCTTGGGACTGTCAGGCAGTTATTCTTAGCATATCTGGTAGTTCTTATAGAGGGTTTTCTAGTGAATCTCTCTATAGGGTAGCTGGGCGCAGCATTGTTCAAGCGTTTATATGTGAGTGATGCAGTTTTCAGCCAGATTTTGTCATGGGTAGATAACCAGTTATTTTGTCTTCTAGCCTCAGAGATATGTTCCCTACAAGGTATTCCGAGGGCCGCCCTCAGGGCATTGTTCTGGAGGGATTTAATTGTCTTGATCATTTGCTTATTGGCCCCTATGTAGAGGGAGTTGCAGTTGTCCAACTTTGAAGTATAAGAGCTCTGGCCAGGGTAATACAACTGCTATTGGAGAGGAAAGGTTTACCTGCTCTAATCAATTTGCAGGTATATGTAGTGGTGGAAGCCATCGCGTTTACCTGTTGGGTGAATGAGAGGGTCAAGTCGAGGTAAAAACCCAGGGTTTTTACTTAGTTGGCGACAATAATTGTGTTGTTGTCAAAATTGAAGGTAGAATATTTAGGTCCCAGTTTTTTAAGGGTGGAGGTAGTGCCCAGGGTCCATCTTTCTTCTATAGACATTACGAAAGGCTATGGACTTGACAAAGAGAAAACTGCCTTTGCTACTAGATCTGTTTCAATTTAAAGTATTGCCATTTGGTCTACATGGGGCTCCTGCAACATTTCAAAAAGAAATGGACAAAATTCTGCAATCGTACTTTGTGGGGCATATATAGACGATATTGTGATACACTGTAAAACTTGGGAAGAACATTTGTATCACCTTTACGCAGTGTGAGAAACCAGAAGGTGAATGGAAAATGAAAATGAATGGAAAATGATACAATACCAATGACAGAGTGGTCCAGCACCGTGAGGGTGCTCAATCGAAGGTCTCTGTAAGGTATCCAGCCAAGAAGTGGCAGAAATGAAAGTAGATTGATAAGAATGAGAAGGTTGGAAGAACAATGCTTACTTATTATTCCTAGGACCAATTGTGTCTCTCGAGGTGACTGTAATTTTTCAGTTGCCGGACCTAGGGGGTCATTCCGAGTATGGCGGTAGGGGGTTAACGGCACCGGTAAGGATGCCGTTGCCGTTAACCCCCTACTGCCACATTCTGAGGTCCCTTAGTGGGTCTTGTTAAGGGACCATGATGCTAATAATGGGCCCGCTATTTGCGGGCCCGTTATTAGCTCCTTCCCCATTCCCATTGAGCCCTATGGGGGCTCAAATGGGAATGTGGAATGGTTTTCGAAATGGGGACTTACCGGGTCCGCATTAGTCGGTGTTAGGCAGAAACCTGTGCAGTTCCCTCTGGGACCACTGCAAAAGATTTAAGACTACAGGTGTTGGCAGTAAACCCACTTGGTAGCAGTCTGCACCGCACAGATTCACTGTGGTAGCTGTGGCTGAGCAGCCAGACTTCCCTCAAGAAGAGTTAGGCAGTATACAGAGGATACAGAATAGGTACAGAGGCACAGTAGCACAAGCAAACACTAACCAGAGCTAGGTGTAAAAGTATAAACTTATTTATTAAAGGTACACTCATAAATTACACTAGCACACTAGAAAAGGTAAGAAAGTCAAACACAGTTACTATTACTCATATGTACATCCCTAATCATTTGTTGGACAATTCTAAGTTAACACCACTTATTTCCAAACAGAGGTGAGCGCTTAACGTTAGATGACACTCCAACAAGTATTACCAAAAGGGAGGGAAAAGGCAGAAATAAAGAGAGCAATAAGGTAAAACACTTTTCACATAAGGTTAGCAAAGGCAGTCAATGGTGGAACCAGGAGAATTAGTTCGGGGCCCGCTTTAGAGGGAGCCAGGTGAAAAATGTGCCCAAGATCACACAATGTCCTCAGTCTTTGCAGGTGAGAGAAAAAGGTTTTACTACGGTTCTGAAAAGTTTAGTTAGGGTGACCCAGGCCTACCCAGGTTCGAGAGCCGAGGGCTAAATCTACCCCGTACAATCGGTGGCAAGGGAGGCCGGGCGGATCACAGTACCTTTACACGTGGAAAGATTCCTCCAGCGGTGGTAGTCGTTCCTGGTAGTGGGTGTAAGTCGCGGCGTCGTCCCGAGGAAGAGGTGATCTCGACGGGGAGGAAGGCTGCAGGTCGTTGCACTACCAGGGATGAGGCCAGCCGTGGAGTTCTCCGGTCACAAAGGATTTTTACCCCTCTTTCGCGGTTGAGGTAAAAAGTGGTATCCCGGTTGCCGGGGTGCTTGGCACAGGCAAGGCGGCCACGAGATGCTTCGGGACGGCGAAAAGAAGGCAGCAACTGGTTGTCCCCACCAGTTAAGGGAAGAAGACTCTCCGGCGGGAGATCTCCTCTGTCGTCGGAAAAAGTGGTGAGACGGTTCTGCAGGGCTTCACCGGTGGTGTCGTCTTGGCAGGTCGGCTCGGCTTCTCCCTCTTCGGCTTCTTAGGTCCTGTGGCGACTTCTGAAGTTCCAGTCCCCAAAGCCCTGCTTTTATGCCCCGGCCAGTACGTCCACAATATGATGGTTTGTACTGGTTCTGTTCAGGATTTGAGACTAGTAAAGTCAATGGTGACTTTACAGACCCTGGGAGACAGTAGTCAGTCCCAGGGTATGGAGTCTATGTTGGGGGGTCCTTAGGACACCCCTGGGTTACGGCACTGAGGGTGCTGTGTAACCCATTTCACAAAAACACATGAGGCCCTATGGAGTACAAGACCCCATAGCCCATTCAACACAAGGCAAACCAAAGAAACACACTTCAAACATGTCCAAGAGTGAGGGTAAAAGAGTCTCACTCTTGGCAGGAGAGAAAAAATAAACCCAGAAAATCCAGCAAAGCTGCTGGGGGACTCACTAGGTAGGGAAATTCAGCCTAAACAGAGAATTCTCCCTAACACTCGCCCCCCCCAGACTAAGGGACAGGAGGATTTAATCCACTCCTGGATGAACCTCATACCTCTAGTCGATGACATACATCCTAGAGAGTCCATCAGCATTTTGATGGTGACACCTTGACCTATGTTCAATGGAGAACTCAAAGGTTTTCTTTTGCAAGCTAAAGGACCTACAGACCCTTTGAGGTACATCAGTCTTTTTGTTATAGGGGATCTGGTTGACCAGTCCCTCAGAAGTTGGTACAACTTCTGAACCTATGTTAGGCTTTTTTAAGGGGTCCTTATAAAGGATTCCCTTAGATCTAGAGGGGCCTCCAAGGTTCCTCACCACCTCTCTTGTGGGAGCAGGTTGGGTCTTAGGCCTTTTGGTTGGAGGGGTTGGGGTTAGGCAATGTACCTGCTTCCCCTTCCTCTTAGATCTACCCTTACCTATTTTAGGAGTTTCCCCCCTAATATTAGG
Source organism: Ambystoma mexicanum (assembly GCF_040938575.1). NCBI lineage: Eukaryota > Metazoa > Chordata > Amphibia > Caudata > Ambystomatidae > Ambystoma > Ambystoma mexicanum. The sequence continues at coordinate 12,311,381 of NC_090923.1, forward strand.
ATTTGAGTTGGGGTCTTCAGTAGAAGGTCCAACAGTCTGAAGGTTTTTGGCCTTAGACTTTTCTTTTCTGGTTTTCCACCAGCACTGAGAATTGCCAGTTCTCTCAGGTCCAGATAGGGGCCTAGTTGGTCTATCCACCTCTTCCTCAGAAGCAGGGGGAGTCAGAGACTCTGAGACTAGGGAAACAATGATGGAGCTTGGTTGGGGCTCCCATGTTCCTAGCATACTATCCTGAAATGTGCCTGGGTTAGAGGTCAACTTACTAACACCAGGGCTTGTAGTGGGGTTCTCAGTAGAGGGTCCCACAGTCTTAGAAGGGTCCTTCAAGGTAGCCTTTCTAGCCAATTTGGTTAAGTTCTGCTTCTCTATACTGGGAGGCCTGGGGGTATGTGACACTACTCCTAGAGTTCTTAGGTCATTCCCCAACAGGACCTTCCCAGGTACCTCAGTCTGAACACTGACAGGGATCCTCACTGTCATGTTGTTACACTGATTGAGGGCTGGTAGAATAGGAACCATTTGGACAGGGCCTCCAGACATCTTAGTAGGACCTTTGGGTGCTTTGGCCACATCCTCAGGTTGAAAGAAGCTTTCATCCACTACGGTTCTGCTGGCCCCAGTGTCTCTCCTGGCAGGAGTATCCTGTCCATTGACAAGAACACTGTCCACATAATACACCTTAGAGTTAACAGGTAGGGAGTTATACACAACCCTATTCTGGGGACTAACCAGACCCATAGGCTCTAAGTTTACAGTTGCTTGAAGACCCAAGGGTTCTTCAGCAAAGAGTTCAAAGTGGGCACTAGCCATCTGTACTTCATCCTCAGGAGTGAAGGCTAAGGAGACTGTGCTGATCCCTGCAGGTTTACCCTTGCACTTGGGATCTCCTTTGATATGGTCAGTACCCTGACAGACATAGCATTGTCCAAATGCTCTCTGGAAGGGTGGCTTGTTCTGACCTCCTTCTGGCTTGTGGCCAGAAGGTACACTAGCCTGATTCGGTTTACCCTGGGGCTTACCCTGGTTATTTGGTTGTTTGTGGCCCTCTTTGGTATGGGAGGTATTAGAATTCTCTGGATTCACTTTGGGTGGCTGCTTTCCCTCATCCTTTTTCTGAGTGACCCCAGAATCCTTGTGAGTAGCCCTGTTGGCAACCCACAAGTCAGCAGCCTTAGCTAGTTTCCGGGAATCTAATTCCTTGGAATCAGCCAAGTGTTGTCTGAGCTCAGGAGAGCAGGCATCATAAATAGACTCCAACATAAAGAGATTTCTCATTCCCTCATAAGTGTTCACCTTGTAACCCTTAATCCATCCCTCTAAGTTTTTCAAACATTCACTCACCCAGGTAGCCCAAGGGGTACCATCATTCTTTTTGAGGGTCCTAAACCTCTTAAGGTACTGGGAAGGAGTCTTCCCAAATCTAGCTATCAAAGCTAGTTTCACACATTCATAATCCTTCCTATCCTCCTCCCCCAACTCCATTACCACATCAGTTGCAACAGGGGGAAGCCTAGAGAACAACCAGGTGAGTAAGTCATTTCCTGTGATGTTCTGGAGCCCATGATTATATTCAAACAGAGACAACCAATCCAACACATCCAACTTAGGCTCATACATACCAACCAATTCTTTAGGCATCTGGGGTCTTTTAGGACTGGAACTTCTAGAGGAGCCAGAGAGAGAAGTATTCTCAACAGACAATTTCTTCATTTCTAGCTCATGCTTGAGCTCCATTTCCCTTAGCCTTAGTTCTTTTTCAGTTTGAGCATTAAGTTTTTTATACTCCAATTCTAGTTTCATTTTCTCTAGTTCATAGTACTGAGGACTAAATGTGGGACCTGGTAAAGGTCCAGTAGGTACAGCTGGTAGAGCAGACAGAGGCCTAGAGGGACTATCTACAACAGTTTCATCCTCCTCTTCTGGTTCTGACCCAAGATCATCAATACTTTGTGCCATATCAAGATCATTGCTGCTTTCTACATTTGCTGGAGTAATAGGTCCCTCTGGACCATCCTCCAGACTTTGGTTTTCTAACAACCTTTCTATTAGCTCTATTTTCTTTCCTTTAGTCATGAGATTCTTATGCTTACAGAGAAGTCTTAGACAATCAGCAGTTTTTGTAGCAAGGGACTCTTGACTATAACTTTCCATAGTAGACAGGTTAAAAAATGACTTTTTCTTTCTTGTGCTTAAGCTTTGTGGTTAGTTGCACTAAGGTATCTCAAAAGTACTCTAAAGTGTATACTCAATACAGATCCCACCGCTGTACAAAAGTGTTAGGCAGAAACCTGTGCAGTTCCCTCTGGGACCACTGCAAAAGATTTAAGACTACAGGTGTTGGCAGTAAACCCACTTGGTAGCAGTCTGCACCGCACAGATTCACTGTGGTAGCGGTGGCTGAGCAGCCAGAGTTCCCTCAAGAAGAGTTAGGCAGTATACAGAGAATACAGAATAGGTACAGAGGCACAGTAGCACAAGCAAACACTAACAAGAGCTAGGTGTAAAAGTATAAACTTATTTATTAAAGGTACACTCATAAATTACACTAGCACACTAGAAAAGGTAAGAAAGTCAAACACAGTTACTATTACTCATATGTACATCCCTAATCATTTGTTGGACAATTCTAAGTTAACACCACTTATTTCCAAACAGAGGTGAGCGCTTAACGTTAGATGACACTCCAACAAGTATTACCAAAAGGGAGGGAAAAGGCAGAAATAAAGAGAGCAATAAGGTAAAACACTTTTCACATAAGGTTAGCAAAGGCAGTCAATGGTGGAACCAGGAGAATTAGTTCGGGGCCCGCTTTAGAGGGAGCCAGGCGAAAAATGTGCCCAAGATCACACAATGTCCTCAGTCTTTGCAGGTGAGAGAAAAAGGTTTTACTACGATTCTGAAAAGTTTAGTTAGGGTGACCCAGGCCTACCCAGGTTCGAGAGCCGAGGGCTAAATCTACCCCGTACAATCGGTGGCAAGGGAGGCCGGGCGGATCACAGTACCTTTACACGTGGAAAGATTCCTCCAGCGGTGGTAGTCGTTCCTGGTAGTGGGTGTAAGTCGCGGCATCGTCCCGAGGAAGAGGTGATCTCGACGGGGAGGAAGGCTGCAGGTCGTTGCACTACCAGGGATGAGGCCAGCCGTGGAGTTCTCCGGTCACAAAGGATTTTTACCCCTCTTTCGCGGTTGAGGTAAAAAGTGGTATCCCGGTTGCCGGGGTGCTTGGCACAGGCAAGGCGGCCACGAGATGCTTCGGGACGGCGAAAAGAAGGCAGCAACTGGTTGTCCCCACCAGTTAAGGGAAGAAGACTCTCCGGCGGGAGATCTCCTCTGTCGTCAGAAAAAGTGGTGAGACGGTTCTGCAGGGCTTCACCGGTGGTGTCGTCTTGGCAGGTCGGCTCGGCTTCTCCCTCTTCGGCTTCTTAGGTCCTGTGGCGACTTCTGAAGTTCCAGTCCCCAAAGCCCTGCTTTTATGCAGCAAACCCCCATTCACCCAGCCTAGCTGTCACTCAAACATGCTAAGTGGTGAGCCGGCCTGCTCACCACTTGGGCCAATCAGGACGGAGTGCGACTTGAGTTACCAAGGTAACTCAGTCCAGGGTGCCTAAATCCCCCTCCACCCCTCCTAAGTACCCCAGACATAGTGGCACCACTTTGGAGGGCTTCTGTGGAGAAGCCCGCCAAAAGTGGAACAAAGGGCTCCACTTTGGGTCAGAGTTACAGAGGTGAACACCAACGCCATTTTAGAATCAAGTTTTGGCAAAAAATACCACCCGGAGTTATAATAATAAAGAAATAACCCGGCGGTATGTTCAAGGCTACCGTAAATAAATAAATAAAGGTATTAGCCTAAAACAATGGGAGATCCCATAGGAAAATATTCGCGGTCGAATATAAAAAGTAATTTCCACTGCCACCAGCCAAAACTCAATGAGGGGGGACGGAGACGTGCCCCCTCGACCAACAGACCCCGGGGCAATGGAATTGCCCCGGCCAGTACGTCCACAATATGATGGTTTGTACTGGTTCTGTTCAGGATTTGAGACTAGTAAAGTCAATGGTGACTTTACAGACCCTGGGAGACAGTAGTCAGTCCCAGGGTATGGAGTCTATGTTGGGGGGTCCTTAGGACACCCCTGGGTTACGGCACTGAGGGTGCTGTGTAACCCATTTCACAAAAACACATGAGGCCCTATGGAGTACAAGACCCCATAGCCCATTCAACACAAGGCAAACCAAAGAAACACACTTCAAACATGTCCAAGAGTGAGGGTAAAAGAGTCTCATTCTTGGCAGGAGAGAAAAAATAAACCCAGAAAATCCAGCAAAGCTGCTGGGGGACTCACTAGGTAGGGAAATTCAGCCTAAACAGAGAATTCTCCCTAACAGTCGGAATGTACCGGTAAGTCCCCATTCCGACCTACCGGACCGGGACCCGAGTTTGGAGGCAGCCATGGTGCTAAAAGCACCATGGCAGCCTCCAAACCCGGAATGACCCCCCTAGACTCTGGAATAGTCTTCCACTCACCTTAAGAAGGGCAGTCTCTTTACAAATCTTCACGGCAGGATTAAAAACGTACCTGTTTAAGAAGGTTTTCGTTATGCCTCTTTCTGAGTAGTGATATTGAATCACTCTAATCACGCTACTGTTCTCGTTTTTCAAGTCGGAATTCCAACTGCGCCAGGATACGATTCAGTTCATTGTGTGCACGTTATAAATATCTCAAAATAAAAAAATAAACTAAAAAAAAGTCAACTGAATCGAAGTGGTCCTACAACGGTTTAAACAAAAGCCATTGCACATTCGAAAGTCTTTGATTTTTTATATAAAGAGGAAAACGTAGAAAGTGAGATTTCATGGTCCAAGCCTGAATGAGGGAGACCAATTGTGAACCTTGTGCTAGAGGGGCCAGAACCCAAACGAGGGAGATCCATGGTCCAAGCCCGCTCGAGGGAGACCAATTGTGAACATTGTGTTAAAAAAGGTCGGAGCCTGAATGAGGTAGAACCATGAGGAACACTAGAAGTGAGATCTTGTAAATGTGAAAGTCCTGATTAAAAAAGGGAACTTTGGTGCTTGTTTGTTATGACAGGCCCTCTGCAGTAAGAGACTGTTATTGTTGAAAGAGGCTTTGACAGAAGGCCCTGATACCTTTGCCCTAAACTGTATCCTCATGGCAGAGAAGCCAGAGTGTGTGCTAAGCTTGAACGTGCCGCCTTGCCCCGTTCTGAAAACGTGGGGACAGGAAGGCAACTGCTCAACTATCCTGACATATTATTTCTTGAAGACTTTTCTGTTTGCATACATTAATGTCCCACAACGTTTGTGTTTAAAAGTAAGGATTGGCAATAGGTTTATTAGTATAAGCCCTTTTATTTTGACAGACTCGACTAGGATGCGTTATTAATATTTGATGGTCGTAGTTTGCTCCCATCCTTAGATTTAGGCTTAGATAAGCATTCAACCAACCCACTGAAGTGCAATAAACACACTTGAACTGTGACCACTTGTGTCTGTCTTCACTATTTGATACCATCCCTTCCTTTCAACAGTCATGCAAGTGTTAAGAATAGCAGGCCCAACCGCGAACCCCAGAAAATTCAGACTGGCTCTATCTGCAGTCAAGTTCTGTTCTACCACAGCAACAAAAGGTGATGGCTGTTCTTGATACCCACACACCGAAAACAAGAAAAGACTGGAGAGCATGTTTGGGGTTGATCAGTTATTACCACTGATTTATCCCCAACCTTAAAAGCAAAACCTCACTAGCCACAAAAGATCAGGTGGGATGAGGAGGATGAGACCTGTGTCCGGGTCCCACTTTAAAAGTAGAGGATTTCTCCAAGGAATTCATCTTACACACTGATGCTTCCTTGATGGGACTAGGGGCTATTCTCTCTCAAGATCATGACGGACTAGAACACTGTTTATTATACATCAGTGGGAAGCTGTTTCTCCAGGAGAAAAACAACTCCGTTATCCAGCTTGAGGCACTGGCAATTAAATGGACTGTTTGCTAGCTCAAAAACTACCTGTTAGGCCACATATTTAGACTAGTCACGGATCACACCCATTTAGTGTGGATTAGTTGAAGAAAAGAGTCCAATCCAAGAGTTATGTGGTGGATCCTGGACATTCAGCCCTATTGTTTCACAGTGGAGCACCGAAAGGGTCGATATCAGGGTAATGTCGACTTTCGCTCGCAGATTTCCATGTAAAACATCAAGGCCCAACCCGCATAGGGGAGGGGTATGTAAAGAACCTGAGGGCGTCCTCCCATCTACTCCCCCCTGGATCTTCCTCTCAGGTGGCCAGGATCTTCCTCTCAGGTCCATCCCGCATAGGGGAAGAGTATGTGAGGAACCTGAGGTCATCCTCCCACCTACTCCCTGTGGATCTTCCTCTCAGGTGGCCAGGATCTTCCTCCCAGGTCCATCCCGCATAGGGGAAGAGTATGTGAGGAACCTGAGGGCATCCTCCCATCTACTCCCTGTGGATCTTCCTCTCAGGTGGCCAGGATCTTCTTCTCAGGTCCATCCCGCATAGGGGAAGAGTATGCGAGGAACCTGAGGGCATCCTCCCATCTACTCCCCCCTGGATCTTACTCTTAGGTGGCCAGGATCTTCCTCCCAGGTCCATCGACCATTGGGGAAGAGTATGTGAGGAACCTGAGGGCATCTTCCCATTACTCCGCCCTGGACCTTCCTCTCAGGTGGCCATGATCTTCCTCCCAGGTCCATCCCGCATAGGGGAAGAGTATGTGAGGAACCTGAGGGCATCCTCCCATCTACTCCCTGTGGATCTTGCTCTCAGGTGGCCAGGACCTTCCTCTCAGGTCCTTCCCGCATAGGGGAAGAATATGAGGAACCTGAGGGCATCCTCCCATCTACTCCCTGTGGATCTCCCTTTCAGGTGGCCAGGATCTTCCTCCCAGGTCCATTCCGCATAGGGGAAGAGTATGTGTGGGACCTGAGGGCATCCTCCCATCTACTCCCTCTGGATCTTCCTCTCAGGTCCATCCCACATTGGGGAAGAGTATGTGAGGAACCTGAGGCCATTCTCCCATCTACTCCCTGTGGATCTTCCTCTCAGGTCCATCCCGCATAGGGGAAGAGTATGTGAAGAACCTGAGGTCATGCTCCCATCTACTCCCTGTGGATCTTCCTCTCAGGTCCATCCCGCATGGGGGAAGAGTATATGAGGAACCTGAGGGCATCCTCCCATCTACTCCCTGTGGATCTTCCTCTCAGGTGGCCAGGATCTTCCTCCCAGGTCCATCCCGCATAGGGGAAGAGTATGTGAGGAACCTGAGGGCATCCTCCCATCTACCCCCCCCCCCTCAGATCTACCTCTCAGGTAGCCAGGATATTCCTCCCAGTTCTTGGGGAAGAGTATGTGAGGAACCTGAGGGCACCCTCCCATCTACTCCCTGTGGATCTTCCTCTCAGGTCCATCCCGCATAGGGGAAGAGTATGTGAGGAACCTGAGGGCACCCTCCCATGTACTCCCCGTGGATCTTCCTCTCAGATGGCCAGGATCTTCCTCCCAGGTCCATCCCCCATAGGGGAAGAGTATGTGAGGAACCTGAGGGCATCTTCCCATCTACTCACCCCTGGATCTTCCTCTCAGGTGGCCAGGATCTTCCTCCCAGGTCCATCCCACATAGGGGAAGAGTATGTGAGGAACTTGAGGGTATCCTCCCATTACTCCCCCCTGGACTTTCCTCTCAGGTGGCCAGAATCATCCTCCCAGGGCCATCCTGCATAGCGGAAGAGTATGTGAGGAACCTGAGGGCATCCACCCATCTACTCCCTGTGGATCTCCCTCTCAGGTGGCCAGGACCTTCCTCCCAGGTCCATCCAGCATAGGGGAAGAGTATCTGAGGAACCTGAGGGCACCCTCCCATCTACTCCCTGTGGAACTTCCTCTCAGGTCCATTCCGCATTGGGGAAGAGTATGTGAGGAACCTGAGGGCATCCTCCCATCTACTCCCTGTGGATCTCCCTCTCAGGTGGCAGGATCTTCCTCCCAGGTCCATCCGGCATAGGGGAAGAGTATGTGAGGAACCCGAGGGCGTCCTCCCATCTACTCCCTGTGGATCTTCCTCTCCGGTCCATCCCGCATTGGGGAAGAGTATGTGAGGAACCTGAGGGCATCTTCCCATCTACTCCCCCCTGGATCTTCCTCTCAGGTGGCCAGGATCTTCCTCCCAGGTCCATCCGCATAGGGGAAGAGTATGTGAGGAACCTGAGGGCATCCTCCCATCTACTCACCCCTGGATCTTCCTCTCAGGTGGCCAGGATCTTCCTCCCAGGTCCATCCCGCATAGGGGAAGAGTATGTGAGGAACCTGAGGGCATCCGCCCATTACTCCCCTCTGGACCTTCCTCTCAGGTGGCCAGGATCTTCCTCCCAGGTCCATCCCGCATAGGGGAAGAGTATGTGAGGAACCTGAGGGCATCCTCCTATCTACTCCCTGTGGATCTTCCTCTCAGGTGGCCGGGATCTTCCTCCCAGGTCCATCCCGCACAGTGGAAGAGTTTGTGAGGAACCTGAGGGCATCCTCCCATCTACTCCCTGTGGATCTTCCTCTCAGGTGGCCAGGATCTTCCTCCCAGGTCCATCCCGCATAGGGGAAGAGTGTGTGAGGAACCTGAGGGCATACTCCCATCTACTCCCTGTGGATCTTCCTCTCAGGTCCATCCTGCATAGGGAAGAGTATGTGAGGAACCTGAGGGCATCCTCCCATCTACTCCCTGTGGATCTTCCTCTCAGGTGGCCAGGATCTTCCTCCCATGTCCATCCCTCATAGGGGAGGAGTATGTGAGGAACCTGAGGGCATTGTCCCAGCTACTCCCTGTGGATCTTCCTCTCAGGTGGCCAGGATCTTCCTCCCAGGTCCATCCCGCATAGGGGAAGAGTATGTGAGGAGGCTGAGGTCATCCTCCCATCTACTCCCTGTGTCTTCCTCTCAGGTCCATCCCACATAGGGGAAGAGTATGTGAGGAACCTGAGGGCATCCTCCCATCTACCCCACCACGGATCTTCATCTCAGGTTGCCAGGATATTCCTCCCAGTTCCATCCCGCATTGGGGAAGAGGCTGTGAGGAACCTGAGGGCATCCTTCCATCTACTCCCTGCAGATCTTCCTCTCAGGTCCATCCCCCATAGGGGAAGAGTATGTGAGGAACCTGAAGGCATCTTCCCATCTACTCCCCCCTGGATCTTCCTCTCAGGTGGCCAGGATCTTCCTCCCAGGTCCATCCCGCATAGGGGAAGAGTATGTGAGGAACTTGAGGGTATCCTCCCATTACTCCCCCCTGGACCTTCCTCTCAGGTGGCCAGAATCTTCCTCCCAGGGCCATCCCGCATAGGGGAAGAGTATGTGAGGAACCTGAGGGCATCCTCCCATCTACTCCCTGTGGATCTCCCTCTCAGGTGGCCAGGATCTTCCCTCCAGGTCCATCCCGCATAGGGGAAGAGTATGTGAGGAACCTGAGGGCATCCTCCCATCTACTCCCTGCAGATCTTCCTCTCAGGTCCATCCCCCATAGGGGAAGAGTATGTGAGGAACCTGAAGGCATCTTCCCATCTACTCCCCCCTGGATCTTCCTCTCAGGTGGCCAGGATCTTCCTCCCAGGTCCATCCCGCATAGTGGAAGAGTATGTGAGGAACTTGAGGGTATCCTCCCATTACTCCCCCCTGGACCTTCCTCTCAGGTGGCCAGAATCTTCCTCCCAGGGCCATCCCGCATAGGGGAAGAGTATGTGAGGAACCCAAGGGCATCCTCCCATCTACTCCCTGTGGATCTCCCTCTCAGGTGGCCAGGACCTTCCTCCCAGGTCCATCCAGCATAGGGGAAGAGTATCTGAGGAACCTGAGGGCACCCTCCCATCTACTCCCTGTGGATCTTCCTCTCAGGTCCATTCCGCATTGGGGAAGAGTATGTTAGGAACCTGAGGGCATCCTCCCATCTACTCCCTGTGGATCTCCCTCTCAGGTGGCAGAATCTTCCTCCCAGGTCCATCCGGCATAGGGGAAGAGTATGAGAGGAACCCGAGGGCATCCTCCCATCTACTCCCTGTGGATCTTCCTCTCAGGTCCATCCCGCATTAGGGAAGAGTATGTGAGGAACCTGAGGGCATCTTCCCATCTACTCCCCCCTGGATCTTCCTCTCAGGTGGCCAGGATCTTCCTCCCAGGTCCATCCCGCATAGGGGAAGAGTATGTGAGGAACCTGAGGGCATCCTCCCATCTACTCACCCCTGGATCTTCCTCTCAGGTGGCCAGGATCTTCCTCCCAGGTCCATCCCGCATTTGGGAAGAGTATGTAAGGAACCTGAGGGCATCCTCCCATTACTCCCCCCTGGACCTTCCTCTCAGGTGGCCAGGATCTTCCTCCCAGGTCCATCCCGCATAGGGGAAGAGTATGTGAGGAACCTGAGGGCATCCTCCAATCTACTCCCTGTGGATCTTCCTCTCAGGTCCATCCCGGATAGGGAAGAGTATGTGAGGAACCTGAGGGCATCCTCCCATCTACTCCCTGTGGATCTTCCTCTCAGGTGGCCAGGATCTTCCTCCCATGTCCATCCCTCATAGGGGAAGAGTATGTGAGGAACCTGAGGGCAATGTCCCAGCTACTCCCTGTGGATCTTCCTCTCAGGTGGCCAGGATCTTCCTCCCAGGTCCATCCCGCATAGGGGAAGAGTATGTGAGGAGGCTGAGGTGATCCTCCCATCTACTCCCTGTGTCTTCCTCTCAGGTCCATCCCACATAGGGGAAGAGTATGTGAGGAACCTGAGGGCATCCTCCCATCTACCCCCCCCAGATCTTCATCTCAGGTTGCCAGGATATTACTCCCAGTTCCATCCCGCATTGGGGAAGAGGATGTGAGGAACCTGAGGGCATCCTCCCATCTACTCCCTGTGGATCTTCCTCTCAGGTGGCCAGGATCTTCCTCCCATGTCCATCCCTCATAGGGGAAGAGTATGTGAGGAACCTGAGGGCATTGTCCCAGCTACTCCCTGTGGATATTCCTCTCAGGTTGCCAGGATCTTCCTCCCAGGTCCATCCCGCATAGGGGAAGAGTATGTGAGGAGGCTGAGGTCATCCTCCCATCTACTCCCTGTGTCTTCCTCTCAGGTCCATCCCACATAGGGGAAGAGTATGTGAGGAACCTGAGGGCATCCTCCCATCTACCCCCCCCCCCGGATCTTCATCTCAGGTTGCCAGGATATTACTCCCAGTTCCATCCCGCATTGGGGAAGAGGATGTGAGGAACCTGAGGGCATACTCCCATCTACTCCCTGTGGATCTTCCTCTCAGGTGGCCAGGATCTTCCCTCCAGGTCCATCCCGCATAGGGGAAGAGTATGTGAGGAACCTGAGGGCATCCTCCCATCTACTCCCTGCAGATCTTCCTCTCAGGTCCATCCCGCATAGGGGAAGAGTATGTGAGGAACCTGAGGGTACCCTCCCATCTACTCCCTGTGGATCTCCCTCTCAGGTGGCCAGGATCTTCCTCCCAGGTCCATCCCGCATAGGGGAAGAGTATGTGAGGAACCTGAGGGCACTCTCCCATCTACTCCCTGTGGATCTTCCTCTCAGGTGGCCAAGATCTTCCTCTCAGGTCCATCCCGCATAGGGGAAGAGTATGTGAGGAACCTGAGGGCACCCTCCCATCTACTCCCTGTGGATCTTCCTCTCAGGTCCATTCCGCATTGGGGAAGAGTATGTTAGGAACCTGAGGGCATCCTCCCATCTACTCCCTGTGGATCTCCCTCTCAGGTGGCAGAATCTTCCTCCCAGGTCCATCCGGCATAGGGGAAGAGTATGTGAGGAACCCGAGGGCATCCTCCCATCTACTCCCTGTGGATCTTCCTCTCAGGTCCATCCCGCATTGGGGAAGAGTATGTGAGGAACCTGAGGGCATCTTCCCATCTACTCCCCCCTGGATCTTCCTCTCAGGTGGCCAGGATCTTCCTCCCAGGTCCATCCCGCATAGGGGAAGAGTATGTGAGGAACCTGAGGGCATCCTCCCATCTACTCACCCCTGGATCTTCCTCTCAGGTGGCCAGGATCTTCCTCCCAGGTCCATCCCGCATTTGGGAAGAGTATGTAAGGAACCTGAGGGCATCCTCCCATTACTCCCCCCTGGACCTTCCTCTCAGGTGGCCAGGATCTTCCTCCCAGGTCCATCCCGCATAGGGGAAGAGTATGTGAGGAACCTGAGGGCATCCTCCAATCTACTCCCTGTGGATCTTCCTCGCAGGTGGCTGGGATCTTCCTCCCAGGTCCATCCCGCATAGGGGAAGAGTGTGTGAAGAACCTGAGGGCCTACTCCCATCTACTCCCTGTGGATCTTCCTCTCAGGTCCATCCCGGATAGGGAAGAGTATGTGAGGAACCTGAGGGCATCCTCCCATCTACTCCCTGTGGATCTTCCTCTCAGGTGGCCAGGATCTTCCTCCCATGTCCATCCCTCATAGGGGAAGAGTATGTGAGGAACCTGAGGGCAATGTCCCAGCTACTCCCTGTGGATCTTCCTCTCAGGTGGCCAGGATCTTCCTCCCAGGTCCATCCCGCATAGGGGAAGAGTATGTGAGGAGGCTGAGGTGATCCTCCCATCTACTCCCTGTGTCTTCCTCTCAGGTCCATCCCACATAGGGGAAGAGTATGTGAGGAACCTGAGGGCATCCTCCCATCTACCCCCCCCCCAGATCTTCATCTCAGGTTGCCAGGATATTACTCCCAGTTCCATCCCGCATTGGGGAAGAGGATGTGAGGAACCTGAGGGCATCCTCCCATCTACTCCCTGTGGATCTTCCTCTCAGGTGGCCAGGATCTTCCTCCCATGTCCATCCCTCATAGGGGAAGAGTATGTGAGGAACCTGAGGGCATTGTCCCAGCTACTCCCTGTGGATATTCCTCTCAGGTTGCCAGGATCTTCCTCCCAGGTCCATCCCGCATAGGGGAAGAGTATGTGAGGAGGCTGAGGTCATCCTCCCATCTACTCCCTGTGTCTTCCTCTCAGGTCCATCCCACATAGGGGAAGAGTATGTGAGGAACCTGAGGGCATCCTCCCATCTACCCCCCCCCGGATCTTCATCTCAGGTTGCCAGGATATTACTCCCAGTTCCATCCAGCATTGGGGAAGAGGATGTGAGGAACCTGAGGGCATCCTCCCATCTACTCCCTGTGGATCTTCCTCTCAGGTGGCCAGGATCTTCCCTCCAGGTCCATCCCGCATAGGGGAAGAGTATGTGAGGAACCTGAGGGCATCCTCCCATCTACTCCCTGCAGATCTTCCTCTCAGGTCCATCCCGCATAGGGGAAGAGTATGTGAGGAACCTGAGGGTACCCTCCCATCTACTCCCTGTGGATCTCCCTCTCAGGTGGCCAGGATCTTCCTCCCAGGTCCATCCCGCATAGGGGAAGAGTATGTGAGGAACCTGAGGGCACTCTCCCATCTACTCCCTGTGGATCTTCCTCTCAGGTGGCCAAGATCTTCCTCTCAGGTCCATCCCGCATAGGGGAAGAGTATGTGAGGAACCTGAGGGCATCCTCTGAACTACTCCCTGTGGATCTTCCTCTCAGGTAGCCAGGATCTTCCTCCCAGGTCCATCCCTCATAGGGGAAGAGTATGTGAGGAACCTGAGGGCATTCTCCCATCTACTCCCCTCTGGATCTTCCTCTCAGGTGGCCAGGATCTTCCTCCCAGGTCCATCCCGCCTAGGGGAAGAGTATGTGAGGAACCTGAGGACATCCTCCCATTACTCCCCCCTGGACCTTCCTCTCAGGTGGCCAGGATCTTCCTCCCAGGTCCATCCCGCATAGGGGAAGTGTATGTGAGGAACCTGAGGGCACCCTCCCATCTACTCCCTGTGGATCTTCCTCTCAGGTGGCCAGGATCTTCCTACCAGGTCCATCCCGCATAGGGGAAGAGTATGTGAGGAACCTGAGGGCACCCTCCCATCTACTCCCTGTGGATCTTCCTCTCAGGTGGCCAGGATCTTCCTACCAGGTCCATCCCGCATAGGGGAAGAGTATGTGAGGAACCTGAGGGCATCCTCCCATCTACTCCCTGTGGATCTTCCTCTCAGGTCCACCCCACATTGGGAAAGAGTATATGAGGAACCTGAGGGCACCCTCACATCTACTCCCTGTGGATCTTCCTCTCAGGTGGCCAGGATCTTCCTCTCAGGTCCATCCCGCATAGGAGAAGAGTATTTGAAGAAGCTGAGGTCATCCTCCCATCTACTCCCTGTGTCTTCCTCTCAGGTCCATCCCGCATAGGGGAAGAGTATGTGAGGAACCTGAGGGCATCGTCCCATCTACTCCATGTGGATCTTCCTCTCAGGTGGCCAGGATCTTCCCCCCAGGTCCATCCCGCATAGGGGAAGAGTATGTGAGGAACCTGAGGGCATCCTCCCATCTACCCCCCCCCGGATCTTCATCTCAGGTTGCCATGATCTTCCTCTCAGGTCTATCCTGCATAGGGGAAGAGTATGTGAGGAACCTGAGGGCATCCTCCGAACTACTCCCTGTGGATCTTACTCTCAGGTAGCCAGGATCTTCCTCCCAGGTCCATCCGGCATAGGGGAAGAGTATGTGAGGAACCTGAGGTCATGCTCCCATCTACTCCCTGTGGATCTTCCTCTCAGGTCCATCCCGCAATGGGGGAAGAGTATGTGAGGAACCTGAGGCCATTCTCCCATCTACTCCCCCCTGGATCTTCCTCTCAGGTGGCCAGAGAAAGACCATTGCTCTTGGATTCCAATCCTGGGGGTGGAAATGTGAGGGAGGATCACCTGGGTGGAGAGACATTGGGCCTCATTACGTGGTAGGAGGTAGCCAAGGCGCTAGAAGCACCATGGCTACCCCTCTACCGCCTTCCGGGTCCGGGTTCCCTAAATGGGGACTTATCGGGTCATTCAAACCTTGGAGGACCTGGTAAATCCCCATTCCGGGAACCATTCCCCATTCCCATTCGAGCCCCAATGGGGCTCAATGGCAATGGGGATGGATCTAATAACGGTACCGCAATTTGCGGTACCTTTATTAGCTCTGAAGTCCCTCAACGGGACCCGTCCTTAACACCTGGTCAGACCAGGCGTTAATGAAGGGACCCACTAAGGGACCTCGTAGTAGGGCGGTAAGGGATCACTGGCACCGGTGACCTTACCGGCGCCGGTAATCCCTTAGCTCCTACCACTTAATAAGGCCCATTGTGTAGTGGGGAGAGGATGTCTTTGGGTGATACATTGTATCCCCCTTTACCTTGTCAGAATTTCTCCTATCGTCCCTTGCCTTCGTAGGTTATTGTCAGTCTTAACCTCTTTCTTTTTTTTAGTGTAACTTTTTATTTGCATTTTCATTACAACTTTTCCACATAAATTGAACTCCCCCTCCCTCCCTCGTCCGGTTATGCTCCTTCATTCATCTCCTTGCTCTTCTGCCGATTCCCTCCTCATCGTATGAAATGTAGGTAGCGTTTACTTGACCCAGATTCCTTCATATGTGAATGACCATCGACAGTTACAGTATTCCCAAAAGGCTTGTTCTTCTTGGGCTCCACACCCCGCTAGCCCCCTCTGTAGAAACTCCAGCACACTTGACCTTTCTGTTAGTAAGGTTTGGTGGTCTCCTTGTAGAGAGTAAGTTAGCCACTCGAAGGCTGCAACGTTCCATACTTTTCCGACACATTCATGTTCCATTGGGGCGTCCTTCTACTTCCACTTATGCGCTAGAACTGGTGCCCCCGATATTATCAGGGTGACGTATACTTTGCGGTCCGCTCTCGTGGCCAGTTCATCCAAGGTTCTGTCCAGGCCTATCAGTACCAAGCCTCTAATACCACCTCCCTTTACTCCCAGGGCTTGTTCAACTGCATCCTGTATTACTCTCCCTTACTCTGTGCGGGCATTCCCACCAAATGTGTCTCCAGGCTCCCTCCATCCCGCAATTCTCTCCAACAAAGTTTAGGTTCTAGGGGGTACATTTTGTGGCATTTTGTCAGGGTCAGATGCCGTTGTAGCACTACTTTTAACCATATTTCATTTATTGGTTGTCCTACTGTCGCTTTCCAATGTGTCACATATCTTCTTTGGCCCGGGCCCTCCCCTTTTTTGATGTGTGAGTAGATTGTTGCTACTACGTGTTTGTCTCCAGGGTCTGTGGTTAAGTATTTCTTGAAGGGAGTTAGAGTGCGTGTCACTGCTTCTTTTATTAAGGGGTACTGCACCCAGTGTTTTATTTGGGTGTATCTAAATCGCTCCCCTTCTCCCACCTGAATGTCTACCTTGCATTGGGTAAAAGATGTCACCTCAGGTCCCTTCAACATATCACAGATCTTTTGACACCCTCCCTCCTTCCTGCCATTTTCTGAAAGCCTTGCCTCTCCACCCATGGGTGAATTGTGGGTTGCCAAAGGTTGGTGTGAGTGGGGACATTTATTTATTTCGTCCTAGGACTCTCCAACCACAGACATCTGTCTTGACACAGTACATGTTGGGTGGCCTATCTGCCTTGGGTTTCCAGAGTACCTCCCCTAGGTTCTGTTCAATCTTGGTCCTGTCCATTGGTCTCCATATCTTCTCACAGGCGTCCCTCAGCCAGTCCCTAATCACTCTTGTTTGAGCAGCCAGATAGTATGCCTTGAAGTACAGTTCCCTCATTCCACCTCTGTTTCTTGGCATCGTCATTACCCTTTTTGCTAATCTCGGTCTTCTGTTTGTTCCAAACCATTCTGCTGGTTTGTTTTTGGATAGCTCTGTATAAGGAGGTGGGTACATGTGTTGGAAGGGCTCGGAATCAGTACAGCAATTGGGGTGAAATGACCCTCTTCAACACATTAATTCTACCTAACCATGTTATGGTTAATGGGCCCCAGTCTATCAATTTGTTTCTAATGGACCCCATCTCCCATCCCAAGCAAACAAGGACAACTTCACTGCAGCTTCCTTTAACTAAAAGGTTTCTATTATCTAATCTAAAAAAGATAACTATAACGATCGCATAACCAAAGCTAAGTCCAGCACGAAGGAACTCTTCAACATCCTGAAATAACTAGAATCACCTGCCCCACTTCTGGATACCTGCACCAAAGACACTCTGTGGTGCACTAAGATCCAGATTGCTCTCCAAGACAAGAGGCCTATCTGTAAATACAGCAATATCTTGAATCTAACAACTTACTAGGCCTTAGACAGTTAGGATTTAGACCCAGACAGAGGACTGAAACAGCACTGAATGACCTCATGACTTAATTTCAGACTCTGAAAGATATGGGAAAACTGGCCTTGCTTCTACTACTTGACTTATCAGCAGCATTTGACCTGGTGAACCATAAAATTCTATGTAAACACCTCTCATATGCTGCGCACTTCTCTGACCAAGTAAACGCTTGGATTGAGTCTTTCCTCAACAACAGATCCATGAAGCTCTTTGCGCCCTCAGCCACTGCTACTCCCACTCCAGTTACCTGTGGGTCCCTCAGGGGTCCTGTGTGTCCCCTACCCTCTACAATTTATTCACCAAGCAACTTTTTGATGATCTCGACTATCTGGGTGTCACTTACACTAACTATGCGGATGACACCCAGATACTTATCCCCATCACTGGTGATTACACTGTAGATAGTAGGATTCTCAACAACGTTTACCTCATTATACAAGCCTAGATGGCGAAGCATTGGCTCTGTCTTAACAACGATAAAACAGAGCTGCTTCCACTGGGTACTCCAGCCAATCTTAACAAACCTCATTTCATATTGACGGCAATATAATCAAAGTCTCCAAGGTTGTGAAAACTTTGGTAGTTTATAATGATTCTGCACTAACCTTAATGAGACAAACTATGGCTTCCTCGTCGGCCTATACAAGCTCATAACTGCTTGCCGTCCTTACCTGACAACAGCTAATTGCATCACAATAGCAAGAGCTTTGGTCCTCTCTAAGCTCGACTATTGTAATGCGCTCTATCATGGCACTTCACAACAAAACCTAAATAAAATGCAAGTCACACAAAACAATGCCATTAGAGCAGCACTGAACATCTCTAAGAAACATCACATCTTGGAAACCAGACATCCAATAAATTGGCTCATCATTAAGCAAAGGATAGCCCTTAAAACACTGTCCCTCACACATAAGTGTTTATCTAACCAGGCGGCGATCTACCTGTCCAACACCATCACCCGCCACACTTCAACACGGCCAACAAGAACAGCCCAGACACACTGTGTCAACATCCCGCATTGCAAGCTACATAGAGCAGGCCGGGTCAGTTTCCCAGTCCTTGCTGCAAGGAAATCGAACGCCCTCCCGCTATCACTTAGAGAGGAACCCTCTTACCTCTGATTCCGGAAAAAGGCCAGTGTGTAGCTCCAAGAGCAAGACCTCATCTCGGTTGCATAACCATGACCCACCATGTAAATATGTATGTGAGCTGGATGTATATTTGTAATTCTATGTACAGAATTCCTATGCTGTATTTTAGTGTATTCCATGTTTTTGTACATGTTGGAACCTGTAAGCATAGCACCCAGATGCCTCCGGGCTTGGTACGCTCTACAAATAAATGAACTGAACTAACTAGTTTCTAGCTGGGGTTGGTAGTTAGCTGTGTAGAGTTCCTCTATCATTCTAGTTATTTTAATTCCTAAGTATGTTATGGCGTTCTCGACCCATCTATATGGGGAGTTCTTTTTGAGTTCTGTCTCTGCTTCTCTTGCGATCAGGCAGTTTAGGATTTAGGATTTGTGTGCGTTTATTTTCAGTCCAGCGACTGCCTCAAATTGTTGCATCTCTGTTTATTGCTCCAAGGGATGTCTCCACATCGTCCACAAAGGCAGTTATTTTATGGTCTCTTCCCCCTAATGGCACCCCTGTTGTTTTCCTTGTTTGCTCTTTCTGATGCCAGGAGAGGCTCCAAGTAAATTGCTTAGAGCCAGGTCGAGAGGGGGCATTCCTGATTCGTGCTGCACTGTACCTTGGCCAGTTCTGTTAGTCGTCCGTTAATGGCTATTCTCAGTGATGGGTTCTGGTCATTTGCTTTGATCTTTGTTAAAAATGTGTCGCCAAATCCCATATTTTTCATAATAGCAAACAGGAACCAGCACTCTACCCTATGAAAAGCTTTCTGGGCGTCAAGGGCTATTAGAAGAGCTGGGTTATCTTTCTTGTTGGCCTTCTATATGAGATGCACTATCCTTCTGGTGTTGTCAATGGTTTATCTGACCCTCACAAATCCTGATTGGTCCGTGCTTACAATGTGTGGGAGGATTTGGTCTAGTAGTCTTACTAATATTTTCATGTACATTTTCGCGTCACCATTGATTAAAGCAATCGGTCTATAGGAGTCGCATGCGGTTGGGTCTTTTCCCTGTTTTGGTAGTAGGACTACTTTCGCCTCTTCCATGGTTTGAGTAATAGCCCCAACTGAACTAAATTATTTGAATAGGGTTACTAGGTGTGGTAGTAAAGTTTCCTTGTGTGTCCTGGTAAATTCTGAGGTGAACCCATCCGGTCCTGGGGACTTGTTGAGTGGCAAAGATTTTATGGCCCCTCGGATTTCCTCGGTAGTGATTTCCTGTTCTAATGTTTCCCTGTCCTGCTCTGTTATCCCTAAGAGATTGGTATTCTCTATGTATCCCTCTTGGGCCTGAACCGACGGGTTATCTGAACTGTAGAGCTTGGTGTATTATCTGCGAAATTCTCAGATTATGTCGTCTGTGTTAGTGCTCATAGTATCCCCATCAACTTTTATTTTTAGTGTAGTTTTGACCTTCTCTTCTTTTCTCAGCATCCTGGCTAAGACCCTGTCTGATTTGTTTGCTTTAATGTAGTATTTTTGTTTGAGGGATAATAGGGAGCGTTCTGCCGCCCTGGTCTGTATGAGATCGAGTTGGCCCCTTATGGTTCTGTATTCCTTCCTTGTTTCCCCACTTGCTCCCACCCCCATCCGGGACATTACCTCATTAATCTATCTATCTGTTTCTAATGCACCAAAGCCCGTAGGCATCAGAGTGCAGAGAAAGTTCTCAGGGGCACACAGCAATGTAATCGAGAGAGATTAGGACAATTTAACCGTATGAGACGAGAATAGTTTTTTGTTTTTTTTAAAGGCAGAAAGATTTCATCATAAATCTGTAGGCAGCTTGTTCCATGCGATAACGCTTTCACAGGGTAAGAACTTCCTTTGCCCTTGACTCTACGAGATTTGAGGCATTGCAGATGCATAGGGTCTTTTGATCTAACATTCCGGATTGATGTTTGAACGTTGATGTGCGTTTTAAGGTAACTGGGTACATCGCTGAACAAACATTTATGCATCAAGATGTTGATTTTAAACTCTATTCTTGTTTCCACACAAAGCCAGTGGAGATCGCTCCTATGCTGTAAGATATGCTCATGTTTTAATGCAGTTTTCTCTACTCTCACAGTATTGTTTTGTAGAATCTGTAACCTCTTAATACAGCCTTTACTTGCTCCAGCCTAGTAGTGTGTTACAGTCGTCTAGTCTCGATAGGACTAATGCCCTTACTAATGTAGCACAGTTTTCTGCAGAGACGAAAGGTTTTATCAGGCATATTAAGCTGAGGTAGAAGTGCACATTCTTAGTCACACTAGCAACCTGGGCATCTGCCTTGAGTGATGCCTCAATAGTAACCACCAATGTTTTTACTTTATTGACTATGGCCCTCATTACAACCCCGGCGCTAAACCATGGCGCTATTAGCACCATGGTTGGTGCCGGTGTTGTAACGAGTCCGCCATGGTGGAATGGGGAAATACCGCCCCATTCCAAGGTTTGCGGGGCGGTATTTCCCCATTTCACCATGGCCCTTCCCCAATCCCATTTTGGCCCCATAGGGCTCAATGGGAGTAGGGAAGGCGCTAAGTACGGTACCGCAAATTGCGGTACTGTAATTAGCACTGAGGTCTCTTTGCGGCACCCTACTTTAACGGCTGGTAAAACCAGCCGTTGAGCGGGACCCCGTAATCAGGCGTTAAGGGTTTAACGGCGCCGACACCTTTTACGGCGCCATTAAACCCTTAACGCCAGGGTCTTAATGACCCCCTATTTCAGTTTCGTGATGGTCAATGCATAATTTTTCATAGGCTGTTCCTAGTTTTTCTCTTACCTCCTGAGTAGTGCGATCAAAAGTATTATTGTCCCGATCGTTCGGGATGTGTTTTTAAGCATACGTTGATCGATCGTAAAAACTGTTCCTATGCACCTTAACATAGTTTTCCTCACTTTTACACATGCGAAATCAACAACTCGGGCGCGGCCATCTTGTGCTAATCTTATCCGTTGCTGCATTGCCCTAAGTCCAAGTGAACTATCAGCACTAAATCATATGCCCCGACCCTGAAGCTGACATCACCATTCCTAGTGACATTCTCTGCCTATCTTCGTAACGCTACTGTGCAGCGTAGCCAAACACACCCTGTCATCACCTACGTCCTGACGTCAATTGACGCAGAACACGGAATATCAACACACATCCTCTCACATCACAGCGCGTCCCAATTCAAAAGGAAACTGCAATACTCTGCAATTTATAATGTTCTTTTATTTCACAATAAACGCTCTGAGAACATCCGCCGAATTCCATAATCAACAATTTAGTTTTTTCTCTCTTAGTTCTGGATACACACATGTTTATCATGAATGACAAGGTGTTCCTTTGGGTGTAAGCGCATTGGGTGGAGGCACCGTGTTTCGCAAGGCTTCGGCATCAGCTTTTTGCTAGACCACCAAAAATGATGTTAGGTTACTCCGCATCGCTGGTACCGCGAAAGGGCATATGGGCCCGTTGCGATTGTCCCAAAAGATTGTGATGGTCATCCATCCATTGAGATAGATCAGCAACTGCCGACTGAAGAAGCCATCAATCGGTATCTGGAAACGATGACATTCGCAATACGGCAGGATATAGCTGTCAATATAAAATAAGAGAACTGTGTCTCAGTAGCTGTTCTTTATTCTAATCTATTCCAATCAATCCATTACTTATGCACCGTGTGAAAACTAATGATCAACACAAACCTGAAACAATGCAAACACATAGAAAACAAGGTGCAACGTTGGAGTCTACGATGTGATTGAGAGGTTTTAGCGATGGAGTAAATGTATCTCGCAACGTGAGGACGATGCAAAATTTAACAGAAGAATTTGAATAACTCATAGACGACATTACCCTACAATTGGGCTTTGGTTGAACCTGTGCAAACACAGACGTGGACTCCATGCATTTCGGTGTCGGTGCTGGACTACCCACGTGCCTTGAACAAATACAAGTACACACCCAAAAAAACAAGCCATTGCAATCTTAGCCAGCCAACCATACCGTTCATAAAGTGAAACCTTGACTCCTTTGTCTACACATTTGTCTACAGTAAAACTAACATAATGTTCAGCTTTTCCATTCTCTCGAAGTAAGTTGTGCAGAGTGTCCGTTCCGATGAACACATTTTCATATAATGAAATTAAATGTTCTCTTGTCCAGTTTTGGAATTCTGAACGTTATCATATTCAACAGTTTCACATACCTCCCCTGTTCCCTTCCTCTCCCTTTATTTTCAAGGAAGAAACACAATACAAGGGCTTATAGCTAGCTTTATTTTGGTAAATGAAAGGCATGAATAAACTCTGCAGGACACAAGGGAGTCGACAGCCGGAGGAATTGACCTTGAGTCACACCGCATCCATTTACACTTCCACCACTGTGCCATTTTCAACATTTACGAAAAACAAACAAATTGTTTGCTCGCATACACCAATGCCGCGCAACATTTCCAGAGATTTACTCATTTTATGAAAACACTCGGAATTCACAATCTACCTGTCAGTTTAGGGTGTCTCCTGTTTTCGGCTAGTGAGCTCCGTGCACAGGGAAGTGTTAAAAATCAAACAGTCTATTGTTTTTGCTTCCTTCTCTGCGGAGTGTTAGTGACTAGTGCTTTAAGTGGGCCGGTGCCTGACGGTGCCGAGCCCCGACAGTCTCCCAAAATTGGCTCTGAGCAGGGCACCTGCCGGGGCTCTATAAATACTTTATTCTTCTCAATGCCACTATCATGATCTCATTCCCGTATGGGTGTGTACAATTATTAATACTATATTTTGTATTTTGGGGACTCTGCGCCTTAACACCCTACCACCGCACCACATCCAGTTCCCCTCCCATATACCTTATATGGAGTGCTCAAACAGGCACATCTTGCAAAACAAATTGACAAACAGGGTACATCTGGACATACATTTTTTGTACGCTTTATTTGGACAATTTATACTTTTGTTAGCTTTGAAATTCGAGTTACATTTTTACACTGGTCATGTACAATGTATAAACATTTTTGAACATATATGTTTTGTGGCAATGGATGTGACCTAGGAACCAAACCACGAACGATTCCATGAGTATGCATGTCCAACACAGTCAAAGTAAGATCTTTCAAGAAATCGAATTTCCATCCACTTTTTGCATCTTTTTCCAAAGGCCATTTCGTACCGAAGCATTCCAAATTTTCCAGCAGTTCTAGATTGTGGTCTGCCCACGTTCTCGTTATGCACCAATAAGGCAAGTAGTGTCCTAGATTCCATTCCGTCCATACGGAAATGCAATCTCTTGGGCCGGTACGTTAGGCGCATATTGTGTAACACTTCCAAATCTCCTGTGTGGCAGAATTCTGTCAGTCCCTTCAGATCTCTTGTTAGAGATTTTTCAAACACAATCTTTTCA
Source organism: Ambystoma mexicanum (assembly GCF_040938575.1). Classification (NCBI taxonomy): domain Eukaryota; kingdom Metazoa; phylum Chordata; class Amphibia; order Caudata; family Ambystomatidae; genus Ambystoma; species Ambystoma mexicanum. Next base: position 12,335,129 of record NC_090923.1, read on the forward strand.
AGAGCTTTGTGTGCAGGTGTAGATGCAACCAACCACTTCTTCTTTTGTTCCTGCTCTCACGATAAAGGTCCATGTTCACATTTGTGAAAATGTTGGTTTTCTGTCCATGAGTGAACGTTGGAGCAGTGGTGCATCAATGAGAGCCATTTTTCAAGTAGAATTTCCACAGACCCATCACAAGTTTTGGAGCTCCACCCAAGATGGTTGCTGAAAGACTGGGCCCACTATAAAATATTTTCAGACCCCTTTTTTTTACCAGCAGCTGTGATTTTTTCATTGATTGATTTAGCTACGTGCCAGACATCAAATTGATGGTGAATGTTTGGAAACTGCTTGTGCATGACCTTTGCAATTGAAAGATGTCTGTCGGTGGCTATGAGGTCAATTTACATCCCCCTCGATTGGAGATCTTGCAGGGATTTTATAAAACCATGTTTCTCCATGGCCACTGAGGATTTACATTCGGGCAGCTGCACGACCACTGAACTCACTATTTTTTAGTATCCATGTCCTGAAAGTGGTGTGTGCAGTACTTTGCAGAAAAACCGGGGCTATCACACTGTCCATCGCCAGCTAGTCTGAACCGTTTGCTAGAGAATGTATGTTAAATAGACCTTTGTTCAATTTTCCTGGCTTCACGGATAGCAGGGAATAATAATTCACATTGATTTTTGAAATACTGCGATTTAGCTAGGAACTGAAGTCCCACAAATGTACAGAAACTGGACAACTTGCTAAAGGTCGAACCACTGAAAAGCAAAGCATAAATGATACATTGCGTAAACAAACTGCCGGATACATAAACCATTTCATATTATTTCAAATTCTGTGTATAATACATGTGTGTAATCATAAAACTACCTGATTGGCGCTCGAAGTGGTTGCGTGCACTGGGAAAGAAAAGGATGCAGAATCTAGCTCCTTCATTTTCAGCACATTGCCACGAAGTAATGAAGGGAAAATTACATTTGCATTAGATCTGTGTGAAGATGCAACTGTCAACAATATGAACTTCTGCAAGTCTGTATGGCTCACCATTGGTATACTGGAATTTTCGGTGCTGTTGCCAGTATCGAGGGTCTGTGCTTCGGTCATTATGCTCGCCTAAAATAATTGAAATGTCAAGCAACAAAATAAGGCCAAGAATATACTAATTATGATGTGCACTATTGCATAGTCATCTCTGATGCTCATAAAACCAGGGACAGATGTCTAGCCAAGTGTGGTATAGTTCTCAAGTAATACAATCTGGTAAATATGCAAACAGAACCAATTAAATAGAAGACAATGGTAACGGCAATGAGATGAATGAACATTACACTACTGGGTACATTCGTTCGAAATAGAATTTGACAGAGATGAAAAAGGGACAATCAGGTGACCTGCACTTACCTTGACTAACAAACAATGAGATTCAGCAAGCTGGGTAGATGGGTGCAGGAGAAAAGGTAGCACGATCCGGAGTTGACTTCCAGTGCTCACAGATGTTGTAAGTATAAATATCCAGTGGTTTATAAAGAGTTGGAAAAGCGGGTGTGTATGGGAATGAGTGACGTGTTTATGGCATGGTCTTATGTGGATTGAAGGGGCACGGTCTGCATCAAGCCAACAGGCCTACAGACACTGGGCCTCATTACAACCTAGGAGGTAACCATGCCGTCATTAGCGGCATGGTTACCCCCTGACCGCATACCAGGTCCGAGTTCCCTGAATGGGGATATACCAGGCCATTCCAACCTTGGAGGGCCCGTTATTTCCCCATTTAGGGAACCTGGACCCAGTAAATCCCCATTCCCATAGGGCTCAATGGGAATGGGGAGGGAGCTAACAATGGACCTGTTAATAACGGGCCCGTTGTTAGCTCCCTAGTCTCCTCGCGGAACCCGCTAAGGACACCTGGTTTTACCAGGCGGCCTTTGTGGGTCCCGCGAGGAGACCTCGTAATAGGGCGGTAAGGGGTTAACGGCGCCGGCACCATTACCGGCGCCATTAACCCCTTACCGCCCACCTCGCATGAAGGCCCACTGTGTCTGGGGATGCCCGGAGTAGAATTGCTGCTTTGTGGAAGATAACTTTGAAGTGTATATGGTATACCACACCTCAGATGTTCCCATCCTACCAGCACCCTCGGGAGGGCAGGGCCACAGGTGCGAACTGCCATTGATACTGAAGGGGGGATGGATGCCCAAGAGACATGGACAAAGGGGCTGGAACACTGCTGAATGGAGACTACACACTTATGAGGACATCCTGCCAGTGTAAGGAAGGAGGGGTTGTTTTGCCTCATCACTGGTGCCAGAAGGGAAATCCTGGCAACAATAGAAGAGGGCCTACTGCAGGACCCAACCCGAATCCATTTTGTATAAACCTCTGACTCCATTTTGGAGTAGGCCGCGTTCAGATTAATGTGAAGCCTCCCCTCCCCTTTTGCAGCGCAGCGAACAGTGATCACAGCCGGCCTCCACCTTTTACTCCCCCTCAGCCTGTGCCAGAAAAACTCATGTCATACGAATGTACTGGCTTGAATTGTTGCTGGCAAACAGTGTTTTCTTTTATTCTTCCACTGAGTCCCCGGGCCAAATCCTGCCCTGCAAGCCATCAATCTCCACAAAGCTGCTCTTGCTCCTTTCACCCCGTCCTGTGGAAGTTATCGCATGGCTGCCCTCTGTGCCCATACATTCACTTTGATGTAGCAGAAGCGTGACCCTTATCCACTGACCGTCCTGTAGTGCCCCCAATATAACCTATTCACAAGTTCTCACATATTTTGCTAAGACCAACACGTGTCACTTCACTCATTCTTCCCTCTAATAATAATAATTTGGCATTTATATAGCGCTACGAACCCTCAGGTATCTGAGCGCTGCTTATTATTACCCACGGTGTGTGGTGCTCATTTATCGGCCTCGGAAGGATGAAAGGCTGAGTTTGGCCCCGCCGGGATTCGAACCTGCGTTAGCAGGCTCTGCACGGATGTCAAAGCGAGCGCTCTACTCACTGTGCCACTTGACCGGCTGATGGCACCAGGACAAATAAATCTCAAATATAATCTTCTAATCACGCACCAGGAGAGTAAGACCATTTCACCCCTTACGCCCACAAAGGCATCGAACTGAAACGTGTTTATATGTAGTTACAATTTATAGGTATCCCCACATTCTAGGGGTTGTACACGACTTGCATGATTCATTGTGTGTCACAAAATGTTATGTCGTTTGGAAATTCAGGAGTGACCCCCACCCGCAGAATTGACCTGACCTTCACATCGCCCAGATGAGCGTGGCCGACCCGCGTGCAGCAGAGTTCTCTGTGTGCTGACTTTACATAAAGTCTTTATAGTTCTCTGAACCACTCTGCCAGTTTCATTCCATTCTGGATGTGTACATTTACTAAAGCTTATATTTGTATTTTGGGGGACTCTGTACCCTGACCAGCCCTGCCAGGACAAGTGAGCGTGTCCCTGATTCACTGAAAAATTGAAACAACTATTCATAAAAGTTCAGTTGTATTTTATTATGTTGCTGATGTTGATGTCACAAATGTACTAAACATTGTGCACTTCGGGTTGCTGCATAGTGTGGGAAAATCCCCTGTGCTGTCCGCTGTCGCTGGGGAATTGGGCACAAATGGCTCTAACAACACAGGCCAGTATTACTCATTGAACCCGGTGTCGAAGCCTCCCATGAAGCCACCATGTAAACGAACGATCGGCCACCAGCCTGTACCACCTGTTGAATAGAAAGCTACAAACTGTATTTAAATGAACAAGATAAGTGTTTCAAACCTTAGTTGAAAATGCAATGTTGTATCTTCTAGCATTGTTAACAGTACAAATGTTACCTCACAGATCAATACACTTGGGCGTTCAAGTGTAGGGACATTACAAAAGTGAAGAACTATCCATAGCATAACATTTGGGACACCGGGATATATTGTGTATTTGCTGTAAGTGAAAGATAGATAATAGGACCACTCTAATTTATCCAAATCGCGAGTAATGTATAGAATTGCAAGACTACATTCATTTGGTAGTGATAGATCAAAGTACGAAAATATGGGAGACAAGCATGAAATGTTAGTGGCCTCAGCGGTCAAAGTGACATCACATCTAGTGCACACTTACTCGTTCCTTGGATTTCGAGGGCGAACTGTTCCGTGAAGTTCGTGCATTAGCACCATCATAATCCTCAACACGGACCTTGTGAGGCAGGCTGCTCTGAAGTAATGCAGCTCAGTAACGTATAGCGGTGGTGTGTCTGCTTCCGATTTGTAGGCCAAGCATCCAGAGTTTTCTCGGCAGCAGCAGTTCTCTGCCTCGGTTGGTATGACCTTGCACCAATTGCATGTACACCAGGTCGAGGCGTCGTCCAGGCTTTTGATCAGGTGATTTGTCTTCCCAGCTGTCCGAAGCCCCATCTTTTCCGCATCTTTCTCTTTCCAGTAATTCTGCCTCGGAATACTCTAGCTCGTACTGGTAGGGCATTATTGATGCCATTATACATCAAAATTAAAATCGATAGAAAAGCTGGCACTAGTATCTGTTCGCACGGACTACAAGCAACGAGGATAGCTGAACAAAACAGAGTCGAGTCACAGTATATTCGAGAAAAGACAGTGGAACGACTGACAAAGCAACTCTGCTGTTGTCTGATGAGATGCGCTCTGTTTATACTTATTGAGGAAAGTGGTGTCCTGCCATTTCCATGGAGACACGCCATTAGCAGAGAACGTTGACACGAGACGTGCATTTGCATTGTGAAATGGCCCGTGCGCGTCGAGTGATGTCAGCTTCAGGGGCGGGGCATATGATTTAGTGCCGATAGTTCACTTGAGTTTAGGACGGATAAGATTAGCACAAGATGGCCATGCCCGACTGCTTGATTTTGAGTGTGTAAATTTGAGGAAAACTACGGTAAGGTGCATAGGAAACGTTTTTACGATCGATCAACGTATCCTTAAAGACACATGCCCGAACGATCGGGACAATAATATTTTTGATCGCACTACTCATTTAAGCTTTCCCTCTAGGTCTTTTTCAAGAAGTCTCATTTCTCTGTCCCTATGAGCTTTGGTGGCTATTATTTTGACCCTGATTGTTGCCTTGAACGCGTCCCACCTCATCAGCTGCAATGTGTCTGTGGAGTTGTAATCTTCAAAGAAATCTACTATTGCTTCTGCGATTTCTTGTTGTAGTTTGTCATCCTTAAACAGAAACGCGGGCTAACGCCATTTCCAAAGTCCCGGGGGGGCTAACTTCCTTTTGATTATCAGCTGGATGGGAGCATGTTCTGACATTGTCATTGTGCCCACTGTCATTTCTAATATCTGACCCAGACGAGAGTCCGATGTCCATACGTAATATATCCTAGACTGTGACCGGTGGGCATGTGAGTAGAAGGTGTACCCCTCTTTCCCTCCCTCAGTTTCTCTCCATACGTAAACTAGTGTGTGGATTTAGATTTTCTCCTTCAGCTCTTTCGAGGGTTTCCCCTGTGTCCCTAACCCCTTCTTGCTCCTATCCCTTGCAGGGTACCAGTGTCATAAATCACCAATGTATCAATTGAAAAGGATACGGTAACCAAAAAAGGATACAATTGGTAGGGCTCTTCCGGATCCTTTTTCACACGACTTGATTGTAGGTAGGTCAAATTAGACCTTCCAAATGATACAACTCTCTGACTGATAAAACAGGCAGAGAGATGGATCACTGGAAAGGGCGTGGGTATTGTCTCGTAAAATATGCCTTATGGCCAAACTGAAGAATTCAACGAGAGTCTCTTGAAGAAAACCAGGAGTTGAAACAACGATAAGGAGGGGAAGATTAGTAAGGGAGACTTATCCTGAACGGCACGAGGCTCACGCTAGATACCGGGTTGGTGCACCACAGGATAGCGTCCAAAGTACTGTGCACAATCACCTTCCAATAGTTCATGAAATACTTTCTTTCCCACGAAGAACAAAATAAGATTTTCACCTGTTAACTGTCACAGGCACAAAGGTTCAAAGAAGTTCAGAAAACCACGTGCAGGGTTGCACGCGACAGCGTACACGCAGCCAGGCCAGCCGCGCTTGGAGACAGCATTTCCGCGTGAAGATTTAGCAATCAAACAGGATACACGCAGCTCAGGACAGCCGCGCTTGCAGACAGCGTCCGCGTGGAGATTTGGCACGCGAACAGGATACACGCAGCTCAGGACAGCCGCGCTTGCAGACAGCGTCCGCGTGGAGATTTGGCACGCGAACAGGATACACGCAGCTCAGGACAGCCGCGCTTGCAGACAGTGTCCGTGTGGAGATTTGGCATGCGAACAGGATACACGCAGCTCAGGACAGCCGCGCTTGCAGACAGCGTCCACGTGTAGATTTGGCACGCGAACAGGATACACGCAGCTCAGGACAGCCGCGCTTGCAGATAGCGTCCGCTTGGAGATTTGGTACGCGAACAGGATACACGGCTCCAGGAATTAGCGTGTGGAGGAAAACACGCTCAAAAAAGGCCAAAGAAGTTGCTGAAGGGAATGCGAGAACGCAGGTCTGGAGTTCAGCTACAAAACGCCAAAATTGACTTAATCAGAAGCAGCGATCGGCATTTCCCCGCTGCTTATGTACGCTCTGCCGTGATACAAGTGACGGAACTAAATCATGTGAATTTTAACGACGTGAAAAATGCAGACGTCGTTTTCCGGGCAATGCATCGAACAACCTCCATTTCGAGTAGAATGGTCTAGTGGTTCTATGGGCGTAACTCATTTTGTATGGAGAGGTCATTCCTGGTCCAGAGATATGTCCAGCAGGCATGACAGTTCCACCCCCCAAAGGAGCAGCCTCTCCCCTTTTCGAGTGGAATCGCCTTAATAAAGCAGGAGCATGAATGTTAGACAGAGGTTCCCAGGATCTATCCTCGGGACCATAACCTTTCCAATCCACCAGATAATACGGTTTCCCAGACCGTAGCCTCATGTCCAGTATGTCTTGTACTTCATATTCGTCTGACCCTTTCACAGAAATAGCAACAGGCCGTATAGGCAATCTAGTAGCATCCGAGCACGGTTTGATGAGTGACACGTGGAATACAGGATGTACTCGCCACCGTTGTGGCAATGCCAGACGGACAGCAGCCGGATTTATAACGTGGAGCACTTCATATGGCCCGATGTATTTAGGCAACAATTTCTTTTTACCGGGTATCCTCAAGTTTTTTGTGGATAGCCATACCTTCATACCTGCTTTGTAGACAGGTGCAGGGATTCTATGAGCATCTGCATAGGTCTTATCTCGTTTTTTAGCTTGCTCCAATTGCTGCTTAACTTTCGTCTGTAGACTCTTTAGATCTCTAATATTACGTCCTGCTGCAGGAGTATCCAAAGACAAACTGGAATCCTAAAGAATGGATCGTGGGTGTTGCCCATACAGAGCATAGAAAGGCGAAGTACCTATGGCACTATGGTAGGAATTATTATAGGCGAACTCCGCTGCGTGCAGAACATTGAGCCAATCTGACTGAAACTGCAGGCACAAACATCGCAGATATTGTTCCATAGTGCTATTGACTCTCTCAGTCTGTCCATCCGATTGAGGGTGATAAGCATTAGACAACCTGTCATCAATTAGTAATGCCGAATTTAGTGCTCTCCAAAAACGTGACGCAAATTGTGAGCCCCTGTCAGTGATTATCACTGAAGGTAGGCCAAAAAACTGGAATATATGCCAGATGAATAGATCAGCCAGACCAGCAGCTGTTGGTACACCAATACAGGGAATAAAAAGCGCCAATTTTGTAAAGTAGTCCACCACCACCCATATGGTATCGTAGCCTTTATTTCTTGGAAGTTCTACCACAAAATCTATTGATCTCATGTCCCATGGTTTTTTAGGAACAGGTAGGGACTGGAGTAAACCCACTGGTTTCCCAGGAGTGTTCTTGCATTGACTGCATACAGAACATGTTGAAACATAATTTATAACATCTTGTGTTATAGACGGCCACCAACACCATCTTTTCAGCAACTCTAGGGTCTTCTTCTGTCCAGGATGGGCGGCAATCAAAGAATCATGACCCCAACTGAGGGCCTTGTTCCGAGTGGTACCAGTTGGTAGATAGAGTACTCCTTGTTTGAAAGGCAAACCATTGTATATATCAATATTCAATTCCTGAATCAATTGTGGATTTACTTTCACCCACTCCTGTAACTCGTTTTTTAGGGACGGTTGTGCAGAACAACTACATATCACGTGATCTGCCAACAACTTATTTTGCACTGATGGTTCTTCCTTCACCTCTTCACTGATGCGAGACAAAGCATCCGACTTGACATGTTGTCTGGCAGGGCGATAAGTAATTCGAAAATCGTATTGAGCAAAAAAGACATGCCATCTGGCCTGTCTAGCTGTAAGACATTTCATAGTTTTGAATGCCTGAAGATTTCTATGATCCGAATACACGAGCACCTGATGTTTGGCCCCAAGAAGATGATGTCGCCATTCTTGGAAAGCATCCTTGATTGCAAGTAATTCACGCACAGTGACAGTATAGTTTTGTTCATATGAGGTAAGCTTACGTGAGAAGAAAGCAACTGGATGCTCCTCCTTGGTTTCTGCACAAACTTGCGAAAGTACAGCTCTTGTAGCGACACTGGAAGCGTCTGCTTCAACGATAAACTGACAATCCGGATCAGGATGTTGAAGTACAGGTGCAGTGGTAAATGCTTCCTTTAAGCTCTCAAAAGAAGCTTGGGCTTTCTGGTTCCAACAGAATGGAACTTTGGAACTAGTTAAAGCTGTCAATGGGGCCACTGTTTTGGAGAAAGAACGAATAAATCTGCGATAAAAATTCGCAAAACCTAGGAATGACTGTAATGACTTGACATTGTGTGGAACAGGCCAATTCAATATGGCCTTCACATTGGAATGATTCATTCGAACACCTTGATTGGTAATGTCGTAACCCAGAAATTCCACTTCTTGTGTATGAAAGACACATTTCTTGGCTTTAACAAAAAGTTTGTTCTCTCTCAGTCTTTGTAAGACAGCTAACACGTGTTTAACATGTTCTGGAAAAGACGATGAATATATCAAAATGTCATCCAAGTAAATCACCACGAATTGGTCCATCATATCTCTGAAGATATCGTTCATGAAGAACTGAAATGTGGCGGGAGCGTTACAAAGACCAAAAGGCATCACTAAATATTCATAAAGGCCGTACCGCGTCTTAAAAGCAGTCTTCCATTCGTCTCCTTCGCGAATGCGAACCAGATTGTAAGCACCACGCAAGTCCAATTTAGAGAAGTACTTGGAAGTTCCTAATTGATCTAACAGAACATTAATCAGTGGTAAAGGGTACTGATTCTTTATGGTGATGTCGTTAATAGCCCTGTAATCAATGCAAGGCCTTAGATCTCCTTCCTTCTTTGGAACAAAGCATAAAGGAGAGGCAGCCGGCGATTGAGATGGCCGTATAAATCCCATATCAAGACCTTTATCGATGTATTCTTTCAAGACAACATATTCTTTGGGAGTTAAAGAATAAACTCGACCAGTAGGGATTTTAGCTCCAGGAATTAGTTCAATTGGACAATCATACTGCCTATGTGGAGGCAGCTGTTTTGCCTGACCTTTGTCAAACACATCAGTAAAATCTGTATATTCACTTGGTATATGTGTACCGCTCTGATGTACCACACTAATAGTGGAAATTCCCTCCATAGAGGCCAAAATATGTGATTTATTTGACACCTCCTGACTGGTAAAGCAATGTTCATTGCAAAAAACGGAAGGATATTGGATCAATCCCGTATCCCAGTCAATGGCGGGATTATGAAGAGTCAACCAATTAAATCCAAGTAATATTTTGTATTGAGGAGCCGCAATGACATCGAAGACGATTTCCTCCGAATGACCATTTAATAAAGTCATCTGAATAGGTACAGTCTCCTGAGTTACCATACCGGAAATCAATACTGATCCATCCACAGTATTAACAGTTTCAGGTTTGTTCTTGTCTACAAGGGGTATAGAACATTTCTTGGCATATGTGATATCGATGTAATTATTAGTGGCTCCAGAATCAACCATAGCCTTGGAAACCAATTCTTGATCATCAAAACGTAAAGCCATCTCAACAGCTATAGGTGCATGCGCTGGAAATGTAATGGAGTCCGATGTAACACTCGACACAGGGACTCCTGCTACTGTCGAGTTTTGGCGTTTCCCGAAGGCTTAACTGTTTTTTTAGGACATGCTGCCAGTAAATGCTCAGATGAACCGCAATATATACATAAATTATTTTTTGTTCGGTTCTCTCTTTCTGCTCTAGACAACCGGCCTCTCACCGCACCAATTTGCATTGGTTCAGGATCATTCGAAGAAGCTGCCGGTGTATCAGAACGAACCGGTGCATGAAGGAAAGGTTTTCTCTCTCCTTTGCGGGCATTTCTTCGGGCATCAATTTGTAAAATCAAATCAAGAAATTCTGAAAAACCTATAGGAACCACTGGAACCGTGGACAAGGCATCTTTGAGTTCTTCTGAAAGACCCTTGTAGAAAACAGCCGTCTTCTTGTCTTCCGGCCGTTGGGTTTCGGCTGTTAATTGGTTGAATCGTGCGATGTAAGCCAACAGAGGTTGAGTGCCTTGTTGTAGATTCAGCAACTCCAGATCTGTGGCTTGAGTAGCGAAGCGCATATCAAAGACTTTGTTCATAGCAGCCAGAAGATCATCGCAATCGTACAACAAGGGGCTATTTGATTCCAATAAAGGATTTGCCCAAGCAGCAGCTGTACCCCCCAAATGGGAAAACACGAATGCTGCTTTAGTAGTTAGATCGGGAAACGAATTAGGCCGGCAAAGGAAATGAAGTCAGCACTGATTAACAAAAGTTCTATAGATTTTAGGATCACCTGTGAACCTTTCCGGGGGAGCCAAGGGAAACTGTGTGGGCATAACCACTTTAAGAGTTTCCTGTGATAATGATGGTGTCGTAGTCCCAGATCCAGATGCAGTGGCTACTGGAACCGTGCTCCCTGAGGAGTGGCATGCATGGCATCTTGCATAACATCCATTCGATGCCGTAGCATGTCCTGTGCCGTAATCATTTCATTTCTCAAGTCAGTGATTAACTGAGTCAAAACATATAAAGGATCCGTACCCTCCATGGCTTTTGATTCTGTCATAAATCACCAATGTATCAATTGAAAAGGATACGGTAACCAAAAAAGGATTCAATTGGTAGGGCTCTTCCGGATCCTTTTTCACACGACTTGATTGTAGGTAGGTCAAATTAGACCTTCCAAATGATACAACTCTCTGACTGATAAAACAGGCAGAGAGATGGATCACTGGAAAGGACGTGGGTATTGTATCGTAAGATATGCCTTATGGCCAAACTGAAGAATTCAACAAGAGTCTCTTGAAGAAAACCAGGAGTTGAAACAACGATAAGGAGGGGAATATTAGTAAGGGAGACTTATCCCGAACGGCACGAGGCTCACGTTAGATACCGGGTTGGTGCACCACAGGATAGCGTCCAAAGTACTGTGCACAATCACCTTCCAATAGTTCATGAAATACTTTCTTTCCCACGAAGAACAAAATAAGATTTTCACCTGTTAACTGTCACAGACACCAAAGGTTCAAAGAAGTTCAGAAAACCATGTGCAGGGTTGCACGCGACAGCGTACACGCAGCCAGGCCAGCCGCGCTTGGAGACAGCGTTTCCGCGTGAAGATTTAGCAAGCAAACAGGATACACGCAGCTCAGGAAAGCCGCGCTTGCAGACAGCGTCCGCGTGGAGATTTAGCACGCGGACAGGATACACGCAGCTCAGGACAGCCGCGCTTGCAGACAGCGTCTGCGTGGAGATTTGGCACGCGAACAGGATTCATGCAGCTCAGGACAGCCGTGCTTGCAGACAGCGTCCGCGTGGAGATTTGGCACGCAAACAAGATACACGCAGCTCAGGGCAGCCGCGCTTGCAGACAGCGTCCGTGTGTAGATTTGGCACGCGAACAGGATACACACAGCTCAGGACAGCCGCGCTTGCAGACAGTGTCCGCGTGGAAATTTGGCACGCGAACAGGATACACGCAGCTCAGGACAGCCACGCTTGCAGACAGCATCCACGTGGAGATTTGGCACGCACAGGATACACGCAGCTCAGGACAGTCGCGCTTGTAGACAGCGTCCGCATGTCGATTTGGCACGCGAACAGGATACACGCAGCTCAGGACAGCCGCGCTTGCAGATAGCGTCCACGTGGAGATTTGGTACGCGAACAGGATACACAGCTCCAGGAATTAGCGTGTGGAGGAAAACACGCTCAAAAAAGGCCAAAGAAGTTGCTGAAGGGAATGCGAGAACGCAGGTCCGGAGTTCAGCTACAAAACGCCAAAATTGACTTAATCAGAAGCAGCGATCAGCGTTTCCACGCTGCTTATGTACGCACTGCCGTGATACACGTGACGGAACTAAATCACGTGAATTTTAACAACGTGAAAAATGCAGACGTCGTTTTCCGGGCAATGCATCAAACAACCTCCATTTGGAGTAGAATGGTCTAGTGGTTCTATGGGCGTAACTCATTTTGTATGGAGAGGTTGTTCCTGGTCCAGAGATATGTCCAGCAGGCATGACAACCACTCAATGTTGAAGTCTCCCAATAAGTTTAAGTGGGCCTTTGCAAATCTTTCCAGTCTGATCAGCGATTTTTGGATAAATGTGTCTTGTCCTCTGTTCGGTGTGTAGATCATCACTATCGTGTACACCCCACCCCTCCCCTTCAAGTTGTCCGCTATGTATCTCCCTTTTGCATCCCTGTTGGTCTCCATGACTGTATGGTCAGGGTCATTCCGGGGGGCCAACAGTACCCACCCTTTCTTACTATTATGCGTTGATTGATATATTCGGCAGAATCCCCTGATTCTTATTTTATCTCTGTCCTGGGTATGAACATTGGTTTCCTGCAATGTTAATATGTCAGGGCCTTCCCTCTTTATTTATCTTTCAATTTTCCTCCTTTTCACTGGAGAATTTAAACCATTGATGTTGAGTGATATGATTAAGAGTCTATTATATCTGGCCATTTTCTTGAGGCTCTACCTGTATTTGTTGCCTGTTCCTGAGCTTTTGTCCAGACCTCCCTCCCATTTTCCCCCTTCCTTCTACCCCTTCCCCTGTCCTTTCTGCCCCTTCCCGCCCTCCTTCCATTCCATCCCCTCCGCTGGGTGGGTTCCACAAGTCTCTAGCCCCCCTCAAATTGGCATCTTAAGGGTTTAATCATTGACTGTTCCCAGCACGGAACTCTGCAAGTTCTCCCAAACCCATTCCAAGGTGCTCCCCCTAACACCCCCTGCCCCGGGACCCTCTTTGTGGACCCTATTGATTGCTCTCCCCAGGCTTGTAATGTTAGTAACCTCTTGCACCTCTTGAGTGTATTATTCAGTCAGAGTTATTTGCAGGAAGATTTCCCCTCTCCTGTGGTTTTCCTGGAGCAGGCCTTTAGATGTGGTAGGTATCCCCCTTTTTAGGTCTTTTAGATCTCACCGTCAACTATTCCCATGGTTTGAGGTTGCTTTGGTGCTTTAGTGAGGGGTCTGCTGGGGTTTGATCCTCCTCTTCGATCCCCAGGATTCTTGCTCCTTCTTCATAGGACCCTATTCTGTGGTGTTTCCCCTGCCAATCGAAGATTAATCTGAATGGGAAAGTCCATTGGTATCGGATGTCTTTGCCTCGTAGGACTGACAGGACTGGGCCATTCTTTTCCTTTTCGTGAGGGTTATCTGGGCTAGGTCTTGGAAGAGGTAGGTGTTTGCTCCATTGTAGAATATTTGTTTCATGTTTCTCGATTTTTGCAGGATCTTTTCTTTAATTGAATAATCATGAAGTGCCTCTAAGACGTCCCTTGGTCCCACCCCCGGTTCCATCCTGCGGGGTCGCTCCCTGTAGACCCTGTTGATTTTTATTTATGGAGTGTCCTCTGTATCTAGGAGGTCTGCAAAGATGTTTCTGATCACTGATTCAAGGTCTTTGTCTAGAACCTCCTTGGGAAGGAATTTGAGTCTAATGTTCGATCTCCTGGATCTATTTTCCAAATCTTCTGCCTGGATCGTGAGGTTATGAGTCACAGTTGACAGCTGGTCCACCAGGATGTCAGTCCTCCTAGAGTCCTCTGTCAATTCTTGGATCGCTCTCTCGTTTATGTCAACCCTTTCTTCCATCTTGTTTATGTTGCGTTTTAGGTCTTGCACGGCCTCTGCTAGATCATCTCTCATCATGTCCATTTGCCTCTGGACTGTGTTTGCTGTTTTGTCTCTGAAGTCGGTGAAGTACTGTTTGAGGAGCCCCTGAGTCAATGGGCCTCATTAGGACCCAGGCGGAGTGGGTTTCCGCCAGCGCTAATCGCGGCGGACCCGTCCGCCGTACTACGAGTTCCCTTAGCGCCATGGAGGTTTTCTCCGCCTGGTTTTACCAGGCGGAGAAAACCATGGCGCTACGGGACCTCGTTGTTAATTACGCCACCGTATTTTACGGTGGCGTAATTAACTCCTTCCCCACTCCCATTATACCCTATGGGGCAAGAATGGGAATGGGGAAGGGCAGAATGGGGATTGGGGATTTACCGCTCCGCCGAGGTCGGAATGGGGCGGTAAATCCGCCAACCCCCATGGCGCTATCGACGGCTTTCCGCCGTGCTTCGCGGTGCATTTAGCACCGCGAAATCCGCCTGGGTCCTAATGAGGCCCAATGTCTGATCTTGGGCTGCAATTCTGGTTGGTCCTGGATTTGTTTTGGCCCAGATCTGCTGCAGCGCTCCTTCTTGGGTTTTCTTGGTTCCCTTTGAGGGAGTCAGTAGTTCTTTCCCCCTGGTTTTCAACATAAATTAGGGTTAGGGAAGGTGACTCATGCTCTAATCACCCCTAAATATTGTAGGGAGTGCTCTGATATAAGGATTATATCACTTCAAAATTCAGATAATTAGTAAATAAATGTGTTTATTCTTCATATTGTAGACAGCCGACACGTGTTTCGACCCGCTGGTCGTTTACAAGGCTGTATTACAGTATTGACATTGTGCGCAATCAATTGGTAACAAAAAATCAACACATAAGTAATGCGGCACATTGTTCATTTTACATTGCAATGTTTCGAGAATATTCAAAAAGCTTTGTGAATAATTATATTGAAGACAGCTCATGAAACTCTGGGGCAGTCAAAGATTGCTTTATTCTGAATCTGGGTAATAGTAGAGAAGCTTTTGAATTACGAGCCTGTATACAAATTTCTTTTTTTTGTGTGAAGATATGATGCTTTATTTGTCTTATTTGTCTTGTTTTCTATTTGTATTTGTATTTCATTATTTGTATAGCACGCCTGGCCCAAAGGCATCTGGGTGCATATCTTAGGTTACATAGACATTATACAAAAACTGTTACAGAGAGGCAAGTACAGTAACAGGTACTTACAGGTAGAATTTACAGATCATATTTACAACGAAACTCAGCGCATGGCCCAGAGTCAACTGGGCGCATAACTTACATAAACAACATCGATATAGAGTTACAGATCAAGGTATACATTGTCAGGTGATTACATGTAAAAAGTTTAAAAACGAAGGTTATAAAGGCGACTCAAAAAAGCAGTAGCAGTGAATGAGGGTAGATCAGAGTAAAATTAAGGTTTAGGTAATGGGCCGTGTGAATCTTGACCAATGAGCCACAATTTGGCTTTGCTCTTGAAAGCATGGAAGGAGGGTTCTAATCTAAGTGTGGTGGCCAGTGAATTCCAGAGTTTGGAGGCAAGGACTGGGAAACTATTGATACATGTGAAAAGCTCTGTGTGAACTAAACACATTACATTAAAAAAATTAAACAAAATTAATGTCATCACAATTCTGTGGGAGTAGCTGTTGGAAGACATCATGGCTGTTAACCAGTCCTTGACAATATAAGAGAATTGTAGTAGCAAATCTGAAACCCAAAGATTCTTGCAATGAATTGGCATAAAAAGCAGCGTGTAAGGTGAGGGCTGCAAAAGCCGCAGAACGAAAGCAATATATAACAGAATATATTGCTGTGTTATATAACTGCTGACTGGCAACATAGGGGCAGTTGTTGGGGCGTACCTGCCTAACCTCTGGATTTTTCCCAGAGACTCAGGAATTTTAATAATTTCTCTCGGTCTCCAGGAAAGACCCTGGAATCTCAGGAATTTTGGTGGGGGACAGCTTTCACTGATAACTTTTTTTTTGTTTTGTTATGCTTGCAGGACTGTGCTGCCGTGGACTCCCCGCCTGAGTGTGGCTTTGTCTCTGCAGCAATGACTGTTATGCTTCCAGCAAATTGGCAAAAAGAATGCAGATGAAGTAAAATGACGCGCATTTATTTTGCTTCACCTTTCATTCTTTTTTCCCGACTTTCAATGCGAACATGCGTTTCTTTTGCTTTCGTTCTTTTTACCCAGGTTAGGGTGGACTCAGCCCCATTGAACCACAGTCCTCAGGTTTGCAGTCTGGACAACTCACCACTGCACTACATTTAATTTTAAAGTATTTTTTATTGGCATTTAACTTTTAATAACATTTACATAATAACCTGTTTAAGCATCATTTCCATAAGAAGGGGGGGAATGGGGGCTCTCGAAAGAAGAGGAAAGAGAGTAGAAGGAAAAAAAAAGGGCGGGGGGAGAAAAAGGAAAACAAGTGTAATACACAAACTTTAAACAATAATAACTAAACAACTGGTCTCTTGCCACTTGAGTATGCTGGGGATTTTGTCCCGGTTCATTTAGTCATTCAGCATCGGTGTTTCTTGGGTGTTGAGCTGGCAGGTAACTGCCAAGTCTAGCAATTCTGCGGGTGTTTTCGTGGGGCTTTGGGTTTAAGTCTGATTCAATGGTGTTTCGGTGGATACGGGATGGTTCAGGGGGGTTTGTCATCCGACGGATGAAACATGTCTCGTATTAGTGCTTTCCAGTCTTCGAATGTCGGGCTCGCCTCTCCTCCTGCTCTGTCTACTCCATCTCCCAACACCTTTGTTTCGGCTCCTGTCCAGTGCTCTAACTCTTTGTACCATCTCTCAAAGTGTGGGCCTTTCAGGGATTTCCACGTCATGGCTATGGCGCTTTTGGCCAGCACGCATGCCATGTCCATAAGCTTCACTAGGGTATGCACCAAGTAGGCATTCCTTCGGGGACCATTTGTATTGAGTCATTCCTGCTCTTCTGCAGGTCTGCTCCACCCTGGACCAGAAAGTCTGGATCTTCAGGCACCCCCAGAACATGTGCGTCATCCCCGCTCCCTCTAATTTACATCGGGGGCATAGTGGGTACTGGACTTGTTGATTCTGGCTATTTTCCCTGGTGTCATGTACGTTCTGTGTAGAACTTGTAATTGGATTAGTCTAAATCAAGCATTTTTCGACACCTCTTTGGGAAATCTTAGAATTCTTTCCCATTCCTCTTCGGTGATTTCTTGCCCCAGGTTCAGTTCCCACTTCATTTTCAAAACCTCTCTTTTGGGGTTGGGTCTGTCCGACAGTTGGGCATATAGCCTAGATATTGGTTTCCAGCCGTCCCCTAGGTTGTATAGCAGTGTTATTAGTGGCTCTAGTTCCGGCTCTTCTGGCCATCCCTGCCACTGTGATTTGGCGCTTTCTCTGACTTTTCTGTACCATAGAAATTGGCCAGCGGGCAAGCCCTCATTGGCGACCATGCACTCGAATTCCTTGAAAGTTCCTTCTGTGTACGTGTCTCCCCAGTTGTAAATACTGTACCTTTCCCACTGTCTCATTCGGGCTAGGTCCGTTTGTCCTTTGCATACTCCTGCTGCTATCGGCATGTCCGCAGAGTAGGGATGTACCCCTTTGGTGTGCTTCTGGGTTCTAATCCAGACCCTCTTACCCAGCTCTACCAGCATCAGAGTTTCTCCTAGGCAATCTGCCGGGACCCATAGTATCTCCTTCAATTTCGCTGGGGCCACATGTTGCCAAAGTAATCTGGTTTCAGGGGTACGTTCGTCGGACATCCATTTAGTTACGTGGCTTAGTTGCGCAGCCAGATAGTATTTTCCTAGGTCTGGGAGTTGGATTCCGCCCGGCAATGTCAGTGTGTTCAGGGATATTTTGTGTCAAGTGTTGTTCCAGAGTAGCTCTCTCATTAGTCTTTCCAATACCCGGAAGAAGGGAGGAAGGATGAGGTAATGTATGTTGTGGAAGAAATACAAGAATCTTGGCAGTACTATCATTTTATCCACTGCAGCTCTATCTATCATCGATAGTGGTAGTTTTGACCAGAACTTCTTCGATTTTCTAAGTCCATGTGTGCCCCCGTGTGTTCGTTCTGGTGTGTTCCAGATGTTGACGCCCAGATATTCAAAGGTGCGGAGCTTCCATTGGATCCCTACCGTTGGGAGGTTAGTTTCAGTGCGTGCAACTAGGTCAGCCAGGGGGAATATGCTGGATTTCTTTTTATTGAAGGAGATCCCTGATACCCGAGAAAAGTTCTCTATAACCTGATGAAAAACAACTAAGGGGAAATTACCAATTTTGTTACTGCAAAATTCAGGGAAAACCTTTGTATTGGTTCCTGGAGTTTACATGTGCACATTTTCACATGTTGATTTTATGGCAGGCGAATGCCTTTTGTCCTATGCAATGTGGGTGGTTGCGAAAAAAAGGCAATTTAATGAAATATGCATATTTCAATTTGAACTGCAAATTTCTGATGTCACATCACAGCAGTTTACCTTTTTGACATGTGGGCGGAGCCATGTGAAATGAAATGGGCAGAGTTTTGTGTGGGCGGGGAATAAATCTCAGGAATTATGATTTTCTAATGTAGGCAGGTATGTGCTGGGGGTCCCCTGAGGCTCGAAGCCCCCTTCAACTGAAAAGGTTGGAATGGCCGCCATTTCACATAAATAAGGCAGGGATAGTAGGCCTGTTTTCTAGGAGCATAAAAAAGAGACATGTTAAGCATAGAAAAGTCAGTCACCTAAACGGAATCTTGTGACATTTTTACCCAATTTATTTTCCATTGGAAACTGTGGTTTTTGAGCTGTCAGCAGGTGAAACACAGGAAATCTCCAACCAACGCTCACAAAACAGCTTCATTTCAATAATGGGCCTCATTACACGGAATGCGGTATGGGTTTTCCGGTACCAGCCGTTAAAGTAGGGTGCCGCAAAGGGACCTTGGTGCTAATTACGGTACCGCAATTTGCGGTACCGTAATTAGCGCTATCCCCATTCCCATTATGCCCTATGTGGGCAAAAATGGGAATGGGGAAGGGCCTTGGTGAATGGGGATTTACCGGCCCGCTCACCTTGGAGTAGGGCAGTAATTCAGCCATCCACCAAGGCGGACACGTTAAAATACCGGCGGCAACCATGGCGCTAATAGCGCCATGGTTACCAGTGTTGACAGGTCCGCTTATTATAAGCGACTTTGGGCTTGTTTTTGCCCAAAGTCGCTTATAATATTTGCAGGTCGCTTGTCGTGGTTTTTGTCCGCGTTTTTCTTAATTGTGTGCTTATTTTTCCGCTTGTTTGCCAGTCCCTGTCTGACTTGGGCCCATTGACAAAAAAGAAAAAAAAATGAATATGAAAGGCGAACATGAAGCCTTTTTAATGTGAAGTCCCACGCAGCGTTCTGGACGGGGCTGTCTGCAGCCCCTTAACAACCTGCAAGTACGTCTTTCTTTTATCAAGAGCGCTCCCATTGTAGGTTGTGTGGAGGCATTTTGCATTGATGGGCTCTTTCAATATGAAAGACCCTTTGAAGACCCATTACCTAGCCAAGAGGTAAACACAGGGTATTTACAGCAACACGTAGTTTAGTCATGATTGAAACAAGCATTGGCAATTACAATAGTTTGGGGTTTTGTGTAGGCATGGGAAAGACCTTTGGTAGGCACTGCTGTCTTTAGTTGTATGAACGGTAGCAGGTGCAAAATGGTGCAAGCATACATGCCAACATTTTGCCACAGCTGGGAGGGAGATTTTGTGACAGAAATCGGGAGAAGGGAATTTTCCCATTGGATTGAATTGAGGTTACAAATATTTTAGGAGGGAGAAAGTAAAAATGAGCAACATTTTGGATGAAAAAAATCGGGAGTCTCCCGCCCAAATCGGGAGGATTGGCATGTATGTGCAAGTACCTGGGCATCTAATGGCAGTGCCTGATACGTTTACAAAAGCCAAAAACTGTTAACATGACTTCACTGAAGGACACACACAGTGCTTTTAACTTGATTGGCTGAAGGCAGACCAGGTTAAGACATTTCTATTACACCAGTAGCATTTACAGCTCAAATTAAGTCATCATTGAGTGCAAAATTTAATGTTAAGGCTTGATTAAAGAGAGTTTAGAGTTCCCATGAGAAGGTGTTTTGGGCGGGTGGGGCAAGAACAGGGTTGGGGATTAGCATGGCAATGGGCAGTCAATGGGTGGGCTAGTAATTTACTAGAGGAGCAAGTCATGAGGGAGCCAATAACCAGAGGGGTGATGGACTATATGAACCAAGGACCAGAGGATAGCGATCCTACAAATTGCCCAATCACCAGAAGGACGATGGTGGGGGGGGGTATGTCACGCGCATCGCCATGAGCTAGTCCTGGATTTTCACTTTGCATACTGGTCCTTGTAGGCCCATATATATAATGGCAAGAAGTAAAATACCAGTCCTAGCATTTAACAGGAAATGCCTGGACTGGCTCAGTGTCATGAAGTACATGTGGCTACTTGACAGGTACCTGCAATGGAGCCAAGGACCAGAGGTGAGAGACGAATCAAGGACCAGAGCAGCCAAGGATCCAAAAAGCCAATGATGTGCTTTTATATGTCGCACACATAGAAGAAATTAAAATAGACACCCATTGTTAGAAAATAACAATTTTAATAAATGCTTTTTGTTAACATATTATGTTTGTGCTCTCCATAGCTCCCAACCTTTTTTGTCACCTAGGCGGGTGAAAACACCCGATTTTCTTTTTGGCGGGTGAGAGGCCCATTGAAGTGAATGGGCGTATGAGGGACTTGGCGGGTGATTCGTCTGCTTTGAAGGCGGGTGACACCCGCCAAAAGTGGGTGAGTTGAGAGCTATGGCTCTCTGTATGTATTATTTGCTTTATAGTTATTTTTCAACTTCTGAGACCTTTCCATCTTGTTTTAGAGGTGCGCTTGTTTTTTCAGCTTATTTGGTTGGGAGTCAGCTTGTTTTGTGCTTTTTTAAAGGAGCATTTAGCTTATTTTTTCCTTCTGACCTTGCAACATTGATGGTTACCGTGAAATGAGGCCCAATATGTCTTGAGTGGCTGCAGGTGCACGAACACCAGACTCTCCGACAAAGCAGAAGAAAAGCAAAAGGGCATTGGGGTGACCCTAATTTGTATTTGTATTTGTTTATTTATAACGCGCAGACCATCAGGCCCGGGGGCATCAGGGCGCAATTTGTACAGGGTTGCAAGAAAAGAAACATACAGGGAGCCCATGAGGATGCTCAGAAGGAGGATATGGGCTAGCTGAGCACGCGCACACAGAGCCTTAAAAAGCATGCGCACACAGAGCATGAGAGGGGCAGACAAGGAGCCACAAAGAGCATGCGCACACAGAACCACAAGAGCATGCGCACACAGAGCATGAGAGGGGCGGGCTAGGGGACACAAAGAGCACGCGCACACAGAGCCATAAAGAGCATGCGCACACAGAGCATGAGAGGGGCGGGCTAGGGGACACAAAGAGCACGCGCACACAGAGCCATAAAGAGCATGCGCACACAGAGCATGAGAGGGGCGGGCTAGGGGACACAAAGAGCACGCGCACACAGAACCACAAGAGCATGCGCACACAGAGCATGAGAGGGGCGGGCTAGGGGACACAAAGAGCACGCGCACACAGAGCCATAAAGAGCACGCGCACACAGCGCATGAGAGGGGCGGGCTAGGGACACAAAGAGCACGCGCACACAGAGCATGAGAGGGGCGGGCTAGGGGACACAAAGAGCACGCGCACACAGAGCCATAAAGAGCATGCGCACACAGAGCATGAGAGGGGCGGGCTAGGGGACACAAAGAGCATGCGCACACAGAGCATGAGAGGGGCGGGCTAGGGGACACAAAGAGCACGCGCACACAGAGCCATAAAGAGCATGCGCACACAGAGCATGAGAGGGGCGGGCTAGGGGACACAAAGAGCATGCGCACACAGAGCATGAGAGGGGCGGGCTAGGGGACACAAAGAGCACGCGCACACAGAGCATGAGTGGGGCGGGCTAGGGGACACAAAGAGCATGCGCACACAGAGCCATAAAGAGCATGCGCACACAGAGCATGAGAGGGGCGGGCTAGGGGACACAAAGAGCACGCGCACACAGAGCCATAAAGAGCACGCGCACACAGAGCATGAGAGGGGCGGGCTAGGGGACACAAAGAGCACGCGCACACAGAGCATGAGAGGGGCGGGCTAGGGGACACAAAGAGCACGCGCACACAGAGCCATAAAGAGCATGCGCACACAGAGCATGAGAGGGGCGTGCTAGGGGACACAAAGAGCACGCGCACACAGAGCCATAAAGAGCATGCGCACACAGAGCATGAGAGGGGCGGGCTAGGGGACACAAAGAGCATGCGCACACAGAGCATGAGAGGGGCGGGCTAGGGGACACAAAGAGCACGCGCACACAGAGCATGAGAGGGGCGGGCTAGGGGACACAAAGAGCACGCGCACACAGAGCCTTAAAGAGCATGCGCACACAGAGCATGAGAGGGGCGGGCTAGGGGACACAAAGAGCACGCGCACACAGAGCCTTAAAGAGCATGCGCACACAGAGCATGAGAGGGGCGGGCTAGGGGACAAAAAGAGCACGTGCACACAGAGCCATAAAGAGCATGCGCACACAGAGCATGAGAGGGGCGGGCTAGGGGACACAAAGAGCACGCGCACACAGAGCCATAAAGAGCACGCGCACACAGAGCCATAAAGAGCATGCGCACACAGAGCATGAGAGGGGCGGGCTAGGGGACACAAAGAGCACGCGCACACAGAGCCATAAAGAGCATGCGCACACAGAGCATGAGAGGGGCGTGCTAGGGGACACAAAGAGCACGCGCACACAGAGCCATAAAGAGCATGCGCACACAGAGCATGAGAGGGGCGGGCTAGGGGACACAAAGAGCATGCGCACACAGAGCATGAGAGGGGCGGGCTAGGGGACACAAAGAGCACGCGCACACAGAGCCTTAAAGAGCATGCGCACACAGAGCATGAGAGGGGCGGGCTAGGGGACACAAAGAGCACGCGCACACAGAGCCTTAAAGAGCATGCGCACACAGAGCATGAGAGGGGCGGGCTAGGGGACACAAAGAGCACGCGCACACAGAGCCATAAAGAGCACGCGCACACAGAGCATGAGAGGGGCGGGCTAGGGGACACAAAGAGCACGCGCACACAGAGCCATAAAGAGCACGCGCACACAGAGCATGAGAGGGGCGGGCTAGGGGACACAAAGAGCACGCGCACACAGAGCCATAAAGAGCACGCGCACACAGAGGATGAGAGGGGCGGGCTAGGGGACACAAAGAGCACGCGCACACAGAGCCATAAAGAGCACGCGCACACAGAGCATGAGAGGGGCGGGCTAGGGGACACAAAGAGCACGCGCACACAGAGCCATAAAGAGCACGCGCACACAGAGCCATAAAGAGCATGCGCACACAGAGCATGAGAGGGGCGGGCTAGGGGACACAAAGAGCACGCGCACACAGAGCCATGAAGAGCATGCGCACACAGAGCATGAGAGGGGCGGGCTAGGGGACACAAAGAGCACGCGCACACAGAGCCATAAAGAGCATGCGCACACAGAGCATGAGAGGGGCGGGCTAGGGGACACAAAGAGCACGCGCACACAGAGCCATAAAGAGCATGCGCACACAGAGCATGAGAGGGGCGGGCTAGGGGACACAAAGAGCACGCGCACACAGAACCACAAGAGCATGCGCACACAGAGCATGAGAGGGGCGGGCTAGGGGACACAAAGAGCACGCGCACACAGAGCCATAAAGAGCACGCGCACACAGCGCATGAGAGGGGCGGGCTAGGGACACAAAGAGCACGCGCACACAGAGCATGAGAGGGGCGGGCTAGGGGACACAAAGAGCACGCGCACACAGAGCCATAAAGAGCATGCGCACACAGAGCATGAGAGGGGCGGGCTAGGGGACACAAAGAGCATGCGCACACAGAGCATGAGAGGGGCGGGCTAGGGGACACAAAGAGCACGCGCACACAGAGCCATAAAGAGCATGCGCACACAGAGCATGAGAGGGGCGGGCTAGGGGACACAAAGAGCATGCGCACACAGAGCATGAGAGGGGCGGGCTAGGGGACACAAAGAGCACGCGCACACAGAGCATGAGTGGGGCGGGCTAGGGGACACAAAGAGCATGCGCACACAGAGCCATAAAGAGCATGCGCACACAGAGCATGAGAGGGGCGGGCTAGGGGACACAAAGAGCACGCGCACACAGAGCCATAAAGAGCACGCGCACACAGAGCATGAGAGGGGCGGGCTAGGGGACACAAAGAGCACGCGCACACAGAGCATGAGAGGGGCGGGCTAGGGGACACAAAGAGCACGCGCACACAGAGCCATAAAGAGCATGCGCACACAGAGCATGAGAGGGGCGTGCTAGGGGACACAAAGAGCACGCGCACACAGAGCCATAAAGAGCATGCGCACACAGAGCATGAGAGGGGCGGGCTAGGGGACACAAAGAGCATGCGCACACAGAGCATGAGAGGGGCGGGCTAGGGGACACAAAGAGCACGCGCACACAGAGCATGAGAGGGGCGGGCTAGGGGACACAAAGAGCACGCGCACACAGAGCCTTAAAGAGCATGCGCACACAGAGCATGAGAGGGGCGGGCTAGGGGACACAAAGAGCACGCGCACACAGAGCCTTAAAGAGCATGCGCACACAGAGCATGAGAGGGGCGGGCTAGGGGACAAAAAGAGCACGTGCACACAGAGCCATAAAGAGCATGCGCACACAGAGCATGAGAGGGGCGGGCTAGGGGACACAAAGAGCACGCGCACACAGAGCCATAAAGAGCACGCGCACACAGAGCCATAAAGAGCATGCGCACACAGAGCATGAGAGGGGCGGGCTAGGGGACACAAAGAGCACGCGCACACAGAGCCATAAAGAGCATGCGCACACAGAGCATGAGAGGGGCGTGCTAGGGGACACAAAGAGCACGCGCACACAGAGCCATAAAGAGCATGCGCACACAGAGCATGAGAGGGGCGGGCTAGGGGACACAAAGAGCATGCGCACACAGAGCATGAGAGGGGCGGGCTAGGGGACACAAAGAGCACGCGCACACAGAGCCTTAAAGAGCATGCGCACACAGAGCATGAGAGGGGCGGGCTAGGGGACACAAAGAGCACGCGCACACAGAGCCTTAAAGAGCATGCGCACACAGAGCATGAGAGGGGCGGGCTAGGGGACACAAAGAGCACGCGCACACAGAGCCATAAAGAGCACGCGCACACAGAGCATGAGAGGGGCGGGCTAGGGGACACAAAGAGCACGCGCACACAGAGCCATAAAGAGCACGCGCACACAGAGCATGAGAGGGGCGGGCTAGGGGACACAAAGAGCACGCGCACACAGAGCCATAAAGAGCACGCGCACACAGAGCATGAGAGGGGCGGGCTAGGGGACACAAAGAGCACGCGCACACAGAGCCATAAAGAGCACGCGCACACAGAGCATGAGAGGGGCGGGCTAGGGGACACAAAGAGCACGCGCACACAGAGCCATAAAGAGCACGCGCACACAGAGCCATAAAGAGCATGCGCACACAGAGCATGAGAGGGGCGGGCTAGGGGACACAAAGAGCACGCGCACACAGAGCCATGAAGAGCATGCGCACACAGAGCATGAGAGGGGCGGGCTAGGGGACACAAAGAGCACGCGCACACAGAGCCATAAAGAGCATGCGCACACAGAGCATGAGAGGGGCGGGCTAGGGGACACAAAGAGCACGCGCACACAGAGCCATAAAGAGCATGCGCACACAGAGCATGAGAGGGGCGGGCTAGGGGACACAAAGAGCACGCGCACACAGAGCCATAAAGAGCATGCGCACACAGAGCATGAGAGGGGCGGGCTAGGGGACACAAAGAGCACGCGCACACAGAGCCATAAAGAGCATGCGCACACAGAGCATGAGAGGGGCGGGCTAGGGGACACAAAGAGCACGCGCACACAGAGCATGAGAGGGGCGGGCTAGGGGACACAAAGAGCACGCGCACACAGAGCCTTAAAGAGCATGCGCACACAGAGCATGAGAGGGGCGGGCTAGGGGACACAAAGAGCACGCGCACACAGAGCCTTAAAGAGCATGCGCACACAGAGCATGAGAGGGGCGGGCTAGGGGACACAAAGAGAACGCGCACACAGAGCAATAAAGAGCATGCGCACACAGAGCATGAGAGGGGCGGGCTAGGGGACACAAAGAGCACGCGCACACAGAGCATGAGAGGGGCGGGCTAGGGGACACAAAGAGCACGCGCACACAGAGCCATAAAGAGCATGCGCACACAGAGCATGAGAGGGGCGGGCTAGGGGACACAAAGAGCACGCACACACAGAGCCTTAAAGAGCATGCGCACACAGAGCATGAGAGGGGCGGGCTAGGGGACACAAAGAGCACGCGCACACAGAGCCTTAAAGAGCATGCGCACACAGAGCATGAGAGGGGCGGGCTAGGGGACACAAAGAGCACGCGCACACAGAGCCTTAAAGAGCATGCGCACACAGAGCATGAGAGGGGCGGGCTAGGGGACACAAAGAGCATGCGCACACAGAGCATGAGAGGGGCGGGCTAGGGGACACAAAGAGCACGCGCACACAGAGCCTTAAAGAGCATGCGCACACAGAGCATGAGAGGGGCGGGCTAGGGGACACAAAGAGCACGCGCACACAGAGCATGAGAGGGGCGGGCTAGGGGACACAAAGAGCACGCGCACACAGAGCCATAAAGAGCATGCGCACACAGAGCATGAGAGGGGCGGGCTAGGGGACACAAAGAGCACGCGCACACAGAGCCTTAAAGAGCATGCGCACACAGAGCATGAGAGGGGCGGGCTAGGGGACACAAAGAGCACGCGCACACAGAGCCTTAAAGAGCATGCGCACACAGAGCATGAGAGGGGCGGGCTAGGGGACACAAAGAGCACGCGCACACAGAGCCTTAAAGAGCACGCGCACACAGAGCATGAGAGGGGCGGGCTACGGGACACAAAGAGCACGCGCACACAGAGCCTTAAAGAGCATGCGCACACAGAGCATGAGAGGGGCGGGCTAGGGGACACAAAGAGCATGCGCACACAGAGCATGAGAGGGGCGGGCTAGGGGACACAAAGAGCACGCGCACACAGAGCCATAAAGAGCACGCGCACACAGAGCCATAAAGAGCATGCGCACACAGAGCATGAGAGGGGCGGGCTAGGGGACACAAAGAGCACGCGCACACAGAGCCTTAAAGAGCATGCGCACACAGAGCATGAGAGGGGCGGGCTAGGGGACACAAAGAGCACGCGCACACAGAGCCTTAAAGAGCATGCGCACACAGAGCATGAGAGGGGCGGGCTAGGGGACACAAAGAGCATGCGCACACAGAGCATGAGAGGGGCGGGCTAGGGGACACAAAGAGCACGCGCACACAGAGCCTTAAAGAGCATGCGCACACAGAGCATGAGAGGGGCGGGCTAGGGGACACAAAGAGCACGCGCACACAGAGCCTTAAAGAGCATGCGCACACAGAGCATGAGAGGGGCGGGCTAGGGGACACAAAGAGCATGCGCACACAGAGCATGAGAGGGGCGGGCTAGGGGACACAAAGAGCACGCGCACACAGAGCCTTAAAGAGCATGCGCACACAGAGCATGAGAGGGGCGGGCTAGGGGACACAAAGAGCATGCGCACACAGAGCCATAAAGAGCACGCGCACACAGAGCATGAGAGGGGCGGGCTAGGGGACACAAAGAGCACGCGCACACAGAGCATGAGAGGGGCGGGCTAGGGGACACAAAGAGCACGCGCACACAGAGCCTTAAAGAGCACGCGCACACAGAGCATGAGAGGGGCGGGCTAGGGGACACAAAGAGCACGCGCACACAGAGCCATAAAGAGCACGCGCACACAGAGCCATAAAGAGCACGGGCACACAGAGCATGAGAGGGGCGGGCTAGGGGACACAAAGAGCATGCGCACACAGAGCCATAAAGAGCATGCGCACACAGAGCATGAGAGGGGCAGGCTAGGGGACACAAAGAGCACGCGCACACAGAGCCATAAAGAGCACGCGCACACAGAGCCATAAAGAGCACGCGCACACAGAGCATGAGAGGGGCAGGCTAGGGGACACAAAGAGCACGCGCACACAGAGCCATAAAGAGCACGCGCACACAGAGCCTTAAAGAGCATGCGCACACAGAGCATGAGAGGGGCAGGCTAGGGGACACAAAGAGCACGCGCACACAGAGCCATAAAAGGCACGCGCACACAGAGCCATAAAGAGCACGCGCACACAGAGCATGAGAGGGGCGGGCTAGGGGACACAAAGAGCACGCGCACACAGAGCCTTAAAGAGCATGCGCACACAGAGCATGAGAGGGGCGGGCTAGGGGACACAAAGAGCACGCGCACACAGAGCCTTAAAGAGCAGGCGCACACAGAGCCATAAAGAGCACGCGCACACAGAGCATGAGAGGGGCGGGCTAGGGGACACAAAGAGCACGCGCACACAGAGCCTTAAAGAGCATGCGCACACAGAGCATGAGAGGGGCGGGCTAGGGGACACAAAGAGCACGCGCACACAGAGCCATAAAGAGCACGCGCACACAGAGCATGAGAGGGGCGGGCTAGGGGACACAAAGAGCACGCGCACACAGAGCCATAAAGAGCACGCGCACACAGAGCCATAAAGAGCACGCGCACACAGAGCCATAAAGAGCACGCGCACACAGAGCCATAAAGAGCACGCGCACACAGAGCCATAAAGAGCATGCGCACACAGAGCATGCATGAGAGGGGCGGGCTAGGGGACACAAAGAGCACGCGCACACAGAGCCATAAAGAGCACGCGCACACAGAGCATGAGAGGGGCGGGCTAGGGGACACAAAGAGCACGCGCACACAGAGCCATAAAGAGCACGCGCACACAGAGCCATAAAGAGCACGCGCACACAGAGCCATAAAGAGCACGCGCACACAGAGCCATAAAGAGCACGCGCACACAGAGCCATAAAGAGCACGCGCACACAGAGCATGAGAGGGGCGGGCTAGGGGACACAAAGAGCACGCGCACACAGAGCCATAAAGAGCACGCGCACACAGAGCCATAAAGAGCACGCGCACACAGAGCCATAAAGAGCACGCGCACACAGAGCCATAAAGAGCAAGCGCACACAGAGCCATAAAGAGCATGCGCACACAGAGCATGAGAGGGGCGTGCTAGGGGACACAAAGAGCACGCGCACACAGAGCCATAAAGAGCATGCGCACACAGAGCATGAGAGGGGCGGGCTAGGGGACACAAAGAGCATGCGCACACAGAGCATGAGAGGGGCGGGCTAGGGGACACAAAGAGCACGCGCACACAGAGCCATAAAGAGCATGCGCACACAGAGCCATAAAGAGCATGCGCACACAGAGCATGAGAGGGGCGGGCTAGGGGACACAAAGAGCACGCGCACACAGAGCATGAGAGGGGCAGGCTAGGGGACACAAAGAGCACGCGCACACAGAGCATGAGAGGGGCGGGCTAGGGGACACAAAGAGCACGCGCACACAGAGCCATAAAGAGCACGCGCACACAGAGCCATAAAGAGCACGCGCACACAGAGCCATGAAGAGCACGCGCACACAGAGCCATAAAGAGCATGCGCACACAGAGCCATAAAGAGCATGCGCACACAGAGCCATAAAGAGCATGCGCACTGGTTCCCTCGAGAAAGTGCCGCCAGAGACGGTTGAAAAGAGATATATACTACATGACAGAGCATGCTTGAAGTCACAGCAAAGACCATTGACTGCGCAATTTTCCGTGTAATCTCTTTACATGCACGGACTAAAGGAGAGGCTTGTGCTAAGAAATAACCGGAGCCGGGTACCGAGAGAGCGTGGAATACCGCGCATTCGTACTGAGCATGCGCACTAAATACCACAGAGCATGCGCACAAGATACTGCCGAGCCTGCTCCCGGGACGGTACTGAGCATGCGCCCTGCGGATAGGCACTGAGCACGCGCACTGGAGAGGATACCACAGAGCATGCGCACAAGATACTGCCGAGCCTGCTCCCGGGACGGTACTGAGCATGCGCCCTGCGGATAGGCACTGAGCACGCGCACTGGAGAGGATACCACAGAGCATTCGCACGAGAGCGAATGCCAAGACGCGCAGGGGAGATGTTACCACTGAGCATGCGCTCTAGGGAGAGCAGCCGTGCGCATGCGCACTGGAGCGGGTGCCTTTCCGCCACATTCTCCCGTCAACGCGTTCTTTTGGGTGACTCCCCGCACCCCCTGCGATCTGCGCAGATGATGCTTGGAAGGTGGGGGTTTAATATTCGCTTTGTAACTTTTATTCTTGCGTTTCTCCTGCTATGAAAGCACTGGGACCCCAAGGATCTAGGACAGAGCTGTACTGGCTTACGGTGGCTCTAGAGGTAGAGCAAGCACCCCCCGTTCCTGCTCCCCCAGAAGTCACGTGCCCCTTATCTCGGCGGGTGCCCCCCTGCTCATCCCTCTCTCTGAGAACACACGTCCCATCACTCTCCTGCAATCCCTGGCCCTCTACTGTCTTCTCCTTTCTCGTAGGTTTCACCTGCCTCATCGCCCTCACTGGGCTTCCCTCACTGGCCTGCCCTCACTGGCACTGTCCTGCCCTCACTGGGCTGCCCACACTGGCCTACCCTCACTGGCACTGGCCTGCCCTCACTGGCACTGTCCTGCCCTCACTGGGCTGCCCTCACTGGGCTACCCACACTGGCCTGCCCTCACTGGCCTACCCTCACTGGCACTGTCCTACCCTCACTGTCCTACCCTCACAGGCCTGCCCTCACTGGGCTACCCTCACTGGCACTGGCCTGCCCTCACTGGCACTGGCCTGCCCTCACTGGCACTGGCCTGCCCTCACTGTCCTACCCACACTGGCACTGTCCTACCCTCACTGGCCTGCCCTCACTGGCACTGGCCTGCCCTCACTGTCCTACCCTCACTGGCCTGCCCTCACTGTCCTACCCTCACTGGCCTGCCCTCACTGGCCTGCCCTCACTGGCACTGTCCTGCCCTCACTGTCCTACCCTCACTGTCCTACCCTCACTGGCCTGCCCTTACTGGCCTACCCTCACTGGCACTGGCCTGCCATCACTGGCCTACCCTCCGTTGCCTACCCTGACTGGCCTACCCTCACTGGCACTGTCCTACCCTCACTGTCCTACCCTCACTGTCATGCCCTTACTGGGCTACCCTCACTGGCCTGCCCTCACTGGCCTATCCTCACTGGCACTGACCTGCCCTCACTGTCCTGCCCTCACTGTCCTACCCCTCACTGTCCTACCCCTCACTGTCCTATCCCTCACTGTCCTACCCCTCACTGTCCTACCCCTCACTGTCCTATCCCTCACTGTCCTACCCCTCAGTGGCCTACCCTCCGTTGCCTACACTCACTGTCCTTCCCTACCCTCACTGGCCTACCCTCCGTTGCCTACCCTCACTGTCCTACCCTACCCTCACTGTCCTACCCTACCCTCACTGTCCTGCCCCTCACTGTCCTGCCCCTCACTGTCCTGCCCCTCACTGTCCTGCCCCTCACTGTCCTGCCCCTCACTGTCCTGCTCTCACTGGCCTACCATCACTGTCCCTCACTGGCCATCCTCTATCAGATGTCACTTCATAACACTCATTGTTCTCACCGTCTTCTATGGTTTCTCCTCTCAGACGCCACTTGCCTCACTGTTGAGGCCGGCTCCCGGATCTCTGGAGCGGGCCACAGCTGATGTCGGAATCATCTGACAGGACGCTTTGGGGCTGCGTGCACGCACCAGACATTCGGCAGGGGACACCCTGCAGGCTCCGTGCCACAGGAGCGGAACGCCATTGATGAGGGCACCCAACACGATGCAGGCCACCCCTGGTGGCACCTAGGTCGCGGTTGCACAGCCAGCCGTGATGACACAGCCATTTCCTTCAGATA
Organism: Ambystoma mexicanum; assembly: GCF_040938575.1. Lineage (NCBI taxonomy): Eukaryota > Metazoa > Chordata > Amphibia > Caudata > Ambystomatidae > Ambystoma > Ambystoma mexicanum. Next base: position 12,367,385 of record NC_090923.1, read on the forward strand.
GGAGGGTGTTGTCCAGCAGGGGCATCGTCCATGTGCAGGACCCAGCCATTGGGCCTGCTGCACTCGGCAGGACACTATCATGGTGCTTACAAGAATATGCTGGAGTCAGATCTTCGTTAGACTGATGAGCTGGAAACGGCTTGTCGTATTTATTATGTTGGTCAGGTACTTGGCACCATGTGACCATTACACCCATCCTGGGAGCTACCGTGCTCCCAGGAGGGGTCACACACAACACTCACTGGTGGATGTCCAGGTGACACACCTGCAAAATGTGTTAAACCTTTTATTTTGGCAGCTTTTGTAAAATGAAGACTGACAAGTGGAGGGGGTTGCCCTCAGGCATGCAACGTATTTGGTGTGTTTTAAAGCGTTGAACATAAAGTAGGTAAATAGATGTTTTGCCTTCTGCATCTTATAGTTTTCCATTCAGGATGTGGAAAATAAAGGTACACTGATATTATTTTGGCCAACATGCTGCTACAAGGATTTACATGTTGTCACAATGCTTTACTGTGCAATTTGTGTATTTTGCAAGTAAACTCTATAGGACCGTATTATTGTATGCCTTGACACCCAAAACTTAAATATTTGTTCCAAGTAAAGCGTGGAAGAAGGTGGTTGTCCCCAAATTGCAGAGTGGGTTAAAATCCATGCTTCAATGTTTAGCGTAAGTGTGTGATCCCGGGCAAATAGTGTAATCTCACCCTGACTTCAACTGCAAAAATTGGAGTGCTTATGAGTGATTATGTTTACGCCCTTACAATAAGACAGTTTTAATAAGTGTAGGGACACATTGGTGTACCCTGGTGCCCCTCTGCTAGTGGCTCCAATACTGTCACATAGAATTGTATTATTGCTGAACTGGCGTCCCCAGTTTCGTAACACTTGATTTGACAGCCAGCCCATTACATATTCTCCCCTGTTGCTCCCAGTCACTGAAGTGGCTTAGGCCTTCCAAAGTACTGTCTCACACTCTGCAATGTTCTGTTATGCTATGATATTGAGTCTTTCAAGTAAGCGCCTCTCCCAACATTTGAGGGGTTAGCCCCCACTTAAATTTAAGCCTAGGTGCACCCCGGATGTGCACACTTGCATTTTGTTAGGCAGAGAGGAAGCCTTTCCTCGATACTTGCAGTGTTAAAGTTGTACAGTGTTTGTTCAGAAAAATTTGCCCGAACAAACACAGTATAATTTTAAAGCTGCTATTTTCAAGAAAGACTTCCACCACCTCTCTGCATATTGCGCTTTAAAATATACTATTTGATTGTTGTAAGGGTGGGTGGGGGTGGAGCCTCCAAGCTTGCCCCGTTTAATTTCTGAAGTGGCCACGCTCATCACCACTTAGCCCCCCCCCCCCCAAATGTAGGTTTTGTTGCGCCCCTAGTTGCACTACAGTATGGTTCATTTATGCATAGGACTATTCACAAGGCACAGTAAGCTTCACTGCTCCTAGAACTCATGGTAGTCTCTCAGGATCCGTCCTCATGTAGGCAACATAAGTTTGTAAAGTTCTCTCATAGAGGATCGCCGGAACGCCACTCTTGCTCTGCTCACCTCTCGTCTGCATGCCCTTTCATTGTTGTGTGCACTTCTCGACCACAGTCTTATGGCACCCGCTGGACGCAGGCTCTCGCAAGACTCTCTCACCGCATACCTCCTTTTGTTTAGCAGCATGATTCCACTCCGTCACAAAGCCTTTTTACCTGGCTGGACTGCCTTTCCCTTGTTGTGGGCAACCACCTTGACTCTCTCTGACGGGCAACCCTGCAGTGGATGTTCTTCTGCTTACTCTCTCTGCCTCTGAATTGCTCTGTTCACCTTGACTCTCGGTCTCATCTTACCTGCTGACCCTGTGCTCCTTCGTCTCCTGGGTACATTCCCCCGCAAGTCGCTGGTCGTTGGTATCCGATACAAGGGCATTGTTAATCTCTGTGAGGAAAGGGTGTCCTCACTTCTTTCCCCAATATATCCTCCTCCAATGTGGCCAGGGAGAGGCAGTCGCTTGCAGATCCTGACCCTAGCGATGGATATGCAAGGGAGGATCACCTGGGTGGAGGAGACTTGGTGATTGGGGATGAGGCACCCTTGGGTGAAACACAGTAGCCCCCATTTCCCTTCTATAAGGAGTCAAATGTCCACCAGGCTTGTATAGGGTATTACAAATCTCTTTGTATGATTGAAGGAAACACTCTCCCAAAACACACTATCCTGGTACTGAAACGAGGAAGAGACAACAGAGTCATACATCCTTCCTTTATTAACTCGGACATACACAAACACCACTGTGGTACTGGAACAAGGAAGAGGGATGCTGAGTACCCAGACCGTTATGCAGTAGAGGAATATAGCCTGCACCTTGGACCTAGAGGCCAGTATAAATGGCCCACTCAGGTGAGGCAAAGGAGATCGCCTGCAGGAGAAGCCGGAGGTGAAGACAGGGAAATGCGTGTCCCAAGCGCCACAGAGCTGCAGAGTCGTTGCAGCGGAAGTAGACTGCAGTGGGAGCTTTCGGAAGGTCTCCGGTGACAGGGCTGGCCTCTGTAAGGCAGGAAGGTTTTTTTTAAAACCCCTCCCCTCCATTCTGTCACCCTGTACGCACGCTATGCTCAACTCAGTGGCCGACCCTGCGCCAGTGGCCAAGGTGCGGGACCACCCCCGGGCAACACATACATGTGCAACGCTTATGAATCCTGCCTCCATTTTGGTTTGTCACTAACTCCATTTTGTAGTGATCCTGGTAGGCCTTGCAAAATCGCTGAACCACAGGCCGCACCTCTACCACTGGGTCAGGCGCACAGACTTGGGGATTGGGGATGAGGCACCCTTGGGTGAAACACAGTAGCCCCCATTTCCCTTTTATAAGGAGTCAAATGTCCACCAGGCTTGTACAGGGTATTACAAATCTCTTTGTATGATTGAAGGAAACACTCTCCCAAAACACACTATCCTGGTACTGAAACGAGGAAGAGACAACAGAGTCATACATCTTTCCTTTATTAACTCGGACATACACAAACACCATGAATCCCATGATTATCCCAAAAGCCCACACCTCCTCCCCTGTGCCGTCTTCGCAGAAGGCCCGTTCTCCCGGAAGCCTGGATTAAAATAGCAACATTTTGAACACTGTGGGCCTCATTACGACTTTGGAGGTAGCCATGGCGCTATTTGCGCCATGGCTGCCTCCAAAATCGGCTCCGGGTTCCCTGAATGGGGAATTACCAGGCCATTCTGAGTTCGGAGGGCCTGGTAATTCCTCCTACTGGGAACCCGGGCCCGGACCTTCCCCATTCCCATTTGAGCCCCCATAGGGCTCAATGGGAATGGGTGCGGGAGCCAACAATGGGCCGATTACGACCGGCCCGTTGTTAGCTCCCTGGTCCCCTCGCGGGACCCGCTATGGATGTCTGGTAAGACCAGACGTCCACATCGGGTCCCGCGAGGGGACCTCGTAATATTGCCGAATGGTGTTAACGGGTTGGCCTCCATTAGCGGCATCCGTTAACCCATTCCGCAATACTTATGAGGCCCTGTATCTCTTATCTTCCTTTTACACCGCTACCATGCGGATGAACCTGGCTAAAGCTTAGCCCTGGAAAAAAAACATCCATCTCCATAACTCCTAACCGACGCCAACAGACCCCCTGGTGCAGATACACAAGCCCCAGCCCTCCGACCCTAAGTTCTGTTTGATGTGCCAGTTGTGTGCCCCGAATTGAATGCCACCCAAGCTCACCCTTGATGACCAAATCCTCGAATGGCAATATATCCTCTCTTATACTAACATACTCTTAAGCTGTACCCCAATAGAACTAACACAGTGAGTGATATAGATGTCCCCAGCACATGACCCTATAATAAGACACCTGGACTCATGAGACACCACATTTGTTGCATGCAATTTGTGACTATAGAAATTATTGAACATGTTGAGTCGATGAGTGTGTAAAGCGGCTGGATATGTAGAACGGACGAGCGTGTAGCGCGGATGAGTGCGCAAATACAGAGAAGCGTGTAGAACGCAAGAGTACGCAAAACAGATGAATGTCCAGAACGGATGAGCGTAAACCAGATAAATGTGTTGAACAGATGAGTATGCCGAGCAGATGAGTATGTAGAGCACATGAGTGTGGATAACGGGTGAATATGGAAGTGTGGAGAGTGTGTAGATCGCTGGAACAGATGAATGTACAGACCGGTCAAATATACAGAGCGGATGATTGTATAGAACGAACGAGTGGATAGAGCGGACAAGTGGATAGAGTGGACGAGTGGATGAGTGTGTAGTGCGGATGAGTGGATAGAACGGATGAGTGGATAGAACGGATGAGTGGATAGAGCGGATGAGTGGATAAAGTGTACAGAGAGGATGAGTAGATAGAGCGGATAGAACAGATGAGTGGGTGAGTGGATGAGCGGATAGAACAGATGAATGCATAAAGTGTATAGAGAGGATGACTGGATAGAACGGATGAGTGATGATTGAGTGAATCGATGAGTGGATGAGGGGATAGAGCGGATGAGAGGACAGAACAGATGAGTGGATGTTAGGAAAGATTTCGTAATTGTGGGTAATTTTCCTTCCATGTGGCAACCCCTAAACTTTTTGCTATTGTTTTCACCATGATCTAGACTTTGCCAGAGAAGTGCAGCCTTCTGCCGCACTCCTCTGGGCTTTCGCTCCATTCTTACGGGGAAACTGACATGCCCTTAAAACAGTCAGTACCGGGAAACGCTGTTTTCCGTAGTTTCTTTATCATGTTGCAGCTTTCGTGCAACATGACACAAGAGGACACTGTAAGCTAAGTTACTGCTCTCTTGGGTCTCTAGCCTTCTACAGGCCTTGTGTGTGCCTCCAGGATGGGGGGTTGGATGTCTGGTCCCAATACACATCCTGGGTGCCAGAGAGTCTAGTGTGGTGTGAATGCCTGGGACCACCGTGGTCCGTGATAGGTCCACGTATGGTGTGAGTGTTTTATGAGCGGATCTCCCATTGGGTCCCCTCCGTTTTGGCGCAAAGAGAACCGTGGATAAGAGGGGGCTGGAAACGCCACTACCATGTCGATCTCCTGAGTTCTCACGAACAAAGGAATACAGGAGCCAAGTATCCTGCAACCACAAGGATGAACCGAGGAATCGCTGGTGACCCGCTGAAGGACTGCTCCTCTGCACTGCTGTCGCTTTGTGAAACCCTTTCTACCTCTGATTGAACCAGAAGGCCTGTTCTGGTACTTCGACCCTTGGAATAGCGGGGACAGCTATTCTCGGCATCTTCACCATCTCCTGCACGTAAGCCTTCGGAAGTGTCTCTGGGCCATCCAGCAGACTGACCAGCCTACCCAGGAGTCTTGCTCTGTAACCGCCGCCAGGTTGTGTTGTATTTCGAGTCCTTGTCACTCTCACACGATTCGTACACTTGGCATTCCCAGCTCTGAAGTGAGTAGTGTACATTTGGCTGAGATACACACGGCCGCTCCGTTGCCCTGCTGTGGTAACAAACTGTGCGGGTTCACTTCGTTTGGGACATCTTTAACTCAACTCTGCTGCTGCAGAATCTACACAACGACGAGACGTCCCCTGCTCCCCTGAACCTGCCAGCACTGAAACTGACGCGGAGAAGCCTGGGTCTGCTTGCATCAGGGACCGGTGAGTAGCATAGCTAGGAACTGGTCGCCCTCCTGCAGGAGCCCATAGCTTTTCCCCGCTGTGTCAAACAGCACGCCTTTCCGTACTCGCGCTCTGCTTCTGCCCACAGTGGAGGCTGCGCTTGAGTCGCGGAACTCTGTTCTTCTTCATTTGTGCACCAAACTGAACTGCCTGATTCCCTCAAAGAGACTCCCCTTTTTGCCCGTTGGCACCAGCGTGTGCAGGTACTTTTGAGCACAAGGCTCCACTCTTCGTAGGGCTTGGACTTCCTTTTAGTTAGGTGCCTCTGAAGGCGGACTGGGTCTAATCATTATTTCGCACTGCCTGTTTTCCTCCCCTTCTAGGTGGACTACACATTTCGTGCATCTAACGCTTTAGACTTGTTTGTATTTGTATATATATTGTATTGGTTTGGTATGTGTTGGCTTTCTAGAGTTTTATTGTGATTTCTCGCTACGGTCATTGTTGTAAAGGTCTTGGAATAAATGTGTATATATTTTTAATATAACACCTGTTTGGAGTAATTTGTAAGTGTCCTTGCTTTGTGTGCTCATTGCAGGCTTTCAGTCACCCTCACCCCTCTTGAGACCTAGTCTTGACCGCCGCGATCGCTACCCTGATTGGTCTGGCTTGTCCAGAGGTTACCCTGTTCCAAGTAATTAGGTTGGCCTTCTGAACTTCTGCGCCACCAGGACAGAGTTCAGAAATCCGTCTTAACAAATTGGTGTACAGCGGTGGGATACGACTGAAGGTATCCAGTGTTGCGCACGAACTAAGGCATTTCAAGTTATTCCTACCAGGACACGTAGTGAATTGTCGTAGCATAACTTTAAAAAGGGCCATAGTCCTATCTAACAGTATGGAAACAAATACCTTGTTAACTTTAAATGCTTCCAAATCCGAAACATTGAAAAAGATGTGTGCGGAGAGAGGTGTTTCCTCTCAAGGCACCAAATTGGATATGATCCAAAGAATCGTGGCATGGCAAGAAGCGCAGCTTGACGGTATAACTTCTGAGGACAGTGCGGAAGGAGGTGGGGCTGCTCTCACTGGTAGAACCGACGGTTCTGCCGCTGCACTGATCCATCGCGACCACGAGGACAGGGAGGATGAGATGTCTAATGTTTCCTCTGCCAGTGTTGATGGGGAGGCTATGCTTGAATTCAAGAAGCAAGAGCTGCGGTTTAGGCAGAAGGAGCTTGAGTTCAGCATAGCCAAACTACAAATCGAACAGGCAGAAAAACAGAAAGACAGGGATCACCAGTTGGAACTGGCTAAGCTTCATGTTGCAAATGGGTCCAAGGGTCCTGGACATGGGTCTGGGGCCTCCTCTCATCCACGGTTTCCGAAAGATCTGCTCAGTGTGTATGAGGAAAGGAATGACATTATGGACTGGCTGAATACGTTTGGTATGCATGTGAAGTTCAACAAGTTGACAATGCTGATAAGATTGCCTGGTTACTCAGCAGACTGCCCCATTCTGGCTGTAGTGCCATTATGGAAATGTCGAAGGCTGAGGGAGCTGATTTCGCAATGTTAAAGCAAACTCTCATTTTAAAGGTTGGAAAGACTCCGGCCCAATATTTAAAACGATTCCGAGAGTACAAGAAAAAAGAAGGTGGTACTTGGGTATTTTATGTAACCGAATCCTTAAAAAACTTGACTGGCTGGGTCGAAGGTTATAAGGTTTCTACCCTTGAAGGCATGATAAATCTTGTCATGCTGGAACACATTTTTGCATCTTCTTCCCCGGAGCTTAAGCAGCATTTGGCCGATTCGAAGGAGATAGATCCTAAGAAGCTGGCCATTGCAGCAGACTTATGGGTGTCACATCGAGTGTCCCATAAGGACAAAACTCATCCTGGTAAGCAGGAGGAAGAGAAAAAGTCCAAAGATGAGGAGGGTGGAGAATCTGATAAATCTTCTTCTCAAAAGGGCCACAAAAAGAAAAATAAGGGTAAGACACAAGAGAACTCACAGGGTAGTGGAGGTCAGCCTCCGAAACAGAACTCTGGTTACAATAAGCCTCCCTATGTAAACAGACCCAATGGATCTTGTTTTGCTTGTGGAGCAACTGACCACGTGAAGGGGGATCCCCAGTGCAAGGTTAAACCTTTGGGGGTCAACTCCGCTAATCTGGCCTTCTCCTCCTACGAGGAAGAAGAGATTACAGGAGCATCCTTCTCCTCAGACTCATTCCCCAGTGGGATAGAAGCTGAGTTAGTTTTAGTTTCCCTGGGTTCCTGGGAGCCTAAAGTCGCAGAGGCTTATGCTAGGATTCCAGATAATACCAAGCACTACTTTAAAGACAGTGTGCTGATCAATGGAGTAGATACTCCAGCTCTTAGGGATAGTGGGTGCAGTCGAACTGTAGTGGATTCTACCTTGGTAGACTCAGAGGAAGTTGCCAGAGCTACTCTGATGCCCACTAAGTTGGCTGACGACCCACTCCACATGTTCCCAGTAATACCTGTAAATCTTACTTTAAATGGTACAGCAGTCAGGATTCCAGTGAGCATTCAGAGAAACGTCCCAGGAAAGGTCTTGTTAGGCAATGATCTCAGAGCTTTAGGGCTGGTAGGAGACACTGCTGACAGACCCTACACACGGTCTCAAGCACGGGCCGCATTGGCCAAGACCAATACGCCGCCCCAGCCGAAGGGGAAACCCAAGGCGAAAGGAGTAAACAAGTCAAGACGAGGGAAAGAGAATATTCCCCCGAGCTCGCCTACCACTGCGGTGGAGGAAGTTGGTCAATCGCACGGGCCGGACGAGGAGGTGGCGATGCCTGAAGTATTTGTCCCCAATGACGATCTTGAACTAAAAGACTTGTTAGTAGAAGGTGGTCCTGATAGGGAAGAATTCAGTAAAGGCCAACGTGAGTGCCCATCTCTGTAAGGCCTTAGGAGACAGGCCTGCTCCCAGCTTGAGGGTGAACCTCCTGGGACGCATTAGATTTATTGGGAAGGTGGACTCCTGTATAGTGAGCCCACAGAGTCTACAGAAGGAGACCATAGGAGGTTGGTGGTTCCCCTTGCTGTAAGACCCATCCTCCTGCAGTTGGCGCATGAAGTGCCCCTTGCTGGTCACCTTGGTATTAAGAGGACCAAGCAAAGGTTATCCATACACTTCTACTGGCCCAAGATGGGGGTGTAAGTAGAAAGTCACTGCAGGAGTTGTGCCTCCTGCCAGTTATCTGGTAAGGTTGGCTCGACAATCCAAGCTCCATTGGTACCACTCCCAGTTGTGGGAATACCATTTGAAAGGGTAGGGATCGTCATCGTTGGTCCCCTTGTCCCGCAAACATCCTCAGGCAATAGGTTTATCCTGGTGCTGGTCGACCATACAACCAGATATCCTGAGGCCATCCCATTGAAAACTGTAACTACCAAGTCAGTTGCAAAAGCGTTACTTGGCATATTTACTAGGGTTGGCTTCCCTAAAGAAGTTGTGTCGGATCGTGGCAGCAACTTTATGTCGAAGTATATGCAGGCTATGTGGAAAGAATGTGGGGTCACCTACAAATTCTCTTCTGCATACCACCCCCAGACCAATGGTCTGGTGGAACGTTTCAACAGAACGTTAAAGAGCATGATTGGGGCTCTGGAAGAACCTCAGAGAAGAAAATGGGATCTTCTTTTACCATGCTTACTGTTTGCCTACCGAGAGTTACCACAGGAGGGTGTTGGCTTCAGCCCCTTCGAACTTCTGTTCGGTCATCCTGTACGGGGACCCTTAGCCATAGTCAAAGAGGGATGGGAGATGCCCGCTCCCCCTGTTACTACCAACGTAGTAGATTATGTGCTGGGGCTCAGAAAACGGATGGTACTTCTGATGGGCTTGGCTAGTGATACATTGAAGGCAGGACAAGCGCTGGTGAAAGATTGGTACGACCAGAAAGCTTCCCTCATCAACTTTACACCTGGTCAGCAGGTCCCTATCATGAATCCCATAAGGCCTTGAGCTTTATAGGACAAATAGTCAGGCCCTTACACAGTGGTGGAGCCCCTGGGTGAGGTTAACTATTTAGTGGACCTTGGAAGGCCTGGACAGGCTCCAAAAGTGTTTCACGTAAATAGGCTGAAGGCTTTCGTCCCAAGAGTCGAAATCGCAGCACTGTTACTGGCTTCAGATGTTGAAGAGGAGTCTGAACCTCTCCCCGACCTGTTCCAAAGCGGTCCTTCAGATAGCTCCTTTGAGGGTGTCCGAGTGGCCCCTCACCTGACTTCTGATCAGCAGGCTGAGGTGAAAAGTTTGCTTAGGCAGTTTTCCCCCGTTTTCACAGTCGCCTGGTTTGACACCTTGGTGCAAACATAACATAGACACAGGAGACAGTGTACCTACCAAAAGTAGGGGATACAGGAGGTCAGACAAAGTACGGTCTTACATTAAGACTGAGGTCAACAAGATGTTAGACCTTGGGGTGATTGAACCCTATAGTAGTCCTTGGTCCAGCCCTGTGGTTTTGGTTCCAAAGGCAGGCACTTCTGAATTGAGGTTCTGCGTGGATTACAGGGCTCTGAATGCTTTCACCAAGACAGATGCACACCCCTTGCCTCGAAGAGATGAGCTGGTGGATACTTTGGGTACCTCCAAGTACCTCAGCACGTTTGACCTCACTGCTGGCTATTGGCAAATAGCTTTAGCAGAACATGCCAAGAAGACAGCGTTTTCTACTCCAGACGGCCTTTACCAATTCAGGGTGATGCCGTTCGGGTTGAAAAATGCACCTGCCACTTTCCAGAGGCTTGTGAATCATGTGTTCAACGGGTTGGACGAATTCTGTCTTGCATATCTGGACGATATAGCAGTTTTCAGTGCCACCTGGGAAGACCATGTGAAGCACCTCGGGATCGTGCTCCAGGCTCTTCAGAAAGCACACTTGACCATAAAGGCTAGTAAATGCCAAATTGGACAAGGCTCCATGGTTTACCTTGGACATGAAGTAGGTGGAGGGAGGATACAGCCTCTACCCAGTAAAGTACAAGCAGTACAAGACTGGCCTACCCCCAGTACACAGACCCAAGTGAGAGCCTTCTTAGGACTCACGGGGTATTACCGCAACTTCGTGGCAGACTATGGCACCATAACTGCCCCTCTGACTGCCCTCACCACTCCGAAGAAACCCAAGAAGGTAACTTGGACCGACGAGTATGAGAAGGCCTTCAATGGCTTAAAAGACTCCTTGTGCCAGGCCCCTGTCCTCATGGCCCCTGATTATCAAAGACCTTTTATTGTGCAGACGGACGCCTCTGACACTGGGATAGGAGCTTTACTATCGCAAGTAGATGAGAAGGGTAAGGAACACCCTATTGGTTTTATTAGTCGCCAGCTTAAGGACAGAGAGCTCAGATGGCCCACAGTCGAGAAAGAATGTTTCTCTGTTGTGTGGGCCCTACGGAAGCTGAGGCCCTACCTCTATGGGACCCACTTCACTGTGCAAACTGACCATAAGCCCTTAAAGTGGCTATTGAACATGAAGGGAGAGAATCCAAAGTTGTTTAGGTGGGCCATAAGTCTACAAGGCTTCGACTTCACTATTGAGCATAGGCCAGGTGTCCAACATAGCAATGCTGATGGGTTGTCCAGAATGTTTAACCGACCTGAACAAGAGACTCATCCAGGGGTGGATTAGTTCCCCCTGTCCTTAGTCTGGGAGGGGCGAGTGTTAGGAAAGAATTCGTAATTGTGGGTAATTTTCCTTCCATGTGGCAACCCCTAAACATTTTGCTGTTGTTTTCACCATGATCTAGACTTTGCCAGAGAAGTGCAGCCTTCTGCCGCACTCCTCTGGGCTTTCGCTCCATTCTTACGGGGAAACTGACATGCCCTTAAGACAGTCAGTACCGGGAAACGCTGTTTTCCGTAGTTTCTTTATCATGTTGCAGCTTTCGTGCAACATGACACAAGAGGGCACTGTAAGCTAAGTTACTGCTCTCTTGGGTCTCTAGCCTTCTACAGGCCTTGTGTATGCCTCCAGGATGTGGGCTGGGATGTCTGCTCCCAATACACATCCTAGGTGCCACAGAGTCTAGTGTGGTGTGAATGCCTGGGACCACCGTGGTCCGTGATAGGTCCACGTATGGTGTGAGTGTTTTATGAGCGGATCTCCCATTGGGTCCCCTCCGTTTTGGCGCAAAGGGAGCCGTGGATAAGAGGGGGCTGGAAACGCCACTACCATGTCGATCTCCTGAGTTCTCACGAACAAAGGAATACAGGAGCCAAGTATCCTGCAACCACGAGGCTGAATCGAGGAATCACTGGTGACCCGCTGAAGGACAGCTCCTCTGCACTGCTGTCGCTTTGCGAAACACTTTCTCCCTCTGATCGAACCAGAAGGCCTGTACTGGTACTTCGACCCTTGGAATAGCGGGGACAGCTATTCTCGGCATCTTCACCATCTCCTGCACGTAAGCCTTTGGAAGTGTCTCTGGGCCATCCAGCAGACTGACCAGCCTACCCAGGAGTCTTGCTCTGTAACCGCCACCAGGTTGTGTTGTATTTCGAGTCCTTGTCACTCTCACACGATTCGTACACTTGGCATTCCCAGGTCTGAAGTGAGTAGTGTACATTTGGCTGAGATACACACGGCCGCTCCGTTGCCCTGCTGTGGTAACAAACTGTGCGGGTTCACTTCGTTTGGGACATCTTTAACTCAACTCTGCTGCTGCAGAATCTACACGACGACGAGACGTCCCCTGCTACCCTGAACCTGCCAGCACTGAAACTGACGCGGAGAAGCCTGGGTCTGCTTGCATCAGGGACCGGTGAGTAGCATAGCTAGGAACTGGTCTCCCTCCTGCAGGAGCCCATAGCTTTTCTCTGCTGTGTCAAACAGCACGCCTTTCCGTACTCGCGCTCTGCTTCTGCCCACAGTGGAGGCTGCGCTTGAGTCGCGGAACTCTGTTCTTCTTCATTTGTGCACCAAACTGAACTGCCTGATTCCCTCGAAGAGAGTCCCCTTTTTGCCAGTTGGCACCAGCGTGTGCAGGTACTTTTGAGCACAAGGCTCCACTCTTCGTAGGGCTTGGACTTCCTTTTAGTTAGGTGCATCTGAAGGCTGACTGGGTCTAATCATTATTTCGCACTGCCTGTTTTCCTCCCCTTCTAGGTGGACTACACATTTCGTGCATCTAACGCTTTAGACTCGTTTGTATTTGTATATATATTGTATTGGTTTAGTATGTGTTGGCTTACTAGAGTTTTATTGTGATTTCTCGCTACGCTCAGTGTTGCAAAGGCCTTGGAATAAATGTGTATATATTTTTAATATAACACCTGTTTGGAGTAATTTGTAAGTGTCCTTGCTTTGTGTGCTCATTGCGGGCTTTCAGTCACCCTCACCCCTCTTGAGACCTAGTCTTGACCGCCGCGATCGCTACCCTGATTGGTCTGGCTTGTCCAGAGGTTACCCTGTTCCAAGTAATTAGTTTGGCCTTCTGAACTTCTGCACCACCAGGACAGAGTTCAGAAATCCGTCTTAACAGTGGATAAAGTGTATAGAGAGGATGAGTAGATAGAGCGGATGAGTAGATCGAGCGGATGAGTGGATGGAGTGGATAGAACGGATGTGCGGATGAGTGGACGGAGGGATAGAGCAGATGAGTTGATGAGTGGATAGAGCGGATGGGTGGATAGAGCGGAGGAGTGGACAGGTGTATGGATGAGTGGATAGAGTAGATGAGTAGATAGAGCAGATGAGTGGATAGAATGATGAGTGGATAAAGTGTACAGAGAGGATGAGTAGATAGAGCGGATGAGTAGATCGAGCGGATGAGTGGATGGAGTGGATAGAACGGATGTGCGGATGAGTGGATGGAGGGATAGAGCAGATGAGTGAATAGAGCGGATGAGTTGATGAGTGGATAGAGCGGATGGGTGGATAGAGCGGAGGAGTGGACAGGTGTATGGATGAGTGGATAGAGTAGATGAGTAGATAGAGCAGATGAGTGGATAGAATGATGAGTGGATAGAGTGGATGAGTGGATAGAGCAGATGAGTGGATAGAACGGATGAGTTGATGAGTATATATACAGCGGATGAGTAGATAGAGCGGATGAGTGGATAGAATGATGTGTGGATAGAGTGGATGAGTGGATAGAGCAGATGAGTGGATAGAACGCATGAGTTGATGAGTGGATAGAGCGGATGAGTGGATAGAGCCGAGAAATGGATAAGTGTATAGAACGGATGAAGGTATAGAACAGATGAGAGAAGAGATGAATATATAGAACATGATATTGCCGCTGAATGCGGGGAGGGGGTGAGTGTGTAGAGGGGGTGAGGGGGTGAGGGCGTAGAGGGGGTGAGGGCATAGAGGTGATGAGTGCGTAAAACAGGTGAATGCATAGTACATGTGAGGGCATAAAGCGGATGGATGCCTGGAGTGAACGAATGCCTGGAGCGAACGAGTGCCCAGAGTGAACGAGTGCCCAGAGTGAACGGACTTGTTGCGTAGAGTGGACAAGTACGTAGAACGAACAAACACAAATTGCATCCAATACTGATTAGTGCGTAGAATGGATGAATATGTAGAGCTGCCAAATGCATAGAGCACGGAGCAGACAGGAATGCATGCATGGGGCAGGCGGGTGTGCATGCTAGGGGCAGACAAGACTGCATACGAGGGACAGACAAGAGCGCATGTGTAAAGCTGACTAGAGTACGCATGGCGGACCGGATCGCGCAGAATGGACTCGAGCGCGCGGGACGAGCAGGTGGAGCAGACCAGAGTGTATGGAGCTGACTGGGAGGCATGAGTGGATATGAGTGCATGGAACGGACCGGAGCGCATAGAATTACGTGGCGTATATAGTATGGGTTGGAATGCAGAGAACATTTGAAAGAGCATATAACCCATCATATCTCACCACCATGCTTACTCTCTCCTTTACATCACCACTCAACTAGAACACAGAGATACTATGACACCATTCGGTATAACTGTTCTCATACCAACATCTGCCGCTCACTCCACATCATTCTAAGTAAACACTGCTGGTTACACACCCCCAGCCAGGCGTTCTCCTCAGGCCTAACGCAGCCACATCTGGTCTCGATAAATCCTGCCAGAACGAACACATACTCCTGATCTCTCGACCACCACACCTATCCCTAAGAAACAGCTGTTACATGAATACTGCACGAGCTGCACACATACCCGTTGCTCACACGCACCTTTGACTCTCTCTACTCTCTCTACTGATCTGAACTTTGGTTCCCAAGGGCGTTCAACCGACCAGCGCCTTCAGACCATACCAATGGTATATCAGGCGCTATATAAATGCAAAATAACAATAATTAACTGTATTAATCAATGTGAGAGTATGTGTGGCTATCAGAGCAACGTTAATTAGCATAAATCGTATCTGTTTGAACGCCACCTGTCCCAGTGCTCCACCTCGAAGAGCCCAGCTGACCCGTGCACCCTGCATCACCATCACGTGGACGTTCACCAATCCAGAAGCTGCGGGCCTATAGAAGATGTACTATCCAGCCACCTTCGCCCAATCACAACAATTTATGTATCCCCTATACCTCACGTCGCAGATGACGTAAACTTGTAACAAAATGTGAATGTTTTCTGATTTTCGGCAGAGCACTCTCGGAGTAAGCAGAGTCCTCTGCATGCCCTATTTACTTAGTTAAACTTATCACTTAACCTCACCTGCACTTGGTCTTGGTCTCATTCCCTAATGGGGTGTCTCCATTATTGACTCTTATTGGAGATTGTATTGTATTTTGGGGGACTTCACACTTTCATTTGGTGACCCCGACGTGATTGTGTTCTTTCCGTTCCTTCTGGCATGAGACGTCCCCCGGCCACAGCGGGGCCAAGAGCGCGCCGCCTCAAGGCTGCCCATCTCCGGCAACCAGTACACCTAGACGTACGCACGTAGTAGGGTGAGAGGGCCTGGTACCCGACTTTGCGAATAACCCGCCTTACTGCTCGCCAGAGCAGACCGTGGCCATTGAGTGAGGGTTAGCGCCTGGACAGACCGGGTCCTGAGGGTCTTGGATCACGACGGACACGTGAGTATCAAGTGCGAGCGACTTTAATAGATGGTGGGGGAAGAAACCAGGAAGACAGGACCCAGATTAAGGGGCAAAGCAGGGATGTATGGTAGGGGTATATAAAGGTGGGATTTAAAGACGATAGAGGGGAACTTTTCTTTTAACTATTCCTATTCCTCTGCATATGGCCATTATGTCGTGTATTTTTGTGTTATTAAAGTCAGCTGCGCGCTAATTTTTTGATGAATCATTAAATGTTAAATTGTGTTTGTACAACTGATGTCACACACTCTGTTAGCGTGAGTGCGATGAACTGTGATTGAGAGAAAATATTATCATGAAGGTGGCTCCCGAGATGGTGATTTATTGGAGTATATTGATTTAGTTTGCTTATGTTGGCCTAAGAAGGAGTAGAGGTGTTGCTCAAACAGAATGGGGGCAGACACGCCACTCACACACATTTGCCAGAGCTTGCCAGGATACGCATATAGAATTAAAAAGTACTACGAACAGTGGCTTACAGAGTTAAAAGCGGAGGGTTCACCCCAGGTATGGCCCGAGGGAGGGTTGTTTGATAAAAGTTTATTGGACATGGTAGCCACATGCTTGTTCGTCAGATATAAAGGGAAACAGCTCCAAAACAGAAGAGAAATATTGGACCTGTGGAGGTTGTTCAAAGAAGTACCTCCAAGTAAGAGCAAAAAGCATCTCCCTTGGCAGCAAATAATGGTGAAGGGGAGGAGGAAAATATGTAGAAAGAGGTAGAAGTAACAAGGATATACCCACTTTTGACAAAGCCTGCCGAGGGATATAGTGTCCCAGTGTACGTGTTCAAGCCTACGTCACCTCCGATACCCCAAGCAACATCCCCAGCACCACCCCATATGATCAAAGAGGAACAATTGGACAGGCCGGTACCCCAAGTGTAGATATAGAGCAAATTACCCACGATTTAGAGACAAGGTTAACTATGACTCAAACAGAACTATCACGATTGAGGGAAATGTGCGAGCAGAGCTGCTCGCCCACACCAAGAGCAGAACAAACTTCAGTGCCCCAAACGCCCAATAGGTCAACGGGGGAAGGGTGGAAAAAGGGAGACATTTTATTTCGAGTTAATGACACCCCCACTAGGGTCCTACAACTAGATACGGTAGAGGAGTAGGTGAGTATGGAAGGGGGCAGTGTAGCATCAGACAGGGAAAATGACTATTGGTGTGACATAGACAAACAGGAAGAAGAAGGGAGATTAGAGGAGGCGACAGGCGGAGGACCATTAGGAGTGAACCAACCCCCCACAAGGAGGGTACTGGAGGAGGAATGGCAAGGGAGGTTAAGGACAAGAGCAGGAAGAATGGCGGTACTGGGAAAAAAGGGAGCAAAGGTGAGTATGGGGAAAATGAGGAGCAAACTACAGCTACCCCTGATACACAAGGGAGCGGGGAGACCCCATTATGTCCCATGGACCCAAATGGATAAAGCAAACCTAGTTAAGACTCTGCCCCCACTATCAAGCAGGGCGAGTAAGTGGATATACGCATTCGAGGAAAACACTGCCGGGGTTCCCCTAGCGATTGGTGATGTCAAAAGCCTACCAGTTTCTGCGGTAGGTGATCAAGCTAACCGGGTATGGGCGAAGTCAGGATTCCCCGGGTGACTCTAGATTGTGATCGCCATGACGGAGTATCATTTAACACTGTAAGGGCAAGTGTATGGGACGCACTGAGGGATACGTTCCCATATACCCCTGATTTGCAGTCAGTAATGTAGTGTACAATGGGGGAGGACGAAGATACGACCGCTTACATTCTTCGGGTGCAGGAGATGTGAAGAACAGAGATGGGCACGGCTTGGGATCAATCCACCTCCCTGTTCTATTTCATAATTAAGAGAGGGCTCCCGAGGAGGTGCAGAAGGCCCTTGATAACATTGCTGGGATAGAAGCCAAGGCTGGCCTGAAATAGAAAGCATAATAGTTCAATGTAAAAGGATCAAAGAAAGAGAAAATAAAGGTTGGCAGATGAAGCAAAGTTGGTGCAAACGAAACTGGTAAAGGTCGCAGCAGCCCTCCCTGGAAACAGGGAAAGAGGGGGAGGAAGGGCATATAATACAGGCAAGAATGGCAGCAAACTGGGCAACAAATGGACAAGAGTAATGGGCTGGTGAGAAACAATACGGAGGGCGACAATTGCAAGGAAGAAATGGGAGAGGTGGAAGAGGTGCGTACAGAGGATCCCTCGGGGGAGGGTATGGATATGGGGGACAAGGCCCAACTGGGAGGAGGACAGGTGATGTTGGAACTGCGGGAGATGGAGACACTTTGCGAGCAAATGTCGGAGCCACCCCATGGCCCCGTACCAGAACGAGCAACAGTACGGTCACCACCACCCAGGAAGCGCATATGGCTTACCTATGGGGGGGTTCCAAAAGAGACGAGCAACCTGACCCCAGGTACACATACGAACAAAGGCCGCCCCAGCACCCTTCAGAGGGACAGCAATGGTAGGTGGGAATGTTTTCGGTAATGAGGAAAACATGAGATATCCAGCATAGGACAGCCCACAGAGAGCACTTGCGTGTCCAGTACTGTCGACGACCCTCAACGCGGCAGAGGAACAACTAACTGGTAGAGGCGGCGATGGGAAATAATTCATCTTCATGGTGGATTCGGGAGCGGAAAAATTGTGCCTAAAAGAGAGCCGATTTCCGCTGTCGAATCAAAAAATGGAGACGCATGGATTCTCTGGGGCGGTGGTCGAGGTGCCATACACAGAAGAATTGTATGTAACAGGGGGTGGGAAAACAGTGCAAGCACCCCCACTGTATTATGAAGATTCACCCATAAATTTGCATATGCACTATGTGTGCCATGTCAGTGATACACACACAGGAAACTGCGCAACAAATGCGTAGGGTACCAGTTGATCCAGATATGTTCATACAGGGATTGAAAGTATTGGCACATGTTTTGCCCCAACTCACTCGCCAAGAGTGGCATCTGAATTCGTGTTCTGCCCTGTGGCGCCCCGAGAGGTGGTAGCGGGAACAGTAGTGTCAATAGATTTACATGGGGTGCAGGTGTCAACGCAACAAATAAGTTATTGGTATGGACATGCATAGGTGTGGATGGCAAACAGTTTTGTGTATAAATGCCAATATAGCATTGCAATATGTTTCAGATGAAGAGTTGTTCACTGACCGCGACTCTGATGGGGAAATAATAATGGAAATAGCTATTCCGTGTGAGATAATGATTCAACACAGGCAAGTGCCGATCCCCCTCATTGCCGTGGTCAGTGCACCGGCAGCGTTTTTTAAAGAAGACATGCAACAAGTGCCGTCAATGTTGTGGACCCTGGCCCCCATGATGCAGGGATGTTACGGGGAGGGACTCCAGTAAAAATAAACTTCAAACCCGGAGCGTTGTTGCCCCGGGTAAAACAATACGCCCTGTCAAGGGAAGCAGAGGAAGGAATAAAACAGACAATACATGCACTATTACAGCAAGGAATAATTGTACCCTCGAACTCTCCTTGTAACATTTGCATATATCCAGTTAAAAAAGCAAAGGATGGGTGTGGAGAATGGTACAGGAACTACGACCACTTAATGATGTCATACAGAAAGAATTCCCACTTGTCCCAAACCCTGCATCAATACTGTGCAGCATCGCAAAGATGGCAACATGTTTCACAGTGGTAGATTTGAAGAATGCTTTCTTCTCAGTACCACTAGACCCCAAGTCCCAATACTTGATGGCATTCACCCTAGGTGGGAAAAGGTACGAGCATTGTAGATTACCCCTGGGATATTGCGAGAGCCCAAGTATTTTTAATAGGATATTACATGAGGACCTTGGAAACATTGATTCTAAGAGTGCAATAATTCAGTACGTGGATGATCTATTGATTTGTGGAGAAAATGAGAATGAATGTAGAAGAGATTCAATAACAGTGCTAACCCTGCTAGCACACCAGGGATATAAAGTAGACAAACAAAAATTGCAATACTGCCTAACAGAGGTGTTATGTCTGGGTCAACTGATATCTGAAGATGGCAAACGAATCATACCCGATAGAGCAGCAGCAATACACACAGTTAGTGAACCCAGGACAGTGAAAGAAATGCAAAAGTTTCTCGGCATGTGCAATTACTGCCGTGCCTGGATACTAGATTACACAGCATACACCAAGCTGCTACTACAGACACTCAAAGAGGCACAGAATGAGAACACTGCCCTGAAATGGACACAGGAAATGCAAAGAGCATTTAACACATTGGGCCTCATTACGAGCTCGGCGGTAGCCATGCCGCTATTGGCGGCTGCCGCCGAAATCGGGTCCGGGTCCTCAGAATGAGGAATTACCGGGCCATTCCGAGTTCGGAAGGCCCGGCAATTCCTCCCTCCAAGGACCCGGACCTGGTCCTTCCCCATTCCCATTTCAGCCCCCATAGGGCTGAATGGGAGAGGGAGCAAACAACGGGCCATTACGAGTTGGCCCGTAGTTTGCTCCCTCTTCCCCTGAGACCAGACGTACAGAGCGGGTCCCGCAAGGGGAACTCGTAATCGGGCGTGTTGAGGCCTATTGAAAGAACTGATTTCCACAGCACCTATTCTAGCAACCCCAGACTATGGGGGCCATTACAAGTTGGGCAGCAGGGGATACCCGGCACTGGTAAGGAGACCAGTGCCGGTAATCCCTTACTGCCCAGTTCCGAGGTCCCTTAGCGGGAGCCTCAAAGAACGTGTGGTCTGACCACACGTCCTTTATGGGTCCCGCTAAGGGACCAGGGTGCTAATAGCGGTACCGTTATTAGCTACTTCCCCATTCCCATTGAGCCCTATGGGGGCTCAAATGGGGAATGGTTTGTTCAATGGTGACTTACCGGTCCCGCCAGGGTCGGAATGCACCAGTAAATCCCCATTGAACAAGACCGGTGCCAAACACGGTATTGGAGACAGCCATGGTGCAAATAGTGCTATGGCTACCTCCAATCTCAGAATGAGGCCCTATGACTGTGAATTCTGTTTTTTTCACACTGCAACGGAACACTAATGACAACAGTGTTAACCCAAAAAACATCTTTAGGACACAAACATCTGGCATATTACAGCTTTACTCTTGACGCAGTAAGGCAAGGACACTTCCCTGCTAACAAGCTGTCGCAGCAGCGGCGTTCGCCATTGAAAAGAGTGCTACAATTGTGATGGGGTGCTCTGTGACTTTGTTCGTGGAACACTCACTGTTTACAATACTTCAGAGATCGAAAAGCACACTAACAACACAGAGCAACTGCCTATGAGATAATATTGTCCAGTGCAAACATACACATAGTGAGGTGCAAAACAGTGAACCCTGCCACATTCATCACAGAGGCATGCATGGTAGAAGATATACAAATCCACGACTGTTCTACATACAGGGGGGAGAATGACAACACGCCCACTGCAAATGAAAATGCACTCACAGAGGGAGAGGTATATTTTGTGGATGGGTCAACTTCAATAAATTGCGAAACAGGAGAGAAACATATATGAGCTGTAGTGGTACGATTAGAGGAGGGAGAATATGAGGTAGTTGTGCAAAAGAGACTGCCTGGACACTTTTTGGCACAAGCATCCGAGTTGTTTGCACTGATTGAGGTTCTGCATATGGCAAAAGGAAGTGCAGTAACAATATACACAGACTCAGCATACATGACAAAGACCGTGCATGTGGGGTTAGATAGGCGGGGAAGGAGAGGATTTAGACGGGCAGATGGCTCTCCTGTACTGCATGCAGAACTACTTGTGGAATTATTTGAGGCTTTAAAAGAACCTACAGAGGAGGCCTTGGGTAAAGTGTCAGGCCCAAACAAACAACAAATATTGTCAACTCACTAGGAAACGCAACAGCGGATGCTGCTGCGAAAGAATCCACCTATTTTGTGAAATAAATGTCTGGTGAATTTATATTGCAAGGACATATAGATGAAGGGCAGAGTGAGGAATACAATTCAATGCCAGTATCACAGATAATTGAGCTGCAACTTGAAGCTCCACCCGAGGAAAAAGAGCTATGGGGGGAAAAGGGGATGTAGCCAATCACCCACGAACCTCCTCTGGCGACAGAACAATACAGATAAAGTAGTAATGCCAGTAAAACTGTTAGAAATAGCGTTCCAACAACTCCACTTTCCTGCCCACAATGCAAAGCAGCATATCGCCGCAGAGATACAAGAAAATTACATGTTACAAAAATGGTAATATAGTGTACTATGGGCCTCATTACGACCCAGGCGGTAAGTTACCGCCTGGGCCGTGACTTTACCACCATGGCGTAAACTACGTTTACGCCATGGTGGTTGGCGGACTTACCGCCCCATTCCGACCTTGGCGGGGCGGTAAGTCCCCAATCCCCATTTACCCTTCCCCATTCCCATTTTTGCCCCATAGGGCATAATGGGAGTGGGGAAGGCGTTAATTACGCCACCGTAAATTACGGTGGCGTAATTAACTCCATGGTCCCTTAGCGCCATGGATTTTAACACCCGCTAAAAGCGGGTGTTAAAACCTCCATGGCGCTAAGGGACCTCGTAATTGGCGGTAAGGGGTCGGCGCAGCTAACGCTGGCGTAAACCCCTTACCGCCAGGGTCGTAATGAGGCCCTATGTGTGAAACATACAACTCAGGAATGACCTTAAGAACAATGAGAGGGACATTACCCCCGACCCATTGGGCCATTCCGTGAATTGCATATTGACTATGCGGACATGGGAGAAAGGTGCAATGGAGCACGATACTTGATAGTGGTGGTCTGTCTGTTTTCTCATTGGATGGAAGCAGGTCCTTGTGCACACCCAGGTGCGAAATATGCAGCAACATGTTTAGTGGTGAATATGCGATGTCCTATGCTTCCATAATGGAATGCATTTCGTCAATGATATGTTCAAAGCAGGGACAACAATGTTGGGTATTACCCACAAATTATGCTCCATTTATCACCCACAAGCAAATGACGTCTTGGAAAAAATCAACAGCCTACTGAAGAGCAGAATATCCAAATTGTGCCACACCCTAAAGAAAAATTGGGTGTACTGCTTACCTTTGGCACTATTCGAATTAAGGAATCGGCCCAGTACGGACCACCACTTGTCCAAGTATGAAATAGTAACAGGCAGATGAATGAACACAGCATTATCTCCCCTGCGAAGACACTCAGATGCACACAGAAGTGCTACCGTGTTGGGGGAAGAAGTTCGAGACTATCTGAACAAACTAACCAAAGCAGCATGAATGATAGCGAAACAGCTACCTGCCCCCTTCATGCAGAAAAATGTGAGTGGCACAATGACACCAGCTACAGACAGCCCAAACAGCCGATTGATTCCAGGGGCGATGGTATACGTGTGCAGCTTCGTGTGCCAGTGGAATGCACCCAGATTCCATGGCCCGTATGAAGTAATATACTTTACACCCACCGCAGTGAAAGCAAAGGGCCTGTGGTATTGGGTGCATTTATCCGATGTATGTAAGGCCTATGATAGTGTAACGCCAGAGCAAGAAGGAAACAGTTCAGACCGAACGACACAAACGTAGAGGGAGCAATAGAGATAGAACTCCCAAAATACAGCAGTTCAGCCTGAATAAGATAAAACCGATTTACATGTGAACAGCAAAATGTATAACATTATGAATACTGCAATTGCAAAAGTGAAGTAGAAAATGCAACAATCCTCAGTAAAAATGTTCTTGATTATTGCTTTAAATGTGTCCTCTTTCACTATGGCTCCATCACTTTCTTACTATCATTTTCACACTTGTTCTACCTTCTCTCTATCTCCATATTATTATTAGTTTAATATTTAATATGATTTAGTTTACATAATAAACTTTACACATATTATACAGATATAAAACAAAATAATATCATAATGCCCATAACACCATAAAAACAAATATAAAAATATACATACAAACCATACTATTCCTAAAAAACCCAATTAACCTTTATTTCTCACCTAATGGGAATCAAAAGATTGAATTAAACGATCATCAATAACCTAAAGATCTTAGAGCAATGGAGCTGGACGCAGAGAATTACTTTCTTTTGTCTATCTAAAGAGAAACAACTTAGTATATATGCCCATGTGGGGTATATTTTCAATTAATCACCACCAAAAGAGCCCCCACTTTTATCTATATTATTATATATATATATATATATGAAGGAACGTACATGGAAAACAATGTTCTTATGACGGGTAAAATAATGGCAAGACAAAAAAGAAGTATATAAAGTAAAAGTTAACCCATTTATATCTCACTCTGTAGGACCTACAATGGCAACACCGGGGGCCCCCAGTGCCAACACTACAACTGTAGATAGGGATGGTAGAAGAATAGATGGACTAGGATTATATATACGTATGAGTGCAGAATATGTTGTTGTGCAATTATTTTCTTTTTTATGATGTTTGGCCTTACACTATTGGGCAGTGTCATTTCTATCTATAGATATAAAGGAGGGGGGAGGAGTAGTAGTGGCTGGTTATACTGAATCCGAGTTTGTCATGTATAATACAGAAGACCCAGATCCCTCTGTATTTCCATGGCCCAGTGACTTACTCTACACAACCTACCTCAAGCATTATGAGTATAGAAGATGCAAATGATGATATTGCTGAAAATGATATTACAATAGAAATGAGTGGGAAATGGAGGAAATAAGCAGGATATTTACAATTAAATATGGGAAAGAAAGGGAGACATTGGATGGCTAAGGGGGGAACAGAAGAAGGAAAAGGGGGGCAGGACGGGAGAAATATGATGAGTACCATGGGTTGGGGTTAGACATGGTAGAAGACCCACAGCATCCACATCAGTCTAACAAATGGTACGCAGATATGAGCACGATGGCGAAGCAGACCACACATGAGAGCTGCTACGTGTGCTCATTAATACCCCATGCCTCAGGAACTCCTAAAATCATGCTGCCACAAGAGTCACCTATTGCACGGGCCCAGTGTCTCCTACATCCTGCACTGTGCAGAATAAAAAACACTTTTCAAGCACACACAGTTACGTTTCAAATGCTACAAAACGTGAAAACATGCTATTACAAACCAAAAGGAGTGATTTGCCTGAAGTCTTTTCTTGTGATTAAAGGAACAATAAATGGCAAGAATAGCAAATAATATGCAAAGCAGAAGCACTGCGAGGACTCTCAGATGAAAAGTTGCAGTGGATAGAGAGAACATGCGCCCCGATATGGTCACAGCACAGCACATCACAAAGCTAACATTGGTCACAGCTCTTGAGAAACCCATCAAGCTACAGCGTGAGATCTCGTATGAGTTGTGTGTCCATGGAGAAGGAAGAACGCACCTGGGCCCAAATAATAACTGTAGTAAAACCCTCATTCTGGAAAAAAAGGCACCGCCGCCTTAATGGACACTTACTGGGTTGGCGGCAAACAGGCGTACTTGCACCTCCCATAGTCCTGGAGGGGCACATGCGTCTTGGCAACGCTGCATTCCGCTCTAATGGTGATACCCGAAAGCCGTCTCCAAGACGGGAGGGGGCTGCCAGCAACAGAGTATCTAGAGGCCCGCCAGCAACTGTAGAAACCCACACGTACATCCTTTCTGAAGTCGAACTACAACGCCCATTTTCACACAAACAAAGATTGTCAAACTACATCTCCAAAGCATCCTCCAATCTGTTAGCACAAGTTCCTGATTGCTTTAAACTTTTCACATCTGCTAAGACGCTCTTCACGTCACTCATTCTGAGTATCCAGGCGCAGGCCAATGCCAAATGGCTTCAAATCACTCGCTGGGAGCTGATCCAACTGGCCAACAACACAGAAGAAGGATTCAACATAATCAAGGTGGAGCTACGAGCCCTGCGACTGATGACAATGCAGAACAGGTATGTCCTAGACAGCAATGGACGGTGGTATTTGCCGAAAAATCGGGAGCGCTTGTTGCACTTTCATACCTTCTGCAGATGCGGACAACGGAACATTATCCCACGTAATAGCCACAGTGCACAACCTTGGTGAGCGGATGAAAGGAGAAGGAGGAGTACAGCCAAGCACATGGCTCGACGACCTGTTTTCGTGGGTCCCATCCTGGCTTGGACTGACTGTTAAGCTACTGATTCCTGTCATTATCTTCCTACTTTTACTTTTCTGTGTGTGCCAATTAGGACTTGGGTGTTGCGCAAATGCAGTACCGACCGGTGCAATGATGGTGGTGACAATGGGCCGTGCAGCAGGAGGAGTGACACAGATGACACATGAGGCATAAGCCCAAACGGGGGATGACTCAGAGCCAAAATACAGAATTACCGCTATATATAACACAGGGTACATTGTAGACCCATTGTATCGCACAACCATAAAAGTACCCAGTGAATTGGAATGGTACGATGAGGTCTGGGTGGATTTAGAAGGGGATGGGGGTTGCATCTATCTACATAATGTGCACCCCTAATAAGTATGCACGGGCAGGGGAAAGCCTGAGAGCAGTTTTCAGGGCTTGGATGCCATGTAAGTGAACACCGGCCTGGGACGAAGCTGTAGCTGAAGAGAAGTGAAGAGAGGAACTTCACGCGAACCCCTGAAATACACGTAGCACGCTCCCCCAGGCCCGATCGCGTGAGAAACTTCACGCGAACCCCTGAAATACACGTAGCCCGCTCCCCCAGGCCCGATAGCTGAAGAGAATGAACGTAAGAGATTGGGAGAGTTACAGTATTTGTTACTTAAGTACCAAAAGGGGGTAAGGGAGGAATGGTATTTTAAACCCCCTCCCCTCCATTCTGTCACCCCGTACGCACCCTATGCTCTACCCTGTT
Organism: Ambystoma mexicanum; assembly: GCF_040938575.1. Taxonomy (NCBI): domain Eukaryota; kingdom Metazoa; phylum Chordata; class Amphibia; order Caudata; family Ambystomatidae; genus Ambystoma; species Ambystoma mexicanum. The sequence continues at coordinate 12,393,891 of NC_090923.1, forward strand.
GCCGACCCTGCGCAAGTGGCCAAGGTGCGGGACAACCCCCGGGCGACACATACATATGCAACGCTTATGAATCCTGACTCCATTTTGGTTTGTCACTAACTCCATTTTGTACTGATCCTGGTAGGCCTCACAAAATCGCTGAACCACAGGCCTGCACCTCTCTCCCACTGGGTCCACGCACAGACAGCCAGCCAAAAGCTCACACCTCCTCCCATGTGCCGTCTCCACAGAAGGCCCGTTCTCACGGAAGCCTGGGTGTAAAATAGCAACATTTCGAACACTGTATCTCTCATCTTCCTTTCACTCTGCTGCCCTGCGGATGAACTGGGCTAAAGCTCAGCCCTAGAAAAAAACATCCATCTCCATAACTCTGAACCAACGCCAACAGACCCCCAGGTGCAGATACACAACCCCCAGTCCCCCGACCCCAAGTTCTGTTTGATGTGCCAGTTGTGTGCCCCCAAACTGAATGCCACCCAAGCTCACCAGAGACTCCCTCTCTGCTAACCCGAGGCGGCAGAGAACCTGGTAGAGAGGCGTGCCGAGCCGGGAGCAGTGACCGCTACAGAGAGCCTGCAGACGTGGAGAGCAGCACCAGGAGAGAGTGAACCCAGTGAGTCAAAGCAGGCTGAATGACTCTGGGATACTGTGGTGCGACCATGTGGCTTATGTAGGTTGGATCACTCGCGAGTGAGCGACAGGTCGTATAAGTAATTGGAATGGCAGTCCAGCTTAAAATACAGATGATTGATAAATACGCTAAACTGAAGGCGGAAAGAGATGAATGAGAGGATTTTTGTGAATATCAAACTGTGAATGAAATGAAACTAACAAGGCCAAGGGAAGGACCAGTGAAATGGTGAATTCTGAAAGCGTGAATAAGCCTGTGAGCAGGTTTTCAAATTCACAGCAGGAGAGTAAACTGGGAATTTGAGGTTGCTTTACTATTTTTGAATACCGAACTGAGAAAAAGCAACTGTGACTGAATTGAAAGCATTTGGTGAAGTTCCCTGATAAAAAGGAACAGTGAACTGTTTAAGATGAAAAGAACAAGACTATCCTTAGTTCCAGTTAGGTAGGGAAATCCCACCTTAGCATAGGGAAAGTTGGCGTTTTACCAATCTTCCTTTTGATTGAATAAAAGTTTCTAGCCCAAACTGTACTCAGTTGTCTGTGTCTGCTTTCTGATGCTTTTGCATCTCCTGCACACGGGGTCTCTCAATCTAGATTCTCTCACCTTCTCAGATGTCCATTCGAACCTGACAACCCTTTCCTGGTTCCATCATTTTCTGTGTTGGGTGTAAACACGATTCGATCCCTTCCGCACCATGTGGATCGGTCTGCTGGACCTTTAACCGGTAGTGTGATGTGGGTAGGCACATTTGGACTATATCATCCACTTGTACCTCCTTTTTCTGGACCGCTCTCCTCTCATCACTTCTCTTTATGGTAGACAAGTGTAGCTGCTGCATCCCCCATAAACAGCCCGACTCACTCAATGTGTCCCTCTTTAGCGCATGAGTGAAGCTGCTGCTTCCCCCATACACAGCCTGACTCACTCAATGGGCCTCACCGGTAGGCGGCCTCACCGGTAGGCGGTAAGGGTTTACCGGTAACGGTATTTTACCGGTACCGGTAAACCCTTACCGCCTTACTATGAGGTCCCTTTGCGGGTTGGTGAATTTAACGCCTGCTTTTTGCAGCCGTTAAAAACCAACCCGCAAAGGGACCAGGGAGCTAATTACGGTACCGCAATTTGCGGCACCGTAATTAGCGCCTTCCCCATTCCCATAGAGCCCTATGGGGCAAAAATGGGAATGGGGAAGGGCAATGGGGGAAAGGGGAATTACCGCCCCGCCAACCTTGGAATAGGGCGGTAATTCCCCTGTCCACCAAGGCGGTGCCGGTATTTTACCGGCATGGACCAAGGTGCTAATAGCACCTTGGTCCACTGCCATCCGTGTAATGAGGCACAATGTGTCCCTCTTTAGCACATGAGTGAAGCTGCTGAATCCCCCATGCACAGCCCGGACTCACTCAATGTGTCCCTCTTCAGCACACGAGTGAAGCTGCTGCATCTCCCACGCACAGCCCCCACTCAGTCAATGTGTCCCTCTTCAACACACGAGTGAAGCAGCTGCATCCCCCATGCACAGCCCCCACTCACTCGCACAAATACTAGAGCATCGTCTTCTGATTCTGGAACAGATCTCTGAAGTACAGGCAAGTCCCAGTTCAGTCCAGAACCTTGCAACGTGCCACCTCAGCAAGCTTTACCCAATGAGGTAGAAGGATGGATGTAAGCCCGGTCTGCCGCAGGGCGTCCCTCTATATCTGGTGGGTGATAGGGCACCGCTGCCACACCAGCTCAGAGAAGCCTTTCAAAAGCTACCCCGTGCCAGTCTAGCAGCAACGCCCTATTTTAATGAAAAGCTTAAAGCTGCTGCGTTGGAGCGGAGAGCTTATCACTTAAATGGTCCGCCGATACCACACCAGCATGGTCAGTCTTTCAAAGGCTGTCCCATTCTGGGGTAGCAGCAGCACCCTATTGAAATGAAAAAAGCCCTGCTTCCCTGCTCCCCTGCTCCCCTGCTGGAGCACCCAATGTCAGCACGAGAGCAGGTGTTTTTCTTTTAAATAGAGTGCCTTAACCACGCCAGCTAGGGGAGAGCCCTTGAAAGACTCCCCAGTGCTGGCATGGCATCCGCACTCTTTGAAAAGCTACTCTGCCACGCGGGGAAGCAGCAGTGTGTCATGGCCACTGGGCAAGGACCACAAGCTCCACTACATAAAAGGTCCAGTTAGACCCACTCTTGGCGCCTTTGCCTTTGGTGCCAGGCTCATGAGTAAGTGCGCTCTAAACACTTTATTCTGGTGCACGTGCCTTTTTTTCTCCCTGCAGGGCCTCCACGTGCCTCCAGGTCAGGCATGGCCATAGGAGTTAATTGGACTGCACATGCAGCATCCTCTAGGAGTGGCAGGGTGGGGCCACGAGTCGAAACAAATGGGCATGGCCGGGACCGGGCTATTTAAGCCTGCCCCACCTGTATGCAGGCGCTTTGCGTTAGTCTGCTTACAGCAGTGTAAAGCTCACCGCCGCCTGAAGCGCATCCTTACCTGATTCCAGCAGTTTACCTGATTTCAGCAGCCTACCTGATCCCAGCAGCAACCGCAGTAGGAGTGCATCCTTACCTGATTCCAGCAGCAACTGCAGTAGGAGCGCATCTTTACCTGATTACAGTAGCAACCGCATTCGGAGCGCATCTATACCTGATTCCAGCAGCAACCGCAGTCGGAGCGCATCCTTAGCAGGTCCCAGCAACAACCGCAGTAGGAGCGCATCCTTACCTGATTCCAGCAGCAACTGCAGTAGGAGCGCATCTTTACCTGATTACAGTAGCAACTGCATTTGGAGCGCATCTTTACCAGATTCCAACAGCAACCTCAGTCGGAACGCATCCTTACCCAATTCCAGCAGCAACCGCAGTCGGAGCGTACCCTTACCTTATTCCGGCTCCCAGCCACATCACTACTCGGGGGTCCACTTTCGACCGGCTTCATCGCAGATCCAGGCATCTTTCTTCCGCCGGCAGATCTCCGGATAACACCATTCCAGTCTGACTTTGCCAGGCTGTCTGTGCAAGAGAAAAGGACAAAATAAGGTTAGAAAAACTATAAAGACATTACACTGAAGTCGCACTCGAACCAATCCTCACGCTTGACCTAAGAACCAAAGTTACCACCTATTGGGACATCGTGAACTCCCTTTTTCTCCATTGGAGCTCGCTTCTTGCAACGCAACTACCGCTGGGCCTCCTATCACCTATTGGGGAAAAGGAAAGACATTACAAACGATACGGACAATAATCATTATCGAAGGATACATACCTTTGAAGTGGTTCAGCCACAGCCGATCTGGGCTGCCACGCACGTGGACCATTGAAGAAACTCTGTCTATCTAAAAGCGCCCCTGCAGTGAGAAGCAGGACGGAGAGCTCGCCATCATAATTAAACAGGTGAGATTATATGGGTAGGCGCATGCTCACCACATTCTGGGAAGAAGGGTTTGAGGGAGACCACAGTCATATCACAGCATTCTCACGGCCTCTCGTATTCTTGCAGGTGCAGAACCAACAACCAGCGCAGTCCGAAGCAGGGGAAGAAGCCTGACGATGGGGAGCCAGTTCCAGGGAGGGCTGCAACCGTGCCCCAATGTCCCCACTGAGACCAGATGAGCGTAACACAGTGCCCAACTTAAGTGAAAAGTCCTCCCAGCTGAGGGGACGTTTTCACTTAAGTTGGACGCTGCAGCCACCCAGCACAGTGGAGCCCTTTATTTTACATGAGCTGCATCGGCTACTGCCGGACCAGCACAAAGGAGCTTTTTAAAGGCCCCTCCATGCTGGTGTGGTAGAGGCTAGGGCACCCCATGTAAATGATGTTAATGTGGCATCCCAGGCAACTGCCCAGGTTGCCTACGCCTAAGGCTGGCGCTTCCTTAATACCCGGAGGGATGAACACATACAAATTATCTGATTTTGTTACACAGTGGGCCTCATTACGACCCAGGCGCTAATGGGTTAACGGCGCCGTAAAAGGCTGTGGTGCAGATAACCTATTAGCGCCTAATTCGAGGTCCCTTTGCGGGAGCCGACCTTAACGGCTGGTGTAGACCAGCCGTTAAAGTAGGGACCCGCAAAGGGACCTTGGTGCTAATTATGGTGCCTATGGGGCAAAAATGGGAATGGGTAAGGGCCATGGAGGAAGGGCGAATTATCGCCCCTCAAACCTTGTAATGAGGTGGTATTTCCCACTTTCTCCATGGCGGAGTCGGTAACTTACCGGCATGGACTATGGTGCTAATAGCACCATGGTCTTCCGCCAGGGTCGTGATGAGGCCCAGTATCAGCAAAATGATTTAATCAGAGTCCTGCTAGAAAGAACCACCTTTTTTGTTGAAACGAGCCACCCGTCTTTCTAAGAAGGGACGTTTGGTTTTATGAGGGGCAATTCGTAATATATTTTTCATTTTTTTCGGGGGTGGGCTGCAGGGGCCACAGCTCTTATGCTGTTTAGAATGGTAGGTATGTGCAGTGTATGTAACATATAGATTACTAAATTAGGGCTCCTGTTGGGGAACCTATTCTGCCCAGGGAGGCTACTTATAGATACAAAATACAATTGAATAGGTCAAAGAAGGGATCACCTTCACGCTCTCCTATGTACCCTGTGGTCTAAAGTAAATGAACACAGACACTCAAGTGATGGTATCTTACTGAAGAAATTATTCTGATTGTATTATGTCAAACATCATAGAAGGCATTTCTTGATGGATTAACATATTTATCACCAAACATTTACTTTTCGTAACAAACATATAGACCATGGAAGCAGACACCAGTAATATCAGTGAATGCTTGTATAACAAGACAAAGGACAGTTCAGTGACTATCAAAATCTAAAAGATAAGTGCATTTGAACAGGTACAAAACAGAACGAAAAACATAGTGTTCTTGATGGAAACAGTGATGCTACACTGTAGGTAAAAGGTGCGTCTACACCAAGGTGTTTCTGCCGTCTTAGGGGGCTAGATGGGCCTCGTGTCTATCACGGCATTCATCAGGACGTGGTCTGCGTGTGGGTGCACTGAGTGGAAGAAATTCCACCAGGTACTCGTGTGTGGGGCCCTCACTGGGAAAAATGCCAGTCTGGGCTCCTCACGTGAAGGACTGGGATCCATAAAATCTTTGTGTACTTTATACTCCTGCTGGCTGTACGTGAGCAATGCTTCATGCAGACTGTGTTCTGCAGAGCTCTGCAAGGACTGCTGAATCACTCCAAGGCAGGGGAAACGAACGACGTTGGCGTAAAAGCCTTCATGTGAGGAGCCCAGACTGGCATTTTTCCCAGTGACGGCCCCACACACGAGTACCTGGTGGAATTTCTTCCACTCCGTGCCCCCACACGCAGACCACGTCCTGATGAATGCCGTGATAGACACAAGGCCCATCTAGCCCCCTGAGACGGCAGAAACACCTTGGTGTAGACGCACCTTTTACCTACAGTGTAGCTTCTTGAATATTACTAAGGGTCACCTCACAGGGTGACCAAACAGATGCTTGAAGGGGCTGAAGCCAACACTTCTGAGGCACCTCTCTGCAGGCAAACAGTAAGCATGGTAATAGAAGATCCCATTTTCTTCTTTGAGGCTCTTCCAGAGCCCCAACCATGCCTTTTGAGGTCCTGTTAAACCTTTCAACTAGACCATTGGTTTGTGGGTGGTATGTGGATGGACACTTATAAGTGACACCACATTCCTTCCACATGGCCTGCATGTACTTGGACATAAAGTTGCTGCCTCTGTCAGACACAACTTCTTTAGGGAAGCCAACCCTAGTAAAGATGCCAAGCAAAGCTTTTGCAACTGACTTTGCAGTCAGTCTTCAATGGGATGGCCTCAGGATACATGGTGGCATGGTCAATCAGCACCAGGATAATCCTATTGCCTGAGGATGTTTGGGGGCCAAGGGGACCAACCATGTAGATCCCTACCCTCTCAAATGGTACCCCCACCACTGGGAGTGGTACCAATGGAGCTTGGATTGTTGTGCCACTTTTTCCAGATAACTGGCATGTGGCACAACTGCTGCAGTGACTTTCTACTTGCACCCCCATCTTGGGCCAGTAGAAATGCAAAGATAACCTTTGCTTGGTTCACTTGATATCAAGGTGACCAGCAAGGGGCACTTCATACGCCAACTGCAAGAGTAAGGGTCTTACAGCAAGGGGAACCACCAACCTCATATGGTCCCTTTCTGTATACTTTGTGGGCTCACTGTAGATGAGTCCACCTTCCCAATAAATCCTATGCTTCCCAGTAGGTTCACCCTCAAGCTGGTAAGAACTGCTTCCTGCTTGGTGGAATGGCCTGGCGTAGAGACAAGACTGAAACGCTACTGCTATGCCGTGAAGCCGCCATGTTGGGTGTATTTCGTATGATAACAGTGTAAAGGTCCTCTGAGGACGGATCCAGGTCTGGGGGCAATGTACACATGGATGTTTCATCACACTCTATGCTGAAATGTGGTTTGCAAAAGCATAGACTGTCATCCTGTTTCCTTTCTTTTCAATGCATTTACCTCTGCTGCTTCTAAAGACACATGGCCATGCTGGTAATAGACCTACTCCACAGTGGTTCCCAGTTGCACACCTCACTGGAAGGCAACTCAGACTCCTTGACTGTTAAACTCTCCCTCTCCCCTAACTGCACCATTGACATTCACATTATCTACTGACCACCAGGCCCGTTACTAGACTTTCAGGAAAACATAATCCATCTACTAGGTGAGAACCTAAAAACCTCCACCAAATCCATCCTACTTGGTGACCTAAACCTTGGCCTCAATGACCCCATAGATAAACAAGCCAAGTCTGTTGCAAAGGCACTTCAGGACCTGGCATTTCTGCAAAGAGGCACTAACCCCACTCACTCTAATGGACACATTCTAGACTGGGTGGTGAAACACAACTGTGCCGCAGATATCAGTTCCAACACCCCTTGCTACTGGACAGACCATCACCTGATTCATTTCTCCATCCCTACCTCCACCAAAGCCACTAAACGTACCACTCTCTCACCACCAGCACTAGCCAGGAGCACCCGTAAATTAACCAAAGACAAGCTCTTACCCCTTTTGGATGTTCCAGCCCTCAAGCCCCCTTTCTCCAAGGACCCCCGTGTTCTAGTAGATTTTTATAATCCCATGCTCAAGCAATAGATTCCATAGCTCCTATTGAAAGAAAGAAAGCCAAAGTGATGAAACACGCCAATTCCTCCACCAAGTGGCAAACCAATCCACAAGACTCCACTAAAGAAGATTACAAAAAAATGTCTTCCCAATACAAAAAAGCCATCATCCTAGCCAAATATACCTCCTACAACATCAGAATTACGAATGCCAAATCTGAATCCGAAGAAATGCTTGCTATTTTCAGGGAACTGGCTACCCCTATCCCTAGCTTCCAAGACATTGTTAAAGATTAATCCTGGTGCTCAAGCATTCAAACAGTTATGCTCAACAAAATAAACCTCCTGCAGAGCAAAATCTGTTCCCAAAATAATGCCTTGCCTAGGTCTAACCCACCCATCTCACCCACAAACAACACAGACGGCCAGGATAAGGCTCTCTTCTCCTTCACAGATGTCTCAGAAACCGAAGTACTAGCCCTAATGAAACACATAAAACCTTCCAATTGCAAGGGTGATATCTGTCCTTCTAACATCATCAAAGACTGCTCAGACACCCTAGTATCATTTGTGACAGCATTCATAAATGCTTCATTCGCCCCATGCATTGTCACACCATGCCTTTAAAGAGGATTGGGTACGCCCCCTCTTGAAAAACCCATCTCTAGACCTGTACTCTCCCAACAACTACCGTCCCATCACCACCGTACCCTTCCTTCTAAAAATTCTCAACAAAGCAGCATACACCCAAATACAGGAATTCCTTGAACCTAACAGCATCCTAGGAAAGTGTCAATCAGGTTGCCTCTTTCCAGGCGACGGAACTGAGATCTGCCCTGTTGGCTCTAAAAAACCAACTGGCTGAAATAATGGACGAAGGCAAACCAGCTCTTCTCCTCCTTCTGGATTTGTCTGCAGCTTTTGACCTCGCGGACCATAAGACCCTCTGCAGACATCTCACAAACTCAGCCCAATTCACCCCTAAAGCCACCACATGGATCAACTCCTACCATTCACTGTGGAGTCCCACAGGGTTGCTTCACCTCACCCACCTTGTACAATATATTTACCAAACCCCTCTTCGACAAGCTGGACACTCTTGGCATAAAATACACAAACTATGGCGATGACACCCAGGTCCTCCTCCCACTCTCTGGCTCATGCGAATAAGACTCAGAGACACTTCACAAGACCTCTGCCACCATCCAAGTTTGGATGGCAGCCAATGGACTTCAACAGGGATAAAACCGAAATCCTCCTGGTCGGCCCCAGGGAAACGCGTACTAAACTTAGGAAACAATACAGCGCCTTCAACATTGACAGCCCACAAATCACAGTCTCACCCTCCGTAAAGACAGTGGGGGTGTACCTCGACTCCACACTCTCTGTGACATGCCATGTAAGCGCCATTGCCTCCTCGGCCTCATTCACAACTAAACTGATCTATGCAGGTAAACCCTAGCTGTCTACTCAGAACTGTCCCTCAATAGCCAGAGCCACCATTGGGGCAAAAGGTGACTACTGCAACGTTCTTCTTGCTGGCTCATCAGCAAACAATATCAACAGAATACAAATCATTGAAAATAATGCCCTCGGAGCTGCACTGAACATTCCCAGGTGGGAGCATATCTCCCATGCCAAGCGCAATGCTCACTGGCTCCCCATCAAAGAATGCATCATATTCAAGGCCCTAGCCATAACCCACAAATGCCTCTCACTCACAGCCCCCTCCCATCTCTCAGAAAAAGTAGTCCAAGCCAGCTCCTCCAGACCCATACGATCCACATTACTCCAATCAGCTAATCATCCCCACCTTCAAAAGGGCTAAAGCGGGAGGCTCCAGCTTCCCATATTTAGCTCCCAAACAATGGAATGCCCTCCCTGTTCCCTTAAGGAATGAGACCTCACACGTGTACTTCCGCAAGGCACTCAAAACGAGACTCTTTAACTAGTCCACATTACACCACCAGGTTCACCCAGACATCTGGTCCAGGAATGTATAAGTTTTCCCCGGTTCCCCTGTAACCATTGAACGGGAGAGCCCTCCACCCACTGTAACTATCCACAACCAACTATCACCTGTCTGGAACTAGGTTCATTGTAACCACGAACCACAAACATGCTGTCCTGCCAGGCTGTCTTTCCCTCTGTTTCCTGTAACTAAGTAAGCCTGCTTGTAAAAACGCCACTAGGCCCTAGGCCCGCTTTGTGCGCTTTATAAATGTAAAAAAGAAATAAATACTTGGTAGGGACCTGATTTAGGAATGGAACATGGTTCCGGCCTTAGGCTCTCTGAATCTGTTTTCAGCTATGAGACTTAATGCTGAGCAGCGGGGCAGTGTGTGTAGAATCCCCTCGCCCATCTGTAGGCGCTCTATTTTACTAGTGCATTTAAACATGTTACCACTAAGAGCCCACACCAATCGGGGACTGGGAGACCCATCGAAAAACTGTACATGTGGGCTAATAGTAAGGGAGGATCTTAAGCTTCATTTGCTAATATGTAGCTGGTACCTAGATCTGTGAACATATTTGTTAAGGCGACTCTTCTTGGAAAATCAGATAAGGGACTGCAAAGCAGCATTGTATTTTATTTGGAACTGTCCGGACCTTGACTTTATTTTTAACTTGGGCACTTGACAGTATGTGTCTCCCTACTTGCCTTAATCGGTAATTTATCTCTAAATGTCTTTCACTCTGTAGACTTTGGGCCCCATCACGAGTTGGTTGGTAACCCCGACGGTAATACCGCCGGGGCTATTAGCATTATTGCCAAACCCCCGGCGTTATTAGCGCTCGATCACGGGTTTGGCGGAACGGTAAGTTCCCATTCCCCATTGGGCCCATACAGGATTTTCCCATTCCCCATTGGGCCCAATGGGGAATTTTTGTCGCTATTAATGCCGGCGGCATTACCACTGGCGGTAGTATCGCTGAAAATTAGCAAAATGGCATCGGATTTGCCCTCAGCTCAGAGCTGGGGCTAAATCCGCCAAACCCAAGATTTGGCGGACCCTTAAATGCAGCGGTAATACCGTTACCGCTGCATTTATGGGTTACTGCAAAACTCGTGATGAGGCAGTTTGTCTTTGTGCCAGTCCTTACCTGCTATGCTCATATGTATGTAATTTTATGTACCAGTCTTCATTTTCCTATGCCCAGATATCTTAGGGTGTGGTGCGCTTTATAAATCAATAAAACAAACAAACCTACGTGAGTAAGACATTCGAAGAAAGTTTTAGATTGAAACTGAAGTGAGGAGAATTCTCTTTTTAACATTGGGTCTCATTACGAGTCCGAACGATAGCTGTGCCGGTAATACCACCACCAGACTTGTGGTGATTTACCGCCACCTGACTTCCCGGGGCATTACAGCCTTGGCGGTCCGGTAAGTCAGGCAGCAGTAATTGTTAGTCTCCATTTCCATTTGAGTCCCATAGGACTCAAATGGGAATGGGGACCATGGAAGCACCGGCACCGTTTATAATGGTGCCGGTGCTTCCATTAAAGTCTGCGGGCGGGTGCCGTTCCATCCGCCAGGTCAGACCTGGCAGCCGGAAAGGCATCCCCACCCGCAGACTTGTACTTTGCCGGCCCGGAAACAATGGTGTCAGTAAACTTACTGGCACCGTTGTTTCCGGATCGGCAAAGTCGTAATGAGGGCGATTGTGTTTTTAACTGATTTTAAATTTTGTATGCATTTTTGTTTCTACGAAGATGTGTTTAATGATGTATGTGAATGGATAAATCCGATCAATAAAGTTTTAATTACTTACTTCCAGTTGCTTGGTACAATAAAATAACATTGGGCCTCATTCCGAGTATGGAGGTAGCCAATGGCTACCCCCATTACGGGTACTTTTCTCCGGGTTCCTTAAATGGCGAAATAGCGGGCCATTCCGAACTTGGAGGGCCCGGTATTTCCTCATTCAAGGAACCCAGACCCGGTACATCCCCATTCCCATTTGAGCCCCCATAGGGCTCAATGGGAATGGGGAGGATGCTAATAACAGGCCCGTTAATGACGGGCTCGTTGTTAGCATCCTGGTGAGGCAGTAGGGGGTTAACGGCGCCGACAGCTCTGTCGGCGCTGTTAACCCCCTACCGCCTGGGTCATAATGAGGCCCATTGTTTGTGATAGTAGCAAATTCATTGTTCGGCCTACTTCATCTCGGATGACGAGCCCAGCAGCGCCGAAGTGGAAGTAGATGGATACATGAAGATGGACCAATGGCCCGGCATCCCATATGGCGCAGGCCCTACATGTATAGGGCTCCTCCAATCTGTATTGTGGAATTGTACTATATGTCATGACGCCATTAGTAACTTTGTTTGTGCTTCTAATGTGCTGCACGTCCCTACGGAACTAAGAACGTTCAGCGACAGCATAGTTCTTTGCTGATTCACTTCTATTCGGTAGAAATAAATACTTGTTATCCTTGCAAGCTTTATTTTTTCTGGTGAGAGCGTGCAGGGGCGTACCTTCACATGTCTCTCTGCCCTTCCGGCTCTCCCCTTTCCTTAGAGGTGTCTTTGTGCCCTCGGGTATAGGTCCCTGTGGGCCTTTTCACTTGTTGCTGGGACTTGTCTGAGGAAGGAGCATCGGGCTGCTCCCCGCCTATAGACACTGTCATCTCCATACTTTGTGTATTGGGAGAATGAGTTGCACAGTAAGGGGGGGGGCATGTAAGGTGCTGTTCCTTGGGGTGCATATGACTTTTGTATTTTGAGGGTCCCCTACTCATTAGTCTGTCTTCTCGTTTCTCCATAGCTTGATGGAAACTGTTTCGTATTTCTGATCTTCTGGTAACGTGCCAGGGTTTCTGTATTCAACTTTCCATCTAATTCACTGGGGAGGGCAGGGTGTTCTCTCGCTCTTCCTTGTTGTATCGGAAGAAAAGTACTTTTGTCTACTGGAGGGCTCCAGCACAAATGACCTCATCGTCCCACCGCCTGACAACGGTAAGAAAAGTGCGGTTCTTCATTGTTCTTCATTCATGGCGGATCGACATATGAAGTATCATCTTGTGTTTCACTGTATTTGTATTTATTGTGGGGACAGGCATCACAACCGTAAATATTTACAACAGGGACAGCCGTAATCGGGCCTTTCCTGAATAGTGATCCGTTTAGTTTTAAAGCCAATCAGTCTACAAAAAGGAAGGCAAACAAAATGGCACCTATAGGCAAATCTCTCCATGTGTGGCCTAACTTGAATGCAGTAAGATCTATTCAGAGGGTGAAAGAAAATTGTGCTCAATAAGGACACCTCCAGTGGCTGAGGAATCTGTTTTGAATGGTTTGGGAATGCGAAATTGTTCCAATAATTCAATTTATGCCTCAATATCCTCATCCCAATCTGGTCCAATCGGGGTAAAACCCGGCGTAGTACAATTTTCACCACCTAAACCTACTTGCTGCCCCAAGATGAATCCATTGGACAGGGTTGGCTGTGGATATTAACCTGAATTTGAGTACATGTAGTATTTGAAGTGCGTTCTAAGATGGAGAAAATTCAGCCCTCTAGAAATTGCACTACCCAAACAGAGCCCCTATTCCTAGTGATCAGAGCAACGGGGATCTGGGTGTCCATATTAACACACCTCCATCCACTGCACTGGGCTAAATGGAGGACCGATTGGGGAGCGACATCAGGCAGAAGTGAAGAGGGGAGTGACATTTAACATTTTGGATTTGGCTAAGAAGTGTAAGACTGGGGACTCACGGAAATGTTTGCTACCAAATGTTTGCAAAGATGCCTCTGACAATAGCTTTGTGCCTGTGGCTATTTCATCAGCCAATATTTTGACCAATGCATTTAGGCCTTCTAACCAGACAGAACGTAGATTACATTTCCCGAGCCAATTCCGAACTCTGCTCTGCTGGAAAACATTTCTGATATGGTATCCGCCTGCCCAGCAACATTGGCTGACAAAGGACGGAGGCTGACCCAGGGGATTCCTAATACCAACTGGGATGCCTGGAGTCAACAAAAACAGTGCGCTCGAAACCTACTCCCAAGCCTATACCTGAGTTGCACTTGGGGGTTGGCCAACTGCTAGATGAATTATATAGATGTAATGTGAAGAACCATGTGGCAGAGCGTGCAGAGGTTGGGGGTGGGGGGTGGTTTCAAAATGAAAACCTTATAGTGTGTTACAACATGGTAAGGATGGAGATGGCCAGTGGAGATTGACAGATGCATACTAGAACGGATAGGCTACGGTCTTATCTAAAGAATCATAAAGTATGCAAATGAATGGCCAATTTAAATTAAGTTTGACCAGTGCTTTGGGCCTAGAAGTGCAGGTATGCTTAAATAGGGTGAATGTACTTACCATTTATGCTGAAATCCCGACCTTAGGTTGCTCTCATCAGATGGTATTCTCCTTGTAGCATTTCCCAACCGTGCTGACACTAAACACTCTACTTTGGATCAAATCTGGAGAACAAGTTGGTACTTTCAGAATCGACCACACTTAAAGAGTTGGGATTTGACATACAACCCAAAAGAGATATGGAGTTGGAGGGAGTAAATTTGTTTGGGGGCTCGTGGGGGCTTCCAGTCTCATTTAATCCTGCTACTCTAGATCTGCTAAATTGGTTGGGACAAAATAGGATGTGGATGACCATAATTGGGCCCTAGTCAGATCCGCTTTGTGGAAAAGATCAGTATTGTAGCGGCTCGCAAGTTAGTAACAGGAGGAACCAGAAGTTGGGTTTGAAAATTGTATCCTGGAACTCCAGAGGAAGCCAAAATCTGTTCAGTAACACTGATGCTGTGTGAATGCAGAGACTGGGTAATATAATCTGTTCAGTAACACTGATGCTGTGCGAATGCTGAGACTGGGTACTATAATCTGTTCAGTAACACTGATGCTGTGCGAATGCTGAGACTGGGTAATATAATCTGTTCAGTAACACTGATGCTGTGCGAATGCTGAGACTGGGTAATATAATCTGTTCAGTAACACTGATGCTGTGCCAATGCTGAGACTGGGTAATATAATCTGTTCAGTAACACTGATGCTGTGCCAATGCTGAGACTGGGTAATATAATCTGTTCAGTAACACTGATGCTGTGCCAATGCTGAGACTGGGTAATATAATCTGTTCAGTAACACTGATGCTGTGCGAATGCTGAGACTGGGTAATATCATCTGTTCAGTAACAATGATGCTGTGCGAATGCTGAGACTGGGTAGTATAATCTGTTCAGTAACACTGATGCTGTGCCAATGCTGAGACTGGGTAATATAATCTGTTCAGTAACACTGATGCTGTGCGAATGCTGAGACTGGGTAATATCATCTGTTCAGTAACACTGATGTTGTGCCAATGCTGAGACTGGGTAATATAATCTGTTCAGTAACACTGATGCTACGTGAATGCTGAGACTGGGAAATATAATCTGTTCAGTAACACTGATGCTGTGCCAATGCTGAGACTGGGTAATATAATCTGTTCAGTAACACTGATGCTGTGCGAATGCTGAGACTGGGTAATATAATCTGTTCAGTAACACTGATGCTGTGCGAATGCAGAGACTGGGTAATATAATCTGTTCAGTAACACTGATGCTGTGCGAATGCTGAGACTGGGTAATATAATCTGTTCAGTAACACTGATGCTGTGCGAATGCTGAGACTGGGTAATATAATCTGTTCAGTAACACTGATGCTACGCGAATGCAGAGACTGGGTAATATAATCTGTTCAGTAACACTGATGCTGAGACTGGGTAATATAATCTGTTCAGTAACACTGATGCTGTGCGAATGCTGAGACTGGGTAATATAATCTGTTCAGTAACACTGATGCGATGCAAATGCTGAGACTGGGTAATATAATCTGTTCAGTAACACTGATGCTGTGCGAATGCTGAGACTGGGTAATATAATCTGTTCAGTAACACTGATGCTATGCGAATGCTGAGACTGGGTAATATAATCTGTTCAGTAACACTGATGCTGTGCGAATGCTGAGACTGGGTAATATAATCTGTTTAGTAACATCCGTTCAGTAACACTGATGTTGTGCAAATGATGAGACTGGGTAATATAATCTGTTCAGTAACACTGATGCTGTGCGAATGCTGAGACTGGGTAATATAATCTGTTCAGTAACACTGATGCTGTGCGAATGCTGAGACTGGGTAATATAATCTGTTCAGTAACACTGATGCTGTGCGAATGCTGAGACTGGGTAATATAATCTGTTCAGTAACACTGATGCTGTGCGAATGCTGAGACTGGGTAATATAATCTGTTCAGTAACACTGATGCTGTGCGAATGCTGAGACTGGGTAATATAATCTGTTCAGTAACACTGATGCTGTGCGAATGCTGAGACTGGGTAATATAATCTGTTCAGTAACACTGATGCTGTGCGAATGCTGAGACTGGGTAATATAATCTGTTCAGTAACACTGATGCTGTGCGAATGCTGAGACTGGGTAATATAATCTGTTCAGTAACACTAATGCTGTGCGAATGCTGAGACTGGGTAATATAATCTGTTCAGTAACACTGATGCTGTGCCAATGCTGAGACTGGGTAATATAATCTGTTCAGTAACACTGATGCTGTGCCAATGCTGAGACTGGGTAATATAATCTGTTCAGTAACACTGATGCTGTGCCAATGCTTACTGATGCTGTGCGAATGCTGAGACTGGGTAATATCATCTGTTCAGTAACACTGATGCTGTGCGAATGCAGAGACTGGGTAATATCTGTTCAGTAACACTGATGCTGTGCAAATGCAGAGACTGGGTAATATAATCTGTTCAGTAACACTGATGCTGTTCGAATGCTGAGACTGGGTAATATAATCTGTTCAGTAACACTGATGCTGTGCGAATGCTGAGACTGGGTAATATAATCTGTTCAGTAACACTGATGCTGTGCGAAATGCTGAGACTGGGCAATATAATCTGTTCAGTAACACTGATGCTGTGCGAATGCTGAGACTGGGTAATATAATCTGTTCAGTAACACTGATGCTGTGCGAATGCTGAGGCTGGGTAATATAATCTGTTCAGTAACACCGATGCTGTGCGAATGCTGAGACTGGGTAATATAATCTGTTCAGTAACACCGATGCTACGCGAATGCTGAGACTGGGAAATATAATCTGTTCAGTAACACTGATGCTACGCGAATGCAGAGACTGGGTAATATAATCTGTTCAGTAACACTGATGCTGTGTGAATGCTGAGACTGGGTAATATAATCTGTTCAGTAACACTGATGCTGTGTGAATGCTGAGAATGGGTAATATAATCTGTACAGTAACACTGATGCTGTGCGAATGCTGAGACTGGGTAATATAATCTGTTCAGTAACACTGATGCTGTGCGAATGCAGAGACTGGGTAATATAATCTGTTCAGTAACACTGATGCTGTGCGAATGCTGAGACTGGGTAATATAATCTGTTCAGTAACACTGATGCTGTGCGAATGCTGAGACTGGGTAATATAATCTGTTCAGTAACACTGATGCTGTGCGAATGCTGAGACTGGGTAATATAATCTGTTCAGTAACAATGATGCTGTGCGAATGCTGAGACTGAGTAATATAATCTGTTCAATAACACTGATGCATAGTAATATACAGGGTAATTCATAGAATTTCGCACAAAAGTGGCGCACGCGGCTGGCGCACAGGGTGCGTGTGCGAATGTCTGCGCCAGCCGCGTGCGCTAAAATCGATATCCGCGCACAGCGTATTCATGGATTTTAGCCTCCAAAACCAGCCATGGCGCAGAGTGGGGCAGCGACCCTGCAGCAGCGCCAGTTACGCCCCCAAGAACGCCCTCACGCAAGGAAAAGCCATCAAAATTCCCAATTCAGCGCAAAGGGCTGCGCTAACCCTGGACCAGTATACAGGGCTGGCAAACGCCGAGCGGGGAATGTGTATTACTGGGGTGCGCGGGAAGTTCCACATGCGATTACAGCAGGGTACCTGTATTACAGGGGTGCGCGGGAAGTTCCACACGTGATTTCAGCAGGGTACGTGTATTTCAGGGCTGCAGGGAAGTTTCACACGCAATTCCAGCAGGGTACGTGTATTACAGGGCTGCGCGAGAGGTTTCACACGCGATTTCAGCAGGGTACGTGTATTAAAGGGGTGCGCGGGACGTCCCACACGCGATTTCAGCAGGGTACGTGTATTACAGGGGTGCGCGCGAAGTTCCACACGCGATTACAGCAGGGTACGTGTATTACAGGGGTGCGCGGGAAGTTTCACACGCGATTTCAGAAGGGTACGTGTATTAAAGGGGTGCGCGGGACGTCCCACACGCGATTTCTGCAGGGTACGTGTATTTCTGGGCTGCGGGGAAGTTTCACACGCGATTCCAGCAGGGTACGTGTATTACAGGGGTGCACGGGAAGTTCCACACGCAATTTCAGCAGGGTACATGTATTACTGGGGTGCGGGCAAGTTTCACACGCGATAGGCCCTGTGCGAGTGGGGTATGTGTATTTCGGGGGTGCAGGGGAGTCCTACACGTGAATTGGCAGTGTGGGTCCTCCCAGGTGTTCCCTCTTCACCCTCCACGGCCCCTGCAGGCAGACCACACCACAGGGGACTACCCTGCACCCCTGGTCATGGCCCGCAGGCAGCCCATCCACCAGCCAAGCCACATGTCACCTTGCACTAGTGATCACCAACGCATTACCCCCTTGCACCTCCACCCCACAACAGTGCAGGCCCTCACTCATGTCCCCCAGCACCCCCACCCCCCAAATAGTGCAGGGCACATGCCAGCAGGCCCCCACTCGTGTCCCTTTGCACCCCCACCCCCCAAGCAGTGCAGGACACCTGCCAGCAGGCCCCCACTCATGTCCCACTCATGTCCCCTTGCACCCCCACCCCCCAGCAGTGCAGGGCACCTGCCAGCAGGCCCCCACTCATGTCCCCTTGCAGTCCCACCCCCCAGCAGTGCGGGGCACCTGCCAGCAGGCCCCAATACATGTCCCCCAGCCAACACGTCATCACAATCTAGATCCCTGGCCCTTATGGCCAGCCTCCACATGCCAAAGACCCACCCAAGTATTGCATCCACCCACATAGAAATACAAATTACATGATACAACCCCAATGGCAAGTATGTAAATGAACACATGTCCGTCACACACACACAATGGGTGCAAGTGAATGTCAAAACCCATATCATGACATGCATGAAACCAATGAGATGATACCACAAATGGAAGTATAAAAAAATATGTATTAAAGATAACATGAACATAAACCAAATTAAACACACAACAATGGGAATAACAAAATAAATGGTCCATGTCCGATAAATCATGAAAATCAAGAAAACATAAGCAAAAGAAATCCAAAAAGAAATGTTTTCCAAAGTCACAGTTGAAAAAATCAAATCTAAGGGAAAATAAAAGGTATAAACCATTGCTCCATGGTGAATTCAAAAAAATATCAAAAAAGATGAATCCAATGAAAAACTATGTACAATAGAAGAATCCAGGGTCCATGAGCCCAACTAAAGAAAAGAAACCTACCAAAAACTACTACCTAATAAAAAAACTATATACAAAAATGTGGTCCATCATCCAAGCGGTCCAAAATAAAGAAAAAACCAAAGGAAACCTAATACTAACTAACTAACTATTCACAAGGGCAGCGGGCAAGTCCAACGGCTCACATGTTGATGTTCCAGGCCAGGGCATCATCGAACTCCTGCTCGATGTCCCAGAGGCGGTCCTCTTCCATGGCCCAGAGGGTTCGCAGGGACAATGACATCTGGAACTCCAGGTCCCTGCGAATGGCCTCGAGGCACTCGGCCCACCTTAGGGCCCTATGCATGGAGTTCTCTGCCCTGACCATCAAGATCCGTGCCTCTTCCGCCCGCTGCCGCTCCGCATCTATCGCATGGCCCAACCGCTGCCACACGGAAGACACTTCCCGTCCAGGGTCCTCCTGCCCTCCGGCCGATGCCTGCCCCTCCGATGTTGATGGCCCCGAGCCATCATGGCTCCCACCTACAGGCTGCTTCTGCTGCTGTCCATGTGCCCTGTCCGATGGTGCCTGCACATCCTCCATCTGCTGGTGTCCAGTCGTGGTGTCCACCCCTGCTGGACCGCCAACTCCCGACTGTGGCAGGGATGGGATCTCCACCAAGCTGGCTGTGTTGGTCAGGCCAGGTCCACAGGGGGCCCTGGTGGAATCTGGGCCAGAAGACGATGTGGAGAACGACCGGCGCATAGCCTCCACAGAGGAGGAGAGGTCCGCCAGAGTGCGCGTCACATGTAGGAACCCACTGACCAGGGCCCCTCCCAGCAGTGCCATGTCACGACGCTGCTCTTCGTGATGGCGTGCGTTCTCCGCCCAGGAAGAATGCACGTCATCACAAATTACACGCGTGCGCAACGCAACACCCACCAGGAAAGATCCCATACGGTCGCGGGACCCCTCGCCCTCAGGTAGTGGAGAGGCGGGTGATATGGCACTCTTCCCCTACCTGCGGACGGGCCTGGGATGGGGTCTCCCTGCTGGTGCATGATGGTGCAGTCACAGGGTCAAGGACAGCGACATGCACAGGCCCCTCCGCGGTGACCTGTGCTGCCTCCCTGGCCCTGGACTGCACCACTTGCACCAGTGGTACTACTCCCACCAGGCCCTATGTGCAGCTCAGTAGCGGGCTCCTCCTCCTCTGTGGAGACCACCAACCTGGATGTCTCCACACCGTCTTCCGCCATTGGAAGCCCCTTCACCCGGCCCTTCTGCCACAGCCGTTGTGTCAGACGCAGCACCAGCGCCCTCACTTCCGGATGATGGTAATTCCTGGGAGGGTGGCTGGGCCTTGCGTCGCCGCCCAGTGGAGGCATCCCCGCCGCTTGGCTCCACAGCGCCGTCTCCGCCCTCTTCTTCACTTGACGCTGCGTAGAGGGAGACATAGAACACAAGCATCAGGGTACAGTACTAAATACCCTAGACAGGAAGCAATAACACATAAGTGGCACTGTCAAATGTCACTTCCATCCTGTCATTCCACAACACATGGGTGAATGCACACAACTCACATGCAGAAACAGTCCTGGCGCCTGCAATCAACATCCATGTCGAAGGGCCCCTGTAAACCAAGATGTTGCCTTCAAAGTCACATGCATCCATGGCGTTTCAAAGTCACACACACACTTCTCAGGCACACACACACACACATGTGCACCATACATGTACATGACATCAGCACCCATTCCTCACCCCCCTCCATGTCCAGGAACAGAGACAGCCATGCTTTCATGTGTGCATTCCACATAGAGTTCCCCATGTTGCATTAAAACACATGCACCAACCATGTGGTTCACACATAACTGGTCTCACATGCATGACCATGATGTCCCTGCACACACACATCCATACATGGCCTATGTCACACATACAGGCAAGCATCAGACTACCAGCACACTGCAACATGCCCTGTCTCACACAGCAATGCTTGGCCACTTACCGCTCAACTCCATACGGGTCTGCCTCCGAAGGATCTGGGCGTGGAGCGCTGGGCCTATGCGTTCCAGGACCCTCATCTGGATGGTACTCATGCGTGCCCGGCCCCCCTCCGTGAGGTGCCGGGCCTTGTGGAGGGTCCTGGACCTGAAGTCCTCCCAGCGCTTCTTGACGTGCTTGATGTCGCGGGTTGCCACCCCCTCCGCGTTGATGGCAACCACTACGTCGTCCTAGATCCTCTCCTGTCCTTCCTTCCTTGTTGGCGTGTGATGTTCCGAAGAGGGCATCATAATGCCCCAGGACATACTCCACCAGGACACCAATTTCGGTGGCAGTGAAGCTGGTGGCCCTCTGCCTCTCTGGCCGGGGGTTGCCAGTGGCAATCTGTTCAGTAACGCCGATGCTGTGCGAATGCTGAGACTGGGTAATATAATCTGTTCAGTAACACCGATGCTGTGCGAATGCTGAGACTGGGTAATATAATCTGTTCAGTAACACTGATGCTGTGCAAATGCTGAGACTGGGTAATATAATCTGTTCAGTAACACTGATGCTACGCAAATGCAGAGACTGGGTAATATAATCTGTTCAGTAACACTGATGCTGTGCGAATGCTGAGACTGGGTAATATAATCTGTTCAGTAACACTGATGCTGTGCCAATGCTGAGACTGGGTAATATAATCTGTTCAGTAACACTGATGCTATGTGAATGCTGAGACTGGGTAATATAATCTGTTCAGTAACACTGATGCTGTGCGAAAGCAGAGACTGGGTAATATAATCTGTTCAGTAACACTGATGCTGTGCCAATGCTGAGACTGGGTAATATAATCTGTTCAGTAACACTGATGCTATGTGAATGCTGAGACTGGGTAATATAATCTGTTCAGTAACACTGATGCTGTGCCAATGCTGAGACTGGGTAATATAATCTGTTCAGTAACACTGATGCTATGTGAATGCTGAGACTGGGTAATATAATCTGTTCAGTAACACTGATGCTGTGCCAATGCTGAGACTGGGTAATATAATCTGTTCAGTAACACTGATGCTATGTGAATGCTGAGACTGGGTAATGTAATCTGTTCAGTAACACTGATGCTGTGCCAATGCTGAGACTGGGTAATATAATCTGTTCAGTAACACTGATGCTATGTGAATGCTGAGACTGGGTAATATAATCTGTTCAGTAACACTGATGCTGTGCCAATGCTGAGACTGGGTAATATAATCTGTTCAGTAACACTGATGCTATGTGAATGCTGAGACTGGGTAATATAATCTGTTCAGTAACACTGATGCTATGCGAATGCTGAGACTGGGTAATATAATCTGTTCAGTAACACTGATGCTATGCGAATGCTGAGACTGGGTAATATAATCTGTTCAGTAACACTGATGCTGTGCCAATGCTGAGACTGGGTAATATAATCTGTTCAGTAACACTGATGCTATGTGAATGCTGAGACTGGGTAATATAATCTGTTCAGTAACACTGATGCTATGTGAATGCTGAGACTGGGTAATATAATCTGTTCAGTAACACTGATGCTATGTGAATGCTGAGACTGGGTAATATAATCTGTTCAGTAACACTGATGCTATGTGAATGCTGAGACTGGGTAATATAATCTGTTCAGTAACACTGATGCTGTGCCAATGCTGAGACTGGGTAATATAATCTGTTCAGTAACACTGATGCTGTGCGAATGCAGAGACTGGGTAATATAATCTGTTCAGTAACACTGATGCTGTGCCAATGCTGAGACTGGGTAATATAATCTGTTCAGTAACACTGATGCTATGTGAATGCAGAGACTGGGTAATATAATCTGTTCAGTAACACTGATGCTGTGCCAATGCTGAGACTGGGTAATATAATCTGTTCAGTAACACTGATGCTGTGCGAATGCAGAGACTGGGTAATATAATCTGTTCAGTAACACTGATGCTGTGCCAATGCTGAGACTGGGTAATATAATCTGTTCAGTAACACTGATGCTGTGCCAATGCTGAGACTGGGTAATTGGCATGATGCCTACCCCGGGCATCCGGATCGTGTCCATCAGCCCCGGGAGCAGGCATCCAATACTCATTAAAACCCCAACAGCCCCGGCTGGAGGCTGTTTGGATTCAGTCCTGGCGCCTTAGGCGCCAGGCTCATCATAGAAAACAGTCCTGGTGCCATAGGCGCCAGCCTCATAGACTTTACTTACCTTATGCAGACCATGCTGCAAATGAGTCCAAGCCAACGTGAGGCCTGGATGGGACTATTTTATTACAGGGACTATTTTTCACTCTGGTGTGGTTCTGGGGAACGTCTTTCCTGGGACTACTTTGCAGGCTATTTAAACCACGCCCGAACAGCAGCCCATGCTTTGTGTTATTCTGCATCCAGCAGCGTGACTCTCACTGTGTCTGCAAATCAGCAGCTAGTCTTCTGCCACGCCCGCCTCGAATCCGGAGCTCCTAGACAAAAGGAAAAGAAAGGAGAAGCAGTTAGATCACGGACATTATTTGATTCCTTACCTGATTCCGGACCCAGCACATCTCCGAGCCTGCAAAGGACATTATTTCAGCACGCGTCACTTCGCCAGCAGCAGCGCCGCGTTATACTCACCAGTCCACTGCATCTTTCGACTCGGCGCTGCATCCATCATTTTCTTTGTCGAAATCCAGCACCTGGGGGGAAAACAAAAGGAATAACAAGGTGAGATGGTACTGGGAAGGGATCTTCCCAAATCTAGCTATCAAAGCTAGCTTCACACATTCATAATCCTTCTTATCCTCCTCCCCAACTCTATTACCACATCAGATGCAACAGGGGGAGCCTAGAGAACAACCAGGAAAGTAACTCATTTCCAGTGATGTCCTGGAGCCCATGATTATACTCAAACAAACTCAACCAATCCAACACATCCAACTTGGTCTCAAACATATCCACAAGCTCTTTAGGCATCCGGGGTCTTTTGGGACTGGAACTCCAGAGGATCCGGAGAGAGAAGCATTTTCAACAGACAATTTCTTCATCTCTAACTCATGCTTGAGCTCCATTTCCCTGAGCCTTAGTTCTTGATTCAGTTCTTGGTGTCTTTGTTCTGCTTGAGTATTAAGTTTCTTAAACTCCAATTCTAGTTTCATTTTCTATAGTTCCAGATATTCAGGACTAAATGTGGGACCTGGCAAAGGTCCAGTTGGTACAGCTGGCAGAGCAGGTAGAGGCCTAGGATGGACAACTACATCATCCTCACCCTCCTCTTCTGGTTCTGACTCAAGATTATCAATACTTGGATCATTATTAATCTCATTACTGTTATATACATATGCTGGAGTGGTAGGTTCCTCTGAACCACGATCCAGACTTTGGTTTGCTAACAACCTTTCTATTAGCTCAATTTTCTTGCCTTTAGTCAGGAGATTATTATTCTTACAGAGCACTCTTAAACAATCAGAAATTTTTGTAGCAAGGGACTCTTGACTATAACTTTCCATAGTTGACAGGTTAGAAAATAAACTTTTTAGTGCTAAGCTTTGTGGTTAGTTGCACTAAGGTATCTATAAGCACACTAAAATGTATACTTAATACAAATCCCACCGCCGCTGTACACCAGTGTTAGGCAGAAACCTGTGCAGTTCCCTTAGGGACCACTGCAAAAGGCTTCGGACTACAGGTGTTGGCAGTAAGCCCAATTGGTAGCAGTCTGTACCACCCAGATTTACATGGTAGCTGTGGCTGAGGAGCCAGACTTCTCTCAAGAAGAGGTAGACACTATATAGGGTATACAAAATAGGTACAGAGATACAGTAGCACAAGCAAACACTGACCAGTGCTTGGGTATAAAAGTATATAAATATTTATTTAAAAACACACTTGTAAAATACACTAACACTAATATGTCAAGCAAGTTCAAACACTGTCTATATATATATATATATATACATCCCTGATTACCTATTGAACAAGTCTTAGTTAAAACACCACTTATTTTCAGACAGAGGTGAGTGCTTAACCTAAGATGGCACTCCAATAAGTTAATTAAAAAGGGAGGGAAAAAGGCAGAATTAGGAAAATACACAATACCAACACTTTAAGGGAACCAGAGCGAGTCAGAAAAGGCAGAGTCTACTGAGGAGCAAGAAAGTCATAGGCCAGGCCCACTCTTGGAGAGAGCAAGGCGGAATGTGTCCAAGATCACACAGTTGAATAGTACTTTAAAAAGTCGTTGCAGATAGTTCAAAAAGGGTTGGATCAGTTCAGAAAAAGTTAGTTAGCAGGTCCCAAGTCACCCTAGGATAGAAAGTCAAGGATTTACGGGACACCTTGAACAGTCTGTTGCAAGGGAGACCAGGCGGGACACAGTACCTGAAATGGTGGGGAAGCTCCAGTGGGGGCAGTTGTTCCTGGCAGCGGATGCAAGTTGGTGCTTTGTCCAGGGGAAGAGAAGATCTCGACGTGGAGGAAAGCTGGAGGTTTTTGCACTGCCAGGGAAGAAACCAGCCGCAGAGTTTCCCGGTTAAAAGGTACTACCCTTTTATTCGCGGTAGTGGTGAAGCGTGGCTATCCGGCCGCCGAGGTGCTTGGCACAGGTAATTCGACCACGAGACGATCCAGGAAGGCAAAAAGAGGGTGAACTGGTTATCCACACCAGTTCAGAGGAAGAAGACTCTCCGGGATGAAGATCTTCTCTGTCGTTGGGAAGTGGTGAGACGGTTCAGCAGGGCTCCACCAGTGGTGTCGTCGTTGCAGGTTGGCTCGGCTTCTCTCTCTCCAGATTCTTTTGTCCTGTGGCGACTTCTGAAGTTGCAGTCCCCAAAGCCCTGCTTCTATGCAGAAAACCCCCATTCATCAGTCCTAGCTGTCACTCAAACATGCTAAGTGGTGAGCCGGGCGGCTCACCACTGGACCAATCACACGAGTGCGACTTGAGTTGCTGAGGCAACTCTGTCCAGGATGCCTAAACCCCCCTCCCACACATCCTGTATACCCAGACAGAGTGGCACCACTTTTGGAGGCTTCTGTGCAGAAGCCCGCCAAAAAGTGGAACAAAGGGCTCGACTTGGGTTGGAGTTACAGAGATGAACACAAACGCCATTTTAAAACCGAGTCCTTGCAAAAAGACCCAACCGGGGAATAAATATTAAATAAATAACCCAGCGGTATCTTTAACATTGCACCAAAAAAAGTGGTGCATTTAAAATGAATGGGAAAATCCCATAGGAAATATTCTGGTGGAATATTTTGCGTGACAACCACTGCCACCAGCCAGAAACTCGATGAGGGGGGACTGCACAGTGCCCTCTCAAAAAAACAGACTCAGGGGTAATCTAATTACCCCTACCAGTACTTACACAATATGATGGTTTGTACTGGTTCTGTTCACAATTTAAGACTAGTAAAGTCAATGGTGACTTTACATGCCCTGGGAGACAGTAGTCAGTCCCAGGGTATGGAGTCTATGTTTGGGGGTCACTATGACACCCCTCTATTACTGCACTGAGGGTGCGGTGTAACACACTTACCAAAAATACATGAAACCCTATGGAGTAAAAGACCCCATAGCCCATAAAACACATTACAAAGTCAAAGGATATCTCAAATCATGTCTAAGAGTGGGAGCAAAAGAGTCTCCCTCTTAGCAGGAGAAAAAATAAACCCCAAAAATCCAGCAAAGCTGCTGCGGGACTCACTAGGTTTGGGAAATTAGCCTTAACAGAGAATTCTCCCTAACAGCCTCCCAGCCATGGCACTGATGGACTAGTGCGATTGGGAGGTGCACACAACAATTTTCCTGTGCAACTTGGGTGAAGGGGGCAGGGTAGGTGATGGAAAATGTACCCCTGTGCTCCAGCAAGGCGATCTATGACCCCTGGGGGAAAATAACGGGTCACGCAATGCTCAGGCACCCCTAGAAAAAAATGCACATGCAACCCCTCGGTAGCCCAGGTGCATGGAATTAATGTCCCGCAGTATGCTGTGGCACCCAGGAAGACAAAAAATGCATATGCGTGGAACACGCAGGCTACTATACCCTCCAAAATGGGGTATGCGACACACGGGGCAACCGCAGTGGGAAAAATGTGTGCACGACTCGCCGTCTGCCTTGAAAAATGAAGAAATACACAAACGCGCGTGACCGTGTAGGCTACTCCTCCAAAACATGAAGTACGCACTGCAACCACAGTGAAGAAATCGCGTGTGAACCCACAAAAAGCAGAATCTTATGCATCTGTCCCCATGAAAAGCACATACAGCGCACTAGTGTCCTACGCGGCCCTTTAATCTTGCTGCACGCATCACGTATTTTACACGCTCACATGCTAAGGGCCTTTCCTCTGATTCCACACTAACGCGCAGTTTCCGCTCATGCAGAGTCACTCTGCATCAGGCAGGCCACGCGAAAACACACAGAAGACCCACGCTCTTGCTCACAAGGCCATTTACCTGCGCCCAACGCCCCGAGCTACCTCCTACGAGCCATCTGCTGCTGCCAGCCCACTCTGAGTACCTGCTGTCTACGTGCCCTGCAATTTGGTGCCTGCACAGAAGCCATTGCCAGAGATCCTGTTTCTGAGACCACCTCTGCTGACACAGAAGACTCCCGACTGCTGTTCCATCGCTCCACAGCTCAGCCCGCTCGCTCCACAGCCCAGCCCCAGGACACAGTTGCCCACCCACACCTGCCTCAGGGGTTGCTGTGTCAGACCAAGCAACATCTGGGGCAAGGTGCAACCCCCCGGCAGAGAGCTGCCAGGTTCTCTTCTCGTTGGAGCAAGTCCTGGGGCATTATGATGCCCTCTTCACCGTGACTTTGTGCCTCGACAAGGATGGACGGAGCGGACATCATAGGTGCCATCAACTCAGAGGGGGTGGCATCCCCCGACTACAAACACGTCCGGAAGCGCTGGGAGGACTTCAGGTCCAGGATCCTCAACAAGGCCCCATGCCTCGTCGCGGCTGGTGATAAAGTGGGGCGCCGGGGCCATTTGACCATCAACAAGATGAGGGTCCTGGAGCGCATATACCCAGCGCTTTACGCCCAGGTCTTAGAGTTGGAGCTCTGTCCGGAGTCGAGTCGTATGTGTCCATTGTAGTGTATGTTAAGGTGTGGCTGGAGTGTGCACCTTGGCCTTATGTCTGGCAGGCTTCATGTATGGATGTCTGTGTGCTGCATGCGGTCCCAGTCAAGCGTGTTCAACATCAATGGTGTCTGTGTTGCAATGCATGATGTGCACCAGCATGTGACGACGCACACATGTGTGCATGCCTGTGTCTGGACTTGGCCATGCGAGGGGTGTGGGACATGGATGCTTATGTCACCTTCATGGGCATGCATGGTGTACATGTGCGTGTGTCTGAGTGGTGAGTGTGTGACTGCCAAAAGCCATGGATGCATGACACATGAGCATCACAATGCTTGATTGACTGATGCAGCCCAGTTGTCCATGAGTGCACTGTGACGGGAGGTCTACATGGCCTGATGCATGAATGTCCGGTGATGTTTGTGCATGTGATGTGCATGTACCATGATGCATGTGAGGTCCAGCTCCTCTTCTGATGTTCCTGCAGTGCCTTGGACATGGATGCGTATGTTTGTTGCACGTGCCATGCTTGTTTGTGCATATGTGTTTCTTGCACTGACCTGTGTTTTGTGGAGGGTGATGATGGTCATGATGTTTGACAGTGCCACTCGTGCATTTGCTTTGTGTCTAGAAGACATTTGTTTGGTGCACTAATACTTATGTTCAATATCTCCCTATCTACAGTGGCGATGGAGGAAGACGGCAGAGACAGCGTCCTGGAGCACCGCACCGGGGATGCCTCCACCAGGCGGAGAATGCAAGGCCCAGTCATCCTCCCAGGTTTCTACATCTTCCCGGGAGTGAGGAGACTGGTGATGCGTCCGCAACTACAGCCGCCGCTGCTGAAGGGAAGCCTAAGAAGGTGAGGTTGGATGTGGGCTCCTCGGCAGCGGAAGTAACAGGTGAGCCCCCACAGGGGCAATCCAATGTAGAAGACAGTGAGGAGTCATCCAGGTTGGTGGTGGGTGAGGAGGAGGAGGAGGCCGCAGCAGACAAGCACATGGGGCCTGGCGGGGGTGATGCCTAAGGTGCAATTGGTGCAGATGAGGGGCAGGGGCAGGAGGCAGTGCATGTCACCACGGAGGGACCTGTGCCTGATCCTGTCCCTGACCCCGTGCCTGCATCAGTATGCACCTACATGCATGTTTAGTCCACGACATTCCGCAGGACGTTAACTGACGTTTCTCTACCTGTGGACCAAGCAATCCATGACAGGGTTGAGCCTGTGCTAGCCGGTACGCGACGGCACAGGCACCATTCGTGATGACGTGCAGGCTTCCTGGCAGGAGCTTGCACGTCATCACAAAGAGGTCTGGGCCCTCCTACACTGGCTTGCACAACTCCTTGTTGCGGGTTTGCTACATGTGCTGGCCACTGCTGTGACCCCTCCTCCTCTTCCTCCACTATGCGCCAGGTGTCCTCCCTGCCGTCTTTCAGCCCAGTTGCCACCAGGGCCCCCTGTGGACCTGTCACAACCAGGGCGGCCGGTCTGGTGGAGCCCACATCCCTGCCACAGTCGGGAGTCCGAGGTTCAGCAGAGGTGGTCACCCAAGCAACAGGACCGCTGGCAATGGAGGTTGTGCAGGCACCTTGCAGCAGGGCACGTGCATGACTGCCCTAGGGGTTGTCATCATCCCACAGTCCTGGAGGCGCAGGCTGAGGGCTTTTTGGCAGCAGCAGGCTCAATGTAGCAGACCCGGGGGGCCAACAACATCATGGGGGCGGGCATCGGCCATCGTGCAGGAGGACCTTGGAAGGAGGATGTCTTCCGTGTGGCAGCGGATGGGCCAGTAAATAGATGCAGAGCTTCAACGGGCATGGGGGGCACGACTCATCATGGCCAGGGCGGAGAACTCCCTGCGTCGGGCAGAGAGGCGGGTGCAGTTCCTCGAGGAGAGTCGCAGGGAGTTTGAGAGGAGCATGACAGAGTCCCTGCGTGTCCTCGAGGATAGAGCAGAGTCCCGCCTCTGGGATATTGACGCAGAGTTTGATGATGCCCTGGCCCAGACTCTTGGTAACATCGGTGAGTCGTAGGACTAGCCCGCTGCCCTTGTATATAGTTATGTAGTGTTAGGTTTCCTTTATTTTTATTTGGAGTCCATGTACTTGGCTCCACCTTTTCTAAATAGTTAGTGTTAGGATTTTTTAGTGTGTGTTTATTGTTTTTGGGATCATGGACCTTTGGATATTGTACATAGTTTCTTAGATTTCTTTGCTTATTTTTTCTTCATTTCACCATGGAGTAATGTTTTTTTTTCATTTATGAGGACATTCCCTGGACATGGACCACTTTGTTCATTTTGCCTTTTTTCATCTTCTCATTTTTTGGGGAAATTCTCATTTTCGTTTGCATTGGATTCATATTTTCTTTTTCATGTTTAACTTTCAGTTCATGTGGATTTTAATTTTTAATACATTTGTATTACTTCCAATCAAAGCGGTGTCTGTTCTCAATGGTTTGGTGGATGTGTCACTCTCCGCTTGCTATGTTGTGTCTCCCTGCTGTTCACCAATGTTGTTGATGTGTGTGCAAACATGCATGTGATGATTTGTGATTCACATGGCATGGGGCATGTACTGGGGAGGATGGGTGTTGAGTTGCACTGTGGTGGCATTTCTGTGTACATTTGATGCACGATTGCATGTTGGGGAAATGTGTTGGGGTGGGGGGTGTTCTATGAGTTGGGGCTGCATGCAGGTTGCCATCACTGGTGGGGGGGAGACATGAGTCGGAGCTGCATGCAGGGTGCCATCACTGGTGGGGGGGAGACATGAGTCTGGCCTGCCTGCAGGTTGCCATCATTGGTGGGGGGAGACATGAGTCGGGGCCTGCATGCAGGGTGCCATCACTAGTGGGGGGAGACATGAGTCGGAGCTGCATGAAGGGTGCCATCACTGGTGGGGGAGACATGAGTCTGGCCTGCATGCAGGTTGCCATCACTGGTGGGGGGGAGACATGAGTCGGGGCTGCATGCAGGTTGCCATCACTGGTGCGGGAGGGGGGACATGAGTTGGGCCCTGCATGCAGGTTGCCGTCAATGGTGGGGGACATGAGTCTGGGCCTGCCTTTAGGCTGCCGTCACTGGTGTGGGAGGGGGGGCATGAGTCGGGCCTGCCTGCAGGTTGCCATCACTGGTGGGGGACATGAGTCGGGCCTGCCTGTAGGCTGCCGTCACTGGTCGGGGACATCAGTTGGGGCCTGAATGCGGTGTATGGTGCCATGTGGGCTGCCTGCTGGTATGTTGACGGGTGACGGGGGGTCCCTTGTGGTGTGGGCTGCCTGCTGGCATGGTGATGGGTGATACCTTGTAATGTGGGCTACCTACAGGTATGGTGACGGGTGATGGGGAGTCCCCTGTGGTGTGGGCTGACTGCTTGCATGGTGACGGGTGATGGGGGGGTCCCTTGTGGTGTGGGCTGCCTGCTGGGATGGTGATGGGGTCCCTTGTGATTTGTGATGTGGGCTGCCTGCGGGTATGGTGAAAGGGGTTGAGGGGTTCCTTGTGGTGTGGGCTGCCTGCGGGGTGTGTTTGCTTGTGATAGTAGCACAAGCGGCACTTTTCACACGATTTGTCTGGCGCGAGCAGGGTGTGTGTTTTCGAGCGGTTACGTGAGGCCCTTTTCACGTGATTTGTCTGGCGCGAGCGGGGTACTCGAGTTCACGGGGTACGTGAAGCCGTTATCACGCGATTTGGCTGGCTCCAGAGGGGTATGTGATTTCGAGGGGTTACGCTAGTCCCTTTCCCTTTGGCAGTCGCGAGCGGGTTATGTGATTTTGAGGGGTACCTGAGGCCCTTTTCATGCGATTTGCATGCGCGAGTGAGGAGCGCGATTTCGAGGGGTTACGTGAAGCCCTTTTCATGCGTTTGGCATGCGCGAGCGAGGTGCACGATTTCGAGGGTTACGTGAGGCCCTTTTCACGCGATTTGCCTGGCGCGAACGGGGTACACGCAGATTTTTCACGCGATTAGGATGTAGGGGGGCTGTATGCTGGGCCACAGATGGCGCCGGCCTTTGCGTCGTATTGGGGATTTCGATGGCTTTTTCCTGCGCAAGGGGCGTTGTTGGGGACGAAACTGGCGCTGCTTGATTTTCACTGGCCACGGCTGGTAATGGCTTGCAAAATCCATGAATATGCAGTGCGCTAAAATGCTGCTTTGCGCTGCAGCTGGCGCACGGATGACGCTCACTCCCTCTCTGTGCATGGTGCTTGTGCTGCTCCTGCGCCTGATTTCATGAATTGGACCTTAAGTTTAGAACTTCTATTAGGGCACCTGTATGAGTGCACTACTGGAAGAAATTGGTTCCTCAGATATGCAACTCAGTTTGAATCCAGAAAAGGCAAAATTGAAAAATAATTCAGGATGATTGGAGGTTGACCATTGAGGCTCTGTCTAAATATTCAGAGAATATGCTAAATTCCCCCCCAAAAAATGAGGACTTACCTACATACATGAAGTGCTTTCCTTATCCAAAGACCAGGCAGGTTTTTCTACGATTCAAACTGAATCAATTCCATTCTAGAGAGTGAACTATGCTCTGGTCTATGCATTCTCATGGTGCAGGGACTCCCTTAAATTCCGTTTTTTCAAGCTACCAGCACCGTTGTTACCGGACCAGCAAAGTGTGAGTTCTCTGTGCTACTGCCAGGGTCATTATAAGGTCCATACTCTTTTAAATGCATCATATTTATCATTTGAATTGTACCAACTAAACTTTCTACAGTTCCAGTCAAAAGTATTTGATTTAAAAATGCAAGAGGCATACTTGGTGTTTTGCACTTGCAAAGTTAAAGTAGAAGGTATCTCATTTTAGTATGATGTGCAGCCAGAATCCGTATATGATGAAACTGACTCTTACATCTACTTTTATCAAGACAAGCTAGAGAGTGACACAAAAGTCCATCTGTCTTTAAACATTATCATTTTTTGTGGAAAACTTGCAAAAAAACTCTTTAGAACTTTACAAGAAAACATATCGATGTTGCACAAAAAATCCATACCTCAATCCTTCTTTTGTTTTATTTTTGACTGACATAAACTTTCCATTTCCGTATTATTACACTGTATAATCTCCTCTACTTTCCTTGTATGTAAATCTCCTCCTTAAAAAAATCTTTCAATATGAGAAGTGTGTTTCGACTCTCCGCCAAACATAATTTGTCACATGTAAGTACATGAGCTGTGTCTATATTTGGATAGAATGATGTTGTCACCTTAAGTCAATTCTTAAATGTATTCAATACGAGAATTAACAATTTCCTTTTCATATCAAAAGCTTTCTTAATTATTACTTCTACTTTTTTCTTTTGCAAAAAACTTTTTACCACAAATCTAGTGTAAGGCTCACCTGATTCTCGCAGAGGCGCCGGTCTTGACTGGGCGACTACCGTATCTTCAAAGGTGATGTGTAGCACCCGGTTGGCTCTTTGGGCTGGACCTCTGTGCACTGTATGCCTGACGTGTAGAGTAAGATGTCTGCAGATAGAAAATATGGGGTTAATGAACTGGGGTTATTGGGGTGTCCCTATCTCTTTCCTCTTCTCCTCTCCTGTAGACCCCCAAAGGTTAACGCTCTCACCTTAGGTAAGTGAATGCCGAGCTCTCCATCTGCCTCGGGGCAGGGTGCTGTAACCAGTTTCTTCACTGGATAGGTAGCGCAGGCCTCTTGACTTCAGAGGACTGCTGTCCGTCGTTTACTGCACGAACGGTAAGTTTCGAGTCATTCAAATGTCTTTAAAGTCTTTAGTAATGATGTCTCTTGTTTTGCAGGGTTCCGGCGATGGCGGATGACGGGCTGAAGTGAGTTGAAGATGGAGCCCGTGTGATGAATAGAAGCGCCTGGAAGCACGTAAGTAAGCGCTTGTTGCCTGCTTCACGATGCGCTCTAACTGTCTTTTTATTTGGCAGGTACGAGTTCGGAGCGGCTGCAGGGTGCCGGAATACCCACTGGATTAGATGTGGAAAGGAGTAATGGCACGTGAGTATTAAAGTTCACCAATGTCTTTAAACGCACCTTGTTTTGTCTTTCAGATGCGGGATGCAGCGCCGAAGGCCTCCGGAGCGTGCGAAGAGTTGGTAAGCTTTTGTCTTTCAGATGCCGGAATGCAGTATGAAGACCTCCGGAGCGCACGAAGAGTAGGTAAGCCTTTGCCTTTCAGATGCCGGAATGCTAACCTGTTCTTTCTTGTCTTTATAGGTGTTGCTGAAGACTGGATTCAGGATGGTAAGCCTTTTTCCTTAGGCCCAGGACCGGATGCAGAAGACACGATGAGCGTTCTGCTGCAGAGGGTGCAGAATAACGCAAAGCAAGATTCATCCACCGGGTGTGGTTTAAATAGCCTCCTGTAGTGCTTAGGTGTCTCCTTCCACAGCCACGCCTAAGTAAGAAAAGAGTTCCTGGTAAGAAAAGAGTTCCTGCCTTCCAGAAGAGTTCCAGTGTTCTGAATCTAGGGAGTGGCTCCAGCCCCACCCAACAGGAAAAGTAGTTCCAAACAGAAGAGGATCAGAGGCTCAACTGGCAGGCAAGTAAGCAGCATGGTCTGCTGCAGGTAAGTCCACCCAAGCATTATGAGCCCGGCGCTTCCAGCGCTGGGACTGGGCATATTTATGAGCCTGGTGCCACTGGCGCCAGGACTGGGTCCAAAAGGTCCCAATTGGGACTGGTTGGCACTCGGAACCTGGGTTATGGATCTGCTTCCAAGGGAGTTGGGAAAACCCTGACCTTTTGGAAGCAGAGATCCTGACATCTAGATTTTGGTTTCACACTTATCCAAAGATTTGTAAAAACTCGGGAGTGATACATTTTCCTATATATATCTGTATTCCTCTGTTTCAAATTGATAACACATTCGCTACCTTTTCTTCTAAAAATCGTTCTTTTTTGACTAGCTAGTAATACATTTGAATTTTTTCATTTTTTACTTTCAAGAAAAACATCTCGGTTCCAGCAATATTTTGTGTTGGCATATATCTTATTTAAAGTTGCACATTTTTAAAACTATCATCAACACCAGGTATTGTTGTATTATCCACAGGATTTGTATCTACAGATTTAAAAACACTACTTTTTGAAATATGACGCTCTAGAACTCTACTGCGGACGACCCTTTCTTATGGCTCGTTGTTGTTCCTTTCTTGATGGCACCTTATAAAAAAGCTGTAAAATATTGTAATCTTGTGTTCCCGAGAACTGAGTGCATAAGCAATAAATGACCTCAGAATGAATCTGACAATGCCTACAGAGACCCTTTGTTTCGCCTGATTTATTATGAATCAATAGTATTTCATTGGTCTTCACTACGATGAAGCGAAAGTGCATGATATTATTTCTAACCCCTTTTATTTGGGTATCGGTACAGGGACTTTTCCATACACACAAGCAATTTTTGAGGCAACACTGCTTGGCTATACAGTTGAAAACCCAATGCTTCCTGTCGATTGGAGCCCAATTATTACTTATGATCACATTTTTTACCTTCAGAGGATACGCCATAAGAATTTTCAAAGACGTCCCTAAATTATGAAGTACTAATAATCCATCTGTACGAAGATCTTTCATAAAGCCTTCAGTAGCATCGCCCCCAACAAACTATAACAATTCCCCTTTGGGCTTATTTCACACTTCCTCAGTAAGGACAGTCTTTTTCATTGAATTACTGGACATTGATTGAAGACCCATTTCGTATCTTATAATTTGTATTGGCAAACATTTGAGCAAATGAAATAGAAACGATCTCCAAATCAGGCTTTCTACTGTCTGCAACTCATGAAAAACCCATTTTGGAAAAATCTTTAAGCCGTAGCAGAGTCTAGGCAGCACATTCATTCTATAAAATTCCTGACAGGGAACTTGCCAAATTTCTTATCTGTTTGCATCAGTTGCATAGCCAGCATAATCGCTTTAACTCTTAAATAGTTACGATAACATACTTTAGCTTGGTCCGCTAAAATGGGATAACCTAGGTACTGCATATTGTTTTTGACTGGAAGCACCTTGTTTTCCCATTTCCAACACAACTTACTTTTAGATTGACCCCCTTTCGACAATTCCAATATAACCATTTTAGCAGGGTTAATTTATAGTTAATGAGCTACCATATAATACCCAAAAGCAGTAATCATCCTCTGTAAACCAATGGGAGTGCAGTCCACCTGAACAAAATCATCTGCATGTGCTGCCCAACTAATGCTAAAGGTCCCAATGATAGGGGAAATAAAGAAAGCATGATTAAGTGCCCTTCCAACATCAGCCATGCACAGATGGAATAGTGTAGGAACCAGAATGCAGCCTTGGCTTAAGCTGTTATATGTTGGAAAGCTGCTCGACATCAGGCCTTCTGAATTCATTCTGACTTGCATGCGTGATCCTCTATGTAAGTGAATAAGATTGCTCAGGAGAACCTTGGGGATTGCATACTCCTCAAATTTCCTCCACAGAATGTGTCTATTAACCCTATGGAACGCCATGGACAAGTCCATCGACCCCACATACACCGGAGGGGAGTCGGATTGCCACAAGATCCTCTGTAGGCAACTAAGCAACTGTTCCCCACATTTCGTATCCATTAGTCTTCTGAATCCCATTTTACGATAATCAAGTATTTCATTACTTGCTGATTGGTCGCCTGCTGCACCTCCAGAGCCACAGGTCTCAGGCTCCCCTGCCAGTCCTCGCACTTGCCCCCAGGCCGCTGCACTCTACTCACCACTGCTGCACTTCTGGAATTAATTCAATGAAAAGGATAACCTCTCTGCACTTAACCCGGGGCCCTGCTGGACTGGGCGCACTTGTTCCCTTCCCCCTCCCTTTCACTTCCTGTCTGCAAACTTATATTACCTAGAATGTACTAGACTTGGTGCACCAGTCATAGGGCCTGATCACGAGTTTGGCGGTAACCCCTAAATGCGGCGGTAGCGCTATTACCGCCGCATTTAAGGGTCCGCCAAATCACGGGTTTGGCAGATTTCCCCCCAACTCTGAACTGGGGGGAAATCCGCCGATATTTCACGCTATTACCTCCGGCGGGAAATCCGCCAGCGGTAAGAGCGCGAAAATTCCCCATTGAGCCCTATGGGGAATGGGGAATTCCCAAATGGGCTCAGTGGGGAATGGGCAATACCCGTTCCGCCAAACCCGTGATCCGGTGCTATTAGTGCTGGGGGTTTGGTGGTAGGGCTATTAGCGCCGGCACTAATAGCATCGGCGTTATCGCCCAACTCGTGATGAGGCCCATAATACAGTGGTTTTCTGATTCTGTATGTTTTTCTCCTTCTCCCCCCCCCCTTATCACCTCACTCTCTGTCACGCACTTGCACTATCTGAAGCGTTGTTGGCCTAGTACGGTAGTTTAAGGATTGTATGTTCTTCTCCCACTCCTCCCCTTCTCACCTCTCTTCTTGTCTTGCACTTTCTCTAGTGTTAAGGCCGTCAGCCCTTGTTTGCTAGTAATTTTTGCGAGATCATTCGGAAACTTCAAGGCCTAAGAATGACTCTGTATTCCCTTGTTCCCTTCTGGCCTTGAAGCACTTTGAAGCACTTCAATTGTGTATAAGTGCTTTACAAATAACCAATTACAATTATTGGTGCACCACACCTCCATGTTTTCTAGTAAGATGGCTGCAAAGATTTTTAAATCTACAACCGTAATGGCAATAGGCCTATAATTTAAGTCAGGCAATCTAGAGGCTTTCTTAAAAATAGGTATAATGTTGGATATTTGCCACGAAACATGAATACTTTTAAGGTATATAAATAATATAGCTTTCATATATAATGTAACTTTCAAGCCCAGGCTGAGGGTGGAGATGGAATTTAATGGCCCACCAAACCAGGATTTGTACGAGCATTGAAACAAGAGACTCAGTGAAAGCTGTGGGACTTAAAAGCCTGTGTCTTCCCATCAGCACAGGTGTAATAGATCAGAGAGGTACAGCTTCACCTCACTGATGAGGCCCAACAAGGCTGAAACACGTGTATGGGGTTGCTATTGGTACTTTTGTTCAGAGAGGAATTGCCCTAGCATTTTGGTGCTGGACTGCCTATGTGGGCCTATGTGGGCGGGACAAAGACTGATATGCAAATGGATATTTCCCATCTGTGAAAGGCTTAGTGAGCAAAAAGTGTGTGCTGCAAACTCTCACCTCAGAACAGGTTATCATGCCATGTGCTTTCTGGAGAGGAGTGCCTGCTACCTTTTTTGAAATACAGGTGTAATAGTTATTCGCACCCTGGGATTTGGCTGGGGTGCAAATAATTTTCTATTTTTTTTTTATTCCTGACAAGAAATATGCTCAAAAGGAGTACACCTCCCATCAGAAAAAAAAGATATGTGCCACCGCGATTTAAATCAAAAAGAGACTTGGGGCCGCATTACGGGTCTGGCAGTATCCCTGCCGTGGTATTAAGTGCCTCCGCTACGGTCTTCCCATCGTGGCCGCTGTGCCCGTCAGGGCCATACCTGCCGGGCACAGCGACTCCGGCATGCAGATCCATAGTGTGCCGGTCGGGTAACAACGGTGCTGGTATTCTTTCCGGCCCCCTTGTTACCGGACCGGCACACTTGTAATGAGGCCCTAGGTCCCATGCCGGATGACAGCAAAAATAAATAAAATTGTTCCGAATTGACCACCATGATTCAAAAAGGAACCTTTAAACCAATATTACTACTGCTACTCAACAAAACATATCAGCATGCACAACACAAAACATGCAACTCCAGCACTGCCACCTACCTTCTCTGTCATCCGACCCATGAAGCGTGTGTCAGCTGAGGCTTTTGCTGCCACTTTCTCTCCCCCCCTTCCCCTTTGGCTGACTCACATCATGACACAGACCTTTCTATACTCCACTCTTCTATCTCTGTTTCTCTTGATGTACTTGCCCATGTCATGAGGATCTGCTAGAAGTCCAAAGCCAAGAGCAACTCCTGGTATGACTCTGACCTCATCAACCTTAAACGCAAGTGCAGAGTGGCTGAGAGGAAATGGCTAGCTTCTTGTGCATCCTCTGACAAACAGGAAATACCGGCTCTCTGTCCACACTAAGAAGAGAGCCCACATCCAAGCCTGCATCTCTGCGGCATCTAACAACTCAGCCAAATTCTTAAAAATCTGAAAGGAGCTGGCCAATCCTGCTGCAGTCTCTACCTCTCCTGTTCCCTCCCAGGCCCTCTGCACGGCCCTGGATTCTCATTTCATCTATAAAACTCATCCTGTTCACCCTCTTGTCCTCTCCTCCCTCTACTCTCTCCTCTACCTCCGGTCCCCCTGTGGCCACCTCACCATCTTTCTCTTCCTTCCTTTGTTCTCCCATGACAAGGTTTCTAGACAAGTCCAATCTATGAAAGTCTCGTCAAAACAGGTTCTTCCCTGTTCTTCCATAACCATCTTGGACCACATTGACACCCTTGCTCCTGCCCTGTCTGGCTTCTGCAACCACTCCTTCGCCACTGGAGCCTTACCTTCCCCCCTGAAGCACTCTCTTGTGTACCCTCTTCTCAAGAAAAGCTCCGCCGACCCCTCCGGCCCGGCTAGCTATCGCCCAATCTCCATCACTCCTTTGCCTGGCAAACTCCTGGAAAAGCTGGCCATCTCCCAGCTTAATCGTCACACTGATATCTGTTGGTTGTCTCCATGACCATCAGTCTGGCTTTAGAGCAGCCAGAAGCACGGAAACTGCTCTCCTGAACATCCGTTAAGACTTGCTCCCCAATCTTGACTCTAATCTCCCCTCTGTCCTCATCTTACTCGATCTCTTTTCTGCCTTTGACACAGTCAACCATGCCATCCTGCTCAATCATCTCTGTGATAACCTGGGTATCACCAATCAGGCCTTGGCCGGGCTTACCTCGTTCCTCTCTGATCGACCCTCACAGGTCCAACTTGGGTCCTTCATTTCCTCTATCTCTCACTCTACCTGCGGTGTTCCCCAGGGGTCTAACCTCTCTTCCTGGCTGGTCAACCAATACCTGGCACCTCTCGCCCACCGCATTGCCACTCACTGCTCCAACTTTCAGTGCTATGCGGATGAAACTCCACTTGTTTTCAGGCTCCCCTCTGCCACCTCTTCTCCTTCTCTCATGTTTGACTGTCTGTCTGAGATCCTGGAATGGTGTGCCGCCAATGATCTCTGCCTTAATGCCAGTAAGATGGAGATTCTCCTCATCAGCACACCTCCTTTCCTGTCACTCTCTGGCCGACCTCCCTTGGCCCTCTTCCTGCACCCACCTGTGTGGCTAAGAACCTCAGCGTCATCTATGACTCCACACTCTCCTTTTCTTCTCATATCTCTGACGTCTCAAAGAAGTCAAGCTACCAACTGCACCTCATCAGAGGTATTCTTCCTTTCCTCTTGTTCCCCCAGAAGCTCACTGTCTCTAGAGCTCTGGTTCTTTCTAGGCTGGACTACTGCAACACCCTCTTTCTAAATCTGCCTGCTTCTACTCTCCACCCTCTGGAACTCATCCAGAATAGCACTACGAGACTTGTCCTTGGCCTTAAGCCAAGCAATCATATCACTCCAGCACTGAAATCTCTGCATTGGCTCCCAGTGGCTGCAAGGATTGAGTTCAAGACCTTCTGCATTGTCCACAAGTCCTTCTCTCTTCATAAATAT
The DNA here is from genome assembly GCF_040938575.1 of Ambystoma mexicanum. NCBI lineage: Eukaryota > Metazoa > Chordata > Amphibia > Caudata > Ambystomatidae > Ambystoma > Ambystoma mexicanum. Next base: position 12,434,809 of record NC_090923.1, read on the forward strand.
CTTCCTACTCGAGCTCTTCGCTCCTCCACCTCCAACTCCCTCAGGGTCAGTTGCTTCTCCAAGCAACAAGTTGGTGGCAGATCTCTTTATTTGGCTGGGACCTCCCTCTGTAGCAGCCTCCCTGCCTCACTGTAACTTCAGGAGAACCACCTCTGGTTCCAGAAACACCTCAAGAACTTCTTCTTTGCTTCTGCCTTCTCTCTTCCTCTCCACTGCTGATTTCCTGTATCATACTGCACTGGTCACCTGGCTACCCTCTGATTTTGGGTCCAGGTCCCTGCCCGCCAAGTTGCACACCCGCACTGCCTCCCAGCAACCCTTGCACTTGAGTCTGTATCTGTAACCCTACAGTCCCCCTACCTGCACTTTTGGACACGTGCTGTCTGCCCTTACCCTTTGCGCGTGCCACCTGCTGTCCAAACCTATTGTTATTGTTTTGATCCCATGTGCAGCACTGTCCCCTCCTCTTTTCCCTGGCACTTTCCCCCTCCTACCTCCCCTGCACTTGCACAATCTCAATGTCACTTGGCCTAGTAAGATTGCTGTCTCTGTCCTCCCTCTGTTCCCCCCTTCCTTGCCTCATCGCTCCTTGAAACACTTGTGTATAGGCGCGTTACAAATGCCATATCATAGCATATCAGCATGTATATCCTCCCTCCACTACCCATCCCCACTATGACTACAGTTTGAATGGCAGCGCCATAAATCTACCCTGCCGAACCGAATCAATAGTACCGTAATCCCCTTACCACTATACACTTCTTACATAATACCTCACATACTCTACACATATCTTCAGAGTACAATTTCCAAACAACTTCTAAATAGAAGAAATGTTCACTAGAAACATGGCATTTCTTCATTCACATTCATAAAGGTGTTCCAAAATAATATGTAACTCATCTTTGCTTTCATTTACCAACCAACTATTCATCCATCTATGTTATGTTCTCAATTCAGAAGTAACGTGATTAGAGAACATAGCACCAAGAAAATGCACTGCCACTTAGTTGGTCCACCTGACGCCAGTTTTCAACAGCTGAACGCAAACTCCAGGCACACAGCATTGAGTATACTAGTGGTCACATAACTAGGCCCAACCACACCCTTCCTTCTCCCAGCACCCGTTTAAATACTCCTCCTTAGCCGTCGTCAACAAAAAACATGCACAATTAACAATGTCACCTGTTTCCACCTATTTCAGCATAATAAGACAATAGCCTGATCTACTTTCCTGCCTTTCACCAACCAACTAATAACTACTACTGCTACTCAACAAAAGATATCAGCATGTAAATCCTCCCTTCACTGTCCATCCACACTCCACTAAAGTTTCAATGGCCATGTGCCCTAAGATGCCGCAGAAAGCTTTCTTAGCCAAACTCATCAATAATACTGTTTCCCCAACCCACTATGCACCCCCGTCCATTTGACATCTCCCGATGTCAGTGCATTGCATAAAAACATATTGCATTACATCCCAAATAGATTCCTGCCCTGCCAAAGCACACCATTTCCAAGTAAATTGGAAACATGGCAAATATGATTGTTCATTATTATTTCTAAATTACTACTGTAAGGAACTCAGGGTGGCAACAATAAAGACAGACGCAAGTGATCACAGTTCAAGGGTGTTTATTAAACTGTATGAATGGGTGCGAAAAAACGCAGATCTAAACCTAAATCTAAGATTGGGAGTAAGCTACGACCATCAAATAATAATAAGGCAGTCCTAGTGGCGTCTTGTAAAATAAAAAGGGCCTATATAAAAAAACTATTGCCAATCCGTACCTCTAAGTTACAAAATAGCGTGCGATAATGTTCACTAGAAAAGAAAGAAGTGTTCTCCAAATAACAAGTCAGGATGGTATGGCTGGGGCCTCCCTTCCCCACATTTTAAGCATGGGACAAGGCGGGACTCCTGAGCCAAGCACACTTCTGTGCCTTGCCAGCACAAGGTTATAGTTCCTTGCAACAATAACAGGCTCTTCTTGGGCCAAGTCTCTTTTCTACAAAGTCTCTTGCCTTAGAAGACCTGATGGACTATAAACAACAAACAAAAAGTAGCTTCAATAAATCTTCACGTTGGGTGATTTCTCTTCCCCCATGAATCCTCCTCATCCTGGCTCTGATCCTCCTTGCAACTTGGGTTTCCCTTTCTCGGGTTTACTATACCCAACCACTCACTGTGAACATCCCTCGGTCCAGTTCATATTTGTTACCACATCGTTCACGGGTGTGTTACTGTTCAACCTAATTCGCAGGCATCTCTTGATCAGGTTCACAATTTGCCTCGTTCAACTTTTCACCTTTAGTTTCAGCACAATGTAGGATTCATTTAACCTTAGCTTCCTCCTGGAATCCCTCCGTCGGGTTCACGTAGCCATTCTAGCACAATCTCATCAGAAAGCGGGGTTTCCCTTCCCCTAGCTTTCTCTTGGCATCCCTACATCCGGTTCACACTTGTTTCTTTCTTCTTGGTTATGGGCCAAAGACTTTTGATAATACAATGGGTTTTTACTCGTCCCTTCTAGGACCACTTTGACCTCTTGCATCGCTCTCCCAGGGCCTTCTGGGATCTTCAGTTTCAACAAATGGGGACCAGCCAGAGTCTCTGCAGCTGGTTTCTCCCTGTATTGTTTCAACAGTTCTGTAACACAAAGGGCCTCATTCCGAGTATGGCGGTAAGGGATAGCGGCCACCGGTAACGAGACCGGTGGCGGTATTCCCTTACCGCCATACTCCGAGTTACCTCTGCGCCCTCGCCTTTAACGCCTGCTTTGAGCAGGTGTTAAAGTCGAGGGCGCAAAGGGGCCTCCAAGCCAATAACGGTGACCGTAATGAACGGTCACCGTTATTTGCATCTTCCCCATTCCCATTGAGCCCTATGGGGGCTCATTTGGGAATGGGGAAGAGCCTTGGTGAATGGGGAATTACCGCCCCACCAACCTTGGAATGGGGCGGTGATTCCGCCATCCACCAAGGCGCTGCCGGTCCGGGTACGGCGTCAACCAAGGCGTTAATAGCTCCATTGGTTAGCGCCGTACTCGGAATGAGGCCCAAAGTCTTTGTTCTTTGATTCTCATTATGTTGCCATTTGCAATTTTTGCTCAACCGACTTCCGTTTACTGTCAGTTCCCCCTCCGACTCATTAGCTGTGATGAACCGCTTAGTATTTCTTGTCTCTGGAGTCAAGGACGGTACCACAGTAGCAAGCGTCTCTCCCTGACTTGGTTGACAGTGTAGGAGGGCCCGTGCACCCTTGACATCTGCTACACCACAAGCTAGCTGTTGTTCTCGGCCGTATGATTCCTTTCACTGAAGCTTTGCGGGTCTGGGTCAAAAAGGCCAAGTGCATTTCCCTCCCTGTCATCCTTTCGCTTATCGCCACCTTTCTCCTCCTCTTGAACTGCCATCCTGGAATAGCTGTGTCGTTGTGCGGTCTTCCTTGCTTAAAGTGTGCTCTTGTGCTCTGCCTTTTATCCCCGTGGGAAAGGTAAAGGGCCATCAGGTGTGTGTGATTATTGTCAATTGCCTGACTCTGCCTGACCCTGGTGTTGGGACATGTCAGGTAAACAGCGCTGGTGTTAGTCCGTTGTCTTGCACAGTGTAAGAACGTGTTCGTGTCGGAAAAGGGGTAGGGGGTAGAGCTTCAGAATATCCTACAGGGTAGGATGGGGAAAAGGTGTTATAGGGAAGGGGGTACATTGGGCCTCATTACAAGTTTGCGGGTCCAGTAACAACGGTGCCGGTCACCGTTGTTAACGGACCGGCAAACTACGAGTCTGTGAGCGGGTGCCCTTCTGACCTGGCGGGCTGAACGGCACCCGCTCACAGACCTTGATGGGTGCACCGGCACGGTGCATCCGTCCTCTCTATATGGGACTCAAATGGGAATGGGGAGTGATTTTTTTTCCGGCACCCGGCAATGGCCAATTACTGGGTCTGCTGGGATTGTAATGTCCTTGGTATTTGCACATTGTAGGGTGCTGGAAGATAAATGACTCTGGCGTCCGACGGGCCGGTATTTACCAGCACGGCTACTGCCCGGGTCGTAATGACCCCCATAGTCTTACCCATCGGTGTCCCACTTCCACTCCCCGAGGACCCCCATCCAGGTGATCCTCCCACACTGGACCACCCCCAGGAACTCAGATCCCCGGGGACTAGCGGTTGAGACATCTTCAGGTTTCTCACACTACCAACAATTACATGGCAGTGGAAAACCTCCCATATACAATCAAACACTACCCACTTAGCCACTATAAATTCACTTTTTCACTTCATCATTTCACACTGCCACAATTCTAACACAGTAGAAAATCACCAATATAGGGTCACAAACAAAAGCTTAATATCCAACTACAAAGCATGCATACAGCCACAATATTTGTCAAGGGTAGAGTTATACTATGCACCTCATTCATACCACATCTTCCAATGTCACTGATAAACAACCTTTATTTGGAAATATATTGGGCCTCATTCCGAGGCTGGAGGTAAGGGTTAACGGTCACCGTTAATGGCAACGGTGACCGTTAACACTTACCTCCGTATTCCGAGTTCCCTTTGCGGGTCCCTCTTTACCTCCTGCTTTTAGCAGGAGTAAATAACGGGACCCGCAAAGTGACCTTGGAGTAAATTACGGCACTGTAATTTACGGTGCCGTAATTTACTCCTTCCCCATTCCCATTGAGCCCTATGGGGGCAGGAATGGGGATGGGGAACCGGTATGGTGAATGGGGACTTACCGGTCCCTCCAACCTTGGAATGGACCGGTAATTACTCCATTCACCATGCCGGATTTCCATGGAGTAAATAGCTCCATGGTTGCTTACCATGGAGCTATTTACTCCATGGTTACCTCCAACCTCGGAATGAGGCCCATTGTCTCTCAAACATAAGCATTGCATAACATGTCATACGGCTTCATCACTCTCCTAAAAACCCTGAAGTAAAATATGGAAAACCATACTTAAGCAAACCATACTTATAAACCTGACCAAATGAGACACATCAACATACTTCTTTTATCTTACAAATGCAGCAATTAAAAATGTACATAAAATATATAAAAACAGACTGGGACTGGTAAACCCGCCGCCACCATTGTTTCCGGACCGCCTGATCCCGACTCCTGCAGGCGGGAAGTGATGTTCCCGCCAGGTCTGACCTGGCGGGTTTAACACCTCCCGCTTGCAGGCGGACGAGGAAACACCGGCAGCATTACGAGATGCTGCCGGTGTTTCCATGATCCCCATTCCCATTGAGTCCCATAGGACTCAATGGGAATGGGGATTAACACCATTCCACCTCCGTGATTCCCGGGAAACCGGGGTTGTTATTCCGGGAATCACGGAGGCGGAATGGTAATACGAGTCCGGCGGTAACCAGGCGGTTTTACCGCCTCGGTGACCGCCGGACTCGTAATGAGGTCCACTGTCACTCACCTTCAGCTGCTCTAAATAAGAATAGATCTTCACCAGAGCCAAACATGGAACATGTTCACACTCTACATTCTGGGATTAGACTGTCATAATTTCACAAAAAGGTCCCTTTCATAGCTTTCACAAATTCATAGCACAAAAAGAGGACTGTAGAAAGCAGACAAATAAAATGCTGAACTAATTTGTATTACAACCTATATCAATTAATAAACCCCAACACAATCCTTCAAAGAATACTTTATACAATATTTACACACTGGGCCTCATCATGAGTCTGGTGGTAACCCTTAAATGCAGCGGTAACGCTATTACCGCCGAATTTAAGGGTCCTCCAGATCATGGCTTTGGCGGATTTCCCGCCAGCTCTGAGCTGGGGGGAAATCCGCAGCAAAATTGGCGATTTTTGGTGCGATTACTGCTGGCGGGAAATCTGCCGGCGGTAATAGCGCACATTTTCCCCATTGGAGAATGAGGAATTCCCGAATGGGCCCAATGGGGAATGGGCAATAATCCTTCCGCCAAACCTGTGATCCGGCGCTAATAGCGCCGGTGTTACCGCCCAACTCGTGATGAGGCCCACTATGTTAAAAACAAATCTTTTATTTTTTCTAAATACCACAACTGTGGCTATAACACCGGCTACAAGATGAAAACCTGCCTATAGCCGCGGCCTTAAGGTGAAATCATCCAAACAGGAACTCATGATATGGCATTTATTACACGCCTATACACAAGTGTTTCAAGGTGTGACATGTACAAATCTGAGCTGAAACATCCATAATGTAATATTATCACTGCACCAAAATACAACCAGCTATAACTGTGGGTACAAAAAACAGATTCATACCTGTGACTATCAAAGACTGCCAAAAAGTACGACATGCAATTGAAGCGTTCATACCCGAGGATCGAATCAACCACCAGTGGTCGCAGCTACCCGTAACATTTTCACAGATTCAAAGAGACATATTGACAAGCTGTAACAATTCAAGCAACATAAAGGTACACATGAGGGCATGGAATCAGAAACACATGTGAAATTGTGTGGTGTACAATCAATGGAAGAACATGATCAATGCATAGAAATTGAAATCATTATACCCGTGGCTAAGGCCATAATTATAGTCACGGCTACACCCACCAAAATACACAACGTGCCATTTGCCTGCTTATGCCCGCAGCTTTCAAAGACCGCCTAAAAGAATGACGTGCCATTGGAGCATTCATACCCGCAGCTAAGGCGATAGTTATAGCCGTGGCTACACCCGCCAAAAATACATGACGTGCCATTTGCTTGCTCGTTCCTGTGGCTATTACCCATCTTGTGGATGATACCTGCGGCTATAATACATCTGACAGGACACAATGTATCTTTGGCTGCTATTGTAACCACGGCTATTTAAAAAAAAGAAAAAGGCATCAAAGGTATTTTCCTTTTCCAATAGACTTAAAATGATCTCTGGGTGGCTCTAAAAAGAGCCTTCTGGTACCTCTACCAACATATCACCAAAAATATATTTTCAATCAGAGAAATATCTTCACCTTTATGATGATTGAAAACATTTTGAATAACTTGTATCTGCTCTTTTTTAGATGATTAATTCATTTTTTTCCCCAAAGAGAAAACACCCTGTGCTCCCTATCAAAAATATGTTTCCAGAATCGCATCATATACCTCATTTCAAACACTCTGTCTAAAACGTATTATAAAACAAAAAAAAACTTTTAAGCCAATGCTTTGAGAACTCATCACCTATCTCAAAATCCACACATTTTCCACAGTCTTCTGAGCAAAGAGATTTTTCTCCTTATGATATGGGCTACATGTTTCAAATATCCAAAGAAACAATAAATATACCCCAAAAACAGCACTATCTCCTAAAAGTACACCTCACCCTCAAACAATAAAAATGTACTATCTAGAATAAATCTTAATATAATAATACAATATAATCTACAGTGTTATTGGCATATATAAACACTCAAAAAATACATACTCTGATAGGTTCAACATTCAACAGCATCGGAGGTACTTGACATCCTGTTGGCAGCCACTCACCACATATACAATAAAGAACCAATGAGAAAGTTAATACACCAAGTTCCACCTTCTCTCCTCATGCAATCTTCCTCCATTGCTAATTCTATTATCTAAGGTGACGAGCAGTATATGTGTCTCTCACAGTTCAATGGATAATTACATGGAATGGCTGGAGGAAAATTATCCTACAGAGGAAAAAAAAAAAAAAAAGAATAAAAGGAACCAAAAGAAAATACATCACATTCAGGATTATGTAAGTACATTCTTTATGTTTGTTAAATTAGACTAGAAATAATGTTATTGAACCAACATCGGTCACAAAACAGATATAGTTTGTCTAACTACTGTTAAAAGTCTATGGGCCTCATTACACGGTAGGCGGTGGACCAAGGTGCTATTAGCACCTTGGTCCATGCCGGTAAAATACCGGCACCGCCTTGGCGGGAAGGGGATTTACCGCCCCATTCCAAGGTTGGAGGGGCGGTAAATCCCCTTTCCGCCATTGCCCTTCCCCATTCCCATTTCTGCCCCAGAGGGCTCTATGGAAATGGGGAAGGCGCTAATTAAGGCACCGCAATTTTGCGGTGCCGTAATTAGCTCCGAGGTCCCTTAGCGGGTTGGATATTAACGCCTGCAAGAAGCAGGCGTTAAATCCTCCAACCCGCAAAGGGACCTCGTAGTACGGCGGTAAGGGTTAACGGTCACCGTTGCCATTAACGGTGACCGTTAACCCTTACCGCCGTCCGTGTAATGAGGCCCTATGTAGCCAACACAAATATTGTTAAAGTGTATTATATCTTCAATTGTTTAAAAATATTTTCAAGCAGATGAAGACGTCATTCAAGTCTGAAGAGGATTCAAGCAGGAAGCACCACAGCAAGTACCCACAAATATAACGATGGATTCCTGAACAGAACTAAAAGAGCTATTACTTAACATTCAACAAGAAATACAAGCAATGAAAAAGGACATTCAAAATTTAAGACAATTCATGGACAGTAAAAATCCAAATAATTGGGCTAAATAAGATGTTTCATGTGTTCCAACTAAAAGAAAAAGAAAACCCACAACCACATACCCCCAAATAAACCTGTTTTATACAAACTGTGTTTGAATATTTATTTACCCATTTCAAGTATATACACTTCTATGCATTATTAATAAATAAATAGTATTTCAAATGTTACAAACACTGCACTCAATACATCTTAAAAAAATGTCCACAATTCTTTCTCCAAAATTATGTATAGCCACGGTTACCAAAAATCCAATGAGGCCCAAATCGCATAACCCTAAGTTACCTGTGGGAAACCACACATGGACTCCCTGCTCACTGTGCTCAGAGAGGCACAGCTCCACCTCACTGATGATGCCCAACAAGGCTGAAACACGTGTCTGGGGTTGCTGTCGGTACTCTTGTTCAAAGGAGGTTTGCCTGGCTTTTCGGTGCTGGACTGTCCTTGTGGGCGGGACAATGACTGATATGCAAATGGATATTTATCCTTTGTGAAAAGTACAGTGAGCTAAAAGCGATGGCTGAAGACTTTCAAAGTGGGTAAAAACGATTGAACAGGTTATCATGCCATGTTCTTTCGAGAGAGGGATGCCTGCTACCTTTATTTGAATACTTAAAAACCATTTCAGTATATAATACCGCAAACTTATAGAAATTATTATCATCCTTGAATTAGGTTAAAGAACATGCCTGATAGATTGCGGAACTGGGACGTAGCATTCAAGAAAAGAGCGAAGTAATGAGCAGGAATGCAAATAGCCCCCCTGAAAAGTCACACGCGGTGAACTCAATAGACACAATCTGCTGGACGACACCCTGTGGAATAATGCAAGGATGTAGAGAGCCTTCCCTGGATGGAGAACATCTTCTCTTTATCGGTGAAATAACTCTCTGAAATGAACGAATAAATGGACTTCTCAATGCTGCGAGGGGGACTGGGTCAAGTTCAGGGTTGTAGCTTGTGATGCTTCTGAGAAAAGAACCTCAGTGATAGAGTGTGTATTGCTTTTCACTCAGTGAGTTAAGAAGCAAGCATGGAGAGACTAGGATGGAGGGCATTCTTCTTTTTGTTGCAATCTCTTTTTATGATACGCTGTGGCCAGATAAATGGATCATGATTGGTGGAGCTTGGAGATGGGGACTCAAAGGGAACTCGAGACTGATACACGCCATACAAGGAAATGGTTAGACCCAGGTTGTTAAATGTTGTGAGCCTTTACACTCTGTAAAAGAGGTGTTGCTTTTGGTGGCTGAATTGTCATACACAGCCTAAGGTGACACATCTGAGAACAGATCATGAGAGATTGTCTTCTAGGGATTATCCCCCCAGGATGTGGCAACGCTCGCAAAGTTTGTGCGTCTTGTACAGAAATGTGTGTTCTCTGTTATATGTCTGCATTTTGAAGGCTGAACGCAAAAAAGATAGATTTATTTTGGCTGATTTGGTGCAGCTGTCAACATCTGGAATCGTCTAATATCTGGTGATGGTTGCACCAGCCTGCCAACCACCAGGAAAGTTGCACATTTTATTTCTTGAAGCTGCAAAAAGGGGACACCAGAATTCTACTGGAATGCTCATAGTTTCTCGTATATTCGGTCACACAATAAATAACTCGGGACTGACTGACAGACAGGTTGGCAAACAGTGGCCCGCACGTCCTGACATCCTGGAGTGACTAATTGTGCATACTATTCACAAATGAATAAATCCTATTCCAGCATCTATGAAATAGGAGACGCAAATAACTCAACAATAAAAAAGAGGGTGCCACCCAGCCCTCCTGAACACTACCTAGTGGTATTTTCAAAATGTAACAAAGGTAGTATCCCTTTGGCCAGTTATCTTCAGTACATGGCAATGAGGCATATGTATAAGAAATTAGGAAGGCAATTGGGACGATGTTGGGGGGAGTCTCCCATATACTTTTCCTTATTGCATTCTATCGTTCTATGTGTTTGGGTCAATATTCAAGTGCCTAAGGAAGCCATAATTAGAAAATAGACTGGTCAAACATGTGTCTGATTAGTGGGCAAACTGCTGACCTAGTGTCAAACACATGACTTTATTGTTTGTATATGGAAATGTGGAGTTTTCAAGTTAGTTTAGACATTTCTGGAGAAATAAAATGGTAGAATATATATGCACGGCCCTGATGATTAAAGTATCCACTTAAAAGGTTTGTTCACCCAGCCAGTGTTTTATTCTCATACTCTTGGATACTAGAATGGTCTTAATAAAAATGAATCCTACTATTCCTGCTGCAAATGGCCTCTAGGACAGTATATGTTATCATCAGAGAACCACTTCTCTGCCGTCTAGAGTGTGTGTCCCCAATAGATGGCACCCTAGTATTCAACGTCTTATGAGCTACTACGTGAGTAATTAACTAGTGCACATCATTACTACTGAGAACCTGTCTGCCTGTTACATGTGATGCCTGCGATTGAGAATTTGTTGAAACTAATAACGTGCATCTCCTTTTATTTTAACAGGTGATTGATGCCACGGAAATGCAACAACAGTGATTGTTAGATTCTCTGGACTAATGCAGTGAAAAGCATCAATATTAGAATATGCAATTTCCAAGCATCTTCGAAGTGTGCAAACTTTGGGTCCAGTTGTCTTTTCAGAGTATTCAGGAACTGAGAGTGAGAAGCCTATTGGCTATCAGGTGGCTTCTGTCCATGCAACCCCTTCCTGATAAAATCCAGTAACCAAGCTTGTTCCTGCTGTCAATCCTGGGGGAGAGGGATGTCAGGCATGAAAAGGACGATGTTTCATTTGTAGTAAGAAAAGCATTTATGTTTTCACTGTTATTCCTGATAGAACACATGTTAGTGCTATTTTATACACATTCTGAATGTCAAGGTAGTTTCTTTTGTGAAACACTTGTAAATGTGAATGATCAAAGCATATCAATGCATTGAATACTTTAAAAGCTTTGATCAGAGGCAAGATCGTGTTTGTCACCAGAAATGATCTTCACACGAGAGAGCACATTTCTGCTTTGAAATTTGGGAAAAGATTCGGTGGGAATTGTCCTCTTACGCAGTAAACTGATGAGGAACCTTACACATGCACAGAATATGAGAAAAGTTGGTATCTCAAGAACATAATATATTGCCCACATGAGAACATGGATGAAAAACCTTATCAGTTCACTGAATTTGAGAATATTGTCCATTTGCATGATACACTTGTCTGCTCCCCAAAAATGCATTCAGGTGAGAAATATGTGTGCATTGAATGTGGGAAAGTGTTTGCCCAGAAACGAGAGCTTGCTATCCATCAGAGAACACATACAGGTGAGAAACCTTATGAGTGCAATGAATGTGGGAAGGGGTTTGCTCAGAGGAGACATCTTATTCATCATCAAATAACACATACAGGTGAGAAACCACATGAGTGCACTGAATGTGGGAAAGGATTTGCTCAGAACGGACATCTTATTTACCATCAGAGGACCCATACAGATGAGAAACCGCATAAGTGCATTGAATGTGGGAAAGGGTTTGTTCAGAAGGGGAATCTTATTAGCCACCAGAGAACACATACAGGTGAGAAACCTCACGTGTGTATTGAATGTGGGAAAGGGTTTGCTCAGACGGGAGATCTGACTATCCACCAGAGAACACATACAGGTGAGAAACCACATGAGTGCACTGAATGTGGGAAAGGGTTTGCTCAGAAGGGAAATCTTATTTACCACCAGAGAACACATACATATGAGAAACCTCATGTATGCACTGAATGTGGGAAAGGGTTTGCTCGGAAGAGAAATCTTATTTGCCACAAGAGAACACATACAGGTGAGAAACCGCATGTGTGCACTGAATGTGGGAAAGGGTTTGCTTGGAAGGGAGATCTTACTAGTCACCGGAGAACACATACAGGTGAGAAACCTCATGTGTGCACTAAATGTGGGAAAGGGTTTGCTCGGAAAGGATCTCTTATTAGTCACCAGAACACATACAAGTAAGACACATCAGTGCACTGAATGTGGGAAAAGGTTTGCTGGGACACATGAGGCTCACTGGTGGTGAGTAAGCTTTTTAGGGCCTGATCACGACTTAGGCGGTAACGCCGGCGGTAATACCGCCGGCGGTATAGCGCCGGATCACGAGTTCAGCGGTAATGTAATTCCCCATTCCCCATTGAGCCCATTCGGGAATGCCCCATTCCCCATTGGGCTCAATGGGGAAAATTCACGCTCTTACCGCCGGCGGATTTTCCGCCGGCAGTAATAGCGCGAACTTTCAGCGGATTTCCCCCCAGCCAAGAGCTGGGGCGAAATCCGCCAAAGTCCTGATTTGGCGGACCCTTAAATGCGGCGGTTATGGCGCGACCGCCGGATTTAAGGGTTACCGCCAAAGACGTGATGAGGCCCTAAGTGTGTTGAGTATGGGAAAGGGTTTGCTCTGAAGGGACATCCTATTTGCCCTCAGAAATCACATAAAGGTGAGAATCCTCATATGTGCTCTGAATGTTGGAAAGCGTTTGCTTGAAAGGGAGATCGTACTAGTGTGAGGAGTCAGGAATGAGACACGGACACAGAGAACTTGTGATCTATGGTCAAACACTTTTATTAAATGAAAAAGGGTTGGAAAATGCCTCACTATCCCTCATCTAGGAATTATTTCCAAACCTCAACGAAATACTAGGGAGTCTGTCCTTTGTCAAGATGTCCTATTCTGGCTCTTACACTCTAAAACTAACGCTAACTCTATGGTGTCAAGGGTTTTGTCTCTAGTTCTGAAAGTGCACAAATGTTCACATCCAATGTAAATGCATACATCCAATCAAAATGTTCCAAGCAAACAAAGTTCATAGTTCCAGGGAATGGCTCCCTTCCGCAGACTCCCTTTCTCCAGCCAAAGGCTCAAAGAATAACCAAGTTCCTTTTCACCCAAGAGGAGAACTCTTTCCTCCTATGTGTGTTCACGATTGCCTGGAAAATTGATCCTTTCTACTGTTTCACTTTTTCTTCAAGACAATTCAAAATCCCAAGCGCATATATCCTCCTTGATGTTCTCTCTTCACTGTATCACAATGTGGGCCCTACACTCGCAGCTCACCTGGTGTACTCTCCTGCCAGTCTCTTATCCTCTTTGGCAACAACTCTCAAACTCAAGGGCATGGGTCTTCCTTCAGATTCTCCTCTGTTTGCTGCAATACACACACTCGACTGTGCCTGGTATACTCTCTTGCCAGGTTATGTTATGTTATAAATGCGTATATAGTGCAACAACAACCGACATGGGCTTCCTAGCCGCGGAGTGAGTGGAGAAAAAGGGAAGAAAAGGAAACAAACAGGTCTAGAATAGAAAGGTTTTCAGAGTGTTTTGAAACAAAAAATAGCATCCAGTGAACTTTTAAAAGAACAGGAGAAATGTGTGTTCGAAGAGGAGTACTTGGTGCTCTAGCAGTAGAGTTTTGCAAGATCTGAAGATGGTGTAACAGATGAAAGTCTTTAGTACAGCCTCTTTCTCCCACTTTGACTTTGCCTGGTATAATCTCCTTAGGTATGGACTCAGCGATTCATTCATGGTAAAGTTTACATAGACGTTAAACTCTTCACCGGCTTCGTTATGCCCCTCTTGTGTTCCTTTCATGGAGTTGTATACACTTTCATGCATCCTGGTAACCTGTTTGACTTCTCTGGGTTTACCGGATGGTTTTAAGTGTTCCTGGCGCCTCTTCGTTCCTGTCCTGCTGGCTCAGCATGTATCCCGGTAGCCACTGCACCTTCAGTGTGCTCTAATTCAATGGACACACTTCCTGCTGCCTCACAGTCTGAGGCAGTGGAGTTTCAGCAACCCGGTTTATTTTCCCACCGTCTAGATTAATCTCCACTTTGCCTTACACGGCATGCTGTCCTGCATCCTAACCAGTGTCAGCCCAGGTTGCGGCACAACCCAGCTACTTCACTCCTTTGTGTCGTCTGTAAGCGGCGTTAGTTTCAAAGTTCCTGGCATGAGGGAACAACTTCCAAAGACTACATTGCGCTGTTGGTTGACTGGTCTTAGCCATCATCATTGCTCTGTTCCTCTTTCTCATCTCAATTGTCACCATTCAGTTACTTGAGGGATATTGATGATGCTGATGTCAGGTTTTATTGGGAGTGATCATCACTGTTCCCTGCTTCTTCCTTGTCTTAGTAGTGGGCGTACCAGACTGTGTATGAAATTGGGGAATACTTGAAGTAGTTCTGGCAAGTGTTTGAGGGAGAGTGTTGCAGTATGCCATCATGGCATCGGGATGAGAGGGAACATCCCTAAAAGAGAATGGGGGATATGTGACTTCCTCCAATGATGTTGTGTCATCCCCCTGAGGGTGCCTCCCAGTGTGGTCTTTCCTCATATAGCTGTCCCCAGGGTCAGGATAAGGTAGTGTCTGCCGTCCCCTGGCCACTTGAGGAGAAGGTATCTCTGGGAAACAAGTGATGGCCTCATCAGATTCATCACACTAGCTACCAGAGAAAATATGCATGTGAGAAACCTCATGAGTGCACTGAATGTGGGAAAGGGTTTGCTCAGAAGGGACATCTTACTAGACACCAGAGAACACATACAGGTGAGAAGCCTCTTGTGTGCACAGAGTATGGAAAGAGCTTAATTGTGAACAGTAGCCTTTTAGGCACCAGATAAAACATGCGTGAGAAACGATTGCAGTGTAGTGAATGTGGAAAATACTTCAGTATTCTCATCTGCTAATTGAGAGGACATGTAGGCAGTGAAATCCCCTCTGCAATTGAAGCTTTAGAGAGGAGGTGGTGCTTCTTCAATGGGTCTGAGTTTGGCACAGCTATTTACTAAAACTGTGATGAACATATCACCACAACTGTTCCCAGTTTCCATTGGAACACAAACGGCTGATTATGATTGGATGAATCACTGCTATTTCAAATGCATCCCTTCTTAAATACACACTTTGCCTAAGGACCTCATGCAGATTAACGTGCACTAACATTTTGAAAAAGTAGAAAGACTCAGTGCTGGAATCAATAACTGTAGACACTATTTGTATATATTTGGGAAAAGGTTTATGAATTATTTTTTTAAACGCTGCCTGTCACCAAATGAGTAATTATTTGTGTAGATGGTGCCAGAGAACATATACAGATGAGAACCCGCATTGTTGTAAACATTGCCTGTGAGCTTTCACTTGTCTCTTAGATGCTGTGGATCGCAGCCGGTTATTCCCACGTTAAGGCTCTGCATAATAACCTCCCATTCCTTAACCTCATGCTCACCTGCTATAACCCTCCTTTGTTTCCGACTTGACTATGGCGATTTCCTGTTTCAGATGGCAGCTAGGAGCTTTTTTGGTTTTAGCTCCTGTAAGGAGCCAGGAATGAGACACAGACACAGAGTACTCATGGTTTTGGCTATAAACCTTTGTTCAAAATCATAAGGGGCTGAAAAATGCTTCACTTTCCCTAATCTAGGAGGTTTTTCCCTGCCTCAACCAAAACAAATGGTTCTGTCATTCGTCAAGATGTCCAAAGCAAAATACGCCCAGTGTCCGCAATTCTATCTGGCCCTCACACTCCAAAAAAGAACTCTAAGGTGCAAAGGATATTGGTTCTGGATCTGAAGGTGCACAAATGTTCATATTCAACGAAAAGGGCCTCATCACAAGTCTGGCGGTATCCCCGTAGTAATAATGCTGCGATACTGCCAGTGCAAATAGCATTACCGCTGCTCGGTCCAACGCTATTAGTGCCTGATCATGAGTAGCAGTTGGATAGTTATTGCCCATTCCCCATTGGGTCTAGCACTAAAAGTGCCCGAAACAGGTGGTAAGTGGACATTATTACCTCCAGCGTTTTGCTGGAGGTAAAACCCAAATTTACCGACCAAACCGTAATAGGGCCAGCCCTTAAATGCACTGTTAATAGTGTTACCGCCGCATTTAAGGGCTACCACCCAACTCGTGATGAGGCCCAAAGATGTAAATCCAAAATGTTCACAATTTTGGGGAATGGCTCCAACCCCAGATTCTCCAACAACAAAAAGTTCCAACAAAGACTGATCAATCTCCTTCACAGTTACGGGGAATAACTCCCGTAGCCAGGTTTCCCGTCCAATTTCAGATACATTCAAATCCTAATATAATAGCATTTTACTTCGTAGGCCTTCTCTTATTTACTGTGATGTGGGTCCCAGTCTCGAAAGTCACCTGGAGGCTTTTTCTGCCAGGTTCTTCTTCACACTTACAGTACTTCACAATCTACAGGGACTGGATCTTTCTTGGGTTTCTCCTTCTCTAATTTATTACACACACTTGACTTTGCCTGGGACACTTCCCAGCCACAACTTTCACAGAGTTATTCGCAAAACTTAGCTTCACCTGGTATACTCTCCTGCCACGACTGTCACACAATGGGCCTCATTACGAGTCCAGTGGTAACCGAGGCGGTAAAACTGCCTGGTTACCGCCGAACTCGTATTACCATTCCGCCTCCGTGACTCCTGGAATTACCGGGGCATTACAACCCCGGTGTCCCGGGAATTCCGGAGGCAGAATGGTGTTAATTCCCATTCCCATTGAGTCCCATAGGACTCAATGGGGATTGGGATCATGGAAACACCGGCACCATCTCGGGATGGTGCCGGTGTTTCCACATCCGCCTGTAGGTGGGCGGTGTTAAACCTGCCAGGTCAGACCTGGCGGGTTTGACGCCTCTGCCTGCAGGAGTTGTGATCGCCCGGCATGGAATCAACGGTGGCGGCAGTTTTACCTCCACCGTTGTTTCCATACCGGGCGATTTGTAATGAGGCCCAATGACTTTTTCTTTCACCCATGAAACAATATTTGCCCAATATTGTTGTATCGTTCCTTTCTTATCAGGGTCAGTTTCATGAATGGGTTTTTCTTTCATACAATGAGCTTTTGTCCCTTTTACAAGTTCATTTACATTTACTTGTCTTTCTTTCTTAATTCTGTGTGTTTCAGTATATGGGATCAATGACCCAATCGTGGCATGGTTTACAGGTATTTTAACCACACACGTTGCTTTTGTGTTGCTTTTATGAAGTGGCGCACACTTTCAGGCAACCCGGTACCCCTTCCATTTTCCCTGGGTTTACCAGGTTCTTGTGCCCCTTGCCTCTCTCCTTTGAGTTTCTGATTCGGCGCGTGTTCCTCCTCTGCGATATGCGGTTCGGACTATCTTGCGCTCTCGGGCGCAAACCGTCTGCACTCTGGTTTCCTCTTTCGTGGTCTGGATCAGTCTCAATGCCATTTCCCATGGCATATTCTTCTGCAGCATACTGGTCTGTATCCGTGCAGGTCGCCGTGCAGTCCTGCATCCCTGCTTCTGCAGCTCTCAGCTTGCTGTCAGCTGTGTTGGTTTTGAACTTCCCGGTGTGATTGAATATCTCCAAAGACTAGACCGCTGTTTGGGCTTACTAGTCTTTTGCTGTTCATTGTTCTGTCCCTCTTCCTCATCTCAGTGGTTACCATGTCGTTCTTTTATGATGTTGAGAAGCTGGTATGAGATCTTATTGGGAGTGATCATTATTGCTCCATGCAACTCTTCCTCGTCTCAGTAGTTGATATACTGGTCTTTGTGCTAGGTTGGGGAATACTATGAATAGGCCTGGCAAGTGGTTGGGGGAGAGTATTGCATTATGCCATTAAGGCATGAGGAATGTAGGGAACATCCCCACAGGGGAATGGGGGGTATGTAACTCTCCCCAATTATGTCATGTCATCCCGCCGAGGGTCGCTTCCCCCACTTGCTCCTCCTTCATATAGCCGCCCCCAGGGTCAGGATCAGGTAGAGGCTGCCATCCCCTGGCCACATAGGGAGAGGTTATCCCATATCTGGAATGCCCCCTGTCTAAGATTGCACAGCACCACACACCATCTGACCTTTGCATGAATAAGTACCATAGAGAATGGGCCTCATTACACGGAAGGCGGTAATGCTTAACGGTGACCGTTAACCATTACCGCCTTACTACGAGGTCCCTTAGCGGGTTGGTGCTTTAACGCCTGCTTTTTGCAGGCGTTAAAAACCAACCCGCTAAGGGACCTTGGTGCTAATCACGGCACCGCAAAATTGTGGTGCCGTAATTAGCACCTTCCCCATTCCCATTATGCCCTATGGGGCAAAAATGGGAATGGGGAAGGGCAGTGGTGGAAGGGGGAATTACCGCCCCGCCAACCTTGGAATGGGGAGGTAATTCCCCTTTCCACCAAGGCGGTGCCGGTATTTTAACAGCATGTGTATTGCTCACATTTCCCCCCCAAGAATTGTCAAATACTCTCATAAAAGTAGCAATGCTCCCAACTATAACATTGGGAGCAGTGGCCACATAGCTGCAGGCTTTCCTGAGTTCACCCCTCAGCTCCATGAATATGTTCAGCCCAGTGATACCAGCCACGCTTCTCCACTGGGAGGTGTTCTACAGGTATTAATGATATGTAGAGAAAACTGTAAAGGAAACATTCATATTTTATTTTACATGAACTGCTAGCTACAAAGATGCATGAAAAACAAACAGCAACATTTTTTTCTGCTCAAGTAAAAATGCCTCTACTGGAATGAGAATGATACTTTTACACCCCCATAAAATAATTGTACTTTCATCTTCAAAACACAGGGATTAAAACATTCCACATTGGGGCCCTCCTTAATACACTGGGAGAAGATGCATTCTCGCATGGCTAATTAGACTAAGCTGGCAAAACACATATGAACAGGCAATGGTCATCAAGGGAAAACACAGAGAATGGAATCTCCAATAATACTCCAGACGTCAGTTGCGTAGAAACGCATGACTCGCCTCGAACGTCCTCCTCACTGAACTCTGCAGTGTTTCCACTTTTGCAGCACATTCTCCAGTACTCGCCTCCTGTTCTCCCCAAGATCCCCTCTAGTGTATTACACTGTTGCCTGTCTCTATTGGGGCACGTCGGATTAGTAGATAGTTCCCTGGCCTGTGATCGGCATATGGAGGTGCAGTTACATAAGGGAGGGTCCATGGCCACTGTTAAAGCACTTTCTTATAAGAAACGGGTCTGGTGTGAAGGTACAGGAAGATACCAAGTGGTCCATTCAAATATGTGCACATGTATTTTAGAAAAGAGACATTTTATGAATAGTGTAGTCAGGGCAAATGGAATAGAATTATTGACTGGACCGTAAAACAATAAAACTCATGCAAATTTGGAAATTAAATGTTGCCTTTCTCTCTGAAATGAAGTGTTGTGGATGTAATGATATCATTGCTGTGCTCTCTGAATTCCAAATAGGAAAAGTGGACACAAATATTTACCAAATTAAAGTAATCCTGGAAATCGGACATGCTGAATTTAAGCATTGCCCATCTGTGTTCACCAATTGAATGAAATACTGATTAAAAGAATATTGCGCTTCAGCCAATATGTCGCTGTGATACAATAAAAATAAATGTTTAGTAGTCCCTCCATTATTATGTTAAATCGTTTTCTTTATTCTGTCTGTACTCCGGAGTAAGCTGCTTCCTGGAACAGAGGTGATTGATGTGTTTTAGGTAGTGTGGTGACTGTCTTCATTTCACTTTTATGTTAGAATGAATGTGATTCTCAACTTCTTACACATTCTTATCATGTGTGTGTGTGTGTGTTTCTCTGAATTTTTCTTGAGGTTCACACAATTCTGACCACAACAGGAATAATGGTATATGCATTGATGTATTCAAAAAATGTATGTTTTGTAGAACAATAATTTATTAATGTGATACAGTTGTATACATAAGTATCAGGTTTCGCCAAGCCGGATCCAGAGAACACTCGACGTTTAGCTGTAGAATTCTCCCTGCCAATGTCTCCCTTTGTATTCTAAAAGAAAACTACAAAGGCAGCAATTAGCCGAAAGACAGGATCAGTGCAGCAGCCGATGAGGAGCCGGACAATGGTTCCTTGAGATCCAGGAGGGCAAACGATGAAGACAACCCGGGTGGTGGACACAGGAGACAGGATTCGGGTGAAACTTCACAAAAATAAGAATAAGATACAATAAACACGAGGACTAGATCTTTACAAGGAGAGAAAAACATGGCACTACACCAAGAAACAATAATGGATGATTTTGAAGACTTACCAACACCTTCCAAATAGTATTCATTGAGGAGCTCTGCACCACCTAGTCTACTCTATACCTGACGGCATGAGGACACCTTATGGGTTCAGCAGGCAGTCTCTAGTCCGTTTCCATCCCGCCGGAACGAGGACGCCTATCGGCCTAAAGCGCCAAGTGAATGTCTCTAGTTCGGGCGCGATATACTGGGCAATGCAGGCTCTCTCCAGATACCGGATAGAAAGGTTCTGAGAACCGCAGAGAAGTTGCAGGATGTTCAGGATCCGTGGGTGATGCAACGCAGAAGACCAAGGATGCAAGCAGGTAAGTGATGTCCGGGTCGGCCATGTGCGAGCACTGAGGTAACCAATTCGACAGGTGGAGCAGGTTAGATAACGTTCTGAGTCGGCAATGTGCGAGCAGCAATGTAACCAATCTAGCAGGCACAGCAGGTCAGGTAGCGTTCCGAGTCGGCAATGTGCGAGCAGCAATGTAACCAATCCAGCAGGCAGAGCAGGCCTGGTAGCGTCCCGAGTCGGCAAAGTGCAGATATGTTCAAAGGTGTTTCAAGGAGACAGGATGGGTCAGGCTACAAGACGTGGTCTAGAAGGAGGGGACAAGGTACAGGAGCAAAGGGAAACTAGGAACAAGAGTGGAAGCAAAACCACTGAGAGCTATGATTGAAACAATCAGAAGCAGCGAGTCAGAACCCTGAAGTGTTTTAACGGGTGGCCACAACCCCGCGTGACTCCTCCCCCGTAAAGCGCGATAGCGTTGTTTGTGGAGTGGCTGCCATAGTTGCCATGGTAACATGGTTGCCTAAGTTCCGCGGTAATATTGGCATTGTGTTAACTTAATGGTATTACATTTAGAATACTTGAGAGAGAGCAAGCTTTGAATCAGAGCCTTCCTCTGGGTATTCTTGACAGTTCCCCACCTCAAAGAAGGCTTCCACCTCCCATCCCAGAAATCGGCAACAAGCAGAGGGGCTGGACTTTTTTACCGGCTCCCAGGTCCTGTCCTCCGGACCGTATCCTTTCCAATCAACCAGATATAAGCGGTTCCCATTCCGAACCTTAGTGTCCACAATGCGGGATACTTAATACTCCTCCGAACCCCGCACGTTGACAGGTAAAGGGCGTAAAGGCAACCTGGTGGTAGAAATACACGGTTTTAGCAAGGAGACATGAAAAACCAGATGAATGCGCCAATCCGTAGGCAATTCCAAGCGTACAGTTACAGGATTAATGACGGCAGCAACCCGGTAAGGACCAACAAAGCATGGTAAAAGAAATCGGCAGCCCGGTATGTGTAGATTCCGAGTTGCTAACCCAACCTTGGAACCTATTTTGTACACGGGTGCTGGGGATCTGTGGAGGTCTGCGTGGATCTTATGCTGTAACTTGGCTTTCTGGAGTTGCGCAGACACCCCATCCCGGACCTTGGTCAGGTCTCTTACACAAGCAGTAACAGCAGGGTTGGATGGCGAGGACAGTGGTTGTAAGGGAAGAGTGCGTGGGTTCCGCCCATACATGGAATAGAAAGGCGAGGTCCCAGTTGATGTATGGATTGAGTTGTTATAAGCAAACTCTGCCATGTCTAAGAGAGATAACCAGGATTCCTGATATTGTACCGTAAGGCATCGTAGATATTGTTCCAATGTGTCGTTTAGCCTCTCAGTTTGACCGTCCGTCTGGGGATGGTAAGTGGTAGAAAACGGTCTTGTATACCCAGGGAGGCAGTCAAGGCACGTTAAAAGCGGGACGTGAATTGTGATCCACGATTCGAAACGATAATATGAGGTGGACCATAATTCCTGAATACATGGGGCCTCATTACGACCCTGTCGCTAATGGGTTAACGGCGCCGTAAAAGGCTGCAGCGCCATTAACCTATTAGCACCTGATTACGAGGTCCCTTTGCGGGACCCAACCTTAATGGCTGGTCTACACCAGCCGTTAAAGTAGGGACCCGCAAAGGGACCTTGGTGCTAAGTACGGTACCGCAATTTTCTGTACCGTACGTAGCGCCTTCCCCATTCCCATTGAGCCCTATGGGGCAAAAATGGGAATGGGGAAGGGCCATGGAGGAAGGGGGAATTACAGCCCCGCCAACCTTGTAATGGGGTGGTAATTCCCCCTTTCTCCATGGCGGAGTCGGTAAGTTACCGGCATGGACCATGGTGCTATTAGCACCATGGTTTTTCCGCCTGGGTCGTAATGAGGCCCATGGTGTAGAAAGAGTTTAGTTAGTGTGGGAGCCGTCGGGAGTCCTTTACATGGGATAGAAAGAGCTAGTTTGGAGAAGTAGTCCACCACCACCCATATAGTATCATATCCATGGATGCAAGGTAATTCTACCGTGAAATCCATTGATATCATTAAACAAGGTTCACTGGGTAATGGTAAGGGTTGCAGAAGGCCAACAGGTTTGGTTGAGGGAACCTTACACTGAGCACAAATGGCACAAGAGGCTACATATTCCAGGAGATCTCTGGACATTTGTGGCCACCATGACCATTGTCGTAAGAGATCTAATGTTTTCCTACCGCCTGGGTGAGCTGCAAATTTGGTGTCATGACACCAGTGCATGGCTGTAGGTCCCTGAGTCAAGTAGGTACACCAACCCATTGTGGTACGGAATGCCATGTGACAAGGTCAGATCCAGGTCATGAACAGTAGAGGCATTGGGCCTCATTCCGAGTCTGGCGCTAACCAATGGCGGTAGTAGCGCCTTGGTCGGCACCGGACCCGTACCGGCACCGCCCTGGTGGAATGGGAAATTACCGCCCTATTCCGAGTTGACCAGGGTGGTAATTTCCCATTCCCCAGGGCTCTTCCCCATTCCCAAATGAGCCCCCATGGGACTCAATGGGAATGGGGAAATTGCAAATAACGGTGACCGTACTTTATGGTCACCGTTATTGGCTAATAAGCCCCTTTGCGCCCTCGTCCTTAACGCCTGCTAAAAGCAGGCGTTAAGGACGAGGGCGCAAAGGGAACTCGGAATGTGGTGGTAAGGGATTACCGGCACCGGTCTCGTTAACGGTGACCAGTATCCCTTACCGCCATACTCGGAATGAGGCCCATTATTTTTAGCCCACTTGATTAGGGCGGAACGTAGAGGGTTTTGTATTCCGCAAGCACAAACCACCTGCGAAGGAAGCAGAACGGTACGTTCGTCCACCGCGGGCAGAGAACCACTATGCATCCTGGTAAGGGCATCAGCTTTGGAGTGCTGGGAACCCGGTCAGTATGAGACCCGAAAGTGGAACATAGAGAATAATTTGTGCCAGCGAGCATGCCTGGAGGTGGTGCACTTCACCGATTGCAAGGCTAATAGGTTTCAATGATCAGTGTAAACACAGACTGGTATTGCAGTCCCTAGTAGGTGGTGGCGCCATACTAGGAAGGCATCTCGTATGGCCAGGAGCTCCTTTTCCATAATGGTAGAGTTGGTTCCATAGGCAGTGAGTTTTCTAGAATGGAAAGCCACTGGATGTAGCTCTCCGTTTTCCTTGCACTCCTGTGACAGTATTGCACCGACAGCTACATCAGAAGCATCTGCTTCAACCACAAATGGGAGGTCTGGGTTCGGATGCATCAACACAGGAGCTGTTGTGAATGAGGATTTAAGATGATCAAAGGCTGCCTGGGCCGTCGGAGTCCAAGAAAACCGAGACTTTGAGCTGGTAAGTGAGGTAAGAGGGGCAACAATGCTGGAAAAGGATTGATTGAATCGCCTGTAGTAATTGGCAAAACACAAGAAAGACTGCAATTGTTTCAAGTTTGAGGGTGTTGGCCATTCCAAGACTGCCTTGACTTTTGTGTCGTTCATTTTTATTCCTTTGTCCGTAATGTTGTATCCCAAGAATTCAACGGATGTCACATGGAACATGCACTTTTCCAATTTGGCATACCATTGATTGTCCCTAAGTCGTTGAAGAACAGAAGACATATGTTCAACGTGGTCTTATAGGATAGGGAATATATGAGGATATCGTCCAAGTGGACCACCACATATGTGTCCAAGACATCCCGAAACACATCATTGATAAAATGCTGAAAGGTAGCAGGGGCATTACAGAGGCCGAATGGCATGACACAATACTCATAGAGACCGTATTTTGTTTTAAAAGCGCAGTCTTCCATTCATCCCCTGTGTGCATCCTAACGAGATTATAGGCACCCCGTAGATCCAGTTTTGTGAAGATTTTTGCTGTGATCCAACAGCACAGAGATCAAAGGTATAGGTTATTGGTTTTGTATGGTGACTGCGTTCAACTCCTGATAGTCAATACATGGACAAAGGTCCCCTTCCTTTTTAGGAACAAAGAACATGGGAGATGCCGCCGGGGACCGGGACGGGCGAATGAAACCCGTATGAAGGGTCTTGTCAATGTATTCCTTCAAAATGGCGTCTTCTTTAGTTGTTAAAGAATACACCCTGCCATTAGGTATTTTGGCACACGGAATCAGGTCTATCGGGCAGTCATATGGACGATGAGGAGGCAATTCCTCGGCACTCTTGGCATTGAAAACATCCTGGTACGAGACGTATTCTGGAGGCAATGTCATGGCCACCACAGCCCCCACCGCAGGTACGACCCTAAGGAGAGCTTGACAAGGATTCTCCACACACGGGTGGGTGGACTGGCATTGCTTTGTACAGTACTCAGAGGAAAACAATACAGTACTCTTGGTCTAGTCGATACTCGGATTATGTCTTTTAAGCCATGGTAAGCCCCGAATGAGCTTAAACTGGGGTGCCGCAATGACATCAAAAACAATAACTTCAGTATGACCAGTAGCTGTCTTCATGGAGAGCGGTTCGGTTTGTAACGTAACCAATCCTGACACAAGCGATGAGCGATCCACTGCACTAACCATCTCTGGGGAACTCTTGACTTTGAACATGACCCCTTTCTCACAAGCGTAAGTAAGGTCGATGTAGTTTCTGGTGTCTCCGGAATCCAGAATGGGTTCCCTGGCCCAAGCAGTGCCTGATACAGGTTGAAAGACAGCCGTGACCATGATTGGAGCAATGCCTAAGGGTTCTAGAATTGCTGGACTCAGTAGATGAACCCCAACTACTACCGAGTCAGGGCGTTTCCCGACTTCTTGTGTTTCTTCGGGCACACCTTGAGAAGATGGTCTGGAGACCCACAATAGAAACAGAGATTGTGCAGTCGTCTCCTCTCTCTTTCACTAGGCATTAAGGGGCCCTTAATGGCTCCAATCTGCATGGGTTTGGGTGCATTAGACTTGACAACAGAAGGAGTAACCAACACAGGCAATGTTTCTCTCTTTTCACCTTTCCTCTCTGCCCGTCGGGCATCGATTTGAAGAACCAAATCCAATAGTTCTTGCAAGGCCGTTGGTACAACCGGTACCATGGCCAGGGTATCCTTCAAATTTTCCAACAACCCCCTGTAAAACAGAGAGGCCTTCTTATCCTCTAGCCAGGCCGTTTCAGCAATCAATTGGTTAAACTTAGCTATATAGGCCAAAAGAGATGAATCACCTTGTTTTAACTCGGTAGCTTGGGTTCGATAGCGGGTTTCAAAAACACGCCCCATCGCTTCCAACAAGGCATCGCAGTCAAATAGCAGAGGACTACCGGCTTCCAGTAATGGATTCGCCCATGTGGCGGCGGTACCGGCCAGGTGGGACAGGACAAAGGCCGCCTTAGTGGCCGAATCAGGAAAAGCGGAGGATCTACACAAGAAGTGCAGATGGCACTGATTCAAGAAGGTGCGATAGAGTTTTGGATCTCCGTGGATCCTCTCAGGAGGCGCCAGAGGATGAGGCTAGGCCATTACCAATGAGGGCTGAGCCGTTCCTGGGGACACAACTGCGGCTAAACCAGAAGCCACTGCAGGAGGAGGTGTGGCTGCACTGGAGGAAGTCCGAGCCTGTAACTCATCAATCCTGGCTTGGGTAGCAGTATGTGCGGCCGTCATATCGGTCCGCAATTCTGCCATGAGCTGCATAAGGTTGACCAATGTGTCATTGACATCCATCTTTCGGTTTATGAGAGGCTTCTGATTTTATCAGGTTTCGCCAAGCCGGAGCCGGAGAACACTCGACGTGTAGCTGTAGAATTCTCCCTGCCAATGTCTCCCTTTGTATTCTAAAAGAAAACTACAAAGTTAGCAATTAGCCGAAAGACAGGATCAGTGCAGCAGCCAATGAGGAGGAGCCGGAAAATGGTTCCTCGAGATCCAGGAGGGCAAACGATGAAGACAACCCAGATGGTGGACACAGGAGACATGATTCGGGTGAAACTTCACAAGAATAAGAATAAGATACAATAAACACGGGGACTAGATCTTTACAAGGAGAGAAAAAGATGGCACTTCACCAAGAAACAATAATGGATGATTTTGGAGACTTACCAACACCTTCCAAATAGTATTCACCGAGGAGCTCTGCACCACCCTGTCTACCCTATACCCGACGGCACGAGGATGCCTTATCGGTTCAGCAGGCATTCTCTAGTCCGTTTCTATCCCGCCGGAACGAGGACGCCTTCGGCCTAAAGCGCCAAGTGGCAGTCTCTAGTTCGGGGGCAATATACTGGGCAATGCAGGCTCACTCCAGGTACCGGATAGGAAGGTTCTGAGAACCGCAGAGAAGTTGCAGGATGTTCAGGATCTGCGGGTGATGCAATGCAGAAGACCAAGGATGCAAGCAGGTAAGGGAAGTCCGGGTCGGCAATGTGCGAGCACTGAGGTAACTAATTCTACAGGCAGAACAGGTTAGATAACGTTCCGAGTCGGCAATGTGCGAGCAGCGATGTAACCAATCCAGCAGGCAGAGCAGGTCAGGTAGCGTTCTGAGTCGGCAATGTGCGAGCAGCGATGTAACCAATCCAGCAGACAGAGCAGGTCAGATAGCGTCCCGAGTCGGCAAAGTGCAGAAATGCTCAAAGGTGTTTCAAGGAGACAGGACGGGTCAAGATACAAGACGTGGTCAAGAAGGAGGGGACAAGGTAACGGGAGCAAAGGGAAACAAGGAAGTGTGGAAGCAAAATCACTGAGAGCTATGATATCAGAAGCAGCGAGTGCGGTCACCCGGAAGTGTTTTAATGGGTGGCCGTAACCCCGCGTGACTCCTCCCCCCTAAAGCGCGATATCGTTGTTTGTGGAGTGGCCGCCATAGTCTCCATGGTTACATGGTAGCCAAAGTACCGCCGTAATATTGCCGTTGTGGGATCTTCATGGTATTACATTTAGAATACTTGAGAGAGAGCAAGCTTTGAATCGGAGCCTTCCTCAGGGTATTCTTGACAATAAGTAAAAAACTTTACACATATCAGAAAAAAAAAAAAAAGGAAGAAACATCTAACAGAAATCACAAGAAATATACTAAATCATATACTGAGCCAATCATTTCCTAATACAGATTCATAAATTTTGAAGCAATATAAAAATATAAAGTAAAATATAAAAAGAGAAAAACAAAACTCCTTTTCAGCTCTAAATATAATACACCAGAAAAAAAAATAAGTATAGTGCACATATACCGAACACATATAAGATAAATGAGAAGACAATAACAATCAATACAGCAAGTAACAGATAATATAAAAAACAAACTTCTTACTTAGTAAGTATATGTACGAATTAATACCTATTTTAATGTAGTTTGAATGTTCACATCTGACTTTCTCAATCACCTTCTAGAGGAAATGCCTGGCTACAGGGCCAGCCCTGGTACAACAATTCATACAAATAGAGGCTTCGCGCCATACCTGAAGGAGTGCTATATGTAGTTTAGGGTTCACTGATGCCAGAATTCTACCTGCTCCAGATATTCAACATTGTTGGCAAACTTCCCAAGGTTTTTAACTCGGTTTCTGCTCATCGCTCGACATTGGGTGAGAACATGTCGGGCAGTTTCAGACTCAGTGCGCAGTGCACATATTCTGCAATACCTTTCTGATTCCAATAGGCCCATTTCAGGGCCTCTGGAGACCAGAGTAGGCAGATGGTTCATACACACAAGCAAAACACAACGCCTTAGCAAGTCAGAAGGGCAGAGATTTAAGGAAGGCCTGGGCTTTTTAAAAGTAAACAACATATGTGAGATGAATTTATAACTTTTCAAGCTTTCTAGGTGTGTGAAATTAATCTGCCAATCCCAGAGATTTAAGCGTTTCTTCGTACAGTGGAACAGGTGATCATTCTCCTGTCCCCACTCCGGAGATCAGCTAATTTCCTCAAACAGGGTATTCATTTGCACTTCTAGATCGTGTTGTCTACCGCCCGTGCAGTCTCTATGATAGCGATGAGGAGCGAGTTAGTAGGCTTATTGTTGATTGTGACGTAGAATTCCGCTCTCTTTCTTAGAATGATGGCTTTAAGGGAGGTAATTCCTAACGCAAGCCTAATCACAGCCATTGGGATGCACTGAGGGAGGCCAAGAATTTTCCTCCAGAACTTGCCTTCAACCATCTGCAACCACCTCAAATTCATGTTGATCAAAGGATCTAGGCCATACACCATAGGTACCAAACATTGTATATACAATTGGCGTGCAGCCCAGATGGAAAAAACACTCTTATCCCGTGTGAATTTGAGGATTAGCGCTGTAATTTGTGCAGCTTTGTTTTTACGCGCCTGGATGCAAATGATGTAATTACCCCTGCTATCAAAATCAACACCTAGATATTAATACGAATGGGTATAGTTGATTTCAATAATACCCACCAGCATATGAGGCCTGGCCACCCTGCCTGCTGTATATAATAGCAGATTCATTTTGCTATGGTTGATGACTAATTCATTTGCCTCGGCATAGCGCCAGAGTTGTTCCTCAGATCTTAGAATACCACTAAATGTGTGATATAGGATCACAAGATCGTCCGCATATGCCAGTATCGTGCAGTGGCTGGATCCAATTTTTGGAAGACAGTTGTTAATCCCCCTGAGACATTCAGGGGCATCAGAAACAAATAGATTGTATAGAGTGGGGGCCGTTACACAGCCCTGCTTTACACCGTTCAGCTGTGGGGTGGAGTTGGTTATAGTCCCACAGTTATCAAGTCTGAGTTGTACCGATGTACTAGTATGTAAAAGCTCTAAATAATATAGGAGAGACTCAGGGCAGGCCAGATTTCTTAATTTTCTCCACAACAGGGATCTATTAACCGAGTCAAAAGCCGCCCTGAAATCTACATACAGAGCGTACAACGGAGGGCTAGAACGTAGAAGCGCCTTACTTCTGAGAGAGTTCATGATAAACAGATTATGGGATGTAGAATAGCCAGCCCTAAAACCGATTTGAAAGCGGTCTAAAATTCCTGTAGCCCACTTCTGTAGTTCCTTTAGGAGGAGTGCAGCAAACATTTTGCCAGTACAATCCAGCATAGACAGTAACCGATAGTTCCGAGGTTCCGTTCTGTTCTCTTTTTTAAACACTGGTATGAGAATGGCAGCCTGCCAGGACGCTGGAATATGCCCCTACGCCACATTTTTCTCGAATAGGATTTTCAGAAGGTCAGCCCAAAATTGGGGGTTATTTCTCATGACAACATTGGATGAACCATTAGGACCCGGAGCACGGGATGAGTTCAGCTTTCCAATTCTAAGTTGGAGCTCCTCAGTAGTGACCACAAAGGGAGGATTGATAGGTTTAATGTTGTTTGGAATACTAACCTTTTTGCAATCCTTACCATTACGATTTTCCAAATAGGTAGTCCATTCCACAATACCTATAGGGTTAATCGTATGCAAGGTTTTACTACCCTTAGCCTCCCCCAACACAGACCAAATGTTTAGTGTATTTCTACTACATAAAGTTTTGACAGTATGCTGCCATCTTTCCAGTTTCCTGTGCTTATTATGTATTTTTAACCAGGTACAGTAACCGTTTTTCAATTTCCTGATGTTATTGGAGATTACCACATAAGAGAAAACCCCAAATTTGGTCATACAAATGTCTTTCCCAAGCCTCCGTTTTCTGTCTCTGATGGCACGGTCAAAAGTGGCATCCTTTGGGGATTTCCCCACCGTCATCTGCACTCTACAAGAGGCATGTGTCCCAGAAAAAACACAAATCCATCTCTCAATTTGCTTAGTTGTTTTGTACAACATATAATCAGTCTATATTCAGACAATCATGCTGGCTGCCATGGGCTGCGACGGCAGGCACAGAATGTGGCTCACACCAGTATCGCCATCTGTAGTTGTCAGAAGCTGGTTATGTGGGGGAAAGAAATCTCAAAAAAGAATATGGAGAAAAAAAAGCTCATCTGGGAAGATGATGCTATGACAATTTACAGGTGTCGGCATGCCTCTAAAAGCACACCACTACTTTGCGGAAGGACCAAAAGTGTGATAGATGTGGTGGGAGAGAAAATGACACACAATGGAACACACCAGTGCTGAGTTCAGCAGCTACTTGTGGCAGATTTACCCACCGTCAAATGATCAAAACTACTGTGGGAAGCACCTGCAGTTCTGGTTGCACCCCTGTAGTGTATAACTACTGTGGGAAGCACCAGCTGTTCTGGTTGCACCCCTGTAGTATATAACTACTGTGGGAAGCACCAGCTGTACTGGCAGCACCCCTGTAGTGAATAATTACTGTGGGAAGCACCAGCTGTTCTGGCTGCACCCTTATAGTATATAACTAGGTTACCAGTCAAATGGTCGAAAACATTTGGTCGACAGACAATTTGGTCGACACCATTTGGTCGAATGCCAAATGGTCGATTTTTTTTTTTACCCATTTTTTGGTTTTTTTTGGGGGGGTACCCCCCCAACCCCCTTTTTTTTCTTTTTTATTTTTTTTCCCCACACGAAAACCCACAAAACACATATATATAAAAAAAAAAAATTCGACCATTTGGCATTCGACCAAATGGTGTCGACCAAATTGCAGTCGACCAGTTTGTTGTCGACCAGTTGACTGGACACCATATAACTACTGTGGGAAGCACCAGCTGTTCTGGCAGCGCTCCTATAGTATATAGCTACTGTGGGAAGCACCAGCTGTTCTGGCTGCACCCCTGTAGTGTATTGCTACTGTGGGAAGCACCAGCTGTTCTGGCTGCACCCCTGTAGTATATAACTACTGTGGGAAGCACCAGCTGTTCTGGCAGCACCCCTATAGTATATAGCTACTGTGGGAAGCACCAGCTGTTCTGGTTGCACCCCTGTAGTGTATAGCTACTGTGGGAAGCACCAGCTGTTCTGACAGCACCCCGTAGTGTATAACTACTGTGGGAAGCACCAGCTGTTCCAGCAGCACCCCTGTTGTACATAGTTACTGTGGGAAGCACCAGCTGTTCTGGCTGCACCCATGTAGTGTATAACTACTGTGGGAAGCACCAGCTGTTCTGGCAGCAGCACCCCTGTAGTGTATAGCTACTGTGGGAAGCACCAGCTTTTCTGGTTGCACCACTGTAGTCTATAACTACTGTGAGAAGCACCTGCCATTCTGGTTGAACCCCTGTAGTGTATAGCTACTGTGGGAAGCACCAGCTGTTCTGGCTGTACCCCTGTAGTGTATAACTACTGTGGGAAGCACCAGCTGTTCTGGCAGCACCCCTATAGTATATAGCTACTGTGGGAAGCACCAGCTGTTCTGGCTGCACCCCTGTAGTGTATAGCTACTGTGGGAAGCACCAGCTGTTCTGGTTGCACCACTGTAGTATATTGCTACTGTGGGAAGCACCAACTGTTCCAGCAGCACCCCTGTAGTATATAGCTACTGTGGGAAGCACCAGCTGTTCTGGCTGCACCCCTGTAGTGTATAGCTACTGTGGGAAGCACCAGCTGTTCTGGTTGCACCCCTGTAGTGTATAACTGTAAGAAGCACCAGCTGTTCTGGCAGCGCCCCTGTAGTGTATAGCTACTGTGGGAAGCACCAGCTGTTCTGGCTGCACCCCTGTAGTGTATAGCTACTGTGGGAAGCACCAGCTGTTCTGGTTGCACCCCTGTAGTGTATAACTACTGTGGGAAGCACCAGCTGTTCCAGCAGCACCCCTGTAGTATATAGCTACTGTGGGAAGCACCAGCTGTTCTGGCTGCACCCCTGTAGTGTATAACTACTGTGGGAAGCACCAGCTGTTCTGGCTGCACCCCTGTAGTGTATAACTGTTAGAAGCAACAGCTGTTCTGGCTGCACCCCTGTAGTGTATAGCTACTGTGGGAAGCACCAGCTGTTCTGGTTGCACCCCTGTAGTGTATAACTGTGAGAAGCACCAGCTGTTCTGGCTGCACCCCTGTAGTGTATAGCTACTGTGGGAAGCACCAGCTGTTGGCTGCACCCATGTAGTCTATAGCTACTGTGAGAAGCACCAGCTGTTCTGGTTGCACCCGTGTAGTGTATAACTGTGAGAAGCACCAGCTGTTCTGGCAGGACCCCTGTAGTGTATAACTACTGTTGGAAGCACTAGCTGTTCTGGCAGCACCCCCATGGTGTATAGCTACTGTGGGAAGCACCAGCTGTTCTGGCAGGACCCCTGTATCTTATAAATACTGTGCAAAGCACTAGCTGTTCTGGCAGCACCCCTGTGGTGTATAGCTACTGTGGGAAGCACCAGCTGTTCTGGTTGCACCCCTGTAGTGTATAACCACTGTGGGAAGCACCAGCTGTTCTGGTTGCACCCCTGTAGTGTATAGCTACTGTGGGAAGCACCAGCTGTTCTGGCAGCACCCCTATAGTATATAGCTACTGTGGGAAGCGCCTGCTGTTCTGGCTGCACCCCTGTAGTGTATAGCTACTGTGGGAAGCACCAGCTGTTCTGGTTGCACCCCTGTAGTGTATAGCTACTGTGGGAAGCACCAGCTGTTCTGGCAGAACCCCTGTAGTGTATAGCTGCTGTGGGAAGCACCAGCTGTTCTGGCAGAACCCCTGTAGTGTATAGCTGCTGTGGGAAGCACCAGCTGTTCTGGCTGTACCACTGTAGTGTATAGCTACTGTGGGAAGCACCAGCTGTTCTGGCTGCACCCCTGTAGTTTATTACTCTCAATATCCAGCAGTTCTTCTAAATCTTCCAAACTCTCACCTGATAGTTCAGCAGGACTTACCGCAATGTCTTCCCTTCCTGTCTTTCCCTTTTTCTTCTTTCTGGTAGCGTGCGTTCCTTGAAGAGTAAGGGTCTGTTCCTTTCAGCAGCCCCCTTGCCTCACCGAAATAACCACAGTCAGGACAAGGGGTTGTCGAGGAGACAGATCAAATAAAGGTTGAAAAGACTCATCGGCAAAAAACTCCTTAGAGCAGCATCCTTTTGGCATACAAGAGGTTCAGAAAGTCCCAGAAAGCAAGGTGAAGATGTTTCGATGCAGTGTAGTACTGACTGCTAGAGGTCGGCGATTAGCCACGTGGAAAATACTGGCAGAATCGGGGAGTGGAAAGCCAAAGGCAAAAGAGAGCAAAAAGTCAGGAGCAGAAGAGTTGGATCGCTGGAGGCTGCAGGAGCGCAGCAACGGTGTGTGCGGTTAAAAGACAGAAGCAGGTAAGAATGCCGTAAGCAAGGGTGAGCCAGAGCTAAGCCGAAATGCAGACAGCAGCAGAGAGTGACAGGAGCGGATGGGAAAAAGAGGGGAAACAGAGTAGTGCATGAGCCGGAAACAAAGGGAACATAATACCCTAACCGGAGGAGAGGGTTGCAATGGTCAGTGCAACACGCAGGGAAGATATTAAACCAGCTTGCCGCTATTAGGAAAAAGGACTTGAGTGCTAATCACGTATGTGAGTAGAGCATACTGGCACACACGGAAGGGACCGTCCAACGCCACCAAAGCGAGCAGTGTCTGTGCATGACAGTATATCCCTTCTTCATCCCGAAGAAACCAGGCTTCCAGGGATTAAGCATGTGAAAACGACGCACCAACCGAGGTGCATGAACGTTAGACGAGGGTTCCCAAGATGGATCCCCTGTAGAACAACCCTTCCAGTGGATGAGATATTGGAGAGTTCCTCTGTAATAGCGAGAGTCACAAATCATGGCAACCTCATATTCTTCAGGATCTACAGGGTCAGGTAGCAGTAGATGTTTTGTTCCTATGATTCTGGTTAGGTCTGAACTCCTTTAGCAATGAGGGGTGAAAAACAGGGTTAATCCGACTTCACTGTCGAGGTAGTTGCAGCTTAAAGGTGACAGTGTTGATCCTGGAGGTCATCTTGAAGGGGCCTACGTAGCGGGGAGACAGCTTGGACTTGTGTATCCACTTTTGTAGATACTTGGTGGCTAACCAAACCTTCTTACCAACTTCCCAAATAAGATTGGTTCCGCGATGGAGATCGGAGAGTCTCTTGTAGGATCTTCTGCTGGTTTGGAGATTGGAATAAGCTTTTTGATGGTTGTTGGATATGGTCTTTAGTAGAGAATCTGCTGCTGGAAGGTCTGTATTGTGAGGCACCAAAATGGGTAAAGATCGAGGGGGAATACTAGTAGAACAAAAGAATGCACTCATCTTGCTAGCTCAGTGAATGGAGTTGCTTTATGCAAACTCAGAGGTGGTTAAGAGAGAAACCCAGTTGTCTTGACATACAGACGAAAAGTAGCTGAAGTACTGTTCTAATGTGTGAGTGAGCCTCTCCGTCTAGCTGTTGGTTTGAGGATGATAGCCAGAGGAGAGGACTCTTGATATGCCAAGACGGTCACACAGAACCTTCAAAAAATTTGACTTTTACTGGGATCCTCAATCAGAAACAATCTTCTCTGGAAGACCAGGCAAATGAAAAATCTTGTGAAGGAAAACATCAGCCATAACTGGAGCAGAAGGGACACCTGTAAGGGGAGTGAAATGAGCCATTTTACTTAAAGAGTTAAC
This sequence comes from Ambystoma mexicanum, assembly GCF_040938575.1. Classification (NCBI taxonomy): domain Eukaryota; kingdom Metazoa; phylum Chordata; class Amphibia; order Caudata; family Ambystomatidae; genus Ambystoma; species Ambystoma mexicanum. The sequence goes on from NC_090923.1 coordinate 12,470,174, forward strand.
TGTGCCCATTATGGTGGCACATACTTGAGAAGGAGGTAAATCCACTATGAAATCAGTAGATATATGCAACCATGGAGTGAGGGGCATGTTTTCTTGTTTAAGTAGTTCCAATGGTTTGGATTCAGAGTATTTACTTTGTGAGCATATACCACATTATTGAACGTAATTCAGAACGTCTCTCCTGAGAGATGGCCACGAGTAGGTGCATAGGATGGTCTTGTAAGTGGAAGATATGCCACGATGACCAGCGGCTGGTGAGTCATGATACCAAGACAGTAATTTCCTTTGTAACGTGGAAGTGGGAATGAATAAGCATTCATTAAGGTATAGAAGTCCTTCATTCTCATGTAGTTTCTCCTGTAGTTCAGGAAACAAGGTAATATCACTGCGTTGACGTACTTGTTGAAGAAAAGAAGAAACTTCATTAATGAAGGTCTTACCCTTCAAAATCTTCTCCTCCTCTGTAGAAACAGAAAGCCTGCAATCAGGAGTCCTAGACAGGTAATCAGCCACAATGTTACACCTTCCTGGAAGGTAGGTAAGGGTGAATTCATACTGCAGAAGGAAATAAGCCCACTGGACCTGTCTACTGTTTTGGCATTCTATATTTTGGAGGGTTTGGAAATTATGTTGATCGGTCTTTACTTCAAAGTTGTGTTGTGCTGCGAGTAGACGATGTCGCCATTCAATGCAAGCCTGTTGGATGGCCAACAGCTCCTTCTCAATGACAGAATAGTTAAATTCAGTTTGTGTACGTGTTTTGGAGTAGTAAGATATGGGATTATCTTCACAATCTGAACCTGTCTGTTTGAGAACACCTACTATGGCATACATGGAGGCATCTTTTTCCACGATAAATGGTAAGGTTTGATCAAGTTGGAGTAGGATGGAAGCGGAGCAAAAGGTTGCCTTGAGACATACAAATGCGTATTCTCTTGTTCGTCCCATACGAATGGTGTATCCTTCTTCAGTAGATTGGTAATGGGTTGAACTACCGAAGAGAAGTTGTAGATAAAACATCTATAGGAGTTGGCTAGACCAATGACTCGTTGAATTTCCATAACCGATGATGAAGAATGCCAATGAAGAACAGCCGAGATCTTTCCGATCCATGGCCAACCCCTAGAAATGCTTAGAAAGCTAATTTATGCTTTGAATTTGGAATAAGATTCAGTGGGAAGTGGTACGTAAGAGGTGTGTTACAATATGCCATCAGGGCATGAGGATGAGAGGGAACATGCCTAAAGGAGAATGTGGGATATGTGACTTCCTCCAATGATGTTGTGCCATCTCCCGGATGTGCCTCCCCATCTGATCCTTCCTCATATAGCTGTCCCCAGGGTCAGGTATTGACTGCCATCCCCTGGCCACTTGAGGAGAAGCTATCTCTGGGAAACAATGTGATGACATCATCAGATTCATCACACTAGCTACCAGAGAACATATGAAGGTGATAAACCTCATGAGTGCACCGAATGTGGGAACAGGTTTGCTCAGAAGGGACATCTTATTAGCCACCAGAGTACACATACAAGTGAGAAGCCTCATGTGTCTACAGAATATGGGAAGAGCTGTATTGTGAACAGTAACCTTATTAAGCACCAGATAACACATGAGTGAGGAACCATTGCAGTGTAGTGAATGTGGAAAATACTTCAGTATTCTCATCTGCCATATTATAGGACATGTAGGTGGTAAAGTCCCCTCTGCAATTGATGCTTCAGAGAGGAGGTTATGCTTCTTCAATGGGTCTCAGTTTGCCATGGCTATTTACTAAAACTGTGAACTTATCACCACAGCTGTTCCCCGTTTCCTTTGGCACACAAATGGCTGATTATGATTGTTTGAATCAATGCTATTTGAAATGCATCCCTTTTGGAATATTCTAAAAGGAGACTGTGGGCCTCGTTATAAGTATGGTGGTCCAGGAACTACGGTACCGGTAAGCATGCCGGTACCATAGTTCCTGGAACACCATACTACGAGCTGTATTTATATTTGTATTTTGTTTATTTGTATAGCGTGCCTGGCCCAAAGGCATCTGGGCGCAAATCTGTGGTTGCAGTGACACAGTAAGCGTAGTGATAACAAGTTAGTTATAATAGTATACATGAAGAGCAGTGAGATCATAAAACATAGCATAACATAAATGCAGATTCAGATTACGTACAAATCATTTTCAATATATTTACAATCATGGAGCTAATCCGACATTAATAGCAGTGGAGAAAGGTGTGGGGAAAAGCCGACTGGTTAAGGCCTGTAGGAGTTAGGCAGGTCTTGGGTAGAAAGCCACACTTTGGCCTTGCACTTAAAGGGGTGGAATGAGGGTTCCGCTCTAAGAGGGTTGGGAATGGAGTTCCAAAGTTTTGTGGCAAGGACTGGGAAGCTCACCTTGCCTGATTTCTGTAGTTTGTTTCTGGGTAAGTAGAGACAGTAGGCTTGGGCAGCTCTTTGAGGGCGGTTAGAGGTATGATGGGTAAATCGGCTAGCCAGGTAACTGGGTGCCTGATTGGCCAACATTTATGCGTCAGTGCAAGTGTTTTGAGGGAGATTCCTTGGGCTACTGGGAGCCAGCGTAGGCTCCATCTGGTGTCAGAGATGTGCTGATTCTCGGGGATATTTAACGCAGCTCTGATGGTGTTGTTCTGGGTGACTTGCAGCTTGCTAAGGTTACGTTTATTAGTTCCTAGATAAAGGGCATTACAATAGTCGATGTTCGACATAATCAGTGTTCTAGCCAAGATGGTGCAATTGGCAGTGGTGAGGAAAGGGTGGCAGGCTGAGATGAGTTTACACACGTAGGCGGAAGCCGAGGTTACAGCATTCGTTTGTCTGGAGAGCGAAAGGGTAGATTCAAGATAGATGCCTAAAGTTTTAGTATCGTTGGATACTTTGATGGTATTGCCATCGATGATGAATTATTTAAAGGAGGGGTCTAGTCTGTTAAATCTGTGATGAGAGCCCAAGAAGAGGAGCTCTGTCTTTTCATCATTAAGATAGAGCTCATGTAGGGCCATCCAAGCCTAGATGACTTGGTAGATATCATTTACAGCTTTCGTGTCAGCCATGTGGTCCCCAGTGATGGGGATGAGTATCTGGGTGTCATCGGCGTAATTAATTTAGGAGACACCCAGATAATCCAGAATATTCTATAGTGTCGGTAATACGCACAATCCTTGGGGTACCCCGCTCAGGACTGGTGAGGGTTCAGCAGAGGCAGAGGGGGAGAAGACCCTCATGGATCTATTGTCCAAGTAGGATCTGATCCACATGGTGGCTTTGTCTAAAAAGTGGGCGGCAGATTTGAGATGGTGCCATTGGATTTGGTGATTTACCAGATCAAATGCAGCTGATAAGTCAAGTAGAAGTAGCAAAGCTAGCTTCCCATTAGCTTTCAGTTCTTCAATTTGAGTTTTTAAGTCAAAGAGAGCTGTTTCGGTCTGTGTCTAGAACGGAAGCCCGATTTTCTGAGGCCCAGGAGTTTGTTGGATTCCAAGTAGTCTTGGATTTGCAGATAGGCTGCACAGTCTAGAATCTTAAGCAGAAACGGCACAGTGGTGATGGGCCTGTAATTAGTAGGTATGCTGGCATTCACTGTGGGATTTTTAACAAGGGGGATAACCCATGCATCCTTAAGGTTGTCTGAGACAATGCCAGTGTTGAACGATGAGTTTATAAAGGCAGTAATGAAGGGAGCTCTGCCTGCCAGGTATAACCTGGCGGGCAGAGAGGCACCCGCGAGCACAACATATCAGATGCACCGCACCGTTGTAAGCGGTGCCGGTGCAACCCGACGTCCCCATTCCCATTGAGCCCCTATTCCCATCGAGCCCTATGGGGCTCAATGGGAATGGGGACTGGCTGGCGCCGGCACCCAGCAGTGTTGGAATTACTGAGTCTGGCAAAGTCAGAATTACCCGGGAATTCTTCATTGCCGGGTGCCGGATTATTTCGCAAGTGGTAGCGGCTACCGCCAAACTTATAATGAGGCCCAGTACCTTCTGTACTAAGGTACCCATACTAATCGAAAACCTTGCCTAAGGACCTCATGCAGATTAATGGGCACCAACATTTTGAAAAAGTTGAAAGGCTCAGTGGTTTAATCAATAACTATAGACACTCTTTGGGTTTATTTGGGAAACTGTCCTATGAATTATTTTCTAAGTGGCCACCTAGCACTAAATGAGTAATTATTTGTGTAGATAGTGCCAGAGAACATATACAGATGAGAACCCGCATTGGTGTAAACATTGCCTGTGAGCTTTCACTTGTCTCTTAGATGCTGTGGATCGCAGCCGGTTATTCCCATGTTAAGGCTCTGCATAATAACCTGCCATTCCTTAACCTCATGCGCACCTGCTATAACCCTCCTTTGTTCCCGACTTGACTATGGCGATTTCCTGTTTCAGATGGCAGCCAGGAGCTTTTTTAGTTTTAGCTCCTGTAAGGAGCCAGGAATGAGACACAGACACAGAGTACTCATGGTTTTAACTATAAACCTTTATTCAAAATCATAAGGGGCTGAAAAATGCTTCACAGTCCCTAATCTAGGAGGTATTTCCCTGCCTCAACCAAAACAAATGGGTCTGTCATTTGTCAAGATGTCCAAAGCAAACTACGTCCTGTGTCCGCAATTCTATCTGGCCCTCACACTCCAAAAACGAACTCTAAGGTGCAAAGGATATTGGTTCTGGATCTGAAGGTGCACAAATGCTCAAATTCAAAGAAAAGGGCTTCATCGCGAGTCTGGCAGTATCCCGGCAGTAATACTGCCGGGATACTGCCAGTGCAAATAGCATTACCGCTGCTCGGTCCAACGCTTTTAGTGCCCGATCACGAGTAGCAGTTGGATGGTTATTGCCCATTCCCCATTGGGTCTAGCACTAAAAGCGCCTGAAACAGGTGGTAAGTGGACATTTTTACCTCCAGGTTTTTGCTGGAGGTAAAACTCCAACTCACCGACCAAACCATAATAGGGCCAGACCTTAAATGCGGCGGTAATAGTGTTACCGCCGCATTTAAGGGCTACCACCCAACTCGTGATGAGGCCCAAAGATGTAAATCCAAAAAAAAGGTTCCAAGTGCACAATGTTCACAATTCCGGGGAATGGCTCCATTCCCTAGATTCCTCAACAACAAAAAGTTAAACAAAGACTGATCAATCTCCTTCACAATTCTGGGGAATAACTGCCTTACCCAGGTTTCCCTTACAGTTACAGTTAAGTTTAAATCCTACGAGCATGTGACTTCCTAGGGATTCCCTTCTTTATTATGGTGTGGGTCCCACTTTCACACGGCACCTTGAATGCTTTTCCTGCTAAGTTCTTCTTCAGGACATGGATATTTCTTGAGTTTCCGTAAAATATTACACACACTTGATTTTGCTCGGTAAACTACCCAGCCAGAACTTTCACACAATGATGTTAAAACAAAACATTTATCTTAACCTAGTGTACTCTCATAACATGACTTTCACACAATGGGCCTCATTACGGCCATTGCGCTCCCGTACTGAAGGGTGCCAGTATGGGACCGGCACCCTTCATTACGGGACGCCCTATTACGAGGTTCCCATTGCGGGACCCGATAGGGACGCCTGGTAAAACCAAGCGCCCTTAGCGGGTCCCGCAAAGGGACCAGGGAGCTAATAACAGGCCTGTTATTAACAGGCCCATTATTAGCTCCCTCCATATTCCCATTGAGCCCTACGGGGGCTCAAATGGGAATGGGGATAGGTTTTTCCAATGAGGATTTACCGGGTCCTCCATGGTTGGAATAGCCCGGTAAATCCTCATTGGAGGAACCCGGTACTGGAGCCCGGTATGGAGGCCCAATGACTTTTCCTTTCACCCATGAACCAATATTTGCCCAATATTGTTGTGTCATTTCTTGCTTAACACGGCCAGTTTCATTAATAGCCTTTTTCTTTCATACAATGAGCTTTTGCCCCTTTTCCAAGTTCATTCACATTTACTTGCCTTTTTTTTAATTCTGTCTGTTTCACAATAAGGGATCAATGCCCCATTTGTGCCATGGTTTTTAACCTCACACATTGATTTTGTGTTGCTTCTATGAAGTAGTGCACACTTTCAGGCAACTCGGTAACCCTTCCATTTTCCTGAACTTAACAGGTCCTTGTAGTGCCCCTCGCACCTCTCTACTTCAGTTTCACTTGGGTTGCTGATTTGGCATGTGTCCCTCCTCTGCGGTATGCACTTCCCACTGCCTTGCGATCTCGGGTGGCAAGCCCTCTAGACTCTGGTTTCCCCTTCCATGGTCTGGATCAGTCTCAATGCCATTTACTATGGTGTACTCTTCCTCAGCATACTGGTTGGTATCCGTACAGGTCACTGTGCAGTCCTACATCCCCGCTTCTGAAGCTCTCTACTTGCTATCAGCTGCGCTGGTTTTAAACTTACCAGTGTGATTGAATAATCTCCAAAGACTAGACCGCTGTTTGGGCTTACCGGTCTTGTTGCTGTTCATTGTTCTGTCCTTCTTCCTCGTCTCAGTGGTTACCATGTTGTTCTTTTATGATGTTGAGAAGCGGGTATGAGATCTTATTGGGAGTGATCATTATTGCTCCATGCGACTCTTCCTCGTCTGAGTAGTTGATATACTGGCCTTTGTGCTAGGTTGGGGAATACTATGAATAGGCCTGGCAAGTGGTTGGGGGAGAGTATTGCATTATGCCATTAAGGCATGAGGAATGTAGGGAACATCCCCACAGGGGAATGGGGGGTATGTAACTCTCCCCAATTATGTCATGTCATCCCGCCGAGGGTCGCTTCCCCCACTTGCTCCTCCTTCATATAGCCGCCCCCAGGGTCAGGATCAGGTAGCGGCTGCCATCCCCTGGCCACATAGGGAGAGGTTACCCCATATCTGGAATGCCCCCTGCCTAAGATTGCACAGCACCACAGACCATCTGACCTTTGCATGAATAAGTACCATAGAGAATTTACCATAGAGAATGTATTTGTTTTTAAACGAAGAGAGCTCTTAATTTCAGCCAAAGAGATAAACTGTATTTTGATCTCATTTACCCCCCAAAGATTGTCAAATACTCTCGGAACAGTAGCAATGCTCCCAACTATAAAATTGGAAGCAATGAATACATAGCTGCCAGTCTTCCCGCTCTCACCCCTCAGTTACTTTTACACCCCCATAAAATAATTGTGAATTCAACTTCAAAACATATGGATTAAATATTCCACATTGGAGCCCTCCTTTATACTCTGGGAGAAAGTTGGATAATTAGACTGATTTTGGCACAACACATGTGAAAAGGCAATGGTCATCAAGGGGAAAACACAGAGAATGGAATCCAAGAACTGGAATCTCCAATATTACTCCAGAAGTCAGTTGCCCAGAAACACATGACTCGCCTCGAACGTTGTCGTCTTCGCTGAACTCAGCAGCGTTTCCACTTTTGCAGCACATTCTGCAGCACCCGGCTTCTTTTCTCCTCAGGATACCCTCTACTGTATTACACTATTGCCTGTGTCTATTGGGGCATGTAGGGTTAGTAGAAAGTTCCCTGGCCTGGGATTGGCATATGGAGGTGCAGTTACATAAGGGAAGGTGCATGCCCACTGTCAAAGCACTATCTTATAAGAAACTGGTCAGTGTGAAGGGCCTGGGGAAGATGGCAAGAGTTCCATTATATTATGTGGACGTGCATTTTAGAAAAGTGACATTTTATGAATAGTGTATACAGGGCAAATGGAATAAAATTATTCACTGTGAGACAATAAAGCTCATGCAAATTTGAAAAAGAAATGTTGCCTTTCTCTCTGAAATGAAAGTGGTTGTGATGATATAGTAGCCGTGCTCTCTTGAATTCCAAGTAGGAAAAGTGGATACAAAATGTTACCAAATTAAAGTAATCCTGGATAGCTGACATTATATTTAAATCTTATCTTCCTGCGTTCACAAATTTAATGAAATGCTGATTAAAGGAATATTGAGCTTCAACCAATATGTTTATGTGTTACATTAAAAATAAATGTTTAGTAGTGCCTCCATTTGTATGTTAAATCGTTTTCTTTTTTCTGTCTGTACTTCGGAGTAAGCTGCTTCCTGGCATATAGGCAATTGATGTGTTTTTTAGTTTTCCTTATTTTCACATGCTAAGTACGTCTGTTTAGGCCGTCAGCATAAAAATTCTGTGTACTATGGCTCAGTTTTTGGCTTGTGGTATTGCTTGTTTTGTGAAACATCATGAAAAATGTGTGATTTCCTAACTAGAAGAGTCGGGGAAATGTAGCGGAGCATTGCTTTTCTCAATATTCACAGAAGCCATTACCTTACAGGTCCAAACATGTCCAGCACATACCTTTTTTATCTGTCATTTTTCCATTGTTTCCTGCCCTGCGCAAATGACGCCTTTCTAAACTTGGAATTTTGTCTACTTTTCATAAATCTATGCCTTTCTGTCTTCCCATTCAGCTTTCCAACCCTCCTTTTCCATTCCGTTCACGCATGTCCTATTGGAAAAAAAAGGGAAACATCCCAACCTCTCATAAAACTGATGGTAACCTTATAAAAAAATATGCTTTTTTTGTTTCCACTCAACCTGTTCTTGAAAGCCTGGAAAATGCTGAATTCAGAACAGCAAACCATGTGTTCCTAGCTCTTACAAGGAAAAAAACACAGGCTTCTTGGTACATTACTGTATTTACATTTTCAGAAAAAAACACATAAGTTGCTATTTTTTTTGTTATTTTCTCTCAACCCTGTTAGGTCAGTTTTTCTGAAGTCCAACTAAGGGCTTAGTAAAATCATTCAACTGAGGCAGAACAAGACTCCACTCTTAGTATAAGGCTGTACCACTTGAGTATATGGTAGCGTAGACAGAGCAGCAAGGCTTATTTTAGGAGGGAGAGAGGGCAGTAGAATAAGTACAAGTGAAATTGTCATATAAATATCCAAACAAACACTGAAACACTATGGGGCTGGTTCATGGAATTATTTGTGCCGGAAAATGGGGATTTTTGTGCCATTCTGCCCGCAAATCCCCATTTGTTAAACAGGGATTTGCGGGCAGAATGGCGCACAAATCCCCATTTTTCGACGCACTAATTCCATGAATCAGCCCCTATGTATGTAAAAATAAAGGATTTATTTAAATACCAGTAGGCTCAGATAAATCTAGGGGTAAGTAAGCACAAAAACATTATATGAAATCACAGTATAAAAACACAACACTATACAGACCCAAGTATAGACTTTATTTGAAGTACCTAACTGCAGTTCTAGGGAAGTCAAAACCTTTTCATACACATTCCGTATAGGTCAAGCTTATTCTTGGGGAGTAAAAACCAATGGTTACTTTTCACAATTGTATTCAGTAATGCAAGGGCAGTAGAATCTTCCAGTTGTATAATAATTCTCAGTACAAATCACATAATCAGTCAACTGGACAATATACTTTTGGTGAATAGTGAAACACTTATTCTAGGTGCAGTAAAAACCTATAACTACTTTTGTGATAAAACACTTACACTAGGTGAGTAAAACCCAAGGATGTACTTTGACTTTGTAATATACAATTACAGGTGCTTTTGAAATCAGGAACCCCAGATTGAGGTAAGCAGTAACTCTTGTAACTTATTTTGGATGGCACACAGCTAACACAAGGTAAGTAAAACCCACATACTTTGTTAATCCCACAAGGTAGGGGAAAGTAAAACCCAATGGGCCTCATTATGAGTTTGGAGGGAGCCATGCCGTTCTTAGCAGCATGGCTGCCTCCAAACTCGTGACCCGGGTCCCGAAAAAAGGGAATTACTGTGCCATTCTGCCCGGTAATTCCCTTTTCTCTGGACCCGGACCCGGTACATCACCATTCCCATTCGAGCCCCTGGGAATGGGGAGGATGCTAACAACGGACCCGTTAATGATGAGTCCGTTGTTAGCATCCTGGTCAGCTCGCGGGTGGCGGCATGCACGTCTGGTCTGGCCCACATGTGCATACCGCCACCCGCGAGCGAACTCGTAATGTGGCAGCCCATAATGAACAGTGCCGGTACCTTACCGGCACCGTTCATTCCGTGGCCACCAGCCTTGTAATGAGGCCCACCGTCACACTTTACTGAATGACTCAAAGTTATTCTAGGTAGGCAACAACCTAATACGGACCTATTAAGGACAGGCTAGCAGCAAGTCAGGGGAAGCAAGACCCAGTTGGGGAACACTCATACAATTATCCTCAAGGGACTAATCTGGTGATACCAACCCTTTACTTTTGGGAAGAGGCACAACCTAATCACAGAGAGTAAAATACCTTCACATCTACTTTCTATTAGACTGGCAAAACAGTTGCTAAGGAAGAAAAGATGTTAACCATACTTTAAGACTAGTGCATCACACATTCAATATCAGCAAGAACTTGTATAACTGTTCACTCTTAGAATTACAGTTACCAACCAACTCTTTATAAGTAAGTTACTTTGAAACACTTATTTTTTTTTCTAAGCAGAAGTCCCAATCCCTTCACAGCCTTTCCCTTATTCTTGGAGCACGAGTGTTCTCAGTGGCAGAAGGGGGGGGGGGTCACTAGGACTAGTGACCAACAGGCAGTGTCAGAATAGGTTCTTTGGTAGCAAAAGTCAGAGTTCCTTAGGAAAACTGGGCAAACAGGTGAGTACTTTGCTTTAGAGTTAGAAGAAGGTCCAGGGGCTTCGCTGAAGGCACCCTAGCAGGATTCTAGCAGTGGGACTGGGTGCAGTGGATGAGAGGCCTCCCCATCACAGAAAACAACCCACAGCTACACAGAAATCCTAACAGGCTTAAGGTAAGTACATACCCAAGCCAACACAGTACCTAAGCATTGAAGAAGATTTTGCAGCAGGAGAACTTCAGTGTCTGCAGCCAAATACCCGGTCAGTGGATTCTTTGCTGTGGAGACTGAAAACAAGACCTCAGAAGGGACTTTGCAGCAGGGATCGATGAAGAAGGCTCTAGGGAAAGCTTCCCTCACAGCTGAATGCGGTTCTGTGGATTTGGCACCTTTTCAAGGAGCACAGAAGAAGACAGAAAATTGTGGTTGAATTCTCATTGTTACAAAAGTCCAGCACTCTGTTGAGGGGACTTGTTGGACTCGATTTCTGTCTCTGGATATCCACCAGGATGCCCACAAAGGTTCAGCAAGATTCAGAAGACTGTGCACTGCACGATGGCTTGAGGTCCCAGGGTATTGGTGTATTGCAACAACGCAACGCGTGGGATGGCTCAAAATGCAGGTCTTCTTGAGTCTAGTGGGTTGCACCAGGCTCTGGGTCAGGGTCATCGTTTTTGGAGTACCCAGGTCGATTGGAAGGAAGGGCTACAGCACGTTCCAGTTACACAGCAGGCTCTCCGGTTGTTGGAAATCGTCTCCGCCGCTTTTCCTTCGTCATCCTCTTTGGTTTAAGTTCCAGTGGTCAACATGTCTTCAGCTTCCAGGTTCGCAGTATTTATCAGCAATTACAGCACAACCTCTGCATTCTCTCCCTGCATTTTATAAGAAGGGGCGGTCTGACTGTCCAATCAGGACTCCTCCCTCACTTCCTGCTCTCACAGACAGACTGGAGCCTGGGCGGGGAGTCCAGGGGACTCCAGCCAAAGACAAAAATCACACAAAGGAACTTCCCACCCTGGATGTCAGGGGAAGGAAAAAGAAACAACAAGAAACACTAAAATGGCGAAAAAAGAAGACGGGCGGACACCCTTAAGTGCCTTTAATGCAGCTGTGATCACAGCCCACGGTAAAGGTGCACCAATTAATACAAGGTATCACTGCCACCAGCCATCGAAGGTAAGCTTGTCACTGTAACAGAATTGTTACAGTTTTAGTGTTAAAGGGGATACATTATGCCTCATTACGGCTTTGGAGATAGCCATGGTGCTATTGGCGCCATGGCTGCCTCCAAAACCGTGTCCGGTCCGAGTTCCCTGAATGGGGAAATACCGGGCCATTCCGAGTATGGAGGGCCCGGTAATTTCTCCTTCAGGGAACCCGGGCCCGGACCTTCCCCATTCCCATTTGAGCCCACATAGGGCTCAATGGGAATTGGTGCGGGAGCTAACAACGGGCCGATTATGACCGGCCCATTGTTAGCTCCCTGGATCCCTCGCGGGACCCGCTCTGGACGTCTGGTAAAACCAGACGTCCACATCGGGTCCTGCGAGGGAACTTCGTAATAGTGCGCAATGCATTTAAAGGCGCCGGCACCATTACCGGCGCCGTTAATCGCATCCCGCACAGGTTGTAATGAGGCCCATTGTATCTTCCGAGCACTCCACATAAGGTGGGGTGTGCTGGCTTCACAGAATAAAATGTAAAAGGGATCCAAAGTTCCTTTCTACCCTTGGGAATTGTAGTTCATTCAAGGTTAGCACAAGAAAGTTAAAGGGGGAGCCCCTAGGGCAACCCAGCAACAACAGACACTTATTGCCCATAAGGTGTTTAAAGAGGATAACTTTAAAAAAACAATATGGAGAGTCTTAAAAATGACACTCATAAAAAGAGTTAAAGATTATGTGAGTGTGGAAAAAGGTCCCCACTTACTGAGGTATTAATGAAAAATATCCCACTAGAAAAGCAAAATGTTCTGGGGTTGAACCAGGAAAGGAAGATTTACCAGTTCTGTGCAAATCTTACCTAACATGCACCCCCCCCCCAGACTAAGGAACAGGAGAAGCTAATCCTCACCTGGATGGATCTCTTGTTTCAAGTCAGTTAAACTGTTTGCTGAGTCAACTAGCAATCTTTTTGTAAGCCTTGCTGTGATACTTTTTTTATATTAGTTATCATTGGCAAACTATATGACCTACAAGTAGTGTTGGGCACTTTACTCTTGGCTAATGTATAGGGGATCTGATTTAACAGTCCCTCGGAAGTTGTGACAACTTCTGAACCTACAATAGGCTTTTTAAAAGGGTTCCTATAAAGAAATCCTTTAGACCTAAGGGGTCTCCATTATTCTTCACCACCTCTCTCACAAGAGCAGGTTGGATCTCAGGTATCCTATTTGGAGGGGTTGTGGCAAAGCATTGCACATCCTTCCACTTCCTCTTAGATCTATTTTTACCTGGGTTAGGGGTTTCCCTTCTAACACTAGGATTTACAAGGGGTCTTCAGCAGAAGAGCCCAACATGTCAAGGGGTTACACACTCCGTACAGCAAACTAGGATTCCTCTGTAGTGTTATGACCACCTTCATGGGGGAAGAGATGGAGCCAAATTTGGCTGGGATATCTAATGTAACAAAGTTACAAGGGTTTGAATGGTGACATACCGAAATCTCCAAAAAATGGATCAGCACTGGGGTTAAAGGATTGTTGGCGTACATTGCACATTGAGCTGAATGTCCATTTGTACACTGGGCGGTGTGTTTGGGTGAAAGGAGCATTTGGTTCAAAGTTTGTTGTGGACTTTTTTTTCTATAAGGGTATCTTTTGCCATAATGGTGTCTTCCACCATTTCATACCCTCGACCATTATTGTCTATGGCAATTGTTTTTTGTCGTTCTTGTTTATAAGAACTTTGCAAGTTGCGCTGAAGGATTTCTTTAAAAGCCTAATGGAACTGTTTCCTACTGACAAGATTATTTTTACTGACATAAATCAGAGGCAAACATGCATTGTTTAATTGTTTGCTAAGGAAGAAAAGTTGTTAACCATACTTATAAGAATAGTGCATCACACATTCAAGATCAGTAAGAACTTGTGTAACTGTTCACTCTAGAATTACAGTTACCAACCAACTCTTTACAAGTAAGTTACTTTGAAACACCTATTTTGTTTTCTAGGCAGAAGTCCCAATCCCTTGACAGTCTTTCCCTTATTCTCGGAGCATGTGTGTTCTCGGTGGCAGAAGGGGGATCACCAGGACTACTGACCAACAGGCAGTGTCAGAATAGGTTCTTTAGTAGCAAAAATCAGAGTTCCTTAGGAAAACTGGGCAAACAGGTCCCAACCACATTTTTCAGTCTACAATTGGAAGAATCAAGGGAGTGTTACGCTCACCTGGTATCCACGGGGACGCCCGTATGCCCTGGTTGCCAGATTCCCCCCGGATGTGCCCAATTTGGGATGATGTCTTCTATGGCAGGTGGGCCTGAAAACACAGGAGGACTGGACTTAGGCACAGATTTTGTTTCCTCCCACCAGCCCCTTGGACTCAACCTGATGGCCCCCTTCTCACCTTGTTATGATGTCTGGTGTGCCCTCCATCCTGCTTTGTGTGCAGGGGCGTGTAGTTTTCTGCGGGTTGAAGCGACCGAGTTAACTTCACTGGTGCCAACCCATTCAAGTGTCTTTAAGAAGGTAAGTCTGATTATAGCAGTCTCTGAAGGCCTTTGCTTTTCTTTCGTGCTATTAATGTCTTTCCCTGATTGCTTCCCCCTTAGGTATGCAGAGGTTCGCTGGGTGCGCTGCTTGGATCAGGCTCCTGCCGGGATTATGGACGCGGAGCGTATGAAGAATGGTAGGTTCAGCGCGAAGTGCAGCGCGCTAATGTCTTTTTGGGCTAACCTGTATTCTTTATTCCTTCTCAGGTTGCGATGGTCTTTCTGGGCGTGCAGAGATTTCTGTAGTGGAACTGGCCAAGATACGCCCAGCCAGGTGAGGAGGTTATGGTTACTGCTGTGATTGCCGTGAGTAACCTGTTTAACCTTGTCCTTTTTTCTCTTTCCCTCCAGGTGCTTCGTTCCGGTGCGTGCATGATGTTCTGAAGATGCTGCCAACGGGATGGAAGACCGCGAGCAGCCAGGATCGAAGGATGAAAAGCTGCAGGTAAGTAAGGACTGCTAATGATGTTCTTTTGTCTACTCTGCAGGACAGCTATTCCGGGAACGCCGGGTAATGGTCTCTGAACACGATGAGCGTCACGCTGCTGGCCGCAGAATAACGCGAAGCACGTTCTGTAGCTTGGGTGTGGTTTATATAGCCTACCCTGTAAAGTAGTCCAGGTAAAGTAGTCCGGGCTACCACACCCTAAAACACTGCACTGCACAGTCTGGTTCTTAGGGACTAAACTGTGTGGGTGCCTCCATGTTGGCTGCAGGCTTACACACAAAACGTAGTCCCCTCAAGTTCCATTCCAAACATGAGCCTGGCGCCGAAGGCGCCAGGAATGACTCCAGGACGGTCCCTGGTGATAATGTAAGGCCCTTGGGGCCCCAAATGAACCCCGAGCCCTAGCCCTACCTGGCATGTGACCATGCCAGTGGGGTTCTGGATCACGGGTCGTGACAGCACTCCCCCCCAAGGCCCCTCCTAAAGTGATTCTTCTGCCTGGTCCAGGCTTGTCTGGAAAGTTTCGATGAAACGTTCTAATTAAACGTGGTGCATGAATATTCTCACTAGCTTTCCAAGATCTGTCTTGAGGGCCATAGCCCTTCCAATCGACTAGATAGTATAGTTTGGATCTGGTATATTTGGATTCCAGGATTTCTTTCACTTCGTACTCAGGTTCTCCATTGATCATGATGGGTTCAGGTGATGGTTTATCTCGTGTATTGGGTTGTACTGGTTTTAGCAGTGAGACGTGGAACACTGGATGAATTTGCATGTTAGCTGGCAATGTTAGTTTAACTGCTGCCGGGTTGATGATGGCTTGAACAGGATAAGGTCCCAAATAGCGAGGGCGAAAGGTTTGGGTTCCCATTAGTGGTATGTATTTTGTTGCTAGCCAAACGCTGTCTCCTATCTGATAGTCAGGAGCCTTTTTCCGATGTTCGTCTGCAAATCTTTTTTGCTTACTTTTGGCTTGGATTAACTGCTCTGTTGCCTTCTTAAAGGCTTGAGTGATGTTTGCTTGAAGACTCTTTGCAGCTGGCATTTCGAGGCTGGGAGGGCTGTCTAGTTGGGAAGTATGTGGATGTCTGCCGTAGAGGGTGTAAAAAGGTGGTTGCCCAGTACTGGAATGTACTGAATTGTTGTAAGCATATTCAGCTATCCATAATAGATCTCTCCAGGTTCCCTCGACTTGGTGCAGCATACATCGTAGGTATTGTTCGAGAGTCTGGTTGGTCCTCTCATTTTGACCATCCATTTGGTGATGATGGCTGGTGGATAGCCGTATGTCGATGTGAGCCATAGCGCAGCACTTTTTCCAGAAGTTCGATACGAATTGGCTCCCTCGATCAGAGACCAGGACTGAATGGAATCCATGCAGCTTGATAATGTTTTCCAAAAACACCTTTGCTAGCTGGCATGCATCTGGAAGGCATCGAAAGGGATAAAGTGTGCCATTTTAGAAAATAGGTCCACTACAACTAAAATGGTATTGAACCCTTGGCTGGGAGGTAAATCAGTAATGAAGTCGAGCGAGAGTGTGTGCCATGGTGCCGGAGGTATTTCTAATGGTTGCAGGAGGCCAGCTGGTCTTTGCTTCAAAACCTTGTTTCGTGCACACACTCCACATGACTGAACGTATTGGATGACGTCTCGAAGCCAAGTGGGCCACCAATAATTGCATTTTACTTTGGCTCGAGTTTTGGCAATTCCGGGATGACCCTCGATCAAAGAGTCGTGATAATCTGAAATTATTTGGTGTTGTAGCTCGGTTTTAGGCACATATAGGCGTTCGTCAAAATATGACAGTGGATTTTTGACAGTGTATTGTATTCCTTTGGTATGCCATTCCAGTAACTCGCTTGGGGTTATTTCCCGTTGGATCATATCTCTAAGCTCCGTTTGTGCTAAAGCTGTGGTGAGGCCTAAAAGCTTGTCCTCAGGTATAATGGCCACTGGATCTGGAGTTCCATATTCTCTTTCATCGATGCCCATGCGAGATAGTGCGCCAGCTTTTCCATTTCTTACGCCTGGTCGATAAGTGATTACGTAGTTATACTCAGCGAAGAAAAGGGCCGATCGTAATTGGCGTGAGGATTGTGCCTTTTCTGTTTTTAAATATTGTAAGTTCCGATGGTCTGTAATTACAGTGACTGTATGCCTGGCCCCTAAGAGATAATGCTGCCATGCCTTGAAGGCGGATTTTATAGCAAGCAGTTCCTTATCGGTGATGGCATAATTGAGTTCAGGAGATGTGAATTTTCACAACCAGAAGGCCACAGGGTGCAATTGGCCAGTTTCAGGGTCTTTTTGAGAAAGAACTGCCCCCATAGCCATACTGGAAGCATCTGTTTCCACAATGTAAGGAAGGTCTGGACGAGGGTGTCATAAAATCGGGGCTGAGATAAACCTCTCCTTTAGTTCTTGGAAGGCCTTTTCGGCATCTTCTGACCACATTAATTTTTAATTGGTTTTTCGTAGAAGTAACGTGATCAGATGCACAATCTGAGAAAAGTCTGGGATGAATGGACGGTAGAAATTTGCAAAACCCAGCATGCTCTGGACCCCTTTTACTGAAGTTGGGGAGGGCCATTTAAGAATGGCGTCCACCTTGTGTGCATCCATACGAATGCCTTTTGGAGTAAGAATGAAACCAAGAAATTCAACTTCGGTTACGTGGAAAAAACATTTCGCAAGTTTTGCGAATAGTCGATGTTGGCGCAGTTTGGTAAGGACAGCGCGGACATGCTTGACATGGGGGATCATTACGACCCAGGCGTAGCGCCATGGTTGACGCCGGTATTTTACCGATTGCTCCATGGTGGATGGTGGAATTACCGCCCCATTCCAAGGTTGGCGGGGCAGTAATTCCCCATTCAACATTGGACCTTCCCCATTCCCATTTTTGCACCCATAGGGCTCAATGGGAATGGAGAAGGCGGAAATTACGGTACCACAAATTGCGGTACCGTAATTACCTCGAAAGTCCCTTTGCGGGTTCCTTCCTTAATGGCTGGTAAAACCAGCCGTTAAGGTAGGGACCCGAGAAGGGACCTCGTAATTAGGCGGTAAGGGTTTAACGGCACCGCCACCTTTTACGGCGCCGTTAACCCCTTACCGCCTGGGTCGTAATGAGGCCCATGGGCTTGTTCTGAGGTTGAATATACTCGGATGTCATCTATGTAAACTAGGGCGCAAACATCGATCAGCTCCCTTAGGACATCATTCATAAAATATTGGAACGCCGCCGGGGCATTGCAAAGCCTGAAAGGCATTACCTGGTACTCAAACAGCCCATACTTAGTACGAAAGGCCGTTTTCCATTCATCTCCTTTTTTAACTCGGACCAGGTGGTACGCTCCTCTGAGGTCTAACTTAGTATAAATCTGGGCATCTTTGACTTGATCTAGCATCTCGGGAATAAGGGGCAGTGGGTAACTGTTTTTCACAGTGATCTGGTACAGGGCGCGATAGTCAATACAGGTTCTCAAGTCCCCTTCCTTTTTTGGCACAGAGAATAGGGGACTGGCTGCCGGTGATTTGGATGGGCGGATGAACCCATTTGCCAAGTACTGGTCCAGATAGGACTTTAGATGCTGGTTTTCTGCTTTGGTGAGCGCATAGATTCTGCCGTAAGGGATCTGAGCACCAGGTATGAGGTCAATCTGACAGTCATAGGACATGTGCGGTGGTAGTGTATTAGCTTGTTCCTTCTGGAACACATCCTGGAAATCTCGATATTCTTCAGGGAGAGTACTGGTTGCGCCAAGTGTAGATATGCCGATCCTAGGACTCATAGAAACCTTGAAACTGGACTCGTTTTCTTGGAGATAACAGGTGGAGGCGCAATCATGAGGAAAAGTCAGTTTTCTTGCACGCCAATCTATCCGAGGGTTATGAGCAACTAACCATGACATCCCTAATATTAGCTGAAACGGAGGCGCCTTGATGAGATCGAAGGAAATCGATTCCCGGTGTCCATCCTGGCACAGCAGGGTTATTCCTGCTGTACATTGGGTTACTGGTCCGGAAGCAATTTCAGTCCAATCTACTGTGGTCACCTTTTCTGTGTTCGACTTAAAACTTAAGGTACGCCCCATCCGTGCGGCCAGATCTTGATCAATATAATTCCCAACTGCTCCGCTGTCTATGTAAGCTTCAAAGGAATGCATCCTTGAAGGTTGTTGGTGATTGATTAGTATTACTGGTATTGCAAAATGTGAGGTTGGTGGCTCAATCTTCTCACTCGACAAACTGACCTCTACTTTTGTCAAGCTAAGCAGTTTTCCGACTCCTTACTCTCATCCTTTTCTGTAGCTCCCACTATTCACTTGGAGGGTTTTATTGGACAGTCTTTTAAGAAGTGCCCCGATTGTCCGCGGTACAA
The DNA here is from genome assembly GCF_040938575.1 of Ambystoma mexicanum. Lineage (NCBI taxonomy): Eukaryota > Metazoa > Chordata > Amphibia > Caudata > Ambystomatidae > Ambystoma > Ambystoma mexicanum. Next base: position 12,489,347 of record NC_090923.1, read on the forward strand.
ACATAACTGATGTTGCCTTCTCTTGTCTCTTTCGGCTTTTGTTAACGGTGGTCGTATGCCTCCAATTTGCATTGGCTCTGTGGTATTCTCTGGCGTGCGCGGGGTAGCCTCCTTGGTTCGTAGATACACAGCCCGTGTGTCGGATTTGGACCTATCCGCTTTCCGATCTTGTAGTCGATGATCGAATTGCACCACCAGATTGATAAATTCACTACAGTCTCTAGGGGGATCAACTACCTGAGCCAAGACGTCCTTTAATTCCCCTCGAAGGCCTCGGTAAAACAATGTGGTTCTCTTGTCTTGAGGCCACCTGGTTTCGGCCACTAACCTATTGAAGGTTGCTATGTATGTTAGTAAGTCCTGATTCCCCTGCCGGAGTGATAAGAGTTCATTGTCTACAGCTTGTTCATGGATGTGTCGGGAAAAGAGCTTTTCCATTTCCCTTTGGAAGCCCCCAAAGTCACGTAGTAATGGATCATCATAGCTCACAAGCGGCACTGACCAATCTGCTGCACTACCACTTAGATATGACAAAATAAATGCTACTCGTGCCTGGTCATTGGGGAATGCACCGGGTCTGCAGAGGAAATGAAGGCAACATTGATTCATGAATGCTGCATACTTTCTTGGATCTCCTGAAAACCTTTCTGGCAGTGCTAACGGTATTGTTCCAGGTAGATTGATTTGCACTGGAGCGGTAGGCGACGTGGTTGCCTGTGCCGGGGAAGTTGTCCGGGGTAAAGGAGCTTGCCCTGCCTGTGATTGCAATAGTTGCCTGCTGAGTTCTTCAGTGCGATCCTTGGTGATGACAATATCCCTTCGCAGGGTATTAGTCTCTTGCCTAGCCAAATGCACTTCGGCATGTAATTGTCCTAATAACTGGACGAGTTGGTCCATTTCTGAAGTCTCCATGGCGCCCAGGTGGATTTTGTTATGAGGCTTTGCATTCTGTTACGCTCACCTGGTATCCACGGGGACGCCCGTAAACCCTGGCTGCCAGATTCCCCCTGGATGTGCCCGATTCGGGAGGATGTCTTCTATGGCATGTGGGCCTGAAAACACAGAAGGACTGGACTTAGGCACAGATTTCATTTCCTCCCACCAGCCCCTTGGACTCGACCTGATGGCCCCCTTCTCACCTTGTTATGATGTCTGGCGTGCTCTCCGTCCTGCTTTGTGCGCAGGGGCGCGTAGTTTTCTGCGGGTTGAAGTGACTGAGTTAACTTCACTGGTGCCAACCCATTCAAGTGTCTTTAAGGAGGTAAGTCCGATTATAGCAGTCTCTGAAGGCCTTTGCTTTTCTTTCGTGCTATTAATGTCTTTCCCTGATTGCTTCCCCCTTAGGTGTGCAGAGGTTCGCTGGGTGCGCTGCTTGGATCAGGCTCCTTGGTTCAGGGTCCTGCCGGGATTATGGACGCGGAGCGTATGAAGATTCGTAGGTTCAGCGCGAAGTGCGGCACGCTGTCTTTTTGGGCTAACTTGTATTCTTTATTCCTTTTCAGGTCGCGATGGTCTTCCTGGGCGTGCAGAGATTTCCAGAGCGGAACTGGCAAGATACTTCCAGCCTGGTGAGGAGGTTATGATTACTGCTGTGATTGCCGTGAGTAACCTGTTTAACCTTGTCCTTTTTTCTCTCTCCCTTCAGGTGCTTCGTTCCGGTGCGTGCGTGATGTTCTGAAGATGCTGCCAACGGGATGGAAGACTGCGAGCAGCCGGGATCGAAGGATGGAAAGCTGCAGGTAAGTAGGGACTGCTAATGATGTTCTTTTGTCTCCTCTGCAGGACAGCTATTCCGGGAACGCCGGGTGCTGGTCTCTGAACACGATGAGCGTCACGCTGCTGGCTGCAGAATAATGCAAAGCACGTTCTGTAGCTTGGGTGTGGTTTATATAGCCTACCCTGTAAAGTAGTCCAGGTAAAGTAGTCCGGGCTACCACACCCTAAAACACTGCACCGCACAGTCTGGTTTTTAGGGACTAGACTGTGTGGGTGCCTCCATGTTGGCTGCAGGCTTACACACAAAAAGTAGTCCCCTCAAGTTCCATTCCAAATATGAGCCTGGCGCCACAGGCGCCAGGACTGACTCGAGGAGGGTCCCTGGTGATAATGTAAGGCCCTTGGGGCCCCACATGAACCCCGAGTCCTAACCCTACCTGGCATGTGACCATGCCAGTGGGGTTCTGGATCACGGGTCATGACAGACAGCTGCAGGAATGTCATATTTTGAGAATAACAATATATGGTCTGATTGTGTGAATTTGTTTTGTCAAGATGGAATATTAGGATGCACTGAAAAAGTTCCTGGAAGAAAATTGTACATACAAGGAAAAAAAGGTGTTTATTAAAAAGGTTATTTTCAGAGCCACCACGAAAGATTAAATAATATATTGGGCCTCATTACGAGGCAGGCAGCCGCGGAATGAATGGTGCCGGTAAGGGACCGTCACCGTTCATTCCGGGCCACCACATTACGAAGTCTGGAGCGGGTCCCGCTCTGGACAACCTGGCCAGACCATACGTGCAGAATGGGACCCGCTAGCAGTCCAGGATGCTAACAACAGGCCTGTCATTAACAGGCCCGTTGTTAGCCTCCTCCCCATTCCCATTGAGCCCTCTTGGGGGCTCAAATGGGAATGGGGACGTACCGGGTCTGGGTCCTGCGAAAGGGAATTACCAGGCCCTCCAAGGTCGGAATGGCCCGGTAAGTCCCCTTTTGCGGGACCCGGACCCGAGTTTGGGGGTAGCCATGCCGAAAAAATGGCTTTGCTACCTCCAAACTCATAATGAGGCCCACTGTGTTTAATTCCACCCCACCCCGTTGAGTGGCTGTGACATGTGCGCATAACGCGGTAGTCCAGGGATGACACGTGCCACAGATGGGTCTTTCATGGTTGTCTGCCATGGAAAGGGGACTGTGGAGACTGGGTACAGTCATGGTGTCCGCGGGCATTGGTGAATTGCACAATCAGGTTTCCTGGGTGTGGTGTAGAGGAAGCGAGGTCAGCGGGAGTTTTGATAGTAGGAGTTGTGACAGGACTGAAAATGGCCATGGCAATGTCTTTCAGAAGGCAGAGTGTGTGGATTTCGTGGGATTCTTGGGTCCATTGGTGAAGGTGTATGCTGAGCATTTTGTAATAGCCAAAAATATTGGATACAGATGGGCAAATGGGGAGCAGGTGCAAGTGGATCTAGGTCACCTGGCCTAAACCCCGCCCACCTGGTGCCTTCCTGCCTGCTGCTCTTTTTTACCACTTAGCAAGTCCCGCCCACCTGGTGCCTTCCTGCTTGCCGCTCCTTTTCACCACTTAGCAAGCCCCGCCCATCTGGTGCCTTCCTGCTTGCCGCTCCTTTTCAACACTTAGCAAGCCCCGCCCACCTGGTGCCTTCCTGCTGCTGCTCTTTTTCCTACTTGAGGAGCCCTCAAGCCTCTTTTCCTTTGCAGATGGGGAGCAGGTGCAAGTGGATCTAGGTCACCTGGCCTAAGCACCACCCACCTTCTTAGCCCTGCCTCTTCCTTCCTGCTCTTAACTATTAGATCAAGGGTGTCTCTCGCCCAGGCGTCCAAAGCGAAGGGCAAACAAAGAAAAGGGCAATTCCTGTTTGGACCTGTTCAGACCAGGAGGACCCAGGGCCCGACCCCCTGCTCAGACAGCAGGTAAGCCTGCACCAACATGTGTTACCCCCTCTATTCCCACAGGCCATCCCGAACCTCTCCTGTCACCCTGTGATGTTCCCTTGTGACCCCCCTTGTCGCACACAAGTGTTGCCTGTTTTGCTTGATTCTTCTACCCTGCTCCTCCTCCAGCCTACTTCTGCAGGAGTCTGTCTTGAAAAATTCTGGTTCCACCATCACCGTCTTGTGGCGAATGCTGGATTTGACTTTTATGGACTTCATTCATTCACGGTGCATCACCCTTTCTCAACTTTCATGCTGGACGTCCTTTGCACCTTGTACTCATGGTGGCCCTGAATCATGCTGTTCCCACCTTCATCTTGTATCCTGGCTTCCAACATTGTGTTACTACTGACTTTTTTTATTCACTCTCCCCTCTTGCTTCTCCACTCATTTGACTGCTTACTCTCTGTTCTCTCCTCCTTTCCCTTCTTCCTTTTCCTATCTCCTCTCCTTACTTTTTTCTATGCACTTACTCTATCAGAATTGTCCCTGGACCTAATATGATAGCAACCTCGTCTGTTTCCTCCACCCTCCCATTAATGTTTTTTTTTTTTCCTCCTCACACCCCCTCCAGCACTATCAGATATGTCGTCAGGCCTAGTATGATGGTTGCTTGTTTTGTTCTTCGCCTCCCTTCCGCACCCCTCCCTCTCACCTTTTGTTTTCTCCGGCTCTACAAGAAATGTCGTCAGGCCTAGTACGGTAGTCGCCTGTCTGTTTCCATTTCCTTCCCACTCTCCCCCTCCCTTCCTTATCTATGTCATAGATCTTGCACTATCTGAAATGTTGTCAGGCTGAGTACGATAGTTAATTTCACATCCTTACTGTTCATGGCCTGTAAGAATGTCATAGGCCCTCATTACAAATCAGGCGGTAAGGGGTTTACGGCGCCGTAAACAGCGCCGACCCTTACCGCCTGAGTACGAGGTCCCTTAGCGCCATGGCGGATTTAACACCTGCTTTTAGCAGGTGTTAAAATCCATGGCGCTAAGGGACCATGGAGTTAATTACGCCACCGTAATTTACGGTGGCGTAATTAACGCCTTCCCCACTCCCATTATGCCCTATGGGGCAAAAATGGGAAGGGGGAAGGGTAAATGGGGATTGGGGACTTACCGCCCCGCCAAGGTCGGAATGGGGCGGTAAGTCCGCCAACCACCATGGCGTAAACGTAGTTTACGCCATGGTGGTAAAGTCACGGCCCAGGCGGTAACTTACCGCCTGGGTCGTAATGAGGCCCATAGTATTTTCCGGTGTTTCCTCCCTTGCCTTGAAGCGCTTTGAAACACATTGTGTATAGGCGCTATATAAATAAACTATCATATCATATCATATCATTCCCTGAATTTGAAGTGCTCTGGTATGGAGTGCGACACATGAAGTGGGTGTACTTGCTCCCATTTTGTGCAAAAATGGTTGAATTGAAACATCCAGACATGACTATTGTTCATTGTGGAGGGAGCAGTTTGGGGTATGTGACTGGAAAGGAGACATTGGGAAAGTTGAAGGCAATGTTCCCTAATTCGAACATCATTTTTTCATGCATTGCCCAGAGACAGATGTGGAAGCGCTCGAGTTTATTTGGTCCATAAAAAGCGATGTGCAACATCAATAAAGCTATGTGTGCTTTTTTTGTGAGATGTTGGCATGAAATTGTTTCATAATGAGAACATTACATTTGATAGTGCCAACATTTCTATGAGAGATGGAGTACATCTAACTGATGTGGGTATTCAGATTTTTGTGGAAAACATTCAAAATGCTTTGAAGCAGTTTTTGTGAAAGTTAGAAGACATAATTAAATTCAGTAAAATGTTTCTTAGTTCAGTTTGTAAAACAAAAAATAAAAAAATATATAAAAGCCAAAATAACATAAAAGGTTATTTTAAGAGCTACCATTGTTAAACGCGAAACAATTAAAAATATTTCAATTCTTCCACCCTACGCCTGGAATTAGTTAGATGTCCGTGGACTTCCACGCTGTCCACGGACTATGAAGGCTGCACAGGTGCCTGTGACTTTTTTTAACAGTTCTATTTTTTAACTGTGAAAGGTGGCTTCTAAAGGAACCTTTTTGTGTTCTTTTGGTTTTATAGCTTTCTTGGGGCTTTTTTCAGGCGAGACAAGGGAAGTTGGGGAAGGGAAAGGAGGGAAGGGGTACCAACCACAGAGACAGAGGGGCAGGTGGACGGGGGACAGGGGAAGATGTTGGGCATGCCTTAAATTTAAGCTATGGGGCAGTGTTTCTCCTGCTCCTTGACAACTGCCTCAAAAGCACTTCAGAACTGCAGCCTCTGCTGAGCGGTTTGTCCCAGTACATGTGGAACACTCTGACCCTCGAAAGGTAAGGATCTACCGCATCCCGCATGGCCTGATGGCCTGCAAGGTGGCCGGTGGGATCCTCTGCCCCAAAGTAGTATGCTGTGTGATGGCAGGAGCGGTTGAGGAAGATGGCGCTGTGGATGATAGCCTGCTCCTCCCTGAGAAAGCAAAAGCCTTTCTCAGTGCAACCGGGTGGTTAGAATGGAAGTGGTGGTGCAATGATGTAGTCCCGAAGGAGTAGTGCCCCTGTTGTCCATGACTGAGTTTCACCCCACACTCAATGCATTCAACACAGGCAGCCTTCCCATTCAGGACCCCACCCATGGTCTTAAAGAACCGCCACAGATGCTATGATGCTGTCCACAAAGAAAGTTCAGCAGGTGCAGTCACATGATGATGTCCGCGGCCCTGATGGCCGTGCGCGAACACCCATCAGGCGAGAATCGTAGGACGCTTGCGCTGGATGTCCGTAGAACAGGCACAGTGTCCACAAACTAATTTAAAGTGCGTCATGCGAAACCAGACATGTTCAGACATCGTGCCTGTTCAGGGGCACCTCCATTTTGAGTGAGGACACCCCAGGCAGTCGTTGTGTCTGCGGATTCATAATTGGAGTTAAAAAAAAACACACACAACAGTATACAAAACATTTACAGCATATAAAATATGTTTGGGATGGGGTATCGGAATGCGAAACATAAATGGGAGAATTAGGAACTTTTGTGCAATAATCATGAGGGGAGGAAGGGAGTGAGGTTTCATCAAAGCGTCTTTCATTAAAATGTTAAGAATTTTATGGGGATGATTGCTGAGGACAAGGGGGCAGGTGCAAGGGGGGCAGGTGCAAGAAGGACAGTGATAGAGAACATTTCTAATGACGTGATTTTTCACATACTCTAAAGGTTCTTTAAAATCATTACTTAGTTCATCTAATATTTTGGACAAGTTCATCATTTGATGATTTACAGTTGGGGATAGGGCTTGTCTTTGTGATTTTGGGGATTGTGGATAATTAAACTGGGGCATCGTTTCTAAATGAAAACTATGGGCCTCATTACAGGTCGGGCGGTCCGGAAATAACAGTGGCGGTAAACCCGCCGCCACTGTTAATTCCGAACCGCCCGAAACCGACTCCTGCAGGTGGGAGGTGATCTTCCCACCAGGACTGACCTGGCGGGTTTAACACCGCCTGCCTGCAGGCGGACGAGGAAACACCAGCACCATCACGAGATGGTGCTGGTGTTTCCATGATCCCCATTCCCTTTGAGTCCTATGGGACTTAATGGGAATGGGGATTAACACCATTCTGCCTCCGGAATTCCCGGGACACCAGGGTCGTAATGCCCTGGTATTTCCGGGAGTCACAGAGGCGGAATGGTAATTCGAGTCTGGCGGTAACCAGGCGGTTTTACCGCCTCGGTTACCGCCAGACTCGTAATGAGGCCCTATGTTCTGTAACAAAAACAGAAATTATTATTTTAGTAAGGGGTGTCCAAAATACATTTGTTTACATTCAAATATGTATTGAATAATATTGGTAATGTTATCATCGCTCCTTTCTTCTTTTGGGAAGTTCTCCTCTAACCACTCAAGTGTGCTTGCCATTTCTGTGGGGAACAAAAAGTGATTCTGTCTATTAACACATGTTCATATAATGAAAGCTAATAATAGAGAAATAAATACAATGCGCTTACTATTTAGTGAGACTTTGTTGTCCAATAAGTACCTGGTGTTTCTCAATCTGTATGCAGAGTTGTAGTGAGGCGATTATATGAAGTGTAGAGTTATGGTTTGTGATTGGTGCATTCTTTTGTTATGTGTGCTAAATAAAATAATAATTAGTATGGCCCTCATTACAAGTCAGGCGTTGGACCATGGTGCTATTAGCACCATGGTCCATGCCGGATTCCGCCATGGAGGATGGCGGAATTACCGCCCCATTCCAAGGTGAGTGGGGCGGTAATTCCCCATTCACCATTTGCCCTTCCCCATTCCCATTTTTGCCCCATAGGGCATAATGGGGATGGGGAAGGCGTTAATTACGGCACCGTAAATTACGGTGCCATAATTAGCACCAAGGTCGCTTAGCGCCTTGGACTTTAACGCCTGCAAAAAGCAGGCGTTAAAGTGTGAATCAGGCGTTAAGGGTTAACGGCACTGATGGCGCCGTTAAACCCTTTACGCCTCACTTGTAATGAGGGCCTATGTTTTAAAGTAAGTGTTTGTATAAAAAGGTATAGTTGCGTGACGTAAACATTTGTTATCATTTTATGTACATCTGTTTGTTGATTGATGGGTACAACTTTTTTTGGTCTCCCCTATGATTCTGAGCCTTGTGAATGTTGTACGATGTCCACGAGTTACTGCACTGTCCCCAGACTCCATATCTGCCACATGGGGGGGGAGTATAATATAAGGAACTTGTAGCAAATTAAAGATGTACTAGTAAAAACCTGTGAAATTCCCTAAACAAACTTTGTTAAAGGGACTTTATTTTTAAGTTGCACCAAGAAAAACCCATGAAATTCACTGCAGGTCTCCTGGTATTGGGGTACCACAGCTCTGGAAGCTCCCAGGGCCTCAGGAGATGGCTCATTTCAAAGTTTGTCTTGATACTGGTTGTTCTCATCAGCCAAAGGGAAGGAGTCGTCCTATTTGAAGCTTCTCTGTCGCATATAAAACAGGGTCAAGACAGAGCACTGATCGCTTCACGGGGCCTCATTACGACCCAGGCGGTAAGTTACCGCCTGGGTCGTACCTTTACCACCATGGCGTAAACTATGTTTACGCCATGGTGGTTGGCGGACTTACCGCCCCATTCCGAGGTCGGCGGAGCGGTAAGTCCCCAATCCCCATTTACCCTTCCCCATTCCCATTTTTGCCCCATAGGGCATAATGGGAGTGGGGAAGGCGTTAATTACGTAACCGTAAATTACGGTGGCGTAATTAACAACACGGTCCCTTAGCGCCATGGATTTTAACACCTGCTAAAAGCAGGTGTTAAATCCGCCATGGCGCTAAGGGACCTCGGAATCAGGCGGTAAGGGTCGGCGCTGTTTACGCTGCCGTAAACCCCTTACCGCCTGGGTCGTAATGAGGCCCACGGTCTTGCAAAGGGTCTGCAGACATCTCTGATTGACTTCTTCTTCGGTTACTTCTGTTTCCTGCTGTCGACTTGCATTACACTCCAGAATCCTGACCTTTCTTACAGTTCCAGCACACAATCCTCTGCATTCTCTCTCAGCATTTTACACAAAGGGGCGTTTGGCTGTCCAATTAGGACAGCCAGACCCCCTGTGGGAACTGGACCTATTCAGGAATTCTGGCAGACAAAGGACAGGAGGGTGAAAGAATCTTCCCCAACGTCTTTACCTGCCCAGACACTCTGGAGCCTATGCAGGGATACTTACTGGTTCCCGTCAGAGGCAAAATACACACACAGACCTCCCCCTCCCAGAATGGTAGAAGAAAGGCTAACAAAGAACAACGACTCTAGTCATGGGGAAAAAAGAAGGGAGGCCCCAAGTTGGTACTTGGGTGACCCTACTGTGCACTACCGAGGCTGTGGACATAGCCTGCAAGATAAAACATACACAATAGTTGGTTGAACATGTCCACTGCCACCAGCCTTAACTAGGTAATTGTCTATGTGACTAAAAAGTCACAGGAGCAGAGAGAAGGGGGATGCTAAGTATCCCTTTGGCACTCCACTGAAGGTGGTGTGTGCCAGGCTCTCCGACTACAGGGTTTTGGGAAAGACAATAAGTATCTTTCTATTCTTAAGAACTGCAGTTACTTAAGGATATAGATAAAGAATCTTAACAGAAGACCGTAAGGGTCCCCAGCAGCACTGCCCATATGGAGCTGTGTGCTGCTGCAGTAGTAAAACACAGATGCCTTTAAGAGCTATGGAGCAGACAGACTCCATAGTCCAGGGAGTTTACAAAGGATAGAGTTCCATAAGAATGAACAAGTGTTGAAAGGCTGTACTCATTCAGGATTAAAAGAAAAAGGTCCAGAAGTCCAGCAAAAAGTGCTAGGGGGTCTCACTATGAGAGGGATTGAAGCACAATAATGATACATCTCCCTAATATATTCCTCTTGAATGTAGTTTGAAGAGCGCTTCCCAGACCCCTTCACATGCTCACTCACCTTGTTCCTTTTATCCAATCTCTCTTCATTCCACAGACCTGGTTTACTCTCCTGCCAGGGTTTGTGAATGTATTAGGTTCTGCAATGTTTGTAATTCCCCCTTTTAAAGGTTGGGGCACACCTATCTGACATGGGTACCCTCGCCACTCGATCTCTCTGCCTCAGTGAGTACGCTTCCATTACTACACTTCATGCCCCATATGCTTGCATAGTCCCCCCGACCTTTAGACTAGCCACCCATTTACCTGTAGGGCCTATGCCATGTCTCTCCATTTGTTTGCGGGTCGCCTAGGAGTTGTGGTGGCTTCTCGGACTCAGCAGAAGCTTCCGTGGTCCTCGCATGTCTCTCCTGAAGGTTCCTGTTGCTTTAGTGTCCCAGTAACCGTCAGGTACATTTAATAATCTCCGGTTTGCCCCTACGTTGTCGGTCCTCCGCGTGTCTGCCTTTCTTCTGCGCACCGTCGGCTTCTCTCTGTTTTCCTTCTGCACGGCCCATGCAAAGTGCTCGGTCTGCACCGAGCTGGGATTGAAGACTCCATTGTTCTCTATCCTCTCTACCTTTGAATGACAGCTGACCAATCATGTTGTCACAAAGGCTAGAGCATATCCCTTCATTCCTGTTATTAATCTTCAATCACCCATTGAAGATTGCATCATGGCCATTATGGCAAAGCCATTATGGCAAAGCTGGAGATTAACCTCTCTATTGAATATAATTCTCAACTCATACAAATCTCTGTGTCGCACCGACTTTGGTGAGCCGTTCCTTTGATGCTTCATTTGTGGTCTTTTACGCTCCCGCTCTCTTTCTACCTTTTCGTTCCCCAGTTTTCCTCTTTATTGGATGCGCTATTTTGTAGCCTACCTCCTTCTTTTCCTACTGCTTGGACTTTTTCCTTCTTCTGAACTTCACTACATACTGCTACTGTCTTCACCCTGCTTGACTTCAAGGTTTTTACTTTTTTGGCATTTGCCGGACATTTCGCTTCACTGTCCTGTATTCTATTCACGGTGGGTTATGCGTTGGTTTTGGAATTTGTCCAAAGCCTCGAAGTACGTGTTTTGATACTCCAAACAGGAACATGTGTATGTGCATGCATGATATCATCATTATTCGTGTCCTCTTCCTCGTCCCGGTACTGCCATTGGATGTCATGTAAGTGTCTTTCTCTTCAGTGCTCTCTGCTAAAGAGATATTACAGTAGTAGACTGGGGCACTTGTTGGTGGGATAAGAGAAGGGTTTTGAAGGAAGGTGGGAGGGTCAAATGGGTACTGTGTTCTCCATACGTCACTGCTCTTAATGACGTCCTCCAACCCAATGAGATCATCCGGCTGAGTACCAGCCCCAGGGGGGACTCTCGTGTAGCGGCCTCACCACCCTGGCCTCACCGGGGGAGGGGGTGCTTCCCCATCTAAAGCAGTGACAGTACCTCAGCATTCACAGGGGTTTTTCCTTACATCTGAAGGTTCACTCCAGACATTACCCGGCCTGTGCTATTGCCTTTCAGGTAGGGTGGCGTCCAGAGATAGTCACCCTTTTTCTTCAAGACTCCCGCTTTTGGCAAAGGTGCCTACCCAGTACTTCATCTACATCTCCACCACGCGTCAAGTCTCAGGTGAGCCATAACCCTGACAGGGTTCTGGATTTTCCATATATAAATCCTAGGTCTAAAAGCCACAGAATACAAAGGAGAAAAGACAGGACTAGCATCTCTGCTTTACAATGGGGCATACTGGCACATATGCCATATTTAACAGAACTAGTTTATGGCACACAACAGATGTGGACTTTCATACAGAATCCAGTCTTTTACTTTTAAACTGGTTTTTATAAATGCCCTGTTTTTACCTCATAGCATGTGCAGTTCTCCCAGTATGGCTGTGTGCCATGATATTTGAGCCTTCTATAAACAGCTGGGGAAACATAACATAAAACAAATGTATTTTGTATTATAACTACTGAACTATTCCCCAAACTTGCATTAGACCTGATGGGCTTTCATAATCAGCAATATTTTCTTTAATTTCGTCTCTACATATCACTCTGTAAACCCTTCCCAGTGCCCATGTGAAGAAGTAACCTCTGCACACCGGACACAGCTGAGAATCCCATCAGCTCCAGCCTTCATCCTTTCCAGGTCCAGCAATTGAGTATCCAAAAGGTAATAATAAAGACTATTACTACAGCGCTTAGAAGTGTGAGGAATCTGGCAGGAGGTGCCACATACAACCGTAATATTATTTATCTTATATAGCACACATCATAAACTGAATTCTCTCCTTCGACTGGAAAGCCAAGAACTAGTTTAATCCTGTTCAGAGGCATTTGAAAAGAGGAAAGGCTGATAGGAACATGCACGTCAAAGGTCAAAGAACAAATTAATTATAGTCTTAACATACAGCTACTTTATCACTATACTGTGCACCTGGCAGGCCTTAAGACGGGCACAAAGGAGGTTCTGGTGCACTCTGACCTTCACACACACATTGCACTCACTTCCTTCCATGCCATCCGGCTCCAAGGTCTCCACCCTTGCTTTGAACTATAATGTATCCCTCCCAGCACCTCACAATACAAATGACACGATTGTTGCTCACCGATGTGCCCTGTCCGTAGTTCTTCGAACGTTTCAGGACTTGTTACATTGGGTTTGGTGGTCAAAGGGCACCTGGTGCCATGGAATTCAGGGATCTTAAGGTTTCGTCAGTTATATGGGCTATGAGATAATATGCACACCAGATGCCGGTCTGTGATCACAGCCTTATAGGGCACATTCCTCTTGAGTAAAAAACACATCTTTGCAAAACTGTTAGAACAATTAATAGGCGTTGTGGCGATTAGGGGTGTAGGGGAGTAGGCTGACCTCATGGGAGCTTGGGCATGGCTGGAGATTTCCCTTGCCTTGCAATTTGGGCCTAGTGCATACAATGCCACAATTCGCTGTGCAGGCCTTCCCTTCTACCTATGGGTACTAATACCTACGCAAAATAGCAATGTTGCTTGCGCCCTCCTCTACACTATGTGAGTTGATTATATTTGATTATGTTGGAGTGCGGTCCTTTTGTATTGGAAAGTGGTTCTCTCACTGTCTCCCCTGCCCACTAGCCCATAATAGTGCTTCGAATGCATCTCGCCTCACTCTAAAGCGCCTAGAGGTGTGGGGTGAGGCTACCCCCGTTCCAACAAAGGTATAAAAAGTCTCCCTCTAAAACATGAACACCTGTTGGAAACCTTACAGAACAGGACCCCAGGCCGGAAATCTGCTTTGTGTGCTTTGCTTCGATGGGCAGGTATTCTGAATGTTCGGTAGCCTACAACAACATGCTGATGCTGGCAGAGGGAGCAGGGACCCCTACAAACTCTACCTGCTTTACTACAAGCAGGAAGATGTCATGGGTGTATCTGGTAATGATGCCTGCTACGTTTATTATGGCAGTCGCCATTACATATCTCTTCCGTGTGTGTGTATACATGCAGCAGTGATCTGGTGAGATTTACCATGCTCGAAGTAAACAGGTAGTCAGCCAAGGGCCCCTAAAATTACCACACTAATTTATATTCGTTTTTTTTAAAGTCTGGTGTGCTGGGGCTGCAAGTGAGCTGGACTGTGTCCATGACCTGGCCAGGCATGTTGTGCTGATCTTAAGTACAGGGACCATACCTTTCCACTCAAATGTTCTAGGCGGGTGTCATCCGCATTGGAATTAATTAATTCACCTGTCAAGACTCCAACCCGGCCATTCATTTCATTCATTTCTAAAAGGTTGAGCGGTATGCCAGCAACATTGGTTTCAATTCCAGTACTGGCTCTGAGGCAATGAGGTAGGCCAAGGGAATAGTAAGGGGTTGCACAAGTGAGTGATGGCACAGAGAGTGGGGACTTGAACAGTGAGCATGTGACAGCTGGTACAACAGGGCAAAGAAGGCATGCCTTTGCATGCTGCACAGGGACTATGAGGACTGGCAGTGGGGCTTTGAGATATGTCACAGTGGGAAGTGAGGGCCGGCTTCAGAGAATGTCACACTGTACAGTGAGGAGAATTGTATGTTCCACATTCTTGGGGTTCTTGTACAGCTCCTTAAGATGCTATTTGGTAATAGTGGGCCTCATTACGACCCTGGCGGTAAAGAATTACCGGTACCGGTAAGGGTACCGGTAAGGGTACCGGTACCGGTAATTCCTTACCGCCTGATTACGAGGTCCCTTTGCGGGTTCCCACCGTAACGGCTGGTTTTACCAGCCGTTAAGGAATGGACCCGCAAAGGGACCTTGGTGCTAATTACGGTACCGCAATTTGTAATTACCGCCTTCCCCATTCCCATTGAGCCCTATGGGGCAAAAATGGGAATGGGGAAAGGCCCTTGGTGAATGGGGAATTACCGCCCCGCCAAACTCGGAATGGGGCGGTAATTCCACCATTCACCATGGCGGACCCCGGCATGGACCATGGGGTCAGGGTCGGAATGAGGCCCAGTGTCTTCTAAGATTGAGTTGAAGGAGTCATGGCTACAAGCTCAATAAAACTATAGCTTACAACTTCAAGCCAGCCTAACAAAATAATAGTGAAAGAAAAATAGACTTATAAAGCTGTGAAAAACATTCCAGTAACGGATAACACAGCACATGAAAAGGCTCTCTCTTGGAGACCTTGAAAAGAAAATCACAAGCTTCCCAAAGCTGAACAACGAACAGAAAATGCAAATTCTACTACATTAAATTTATGACAGTAGAAAAAGTGCTAAATATCTAGTATTTTGTGCAAATGTAAAACATCAAAAGACTCAAGTCAATACACTGAGTTTGATACCGTTGACCATGACATCTTCATTGTGAGGCTGCCCATGGCAGGTATCTCCGGCTCAGTCTTGGACAAGTTTTTGTCTTTTCTTTCCAATCGCTCTGTCTCTTTTTCTTTCTTCATTCATCTCATATCCTAGGCCCTGACCTTGTGGTATTCCTCAAGGCTCTGCTCTTCCCCTCTTCTCTTTCATGTCTATATTCAGCCTCTTGTTGAGCTGCTGCACTCTTGGTTTTTGGTGTTACTCATACGCAGACGACACTCAGATCTCGGAGCAGCTTGATCTTTCTCTCCCTGCCACTGCTGAGCGGAGTTGTTCCTGCCTGCTGTCCATCACTGAATGGGAAACAATTAGCTTTGCCTTAATGGCGATAAAACAGAGGTCCTTATCACCGGCTTCTCTCCTGAGACCTTGGTGTGGTCGTCGGCCTTCAATAGTCAAGAACCTGGCTTGAAGTTTTCTGCCCTGCTTTCTATGCAGGTCCATGTTAGTGAGGTTTGCCAGTCCGTCCACTTTAAACTGCATATCCTGCAGAAAATTCAACCCTATCTGCCCCCTTTAATTTGTCCCTTGGTTGTCTCTTCTCTGACATCAGGATCCCTGGACTACTGTAACTCTCGATTCCTTGCTCATCCTGCTTTTCTTCTTCACTGACTGCAAATCCTTCAACATTCTGCTGCCAGGCTAGCTACTGGTGCAGTTTCCATGTCGAATGCCCTACGCTGGTTGCCCATGGCCAAACGGGTTAAGTTTAAGGCCCTTTGTATGGTCCATCAGGCTTTTTACAAAACTGAGTCTGAATATCTTCAAGTCAAATTTGGTAAGTATTGTCCTCCCCATCCTCTGCGTTCCTCTAACACCTTGTGCATTCTTGTCTCCCATTTTAAGTACTCTCGTGTGGGAGGTTGCTTGTTCACAGTGGCGCTGCCAGTCATGGAACTCTACCACGTTGCCCCTTTGTGAGATTTCTGACCATTTGGCCTTTTGGCCTTCGTTTGCATTGAAGTATTTTTTGTTCTCTGTCCGATTCCGGCTTATGTTCTCCGCTAGTTTCCTTCACAGCTTTACCTCCTTAGCACCATGATGCCCTAGCTGTTGACGGTTGTGCTTTAGAAGTGTATCTAACATAACATAATGGATAGGGGTGGGCCCTAGGATACAAACACTCCTGCGCTTCTCTCTGATTTTTGGTGATCCGGTGATTGTTATATGCAAGGTCACAGGTGGTTGGAGGTGGTGCCCACACCTCCATGGTATAGTAAAAGAGACAATTCCTGGATACCTCGCACGGAGTATATTTTGAAAAGATGATGAATATCCACACAGTATAGGTGGGTTTGGTCAGCCAACACATTTTTCGACCCCTAGGGTCTTTATCAAGGCTATGTATTGAGTAATTGGGCTCTGGGGTCCCAGGTGGGTTTCCTTGCTAGGAAGGCGTGTTTCTGACTGCTCCCAACATAGCTCTCAACTCACACGCTTTTGGCGTGTGTTACCCACCTTGTAAACAGCTGACTCACCCACCAAGCCTCCTGCACACCCATTCATTTCAATGGGCCTCTCACCCGCCAAAAATAAAATCGGTGTTTTCACCCGCCTTCGTGGCACAAATGGTTGAGAGCTATGTCCCAATGTTGGGTGCTGTCTGGCCTAGTGGCTCACGGCGTGTTCGTCCATCTTCGGAAATGGTCCGGTTAAGGTGTCAAGATTGGGAGCAGTCAGAAACAAGCCTTCCTTACATAACATAACATAACATAACATAAGAGGGGTGCTTGCGGAGGTCCCTTAGTTTGCAACATTCTCCATCTGAGGAGTTTAAATGCCTTTGTCCAAGCACAATGATTCAAAGTGGAAACCCTGCAGAACATCATCCAGGCTTTACTCCTGGGGGGGGGGGGAGGTTGTATGACATTGATCAACCTACATGACACCTACTACCATGTCCCCATCTTCAGGCACCATCAACTAAGGGTTCTCTGCTTCGGACTCAAATCTGTTGGGAGGGTTTTCACGAAGCTCCTGGCCCCCCTGGTGGCATCATTACACTTGGCTGGCATTCAAGTTTACCCCTACGTGTAGGATTGGTTGATCAAGGCCCGTTCCCGGAACCTGGTGCTCATCCATCTTCAGCAGGTGTGCCAGGCTTGGACCAGGTGGGGATTCCTGATCAAACCCCCGATGTCCCACCTATCTCCTTCTCAGACGTTACAGTTCATCTGCTCCCAGTTCTGCACTCAGGAAGGGAAGGTTCGGCTCCCGCAGCACAGGGCTTTCCGGCTCCAGAACCTGTGTGGCATTTTGCATAAGAACTGGGCTACGGCCAGGGAACTGTTGTATCTTTGGGGCAACATGGCTTTCTGCGTGTCTGTGGTCCCTTCAGCACAGCTGCATTTTAGACCATTTTTCTCACATACTGTCGCATTGTAGCCCTGCGTTCCAGGCTTATGACTCATTGCTCCCGATCGTAATGGCTCTGTGGATGGCTCTCCACTGGTGGTCCTTTGGGTCTGATCTCGGGAACGGGGTGGCCTTGTCCCCGGAGGTGCCAGCCGACTGGGTTGCAGGCCTCGCTCTGGAGCCTGGCTCATCAGGCTCAGTGGACTCTGGAGGACAAAAGACAGTCCTCCAATTGGAATGAACTGGCAGCTATCCAGAGTGCATTGTTCTTCCAGAAATGTATCCAGAGGAGGGCTGTTCTGGTTCGGACAGACAATACCACTGCACTGTCCTATGTGAATCATTAAGGGGGAATGGGACCCAGGTCCCTGGAGTGCCTAGTGTTGACCATTGGCATCTGGGCTGAGTCACACATGGTCTCCCTGCAGATGGCCTATATACGGGGGTGGACAATACTACAGTGGACAGACTCAGCAGGATATTTCCAGTGTCAGGGAACTTTTTGATTCCCCCCAAAGTCTTTCAGGAGATTTCCGAGAGATTTGGTTGCCTCCAGATAGACCTCTTTGCTTCCCCTGATAACGCTCAGCTTCCCCGGTTTAGTTACCCGGCTCCGTCCCCGCGGTCTGGGGAATGGATGCTCTCACCTTGGACTGGCGTTTGGTGTTTCTTTATGCCTTCTCCGTAATGTCCTTGAATCTGAGGGTCCTCAGGAAGATCCGGGAGAATCTGGATGAGTTTTTTCTGGTGCTCCTTACTGGCCCAGAAAGGGGTGGTTCCCAGGCCTTCTGGCGATGCAATTGGCTCCCCCATTCAGTGTCACCCCATTGACCCTCGCCGCTGCAGGGGGAGACTCTTCCTCCCCCTCCTCTCCCATTCTTTGAGGGGTCCTGGTAACTGAAAGAAGGGGGCTACAGGAGCTAGGACTTTCTGCCGCTGTGGCTGGGGCAGTTCAGAGGGCGAACCGGTCCTCTACTCGTAACACGTACTACGACCGCCACTAGGTGAAATTTCTGGCATTGGTGTACCCCAAAGGCACTCCATGCCCTACTGTGTGGCATTACGGGCATTTTACAATCCCTCCATGAAGGGGCTGTGAATGGTTTGGCCGGTTCTACTCCGCTCTCAATGGACGGCCATTCAGGCTTTTGGGGTTTCCTGGACTCCTCTGGTGTTGGGGGGCTGGGGGTCTGGGAGGGAGAGCTCTGGTCTCAAAGATTTTGAAGAGGTTGGCAGGGTCTCTCTCCCTTTGAGCCCCTTGAGAGTATCGAACAAAGTGTTTGAATCTGAAGATGAGCTTTCTGGTTGCCATCACTTCGGCGAGGCATATGGGTGAGATTGGGGCCCTTTTGTGCAGGGCCTCCTTTCAAGCAGTCAGGGGGGAGGCTATGGTTCTGAAATTTGATCCTTTCTTTGTTCCTAAGGTCCCCTCCTGGTTCCATCATTCTCAGAAGTGGTGCTCCCGGCCTTCTTTCTGGAGTCCTTCCTCTCCTGAACATTGCATGGATGTTGAGGGCAGTCATGTGGTATGCTGCTTGTGTGCAGTCCTTTCGGAAAAGTGATCTTTTGTCACATTTGGTGCTGGTGTGGCCAGATGGCATACACTTCCACAATCAGTTTCAAGGGGTCCCTGCACCTGACATCTGCCGAGCGGCCACCTGAACTACTTCTAACACATTCATTAGGCACTACCAGCTCACTTCCTTTGGGGTTGGAGTTGTTGGAGAGCTGCTTCTCATTGATTTGTAGGTAGGGTGCTTTGTCTTCTGCCTCCTTACTGCTGTTGTATAATAAAGAGGGTGTTGGGTTAGTGCAGCATTACCCACACTTGCCAACATTCTGTGACCAAAAAGATGTGGGATTTTTCAGGTTTGAAAAATAACATACATGCCAACCCTCCCGATTTAGGCGGGAGACTCCCAATTTTTCAGTGAAAAATATAGCTATTTTTCACATTCTCCCGCCTAAAATTACTTTAGCCCCAATGCATTCCTATAGGGAGATGTAGTTCTCCCGATTTCCCTGTGAAAATCTCCCTCCCAGGTGGCTCTGAATGTTGGCATGTATGAAATAATAATTCCCATAACAATGACATTACAGGAAAATACAAAACATACAAACAGCTCAACATGGAAAGATGTTGAAATGTTAAAAATGTATAATGGCTAATCCCCCACACTAACGTGAGATGGGGGTTTAGATTCTATTAAAGACAAGGAGGCGATTATTATGCATTACAATCTTTACTCTGAAACCACAGCAGCAAAGAAAAAACGTTTACAAACAAAAAGTTGTAAAGAACAGAACTAAATAGAGTTCAATGTCAATGTAGGGTAGCTACCCAATCCATGATGGAGGACAGGTGAAGCCCTGCAGGTGACCAATGAGCAGGGACCCTTCCTTATATAAGTCCATTACTCTAATCTCAATTCCTCTTTCTGTAGCTGTCTTGAACCAAACGTCCACTGCACAGATCAGACGATAAACGATGAAGGCAAATCCAGCGAAGCTCTCGTACCACGCACTCCATAACCTGTAACTGCGAGCCACACTCCCGATGAGAACCTCCACTAGAAGCTGTAAGAACAACAAGCAAGAAGGGTGGGTGGTTGGGAAGAACAACAAACCAAAGAATGTTCACATGAACCACCTGTGTACATGCGTATCACAGTTGACATATTATATCATATCCAGGGTGGGAGGGTGGGATAATAATCGCCTCCTTGTCTTTAATAGAATCTAAACCCCCATCTCACGTTAGTGTGGGGGATTAGCCATTCTATGACAAGACAGGAGGCTCATATTATGCAAGTTCAAAGCCCTTGCATCTCATTAGTACAACATGATCCATACAATAGAGCCAATATAATAAATAATAAAATAAAACAATAGGAAAGGAAACACTTTAAAATGCTTTCATTAAATAGTCAGCTGGCCGCAAGAGAATTGCCCAAGGCTAGGTTGCCCGAAAAATTGTCTTATAAGGCATAGTCAAATCCACCGCAAGAAAAACAGGAAAATGTGCCAATTCCAGCGTTCCTTACAGGTCACCAAAACCAACTGGTGAAAAGAGGGAAAAACATTGAACAAAGTTCTCCTATACTAATAGGTTCGGACAAAACTCATCTGAAATAAATACCTCTGCTGTCCAATCAAACATTTAAACACTTAAATTCCTACCATCTTTGGGAACCTAGAAAGCAAACCAAAGAAAAATAAGCACCTAGCTCTCCTGGAGATAAAGAAAAGAACCCCATAGGGGTGAAAGTCTTGTAGGTTCCATCCCATGCATTAAAGGAAGATATTGCATTAGAAACAGGGCATGTCACAGAACTACACTGGGGAACCAAGAGGGAAAGACAAATCTTCAAAAGGTAAAATGGGAGTAAAAGTAATTTTATAAATTTGTAATAGGACAACCCATCCTGAGCGGAGCTGAGAAGCCATAGACTTAATCCACAATTGTGTTCAGACATACGTGTATACTAAGGAAAGACGTCTTCTAGAGGCAGAGGCAGAATGGCCGAGAGGGGCTTCACCTGAGAAGCTAAACCTGTCAAACCGCCAACACAGAGACTTTCAGATCTCCCGAGCTCTCCATGACAAAAGGCAGGGATTTAAAAAACATGACCCTTAAGAGGCCAAACTCTGCAAGGAGAAACAATGTATCTACAACCAATCGTTACCATTATAAATATGTCCAGTGTTTGAACCTTGTTCCTTCCACCCTGGTTGATAAATCCACTAGAGGATCAAAATAAAAACTAACCGAAGGAGAACTCCTAACTTCAAAGTCTTAGCAAGATTCTAAACTGCAAAGAACTGATCACTAAACAGTTAAACTGAAGTTACACACCAGAAGAGGTGTAAGCTCTAATTCAGCCAATTTGAAGATCCTTGAAGATCACAGCAGCCTGAGCTGGCACATTATTGCAAAACGAACGTTTGTGAAAACCCAAAAGGTCCACCTGCCATGTAGGTGACTAGGAGAATCAAGTTGTTGACTAAATATATACATATATATACATATATATATATCCGAGCCCTCTGGGAATCGCACTGGCAGACCCCTTCTGATAGTTAATGTAGACGCTGGAACGCATCGTGATAGAGGGTTGCAATAACTTGTATGGGAAATTAGCATCACTTCCAGACACCTCTATCCCACCAAGGGATATTGAGCCTTCCCAAAGGAGGAGAACCCTCCCCCACTTATCCAAGGGAAAAACCTTGCAACCCAGAAGAAGGCTACCCTGAAGACCACATTAAAGCCCCGCTTTACACCCTTAGGAGAGACAAATACACTCTTGCACTTCTAACCAATCCCCTGACCGTGGACGGGCTCCGCCGAACCTATTGAAATACCAGAAATGCGCAAAGGAAAGTAACTGACGCGGGGGAAATGCTCAGTGCGAGTCTGCACTGGTCACAAACCAGAACTCCTGTAAAAAGGAACAGAAACCATCGGAAGCTATTCCAAGAGGTGTATATCATGATTGCAATCTCCCCCAGGGATGTCGGGAAGGGGAATGAAGGGGGAAAGAACTCTGGGATAATCATCAATGCCCCGTAAACAAAAGGTTGTGAAAGAAATCTGGGACCACTGTCCCCTCAAACCCTGAGGTCTGAGTCTCTGTATTCGTGTGAGGCTGACTGGCCACTAAGGGAATCAGGGACAGGAAAAGTAAGCCCATTGTACATATCAAAAGCACTTATACAGTACTACGACCCTCAGGTATAAGCGGTACTTATCAGTAATACGAACGGTGTGTGGTGAGGAGTTCACTTACCGATCTCAGCTGGATAAAAGACTAATTTAGACCTTTTTAAATTAGGAACCTGTATCAGTAGGGTCAGCACGGAAGTGAAATAAATAAATAACAAAGAGGTTAAGCAACTCTCTTGAGGGTACAGAAACCTGCTTGAACTCCTCGAGCAGAGGAGAAATTGCAACACACTGTTAGACGGTTAGCTGAACCACAGGTCAAGCTTTTGGGAGGAAAAACCATGAGGCAGGTGCCATAAAGTTATTAATTGCCAACACGTCTATCTGATACCATCAAGTGTTCCCAAACACTCCCTCCAAGTAAAACATGGTTGCTCAACGTACCATGCAACAAAACTGAACAGTTACCCTCTAGCTGACCCTGTCTCCACCAATAGTCCAATAGAATAATGAATGTCCAATGGGACAAATAGTGAGGAAAAACACGTCCCCACTAAAGAGAGCATCAAGCCTTGCAGACCTCAATAGAGGCATAACGCATCATCTTTTTCATCCTCATGATGAGATAAAAATTACTGCAGCCTAAGCAGCACAGGTATTGGGTGGAGCAATTGATATCGGGGAAAGCAAAACCTAAGGAAAGGACTGAGTTGTCCTGAAACTAACTAAGGTAAAGGGCGCCAGAATTTTACTAAAAGACGAATGTTAACACCAACGTGATGGCTAGAGAGGAAGGTCCAACCCCCCTACATGGGTCTGTTTACAAATACCTCCAGACACTCTTTTCTTTAAAGTACTTAATAAATAAATAATATAAATAATATAAAATATCCAAGAAAGAGGGGTTACGCCCTCACAGGGGTCCGAACCCCCAGGCCCTTATAGAAGCAAATACCTACTGAGCTATCCGGGCCACTGACAATTCTGAAAAACGCAAATGTGTTCCAGTCAACATTTAAACAAATTGTTTAGCAAAAGAGTACACTGAGCAAGTGCACACTCAACTGCTCACCCTAGCAGGGTGTGTCAACCAGCAGTACACGAGGGAGCACCTCGAAGTAGAATCCAGGCAAAGCCTGAAACCGAGCAGGTTATGGCATGCTCACAGAAAAATCATGACATCTGCCATATGCAGCACCTAAACAAAGTTGTCAACCTTAAGGGAGGAATACACTGAGCAAGCGTGCCTCCATCTGCTCGCCCGAGCAGGGCGTGATAACCAGCAGTACACGAGGGGGTAGCCTCACAGTAGAACTCAGGGAGAACCTGAAACCGAGCAGGTAATGGCACACAAATAGTTAAGGTAATCATCAGCGCCATACGCAGCACAAAAACAAAGTTGCCAACTTTAAGTGAGAAATACACTGAACCAGTGTGCCTCAATCTGCTCCACCGAGCAGGGTGTGGAACCAGCAGTACACGAGGGGTTTACCTCGCAGAAGAACACAGGCAAGCCTGCAAACAAGCATGTTTATGGCTCCCATACAGTGAAAGAAATCACCCATGCCATATGCAGCACCTAAACAAAGCTGCCGACCTTAGGGGAGGAATACACTGAGCAAGTGCACCTCAAACTCTCCACCCGAGCAGGGTGTGGAACCAGCAGTACACGAGGGGTTTATCTCGCAAAACAATACAGGCATAGCCTGCACCAAGCAGGTTTACGGCACTTACAGTGAAGGTAACCCTTTATGCCATATGCCGCACTTAAACAAAACTGCATACTAGTAGACTTCGCATCAGGCCCTTGAGCGGGCAGGCTATTGTCAGGTAAATGTTAAAATCTTCATTGTTTAAAAAACAAGAAATGTAATTAAAATGTATATACTTTAAAATATAAACTGGACCTAACGGGAACTGAACCCAGGTCGTCTTGCATGAGAAACAGGCAACAACATCATTGAGCTATCCAGCTGTTTGAATGAAACAGAAGCTCTACTAAATAAAGAACACAGAGCTCGTGTGGGACCATACTGGGCAGGCAAGCTCATTAGGCTACCGCACCTGGAATTTCCAGGCATCTTGCACTGAAGCGTTTGTAAAATAAAATAAACACAGAAGGCCATGCGCGCTTGGTCTGAAGCTTTAGCAGCTTCTGTCAAACTAGTGCGTGACGGAACCATAATAGGGCAGGCAAGCCCTCACCCAGGCGTTTACAGAAAGAAACAAACATTGAGGCCCACCGCCGTATAAATGAAGAGGAAAAAGGAAAAGAAAAATGAACACTTTTATTTTCTGGTTACAGTCCGTATTCAAGGCTAGAACCCTGGTCGTCCTGCTTGCAGGCGAAGAGCTTGCCTGTCGTGCCACTTGAGCTGCCCTTCCCCCATGTGCGCCAGATTGAAGCTTAACAGCTTCTGTCATGGGCTGCGCTCACGGGTACAGCAGGAGAATCTCCTCCTTAAATACGCGGCTACATGAAAGGGAAAACGAAACACCCCGTGCACGCCGACCTGAAGCTTAACAGCTTCATTACTGCACGGCACACAACGGGTCCACAAACGCCTCATAAATCAAGAGGCTCACAATGAAAAGAAAGAAAACACGTGTGCGCCAGGTCTGAAGCAGCAGTTTCAGCTCGACTGGCGCACACGTGTTTTAACATATTACGCTCTAAAGCGTATTTCACCCACAATAGTAATTTTCCAAAAAACGTCATGAACGCTTGCCACATTGTGAAATATCACTCGTAGGAGGTAGCAGCCAACAAATACCCAATGTGTGAACACACATTAACCAAACACCTATAAATTAAGCAACGGCCGCACGCAGCCTCTCAGATACAATGTACCTAATCAGTAAACCTCCCTTACATATTAAAGGTACTGAAATATATTCACCAAATATATTATATGTATATAAATTAAGGCCTTAATATACTATTAAGGACTACTACTGATGAACATGCAAGACACAACTGAAAGGCGTGACTTAGCTGTGGAATCAGCAGCAAAGAAAGAGGAATTGAGATTAGAGTAATGGACTTATATAAGGAAGGGTCCCTGCTCATTGGTCACCTGCAGGGCTTCACCTGTCCTCCATCATGGATTGGGTAGCTACCCTACATTGACATTGAACTCTATTTAGTTCTGTTCTTTACAACTTTTTGTTTGTAAACGTTTTTTCTTTGCTGCTGTGGTTTCAGAGTAAAGATTGTAATGCATAATATGAGCCTCCTGTCTTGTCATAGAATTTTGAATGCTAACACCAAATTGTCGGCAGATGCTGTGTGATGGTGGTACACTCTGCCACTTGCTTTCCCTGCTGGTTCCCCTAAGGGTTGTACTTGCAAGAGTACAGGACAGAGTCACGCGCTGTCAGGTCAGTGGATTTGTCTGAGTGTAATCAAAGTAATCACCTACCAGTCCACTTTATAGACCATAGCTCTCAACCATTTGTCTTGCAAAGGCGGGTGAAATCACCCGATTTTGTTTCTGGCGGGTGAGACGCCCATTGGAATAAATGGGCGTGCAGGAGGCCTGGCGGGTGAGTCAGCCCTTTGCAAGGCGGGTGACACCCGCCAAAAGCGGGTGAGTTGAGAGCTATGGTATAGACAGACTAATTAATGTGTTGGATGCTCTGTCCTGGAGCCTGCCTTCGAATCACATAAATTACTTGCCACTGTAAAAAGCAGTAGGATCTGTCACTGAAATCTGTAGGCGGTAGGACTGCTTCAAAAGCAGTAGCCTACTACTGCCTAAATCTGTAGGGTTGGCAACTATTATTGATTACCTGTGGTTTCTGTGTCTTTTGCGGTGGACATGGGCTACATTCCCGTGCTCTAGCTTTGGTACAATTGAAAGGTAAGCACTCGGATGAGGAAGAGGGGTCTGGAGGTATTGCTTGGCTTACTTATTGGTAATCTTACTACTCTTCCTCGTCCCAGTACGGACGTCTCTCCTCTCTGGCCATGGGATGACAGTGTCCATGCATCTGCTTTGGATCTACTGAGATCTACTGAGGGCTTGTGGCATATATGGCACCTATGAGGGAGAGTCCGTAAGTGAAATTGGGATGAATTCATTTTACATATGGAATGTATTAGGGCTAGGATTATTTTAGGCGGAAGAATGTGAAAAATAGCAATGTTTTTCACTGGGGGTTGGCATGTACAGTTGTGGGTAACTGGAAGGTTATACTTCCTGGGAGGGGAGGAGCCAGAGGAAGCAAGCTTGGGAAAAAAGTTCCTGAGAGGACGGGACGTTTTCAAATGTAAGTACTTGAACGAGGAAGAGCATGATTAGGAGTAATGAGGAGTATCAGTAAATAATCCGAGCATTCTTGTATTGAATTTGTGTCTCTTATCATTCTTTAAAGATTTCTCACTGCGCATGCTCCTTCCAGAATCACTTTGTGAGCATGCTCTGAGGGTTAGTGTCTGAGCAGAAAGCATGCTCCTGCCAGTATCCCCTCTATGCGCATGCTTCTTTCAGTATCTCGTCTCTGCGCATACTCTTTCTATTATCCCCTTTCTGCGCATGCTCCTCGGATCAGCGTCTCAGCACTGAGCGTGCCTACCAGCTCTGCAGCGGCTCCACTGATGAGGACTGACAGCTCAGCCATCCTCAGTCACTCTGGGAGGCTCTGGAGCCGGTTCCACTGATGACTGACAGCTCAGCCATCCTCAGTCACTCTGGGAGGCTCTGCAGCCGCTCCACTGATGAGTACTGACAGCCCAGCCATCCTCAGTCACTCTGGGAGGCTCTGGAGCCGGCTCCACTGATGAGGACTGACAGCTCAGCCTTCCTCAGTCACTCTGGGAGGCTCTGGAGCCGGCTCCACTGATGAGGACTGACAGCTCAGCCATCCTCAGTCACTCTGGGAGGCTCTGCAGCCTCTCCACTGACGAGGACTGACAGCTCAGCCATCCTCAGTCACTCTGAGAGGCTCCACTGATGAGGACTGACAGCTCAGCCATCCCTAGTCACTCTGGGAGGCTCTGCAGCCGGCTCCACTGATGAGGACTGACAGCTCAGCCATCCTCAGTCAATCTGGGAGGCTCTGCAGCGGCTCCACTGACGAGGACTAACTGCTCAGCCATCATCAGTCACTCTGAGAGGCTCCACTGATGAGGACTGACAGCTCAGCCATCCCTAGTCACTCTGGGAGGCTCTGCATCCGGCTACACTGATGACTGACAGCTCAGCCATCCTCAGTCACTCTGGGAGGCTCTGCAGCCGGCTCCACTGATGAGGACTGACAGCTCAACCATCCTAAGTCACTCTGGGAGGCTCTGCAGCCTGCTCCACTAATGAGGACTGACAGCTCAGCCATCCTCAGTCACTCTGGGAGGCTCTGCAGCCGGCTCCACTGATGACTGACAGCTCAGTCACTCTCTGTGAGGCTCTGCAGCCCCTCCACTGATGAGGACGGACAGCTCAGGCATCCTCAGTCACTCTGGGAGGCTCTGCAGCGGCTCCACTGACGAGGACTGACAGCTCAGCCATCCTCAGTCACTCTGAGAGGCTCCACTGATGAGGACTGACAGCTCAGCCATCCTCAGTCACTCTGGGAGGCTCTGCAGCGGCTCCACTGACGAGGACTGACAGCTCAGCCATCCTCAGTCACTCTGAGAGGCTCCACTGATGAGGACTGACAGCTCAGCCATCCTCAGTCACTCTGGGAGGCTCTGCAGCCCCTCCACTGATGAGGACTGACAGCTCAGCCATCCTCAGTCACTCTGGGAGGCTCTGCAGCTGGCTCCACTGATGAGGACTGACAGCTCAGCCATCCTCAGTTACTCTGGGAGGCTCTGCAGCCGGCTCCACTGATGAGGACTGACAGCTCAGCCATCCTCAGTCACTCTGGGGGGCTCTGCAGCCGGCTCCACTGATGAGGACTGACAGCTCAGCCATCCTCAGTCACTCTGGGAGGCTCTGCAGCCCCTCCACTGATGAGGACTGACAGCTCAGCCATCCTCAGTCACTCTGGGAGGCTCTGCAGCCGGCTCCACTGATGAGGACTGACAGCTCAGCCATCCTCAGTCACTCTGGGAGGCTCTGCAGCCGGCTCCACTGATGAGGACTGACAGCTCAGCCATCCTCAGTTACTCTGCCAGGCTCTGCAGCCGGCTCCACTGATGAGGACTGACAGCTCAGGCATCCTCAGTCACCCTTTGAGGCTCTGCAGCCCCCCCCCCCCACTGATGAGGACTGACAGCTCAGCCATCCTCAGTCACTCTGGGAGGCTCTGCAGCCCCTCCACTGATGAGGACTGACAGCTCAGCCCTCCTCAGTCACTCTGGGAGACTCTGCAGCCGGCTCCACTGATGAGGACTGAGAGCTCAGGCATCCTCAGTCACCCTTTGAGGCTCTGCAGCCCCCCCCCCCCACTGATGAGGACTGACAGCTCAGCCATCCTCAGTCACTCTGGGAGGCTCTGCAGCCCCTCCACTGATGAGGACTGACAGCTCAGCCATCCTCAGTCACTCTGGGATGCATTGAGCGGTGGGGGTCGTGTTCCTGGGACCCCCTCCCTGTCTCCTTCTCCTTTACATCTCAAATCCTATCTTTTGGAATGGAAGACGCCCCCAAAGGATAAAGCAGTAATAATGGCATAATTTCCTGCAGGTGAGTGACCTGCAGCTGCTCCACTCTCTTGCAGTGAGAAGAGTCTTCTGAGGGGAAATGGTGACTTGTCTCTGCTTTTCCTTCACTGACCTTCCATTAAGCCTTTCTCCTGTGTATGGGATGGGAGGGGGCGATGCTGGTGGGGGCTTCCTAACCTCCCATTAAGCCTTTCTCCTGTGTATGGGATGAGGGGCGGGTTATGATGGTGGGGCGGGGAGAGGGCTGCCTAACCTTCCATTAAGCCTTTATCCTGTGCATGGGATGGGGGGCAGGTGATGCTGGTGGGGCGGGGAGGGGGCTGCCTGACCTTCCATTAAGCCTTTATCCTGTGCATGGGATGGAGGACGGGTAATGCTGATGGGGGCGGGGAGGGAGCTGCCTAACTTTCCATTAAGCCTTTCTCCTGTGTATGGGATGTGGGGCGGGTGATGTTGGTGGGGCGGGGGAGGGGGCTGCCTAACCTCCCATTAAGCCTTTCTCCTGTGCATGGGATGGAGGGCGGGTGATACTGGTGGGGCGGGGGAGGGGGCTGCCTAACCTCCCATTAAGCCTTTCTACTGTGCATGGGATGGACGGCTGGTGATGCTGGTGGGGCGGGGGAGGGGGCTGCCTAACCTTCCATTAAGCCTTTCTTCTGTGTATGGGATGGGGGCGGGTGATGCTGGTGGGGGCCGGGAGGCAGCTGCCTAGTCTCCCATTAACCCTTTCTCCTGTGCATGGGATAGGGGGCGTGTGATGCTGGTGGGGGCTGGGAGGGGGCTGCCTAACCTCCCATTAAGCCTTTCTACTGTGCATGGGATGGAGGGCGGGTGATGCTGGTGGGGCAGGGGAGGGGGCTGCCTAACCTTCCATTAAGCCTTTCTTCTGTGTATGGGATGGGGGGCGGGTGATGCTGGTGGGGGCCGGGAGGCAGCTGCCTAGTCTCCCATTAACCCTTTCTCCTGTGCATGGGATAGGGGGCGTGTGATGCTGGTGGGGGCTGGGAGGCAGCTGCCTAGTCTCCCAGCGCCTAGAGGCGTGGGGCGAGGCTACCCCCGTTCCAACAAAGGTATAAAAAGTCTCCCCCTAAAACATGAACAGCTGTTGGAAACCTTACAGAACAGGAACCCAGGCCGGAAATCTGCTTTGTGTGCTTTGCTTCGATGGGCAGGTATTCTGAATGTTCGGTAGCCTACAACAGCATGCTGATGCTGGCAGAGGGAGCAGGGACCCCTACAAACTCTACCTGCTTTACTACAAGCAGGAAGATGTCATGGGTGTATCTGGTAATGATGCCTGCTACGTTTATTATGGCAGTCGCCATTACATATCTCTTCCGTGTGTGTGTATACATGCAGCAGTGATCTGGTGAGATTTACCATGCTTGAAGCAAACAGTTAGTCAGCCATGGGCACCTAAAATTACCACACTAATTTATATTCGTTTTTTTTAAAGTCTGGTGTGCTGGGGCTGCAAGTGAGCTGGACTGTGTCCATGACCTGGCCAGGCATGTTGTGCTGATCTTAAGTACAGGGACCATACCTCTCAACTCAAATGTTCTAGGCGGGTGTCTTCCAAATTGGAATTAATTAATTCACCTGTCAAGACTCCAACCCGCCCATTCATTTCAATGGGCTCTTACCCACCCAAAACCAAATTTTTCCTCTAAAAGGTTGAGCGGTATGCCAGCAACATTGGTTTCAATTCCAGTACTGGCTCTGAGGCAATGAGGTAGGCCAAGGGAATAGTAAGGGGTTGTACAAGTGAGTGATGGCACAGAGAGTGGGGACTTGAACAGTGAGCATGTGACAGCTGGTACAACAGGGCAAAGAAGGCATGGCCTTTGCATGCTGCACAGGGACTATGAGGACTGGCAGTGGGGCTTTGAGATATGTCAAAGTGGGAAGTGAGGGCCGGCTTCAGAGAATGTCACACTGTACAGTGAGGAGAATTGTATGTTCCACATTCTTGAGGTTCTTGTACAGCTCCTTAAGATGCTATTTGGTTATAGTGGGCCTCATTACGACCCTGGCGGTAAGGAATTACCGGTACCGGTAAGGGTACCGGTACCGGTAATTTCTTACCGCCTGATTACAAGGTCCCTTTGCGGGTTCCCACCTTAACGGCTGGTTTTACCAGCCGTTAAGGAATGGACCCGCAAAAGGACCTTGGTGCTAATTACGGTACCGCAATTTGTAATTACCGCCTTCCCCATTCCCATTGAGCCCTATGGGGCAAAAATGGGAATGGGGAAGGGCCCATGGTGAATGGGGAATTACCGCCCCGCCAAACTCGGAATGGGGCGGTAATTCCACCATTCACCATGGCGGACCCCGGCATGGACCATGGGGTCGGGGTCGGAATGAGGCCCAGTGTCTTCTAAGATTGAGTTGAAGGAGTCATGGCTACAAGCTCAATAAAACTATAGCTTACAACTTCAAGCCAGCCTAACAAAATAATAGTGAAAGAAAAATAGACTTATAAAGCTGTGAAAAACATTCCAGTAACGGATAACACAGCACATGAAAAGGCTCTCTCTTGGAGACCTTGAAAAGAAAATCACAAGCTTCCCAAAGCTGAACAACGAACAGAAAATGCAAATTCTACTACATTACATTTGTGACAGTAGAAAAAGTGCTAAATATCTAGTATTTTGTGCAAATGTAAAACATCAAAAGACTCAAGTCAATACACTGAGTTTGATACCGTTGACCATGACATCTTCATTGTGAGGCTGCCCACGGCAGGTATCTCCGGCTCAGTCTTGGACAAGTTTCTGTCTTTTCTTTCCAATCGCTCTGTCTCTTTTTCTTTCTTCATTCATCTCATATCCTAGGCCCTGACCTTGTGATATTCCTCAAGGCTCTGCTCTTCCCCTCTTCTCTTTCATGTCTATATTCAGCCTCTTGTTGAGCTGCTGCACTCTTGGTTTTTGGTGTTACTCATACGCAGACGACACTCAGATCTCGGAGCAGCTTGATCTTTCTCTCCCTGCCACTGCTGAGCGGAGTTGTTCCTGCCTTCTGTTCATCACTGAATGGGAAACAATTAGCTTTGCCTTAATGGCGATAAAACAGAGGTCCTTATCACCGGCTTCTCTCCTGAGACCTTGGTGTGGTCGTCGGCCTTCAATAGTCAAGAACCTGGCTTGAAGTTTTCTGCCCCGCTTTCTATGCAGGTCCATGTTAGTGAGGTTTGCCAGTCCGTCCACTTTAAACTGCATATCCTGCAGAAAGTTCAACCCTATCTGCCCCCTTTAATTTGTCCCTTGGTTGTATCTTCTCTGACATCAGGATCCCTGGACTACTGTAACTCTCGATTCCTTGCTCATCCCGCTTTTCTCCTTCACTGACTGCAAATCCTTCAACATTCTGCTGCCAGGCTAGCTACTGGTGTAGTTTCCATGTCGAATGCCCTACGTTGGTTGCCCATGGCCAAACGGGTTAAGTTTAAGGCCCTTTGTATAGTCCATCAGGCTTTTTACAAAACTGAGCCTGAATATCTTCAAGTCAAATTTGGTCAGTATTGTCCTCCCCATCCTCTGCGTTCCTCTACCACCTTGTGTATTCTTGTCTCCCATTTTAAGTACTCTCGTGTGGGAGGTTGCTTGTTCACAGTGGCGCTGCCAGTCATGGAACTCTACCACGTTGACCCCTTTGTGAGATTTCTGACCATTTGGCCTTTTGGCCTTCATTTGCATTGAAGTATTTTTTGTTCTCTGTCTGAGTCCGGCTTGTGTTCTCCGCTAGTTTCCTTCACAGCTTTACCTCCTTAGCACCATGATGCCCTAGCTGTTGAAGGTTGTGCTTTAGAAGTGTATCTAACATAACATAATGGATAGGGGTGGGCCCTAGGATACAAACACTCCTGCGCTTCTCTCTGATTTTTGGTGATCCGGTGATTGTTATCTGCCAGGTCACAGGTGGTTGGAGGTGGTGCCCACACCTCCATGGTATAGTAAAAGAGACAATTCCTGGATACCTCGCACTGAGTATATTTTGGAAAGATGATGAATATCCACACAGTATAGGTGGGTTTGGTGGTATTTATTTCTAGGAAGATATTTAGTCTGTGGTGGTTGTCAGCCGACACATGTTTCAACCCCTAGGGTCTTTATCAAGGCTATGTATTGAGTAATTGGGCTCTGGGGTCCCAGGTGGGTTTCCTTGCTAGGAAGGCGTGTTTCTGACTGCTCCCAACATAGATCTCAACTCACACGCTTTTGGCGGGTGTCACCCGCCTTGTAAACAGCTGACTCACCCGCCAAGCGTCCTGCACGCCCATTCATTTCAATGGGCCTCTCACCCGCCAAAAATAAAATCGGTGTTTTCACCCGCCTTCGCGGCACAAATGGTTGAGAGCTGTGTCCCAATGTTGGGTGCTGTCTGGCCTAGTGGCTCACGGCGTGTTCGCCCATCTTCGGAAATGGTCCTGTTAAGGTGCAAAGATTGGGAGCAGTCAGAAACACGCCTTCCTTACATAACATAACATAACATAAGAGGGGTGCTTGCGGAGGTCCCTTAGTTTGCAACATTCTCCATCTGAGGGGTTTAAAGGCCTTTGTCCAAGCACAATGATTCAAAGTGGAAACCCTGCAGAACATCATTCAGACTTTACTCCGGGCGGGGAGGAGGGACTGTATGACATTGATCAACCTGCACGACACCTACTACCATGTCCCCATCTTCAGGCATCATCAACTATTACTGCGGCTCGCCATGGGTAGTGAAATTATTAGTAAGGGTTCTCCGCTTCAGACTCAAATCTTTTGGGAGGGTTTTCACGAAGCTCCTGGCCCCCCTGGTGGCATCATTACACTTGGCTGGCATTCAACTTTACCCCTACGTGTAGGATTGGTTGGTCAAGGCCCGTTCCTGGAACCTGGTGCTCATCCATCTTCAGCAGGTGTGCCAGGCTTGGACCAGGTGGGGATTCCTGATCAGTCCCCCGATGTCCCACCTATCTCCTTCTCAGACGTTACAGTTCATCTGCGCCCAGTTCTGCACTCAGGAAGGGAAGGTTCGGCTCCCGCAGCACAGGGCTTTCCGGCTCCAGAACCTGTTGTGTGGCATTTTGCGTAAAAACTGGGCTACGGCCAGGGAACTGTTGTATCTTTGGGGCAACATGGCTTTCTGCGTGTCTGTGGTCCCTTGAGCACAGGTGCATTTTAGACCATTTTTCTCACATACTGTCACATTGTAGCCCTGCGTTCCAGGCTTATGACTCGTTGCTCCCGATCATGATGGCTCTCCGGATGGCTCTCCACTGGTGGTCCTTTGGGTCTGATCTCGGGAACGGGGTGGCTTTGTCCCCGGAGGTGTCAGCCGACTGGGTTGCAGGCCTCGCCCTGGAGCCTAACTCATCAGGCTCAGTGGACTCTGGGGGACAAAAGACAGTCCTCCAATTGGAATGAACTGGCGGCTCTCTAGAGTGCATTGTTATTCCAGAAATGTATCCAGAGGAGGGCTGTTCTGGTTCGGACAGACAATACCACTGCACTGCCCTATGTGAATCATTAAGGGGGAATGGGACCCAGGTCCCTGGAGGACCTAGTGTTGACCATTGGCATCTGGGCTGAGTCACACATGGTCTCCCTGCAGGTGGCCCATATACGGGGGTGGACAATACTACAGTGGACAGACTCAGCAGGATATTTCCAGTTTCAGGGAACATTTTGATTCCCCCCAAAGTCTTTCAGGAGATTTCCGAGAGGTTTGGTTGCCTCCAGATAGACATCTTTGCTTCCCCTGATAACGCTCAGCTTCCCTGGTTTAGTTACCCGGCTCCGTCCCCGGGGTCTGGGGAATGGATGCTCTCACCTTGGACTGGCGTTTGGTGTTTCTTTATGCCTTCTCCGTAATGTCCTTGAATCTGAGGGTCCTCAGGAAGATCCGGGAGAATCTGGATGAGTTTTTCCTGGTGCTCCTTACTGGCCCAGAAGGGGGTGGTTCCCAGGCCTTCTGGAGATGCAATTGGCTCCCCCATTCGGTGTTACCCCGTTGGCCCTCGCCGCTGCAGGGGGAGACTCTTCTTCCCCCTCCTCTCCCATTCTTTGGGGGGTCCTGGTAACTGAACGAAGGTGCTTACAGGAGCTAGGACTTTCTGCCGCTGTGGCTGGGGCAGTTCAGAGGGCGAACCGGTCCTCTACTCGTAACACGTACTACGACCGCCACTAGGTGAATTTTCTGGCATGGTGTACCCCAAAGGCACTCCATGCCCTACTGTGTGGCATTACGGACATTTTACAATCCCTCCATGACGGGGCTGTGAATGGTTTGGCCGGTTCTACTCTGCTCTCAATGGTCGGCCATTCAGGCTTTTCGGGTTTCCTGGACTCCTCTGGTGTTGGGGGGGGGGGGTCTGGGAGGGAGAGCTCTGGTCTCAAAGATTTTGAAGAGGTTGGCAGGGTCTCTCTCCCTTTGAGCCCCTTGAGAGTATCGAACAAAGTGTTTGAATCTGAAGATGAGCTTTCTGGTTGCCATCACTTCGGCAAGGCATTTGGGTGAGATTGGGGCCCTTTTGTGCAGGGCCTCCTTTCAGGCAGTCAGGGGGGAGGCTATGGTTCTGAAATTTGACCCTTTCTTTGTTCCTAAGGTCCCCTCCTGGTTCCATCATTCTCAGAAGTGGTGCTCCCGGCCTTCTTTCTGGGGTCCTTCCTCTCCTGAACATTGCATCGATGTTGAGGGCAGTCATGTGGTATGCTGCTTGTGTGTAGTACTTTCAGAAAAGTGATCTTCTGTCACATTTGGTGCTGGTGTGGCCAGATGGCATACACTCCCACAATCAGTTTCAAGGGGTCCCTGCACTGGACATCTGCCGAGCGGCCACCTGAGCTACTTCTAACACATTCATTAGGCACTACCAGCTCACTTCCTTTGGGATTGGAGTTGTTGGAGAGCTGCTTCTCATTGATTTGTAGGTAGGGTGCTTTGTCTTCTGCCTCCTTACTTCTGTTGTATAATAAAGAGGGTGTTGGGAAAATACAAAACATACAAACAGCACAACATGGAAAGATGTTGAAATGTTAAAAATGTATAATTCTGAATGCTAACACCAAATTGTCGGCAGATGCTGTGTGATGGTGGTACACTCTGCCACTTGCTTTCCCTGTGGGTTCCCCTAAGGGTTGTACTTGCAAGAGTACAGGACAGAGTCACGCAGCTGTCAGGTCAGTGGATTTGTCTGAGTGTAATCAAAGTAATCACCTACCAGTCCACTGTATAGACAGACTAATTAATGTGTTAAATGCTCTGTCCTGGAGCCTGCCTTCGAATCACATAAATTACTTGCCACTGTAAAAAGCAGTAGGATCTGAAATCTGTAGGCGGTAGGACTGCTTCAAAAGCAGTAGCCTACTGCCTAAATCTGTAAGGTTGGCAACTATTATTGATTACCTGTGGTTTCTGTGTCTTTTGCGGTGGACATGGGCTACATTCCCGTGCTCTAACTTTGGTACAATTGAAAGGTAAGTACTCGGGCGAGGAAGAGGGGTCTGGAGGTAATGCTCGGCTTACTTATGGGTAATCCTACTGCTCTTCCTCGTCCCAGTACGGACATCCCTCCTCTCTGGCCATTGGATGACAGTGTCCATGCATCTGCTTTGGATCTACTGAGGGGTTTGGCATATATGACACCTATTAGGCGGAAGAATGTGAAAAATAGCAATGTTTTTCACTGGGGGTTGGCATGTACAGTTGTGGGTAACTGGAAGATTATACTTCCTGGGAGGGGAGGAGCCAGAGGAAGCAAGCTTGGGAAAAAAGTTCCTGAGAGGACGGGACGTTTTCAAATGTAAGTACTTGAACGAGGAAGAGCATGATTAGGAGTAATGAGGAGTATCAGTAAGTAATCCGAGCATTCTTGTATTGAATTTGTGTCTCTTATCATTCTTTAAAGATTTCTCACTGCGCATGCTCCTTCCAGAATCACTTTGTGAGCATGCTCTGAGGGTTAGTGTCTGAGCAGAAAGCATGCTCCTGCCAGTATCCCCTCTATGCGCATGCTTCTTTCAGTATCTCGTCTCTGCGCATACTCTTTCTATTATCCCCTTTCTGCGCATGCTCCTCGGATCAGCGTCTCAGCACTGAGCGTGCCTACCAGCTCTGCAGCGGCTCCACTGATGAGGACTGACAGCTCAGCCATCCTCAGTCACTCTGGGAGGCTCTGGAGCCGGTTCCACTGATGAGGACTGACAGCTCAGCCATCCTCAGTCACTCTGGGAGGCTCTGCAGCCGCTCCACTGATGAGGACTGACAGCTCAGCCATCCTCAGTCACTCTGGGAGGCTCTGCAGCCGCTCCACTGATGAGGACTGACAGCTCAGCCATCCTCAGTCACTCTGGGAGGCTCTGCAGCGGCTCCACCGATGAGGACTGACAGCTCAGCCATCCTCAGTCACCCTGGGAGGCTCTGCAGCCGGCTCCACCGATGAGGACTGACAACTCAGCCATCCTCAGTCACCCTGGGAGGCTCTGCAGCCCCTCCACCGATGAGGGCTGACAGCTCAGCCATCCTCAGTCACTCTGGGAGGCTTTGCAGACAGCTCCACCGATGAGGACTGACAGCTCAGCCATCCTCAGTCACTCTGGGAGGCTCTGCAGCCGGCTCCACCGATGAGGACTGACAGCTCAGCCATCCTCAGTCACTCTGGGAGGCTCTGCAGCCGGCTCCACCGATGAGGACTGACAGCTCAGCCATCCTCAGTCACTCTGGGAGGCTCTGCAGCCGCTCCACTGATGAGGACTGACAGCTCAGCCATCCTCAGTCACTCTGGGAGGCTCTGCAGCCCCTCCACCGATGAGGACTGACAGCTCAGCCATCCTCAGTCACTCTGGGAGGCTCTGCAGCGGCTCCACCGATGAGGACTCACAGCTCAGCCATCCTCGGTCACTCTGGGAGGCTCTGCAGCCCCTCCACTGATGAGGACTGACAGCTCAGGCATCCTCGGTCACTCTGGGAGACTCTGCAGCCCCTCCACTGATGAGGACTGACAGCTCAGGCATCCTCGGTCACTCTGGGAGGCTCTGCAGCCGGCTCCACTGATGAGGACTGACAGCTCAGCCATCCTTAGTCACTCTGGGAGGCTCTGCAGCCCCTCCACTGATGAGGACTGACAGCTCAGGCATCCTCAGTCACTCTGGGAGACTCTGCAGCCCCTCCACTGATGAGGACTGACAGCTCAGGCATCCTCGGTCACTCTGGGAGGCTCTGCAGCCGGCTCCACTGATGAGGACTGACAGCTCAGCCATCCTTAGTCACTCTGGGAGGCTCTGCAGCCGCTCCACTGATGAGGACTGACAGCCCAGCCATCCTCAGTCACTCTGGGAGGCTCTGCAGCCGGCTCCACTGATGAGGACTGACAGCTCAGCCATCCTCAGTCACTCTGGGAGGCTCTGCAGCACCTCCACTGATGAGGACTGACAGCTCAGCCATCCTCAGTC
This sequence comes from Ambystoma mexicanum, assembly GCF_040938575.1. NCBI lineage: Eukaryota > Metazoa > Chordata > Amphibia > Caudata > Ambystomatidae > Ambystoma > Ambystoma mexicanum. The sequence goes on from NC_090923.1 coordinate 12,527,409, forward strand.
ACTCTGGGAGGCTCTGCAGCCGGCTCCACTGATGAGAACTGACAGCCCAGCCATCCTCAGTCACTCTGGGAGGCTCTGGAGCCGGCTCCACTGATGAGGACTGACAGCTCAGGCATCCTGAGTCACTCTGGGAGGCTCTGCAGCCGGCTCCACTGATGAGGACTGACAGCTCAGCCATCCTCAGTCACTCTGAGAGGCTCCACTGATGAGGACTGACAGCTCAGCCATCCTCAGTCACTCTGGGAGGCTCTGCAGCCCCTCCACTGATGAGGACTGACAGCTCAGCCATCCTCAGTCACTCTGGGAGGCTTTGAGCGGTGGGGGTCGCGTTCCTGGGACCCCCTCCGTGTCTCCTGCTCGTTTACATCTCAAATCCTATATTTTGGAATGGAAGACGCCCCCTAAAGGATGAAGCAGTAATAATGGCATAATTTCCTGCAGGTGAGTGACCTGCAGCTGCTCCACTCTCTTGCTGTGAGAAGAGTCTTCTGAGGGGAAATGGTGACTTGTCTCTGCTTTTCCTTCACTGACCTTCCATTAAGCCTTTCTCCTGTGCATGGGATGGGGGGGGGGCGATGCTGGTGGGGGCTTCCTAACCTCCCATTAAGCCTTTCTCCTGTGTATGGGATGGGGGGCGGTTGATTCTGGTGGGTCGGGTAGAGGGCTGCCCGACATTCCATTAAGCCTTTCACCAGTGTACGGGATGGAGGGTGTGTGATGCTAGTGGGGCGGGTGGTCGGGGTAGGAGGCTGCCTAACCTTCCATTAAGCCTTTCTCCTGTGTATGGGATGAGGGGGCTGGTTATGATGGTGGGGGCGGGGAGGGTCTGCCTAACCTTCCATTAAGCCTTTCTCCTGTGTATGGGATGGGGGGGTGTGATGCTGGTGGGGGTGGGGCGGGGGCTGCCTAACCTTCCATTAAGCCTTTCTCCTGAGTATGGGATGGGGGGTGATGGTGGTGGGGACGGGGGAGGGGATTGCCTAACCTTCCATTAAGCTTTTCTCCTGTGCATGGGATGGGGGGCGGGTGATGCTGACGGGCGGGGGTGGGTGCTGCCTAACCTACCATTAAGCCTTTCTCCTGTGCATGGGATGGAGGACGGGTGATGCTGGTGGGGCGGGGAGGGGGCTGCCTAGCCTCCCATTAAGCCTTTCTTCTGTGTATGGGATGGAGGGGGGTGATGATGGTGGGGACGGAGAGGGGGCTGCCTAACCTTCCATTAAGCCTTTCTCCTGTGTATGGGATGGAGGGGGGGTGATGCTGGTGGGGCGGGGAGGGGACTGCCTAACCTTCCATTAAGCCTTTCTCCTGTGCATGGGATGGAGGGTGTTTTAGTATGGGCCATTATCAGTCTAAACTGTCGCAATAGAGTACAGATAGGGAGGAAGGGCATATGAGGAGGGACACAGATTTATTAATCGGAGCTCAGTGATAAAACCTGAAATGGACAATCATTGCCACTTGAATTTCTCTTCATCCCAACCAAAGCAAATTGCACATGATGTAAACAGATGAAACTAAAATCCTTTATCTCAGTATCTTCAACCCCCAATTTCTAGTTTGGGCAATAAAAGGGCACATGTGCAACCTATAAACCAGACCAATTGCATTAGAGTGTAGACAGGGAGAGATGGCATTTGAGGAAGGGCTCACATCTTGTAGGTATTGGTTATTTGCCCAGCCCTTGACTGCTTATGGCCATGCTAATTCTTATGGCTTTTCCCACCCAGTTTCTGCCACTTTACACCCAAAACATCACCTCTAGTTTTCTCTATGAGGTCGCTTTATTCAAGCTTTACCATCAAACATTGCGCTTGAGGTGCCTGCCAGTCTTTGAGAGTTAATTAGTTAATTGGAGCTGTAAACCAGCTACTGATGTAATAAAAATATCTAAACCAGGTCTGCCTTTAGCCACTCCATTTATAAGCACTATGCGTGTCCTTCACTGAAGACCCATAAAAAACAAGCATTGGAAAAGCCAACAGTCTTGGCTGGTGTGTAAGTATTAGTCATTTGTCAGGCACTGGTATTAGATGTCCAGGTGATCACACCATTTTGCAGCTGCTACAGTGAGTGACCAGTTAATGCCACTATGGCATTGCCTAGCAAGTGACTTTCCCATGTGCCAACACAAAGCCCAAACTGTTGCCATTGCCAATGCTTGTTTGATGGTGGGCCCAGAGGTCCAGGGTGGGGGTGGAGTTGGGGTAGATTGGCAACTTCTTCTTTAGACATTTCAATTATCTATCTTTTCTGGATGCCATTTAAATTCTGGTAGTATTTACTTTTGATAACTCCTATTGTAGATTGTTTAATCATACAATAATGTTTCCTTTCTCCAGACCTGAATACATTATTGGTGTTTGGTCGTGTTCAGCAAAAAGTAAGGAGAAAAGGCTACAAAAGGTAAATGACTGATGTGATATATAGATGCCTCTCTTCACACCCTGTTCTTTGCTTCTGTCTCTTGACCTGCGTACCCCTGCCCTCCCTGTCCCCTCTCCCCTTTCTGGATTTAAATTGAGTGTATTCCTCCCTTCGTGACCAGAGGTGGAATAGGAACCACAAGTGGCCCTGAAAAAAGTTTTGAAAATGGCCCCGATGTTGCGCGGAGCAAAGAAGGATAGCGAGCCATCCCAACAAGTTTGGATGAGGGTAGAAGTTTTATGGTAAATTTATCCATCATAAACAGTGGTTAAAAAATTGTTTTTTAGGGACCCTTGCAAACAAATGTGTCTTTCTATTTCGATTCAATCAAAAGCAATGTAGAAATCCAAGAATATCTGCCCTCCACCCCCTTTGCACCTGTCACAACACATTTCTTGATAAGGTGACCCGGCAGCAAACAGAGCAGCTCCATGGAAGTCCCCTGACCACCCTCATCTGTGCTGGGCACAGAAAAATGAACAGATGACTTTTGAAGAGCAACGTTAGCATTCCACAATGAGGGTATTTGTGTTCTAGAATATGCACAGAGCTTGGTCTAATAATAGAAGGTGCAAGGCACGTGTATGGGCTGTAGTATAGCTGTAGGGCACAGAGTAGGTACATCTACCCCAGCACAGGCACAGGAGCTGGTCTAATTATAGCAGGTGCGAATAGGTGGAAGATACACATACAATAGCATAAGTACAGAGGCTATAGCAGCAACATGGAATATACACATACCAAAGCATAAATAGAGTAGAGTATATGGCAGCAGCAAGATCAATGCACATACCATTGCATAAGTAGAGGATATGGCAGCAACATTGAAGATGCACATACCGAAGCATAAGTAGAAGATATGGCAGCAACATGGAAGATGCACACACCATAGCATATGTAGAGGATATGACAGCAGCATGGAAGATACATATACCAAAGAATAAGTAAAGGATATAGCAGCAACATATGCCATAGCATAAGTAGATGTTAGGACACAAAACCATTCAACTGTGGCAGCACTAGACTCCATCCACTCTTAGTATAAGGCTGTACCACCTGAGTTCAGGGCAGCGTAGACAGAGCCGCCAGGCGTATCTTAGGAGGGAGAGAGGGCAGTAGACACAGTACAAGTGAAATTGTAATACAAATGCTCCAATGAAACACTGAAACACTATGGGACTCATTACGACCCTGGCGCTCCCGGAATGAAGGGGGCCGGTATAGCACCGGCCCCCTTCATTCCAGGAGCGCTGATTACAAGCTTTCCAATGCGGGACCCGGATCACATGCCTGGTAAAACCAGGCGTGCTTTCCGGTTCCCGCGAGGGGAAGAGGGAGGCAATAACGGGACAGATGTAATCTGCCCGTTATTACCTCCCTCCCCATTCCCATTGAGCACTATGGGGGCTCAAATGGGAATGGGGATGGGTTCCTGCAAGGAGGAATTACCGGGACCTCCTATCTCGGAGTAACCTGGTAAATCCCCATTGCAGGAACCCGGTAATGGAGCCCCGAACGGTGGCAGCCATTGAGCTAATAGCTCCATGGCTACCTCCGTTCTCATAATGAGGCCCTATGTATGTAAAAATAAATGCTTTATGTAAATACAGGTAGACCCAGATAAATGTAGGGGTAAATAAATAATATCACACATTAAATCACAATTATCAAAACAAAACACTATACTTGAAGGTACACGGACCAAAGTATAAACCTAATTTGGTTCACCAAACAGTAGTTCTAGGGAAGTCCAAACCTTTTCATACACATTCAGTATAGGTCACACCTATTCTTAGGGATTAAAAACCAATGGTTATTTTCACAATTACTTTCAGTAATGCAAGGGCAGTAGACCCTATCAGTTGTACAGTGACTCGCAGTACAAATCACATAATAAGTCAACTGGACAATATACTTTTTGAGAACAGTGGAACACTTATTCCAGGTACAGTAAAAACCTATAACTACTTTTGTGATAACACACAGTTATACCAGGTGAGTACAACCCAAGGATGTAATATTTAATTACAGGTGCTTTTGATATCAGTGAAACACATATAGAGATAAGCAGTAACTCTGGTAACTTATTTTTGGATGGCACACAGCTAACTCAAGGTAAGTAAAACACATATACCTTTTAAATCTCATAATCATAATGGAGTCCAGGTTAGATCTTTCCCAGCTATACAAGTAACGTATTATGACTTTTAAGGGACAGTTAGAGCACACACACTCTTTGTGTGTGTGTCTAAACAGCACAGGGAAAGCAACCCCTAATGTTACACTTTACTGAATGACTCAAAATTACTCTAGGTAGGCAACAACCTAATGCAGACTTATTCTGGACAGGCTAGCAGAAAGACAGGGGAAGCAAGACCCAGTTCAGGGACACTCATACAATTGTGCTGCAGGTGAAACCAACACATTACTTTTGGGAAGAGGTACAGCCAAATCACAGGAGAGTAATACATCTTCACATCTACTTTCTATTTAGAATGGCAAAACAGTTTCTAAGGAAAGAAAGATGTTAACCAGACTTTTGAGAATAGTGCATCACACATCCAAGGTAAGTAAGAACATTTGTAACTGTTCACTCTTAGAGTTACAGTTACCAACCAACTCTTTACAATTAAGTAACTTTTAAATACATATTTTCTTTTCTAGGCAAAAGGCCCAATCCCTTAAAAGTCTTTCCCTTATTTTTGGAGCATGAGTGTTCTCAGGGGCAGAAGGGGGGTCACTATAGTCTAGTGTCCAACATGCCGTGTCAGGTTAGGTTCTTAAGTAGCAAAAGTAAGAGTTCCTTAGGAAAACTGGGCAAACAGGTGGTTACTTTACTTCTATAGTTACAAAAGGGTCCAGGGGTTTTGCAGAAGACACCCTAGCAGGCTTCTAACAGTGGGACTGGGTGCACTGGACGAGAGACCCAATCACAGAAAACACCCCACAGCTGCACAGAAATCCCAAGAGACTTAAGGTAAGTACATACCCAAGCCAACACAGTACCTCAGCATTGAAGAAGATCTTGCAGCAGGAGGACTTCAGGATCTGCAGCCAAAAACCCAGTCAGTTGATTACTTGTCATGGTGACTGAAAACAGGACCTTGGAAGGGACTTTGCAGCAGGGATTGATGAAGAAGGCTCTAGGTTTGGTTTCCCTCATGGCTGAATGCGGTTCTGTGGATTTGCCTCCTTTTAACAGGCGCACAGATGAAGATAGAAAATCGCAGTTGAATTCTTGTCGTTACAAAGGTCCAGCACTCTGTTGAGGGTACTTTTCAGACTTGATTTGTGTCTCTAGAGATACACCAGGTTGCTCACGAAGTTCCGTGAAATTCGGAATTCGGTAGACTGTACACCGCGCAATGGCTCGAGGTCCCACAGTATTGGGGTATTGCAGCAATGCATGGTTGCAGCAATGCGTGGGATGGCTCAAAATGCAGGTCTTCTTGAGTCTAGTGGGTGTCACTAGGCTCTGCGTCAGAGTAGTCGTTTTTGGAGTCCCCAGCCGGATTGGAAGGAAGGGCTGCAGCAGGCTCAGGTTACACAGCTGGCTCTCCGGTCACTGGAAATAGTCTTCACCACTTTTCCTTCATCATCCTCTTCGGTTTCAGTTCTAGTGGTCGATTTGTCTTCAGTTCCCAGGTTCGCAGTATTTATCAGTAACTACAGCACAACCTCTGCATTCTCTCCCCATATTTTACAACAAGGGACTGTGTGGTTGTCCAATCAGGACAGCTGGGATTTGTCCCCATTCAGGCAAGGAGGAAGACAAAGGACTGTGGAGTTTTGGACTCCTCCTCCTCTCCCTGCCCTCACAGACAGACTGGAGCTTGGGGGGGAGTCCAGGGGACTCCCACCGAAGATAAAAAAACACAGGATTTTCCACCCTGGATGTCAGGGGAAGGAACAAGAAAGGACAAGAAACACTAAAATGGCGAAAAAAGAAGACAAGGGCCATTTTGGTAAAATGAGCACCCATGGGTGCCTTTACTGCAGCTACGAACACAGCCCGCGGTAATGATGCCCCAAATTAATACAAGGTATCACTGCCACCAGCCAATGAAGGTAAGCTTGTCCCTGTAACAGAATTGTTACAGTTTTAGTGTGAAAGGGGATACATTGGAACGCCCCAACACTCCACATAAGGTGGGGGGTGCTGGCTTCACAGAATAAAAATGTAAAAGGGATCCAAAGATCCTTTCTACCCTTGGGAACTGTAGGTCTCTCAAGGTTAGCCAGTGAAAAGTTTTAAATGGGGAGCACCGAGGGCAACCCAGCAAGAACAGGCACTTATTGTCAAAAAGTTGTTAAAGAGGATAACTTTAAAAAGACACTATGGGGAGTCTTGAAAAAAAATGAAACCCTTAAAAAGAGTAAAAGATTCTGTGGGTGTGGGAAAAGGTTTCCACTCACAGAGGTTCTAAGGAAACATATCCACTAGTAATTCAATAAGTGTTGACACAGGTCAGGAAGATTTATCATTATTATGAAAATCTTACCTAATAGTAGAGGATATGGAATCCACATGGAAGAAACACATACCATAGCATAGATATAGGATATGGCGTCAACATGGAAGTTGCACCCACGATAGCATGTGTAGAGGATATGGCAGCAACATGGAAGACGCACATGCCATAGCATAAGTAGAGGATATGGCAGCAACATGGAAGATGCATATACCAAAGCATAAGTAGAGGATATGGCAGCAACATGGAAGATGCACATGCCATAGCATAAGCAGAGGATATGGCAGCAACATGGACGATGCACATGCCACAGCAAAAGTAGAGGATATGGCAGCAACATGGAAGATGCACATGCCACAGCATAAGTAGAGGATATGGCAGCAACATGGATGATGCACATGCCACAGCATAAGTAGAGGATATGGCAGCAACATGGAAGATGCACATGCCACAGCATAAGTAGAGGATATGGCAGCAACATGGAAGATGCACATGCCACAGCATAAGTAGAGGATATGGCAGCAACATGGAAGATGCACATGCCACAGCATAAGTAGAGGATATGGCAGCAACATGGAAGATGCACATGCCACAGCATAAGTAGAGGATATTGCAGCAACATGGATGATGCACATGCCACAGCATAAGTAGAGGATATGGCAGCAACATGGATGATGCACATGCCACAGCATAAGTAGAGGATATGGCAGCAACATGGAAGATGCACATGCCACAGCATAAGCAGAGGATATGACAGCAACATGCAAAATGCATATACCGTAGCATAACTAGAGGATATGGCAGTAACATTGAAGATGCACGCGCCGTAGCATAAGTAGAGGATATGGCAGCAACATGGAAGATGCACATACCTTAGCATAAGTAGAGGATATGGCAGCAACATGGAAGAAGCATATACCATAGCATAAGTAGAGGATATGGCAGCAACATGGAAGAAGCATATACCATAGCATAAGTAGAGGATATGGCAGCAACATGGAAGATGCACATACCATAGCATAAGTAGAGGATATGGCAGAAACATGGAAGATGCATATACCAAAGCATAATTAGAGGATATGGCAGCAACATGGAAGATGCACATACCATAGGATAAGTAGAGGATATGGCAGCAACATGGAAGATGCACATGCCATAGCATAAGTGGAGGATATGGCAGCAACATGGAAGATGCATATACCATATCATAAGTAGAGGATATGGCAGCAACATGGAAGATGCACATGCTGAGGATATGGCAGCAACATGGAAAATGCATATACCGTAGCATAAGTAGAGGATATGGCAGCAACATGGAAGATGCACGTGCCACAACATAAGTAGAGGATATGGCAGCAACATGGAAGATGCACATACCGTAGCATAAGTAGAGGATATGGCAGCAACATGGAAGAAGCATATACCATAGCATAAGTAGAGGATATGGCAGCAACATGGAAGATGCACGTGCCATAGCATAAGTAGAGGATATGGCAACAACATGGAAGATGCACATACCATAGCATAAGTAGAGGATATGGCAGAAACATGGAAGATGCATATACCATAGCATAAGTAGAGGATATGGCAGCAACATGGAAGAAACACATACCATAGCATAAGTAGAGGATTTGGCAGCAACATGGAAGATGCACATATCATAGCATAAGTAGAGGATATGGCAGCAACATGGAAAAAACACATACCATAGCATAAGTAGAGGATATGGCAGCAACATGGAAGAAACACATACCATAGCATAAGTAGAGGATATGGCAGCAACATGGAAGATGCATATACCATAGCATAAGTTGAGGATATGGCAGCAACATGGAAGAAACACATACCATAGCATAGGTATAGGATATGGCATCAACATGGAAGATGTACATATCGTAGCATAAGTAGAGGATATGGCAGCAACATGGAATATGCACATACCGTAGCATAAGTAGAGGATATGGCAGCAACATGGAAGATGCATATACCATTGCATAAGTAGAGGATATGGCAGCAACATGGAAGATGCACATACCATAGCATACGTAGAAGATATGGCAGCAACATGGAAGATGCACGTGCATTAGCATAAGTAGAGGATATGGCAGCAACATGGAAGAAACACATACCATAGCATAGGTATAGGATATGGCATCAACATGGAAGATGCATGTGCCGTAGCATAAGTAGAGGATATGGCAGCAACATGGAAGATGCACATACCGTAGCATAAGTAAAAGATATGGCAGCAACATGGAAAATGCATATACCATAGCATAAGTAGAGGCTATGGCAGCAACATGGAAGAAACACATACCATAGCATAGGTATAGGATATGGCACCAACATGAAGGATGCACATGCCATCGCATAAGTAGAGGATATGGCAGCAACATGGAAGATGCACATGCCATAGCATAAGTAGAGGATAAGGCAGCAACATGGAGGATGCACGTGCCATAGCATAAGTAGAGGATATGGCAGCAACATGGAAGATGCATATACCATAGCATAAGTAGAGGATAAGGCAGCAACATGGAAGATGCACGTGCCATAGCATAAGTAGAGGATATGGCAGCAACATGGAAGATGCACATACCATAGCATAAGTAGAGGATATGGCAGCAACATGGAAGATGCATATACCATAGCATAAGTAGAGGCTATGGCAGCAACATGGAAGATGCATATACCATAGCATAAGTAGAGGATATGGCAGCAACATGGAAGATGCATATACCATAGCATAAGTGGCGGATATGGCAGCAACATGGAAGATGCACGTGCCATAGCATAAGTAGAGGATATGGCAGCAACATGGAAGATGCACGTGCCATAGCATAAGTAGAGGATATGGCAGCAACATGGAAGATGCATGTGCCATAGCATAAGTAGAAGATATGGAAGCAACATGGAAGATGCGTATACTATAGCATAAGTAGAGGATATGGCAGCAACATGGAAGATGCATATATCATAGCATAAGTAGAGGATATGGCAGCAACATGGAAGATGCACATGCCATAGCATAAGTAGAGGATATGGCAGAAACATGGAAGATGCATATACCATAGCATAAGTAGAGGATATGGCAGCAACATGGAAGATGCACGTGCCATAGCATAAGTAGAGGATATGGCAGCAACATGGAAGATGCATATACCATAGCATAAGTAGAGGATATGGCAGCAACATGGAAGATGCACATGCCATAGCATAAGTAGAGGATATGGCAGAAACATGGAGGATGCACATGCCATAGCATAAGTAGAGGATATGGCAGCAACATGGAGGATGCACATGCCATAGCATAGGTAGAGGATATGGCAGCAACATGGAAGATGCACATGCCATAGCATAGGTAGAGGATATGGCAGCAACATGGAAGATGCATATACTATAGCATAAGTAGAGGATATGCAGCAACATGAAAGATGCATATACCATAGCATAAGTAGAGGATATGGCAGCAACATGGAAGATGCATATGCCGTAGCATAACTAGAGGATATGGCAGCAACATGGAGGATGCACATGCCGTAGCATAAGTAGAGGATATGGCAGCAACATGGAAGATGCATATACCATAGCATAAGTAGAGGATATGGCAGCAACATGGAAGATGCATATACCATAGCATAAGTAGAGGATATGGCAGCAACATGGAAGATGCATATACCATAGCATAAGTAGAGGATATGGCAGCAACATGGAAGATGCATATACCATAGCATAAGTAGAGGATATGGCAGCAACATGGAAGATGCACGTGCCATAGCATAAGTAGAGGATATGGCAGCAACATGGAAGATGCACATACCCTAGCATAAGTAGAGGATATGGCAGCAACATGGAAGATGCATATACCATAGCATAAGTAGAGGATATGGCAGCAACATGGAAGATGCACATACCATAGCATAAGTAGAGGATATGGCAGCAACATGGGAGATGCATATACCATATCATAAGTAGAGGATATGGCAGCAACATGGAAGATGCATATACCATAGCATAAGTAGAGGATATGGCAGCAACATGGAAGAAACATATACCATAGCATAAGTAGAGGATATGGCAGCAACATGGAAGAAACACATACCATAGAATAGGTATAGGATATGGCATCAACATGGAAGATGCACGTGCCATAGCATAAGTAGAGGATATGGCAGCAACATGGAAGATGAACATACCGTAGCATACGTAGAGGATATGGCAGCAACATGGAAGATGCATATACCAAAGCATAAGTAAAGGATATGGCATCAACATGGAGGATGCACATGCCATAGCATAAGTAGAGGATATGGCAGCAACATGGAAGATGCACATACCGTAGCATAAGTAGAGGATATGGCAGCAACATGGAAGATGCACGTGCCATAGCATACGTAGAGGATATGGCAGCAACATGGAAGATGCACATAGCATAGCATAAGTAGAGGATATGGCAGCAACATGGGAGATGCATATACCATAGCATAAGTAGAGGATATGGCAGCAACATGGAAGATGCACGTGCCATAGCATAAGTAGAGGATATGGCAGCAACATGGAAGATGCACATACCGTAGCATAAGTAGAGGATATGGCAGCAACATGGAAGATGCATATACCATAGCATAAGTAGAGGATATGGCAGCAACATGGAAGAAACATATACCATAGCATAAGTAGAGGATATGGCAGCAACATGGAAGAAACAAATACCATAGCATAGGCGTAGGATATGGCATCAACATGGAAGATGCACATGCCATAGCATAAGTAGAGGATATGGCAGCAACATGGAAGATGCACATACCGTAGCATACTTAGAGGATATGGCAGCAACATGGAAGATGCATATACCAAAGCATAAGTAAAGGATATGGCATTAACATGGAGGATGCACATGCCATAGCATAAGTAGAGGATATGGCAGCAACATGGAAGATGCACATACCGTAGAATAAGTAGAGAATATGGCAGCAACATGGAAGATGCACGTGCCATATCATACATAGAGGATATGGCAGCAACATGGAAGATGCACATACCATAGCATAAGTAGAGGATTTGGCAGCAACATGGGAGATGCATATACCATAGCATAAGTAGAGGATATGGCAGCAACATGGAAGATGCACATACCGTAGCATAAGTAGAGGATATGGCAGCAACATGGAAGATGCAAATACCATAGCATAAGTAGAGGATATGGCAGCAACATGGAAGAAACATATACCATAGCATAAGTAGAGGATATGGCAGCAACATGGAAGAAACACATACCATAGCATAGGTGTAGGATATGGCATCAACATGGAAGATGCACGTGCCATAGCATAGGTAGAGGATATGGCAGCAACATGGAAGATGCACATACCGTAGCATACGTAGAGGATATGGCAGCAACATGGAAGATGCATATACCAAAGCATAAGTAGAGGATATGGCAGCAACATGGAAGATGCAAATACCATAGCATAAGTAGAGGATATGGCAGCAACATGGAAGAAACATATACCATAGCATAAGTAGAGGATATGGCAGCAACATGGAAGAAACACATACCATAGCATAGGTGTAGGATATGGCATCAACATGGAGGATGCACATGCCATAGCATAAGTAGAGGATATGGCAGCAACATGGAAGATGCACATACCGTAGCATAAGTAGAAGATATGGCAGCAACATGGAAAATGCATATACCGTAGCATAAGTAGAGGATATGGCAGCAACATGGAAGATGCACACACCGTAGAATAAGTAGAGGATATGGCATCAACATGGAAGATGCACGTGCCATAGCATACGTAGAGGATATGGCAGCAACATGGAAGATGCACATGCCATAGCATAAGTAGAGGATATGGCGGCAACATGGAAGAAGCACATACCATAGCATAGGTATAGGATATTGGATACAACATGGAAGATGCACGTGCCGTAGCATAAGTAGAGGATATGGCAGCAACATGGAAGATGCACATACCGTAGCATAAGTAAAAGATATGGCAGCAACATGGAAAATGCATATACCATAGCATAAGTAGAGGCTATGGCAGCAACATGGAGGAAACACATACCATAGCATAGGTATAGGATATGGCACCAACATGAAGGATGCACAAGCCATTGCATAAGTAGAGGATATGTCATCAACATGGAGGATGCACATGCCATAGCATAAGTAGAGCATATGGCAGCAACATGGAAGATGCACATGCCATAGCATAAGTAGAGGATATGGCAGCAACATGGAGGATGCACATGCCATAGCATAAGTAGAGGATATGGCAGCAACATGGAAGATGCATATACCATAGCATAAGTAGAGGATAAGGCAGCAACATGGAAGATGCACGTGCCATAGCATAAGTAGAGGATATGGCAGCAACATGGAAGAAACACATACCATAGCATAGGTATAGGATATGGCATCAACATGAAGGATGCACATGCCATAGCATAAGTAGAGGATATGTCATCAACATGGAGGATGCACATGCCATAGCATAAGTAGAGGATATGGCAGCAACATGGAAGATGCACATGCCATAGCATAAGTAGAGGATATGGCAGCAACATGGAGGATGCATATGCCATAGCATAAGTAGAGGATATGGCAGCAACATGGAAGATGCACATACCGTAGCATAAGTAGAGGATATGGCAGCAACATGGAAGATGCACATGCCATAGCATAAGTAGAGGATATGGCAGCAACATGGAGGATGCACATGCCATAGCATAAGTAGAGGATATGGCAGCAACATGGAAGATGCATATACCATAGCATAAGTAGAGGATAAGGCAGCAACATGGAAGATGCATATGCCATAGCATAAGTAGAGGATATGGCAGCAACATGGAAGAAACACATACCATAGCATAGGTATAGGATATGGCATCAACATGAAGGATGCACATGCCATAGCATAAGTAGAGGATATGTCATCAACATGGAGGATGCACATGCCATAGCATAAGTAGAGGATATGGCAGCAACATGGAAGATGCACATGCCATAGCATAAGTAGAGGATATGGCAGCAACATGGAGGATGCATATGCCATAGCATAAGTAGAGGATATGGCAGCAACATGGAAGATGCACATACCGTAGCATAAGTAGAGGATATGGCAGCAACATGTAAGATGCACATGCCATAGCATAAGTAGAGGATATGGCAGCAACATGGAGGATGCACATGCCATAGCATAAGTAGAGGATATGGCAGCAACATGGAAGATGCATATACCATAGCATAAGTAGAGGATATGGCAGCAACATGGAAGATGCACGTGCCATAGCATAAGTAGAGGATATGGCAGCAACATGGAAGAAACACATACCATAGCATAGGTATAGGATATGGCATCAACATGAAGGATGCACATGCCATAGCATAAGTAGAGGATATGTCATCAACATGGAGGATGCACATGCCATAGCATAAGTAGAGGATATGGCAGCAACATGGAAGATGCACATGCCATAGCATAAGTAGAGGATATGGCAGCAACATGGAGGATGCACATGCCATAGCATAAGTAGAGGATATGGCAGCAACATGGAAGATGCACATACCGTAGCATAAGTAGAGGATATGGCAGCAACATGGAAAATGCACGTGCCATAGCATAAGTAGAGGATATGGCAGCAACATGGAAGATGCACGTGCCATAGCATAGGTAGAGAATATGGCAGCAACATGGAAAATGCATATACCAAAACATAAGTAGAGGATATGGCAGCAACATGGAAGATGCACGTGCCAAAGCATAAGTAGAGGATATGGCAGCAACATGGAAGACGCATGTGCCATAGCATAGGTAGAGGATATGGCAGCAACATGGAAAATGCATATACCAAAGCATAAGTAGAGGATATGGCAGCAACATGGAAGATGCACGTGCCAAAGCATAAGTAGAGGATATGGCAGCAACATGGAAGATGCACGTGCCATAGCATAGGTAGAGGATATGGCAGCAACATGGAAAATGCATATACCAAAGCATAAGTAGAGGATATGGCAGCAACATGGAAGATGCACGTGCCAAAGCATAAGTAGAGGATATGGCAGCAACATGGAAGATGCACGTGCCATAGCATAAGTAGAGGATATGTCATCAACATGGAGGATGCACATGCCATAGCATAAGTAGAGGATATGGCAGCAACATGGAAGATGCACATGCCATAGCATAAGTAGAGGATATGGCAGCAACATGGAGGATGCATATGCCATAGCATAAGTAGAGGATATGGCAGCAACATGGAAGATGCACATACCATAGCATAAGTAGAGGATATGGCAGCAACATGGAAGATGCACATGCCATAGCATAAGTAGAGGATATGGCAGCAACATGGAGGATGCACATGCCATAGCATAATTAGAGGATATGGCAGCAACATGGAAGATGCATATACCATAGCATAAGTAGAGGATAAGGCAGCAACATGGAAGATGCATGTGCCATAGCATAAGTAGAGGATATGGCAGCAACATGGAAGAAACACATACCATAGCATAGGTATAGGATATGGCATCAACATGAAGGATGCACGTGCCATAGCATAAGTAGAGGATATGTCATCAACATGGAGGATGCACATGCCATAGCATAAGTAGAGGATATGGCAGCAACATGGAAGATGCACATGCCATAGCATAAGTAGAGGATATGGCAGCAACATGGAGGATGCACATGCCATAGCATAAGTAGAGGATATGGCAGCAACATGGAAGATGCACATACCGTAGCATAAGTAGAGGATATGGCAGCAACATGGAAAATGCACGTGCCATAGCATAAGTAGAGGATATGGCAGCAACATGGAAGATGCACGTGCCATAGCATAGGTAGAGAATATGGCAGCAACATGGAAAATGCATATACCAAAGCATAAGTAGAGGATATGGCAGCAACATGGAAGATGCAAGTGCCAAAGCATAAGTAGAGGATATGGCAGCAACATGGAAGACGCACGTGCCATAGCATAGGTAGAGGATATGGCAGCAACATGGAAAATGCATATACCAAAGCATAAGTAGAGGATATGGCAGCAACATGGAAGATGCACGTGCCAAAGCATAAGTAGAGGATATGGCAGCAACATGGAAGACGCACGTGCCATAGCATAGGTAGAGGATATGGCAGCAACATGGAGGATGCACATACCGTAGCATAAGTAGAGGATATGGCAGCAACATGGAAAATGCACATACCAAAGCATAAGTAGAGGATATGGCAGCAACATGGAAGATGCACATGCCAAAGCATAAGTAGAGGATATGGCAGCAACATGGACGATGCACGTGCCATAGCATAAGTAGAGGATATGGCAGCAATATAGAAGATGCACATACAATAGCATAAGTAGAGGATATGGCAGCAACATGGAAGATGCACATGCCATAGCATAAGTAGAGTATGTGGATTAGCAATTACCAGAAAGGTGCACTTTCCTGAAAATAGATTGAGATTATAAATGGGCCAGGGTTTTCATATGTTGTTGCCATGCGTGAGCCAAACAGTGTGTGTGCCGTATATGATCACTATTATATATGTCGTAAAACTATAGCCAGAATAACCATGAGTGATACTTTTTGAAGAACATAGTTAGAAAACTGAGACACTCTTAGTGACTGAGTGTTCTGGACAAACTGAGGTGCTTTCTGCACAGGCAATCCGGTTGGTGTGGAGCTGTGCTGAAGGTAAAGGGCACTAACAGGCTGGGGGCCGGGGCAGGACTCACACCTAGCAGAGGGCAATGTGGCAAGCCATAGGGAGGACTCCGACCCGTGGACATGTTCCAATGTAGTTTTATTGAAATAAAAAGGAAAAATGGCTAACTAACAAAAGAAAAATATGAGGCCCTGCACTCTTGGCTCTTTGCAGCTGCTTCTCAGTCCTTTCCTGAAATCCCTCCTGGGTCTTGACTTACTGGTGAAAATTACAAAAGTTCCCCTCGAAGAAAACAGATCCTGTCAGTCTCTGAAAGTTCCTCAAAGGTTCCCAATTTTGAAGTAATCTCAAGTTCCTGAAAAAACACAATTCTAAACTTTTTCAAGTGGAGGGATACTTCCCTGATCCCCTTTCACCAGCTTGATCGATTTCTCAACACTCTGACCAACTCCCAGGTATCCTGCTGTTCCCTTGATTATTTCTTGTAATTTTGCTTATTTTTACCCTGTGGTTCACTTCGGGTACCGTGCACTAATATGTCACTTAGTGCGCTAGGTGTCCTGTCATGTTTCTCTAGTTCCTGGGTCCCTGTTTATGTTGCTTGTGTCTCTTGGGTTCTTGTGACCCCTTTACTCGGTTCTCTCACTGGCTTCTTCAGTTTCTGTGATCCTTTTATGTTGTTAGGGTAATCTTTCGTGCATCGGCACCTGCGTTCATCACTTTCTTTCTCCATCCAACCTGGGCGACCCATGTACACGCTTCGTTGAAGTGCTTGCTCCATGGAGGGCAAGTTTCCCAAGCGGTGGCTGCATTCTCTTCGTCTCTGGAGGCTGCTGGTCTTCGCGTCTCCCTCGTGGTTGCGCCTCCAGTCCCGGTCCATTCCATGCGGCCTTGGTTTCTCTGGCCTTGCAGTTTCTTCCTCTTCCGGCTCTCATTTGCCTCCTTCTGCACTTCAGCCGACTCTGCTGGTTAGCGTGGCTCCTCGCTTCAACATGGTTCTCACTTATGGGGCTTTTTGCAGTATTGGGGTTCTCTTCCTCCAGTCAACGGTCTTTGAACCTTTATTTTCATTCCTGTAAAGACCGGGGTTGTGTTGTACACTACAGGCTGTCAGACAGTTGTAAGGTTCAGCATAACATTGAGACAAACTCATAGGTGCATTGTACTCTTTCCGTAATCCCACATAGGCAGAGAGTACATTGGCTCTAGGAATTTCCCCATGGGAATGGGAGTCCTTGTCCCTTGAACAGGAGTCACTCCCAGTGAGGTCCCTCTTGCCCAAACCACTAGAGAGGGTTTTGCAGAGCGGGCTCACCTCCCTAGCCTCAAAGGTGGTGGCTCCCCCACACACCCCTAGGGGAGAAGGCCCAAAGTGTCCAGATTCGTCATAGCAGCCATGGAAAAAGAGCAGGATTGCTCAAAACAGCGTCATAAAGAGAGAGGCAAAGAAGGGAGATAAGTAGGAGGAAGCATGTGGGATTGTAACCAGAGGGAGGCTGGGAGTGTGGATTGAAGAGAGTGGGGTGGGAAGGTTGCGAGGAAATGGGGATGTGGTGGGAGTCGGCCAAAAAGGAGGCAAAAGACTGAATGCGAGATCAATGGAAGAACTGATAAACTGAGGGGCCACATTTGTTTGGACACCCTGCCTCTCATCTTG
Source organism: Ambystoma mexicanum (assembly GCF_040938575.1). Classification (NCBI taxonomy): domain Eukaryota; kingdom Metazoa; phylum Chordata; class Amphibia; order Caudata; family Ambystomatidae; genus Ambystoma; species Ambystoma mexicanum. Next base: position 12,545,651 of record NC_090923.1, read on the forward strand.
TCCCCCTCAAATCCCTCTACCATCCATACCCTTTGCCTTTTCTCTCCTCACGATTCCATTTTCTATTTACTTTCTTATCTTGCTGGCTTCCCTTTCATTCCCAACTTAAATTTAACTTCCTTTGTCTCATTTTTAAATCTCTTCTTGATCTCGCTCCTTCTTACCTTTCCTCTCTCCTTTCGTTCTACGCTCCCCCTCCTTACCTCTGATCCGCCAATCTCTTCCTACTCTCTGTTCCTCCACCTCCTTGTGCCTCTTCTCGTTTCCGATCCTTTCAGCTCCTTGCCCCCCTACACTGGAACTCTCTACCTCTCTCTATCGGCTCCATTTCCTCTTACTCCTTGAAATCTCATCTTCGTCACCCCCCTTCCTGACATCCCTCATTACTTCCCTCTTCTCTCTGTCATCCCTCATTTATTCTCTCTTACTTACCTCTCTTTATCTGATCCATTTCCTCTTATGCTTCCTCCTTCTCTCCCTTGAAATCTCATCCTCTTCATTCCCCGTCCTGACTTCCCTCATTACTTCCCCCTTGCTCTTCCTCTGTTCTATTTCTTGTCTTTTGACCTAGGTAAATTGTTCTACATACTGTTTCTGATGGTTTGTCTCATGTTTTTGCAATTATGCTTCATTTTTTATATTCTAATGTATTCTTGTTGTTATAAAGTAAAGCGCTTTGGCGTAAAGCGCTATATATAAAATGTAATAAATACAAATACATTGTAACATCAAAATGAACAGATCATGTGCATATGCTAAGCAGAATTCTGATCTGGCCATTTACTACTAATACATAGGACATTCTTTCCAGCACCACCACCTTACAGAAACAGCAATACATAAACAGTGCAGATTAGGTTTCCGCTGCTACCATCCTCCCCATTCCCATTGAGCCCTAGGGGGGCCGAATGGGAATGGGGATGTACCGGCTCTGGGTCCCGCCCAAGGGGAGTTACAGGGCACGCCGAGGTTGGAATGGCCCAGTAATTCCCCTTTCTCAGGACCCGGAGCCGGACCCGAGTTTGGGGATAGCCATGCCGGTATAAATGGCATGGCTACCTCCAACCTCGTAATGAGGCCCAATGTATTTTGGGAGCGCATGAAAGTAGGTAATGATAAACTCTCTGCTATCCGTGCGCACCCTCCTTTTAGTTTGTGCAAAGGCACGTTTGAGCTCCTGCACAAATTCTGCAAGCCTCTTGGGGGTTTCTGTGGGCGGAAAAGTGCTTCAAGATGGCTGCCTTGTAGGTGGACCATCTTGAATGTTTTTGGTCTTCCAGTTCAGCAAAGAAGCTGGAGTACTCTGGAGAGAATGTCCATTCGGCATAACCTATACAGTTCTGGCTATCTTTTATGTGAAAAGTGTCCATCATTTGTTCATAGAGTTCCAAATGCTCCCAGACAGAATATGTTGTGGTTTTATGGTACAGTGCCATGAAATTCCTGATGGCCTTGATCTGATTATTGGGGTCTTTCAACAGAACTCTTTTTAGTTTATCTGCCTTCTTTCGCCGCTCAGACTCAGAGGCGCTGCTGTTTGAGGTCCCCTCATGATCTTCTAGGCGCTCCCTGATTCTATGAGCTTGGGAGGGGCTCACAGAATGGCGGGGCCTAGTTTCTTCTCCCGGGTGGCGCACAGGAGAGTAGTCTTCTGACTCCTCCCTGCTTACAGGGTTGGCAGAGGATCCCCCCCTGCCCTGATTGGGTAGAGGTCTTCAAAATGCTCTTTCTGGGCCTCATTTCCTATGGTTTTTCATCAAATTGAACCAACTGGTCCCTTGGCAGGTAGTATCTTTGTAGATCTAATTCCCTGACTTCCCCTCACAGGAGACTTCCTTGTCAGTGACATCAGCCTTAATGTTTGCGTACCTATACAGGGACGCCCTTCTATCAATTTCTGGGGGGCACTGACCTGTCAGCTCCACCATGCTATGCCTATATAATTCTGACGGCCTCATGGTTTCTGGCTTATGTGAACTGGTAGCCACGAAGTCAGCAGTGCACAAAGTATTAAATGGGTTTGAGTACCTTAGGAGGTCATCATACTATGATCAGGGGTTGCCCTGTCCATCTCTACCTGATCGGGGTCCCTCCAGTTTGGATTAGATCTAGCATACTCTTTCACCAACCTCACTAGTTTCTCCTTCTCAGCCACTACCTCTTGATAATAGGAAAGATCTGAGCCTTTTGCTCGGCTATCAGGGCTTTACTGGCCTCTATGACCCACTCATGAGCTGAAAGATGGAGTCCATCTTTCTCCTCACAGAGAGCTTCATTGTACCTCATTACGACCCTGGCGTTACGGTGACAACGGTGCCGGTAAGCTTACTGGCACCGTTGTCACCGTGCAGCCATACTACGAGTTGTGCTTGCGGGTCTCGCTCTGCCCGCCAGGTCAGACCTGGCGGGCAGTACGGCATCCGCAAGTCCAACTCGTGGAAGCACCGGCACCGCTATGAACGGTGCCGGTGCATCCATGCTCCCCATTCCCATTCAGCCCTATGGGGCAGAATGGGGAGCCCCTTATTACCGGCACCCACGAATAGACAGTTACTGTGTCCGCCAAACTCGGCATGACCCGGTGATTTGCCATTCATGGGTGCAGGCAAAATCACGGGTTTGGCGCCAGCCGTGCATACAGGCATGGCTACTGCCAAACTCTTAATGAGGCCCATTATCTCTTTGCGCTACCTGTATGGTCTGGGACCCCTGAGACAATTTCTGTTGTAGGAGGTGAACCTCCCTTTTCTGCACATTTCGAGCCCCTATGGCCTGCTCTAACTCGGGTTCCATTTGTCTCCTATGTCCCATTACTTTCTCATATTCATCTTTTATGCCAGTCAGTCCCCGGAGGTCTGACTCCCTTCTCTCCAGATTGGTTTTTAAATTACACATTTCCTGGTATAGGGCCTCTTTCTGCTGATGCAAAGCCAGGTCATGCCAAATTCTGATTGAGAGTGGAGGTCTCTCATAATTAACTTAATATTTTCCTCTTCCAATTATTTTATCTGATCCTGTAAAGTGACTATCTGCTCTAGGCTGGCGTTATTGTATCTCACTTTTTGTTTTAATTTCAGTTGACTCTCTTCCAAAGCGTCAACCCTTTCTTGACAATCCACTCTTAAGGTATTTAATTGGACCTCTTGGTCTACATTATTTTGCTGTTGGGGTGCCAAGGCCTCTTTTAATTGTTTGATATAGTTCTCATCTTGGATCTCAGAATCTTGGCTCTTTCAAGTTTTCTTCCACTAGTTTTAGCTCAGTTTGGATTTGAGTTAAGAGTGCAGATTGGTTTTGCGCCAGAGTTCTATTTTCCTCAAATTTCGCCTGCATCACCCCCATGTGGAGATACACGTAGGCTGTAATTCGGACCATTTTAATCTGTTGTTCTAGTAGATTTGGAGTCTTGTAGCACTTACTTAAGGCTTGATGTAACAGGCTACCATCTTGCCACACATCCGTGTCCATGGCAGTGACCTGTTGCATCATCTCCTCTCTTCTAGCCAGACTTCCTTATCTTGTTATTGCCATTCTCCTCTGACAAATAACTTGTGCAGAAGGTGCTCCATGGCCATATTTATCTCTAATGTGGTCATTTTGAAAGTGTTCTTCCTTTATTCATTAATTTATTTATGTAAGGGTAATCTGTATTCTGTTGCTTTTTGTCTATTTTGGGGTTGATTTAGCTTTAATTTTATACATGGTCCTGGAATTTAGGATCTTTGTTTTGGGGAGGCGCTTCTACAGCATAACACAGTGTTCCAACCACACAAAGTAATACTACCTTAAAGGTTAGTCTGCTGTGTTAAGCTGCCACGGGTGGCAACACTTACCCAATCCCCAGCTCGAGCCCCCAATTCTGTGGACTATGAACCAGGCCGGTTGGTGAGAATGCAATATGTATTTATTTTAAAATTCAAATTAAATCATTATCATTGGGCAGCGATCACCATTGGGCTGATAATTACATTGTGAACGGATGAATACACTTGGTACTAGAACATATCCAAAGCACAGATGAATAGGAGCAATTTTGCAATACGGGCAAATAGCACCCGAGTTAAGATTTCCCCCTGAAATGCTCACCCAAACCCCTATTAATCAAATTTTGATTGGATAGAAAGAAGTAGCAGCGAGTCACGGACACTGGGCAGCAAACAGAATTAACATTTTACCTTCCCTCACGAAACGGGAGGCAAAACCGGGTTTTAACCGTTGCAATTGCAGTAAATGACAATCGGAATTGGTAAATAATTAATGTGCGGCAAATGAGGCAAATATGATTTCTCACAATATCAGGCATGTATAAACACTAGCAACCACAAGGCAAGGTATCAACAAAAAGGCATACAGTTGAAAAAACAAGTTGAAAGTAAGAACACGATGCAGCCGAAATTGCACGTTGAAAAGTTGCATTTTTCTCCTTCACAGTTTTTAATGTCAAAATGGTTTTTAAGAAAAACGGGTGAAATAAATGGAATCGGAATGCAGTTTTTAGGCTGGGAGATAGATACACATCACAAGGACACTATACATGTGAAAGAGTGACTATTGCTGAAGAATGGGATGAGATTATCAAGGTGAAAGGAGGTTCGGTTTTGGTAAAATAAAGCAGTTAAAAGAGAAAATCGGTTTGGAAAGAAAAAGATACATTTTGCTTATACTAGATTTAATGGCTAGAAAAGAGGAACACCACCCGTGAATATAAAAGTTACGCTGCAGTTGTAACCCTTCACGCAGTGTACCTCCTTTTCTTTAGGGAATATGTATTTATTTAATCAAAATATTGCTAATGACGAATGATCTGTGCAAGACAGAAATGAATAGAAAAATAGCGCTAACGGTGGGACAGGAGGCACAGAGAATTCTGACAGTTTCAAACAAGTTATCAGGGTATGGATAGGATTACTTAAAGAGTGGAACAAAGACAAAGTATCAAGATGGGGTTGACTATGTGTGAAATACTCACAATCCGCAATTGAATTTGGGATTTGGGGAAGCCAAGGTTCTGGTCACAGTATGGCGGGCTCTCCTAACAGCAAACAGCTGGGCCTGTCTGGTCACTATATGGCAAGGGTACAGCTGGCATGCAGGTAGTGGCAAAAAGCCAGTCTGTTCACAGGATACTCCCAAAAGGGTACACCAGCTTTTCACCATGGTTATTGGGATTTTTAGTGGGTTTTCTGGATCAAGGCCCTGCCTGCATGGGGCAACTAAGCTTTGGCCTGGTAGAAGGATCTGGAATCTAGCAAGATGAATGTAGAAAATCAGGATACGCAGGAGCTGGCAAGTTCAGAAGAGAGTGTGCCCCCAGTGTGTGTCAGCCTCACTTATTTATAAGGCATGGTGACATCATAGGATTTATTGTTGGGCAGAACTAAGCTAGACCTACCCCCGAGAACCGAATAGGTCAGCCTGTGATAGTCGCCTCTTCAAGGAGGGCACTCAGTTTAGGGGGTTGTGTTTTTATGAGATGCAAAGCCATCCCACAGGCCTTTTTGCGAAAATTCCATCTTAACTTAAATCACACATTTATACAGTTGTGGCACTTTTACAAATTACATAGGCAAATTGTATATTTTATACAGAGCATGGCAGTCCAACTCCCAAGTTTGTAAGACTTTGTTTCGTTTGTCTAATTTTTCATCATTTTCAGTCTGACGAGCGTGTGATATTTTGACCTTTTGGCCATTCAAAGTTTCCAAGGACAGAAATTAACACGTGGGTGTCCCAAAAACCATTGTGGCTCCTTCTTTGGGGGGAAAGACACTCCTCAAGCAGAAAACCTGTTTGGCTAGTTCCACAATGCAGCCAATGCCTTTACTTAGTTATTTTATTTTTCTGCATCAGAATCATGTCTGTTGAAACAAAACATCCCATCTAGGTTTTGAAACAACACCCCCTCTGACATTTCTAGGCAAGGAAAGGGCTTTATTCACCATTGTACTTTTAAAATAGGCATTTTTCTTGTTTGCGAAAGCACACTTTTACACCTGATGAATTCTGCTGGATGTCTCTTTTCAAATTTGTTTTTATTCTCCCATCTGGATTCCAAACATTGTTTGTAGCCCCAAGCCAGTTTCTCTTACACAACAGTCTGCACAAGGCAAAGATCCCTTGGAATTGACATATTCACAGAGAGCTAGGATTTCTTTTTTACAGGGTTTATTTTTGACACTTTGTAGCTAAAAGTCAGGCGTTTTTTCGTACGGCTTAAAGTAAAGTTTCTGGTGACTTCCCAGATCATGCCTGACACAGCCTGTCATTCTGTGACAATGCTCTCTTTTGCTGGTACAATCTGAATGTGGATGGGCACAGCTAGATCTCCCGGGATCAGAACTGTGTAAGGTTGAACAGATGAGAAAGACCATCGGGTCTCCATCATAATAAAGGGCAAATATAAGAAGTGCCGAATAAGTACCGTTTGGCCATGTTACTTTGCTCCGTGACTCTTATCAGCGATCGCTTCTCAACGAGCATTTTATCATTTGGAACTTTAAAAAGCAGCAGGTGTGTTTAAAATTCTAAAATTGACTGCCACGCCACTTTTAGTGACGTACCTACATATTGTGAATGCGCGCACACCATAAGCAAGTACCGAATATGTACCGCATGGCCACGTTACTTTGCTTCGTGACTCTTAACAGCGATCGTTTCTCCACAAGCATTTTATCATTTGGAGCTTTAAAAAGCAGAAGATGAACATTGCCTTTCAACACTGAATATATCTTTAATCTTTTTTATATATAATAGTACTTATACTATGTTTATTGTTTGTTTTTAGGGGTGTTTAAAATAGTGCACCAGAAGCAAATACCAAATAAGTACAGCTTTGCCACTTTGCCACGGCGCAGCTGCCCTGCGGTGCTGTAGGTGCTGAATATTTGGTGAAATTAACCTTTTCCTGGGTTGTGCGAGTGGGGTGTATGATTTCAAACCAGTAGCGTATTTAATATATATTGGCCAACGTAGTCAGCGCATATGCCGACTCAGTTATATTTCCTTACATCAAACATGCCAAACACCCTAAATACTCCTTCGAAATCTCCGCTCAACATGGCCGACCGGGTGAAGCAACGTCCCGAACCTCACGAAAAGCAATCACACTTACTCCTGTTTCACGAACGGCCGTGTCCAATAAGGATATTCGCACATTTTGTGTGATACGCGCTGAAAATGTATTGAGTAAACAAACTCCTAAACTTATGTCAGCGAACATTCTTATAATTCCTTCTTTTAGCGTTAACGCTGTACAAAAGGGCATGTCCATTGCAGAAGTTGCCCAAGTGGCGAGGTTATCACTCTCATCTCAGGTGATATCTGATCAAACAATATTGAATTTACCTCAGACTCCCAGGCAAAATGAATCAACTGCACAGCATACAGCCGAACAGTTAGACATGAGTGAGGTCTTTTCTGATATTTCAATCCATGCGAGTATTGGAGAGCAAAGTATTTGTAATTATTCCTGCACCCCTGATTATCAGGCACACTGCTCTATGGGCTCATCAATCCAATCTGTTTCAGTTACATATGACCAGCCGACACCACGAAGATTTTTTACATGTAATACACAAGTAAAACATTTGGATCACAGTGCATTGATTGAAGCGGTTAATGCAACTGTTGCCAGTTTATTCAAACTCTTTGAATCTCTTGATCCTAAAATAACATGTCAGTCGGCACAAATTCAACAAATCGTTGATTGGATTGATAATACATCTACTGCTAAGAAGATGACATATTCATATATTGAATCGAATAAGACGTCCGGTACAATTGATGGGCGGATTCTGAATGTACATTTAGATATTGAGAGTATTGCTCTATCGGTGCTACCATTGTTTATGCAGATAATTCGCTCAGTTGAGATCGGCGATGGCCCAATAGTTGAGATCAACAATGACTCATGGGTCAGTTGACACAACTACTGCAAACCATCCATTGGGCCCCCGGCAAGATTCTTTTGACATTTTTACACAACAGCCTTGATGTAGAGGTCGTCCAAGAAGCCTTGTATGTAAACCAAATCAATCAACACGGAAAACAATAACAAAATGACCAACAATCAGCTGCAACTGCAAACTATAGCTGATAATAAGTATTTAAAAGTGCGGTCCCAATCAAGCAAAATTACAAAGAAAGTGGTGAAGGCAATTACTCTAGGTACGGTACTCCCGAAAGTTTTGACCGTAACCACCCCTGTGATAGTCCTAGACCAACGATTTCAGGGACAGCCGATAAATCATCCTCCTCTCAATGATTTGATTGAACCTTATCGAAGAAAATTTGAAAGAGAAACAGCAATCTGATATAACAATACCTGTTCAGGATGAAGGCCATCTAGACACAGTAAAGCTTCATTTAAGTCTCTTCTAACTAAGGAAGCTATAATGGCAGAGAAAGAATGCTTTTTAGCATTGGGCTTTGAAGTCACAGATACAGGACCCTCAATATTGTCAAGCTTGGCTCCAATTTACCCGGATAGAAAGGAAAACTTGTGAGATCAGCTTGGCCCACGAAACCAGGACATCTATAGCTCAAGAGGTTATACACAAGATCCTACTCAGAGGAGATGGGAGGGACCCTGGGTGGAAGGCAGAGAGTCACACTACACTTGATGGTCTAAGTGGTCTCTAGCTTCCTGGAACTCTAGAGACTTTAAAAATATCATAACTAATCCTGATCTGTTTGCAGGAAACACTCTGACAGAATGTACCTATAATAGAAGGTTTTGAAGTCGTACACATTAAGGCTAGATAGGGAGAAAAGGGTAGACCTTTTGGTGGCCTATTGACGGCTGTTAAGCGCTGTCCTGGTGTCTCTATCCAAAAAATTGAGACAGATGGGCTTGACATCTTGGTGGCACTTCTAGGTTGGCAGGAGACAGAGCTAGGCTTGCCTAGTATGTGCCTGTTAGTAAAGGTATACTTTAGTCCTCTAAATGTACAACTAGAGGAGGCGTTGTCGGCATTATCTTTTACACTGTTGGGCGACTTTCCTGAAGACAGGGCCTCTGGCATAATTGTTGGTGATTACAATGCTGAATGTCTGAAGGACAAGTGGTACATGGAACCAAATAGAAAGTCTGTAGGCAAAGAACCCCGGGATAGGGATAAAATTAATACCCAAGAATTAGAAGCATGGAAATTCGAGGTAAATTGGGTGCCAAGACTGGCCAAGGCCTTTTTTGGAGAGATTGTAAGTCTGCCCTCAGACAGGATGGCCTTTTTATGCTCTGCAGAGGGCTTTTCAGTTACAGGATGGGATGTACTGGGTAGGTTAACGACAGACAGATTTCTAAAGGGAGGCCAGAATAAATTGGTTGGTCCTCATGCTTTTGATCTATAGACTCAGGTGCATAAAAAAAAACTGCACCGAGAAGTGAGGAGGTTGAAGCAGTCCTTAGCTCCAGGATATAATGAAGAGGTTCGAAGATTAAGAGAAACATATTGATCCTGGGTGAAGCGGAGGAAATGTGTGTTGTTTATAAAGGACGCAGACAAAATGTTGGCATTTATGACAAGTAATAAATCAGAACATTTCTGGCAGTTAATTAAACCACTGGGTAGAGGGGGGTTCCTCTAGGTTCACTCAGTTAGTGAGGAAGCATGGGTTAGGTATTTCTCTGAATTGTATAGGGTGGTGTATTAGGTTAGTCCTGTTGTTTGGGCACAAGCTGAGTGGATGGTGGCTTTTGATTGGGATTTGGAGGACATTAGTTCTCTGATAAAGAGGAGTAAGAGGACAAACGGGCCAGGGCCATACGGCCTATCAAATTTGACCTATAAAGATAACTTGGCGGTTTGGTCCAAAATATTATCAGATCTATGTCACAGTATCCTTATTAACAAAGTGTTCCCCAATACCGGGTTGGCTGCCACCATAGTACTGATTTTTAAAGGAGGGGACAGGCCATTTCCCCTATATTGATTGATTGATTGATTGATTTGTTTACAGGCCAATATCTCTTTTGGACGCGTCAAATAAACTTTTTGCAAAAATGATTTTGATATTGTTGCAAAAATGGGCATCTGAGTCAGATTCGGTGGACACTTTTCAGTCAGGTATTCGCCAGGGATTGGGTACAGCTGAATATTGTTTTGTCTTGGACCTACTGGCACAACAAACTAAATCCCAAGCCCGACCAGTGTTTCTAGCCTTTTTGGACATCAGTAAGGCATTTGATCATGTTAATAGGGCCTACTATGGGAAAAGTTACATGACCGAGGATGCCCACCAGCAGTGCTGGGTATTCTCGAGGCTTTACATAGAGATACTAGAATCAGGGTCAGGCTGGGTGCTTTTGGTGGATACTCATCTTGGATACAGACGAACAGGGTCTTACGTCAGGGTTGTGTGTTGACCCCTTTCCTCTTCTGTTTTTACCTTTAGGGCATGGGAGGCCATTTAGGGAAAGCAAACACATTTCCGCCAAGACTGGGATTATTGTTAATTCAACATTTATTATATGCGGATGATATTGTCCTGTGTGATGTGACCGCAATAGGCCTCCAAAGAGCACTCTCTGCAGTTGAAGAATTTTTGGAGGGGCTGGACCTGTCACTAAATTCAGCTAAATCGAAGGTATTAGTGTTAAAGGGTGACAGGAAAAGTAGTAAAATGCTGCCATGGAAATTGAAAGCCAGTAAACTTGAAGTCATGAACAAGTTTGTTTACTTGGGTGTTACTGTGTATGAAAATGTGGATGGTCCTGAGCTTTTTGTAGACCTGAAGGGAACATTTTTGGTGCTCTTGTGAAGTTACGACTATTTGATGTTAAATTTGGGAGATTTTCCTTTCTCCCAGTTTTAAAACTTTAAAAATTGATCTTTGGGGCTCAGACTAGGGGTCGACGGTTAGAATGGCCGAAATTAGAGGGCCTTGTCTGGCGTGGAGTCCTCCAGTTACCAAATTCTGTGCCCCTATTAGGCATTCTTTTTTAACTGGGTCAGCTTCCGATCCAGGCTTTGATAGATTGGGGGAAACTTCAGCTGTTCGAAAGCATTTTACATCCACCTGCTTCTTCAGTATATGAAAGCCTGAACTCGGTATGGTTTCAGGGTGGCTGTAGGGTCTTGAAAGATTGGGTTTCGGGCTGTGAAATCTTTTTACAAGAAGCAGAAATAACATTAGAAGTCCTTAGCCTTACACCAAATGTGGCCAAATTAAAATGGTGCTGATACGCTTGGGCTAGTTTGAGAGAAGCATTATTGGACTTGTGTTTAAATGTTTTGGTGATCATTTTACATGGACATGCAAAAGCTTAAATGTACCAGCACCTTTTTTGAAAAAACATCCCTCAAGGTCTTTTAGGTCCAAAATGTACAGGCTTAGGCTGAACTTGGTATTAACCAAAGAAACATTGGGACAACGGCAAAATATCCCTTGGGAACAGCGACTATGTCGTCATTGTCACACTCAGGTGGAGACCTTGAGGCACGTATGTGTAGAGTGCCCGACTTTGGAGACCAAGAGGATGCAAACTTTGACCTTGAACGATTTTTTGGTAGAGGAAGACCTATGGAGGAGGATTTAAAATTGTAATGAGTTGGAGTTTTTAGAAGCCATTGCAGTTTCTTTTTATTGGGTTAAAAATAAATGGTTAAATTCAAATGTAGAATGCTTTTCCACAACTCCAAGTTATTGAGTCAGCAGACATTAAGGTGGTGATTTTTGATGAAGGAAACCTGTTGGACAACGTAAGAATCGAACTCTGGGAGTTGGCAGTTATGAACAAAATCCTAGCAAAGTCAAGAGCGCTGTCCAAGTTGGGATTTAAATGTTCCCAGATAATAGAGAGCAACTCCAGTAAGAAACAACCAAACAGCATCGCTGAAACATCTCAAATACGAAAGAGGGTACATAATGTTAGTGATTCAACAAACGAAGATGCCATGAGGCGCCCAAGAAACCATCAAAGGAGAAATCCTTTTCATCATGAATTGGACAACGATAGCGATCATAGCCGAGGGAGAATGAGTCAAAACTCATAACCATTAAGGACGGAGAATGTTACGAGTTGGTCCCTCTGTTCATGGAACACAAGAGGCCACGCGCACCTGTTCGCACAACCAGCCCCAGACCAGTCACTTTTCCAAATTATTTGTCTCCAAGAAACTTAGCTGTTACTCCCTCCTAGCTGTGATGGTTTTTTAACTTTTTTTAATCCTGCAGTAAACAAAAAACAAGGCCGTCCCTTGGCAGGGCTGATCACTTTGATTAAAATCGATCTAGATTGGGCTGTCATAACATCAGTAAATGTTAACCCCTGGATTCAATACTCTATTGTAAAGATTCAGAGTAAACTGAATCAAGTGAACCAGCAAATGAATACAAAATCAGATGATGCATATCTGCCATTTTGAACTTGTACTGGAACCCGGCTGCAATCAATGATGCAAACTTCATAGATGTCGTATTCCTGACAATTGACTAATTAGGAGCCAAGCACCCAAATATTAGAGCTGATCGTCTGTGGATATTTGAATATTAACCTATTCGATACCAAAGGTCAAACCTAGAGTAAAAACAAATTGTCACAACGGGCACGGAATTGGCAGAAAGAAATAAACTTAGAAATTTGATATTAATCAAAAAGTCTACCAATGCCCAAAATGTCTTGACACCGACCTGGAGCCACGGCAAAACTGTGGCAATTATTCATTATATTTACACGTCTTCACACTCCAGCATTCAACATTAGAATTTCAAAAAATTCCAATGCTGGAAAGCGATCATAACAATTGATGGGATTCTTCTAGGGCTTCAAAAGAACAAGCAACCAGCAATACAAGTAGAATTCAACAACAAATCGCTAAGAGTGAAACTAAGTAATTCACAAGCAAACCTACTGCCTAGTCTCTATAAGAATGTGGAACTAGAGGACACATTAAAATTGGACTATGGATGGCTATTGGTGCCTTTTCAAAAAGCAAATTCCTCTGCCGGGTCATTGATCCATAAGCACAAATACAATCAAGAACTAGCCGGGAAAAGAGAATATTATCTAAAGCAACACGGCTATTGAAGAAAGATGATAATGTCAAAAACAAACAACGGATTAAAAGAGCTAAACAGACTTATAATAATTGGAAGAAATCTCATTTAATGATGATGGTTCAAAATGATGCAGAATCAATGCTGGCAATGTTTAGAAATCGAAATTCGAGAGATATGTGTTACCTCTTAAATAATATAGCCCAATACCAACAAGAGCTTGTCTCAAATGTATCAGAGGACGAGTGGATCAGACACGTTGCTACTGTCTACAAAAAACAACCATGGGATACGTACCAGCCGAAGCCCCCTCAGAGATGGAATCTGGAATGGAAAAACAAAGATATGCTTGAAATGATTCAGCAATTGAAAGGGCCCGACGGTTTGTCCAATGCAGTGCTAAAACAAGCTCCTGAAGCTTGACCAAACATGATGGAGTAATTGTTAAGGTTGATTAACAAACTAAATCAGATCTTGCCATCATGGAGGAAAGCTACACTCATTCCAATCTTTAAGCAGGGAGCCCGTGCTGACCCTGTCAGTTACCGGCCCATAGCCTTACTCGACCCCCTGGGCAAATAGTTTGCCTTGTTTCTTCTAAAGAAACTGAAGATCTGGGCCAGACAAAATAACTTATTAGCAATAAGACAGATGGGCTTCAATGCCAATGTAGGCACCAATATTAACCCCCTTACTCTGAATCTGATGATACATTAAGCTCTCTCAACAAAGTCTACTGTTCATGCAATCTTTGTTGATCTCACCATGGCATTTGATTCAATACATAGACAGAAGCTTTCGGCCAAACTTACAGCGTGGGAGTGTCCAGCAGAGATTATTGAACCGATCAAACTCCTTTATTCAAATATATCAATAGCAGTCAGAATCTCCAAAGAAGGTGTGACCACCCCGGAAATTGAAACGGGGAACAGCCTGAAACAGGGCTGCCCCCTGGCCGCCATCTTGTACTGTTTATTTACGGCAGATTTTGAAGATACCATCAAAGATTTTGCTCTCAATCCACCAAAAATCAACTCTGTGCCGACTCTGGTGCTAATCTATGCTGACGATATCATACTAATGGACAAAACAACTTCTGGTCTAAGAACGAGTCTCCAGAAAATGGACGGCTTCACTGCCAATGTATGCATATTGAGCGTCAAGGGATTAACAGTCAATACCAAAAAACCGAAATATATGTCTTTGACAAAGCAACACCATAGGAGAAAAAAGAACTACAACTTTCTAATTGATAACAAACCAGTGGAAGAAGTACACACCTTTTTAAATATATAGGGGTCTTAATTAACCAATCTAAAAGTGAGAATGAATGGGCAGCAGATATAGAAGCAAAAGCACAGTCGTTAGCACGGCAGGGATGTTTGCTACACAAAAAATGTGGAAAATGTTCAATGCAACCTTTCATTATTTTCTATCGTCAAAAAGTGATACCTATTATCACGTACAGTAGCGAAACCATGTTGAGTGCAGTCAACATCAACTGGCAAAGATTTGAAGCCATATTTTGGCGGAAAATCTTGCGATTACCAATGAACTTTCCAATGCCGCGTATAAGGCATGAAATTGCGATGCAGTTTTTGGATTCGATAGTCCGGTGGAAACAACTGGATCTCCTTCGAAAAGCCCTAGCTGACAACAAAACCCCAGCTATGCAGATACTAAGGAGCTCAGATGTTGCAATGAATAATACCAAACTGAAATTGTGATTCAAACAATTGAAAGAGAAATTGATAAATGAAGACATCTCATTAGAAATGTTAACACATCGCCCTCAACGTGCTACCCTAAAGCTTCAAAGGAATGATTGGCTGAAGACGTGCAAAGATAAAATGAATTACGTCACAAACATTAACTGTGATGCAGATATAAGAGCTATGAATGAAACACCTATATACCTACAGACATTTCCAGATTCGAAAGTATGTGACCTATTCTTGAAGATAAGACTGAACTTATTGCCAACTCGTCAAAGGTTAACTGTTATCAGGCAGCTGCTATCTTCAGAAAGCTACTGTCGGTTTTGCATGGTTGTAGATGTTCCTGAAACACTGCACCATATAATTATGGTCTGTTCAGCCCTTGACACAAAGAGAGCACTGTTTGGCAGTTTTTTTGGACTTGAAAAACATTCACTACAGCCTGCCAATAGATGTTCACGCAATTTATTAAGAACATATTAGACCTGGATGAGAAACCGGTCTAACTAGTGCATCCAACGTATTTGCATGAGGAATTTCTGGAAGTTGAGGTTGACTTTGTGTTTGTGCTGTGTATTTTATATATATTTTTTAATTTTTTTATTTTCCTCTTGTGTGTTGGTGATACGTTTTTTTTGTAATGCATAATTTATGAATTTTATTCAGATACTTCAACCTTTTTTTGGCTTATAGTCCTTTCAAGGGCGATTCTAATGTGCCAACGATATTCTTTTGTGCTCGGATCTGCACTCCAAATGACTCTATTGTGGCTGAAACAATAATGACTAAATATTTTTCTTCATATGTTGTCATTTGTAATTTGTGCGACTCCTGCACCAGATATGATACGATGAACTCTTAGTTATTTAAATTATGAATGATTTTATATTTCATGTATTATTTTCATAGATTCCATTCATCTAAGTTTACATGAAAAACACTTTTATTCTCCCATGATTTTATTTTTCATGTATTATTTTCATACATTCCAGTCATCTAAGTTTAGATGAAAAACACTTTTATTCGTTCATGTGTAAAAAACACAGTGCCCAAAAAACCACTAGTGGCTCATTTTGTCAAAGCCAAACATACTGTCAAAGACATCCAGTGGGTCATACTTCAAACAGTACCACCACATCCCCGCGGGGGAGATAGAGACCGAAAATTAAGACAGCTTGAGCAAAAATGGATTTACCAACTGAATACTGTCCAAGCCGGCTTAAACATCGGGATAGAATGGAGTCTATTCCTTCACAAATGATTCACCCTTTTTGTTTGGACACAGGCGCCATCCACACAGATAACCAACTATTTTGTGTCAGTGTGACCATTTCAACATTTACCATATCGCCTGGTCTGCTAAAAATAAATTATGCAGTCCACCCTCATAGAGGGATCTAGGTATATGTCTACTTTAGTTCCGTCAATATCCGCCTCTTGTTCATCCAAGATGGCGTCCAATATAATCCATTCTGGTAGCACACCCACGGTCTAGTTCTCAAGCATTCAAATATGGCCTCACCCAATCTGTATCCTCCAGTGTTTCACTAAGCACTCGGTACTGTGACAGCCTGCAATCCTTCGACATTTCATTCTGGTGTCCGAATAGGTAAGAGGACAGAACATTCACACTTTCACCAGACCTCACACTAGCGCTTTAAGGCAGTTACCGGCTTTTCTTTTTTCGCTTTAAAGAAATAGCCACACGGCGCACTCTGTATTAGCCGCACCATTTCGGCCAACACCGTGTCGATCGGCACCAACGAACAGGCACACCTTGGCCTGTGCATGAAGGTAATAATTGTTACCAGCATGATTGTTAAACTCTGCATGTCAATATGTAGGCCTGTTTCCATTTTTTTAATCATAGGACTATCACTAAAACAAACGGATAGTCCACGAAAAATTAAAATTCAATAGCCCAAGCTGCTCACTTAGGGTTTGTGCAGTTTTTTGCACATGATGTAATAATTAAAATACAAATAAATGTTGTTTAAACAAACAGCTAAAATTCATTTTTCCATTTCAGTCATTCTAACTGTGAGTTCCCACAGTTACTACTATCGAATTCGGTCTACATGGTCACCAAATCCGATGCCACACACAGCTACAAATCAATTGGAAGGTTAGTGCTAATAGTTGCACGTGTACACCCATAGAGATTTTTAACTAGTTTAAAAGGCACCACTAACACGTTTTTTTGTGTTTTTGGTTTTTAGCATTACCATTGTGCCCCTGAAATTTATCCTGTGGCCTTACAAAGTATTGTCCTGAAGACGGGTCCAGCACACGTCTCATAGCAATCTAACGTCACCTAGAGAGTTTTTCTTTCTAACAACATCCGCTGGAACCCAGAAACACATTTCTCTGTGTCGACAGAGTCAAGGACAAATAATAACAACCATTGAGGATATATGAATTGCCATTACCACACTTGTACTAACCTCACAACACTGTTTAAAAATGATGTTTGAAGTTGTTGTCTTTCTGGTTAGGATACACGCTGACGTGCACGGAAGGCCAGGTTGTTTCAGCATGATAGTGAAACATCATGACATCTTTATACAACAAAAACTCAGCACAAACCTGGAACCTACTTAGTGCTTGTCCTCCTCAGACAAATGAAAGCACAAATGAATGGCATCACAGAAAGCCAATGGCTATTGCATTTTTCTGAACTATATGCGGATAAGATATTTGATCAAAATGAATACGAATTGCAAACATCAAAAGGCTGGACGATGAAGTGCTCAGTGGAGATTGTGGAAGAATTGATACAAAAATCTTCCACCTCTCGAGCTGCAGGGCCTGATGGCCTAAAATCGTATGTCTAAGCAACACCAAAAGCAATGGGCGATCATACTCAATAATATTTTTCAAAATATCCTAAACACACGTAATCTCCCAACTTCACGGCGCTCTTCATTGATCGTCCCGATCTTTAAAAAGGGTGATCGCTCAGCCGCCATTAATTATCGCCCCATCGCGTTACTTGATACGCCAGGATTATTTTTTCAAAATTGGTGCTGAAAGATTTTAATTTATGGACCCTGATGCTTCAACATAGCGGTCCGAAACAAACAGACTTTGTGGCCGGAATGGGGACGGCAGTGAATTTGCTTATCCTCTACACCCTTAAAGCTCAGTCCCATGTGTCAAGACAGCCAATATATTTTGCTCTTATTGATCTACACTCTGCGTTTGATTCTGTTTCTAGAGTAAAGTTAATCACTAAGCTACTAAAAGCGGAGTGTCCACCAACCCTATGTGACATCATATATGGTCAACACTCGGCCACATCAATCCAGATCAGATTGTCTATGATGGGACTTCTATCATCATCTCTTCCAACAGAAGAAGGCTGAAGCAGGGAGGTATCTTTGCCTCAGCCCTCTTTAATGTTTTCATCCATGACATAAAACAAGCTTTTATGAATATCTGCACAGACTCGCCAAAATGAATAACATCGCGATTAAATCGCTATGGGATGCAGACAATCTTGTTCTCGTCTCGAAAACTCCTATGGGACTACAAAAATTGTTGACGTCATTAAGCTTGTATCTTGATCAAAATGAACTCCTTATCAATCTAAAAAAAACACAGATTGTAGTTTATTCCCCCAGAAATTCTATCAGGAGTAGGATGGACTGGAAGGTCAAGAAAGTTGCTTGGAGAGCGTTTGGAAATATATGTACTTGGGCTTGATGTTTGATGGCATACCACATGTGGACACACAGATGATGTTAATCAAGCGCAAATTGGCCACAGCTATATTGCAGACCAGGTCGATACTTTACAAATATGGAAAGTGTTCTATCAAATCAGCCTTAATGTATTGGAATCAAAAAATCACCCCCACGTTGTGATATGTGATGGAGACCAGACCAATAATATCTACAGCGTACTTTAACAAATTGGAGGCCAAATTTTGGAGACAGATTCTCCAACTTCCACAATGTAGACCAGGACAATGGCTGCGATATGAGCTGGGGCTTATATCGCTAACAGCTCTGTATGATTGGTGCCTATGAACTCTCTTTCGGAAATATTTGATTTCCACTGATGTTAACATTGTCCATGTATATGCTTTCTTCTCAACATGCATTTGTTCAAACATGGACCAAACACATTTTCCGCATTCTAGCTAATGCGGATGTGACTGTAGACCTCCTTATCACGAACCCGGATAGAGAAAAATGCAAAATCTATATGACTGACTGGATCGAAACCAGAAGATTTTACCTTACTTATAAACATTTTAGTAATCGTTGGTTTGGTGAAAAAAGGTACTGAGACATAGAAGCGTACCTATTCAGAGCTACTTCACCTTATATTAGGAGTTTATATATTTTGCGATTACGCTTAAACTTGTGGCCAACAAGGGATTGATTGGCAGCGCGGAAAATTATCAAGAATGAAAACAACTATTTTGCTTCTGTTCTGATTTGACAGAAAAAGAAAATTGGAACATCTGATTGTAGATTGCCCGGCTCTATTTATTTATTTATTTATTTATTTGCATTTTTAAAGCACTCACAGAGCCCAAGGGCATCAAGGCGTTGTTACAGGTCTCTTAGTTGCGTATTTATAACGTGCTTAATACCCAGAGGTTACTAAGCGCGGACCCGGGGATCGAACCTGTGTTGCTTCGTGTCATCTTGTTTCCAAGGTGAGCACTTTGGCGCTGAGCTATCCTCCCGGGAATTGAGTTCAGAATGAAGCATTTTTCTAAACATCTTGCCTACATTGGAAATATGTTCCCAGAAGATCGGTGGTCCATGATATTGTGCACACCATCAATCAGTATTGGAATTGCCACGTCTACCTTTCTTACAGCATTGGATCTGAATGGACTCAATGATGTGGCAAAAGTATTCGAGCCAGAATGAATAATGTCTTTGCTAAATGATAAAGAGGTGTTGTTTGAATATGGTTCAGATCTGCCTAGCTAGCAAATTGCTAGGACAATTGTGTAGCGTAATTGAGTTAAATGGAGTACAAACAACTGATCATGATTTTTTTTTCTTATGTAATGACCAGACTAACAATGAAGGAGATAAAGTTTCACATATTGGAATCACATCAACATGTTTAGATGAGTCAATCATGCATGTGTTCAATTTAATCTTCCTTTTTATGTTTATTTGGATATATATGTAGTTTTGAAGTTGATATACTATTGTTAATCAGTGGGCGGGAGACAGTAAATAGGTGTAGTCAAATTTCCTTTATTCTGGTAAGAAAGGAAAAAAACAAGCACCAGTATGTGTTTCTCATACACGCAAGGGAACAAAACAAGGTTGTCACTCTCGGACGTCACTGGGGTTTCTTAGGAGGTGAAATAACATAAACCTATGCTTCTGCACACCACGGAAACCAAATGTTCATTCCAATATTCACCTTCTCTCTGTGGCCTCTCTGCTGAGGACTCATTCCCGCTGGAAGTCTGCTCGCAGTGTTCAAACAAATAAATGGTTTGTTCAGTAATGCCTTGCTTCCAAATGCCTGCTCAGCAGCTGCTTTAAGGCACCAATTCTACTGGCCTCTTTTTTTGGGTTTGGACACAAGCAAACGTTCCCTCTGGACCTTTAGCCCCTTCTCACTGTTGTCCCGTGCTTCTGGGCCTTGGGTCTGGCGTAAGGGGTTCCTGAGTGCCAGGTGCTCCCAGACCTAGTATGGCGATTCGAATCCTGACACGTTCCCTGACCACTCTTCACCGCTCACACTCCGTCCCTGGATGGAAAAACAAAGAGACAGCTTGATTCCACGCCGGTGGGTTTTAATGTGTTCACCCCTCCTCCTTCCACTTTCCCCACTCCTCTACTCCAGCCACTCCCTCTTCCTGACTTCAGTTCCTGGCGTTTTCTCTTCCTTATCCCCGCCCACCCTGTTCCTTCCTTTGTTCAACCCGCCGTCCCTGTTTCATTACAGACGCCCCCGGGTCACAATGGTAGGGTAAGTGTATCCCGCTGTGTAATTTAAATGACTGGGATTTAGGACTCTTTAGGCTTCGGCTGGATTGCTATGATTCTTGGAAATGCATTATGGGATTTGTAGTTCCCTAGCTTCACCCGTGGCCGGGCACCTCCCTGTAACTCATGGTAACAGATTAAGACGGCCTGAGGTTCCCATTGGTTCTTCTTAATTCCTTGTGCTCCGCAAATGCCGTTTGTTCAGTTTTGTTAGAATCCGTCGCCCTCTTTGCTGACATGGTGGTTTTATTTGTCCCAGACACCGTTGTGGATTCTTGCTGGTGTCCTTGGCTAGAGTGCCCTACCCTGTCCATACCCCGAAACCCAGGGGTAACCGCCTCACAACTATGTACTGAAACGCCTTCTGTTTAATGTCAATTGTTTGTAACTGTTAAATATATTGAAAAGTTGATTAATATCAGCTAAATCAATTAAATAAAAGGCCAAATACTTCCTTTTTCAAGGGGGAATGTGGATCTAGCAGCAAAGCAGCGCTGCTTTTTCAACTCTCTTCTTGGTCCATGTAAGAAACACACTGGCAGCCTTTCTCAGTGGCCCCCATTGTTCCATCCTGCCCAATAGGTGCTTGGCAAGACAGTGCACCCATCATTTTGTAGCTGCAAACACAGTTTTGATGCGGGGCAATGGTGCTCAAAGGAGCAAGCACAGCCATTCTGCTGTTAACGGCTGAAGTGCAGCTTGATGATGTGGGGATGTACTGCTGAGTGGCTAAATGTATCCTACAGCTCGACGGTGCAGGCGAGAACGTCCTTGGATGAAATGTTTTTAGGCAAAGGGAACACTGTGGCTCCAGTCGGCGATAGCCGTCAACGACAGTGTTGGAATTCAATTTCCGGGTGCTTATCTTCGTGATTCTGCAGTGGTCTCTGTGTCCGGTCGGCAGCCCTTCCGAGATGTGTCTACCAGGGAGCTTTGGCAAAAATCAGCTGGTGCGCGATGGTCCCTCGTAGCTCGGGGAGAGGTCTCCTAGCCAGGTCCTCTCTTGGATCAGTTCCTTGAAGGCACAGCAGCTTTCAGGTTAGCGAAGGACAAAGTTAAGCATCAGTTTCAACTTCAGCTTCTGAACGATTTCTAGCAGTGAGAGGTCCCCAGATATACTGTTTGGTCTCTCATTCATTCTACTCGGTCACACTCAGGCCACCAATCACTCAGAAGGGCATTCAGACAGGCAGGCAGCCAGTCAGGCGCACAGTGCATTCAGGCCATTCTCCTCCCTCTCAGACACACGCACCAAGGAATGTGTATTGGGACAAGTACCCAGCCATTCAGCACTCCACACTGCATTCATACCAGTTTCGGGCAAGGCTGTCTCAGTCCTTGTATTGCATGCTAGAAACCAGACATCCACAACAAGAAGTGCATATTGGTCACACACTCTATTCACCCAGGTCCCACCCCAAGGGTGTACCCACAACATACAGTCACTTTGAAGGCTCCAGCCAGTTTGGCCTGGACTTCCCCACAATACCATATATGGAGCTTCCACCCAACAGTTAGTTAGGGGGCACTACCATATAGGGAACTTCCACCCAACAGCCAGTCAGGGGAAGGGACAGAGTCAGGGCTTCCTGGGACTTCAGGAAAAACAAGGTAACAGGCAATGGATGGCGAGAGGCCACAGGGGCCATCTTGTCTCCATCAGGAATCCACTGATTCCAATGATAGGGCCTGGGCATCCCAAAATGGAGGATGCTCATGACACCTGGCAATTCAGCATAGAGCTACCTCCATCCCATACCCTGCTCTGTGGGCCACACACAGGTGCCCAAAAACATACACTAGGAGTACAGGGTTGTACTCCCACCCATGGGTGCCATAAGGGTATCCCGAGGGTCTGTTCACCAAACCAAAAGGAGAGAGCTGCACCGCAGGAGTCCCACATAAACTCCTGCGCTGAAAACACAACAGCACCCACAATAAAAAGCAATAAAGGACAAGGATACAGAGGCCCTGTACCTCCGATGCATTTCCAGCATCACACTCCCTGTTTTAGATAATTGAGACTAAAACAGTCATTCTTTGCCAACTTCCTGAGACCGTTTTATTATTGATGTTTGAATACATTCTGCATCACCATCCATCTCTAAGTACTGCTGTGCTGGGCTGGCTGTCCCAGTTCACTTGTATGGATCTATTTTTTTTTATTCAAACAGACCACCAACCCTTGAGATGGTTAATGCCGATGAAGGGGGAGAATCCTAAATTGTTAAGATGGTCAATCAGCCTACATGGGTTTGATTTTACCATTGAACACAGGTCAGGGTGTAATCACCAAAATGCTGTTGGTCTCTCCAGAAAGTGTGATCCACTGGATTGGAGATTTATCCAGGAGTGGATTAAATCCTCTTGTCCCTTAGTCTGGAGGGTGGGGGGACGAGTGTTAGGGAGAATTCTCAGAAATGTGCTAATTCCCTTCTACTTTATAGACCCCAGCTCTTTGCCTGGCCTTTAGGACTTTTGATGTTTATCCTGGAGAGACTGTTTTCTCACTCTCTCATGCATTTTTATTTGATTTGAACTCTGTGTTTGTTTTGCTTTTGGAGTCTATAAAACTCCATAGCCATCATCTTTACACATTGTGACACACAGCACCCTTAGTGCCATGTCACAGAGAAATCCTTTCTACAATTAATGGCTGGTGGTAGCTGCAGTATTGCACCTATGGGTGCCCATTTTGTAAAAATGGCCCTGGTCTTCTTTTTTCACTTTTCTTGTTGGGAATGTCCTTCTTCAGATTTACTCTGCACCCCAAACCACGTTTGGTCCCTCTGTTCATTTTGTCTTTGGCACCAGCGTGTCAGGCAGGGCAGGAAGCAAGGGAGGTGCCCAAAACTCTCTGTGCTTAGTCTCATTGGTTACAGGAATCTACCCAAAGGTGATTGGCTAGCTGGCTGTCATTGGAGGAAAGCCACCATGCTGTGTGATTGACAGCTAGGCTGCGAATGAATGGGAGAGAATTGCATGTAAGGCGAGGTTGGTTTGCCCAGTGAAGCTCTGCTGCAGTGCTGAAGCTCCAAATCTGCCTCGACTAGAGAAGACGACTTCTCCCCTTGAGTTGGTGGGACCAATCGAACCAAAGATGAACTTGACTGGAAATCCTCTTTGCTGGCTGTACTTCTATTGCTGCTGAAGGAACTGAGTGCCAGGGGACAGGAACACCAGAATCGAGTGCATTGTTTTTAAGTCAGATCCAAGCTCCAGCAAGATCCTCCGAACTCCCTTGAAGCAGGACTAACCAAGCCTGAGCCACCTCAACAGAGTGCTGGACCCCAGAAGCAAGGAAAGCACAAAAGGTATCTGAGAACCGCAGTGCTGCTATTCGCGAGAAGCTGAAACCGCAAAGGGCTGATGATCTGAACTTTGCCCATTGCTGCCGCCGACATTCAAATTGTAGTTCAGGAGTCCCCGGACGTCCTCCCTCTTGTCCCCACTACTGAGGCCCAGGAACAACAGGATCTGCCATACTACAAAAGGAACATAAGCCAGCTGGAACCAATTTCTTCAGACCTAAGGTACTGTAAATGAAGGGGTACTTACCTCTTGTTGTGTAGCTTGCTAGCTCTCAGTTGAGACTTGCATTTTCTGCCTTTTGCAGAGTTGCTTGCAGCTTTGCCTTTCACAAGCCTCCCATCTTGTAGCCCAACAGTGATTTATTTTTTCGACAAAAGCTCTCTATAACATTGTGCAAGACTTTTTACTTACCTTCAAGAAGTACCTCAGCTCCCCTAGACTTTGCTCAAGTGACGTTGGCTGCATTGGCTCCCTGGAGACTCTTCTAACCTCTGACTTTGTGTTTTAACTATCCCTCCAAAACTTCATACCTTCTTTACTTGTATAACTAGGAAAGGGTTAATCTACATTGCATTGAAGGGTTCAAAAGTGCTCACCTGTTTGAGAAACATGTTAACCATTATTTCCTTCCCTAACCTTTTCCATTTTGACACCAAACTCAGTATTGGTCTAAATGTACCAGTGATATATCAGTATCCACAGTGTCCTAGTTATCGAAGTCACCTGAGGGTGTAGGAAGTGTCTGGTGCCATCACAAAAGGGTATTTACTGATTTATTGAAACTGAGAGTGTGTATTTTGAAGTATATTTAAGTGTTACATATTGGCTCCCTTCTAAAGAAGGCTTATTTTAAAACAGACATTTAAATTAATAAATAATAGTTTAATCAAGAAACCTTGAGTGTAACTGTTATTTGGATACTTGTCACTGTGAAACCCTCTGTTGCAACCCTATAGCTCACATTGACCCCTCTTGAGATAAGCCTGGCTGCTCAGTCACTCTACCAATTCGTGTAGTACAAACCTATACCAAAGGTTGGGTTACCTATTACCAAGTGGACAAGGCTGGTGCAGTCTCCCACATAGTACTGCATACATTCTTGCCTAACACTTTTCCTTGATGCTGTGGTGCTTCATCACCATGAATGGAGTCTCTCGGGAGATTTATGAGCAGCAACTGGTCTGGCCTGCTGAGAGAACTACAAGATTTGTGTAAATCAGGCATGTACACAGAAGTGCCAAACAGCAACTCATGAGGTGTTTTACCCTCACATTGAGAAAGGCGAGGTAAGTCATTTATGATACACTGCACTATAGGTACATGACTCCCCCAATTACCACAAGAAAAAAGGATGCATTTAGTCAAGGCTTGCTTTACTATCCAATTGGCTCTCTCTACAATGCTATTGGCCTGTGGGCAACACAGATTGGAGAAGTGCAGAACACAACCCCAGCTTGACAGGGCTTCTTTTAAGTCTTTGCCTGAGCTTGGAGTAATTGTGGTGCTATCATAGCTACTAAGGACAGCAAACCCTTTATGACCTCCTTACAATCAACTTTCTTCTGGAATATTAGTCAAGTGAATCTTGTGGACGAGTCCATCATGACTAAACAATATTTGTACTTGTTGACGATTGTCAGTGGACCTATGTGGTCCATATACATGCATTCAAAAGGCACTGTTGTCCTGGTTGGTGTGCTTACTAGTGGTTTTGGGGAATTGTCCACTGTTGTTTGCAAGCATATGGAGCAATTTGCTATGTACCGTCGTACCTCTTTACTAAGCCCTGGCCACCAATATCGATCCTGGAAGAGCCGTGTAGTAGCTGAAACCGCAAAGTGGGTTAAGGCTACACTTGCATGTGCTGCAGAGATACTTTTTAATCTAATGTGCTTCTTTGGTAGTACCCTGTCAACAAGGCCTCTTTTTGACCAAGGTGTAGTGACTATCACTGTGTTCTCTTCCACAGCATTGAAGGTCTGAATTATAACCTTGTACTACATAGGGCCTCATTACGAGGTATGCTGGTAAGGGAAAACCGATGCCGGTATGCTAATAACGGCATCGTTCCCCGTTCCGTAGCATTCCGACCTGGAACCCCGGTATTAGCGGCATACTAAACAACGTTGCCGCTAATAGAGGCATAGGCGCGTACACGCGCCCCTTCATGGAGTAAATACCGGCATGCCGGTAATAGGAGGTCATTCCAACCCACGCATACATGCAAATACCGGCATTGCGAAGCCGGTAATAACGGGCAGCACGATGCCGGCAAAACAGGCATCGCGGACCACCCGCAAACAGCAAGCAAGATACAAGGCAGCTGCAACAGGTGCACTCAATCCCCCAGGTGGAGTCAAAGGAGGCTGTGCCAGTATAAACTGAGCACACCCACACACCACAACCCCCCCCCCACAGGTGTAGGCAATGTAGAGTTGCCCAGTACAAAAGGAGCACAACTAAACACCACACCCATTCCTACACCAAAATGCTACCACTAGCATTTGCAATCATAGCGCAGGAGGACATGGCTATACTGATACAACTACAGCAACAACTGCAACAACAACTACAGCAGCAAGAACAGGCAGCACAGAGGAGACACAGGTGGAGAAGGAGGGTGAGACAGGCCCAGCCATTACCACCAGCGCAGCCACCAGAGCCTCATAGGCAGCCAGCAATCCCTCGCACCAGACCAAGCCCATTCAACCCTACCCCTGAGCAGAGCCACACCCTGTACCGGTTGGACCGTGACACCATCACCACCATAGTGGACATGATACAGAACGACATTGCCAGCCACATACCAATACGCACTGCCATCCCTCCACTACTAAAGGTGGTGACTGTGCTACACTTCCTGGCCACAGGCACGTACCTACACACAGTGGGCCAGCTGCATGGCATTTCACAACCACTATTCTCACGCATGCTGAACCAAGTGCTGGATGCCCTCCTGAAGCACGCAAGCACCCATATATCCCTACCACAGACTGGCCAGGAGATAGCCAAAACCAAAGTAGGCTTCCATGCACTGTCAGGCATGCCCAATTGTATCGGTGCCATCGACTGCGACCATGTGGAATTGGTAGTCCCCCATGCCATAGAGGCAGTGTACCGCAATTGCAAGCAATACCACTCCATCAATGTGCAAATGGTATGTGACTGCAGCAAGATCATCAACCATTGCTGCGCCCGATATCCCAGATCCACACATGATGCCATTCCACTGGGCAACTGCACGCTACCCCGTCACATGGAACGACATGCTGGACCACGTGCCTAGCTGCTTGGTGAGTTGCACAACAGGGCCATGGCCATGCCGTGGAGTACTGATGTGTGCAGATGCAGAAGGGGGGGGGCTACTGCACCAGGGTGGGGAAGGGGGGGAGAAAAGGTCACCTGGGTGGCAATAGCCAGTGAGTGGAGAATGCATGCAGAGCTAAACACTCCTCACCTGAACCAGCAAAACGGAACAGGAGACATCACTGGGCCACATATCACAAACAATGCATATGGATGACAACAAGTAACAGGCACAACCAGGGCACCATGGTGATGGCAAGCAATGCATGACTGAATCGGATGGCAACTATGGCAATGCGGCTAGTGTGACCATGCATACCAATCAATATACAGCATGAATTTGAGACTAAACATTGGCGCACTACCACAGCACATCTGCCTCAGCATGCAGGATTACACCCTGCATTATCTAGTCAACCCCATACTGTGTTCCACACCTCTGTACAGTATACATTGCATATAGGTGACTATTTTGTACACATACAGGGACATGTGCATGCCCACACCAAATAGCTGCTGCCATGACCGTGCTCCCTGAAGGTGGCAGTTCAGAGTGACATACACCTATTTGTATCTTCTTGCAGGTGATGGAGGATATCCCTTGAGGCCGTGGCTACTTACCCCTGTGCGGAACCCGCACAACAGCCATGAAGAGGAGTACAATCGTGTGCACACTCATACCCGTGTTGTGATTGAGCAGACCTTTGGCCTGTTGAAGGCACGGTTCCACTGCCTAAGCAGGTCTGGTGGGGCCCTCCTATATAGGCCCGAGAAGGTGGCAAAGATCACCATGGCCTGTGTCATGCTGCACAACATGTGCGTCCGAGGGAATGTACCACTGCCACCTGACATTGACGTGCATGGGCCGGGTGAGGATGAGGGGGATGGAGACGGAGGGGAAGGAGCCCCCCCTGCCATTACGTGATGCACAGGATGGCCATGCTGTACGCCAAGCACTAATTGACAAATACTTTTGAAATGCAGGGACAATGGGCCTCATTCCGAGTATGGCGGTAAGGGATAGCGGCCACCGGTAACGAGACCGGTGGCGGTGATCCCTTACCGCCATACTCCGAGTTCCCTTTGCGCCCTCGCCCTTAACGCCTGCTTTGAGCAGGTGTTAAAGTCGAGGGCGCAAAGGGGCGTCCAAGCCAATAACGGTGACCGTAATGAACGGTCACCGTTATTTGCATCTTCCCCATTCCCATTGAGCCCTATGGGGGCTCATTTGGGAATGGGGAAGAGCCTTGGTGAATGGGGAATTAACGCCCCGCCAACCTTGGAATGGGGCGGTAATTCCGCCATCCACCAAGGCGCTGCCGGTCCGGGTACGGCGTCAACCAAGGCGTTAATAGCGCCATTGGTTAAAGCCGTACTCGGAATGAGGCGCAATGTAAGTAATGTGTCTGCGACACACTGGCTGAATCTGGTCATGCACACTTGTTTTGTTAGAATTGCCCCACTGTACACCATCACACAATAAATGTACATGTACAAAAAGAACGATGTCCGGCCAATGATTTGCTTGCACACAACGGTGTATTTTCAGCAGACGTGATATGGTGAACATAATCCCCTCACAACCCCCAGTAAACTCACTCACCCACCCCACAAACCCCAAAAATACCCCAGTAAACTCCCTCACCCACCCCACAAACCCCAATAATACCCCAGTAAACTCCCTCTCCCACCCCACAGAACCCAAATGTCCCCATATGTTCAACAAACAGTGGTCCCTTCACCAATGTACATTTTCAAAATGTCATTGGGCCTCATTACACGGTAGGCGGAGGACCAAGGTGCTATTAGCTATTAGCACCTTGGTCCATGCCGGTAAAATGCCGGCACCGCCTTGGAGGAAAGGGGAATTACGGCCCTATTCCAAGGTTGGCGGGGCGGTAATTCCCCCTTCCCCCATTGCCCTTCCCCATTCCCATTTTTGCCCCATAGGGAATGGGGAAGGTGCTAATTACGGTGCCGCGAATTGCGGTCCCGTAATTAGCACCCTGGTCTCTTTGCGGGTTGGTTTTTAACGCCTGCTAAACAGCAGGCGTTAAAGTACCAACCCGCAAAGGGACCTCGTAGTAAGGCGGTAAGGGTTTCCATGCTCTCAGACTCTGTAGGGGGGAGGCTGGTAATGGGGCTTGGGGTGGGTGTGCCGGACATGATGTCAGCCTCATTATCCACTTCTGTAGACACAACGTCCGTGGTGGCTGGCGGAGCATCAATGGAAACGGCTCCCGTTGTTGTGGGTGGCTGCTGCTGTTCTGTGGCTGCAGGTGTCCCCTGCAGGGTTACTGCCTTGCGTGGCACACTGGCTGTTGCTGTAGGCAGTTTCTTGGGCTGGGGGGTGGCGGTGGCCCTGGTCCCTTGGCCTGCAGTGGATGTACTTGCACCCTGTCCTGCATTCCATCTTCCTCATCGGTGCCTGGGGGATAGAAGAGATGCAGGTCATCAGTGATGGTGTCAAATGGCAGCTACGATGTATTGCGGTGTGATATGTTCATACATTCAGGCCTCATTTCATTTCTGGGGTGTGGCATTTGGTGTTCTGAGGGGGCATGTGGGCAATCAATGCATGGCTGGTGGCATGGCATTGGTTTGGTGTCTGTGTGGTGAGTTCCATGGGCATGGTTGGATAATGTTGCACCTCTGTTGGGATTGGGATTGGCAGGTTGTGGCACACATTCTTGAATGGATATGTTGATGTAGCCTTGGGACATGCATTACCTTGCCTAGTCTCACTTCCACATCACTTGTGCCACATCATGGTTTAGTCTACATGGATGTGATGGTTCACTCACCTTTCTCTGTGGATGATGCGGCGCCAACCTCCTGGTCTCCAATTCCCTCGATTGATTCAGGGTCGATGAAGGAACCTGCAATCTCCTCCCATGCGGTCAACTTCACAGGGGAGTGTGGTCCCCCACCTGTTGCCATTGCGGCCCTCCTGTTCTCCGCCAGGATCTTCCTCACCCGGAGGCGGAGGTCATCCCACCGCTTCCGGCAGTCACACACACTCCTTGGGGTGCTCCCCACTGCCGACACCGTCTGTGCGACCTCCTGCCAGACTTCTTTTTTTTTGTTTGGGCCGCATGCTTCAGTTCAGTGCTCCTGATCATATCTGCATGCTGTGCAAGGGTGTTGGCAAGCATGCTTAGTTCTGTGTCTGAAAAACGCTGCTTTCTCTTCCTTGGGGTCGACTTCGTGGTAGCCTTAGACATCTTGCTTCTGTTGTGGCACACAACAACACGAAAGAAGTGGTGGTTATGGAGGATGGCAATGGATTGTGTTTTTAAAGATGGCCGCCGGCCCATTTCCCGTTCCTGCGCGATGATGTAATTTCCTGGTCAATTTTTTGCAAACATGGTAATACCGTGCCGGTATTACCGTGCCGGTATTTAGGGGTTGTTATGAGGCGGTTACGCAATGGGTGGTCCCCGCAATGCCGGTATAGGGGGGTTGGTGGCCCTTTACCGGCAAGGCGGTTTTGCCAATACCGGCATGGGGGAACGCACGTGCTTGCGCACTCGTAATCACCCGCTGTTAGCGGGTTAATACGGGCACGGACTCGCACGTTCCGGCATGCCAGTAATGAACCCGCTGTTACCGGGCTACTCGTAATGAGGCCCTTAGTCTGAATCAGACACAATTATAGTGCTCCTATGTGGATCAATTGGTTTTAGTGCAAGGAGGATGACTTGTAACTCACCAACCTGAGCTAAATTTCTGGTGTGGGTAATCTGGTGTTCAAATACAATGGTATGGTTGAACAGCACAGGCCGTGGAATACCTATAGTGTGTTGCGACGTCTGGAATAGCACTTCCATCAAAGTATAGTACATTTTCAAACATCCAAAGTGGAACAGCTGGTACTGTTGCATCTGCTTCTGGTTGTAGAGACCATTCCAGTTCATACATTTGTAGCAGTTCTGGTTTAAAGTGATATTGGGCCTCATTACGACCCTGGCGCTAAGTGTTTAACGGCGCCGTAAAAGGCTGCGGCGCCGTTAAATACTTAGCGCCTAATTACGAGGTGCCTTTGCGGGACCCGACCTTAAAGTAGGGACCCGCAAAGAGACCTTGGCAATAATTACGGTACCGCTAATAGCGGTACCGTAATTATGGCCTTCCCCATTCCCATTGAGCCCTATGGGGCAAAAATGGGAATGGGGAAGGGCCATGGCGGCATGGGGAATTACCGCCCTGCCAACCTCGGAATGGGGTGGTAATTCCCCATTCCGCCATGACGGACACCGGCATGGACCATGGTGCTAGTAGCACCATGGTCCTCTGCCTGGGTCGTAATGAGGCCCATTGTATGGCCCTCATTACGAGTTCGGTGGTAACCATGCCGCTATTGACGGCATGGCTGCTGCCGAAATCGCGTCGGGTCCGGGTCCTCGGAATGAGGACTTACCGGGCTATTCCGAGTTCGGAAGGCCCGGTAATTCCTCCCTTCAAGGACCCGGACACAGTCCTTCCCCATTCCCATTTCAGCCCCCATAGGGCTGAATGGGAATGGGAGAGGGAGCAAACAACGGGCCATTACGAGATGGCCCGTTGTTTGCTCCCTCTTCCCCTCGCGGGACCCGGTAAGAACGCCTGGTTTTCCCAGGCATGCTTACCGTGTCCCGCGAGGGGAACTCGTAATGCGGCGGTACGGAGTGAACGGCGCCGGCACCTTTTACGGCGCCGTTCACTCCATACCGCCAGGGTCGTAATGAGGCCCTATGTCTTGTGCTATCTGTGATGCGGCTCGCTGTACCCATCTGGAGTGTACTGCCTTTGCATTTACAATACTAGAGCATGTAGCTGCTTTAAACTACACTAACGGTGTGTGCATGTGCATATGTTTGTTTGCCGCCAAGGTGCGTTCCTTCTGCACTATCATTTGTACCGCAGTCAGACTATTTTCGTCTGGAGCAAATTTCAGCTCTGGAATTGAATAGACAAGTGTGACGGGTCAGAAATGAGTGAGACACAAAGTTGTAGTAAAAGGGAGATGGGATAAAGGCCTCTCTGTCCCTATCCTAACACAAATGTTCCTAACAATCAAACTAAAGCTAATGAAAACAGACCTTGTATCCACATATGTCTTTCCCTCACAGTAACATATACAACCAAAGTGTGTAAGGTTAATGTATCTGTTTCCAGTACAACCAAAATGTGCAAAAGTTCAGACTTAAAATTCCCACAAAGCAATCCTATAATAACAAGGTTGTATCCTTTCAAGCAACTGTTTGTTTCCTGGTTTACTCGCCTGCCAGAAAAAGACTGTACCTTTCCTGGTTTACTCGCATGCCAGGAATGGGCTTCAACTTCATAAAACTGGTTAATATTTCTCTGCTTATGGCAATGTAGCTTCCAGGTTTCCCCAAACTTACATCTCAGTCCAGACGAATTGGACCCTTTTTGCCTTTCTTTTCCACTTGGTTGGTATTTACAACTTGCCTTTAATTGCATTTGTTCTTTTCGGATGGCCCCAGGGTTACCTCTCCCACTTGGCCAACTCACTGGTTTCGTCTGGCATCTCCTTGCCATCTCACATTATAGTGATGTGCTGTTGCTGCAAAAAGGACTACGGTTAACTGTCATACCCTCGTTCAGCTCCCCGGTTGTCCTTACACCTCTTTGCCGGTAAGGTTGCTGCTCTTCGGGTTGACAACTTCGTTGACTGCTTTCCTGCTGCTTGCTTTGCCTGTGTGACACTACCCTGGAGAACATCAGGCTCTGTTGGGCCTCCTGACACTCCAGCATGTCAGAGCAAATCTTGGCAACCTGGGAACACCACTCCCCTTCATCTGGGCTTCCTCCCACAGTTCTGCTTTTCTTCACGATTCCGCTTCCCACTCTGCATGCTGTGCAGCACCACGCAACCTCTCCTTCAGCTTCAACCTTAGTTTCAGCTTCAGCAGCTTCTTTCACCGGTGCCTGATTTACAGATTTAAATTGCCTGCTTGGTTGCTTGGAATAGGAACAACTAGATTGCACGTTCTTCTTGGCAACACTATTAATCATTAACTCGTTGCTCCTCGTCCTCATCCCAGTACCAAATGCATTATTTGCATTGAGGTCCATAATATTTGTTATCTTTACGAGGGTTCTTTTGTTTCAATTGTTTGTTAGTTTTAGGTTTACCAGAATCAGAACATGTTAAATGAACGGTAGTTGTTTCTGGATTTTTACCTGAGACAGAACCATTATAATTGGGGGACATGACATGTGACCCATCGATTCCTAAAATAGAAAGCAGAGACAAAATCAGCAAAGTGGAAAATGTTATAAAAACTAACTTTGTTGAAAAGGACTTCAAGTCACATAATTCCCTCAGTACTGGGACGAGGAAGAGGGATGCAGAGGAACACTGCTGTAGGAGCAGTCAGCTAATTGGTGAAGGTGACCTACAGCCAAGGGAGACTGCAAGGTTTAAAAAGCCCCCTCAGGTGCAGGTATTAGAGCAGCAAGAAAGGAGAAAGCCGTGTGGGCCATGTATGCAAATAAATGGGAAACTACAGGTGAGAAATGGTGCCGGGATCACAGAGAAGCTGACGGGTCCTGAGAGGGTCTTTGTCTCAAGTTGTCCCTGTTGCAGAGGTTGCACAGAAGGAAGTGTGAGAAGAGAACTCTTACCCATTTAAGACTTCTGAAAAGGTTGTGCAGTGGGAAGCAGAAGCATCTAGGGAGGTGTGCCCTCACTAGAGGTTCCAGGTGGCTGGGTTGCACCAGAACCTCTGAGTAGCAGAAGCTCCAATTCAGAGTGGCGTGCGTGGAGGTGTGCCAGGATAGACCATTAGCCTGATCGCAGGAAGCCACAACAGAAGACCTGCAAACACCAAGCTGAGTGGGAGCGAGCGACTTACCTGGTGAGTTCACATTGTGCAAGTGACTCCGGAGTGCTCCGACGCTGTCCGCACGTTTGCAGCAGGCAGATTCACTCGCATGCGAGTGAAAGAAGTACTATTTACAATTCTGAATACCGAACTGTTCCAAACCAATGAAAGTTACATTTGTTAAATCAAAATTAATATGCAAGCAAACATGTGAGTTTGTAGAAGGCCCAAAAACCCAGTGGGGAAGCTTTATTAAAACCAAGAGCCTACATGCAATAGCCAAGCAAAGAGTATTTTAAAACTCAACAATATCAATACAATAAATGTTGTTTAAGGCGAGAGGGGAACATTGGGGGAATCCAAGAATGATAAGACTTGCTACTCATATGTTGTGGAGCACTCATCACCAATTGACATAAACACATATTACCAAAGTCAAGACAGAAGTAGATTAATACCATATCCTGGTCACTATTTGGTTGTTGGAGCAGAGGGGAAAGAAAGGTGACAAACAGGCTGCCCTTCTGGAGAAGAGTATGCAGAGGGAGAGGAGCATAGTTGCCAAGGAGTCCTAAAGAACACTAATGTGATTCCTTGTTTCCCCGAAGTTTCCTTAAAGATTAATGCCACGGAAACCTGGTGAAGTTGTTCTAAGTTTCCACGGAAGCACACTTTGTTACTTTTTGTGAAGCATTGAGCAGGCAGGCGAGAATAGCCGTATAACAAGTTGTGCAAGTAGAAGGCCTGGTGCAGGAGTCAACCAGGTAATAGTCGATAGAGTGCTGAACTGTGGTTCTAACTAAGAACTTATTTAACCTGCTGTGGAGAACATATTATTTCTTTTGAAATCAAAGCTTGCATCAAATCATCCTGACCAAGACAATTGTTGTTTATTTGAAGAAGACTCATTTTAGACTTGTTCTTACTCCAGGAGGAGTTGGAGCATACTATTTCTTTTGGTACATCATTGAGACAATGGAACTTTGTGTTATCAAGTTTGCAACTTTGGTGGCAAACCAGGGTTTCCTTATTTTCTTTTGAACTGTGGAGCAACACCTTGCTCAGATCTGGGGAAAGGAAACTCACCCAGGTTATGAGAAGAGACAATGGTCATATTGTGAATTTGGTTACATGCTATTTATGTTTCTTGAACTACAATACATGTCCTTATTGCTTTACTGAATGTTCAAGTG
The DNA here is from genome assembly GCF_040938575.1 of Ambystoma mexicanum. Taxonomy (NCBI): domain Eukaryota; kingdom Metazoa; phylum Chordata; class Amphibia; order Caudata; family Ambystomatidae; genus Ambystoma; species Ambystoma mexicanum. The sequence goes on from NC_090923.1 coordinate 12,580,984, forward strand.
TGAGGGACATATATCCTTTTGTTTGAGTGTTTCCTTTAGTTTATTTTAGGCAGGGAAATACTTGTCTGGGTAGGGATAGTGAGACGTTTATCCAACCTTTTAATTTAATAAAATGGCACATTTTGAAAGCTCTTTACAAAGTTGTCTGCCTCACATTTCTGACCCCTCACAGGAGTCACTACTTATCCCCAACAGCCGTCTTCTCCTGTGTGATCCTCCCCCATAATGCCACCCCGAAAGTCAAAGATCAGGTATCGACTGCCTTCACCTAAAGATATTTTCTCCCGCTCTAGGGACATTGTTTTGATCAAAACCAATAGTCCCCCCATATAACAAGGCGGTTCGTGGGTTTGTGTTTCCCAGTTCCAGACAGGGTCTATCGAGGGGAATCCTTCTTTTTCCCATGAATCAACTGGGGAATAAGGAAGAGATATTTTCTGACTTTTACTCTTGTCCTTATTAAGCCTCTGGGAAGACCCACGGATCAACATGGGGTACTTCACTGCCCAGAACCAGTTGAGTTATCACTGCCACTAACAACGGTCCTTTTGGTTGACCATGAACACAACCTACAGTCCTTTGTCCTGTCAGTTTCCAGCTCTGATGAAGTAGACTGGCTTTTATGGCACAACCCTTACTTCCTGTTTCTAACTGGGCCCAAACAGTTTTTCCTTGCAACACTCCTGGGATTTGATATAGGGGGTCATTCCGAGAATGGTGATAGCCATGGAGCAATTATCTCTATGGCTGCCTCCCATACCGGTACCGACTCCGGTGTTGTTCAATAGGGACTTACCGGTCCATTCCGTCCCTGGAAGCACTGGTAAGTCCCCATTGAACAAACCATTCCCCATTCCCATTTGAGCCCCCATAGGGCTCAATGGGAATGGGGAGGGCGCAAATAATGGGCTTGTGAATGGCAAGCCTGTTATTTGCGCCCTGGTCCCTTAGCGGGACCCGTAAAGGACATGTGGTCCGACCACACGTCCCTTACGGTTCCCGCTAAAGGGCCTCGGAATTGGGCTTTAGGGGATTACCGGCACCGGTCTCCTTACCGGTTCCCAGTATCCCCTACCACCCACCTCGGAATGACCCCCATAGACTCTTATCTACATTACCAAGCATAACATATACTGATTGTCTAGGATGAAAAGGTATAGTACTTCCGCCGGAACGCCACCTTTTATCGCCCTCCACGTTTCTAGAGATTTGTGAATAATGTGATGGGCACGATGTTGAAATCTTCTGCAAATAAAGCATCCTATATCTACTGAAAGAAAATTCCCAAAAGACTTAGAAACTTCCCAAGAGGAATTTGATTTCTTAAAATAGGAGACTTCAAGGTTTTGGTTTCCAGACTTTAAGGATTTTTGAGAAGCCCCTTCCAGATGGTGTGTTATATCAAGAGGTTTAACTTGTTGTGTCATAGTATGACACTTATTTTACTGACAACCGGCTTCTCTGGCCATAACATAGGGACACATTTTTCTGGGGTTATTATTTTTCAAACAATTCCCAGCTTTCTCCTTATATGAATCCCAAGATAATTCTGAATTAGACCCTGGCAAGGCCTCCTCAAAACAGGTTAACATATTGGAAGATTCAACTTCCTCTTTCCAAAACTTTTCTTTAATTGATTTACAATTAGTTGGGGAAAGGAATTCTGGTAGGTTGTTATTCACTTGGTTTTTAGGTTTATCTCGGTTCCATGACTCCCATGTCATTTCATATTCCAAGTCTCCTACTCTATCACCCCATTGATTTTAAAAGGGACTGGGGAAGGATTCAGCAAAATAACTCATTTTTTTTCCACAAGAAATAAGAGTAACATTTTCTCAGTCTTTTCTCTTGATAATGAATAACATAGAGGGATACATTAGTAGGGTATTCTTTCCTACATTGTAAGGAAACTACAGTGTTGTCCTATCTTGGGACTACACTGTCCTGGGAACAAAAAAGATTATACCTGTTGCTCTCTACAGTCTTCCTAATAGGGATAATAGCTTGGCTGGATAACCTTTGGAAGATCACTCCGATATTAAAATGTAAAGACCAACTCGTTTCCTGATCTTCTGCCAACGCTCCCATTCCCTTGATAGTAAAAGGGTCTTGTTGGAATTTTTCTCCAGTTATAGATGTAATAGAAATAGAATCTGGGTTGGGTTCTTGGGAATATAACCTATCAATGAAAGGATTTTCACCATTCCACTATTCCTCTGACATCATATATGTGGCGCTAGTATCTATCATACTCATGTAGGATCCCCAGTGTATATCAGTTGTATATGATATCCCAATTCTGACACCATATGTGAGGGGTCAGAAATGAGAGACTGACACAAAGTTGTAGTTTTCTCAACATTTTCCATGTTTATTAAAAATAAAAGGGGCATGAGGTAAATATCTATCTGTCCCTTTCCAAACAGGAATGTTCCTACTTATCACCCTAAAGCTAAAGAAAACTGACCTTGGGCCTCATTACGACCCAGGCGGTAAGGGGTTTACGGTGGCGTAAACAGCGCTGACCCTTACCCCCTGAGTACGAGGCCCCTTGTGTCCAAATATGTCTGTCGCTCACACTAACGTATACAACCAAAATCTGTACAGTAATTGTAGCTGTGTCCAGTTCAACCAAAATGTGCAAAAGTTTAAACTTACAATTCCCACAAAGCAATCCTTGCATCCAGGGTTTGTTTCCCTTCCCCTGAATCCCCTTCCCCTGAATCCCCTTCCGCTGAATCAGTTCAGGAAGACTTTTGAGAGAGTTCTGCTCCAACGGTATTCTATTAAGTTCAATGAAAAGTGTCTCATTCATCCAACGCTTCTTCAAATCCAAAGCAACTGTTTCTTTCACAAAGTACTCTTCTCAAGATGTAAAAATAATTATTTAGAAGGATGTAACAGGCTTTTCCATAGAATACATTTGTCAGAATAGCCAAAGCAAATGTCTCTTGTATACTAGTTTGTTAGGATGATAAAGCAAACATTATCTCTCCGTAGCACTCTTTATAATGGCAATGTTTTCTCCTTTAAAGCAACTGCACTTGGTATAATCACCTGCCAGGAATGATTTGAACGTCATGCAACTGTTCCTTCCCTGGTTTACTCGCCTACCAGAAAACGGGTTCAACCTCATGCAACATGTTCATATTTATCTGCTTATGGCAATTTGGGTTCCAGGTTTCCTCTAAGTGACTCTCACGTGAGGATAATTTCACCTTCTTTGCCCTTCTTTTTCTTCTTATAAATCTTTTGGCTAATGGCACCGCAGGTTCCAGGTTTCCCCAAACTGAGATCTCATCTGCGGAGATCTGCACCCTTTTAGCCCTTCTCTCTCTTCTTTACAATCTTTTGGCTGGTGGCAATGTGGGTTCCAGGTTTCCCCAAACCTACATCTCATGTGTGGAGAACTGTACCCTTTTTGCCTTTCTCTCTCTTCTACTTGGTTGTTATTCAAAACGTGTTCTTTACAGTCTCTTGGCTGGAGGCAGTGCGGGTTCCAGGTTTTCCCAAACTGACATCCCAAGTGAGGAGAATTGTACCCATTTTGCCATTCTTTTCTACTTGGTCGGTATACAAAACGTGTTTTTGGTTCCAATTGTTATTTTTTAACATAGGAGGGACTTGCACAGTGGCATCATGCCATTGGGTACTTGGGAATTATAGGATCGTCATCCTCACAGAAAGAGGAAATCCTAAGGGAGTCACCACTTCTTCCCAACAGCTGTCTTCTTCCATGTAATCCTCCCTCATAATGCCACCTTCAAAGTCAGGATCAGGTAGTGGCTGCCTTCTCCTGGCCACATAGGAGGAGACTTTAGGCTAGGGGCCAGTGATGGCTCTGCAGGAGTCATCACATATGTGAATGGTATGCTATGGGTTTCATCTCTCCATGGTTACATATTACATATGTAAAAGCTCTTGGACCAGGAAATAGCATCTATTCTAATTTCTTGTCTGTGTTTCTGTGCTGAAAAGCACTGCTTTCAGTCATTGTTTGGTAGACATGATGCAGGATGAGTGTCTGCTCTCCCGTCCAGTCTGTTGGACGGAGGTTGAACTTCACCAAGTCATGTTGTGGTTTCACTAATGCTGCATAATCTGCAAATTCTGAGTGCCCAAAATGTAAAAGGCCACGTATGGCCTGTAGCTGCTTAAATGTACGCAGGCTTTGCACATTTCTCTAGGAATTGTGTAAGTCCCCTTCCCTTATCAGATAATGAAAACCTCGGAAATATAATTTCACTATAGGCTATTTTAGACTTTTTGAAATTAAAAATGTCACCTTTGGCATGTAGCTGTCACTGTGCATCAGTAAAAAGAGTAGGCACCAACCCCTGCAGTAGGCGGCTGATCTCTTACATCAGCACAGGAGAGTCTTCACAATGTTACATTTTATTATATTGAGAGTCCTCTGCTCAAACCTTCTAGTAACCATTGGTGTGTCGTATTAAAGACATGCAGCATTTATAACATATCAATACACAATACTTCAAATAGATTCCCCATGAATCAATGAATGCTTCTTACACTCTCATGTATAGAGTAAATCTTTTAATTATGAGAAATAAATAATAAAGAAGCTTTGCTATTATTATTGTCACTACACATAACACACTTAAAATGCAAAAAGTCACTAATGAATACGCAACAATCATTGTCCGCTCCTCTACATCTAATCAAGATGAAGGCTGATCCACCCTCTCCAAGATATCATAGTCATCTTAAATAAAAACTACCTGCCTAACCAGGTCTCACTAGGCAACCTCACAAATCATGCTAGGCAATCTTCATAGAAGCACTTCCGCTTTCACTATCTCAATACCTTTCCCAATTTGGTATCACGGTTGGGAAAAAACCCTCATGCTCACTATCTGTAGAAGGTAGGGAGATGAGGGTTCGACAGGGTTGGATGCCTGGTGCGATCTTGAACAATTGAAGAAAAATGCAAACATATCAAAATCCACCAGCGAAAATCACCATGGTCTTCATCAAAAAAGCATGACAAATAGGGGGGGCGCTGTTGCACATGGCTAAGATGGCCACCTGAAGTGAGAGCTCTGGCCCGATCGACATCTGCATGTCAATTAATCTGTGCATTGGAGCCACCCGTGGGTAGTAGAACCGAGTATGATGTGTACTAAGGTCCGGTGCACACTCGTGGAAAATCCTAGGAACGGCAGTGAAATATTCAACGAGATATGCTGCAAGACAGATAGAGCGAGACTGGACCGGAGGATGCGCTGCAGAAGACATCTGGACATTCGTCGCCCCACGCCACTGATGCTCTAGGCCAACAGGGCATAGAAAGGAAGGGCCGCCGTGCGATACGGCACAATACCCAAATTTGAGAGCGCTACGGCTCGGCGGGAGTGGCTCCCCCTTGGCACCTCATACCTGGGTCATAGCGGATGAACGTGCCGAACACGACAACCCTGAAAACGGACCGGCTGTCGGAAGCTACACCAAAGGGACTCGGTGGGGCTACGCCTGGACAACTGAGGAGGCGGGGGAGCCCGATTGGGCAGAGCTGGTGCTCTGCGCTCGGGCACAGTAGGCGCTAAGACACAGAACAGCGATGGACGGAGGGACATCCTTGCCCGGCCCAGTCCTGGGCTAAAGGAACGACGCTGTGAAGGGAAGAGAATGGTCTGCTTCTCCCTGGGGCTGGGTGGCGCCGGGCACTGCCACGCCTCCCGTAAGGTTGCAGTGGAGACAACACCGAAAAGCAAAGACCATGGGAACACGAATCAAAACAGTGAGTTACATGCAGCTAACCAGTCCGAGGGCCACATTGCGAGTGCCAATAACCACCATCTATGTCAGTTATATGCCAATAAGTGCTCATTGGGTCTGGCGGTGCCACACGCCTGGGTGCTAAATCCATCTCCCTTAACGCCATTACTGCTTGAAATGCTTGAACAGCGCTGAGCTGTCACTAAAACACATATGTGCTGGGACGCTAACCCTAACAACTAAGTTGATTGGCTAACTGATCACCCTTGGGCCTTTAACCCATTTAACCCGGTGCCGGAAGCGGACGAGTGCCCGCATATAAACACCCATTGTGAAAAGATGTACCGAGCTGTACACTGACTGGAATTTCTTAAAATGAATATGTTTATATGTGGGAGGGCACAGTCCATCACCCGACGAGTGGGGGGATAAACAACTAGACCTGCCAACACCGGTGCCACAGATACTTGTGAATTATACTGGGAATGGAGGGCTAAGTGCTGACACTCAGTGGCTGAGCTCATTCGACGGTCAACATCCTTGTCACTCACGGGTGTCTTGTGCCCACTGGACTGTATTGCTGACCCATGTGCTCTATTACTCCTCGCGGGTTGTGGTGCTGTACTGGCTGGTGCGGCCGACATGGGGAACACACGGAAACAGGAAAAGGCGGTAAAAGGGGCGAGCGCCAGAAAAAAGGGCCCGATGGACTCATTCACCAGCAGCCAGGCAGTGGGCCATGAACAGGACCCTCCAACAACATCAATATCCGACCCCGTTGCGGATGGTGGTGACAGAGTTGAACGCCTAACCAACATAGTGCAAAATAGCTTCCTATCCATCAATGTAAAGCTGGACGATATTGTCAATACTATTGGAGCACTGAAAACTAGAGTGGACAAGGAGAGCCTCAGACTCACCGAGGCAGAAAATAGAATCGGCACAAACGAAGATACCATCGCGCGGCATGACCAAAATATAGCCCAGCTCAAAGAAGGCATGAATAAATTACAAAATAAGTGCGAGGATCTAGAATCCCGATCCCGAAGAAACAATATACAAATTGTGAAGGTCTCGGAAAAGTTTGGGAAGGGCGCAATGGAGCAACAGGTGGAAAATCTCCTTAAGAACCTTTTTGGAGCAAATTCCTTTTCGAACCAATTCCTTGTTGAACGAGCCTACCGCACGTTGGCTCCCACGCCGAGACCTGGTGCTCCACCGCGCACGATCATTGCAAGGCTTTTAAATTATAGAGACAGAGACACAATCCTCAGAATGGCAAGGGAAATCGGGACACTACAATATGAGGAGAGCTGCATACATATCTATCCGGATTTTGCTGCAGGAGTGCAGGCCAGAAGACGGTCATATGAGCCAGTCAAGCGACTGCTGAGAGCACGACAGGTCCCATATGCACTAATATTCCCGGCCAAGATGCATATTCAGTATGGAGGGAGGGCACACTTTTTGAATCTCCTGCTGCTGCTTTGGCGTATGTGGAGGCTACCATACCCCTAACTCCTAGGGGCCGTGGGCCGGACCAGAACGGAAGATCTCCGCTGGCGGCGGGAGGTCAAGACCCTGCTGATTGATCCAAGACACACCTATATCCTTTGTTTTTGTTTTATTGATCTGTAACAGGGCTCTGCTCCCGCTGGGGGGCTCAGAGTAATGTTTGAAGCGGGCCGTGAGCCCGCTCTGGTGACCTCGTGATGACAACGTGGCACCCACAGGAAAGTTCCTACAAGTTTTAAGGGATCATCGTCAAGTTGGGGCGGATGATGTGGGCAGGGGATGGGGCTGGTGAAATAGGGAAGTTGTAAAATGTTGTTGCTACCAAGACAAGTTGGGATCCTGGGGGGTAGGTTGGTCAACTAAAAGTTCTAGGTTGGTTGAAATTGGGTCTGCCGGATGCTGGCTACGCCCACATCAGGTAAATGCGAGATATGTTGGAAATAATGGCACGGCACAATTTATAGGCATGGAAAACGGGTGATGGGGTGAAGATAACCTTACTATCCTGGAATGTCCGGGGACTAAACAATCCGATAAAAACAAGAAAGGTGGGGAACTATGTCGCCAGGCATGGTCCTCAGATTCTAATGCTCCAAGAAACGCATGCCCAGGGGTCTGTTAATACAAGCATAATGGCTAAATGGGGCAAGCTGCGCTACTACACAGAGTATTCCTCGCAATCCAGGGGGGTCATAACACTTATACACCCCACACTGGGGTTTCAGACCAAAGGACATGAAATAGACCCAATGAAAAGGTACGTGTTGGTATGGGGGGAGATAGCTAGTAAACAAATAACCCTGGTTAACACCTATGTTCCCAACATAGATGATCCAGACTTCTATCTGAAAATATTCGAGGCCCTTAACAAATGAGACACGAATACCATAATATGGGGTGGTGATTTTAATGTGGCACTCGACCCTTTACTGGATAGGTCAACCAATGTGACAAGAGCGCTTACGAAGACGGTAGTAACCCTGGGTCAACTCCTTCCACAATTGTCACTGATAGATGCATGGCGGGTACTGCACCCGGATTATAGGCGATACACATACTATTCCTCCGTACATGACAGCGAGTCGCGCATAGACTATTGGTTCATATCCTCAGATATTTCAAATACACTAAAGTACTGTGAAATCCTGCCTCGCACGCTGTCCGATCATTCCCTAGCTCTACTGGGCCTCATGTTCAAGGATATCCCTAGACCGGCGAGAAGATGGAGAATGCCAGGGGGCTTGCTGGGGGACCTTACACGTGGAAATAACCAACTTTTCGCAGATAATTTGGGGACGGTGGATTGTGTCGCCACAGTATGGGAAATCTTCAAGGTCTGGGTCAGAGGGATCCTAATTTCCAAATCCGTGGCCCTTCTGAGGGGTGTAAGACAGGAGCTTGAGGGAGTGGAAAAGGAACTAAAAAAATTGGAAGAAACCTACAGTTGCACTCATGATAGGGACACCCTTGCTGAAATCCACAAACTCCTTAGAAATTCTGACATCTTAGCTATAAGAGAGATACAATACATTGCGGCCCCTACACGGGTGCACCGGTATGGGGAGGGAAATAAGGCGGGGAAAACATTGGCCAACTTGATGAGACATGAAAGGCAACTGACCCGGATCGCCGTCATCCAAACAACGCAAAATGTAATAATCACGAGCGAGCAGGGTATCAACGACAAATTTTTCCAATTCTATAAAATACTCTATGCGAACAAAGACCGAAATAAACCCTCCGATATAAAAGAATATCTGGCCTTATTGGATCTCCCGACGCTCCCAGACAAAAACAGAATGGTTCTAGAGCGGCCTGTCACGGTAGAAGAAATCACTGAGGCAATCAAAGATCTCCCATCGGGTAGGGCCCCGGGTTCGGATGGACTGGGGCCGAATTCTATAAAGAGTTTCACGAGGAACTAGTCCCTATAATGCTGAGAACATGGGAGGAAGCCCTACAAAAACACATACTGTCCCCGACAATGAGGGAAGCTATAATTACCGTGCTGCCCAAGCCCCGGCGCCCGCCCCATGATATGTCATCTTACAGACCTCTTTCGCTTATAAATACTGATGCAAAGATTTTTGTGAAGGTCTTGGCGAACCGTATGCTACCCATAGTGTCCACACTGGTCCATCCGGACCAAAGTGGGTTTATCCCTCAAAGGTCCACCGCCTTAAATCTATGCAGGCTGTTTGGGATTATGGCGCAGATCGACCCGGACAGGCATGCAATTGCGGTGTCCCTCAATGCCGAGAAGGGGTTTGACTCGGTCTCGTGGGAATACCTCTTCTCAGTGCTGGAGGCGTTCGGGGTGGGACCCAACTTTATCGGATATGTCCGGTTAATGTATACTGGACCCGGGGCAAGAGTGTGTACCAACAGAACCATGCCTGAAATGTTTGAACTAGGCAGGGGCACCAGACAGGGGTGCCCGTTTTCACCAATTCTATTTGCCCTAACGAAAGAGCCCATGGCAGCTGCTGTTAGATTACGGCACAAGGACAAGGGTATCGTGATGAAAGGCTCTATCTAATTAATTTCACTGTATGCAGACGACACATTATTATATATCCGTGAACCTGATAAAAACATTGCACCCATAATGGCAGACATACACGAGTTCGCTGAATACTTCGAATACACAGTGAACAATGCCAAGTCAGAAATGGTCCCACTTACCCCCTCTACGAAGTGCCCGGAAATGACGTGCGGACATTAGTAGTCCGAAGGGCACATTAGATATCTAGGGGTACTGGTCTCCAGGAGCAGACAATCCCTGTATGCTGACAATCATGATCGGGCACTACAATCACTCAATACGAAGTTACAGGTGTGGAGACACCACCCCATCTCACTCCATGGCAGGATAGCAGTACTTAAAATGATCGTCCTTCCTAAGCTACTATATCTATTTGTGAATATACCCATATGGCCTGGTAAGGACTTCTACTCCAGACTTCGGTCAATGGCAACTGCATTCCTTTGGAATGGGAAGACGGCCAGAATAGGGTGGGAAAAGATAAAGGAACCATATTTCTCCGGGGGCATAGCTGCTCTGGACTTTGAGCTCTACTGTCTGGTTGCACAGGCACAATTTGCGAGATATTGGTACGATGATACAGACAACACACCCCATAAATGGATAGAAACACACACAGTTGCACCCACTGATATACGATCAGTCATTTTCAATCCACGACACAGAGACACATGCGAATATGACCCTGTCAGTTGCACTGTTCGAGCGTGGGGGGCAATATGTAGGAGGCTGAAACCTGAAGCACCCTATAAACGTCAGATTCCCTTATGGAATTTTCCCAGCATTCCTCCCACATTTGATACAGATATACAGGAAACCTGGGACCCTAATGCGGAAATGATGGTGGGTGACATGTTCATGGAGGGGAAATTTGCAGCCCTGACAGACGTCACGAGAGCCATAGGAAGGGACCCGCTTCAGACACTGCAGTACTATTGGATGAGGTCTACATTTCAGGCGAGATGGCCACTCTTCCCTGATGAGCCACCTCCACACCCATGTTTGCAATTGATCACAACTCAAGGAGGGTTGGGAATTTCCAATTATATGCATCAGTGCAAGCCCACACCCCCACGGTAAATAAGGTCAAAGAAAAATGGGAAACTGATTTACAGATGACTATACTCGATGAGAAATGGAGATACAATTTAAAATCTTGAATCGACTACACTACACACTGGCTAAAATAGCCAAATTTGCGGCAGATTCCCGGAGCGAATGCCCTAAATGCGGTTCCCTACAGGCAGGACCATTTTTTTATGTACTGGGATTGTCCTGAACTGCTACGGTTCTGGGGGATGGTGGCCGAAATGCTGGCAGAAATTACACAAATATCCCCATATTTGACTCTTCAAAAATATTTATTCAGGGATATTGGGAAATGTTCCGAAAAGACTAGAAGACTTTTTAACGTATCATGCGCTGTTGCTGAAAAATTTATCCTGCAGGCTTGGAAAAGCCCCACACCACCAAGCATGAACACTTTTTTATGCAAGAATTGACGTATGTCAATAAAATGAGTAACAGTATGTATTGACCCAACCGAGAACGAGTCGGCCAAAGGATATTTTGGGCCCGTTCAGGGTATACCTATGCGAACTGCTTTTCGACAATGAAACCTCTATGTAAAATATGTACCACCTATGAGACTGTATAATGTGCTACTGTATGACATGTTGGATATGATGTTGGGAGTGAGCTATTGTATCTGCTATGACCACTAATAAAAAGATGTTTAAAAAAAAAAGCATGACAAATAGGAAATAATGCTTCGAAAAGAGACTTTGTCAATTGGGATTAAACATAGTGCCAGCATCAGCCAATTAGAATTGAGGTGGTTAGCTGTTTTGCCTTTGCTGGATATGTAAAAATATTCTTCATACAGCTCAGTTAAAAAGTCATAGGCCCTCATTACAAGTTATGCCGGTAGCCATGCCGCAATTTGCGGCATGGCTGCCGGCAAAACCGCATCCGTGTCCTCGGAATGAGGACTTACCGGACCATTCCGAGTTCGGATGGCCCGGTAATTCCTCACTCGAGGACACGGACAAGGTTCATCCCCATTCCCATTTCAGCCCCCATAGGGCTGAATGGGAATGGGAGAGGGAGTAAACAACGGGCCATTACGAGATGACCCGTTGTTTGCTCCCTCTTCCCCTCGCGGGACCCGGTATGCACGCCTGGTTTTCCCAGGCGTGCTTAACGTGTTCCGCGAGGGGACCTCGTAATGTGGCGGAACGGGTTGAACGGTGCCGCAGCCTTTTATGGCGCCGTTTAACCCGTTCCGCCAGGGTCGTAATGAGGCCCATAGTTCTGCTCAAACGACAATGGGCAGTGTGCTTTGTGGGCTCAAAATGCCTCAGAAGCCCTAAATTCAATGTATTGCCTTCACAATGTAGGCAAGGAAAAAGGAGGGTCTTGGCCCCCTCCCTCAGGTTGGGCTTCCAGCCTTCCGTCTTCTACGTCGGCTACCACCCTCATCTGCCAACTCGGCTGCCCCAACAACTGCCCCCTGAGCTTGAAGGCTGGCCTATTTATGGTCTATCGGCATGAGTTGTGAACTCCCATTATTTAGCATCCCTATCGGACAGAAGCAAAACGTTGTTTAAACAAAAGGTTATTGAGCCTACTAGCCAGTATAAGTGTTCAACATCATTACAGCTTGTTATGAACAAGGTTAACATACCTTTTCCCTAGTATAATTAGCTTTTCGGCAGCTAAAAGTTCCCCACAGGAAATGCAGTGCTGTAGTTCATTAATTGTAATTTTCTTCAATAATTGCTATTCAGTTCTGTTTATATTAAATGTTCTAATAGCAAGGACATGTGGCGTCCATCCCAGAAAATCTGGAGTGCTGTCAGACGGTTTGTTTACAATAAGTAACCATTGGGTCTCATTACGAGGTTGGAGGTAGCCATACTGGTTTTACCAGCATGGCTACCCCCAAACTCCGCTCTGGCTTCCGCGAAAGGGGAATCACTGGGCCATTCCAACCTCAGTGGACCCGGTAATCCCTTTTGCACGAGTGCTGGAGCCAGTACGTCCCCATTTCCATTTGAGCCCCCATAGGGCTCAATGGGAATGGAGAGGATGGTAGAAGCGGCACCGTTCATAACGGTACCGTTGCTACCATCAAGTTCGGCTCGCGGGTGCCGGTACAGCCACCTAGTCAGACCAGGAGGCTGAAAGGGCACCCTCGAGCGGAACTCGTAGTATTGTGGTACGGTATCAACAGTTCTGGTAGCGATACCGGCGCCATTGTTGCCTTACTGCCATACTCCTAATGAGACACACTGTTTTCTAATAACAAGGTCACTTGGTGCTCTTCCCATACTATTAAATGAACACACTGATGTAATGTAATTTCGAAGGCAGTGCTTGCGGCAGTGCTTGCGTTTCATAAATATCACTTCATACTTGAATGGGTGACTTGGGACTACTGCTCTGATATCCTGCCCTTATAATAATGGCCTAGACATGGCTAACAATTAAGTATCATGTCACTTCTGTTCATTAAATACTACCTCTAACCCTTGCAAGCCTTCTAGATATCGGTATTATTCTTCCTATATGGGGCTAAGCGATCTATATTCTCAAACCTTCTATGCACTCACTTAGGCCATTACTTAAACACCACATGAATCTTACAGACTTCCTTTCTACTGCCGGCCAAAACACATTCATAAACCTAATATCAGCGTGTACTATGAAGTGTAAGTCTAACTCAAGTTTACCAACTAACTCTATGTATGTGTTTTTACCATGAAAAGGTCAACCCAAAGCCCCCTACCCGCCAACATATTCAATCTCCCACTAGCAGCAAGCATACAATCAGTAGGAATTTGCATAGGGGTTGGTTCCTTATAGAGCCCAAACTATATTCATGGATAGTGAAGATCATGTAAAAATACTGTCACCTTATAGCTACAGGATTACATAAAACAGAATACACATTTTAATCTGTTTTAGTCAGGCTTTAGACCCAAGCACTGCACTGAGACCACTCTTGCCATGTTGGATGACATTCTGGCTAAGCCAGATAAGGGTCAGATGTCCTTACTAATTATGTTGGCCCTCGGTGCGGCCTTCGACACTGATGTCCTACTATCTCGACTCCAGAGTCTTACACGGCATTAAGGACGTAACCTTTAACTGGTTCAGGTGTTTTGTCTCCAATCGAGTACTAAGAGTCAATATTGGTCACTATACTTCAGAGCCATCATGTTAGATTGTGGGGTTCCCCAGGGCTCTCCATTGTCACCGCTATTGTTTAATCTGTACGTGCAACCCTTGATGAAGATACTACAAAGGTTTCAGTTACAATATCATTCATATGCAGATGAATGGCAGTGACATTTTTGTTAAACTCGCCATCTCCTCTGATACATTCCCGGCTTAACCAACGTTAACTAATGGCTGACTAGCAGCTTACAACGTAGCCTGAGTAAAACGGAGGTTCTACTCCTTGGGCCTAGATAGTTGTTAAAGAACCCTCCCTGTACACCGAGCCCACCTCCAAACTTTGGCCTACCCTCCCTACCTCTTATGCTTTAAAGTGAGAAAGGTCGGGATCATGTGGGATGGGGATCTATCCTTATCACAGATTAGTGAGCTTTCCAGATTTGCATTCTTTCGGCTTCAGTTACTAAAAATAGCTTTTCCTTTCATTCCTAAAGATAAGTAGCGCTTGGTTACCGGGACCCTCATCAGCTCCTATACTGACTATTGTAACACCTTGCATGCAGGCCTACCTAAATATCAACTCTTGAGGCTGCAAAAGACTCTCAACGCAGCAATTCACCTAATTTTCGAGTTACCTAAAGCTTAATCTATAACACCTTTCCGGCAAGCGCTCCATTGGCTTCCAGTTCAGCAGAGGATACAGTGTAAAATCCTCCTCTGGGTTTTCATTTGTAAGCTTGGCCTTGCCCCACCTTATCTGAGTGCACTGCTAACATGGCCTCAGCATGTAAGAAGCCTAAGATCAATGCACAGCGATCCTTTGGCCATTCCCCGCTCACCTTGTCTATCCAGGGGGGTAGACGTTTCTCAGTCATTGGCCCTACTTTCTGGAATAAGCTGCCCGAGGCTCTTCGTAGCATTGACACCCTCCTGTCTTTCAGAAAAAACTCAAAACATTTATTTGCTGTTCATCTCTTTAAGGTCATCTAGTTGGAGCTCTATATTAATATCTGCGCCTAGATACAGGGTTTCTAGCCTGGTCCTTATATAATTGGTGCACGATAAATGCAAAAATACAAATACAAACCAGCATGGATGCAGTGTTGGGAAGTAGCAGAACAGTATGTGAGATCGTAGAGGGTGTGCTTGGTAACGTTGATTATTTTGTCCACAGGTTCAATGAGTTGAAGGGAAATGCCAAGGAGGTGCTAGCATAGTAGTTAATGAAACTAGGGGTGGCTGAAATACAGTGGTGATGCTTGGGATTACTCTCAAAATGTAGAGTTTGCACACTGTGACAAATCGAGGGAGCTCACCACTCCCCCCCAGGGGAGCCCGTCCCTGTAAGGTTAGTGAGGTGAGCCCACTGCGCAACACCCTCCCTAGTGGTTGAGGTAAGTGGGACCTCACTGGGAGTGACTCCCCCTTAGGGGACAAGGAATCCCGTTTCTGTGAGGAACACCCGAACCCAAGCCAAAAAATGGCATATATGGGACTTTCTCCCATATCCAATACTTCCAATCATCAAGACATATAGAAGGAGCAAGAGAAAATATACTATCCTAGAGAGAAAAGAGCAGCTAGCTCTTTGAGTGGAAAATGTAGATCCACTGGGATGAGTGGATTTAAAGAGGTGTTTAAGTTAACTCAATGAGGAAAGAGAGAGCGAAGAGAGAGCATTGCATGGTGAAGCAGGAAAAGTCCCCCGATGATACTATGATAGCCGGAGATGGGGCCATGGATGAGCGCAGAGCCCACAAGATCCAAAGTTGCTGGAAGCCAGCAACCGAGAATCTAGCTGCATGGAGGCTAAAAGAGACGAGACTCAGAGCCGAGCCAGTGTAATGGTGGTGGCGCGACCACAAGATGCCAATGGTGGGCAGGCTGCCTGGGCACCAACGCCAAGAACATAGAGGGTAACTGCTACAGCTGATGTAGTTCACCAGTGAGGAATACCGAATCTGAAGCCGGGAAAGAAGACTGAAGCCGGGAGAGAAGATGAGGCACATCAGGCAAAGACGCTGACAAGGAGATGAATGAAGAAGCGAATACCCAGAGTGACCCAAATCGTAAGCTAGCCTAAGACGTTACCACCTGAACGGGGCAAACATTATAAGAACGTGGAAACTCTTCCCCATAGAAATGAGAAAAGAGAGAACGTAAATCTGACAAACCTGTACTGTCTGGGTGGGTGGGAGAAAGAGTACTGTAAACCTCCAAAAGGGGAAACCAAGAGTTGTGGCAAAACGTGAGCTGCTTAAATGGCAGAGAGAGAATAATAACTAATCCTTAAAGTCAGAGAAAGAGAATTGTAAACACACTTCAAAGAAAGCGAGAAAGGCTGAGAAGCCTATATGATTTTCAACTTGCAAGTTCTACACATGTAGAAAAATGTATACATACTGATATTGCAACAAAGCACCTGGGAGACATGTCTGCCCAGATGGCTGAATTGCATGGATTGCTGCTTGCATTGTGCCAAGCAGACTCGGGGAAGCCCACACTAGTAGTCTCGGATTCAGATTACATTGTCAGGGCTTATTACCCTGATTTACATTAGTGGATTCAAAATGACTTTAGAGACATTAGGCATAAATCTATTGCTCCCAGGCAGCTCTGGAATCAAGTTTGGGACCTTAAACAGACTCACCCTTCGCTATGGGTGATACACACAAGAGCACGTACCAAAGGTCACATTAATAGAATTGTCATTGCCTTGGCAGACAAATATGCCAAAGAGCACACAGTGAGAAAAACAGTAGCAGCCATAACTCGCTCAACAACTACAATGGATGAGGAAATAAAATAAGCTTGTTTGGGACCTCTACCCAGGCCAAAGGCTTTGTCCAAGCAATTACATGTATGACAATGAATTACATGCATAACAACGCACTAGTCGCTATTCCTATGGAAAAAGGGGATCCTATTCAAAGATGAATCCCCGATGGAGCAGACAGGGAAAAGCTAATAGCTTCCACACATGCTGGACTTGCATCTGCCCATGTTGGGGTAACTGAAATCACACAACTGCTCCTTGGTAGGTATGCAGGACCAGGTTTAAGGCAACAGGTTAAAGTATAGATAGCAAACTATGACACATGTCTGTGAACCAGAGCAGAAAACCTCCTTTAAGAAAGGCAACCTCGCCTTCTGAGATTCAATTCCTGGATCCCATTGGCCCACTACCAGCAGTAAATATGTGCCAATATATTCTAGTAATAGTGGATTCCTGCACCAGGTTCACCTGGATGATTCCTCTAAAGAGAGCAGACTGCAAATCAGTCATACGGGCACTCCACGGTGTAGTAACCATGACAGCAACTCAAACGTTCTGTGCTGATAATGGGCCTGCTTTCCCAGGGTGGGCCCTGACACAGGCATTAGCGGCTTGGGGATCACAGCTGCATTTTTCTAACCCTTTTAGAGCTGAGTCAAATGGGATTATAGAAAGAGCAAACCATTCAATAAAGTTGTGCCCGACTAAATGCATCCTTTCAATGGGGGGAAACTGGGTAGAAATGTACCTCGCCAATCTTTATGTAGCATTAAGACTCCATTTAAACTCCTGTTTGGAAGGAACATATTTATGCATGACCTGCACACTCTCCCCAGCCTACTCTCTAGACATGAACAACTGCTGGCAACAACACTGCTGAGGGAATCCCTCCAGGTGGAAGCTGCCAAGGCCAGTCATGAGACCACTTTCAAAGCAGGAGACTGGGTCCTGGAAAAGATGCATGACAAGACACTGTTTGGCCCTTCCTACAGGCTGGCAGTACAAGTAATCCGACTATAAGGTTCCAGAACTGCTATACTGCCCACAATACCACCAAAAAAAGGCACCAGACAGGGTTGTGTGGATCACCTGGAACCTGCTCCAGGTGGTTAGTCTGGTGATTCCATGCAATCCTCCTCTTCCAGTTGAGGAGCCTGAAGAAGAAGAGATGGAGATCCAGCAGATGATGATGGTTGGTATGCAAGATGATGCAGAATGTGCCACACTCGACGAAAATATGGCAACAGAAAGCCCTTTTGGTTGCTAAAGTGATGAAAGAAATCATTTGGACAGACTTTCTGAAATGGTGTTACATAATACTGGTGTTATAATTCCTTCTGCTGTGGCTGAGCTTCACTCTGTTTCTCATCTCACTGACTTCGGGGCATTTTTTGAGCAAGGTTTCTACTCCACCTGCAAGCAAAGAAATTGTTTTAAACCTGTTGCGTTCTTCACACATGTTAGAGAAACAAGCGCTTTGGGAGCCGGGAAATCCAGCCTCTATACAAATGTTTCCTCTAATAATGGGCCATGTGTGGATGCCATTGTTTAAGACGGTCCGTGGCCCAGCCACCATGGGTCACATGTGGATGCCATTGTTTAAGACGTTAACTGGCCCAGCCAAGCAGCTGCAAGTTCACACATTTTCTGTGATTGATGAATCCAGACTGTTTGCACCCAGTAATCCTGTGTCCAGAACATATAGAGATCTGTTAAGAGCTAGGCTCCAGACATTTGCGCAAAATGCTTAGTTTGATGTTTTTG
Source organism: Ambystoma mexicanum (assembly GCF_040938575.1). NCBI lineage: Eukaryota > Metazoa > Chordata > Amphibia > Caudata > Ambystomatidae > Ambystoma > Ambystoma mexicanum. The sequence continues at coordinate 12,599,502 of NC_090923.1, forward strand.
ATGAATTTGAGGTTGTCCATGAGATGGGTTCTCATGTGTGTTATGCAAGATATTACAATGCCTTTTTGTTTGTGAAGCGTGAGCCCATCCTGTGGCCCAAATACACTTTCTGGGAACACTGTGCCGTGCCTTTCCAAACCGTTAGTCCTCAATTCCAAGCACAGGTCCCATATATTTCATTGAAGCCATATCAAACAGGGCATTACACATTTGATAATCAGTGTACGTTCCCTCCAGAGCCAGATAATGCACAGCACATGTATGTTGCAGATTTAGTCATTTTTGACAGAGAGTACTTGTCAAACATGACTCAACAAACATGGCGGGAATCTGTCCCGCTTGGGTCCACTCGGTGTCAGTCAATGTGTAAAATCAAAGGTGTGCAGACGTTAGACATGGCATGTAGATTCCCACACTTGATGTATTTCTTAAATTACACGCAGTTAATAATAACCTGAGCTTCTACCCGGAGTGGAAGAGGGAAGAAGGTGAGTTCTAGAGTGCATCATATAGTGAAGAAATGGGACTCAATGTTACCAAGCGTATTACCTATGCATCAGGGAGGTCTGTGTTATGGGCAGTTTAAGCAAATTAATGCAATACAAGAAAAGCAGGAACTAGCATGGGCCCATATCGGCCTTGGAATTCCCACAACACTTTCCTGACACAAGCTACCTCAATACCTCAACAGACTGAGTTCCGACTGCGTTAGGCCTGAGGAGACGCCTAAGCTAGCCAGTGTGTGCTAGCTAGCTGTGTTTTATTAGGATGATGAGGTGTTCGTGGGGTCATGTTAGTATGAGAACAGCTAGGCCGAATGTGTCATAGCATAGCTGTGTTCTAGTTGAATGATGGTGTATAGGAGAGAGTAAGCGTAGTAGTGTGATATGGTGGTTATCAGTAAAGCGCCTGCGATCAAGCACGAGAGCAGGACAGGGGTGTACATAGCGGCATACGTATATACAGCGACAGTATGGATAGGGTAAACATGTGATACAGATAACATGGGGATACATGTACATAGCATATACATAGCATAAATAGGAGATACACAGATATATCCCCTTTAGCACAGTGATGATATTGTGGACACTTTCTACATTCAACTATACTACAGTTACGCTATTAGGCGCACTTTCGAGATTCAAGCACGCCACAGTTATGCCATTAGGCACATCTTCCGGACTCAACCCCAACACAGTGACGTCATTAGGCACACTTCCAGATTCAACTTTAACACAGTGACGCTATTAGGTATACTTTCTACATTCAACTTTAACACAGTGATGGTATTAGGTACACTTTCCAAATTCAACTGTAACACTGTGACGCCACTAGGGCATACTCAGTGGTGTTGGGAACACTTTCTAAATTCAACTCCAACACTCTGACGCTATTAGGGCACACTCAATGATGTTGGGAATAGCTTCCAAGTTCAAACCTCAACACAGTGACGCTATTAGGCACACTTTCTAAATTCAACTTTAACACAGTGACGCCATTAGGCACACTTTCTAAATTCAACTCAACACTGTGACGCTATTAGGGAATACTCATTGGTGTTGGGAACACTTTTTAAATTCAACTCTAACACAGTGGGCCTCATTCCGAGATTGGAGGCAGTCATGGAGCTTTTAGCGCCATGACTGCCTCCAATAACCGTCCCGAGTCCGCCCTGGTTCAATGGGGACTTACCGGTCTAGTCCGACCTTTGCGGGACCGGTAAATCCCCATTGAAAATGGCAATCCCCATTCCCATTTGAGCCCCCATAGGGCTCAATGGGAATGGGTAGGGAGCTAATGACGGTACCGCAAATTGCGGTACCGTTATTAGCTCTAAAGTCCCTTAATGGGTCCCACCCATAACGCCTGGTAAAACCAGGTACATAAGGGGCCCGCTAAGGGTACTCTGAATAGGGCGCAAAGGGATTACCGGCACCAGTGTCCTTACCGGTGCCCGGTATCCCTTTGCGCCCAACTCGTAATGAGGCCCATTGACGCTATTAGGCACGCTTTCTAAATTCAACTTCAACACAGTGGGCCTCATTACAACCCTTCCGGTCCCGTAATGAAGGATGCCGGTACGGGACCGGCACCCTTCATTACGGGAGCGCTGATTACGAGGTTCCCTTTGCGGGACCCGGAACAGACATCTGGTAAAACCAGACGTCTTTTCTGGGTCCCGCGAGGGGAAGAGGGAGGTAATAACGGGCCATTCGTAATGTGCCCGTTATTACCTCCCTCCCCATTCCCATTGAGCCCTATAGGGGCTCAAATGGGAATGGGGAATGGTTCCTTCAAGGAGGAATTACTGGGTCCCCCAATGTTGGAATGACCCGGTTATTCCTCATTGAAGGAACCCGGCAGTGGAGCCCGGTTTGGAGGCAGCCATGATGCTAATAGCACCATGTCTGCCTCCAAACTGGTAATGAGGCCCAGTGACGCTATTAGGCACACTTTCTGTGGGGGGTTTCCCAACCTAAAAAAAAACTAAAACTTGGGCCAGTCAGGAAGTCTGTTGTGTCAAAAAAAAAAAGAACTCTCCATTGCAAAACTCCTATTCTATCTCTACCAGTTAAACATAAATCACTAAGCTAACAAAAAGAGTTTTATTGCCCACGAGAATAGCTCCTTTCTTGTGAGTAAAAAAAAAAAGTCTCAAAGTTCGAGTCTCTTGAAGTTCTAAGAACACCATGGGACTAGGAGAATGGCTCCCTTCTCCTAGTGCACCCCCAGTTTTTCACAGATTTCTCTCGATACAGGTTTTTGATTATTTTATTTAACTCTCCACAGCTTATGCACTCTCTTTACTTGCACACTGACCTTCAACTTGCCGGGACTAGGGAGATGCTCCCCGAGATCTCCTTGCTTCAAGATTTCACCAGTGTGCTTCGATGTGTCCACATCGCGACAAGGAAGAGGTTTCCACAGAGGTTCTACTCCTTGGGCCTAGATAGTTGTTAAAGAACCCTGCCTGTACACCGAGCCCACCTCCACACTTTGGCCTCCCCTCCCTACCTCTTATGCTCCAAAAATACAGTCTTATAAAACTTACATGGGAGTTGTCTCACAAAATGGTCTACTTCCCTCTCATCTTCAGTTATCACCTTCTCAACTTTTCCTATCCCCCTCCCAGACTTATTACTGTTCCCACCACCTTCTCTCAGGGAACGGTTCACTGGCTTCACCAGGGTTTACGGGTTTGTTCGGTCTCTTTCTGCTTCCACTTTCCTTTGTTTTGCTTGACTCCGTGGGCTGTTACTGCTGGCAGTCTTGGTGCAAGTTTCGAAACAGACAGTCCACCCATGACAGGTTACGCAACCACCACAGATCCTTGCACTTCTCATGCAATTGCCTACATGACTCTGCAGTCTTCTAGGGTTGGCGGTCTTGGCGTAGTTCTCTGACTGCACAGTCCACACATCACAGGTCACACAACCACAAAACTGACGCTCTGCTTTCAAGGTGCTGGCCACTGACAAGACACTTCCTGGGTATCTCCTGGGGTCGTCTCTCCAACTCTATAAAACTTTCTCGCTGTAGTCTTCCAACGCCTGGTTTCATGCTCGCAAGTTTTCTGGTGTCCTCCAAGCTCACCAGGTTCTCCTTTGGGACACATTGTTCCTTATTCTTCTGCAGTTTTTTGGTTTAAATAGCGGGGACAGTCCCAGTGCAACATCAGTCCAATAGACCACAGCTGGTCGGACACACCTCATGTTTAATGGTGGTGTCCTTGAGGTATTTTCCGTCACAGTAGTTTTTGTAGCGATACGTCTGACACATTGCAGTAACATACTCTCAGAAGCTATGGTGTGTAAGGAAGGGTGGGGTATTGTTACTACCCTGCGGGGTTGACAGTTAAAGGGGCTGTGTCCCAGTTTCACAACCTTTTCCCCAGAAGGGGAAGTCCTCCTGCATATTACCACGCCTAGGGGAACTTTCATGGAAAGATTCTTTCCTAATAGGAGAATTGACGCCCTCTGAAGGATTGTCACAGTGTATGCAGATCAGTAAGGTATCCATTAGTTGTGTTAATGGACTCTAGAGAAAAATGTCTCTCTGGCTGCTGTCCATCTTGCCGATAGGGAGAATGTCGCAGCAGACAGACTTTAGCCTCCCACGAGTGGGAGCTCTGTCAGGAAGTTCTAGAAATCAATTTGAGTTTAACAGAGCCTTCAATTAGCGCACAGAGACATTTTGCTTTTAATAATATATATAGGGACCATATCATTTACATATGAGGAAAATGAATTTAAGACCGACATTAATAAAATTATCTTTCCAGATGTCACCCCAGTTCTGTTTAACACTTTCCAGTTTCTCCAGTAATGTTAGTACTCGCCGCTTATTGATTTGAACTTCATGTATACCATCTCTTAAAAGCTTTATACATTTCAGATGCTTAGACTTGATTATATTCTAGCCAAAACATGGAGATCTCAAGTCAGCCTGCCCAGACCCACCCACACCTTCCGACACCACCCATAATCTGAACTGGAGAGGAGTACGCCTCTTCCCTCCTGCTTACCGTATGTAGGCAAGGAGGGCAGCGAATTGCACAATACGTCATATACGTCATCAGTGAGGCTGAGGAGAGATGTAAGGAGGAGTCAATATCTAGGCTTTGCAGAGTCCTATCACAAACCAGTTGCTCAGGCTTCCTGCAGGTTCAGGCTACCAGGGCGGGACGGTCCGATGGGCAGCCCACCTGGGAAAGGAAAGCTTTGACGATGATACCCAGGCACTAGAGTACACAGAGATATGGGCATGTCTGGGGGCAACAGGAAGGGATGGTTGACAAGATCAAGCACTGGCAGGCAGTCATCCACAGTATTACGGCCGGCTGATGCAGTATTAATGATGATGGGAGGCAAAGGGCCGGGTCATGTGAATGCTTTACTCTTTCTAGAAGTACATTGCCAACGTGTGGGAGAGCATTTAGCCATAGGTTCCGGACAGCCCTGCTCGAGCAGTCCACCAACATGTGGACAATTTAAGGATATGACGAACCTTCCCTGAAGGGAGAACAACTTCTCTTTATCCGTGAAATAACTCTCAGGACTGAATGAATGGACTTAGCTGTGCTGGGAGGGTGCCTGGGGCAAGGTCAGGGTTAAAGCTCTTGCTGCCTATGAGAAAATAATCTCAATGATGGAGTTTGCAATGCTTTTTCACTCAGCAAGTTAAGAAGCAAGCATGGAGAGACTAGGATAGAGGGTGTTGAGGTACAGCAGGGCATTCTTCTTTATATTGCAATCTAATTTTATGATAAATTGTGGCCAGATAAATGGATCATGATTGGTGGAGCTTGGAGATGGGGACTCAAAGGGTACTCGAGACTGATACACGCTACACAAGGGATTATCTGCCCAGGACATGGCAGCGTTCCCCAAAAAGGGATGGTTTGACCCGCTTGTTATACGGAAATGTGGGTTCTAGGTGATATTTCTGCATTTGTCTGGGCGAATGCAAAAAAGACAGATTTATGTTGGCCAATTTTGTGCAGCCTTAAAAATGTTGAATTATCAAACTTCTGGTGTAGGTTTTATCATCCTGCCAGCCCCCCTGGGAATTCGATAACCTCTCCATCCCCACCCTCTCTCATTCTGGTGGGATTTCTTAGAACTCTGAGGATTCATTCCCCTGTATCCCTCTCATCCCCACCACATACATTCTCTCTCTCTCTCTCTCTCGTTCTCTCTCTTTCTCTCTCTCTCTCGCTCTCTCTCTAAATCTTATTCCAGGATCAATGCCATACGAGACACAAACGACAACGTGTGTAATCAGTAAATGGTGGCAATCCCTTCCTGGATATTTACAATGTTGGGGCTGCATTCCCATTGGTTACTGGAGATGCCATGAAAGCAATGCTTGCTCACAGTACAGAGGGTACAGGGGCTCCTGAGATGCAACCTAGGGTGCAATGATCAGAATCCACAAAAAAGGTGCCTGGATCGGGTTATGGGAAACTGGCAAGTACCAGACTCATTTATACCATTTATATTTTTACAAACATCCTCATTGTTAGGTCTCACATCTAAACTTAACTCGTCCAAAACAGCTACCTGTATTGACTCGTTAAAAGATCGAACTAATCAGAATCTTGCAGCAGCTGGTCAATGAGATTGACCTGCCGGTTTTGAGTTTTAAAGAACCTTCACTAACTGAAATGTTGGCTTTGATTAAAATTATGCATCCGACTAACTGCCCGGGTAAACTTCTTCCATCCAAATTTATTCTAGAGCACCGGGACATGTTTGCTACCTTCCTCTGTCAGTTTGTTAACTCCTCTTTTCGCACCGGCACTATCCCTCAGTCTATTTAAAATGTAGACGTCACTCCCTTGTTGAAAAAAGCAGGTGTGGACCCGCTGGATGCAGCAAATCTAAGGCCCATCACAACCACCCTCTTTTTCCCCAAACTCATTGACAAGGTAGCTACAGTACAATTGCAATCCTATTTACTAGACATCGGCAAACTGCATGTGAAGCAATCTGGTTTTCTGAGTTCTCATGGCACTGAGACTGCATTGTTGGATTTGCAGACATACATGCTTTCCAAACTGGAACATAGTAAGTCAGGGCTGCTAACGTTGTTGGACCTATCAGCAGCCTTCGACTTGCTAGACCATAAAATCTTTCTTGACCGGATGTTCACTGTCGGCGGACTCTCCAAGAATGCCACTACCTGGCTCGGATCCTTTTTGGAGGGTCGCCAGCCACGGGTTTATTGGGGTGACTGTGCCTCTGAGTCACAGACTACGACATGCAGAGTTCCACAGGGGGTTTGTCTCCCCCCCTGCTGTTCAACCTGAACATCTTTCCTCTGTGTGTTGAATTAGAATCTTTGGGGGTTTTCTTCTGCAACTACGCCGATGATTTTCAACTGGTGCTGAATATCACTGGGAATCATGATATTGACCAACTAACATTAGCAGCAGCCTATCAGGTTATAAAACAATGGATGTCCTTGAATTGGCTCTGTTTAAACACTGCCAAGACTGAACTAATGCTTTTTCAGGCCTCAACAGGCCCAAACTAAATTAGATCACAGGTACGCCCCTTTTACCATCAAGGGCAACCAAATCAAAGTAGTGCAGAAAGTTAAGACACTAGGTATATACATGCAGGAAAGTCTAGACTGCGAGGCGCATGTTACAGCCATCTCCACTAATCTCCACTAATCTCCGCTAATTCCAATTCCAATTAAAATATTTGTTCACCCAGCCTGTGTTTTATTCTCATACTCTTGGATACTAAAACGGTCTTAACAAAAATGAATCCCACTATTACTGCTCCGTATGGCCTCTATCACATTATATGTTATCAGAAAGATACTATTCTGCCCCCTAGAGTGCGTGTCGCCAGTGCTCCAGATAGGACTTTGGAGAGCGAGAGTATTTTACTCCCTATTTGTTAAAGTTGGGTAAAAATGTAAGTCCAATTCCCAATGGGAGTATGTCATAATCTGTGCTGGGGCCTGATTATGGCTATGTGTGTTATGATGGTGTGGTGATGTCACTGACATTCTGTGTGGAGTGTTGGTGTGGTGATGTCACTGACATTCTGTGTGGAGTGTTGGTGTGGTGATGTCACTGACATTCTATGTGGAGTGTTGGTGGATGTTTGGAGTGCTGGGACCTAATGTGCTGGGCTGGATGGATGTCCCAGTGCTTTCTCTACTTGCTAACTGGAGAAATAAACCTACATGTAAACTACTTACCTTCTGGTGTTCTTGTTATGTGAAGGAGGCTTAGTTTACCACAGAGTTTTATAAAAGTGAGTAAACATTTTTTAACTGGAAAACGGTAATGTTTTCGTAAAAGTTATTTATTGACACCTAGTTATTCATGCACATTAACAGATGCATGTTTACTTCTTCCAATCCCCTCCAAGCAGTAGTAATGCTAGATTCTGCCTTTGCTACTGTGGTCACTCCTGGTCCAAACACACCCCTTATCTGTAGAGGGCGTGTCCCCAATAGATGGCACCCTAGTCTTCAAAGGCTTATGAGCTACTGCATGAGTAATTGACTAGTGCTCATCACTACTACTAAGAACCAGTCTGCCTGTTACATGTGATGCCTGCGATTGTGAATGTGTTGAAACTAACAACACACATCTCCTTTTTATTTTAACAGGTGATTGATGCCCCAGAAATTCCCCAGAAATGCAACAACAACTGTGCTTGTTGATCCTCTGGACTAATGCAGTGAAAAGCGTCATTATTAGAATTTGCAATTTCCAAGCATCTTAGAAGTTTGCAAGTTTGGGGTCCAGTTGCCTTTTCAGAGTGTTCAGGAACTTAGACTGTGAAGCCTATTGGCTACCAAATGGCTTCTGTCCATGCATCTCCTTCGTGGTAACATCCAGTAACCAAGCTTGTTCTTTCTGTCAATCCTGGGGTAGAGGGATGTCTGGCATGAAAATGACAATGTTTGATGTGCAGTAAGGAAAGCATTGTTGTTTTCACTATTATTCCTGCTAGCACACACGTGAGTGCAATTTTTATACACATTGTGAATGTAAAGGTAGTTTCTTTAAAGCATTTTTAGAAACACTTGTCAATGTGAATGGACAAAGCAGATCCTTGCACTGCATATTTCAAAAGCTTCAATCAGAGGAAACATCGTGTTTGTCACCAGAAATGATCTTCTCAAGAGAGAGCTCATTTGTGCTCTGAATTTGGGAAAAGATTCAGTGGGAGGTGTCCTCTTATTAAGGACCTGACACAATAAACTGATGAGAAACCTTAAACATGCACAGAATATGGGAAAAGTTGCCATCTCAAGAACATGCTTATTGGCCACGTGAGAACATGGGTTAAAAACCTTACCAGTTCACTGAAATTGAGAATAGTGCCCATTTGTATGACACAATTGTCTGCCCTCAAAAAATGTATACAAGTGAGAAACCTCATGAGTGCACTGAATGTGGGAAAGGGTTTGCTCAGACGGGGGATCTTACTATCCACCAGAGAATACATACAGGTGAGAAACCCTATGAGTGCACTGAATGTGGGAAAAGGTTTGCTCAGAAGGGGCATCTTACTTTCCACCAGATAACACATACTGGTGAGACACCTCATGTGTGCACTGAATGTGGGAAAGGGTTTGCCCAGAAGGGACATCTTACTATCCACCAGAGAACACATACAGGTGAGAAACCCTATGAGTGCACTGAATGTGGGAAAGGGTTTGCTCGGAAAGGACATCTTACTTGCCACCAGAGAACACATACAGGTGAGAAATGTCATGTGTGCACTGAATGTGGGAAAGGGTTTGCTCTGAAGAGGAATCTTGTTTTCCACCAGAGAACTCATACAGGTGAGAAACCCCATGTGTGCACTGAATGTGGGAAAGGGTTTGCTCAGAAGGGACATCTTATTCACCACCATAGAAGACATACAGGTGAGAAACCTCATGAGTGCATTGAATGTGGGAAGGGGTTTGCTCAGAAGGGAGATCTTACTAGACACCAGAGAAAACATACAGGTGGGAACCCCCATGAGTGCACTGAATGTGGGAAAGGGTTTGCTGAGAAGGGAAGTCTTATGTTCCACCAGATAACACATGCAGGTGAGAAACCTCATGTGTGCACTGAATGTGGGAAGGGGTTTGCTGGGAAGGGAAATCTTACTATCCACCAGAGAACACATACAGGTGAGAAGCCTCATGAATGCACCGAATGTGGCAAAGGGTTTGCTCAGAAAGGAAGTCTTACGTTACACCAGAGAAAACATACAGGTGAGAAACCCCATGAGTGCACTGAATGTGGGAAAGGGTTTGCGCAGAAGGGAAGTCTTATGTACCACCAGATAACACATGCAGGTGAGAAACCCCATAAGTGCACTGAATGTGGGAAAGGGTTTGCTCTGAAGAGAAATCTTGTTTTCCACCAGAAAAGACATACAGGTGGGAAACCTCATGAGTGCACTGAATGTGGGAAGGGGTTTGCCCAGAAGAGACATCTTATTAGCCACCAGAAAACACATACAGATGAGAAACCTCATAAGTGCACTGAATGTAGGAAAGGGTTTGTTCAGAAAGGAGATCTTACTAGGCACCTGAGAACACATACAGGTGAAAAACCTTATGAGTGCACTGAATGTGGGAAAGGGTTTGCTCGGAAGGCACAGCTTATTCTCCACCAGAGAACACATACAGATAAGAAACCTCATGAGTGCACCGAATGTGGAAAGGGTTTGATTGGAAGGGACATCTTATTAGCCACCAGAGAACACATACAGGTGAGAAACATCATGTGTGGGCAGAATATGGGAAGAGCTGTATTGTGAACAGTAACCTTATTAGGCACCAGATACAACATGAGTGAGAACCCATTGCAGTGCAGTGAATGCAGAGAATACTACAGTGTTCTTATCTGTCCTACGAGAGGACATGTAGGTGGTGAACTCCCCTCTGCAATTGAAGCTTCAGAGAGGAAGTGCTGCTTCTTTAATGGGTCTGAGTTTGGCATGGCTATTTACTAAAACTGTGATGAACCTATCACCACAGCTGGTCCTAGTTCCCTTTGGCACACCCATTGATGATTATGATTGGGTGAATCACTACTGGCATATTCCCTACCCTAAAAAGGATTGCCATGCCTATCAAAGCAAGACTAAAGGAAACCCTCTAACAAAAGGAACCTGACCCTCACACTAATACATACATGAAACTGATAAAGGTGCAATATGGCAATTCAGGTCTAGCAGAAATAACAGTTATATTCAACATTAAACTGCATCCTTGTAGCCTGGGTCAGATCCCCTTCCCCAGGTTCAAAAGCATGATTTTCAATTAAGTTTCCAAATAATAAAGGGCCCCTTTTGTATAGCCAAGTTCTATTCATATAGTTCTTGCTCCAAAAGTCTTTCACTTGGCACTTGACACATTTTCCAAAAATAAAAAGAAAAGTCTTAGGGCCTCATTACACAGTAGGCGGTGAACCATGGCGCTATTAGCGCCATGGTTCATGCCCGTAAAATACCGGCACCGCCTTGGTGGAAAGGGGAATTACCGCCCCATTCCAAGGTTGGCGGGGCAGTAATTCACCCTTCCACCATTGCCCTTCCCCATTCCCATTTTTGCCCCATAGGGCTCTATGGGAATGGGGAAGGTGCTAATTACGGTACCGTAATTGCGGTACCGTAATTAGCTCCACTGATCCCTTTGCGGGTTGGATTTTAACGCCTGCAAAAAGCAGGCGTTAAATTCTCCAACCCGCAAAGGGACCTCGTAGTAAGGCGGTAAGGGTTTACTGGTACCAGTAAAATACCGGTACCGGTAAACCCTTACCGCCTACCGTGTAATGAGGCCCTTAATCTTCAAACTGGTAATCAACCTTGCAATAGGACCTCTCCTTCTTGGAAAACAGACAATTCAATAATTCTTCTTGATTCACAATAATGTTTTTCCCCCAATTAATGAAACCCAACAGTGGCCTTGCCACTTCCTTTCCTTCACAACCGACATCCACAATGCAGTACTTTAATGTCTTCTTCCAATTCCACTAGCCTGCCAGGACTACCACTAACAATCCCTGACCCAGTATACTCCTCTGCCAGGACAACAACTCCTAACACTGCTGCAAGTACTGTGTGGTAAGGCTTGCTTCACACTTTCATAAAATTCTTTGACTTTCAACAACATGCAGGATTCACAATTCCTTTGTGAAGACATAATACACATTGGTGCTGTTCATGCCCACTGATTTATTTGCCCAGGCAAGGCAAGTTCTGTTCCTCTGCTCCTTGATATCTCTTATGAGGAAGGTTTCCTTTCTGCCATTATTTTTCTCTCTTCCACATCAAACAACTGCTTATAATGTTTCCTTATCACACTTGCCTTTCTTTGTCTTAGGCGATGCTTCTTGGTGGGTGGTTTAACTATTGCCTCTTCCTCACTCTGGGGAACAAAAGGTTCCAGTCTCTCTGATGTATAATTCTCTTATATTGCCAATGGGGGCTATTTGTGTGCCAAAGAATGGCCCCCTCTTTACATTGGCAACAGTGGTTATTGCTTTCCTTTAATATTGCCCCCCTGGGGCTTTGCAATGTGGGTTTTTGTCTTGCTGTATTATTGCCCCCTTTTCATGTTGGTAGTAATGGTTGTAACCTTGCTTCCCTTTGAGGCAAGTGTAGTGCACACATAACCTTAACCGAGCAGATAGAGGTGCCAATATCTCCAAAGGAAGAGGCATTGCATTTAAACACAAGATATCATTAGGTTTGAGAAACCTCATCATCTATCCACCATTGCCTTCAGCAGAGCTCCTATCTGTTAAACTACCAACGTCACCTACCTCAACTATTACAATCCATCGAGTTTATCGCCCACCAGGTCCTACTACCACCTACGGTAAAATTATGATTTCACACTTGCTATCCACCAATACTAAGCATAATTCACAAGTCATCATCCATTCTTAAGGCTATCAACACATTAGCACCTATGAAACTACGCAAAGCCAAACCGCGCGCCCATCTCAATACCTGGAACACTTCTCACCTTCAGGATCTCAGGAAAATCAAAAGATCCTCCAAAGCATTATGGAAGAACACCCCTACAGCGGCAAATAAGGTCAATTTCGCCACAGCCTCCCTCAACTACAAAATAGCCATAATCCAAGCAAAAAAAGACAACTATAACGCCTGCATCTCCAAAGCTGAGTCCAATACTAAGGAACTCTTCATCATCTTGAAAGAGTTAGAATCTCCTGCCCCACTCCCCGATATGTGCATCAAAGACACCCAATGGTGCATCATTATTCAGAATGCACTCCAAGACAAAATCACCATGCTCCAAAACAAAACAGCAACGAAGAAATCTATTATCTCTAATGTTGACCCCATCCAGAACTCACATCCCACTACTAAGAACACACAGACCCAATTTAACTTCTCACCAGTCTCCATCAAAGAGGTTGAAACTATCATCCTGAAACTTAAACCGTCTAACTGTCAGGGAGATGCATGCCCCGCCCCTCTTATTAAGGAAGCCGTGAAGGAATTAGCCCCCTTCATTACGTCAGTTATCAACGTTTCTTTCAAATCCAGCACAGTACCTAAAAACTTGAAAGACTCCTGGGTACTCCTGCTGATAACAAAACCTTCCTTAGACCCTAACAACCCATCTAACTACAGACCTATTACGACGGTTCCATTTCTGCTAAAAAATACTGGACCGAGCTGAGCATCTGCAGATACAGCAAGACATGGAACTGAAACCGCTCTTATCGAACTCAAGACTCAAATCCAGACTTTGAAAGACGAGGGCAAATTGGCCTTGCTTCTTTTACTTGACCCATCAGCAGCATTTGATTTGATGAACCATAAAATCTTATGTAAACACCTCTCATCAGCCATGAACTTCTCAGACCAAGCCAATGCCTGGTTTGAGTCTTTCCTCAATAACAGATCCATAAGGGTCTTTGCACCCTCTGCTTCTGCTACTCCTTCCCCAGTTACCTGCGGGGTTCCCCAAAGATCTTGTGTGTCTCCTACTCTTTACAATGTATTTAACAAACAACTTTTTGACGAGCTTGACTATCTGGGTGTCACCTATACCAACTACGCGGACGACACGAAAATACTCATCCCAATCAATGGTGATAACTCTGTGGACAGCAGGATTCTCAACTATATTTATCTCATCATACAAGTCTGGATGGCGAAGCATGGGCTCTGTCATAATGACGATAAGAAAAAGCTGCTCCTCCTGGGCTCGCCTGCCAACCTGAACAAACTGGATGCGTTATTCGCTTAATTTAATATTGACGGCAACATAATTAAAGTCGCTAATGCGGTGAAAACACTAGGAATCTATATTGACTCTAACCAGACAAACTAACGCCTTGGCCTCCTCTTCTGCCTACACCTGTAAGCTTATTACAGCCTGCCGACCCTACCTGACCACAGCCAATTGTATCACTAGAGCTTTAGTCCTCTCTAAGCTCGATTATTGTAATGCACTCTATCTTGGTCCATCATAACAAAACTTTAAGTTATACAAATTAACGCCATTCGTGCAGCTTTAAACATCCCAAGGAATCTTCATATCTCGGAAACTAGACACACATTAAAACAGCTTAACATCAAGCAAAGAATAGTATACAAAACCTTGTCCCCTTACTCACAAGTGCCTTTCCAACCAAGCTCCCATTTACTTTGCCAATACCATCTCACGCACCACAACAACACAGCCCACCAGAACTGCTATGAGGTACTGCATCAACATACCCCGATTTAAGCAACAACGAGCAGGCGGGGTTAGCTTCCCTGTCCTCGTGACCAGAAATTGGAATTCCCTCCCTCTCTCCCTAAGAGAGGAACCTTCCTACCACCTATTCCGGAAAAAGGCCAAAGCATGGCTCCATGAACAAGACTCCATCCCTATTGCTTAGCCATGTCTTTATTTACACTTCTCTTTAAATATCTTATACTCTGCAAATCTTATGTATATACTTAAATCTGTAACTTGCACCATTCTACGTTCACATAATGTATAGTTGTAAATGTTATATCTCACTGTGTCATATAATATGCCTGTACTTTCTGTAACATGCAAGATTAGCGCCCAGTTCAAACAATATTAGCAGTATTAATCTATATAAGCAATATCAGTGTGTTATGCTTTAATATAAAATAAAAATATGTATATGCCAGAAATATGAGAAAATGCTGTCAAGAAAGCATATGTATGTTCAGCTGCGCAACATGCTTGCTAAATGAATGCATATATGGTGTTTCCGATTCCGGACCCAAAATGTCTGATTAATGACTACTAATATGGGCATAGGTTCCAGTGCTTAGGTGGGCTACCTTAAAATGGTGGCTTGCATATCCTGAGGGACATATATGGTAAATACCAAATATGGAAACCTGACTTCCTATACTTGGCTGTACAAAGGTTACTGTCGTGCGCGGCCGTACAAAGGTGACTGTAGTGCACCTTGGTTTTAACATGAGGAATAAGAAAAGGTTATTCACGAGCATTTGTGTGGATCTGGCTGGATACCGGCCAGGACAAGAGGACTTCACAGATTTTGAATGGCTTCTGGCCAGGACACAATGTGTTGGCTCAAACCCAGCCAGGACAACTTGGCTGCCGCCCCAGCAAGTGAGTCATCTAGCGATCTTTTCAGAAACTATAAATAAACCACAAGCTGGAAGAAGACAGAGACGCAGGGCTGGAGGTGACAGGCAGCGCTAACAGGTGCTTCCCCACAGAGCGATGAACTGGGATAGAGTTCAAACTAAGGCAAGCACCTAGATGTAGTTTGGAGCTATGCTTTTACCATATGCAGTTATGCTTTGCACTGTGATTGAAGCTATGAAATGAAATAATGCAAAACGAGGCTTGTTGGATTATATGCTATCATATTAATAAATGAATTAATGCTAAAATAGATATGATGGTTCTATACACAACCATTATCCTAATATTAACCATTTTGGTTTATTTCTGTAACATCGCTATTTTCATGATAATTCGCTTTTTATATAGGAGAATAAATAATCTATAAAAAACCAAACCCGTGAGTGGATTTGTGCGTATAATGTAATCATAATGTACTTTGAACCTAAGTGCTCACAATGAATAATATCATGCCTAGCTAAACTTATGCGGTGCTCTCGGAGGGACAGTGGGCACAGTTCCAAACAGAGATTTCCAATGAGCAGGCTATCCTAAAACAGTGATATAGTTCTCAGCGCTCCCCGGGGAGGACCGGGGGAGGTTGGGCTCTATATGCATGACCCTAGGAGTGTGAAAACGTGACAAGTGGCGCCCAACGTCAGTCCTTAGGTCTAAGGCTACAGGTCAAAGTTAACCTTTAGAGCTCAAGGGATAATACACTAATATAATACCTCCCTTTTGGAGGCTGAAGAGGCTACAAAAGGGTTGTTAAGCTTAACAGTAAAAAGGGAATCTTCTAAAAGACATTAGAAGGATTTAAATACTGCAGCCATGGCTGCTTATGTAGATGTTGGCATACCTGCTGTTTTCCTAGCAGCTGTGAATCGCTGGCTTGATGAACGAGGAGTAAGGGCAATTGAGTAAGGGCAATTGATCAAAATGTTACAGTAGTAGTTGGACAACCAGGTGGACTGCCAGGGGAAACCCTTTTTACTTACGTGAAAACACCCGGTGCTAGAGCAGCCGGAGTATGTGATACATTGAGAATACACAAAGACTTGAACACAATAGAGTATAGACCTTATGTATTTCCAGAGATAGCCCCGCAACACATAGACCATCTGAATTGGTTTGGAGGTAGATTGTCAGTATCCTGACAATGTTGCAAGACACAGTCCGTTCATACATGCATGACTGTCAATCCAGCAACTGGCTAAGTTTCACCCAAACAGAGAGGGACCCTATGACACAGAACAGTACAGACTGCTGGCCACACATTTTGAGAATGCAAGAAATCGTGCTTTAGAATATGCCATGCAAATACCAACGGGTGCACAACCTCCAGGGTCTCCGCCACCAGATGGGGGAGGAGAACAATTTCAGACACTGAAACCCCTGCTAGGACAGGTTCCAAGGGAAGTGGGGGACTTACCCAAATGGTATTCAGAAAAAATAGGGCAACTACAAGCAACATTTCCACAAGTCACAGCTCTGCAGAGGCAGAGAGCTCTGGCGATGGTACTCGCAGCAGGTTGCACTCCTACGTTAGAAAGCTGTGAAAGTTGGATGTCCATCTACAGCTGGCTATACATACAACTGATAGGCACTCCATCCATAACGGCCCTGGATACTATACTGAAGGACATAATAAACTCACAAGGAGCAGCAGCAGCTATAAACCTAGGACTGGCAATATCAGGAGGCAATTACCAGATGGTAGAGGGAATAATAATGCCTTTACTTAGAGGAGAGTCTGCCAGGTTAGAGATTAATATTAGGCTCACCCTGCTCACTATTCAGCAGAAATAGGAACAATTTGGGGAAATAGTGACTGCTGTATACATATCAATAGGCAGAGACCACCTCGGAAGGAAACCAGGGAAGGTGTAAGAAAGGAAACCAAAGATGCGCAAAAGGTAGATCAGATGAAGGGCGTAGAAGGAACACACTTCCTCAAAAGAAAGGGAAATATAGGTCTGACCTAAGCCCAGTAGAAGAGGAAAGGGGAGATAATAGGAGAAGATCTGCAGATGGTGATGTTAATCGATCCCATCAGGAGACACCCAGGTATCCAGCACCTTGGGGAAGGAATAGCTATTATAGTAATTGCCAGGAAGGTGACGACTTTAGAGATAGGACAAAGCCAAAGCCACCTCAAAGGTATGGGGCTAGTGATGCTAGTTCATCTCATCCACAGACAATAAACCTGCACGCCTTGCAACCCAAGAAAGACCAGAGAGCTGACGAGAAAGAAAAGAAGCAGGTTGCAGCACTAAAAGGCAGTGATGGAAAAACCATAGACACACAGGATAATACCGGAAACAAAGAGGGTAAATGACTGGATTGAAGTCCTATTGGACTCTGGCTAAGAGATTTCCATCATAAAGACTATCCATAGAGATGTATTGACTTATATTGAGACTGATAAGCGAATTGAAATAACTACGCCAACAGGACAAGTACTAGAGGACAATGATGTCTATCTAGTGACAATCCCATTGGAAGGTGAACAACCTAAAGAAGTTGAAGAATTGTTTTGGGGCCATCTACGAACTAAAAGACTACATCTAGCCAGCAGCCTCACACCCGTCATCCCTATCACTATTAAAACCATCATCATTCCTTCCATCAATAAATATAAAAGCCCTCCCTTAGCACACACCAATCACCCTAGCATCACCAAAAGCCCAATATCCAGACGGTCAATATCCTCACCACACCTAGAACAGACCCGTAACCTCAAATGTGCCCTCATCAATGCCCGATCTATTGGAGCACAGGCCATAGAAATCCATAATCTCATCATTAACCAACAACTTGACATCCTAGTGGTCACTGAAACCTGGTTACACCCAGTGTCAGGCCCTCTCCTATATCTAAATACAACATGGAGGTCAAGCCAGCGAAAAGGCCAAAAAATTCATTGAAAGGACATCATTCAACCATGTAGACAAGGAAAGAGGCTCCCCCAGCTGCCCAACAGATCATCATACATAAAACAAACAATTTGCAATATTATATTTATTTAATACAAATAGTCTTAAAAAAGTATTAAATTGTCTAAAGCTCTAGTACAATGTACGAAATTATATCTTACAGTTGACTAAATGGGTGCATACTGTTTGAAATATTAATATCAAATGATGACTGCTGCGAAAGGTCGCAAGCCAGTTGATCGCATGAAACCTACAAATTAATCTGGGCATGCCGTGGGTGGTGCCCCAAGCGAGTGAAGGGAATCACTCAAGTGGGCGACCCCCAGTCGCTCTGACCAGACTAATTATATAAACAATCAAATAAATATCAAAAACGCAGTCAAAATAATATTAAGTCCAGAAAACCAAACAAAGAAGGTTTCATTTCAATAATCAAATCAGGAACACAAAAGACCAAACTATGGAAAGAAATTGTATTAAATTCCAAACAAAAAACAGTAAAGCACACGCACTAAAATCTAACTATGGGATGCTGTGCGTCGACTACTAAGGTGTCATGGAGAAGGAAAAAACAAATAATAAATATGAGTGACATGGCACCATTGAAAAATAGTAGTTTCGATAGAAATAACACATCTAACAAGACATGCAGGTGATGTCCATCTTCGTCAGGACATAGCATTCCCTTGAATTTCATAGATTCTGGATTGTTCATCTGTGTTTTTTTCTGAACGTACCCAGATGTAGTTAAAAGACTTTTTTGCCTTCTATATGTTTACACATTTTTCCCCTAAAGCAAGGTGTGGAAGAGAAACAGGAAGAAGAAAGAAACACATCATGAATAACAGGTACATACTGGTTAAAAAGTAGATGATCTGTAAATGCAGCAAGCGGGACTTCTCCCATGTCAATTGGTTTCAACAAGTCATGTGACATTCAATGAAAAAAAGGGGGGAGAAAAGGTAATTACCATAATCTCGACCCTGTATGGGGGCTGATTCCGCAACCCTGTCAATAAGTCCAGGAGGTAACTGCAGCCGCACCAAAAAGAGATCTCAAACAAATTGGATCTGCAACGCAAGGTATAAATATACAGTTAGAATTTTCAATTATCTTATAAAGTACATAGTAATAGAATTACTCAAGAAATTCCTCCAGAGAACAAGTGAAGCAAAGAAATCGGGTAGATTCGTGCTGTCCGGTTGTTCCAGGGTCCAGATACAAAAGGGCCCAAAAGGAATAGAGTCGGAAACAACAATCTAAGCTACAGTGTAAAGAACAATTAATGAAAGTAAGAAATAAGGGCTAAAGCAATCGCTGGATCTATAGGTGACTGAAAAAATACCAGATCCAAAGGTTATTGAAAATGGATTGGTTGTCCAAAAACAAACCACTAGTACATCAAATGTATGTGAGCTAGAGCTCAAAATTAAAGACTAGAATCAGGTGGCTCACCTGGATGACCCAATGTGTATGTTCAGAACTTTGAGAGCCTAGCATACAAGAAGACAACGCAGGTAGAATTCAAAATTCCAGTATAGTAGTCGTCTTAGTAAGAACACTGGATCCCACGGTCCACAGGGCTTGTAAGTTCCCCAATTGGACAAAAGCGAACTTGACAAAACGAATCTGCATAAATAAGTAAATTAGTAAATAAATGAATAGATACTGTTTCTATGATCATGGTAGGGTTCCACGGTATAGAATGATTCCAGAGTAAACAGGCGAATAGATCTTAAAAGTACCAATGTAACTCGCCTGGTCTAACATGGTCTAACTAACATAAGAAAATAAATAAATAAAGCAGCAAAACACTGCCATAGATTTGGACGTCTACCAGTTGCCCACTCTCTAATTAGCCCCAAAGCGAACAACTGAATGATTATAAACCACTGTTTATAGCTGATCCATTCTCCTAGTTCTGAAAAGCACAGGCCGGTTTACTAAACCGTAAAAGGCTGATAGCCCATCCATCTGTTTGTTTAAAAATAGCCTGAAAGACCGGAGCTTTAATCTGAACGATTCTTGCCTTGGTACAAACTTCAGGTGTTAAAGACTCCTTATCGCAAGGAATCAAAGTTCAAGGCTCCCTCTAACAATTGGCAATGAAAAAAAGAGAGGGGCAGTAATCCAAAAAACAAATAAACAAGGGACCAGCATGTTACCTGTCATTCGATCTGCAGCAATCGTGGATTGTGCTCAAGCTCCGCAAAAACGGAAATGCCGGGCCGTCGTTCCTGCGGCTTGGCCTGGCTTAAATACGTGGCTACAGACATAATGCATGTAGCCTGAGGCATTGGGCGGTGGTTGAAGTTGCTCGCAAGGCTGTATGCTATTCAGGACGTATGTTGTCTCGAATGTGCTGAACAAATGAGCACCTTGCCCCCATTAAGTCACATGCACGTGTCCTGGAAATGAGCCGAAACAAAATTGCAACTCGGCATTGCAAAGCCAAACAAAAACAACAAAAGAAATAAATGAAACGCAGCTGGCCCGTCCATGAAGTGTGCCACAAAAGAAATACCTGTGAAGATGCAGGGCCAGGAACAATGGCCGCATAAAGAAAAATAAATGATTGAATGAATTTCAATCAATCTTGCCATGCCCCCAGGATTCAGCATTCTCAGAACCGACAGGACCAATGCCCACAGAGGCGGTGTCACCCTAATAGCCAAATCCACACTGCAAATTAGAGAATGCCCGATTGAAGAAATACAGGGCTACAAACTCCTCCTAGTCACACTCACCTCTGACCCCAAAACTACCACAAATATCCTGGTTGTGTACAGATCACCCAACAAAAATTCTTAGACTTAGACATCCCACTACTGCTCACCCCCTACATCAAACCTAACACTAAATATATCATACTCGGAGACCTAAACGTAGGATATAATGACCCCTTATATCACGCAGCCACGGCCTTCAACTCAGCTATGCAAGATATGTGCTTTTCACAATTGATCAACACACCTACCCATGACAAAGGTAGAATACTGGATTGGATACTCACCCTCAATTCACATGTAAGCATCGACTCTGTTTCACCTATAGACTGGTCTGACCACCATGTCATCAGTCTCTCCCTGGATATCCTGACATCAGATACCACAATGTCAAAAAAACCTGATACCTTTGAGACCAGAAATACCACAAAACTCACTAGTGACAACCTCTCCCCGGCAGTCAGTCAAGCCCTAGCCTCTACCTCCCTAGAGATTAACAATCCAACATACCTGGCAGAATGCTACCAATAACGCCTCACCAATACCATTGACCTACTAGCTCCTATTAAAACCAAAACCCGTAGGACAGATAAACGCTCTTGCTTCTGGTTCAACAAGGAACTAGTCTCCCTGAGACGCACCAAAAGATCACTAGAGCACATCCACAAAAGAACCAACACCCCCGACTCAGCAAAAGCCTTCAACAACGCCAACAAAATATACAAAACTGCCATAATCACCCAAAAAGCAAACACCCTCAATCTACGCATCACCAATGCGTCTTCCAATTCGAAGGAACTATTCTCCATACTCGGAGAACTAGAGAATCCCTGTCAAATCACCTCACCCATCATTGCCAGCAAGGAGTGGTGTACCACTATTCAGAACGCTTTATCAGCCAAAATCCTACTCCTACAAAAGAAAATAGTCAAGAAAAAACAACTTCTAGCTAGCAAACCCTCACCCACCATACTAGAGGACCCACTCCACCACAACTCCAGCAAACCATTCCAATTCACCCCGTCTCACAAAACGAAGTACAAGACACCATAGCTAAACTCAAAGCTTCCAAATGCAAAAAAGACCAATTCCCCCCCACCCACCTTGTCAAACTCTGTGCTCCAACACTTACCCCCATCATCACAGAATTCATCAACGCCTCCTTTAAATCCAACACGGTCCCCACCTGCATCAAAAAAAGCATGGGTAACCCCTCTATTGAAGAAGCGCTCACTAGATCCATCCATCCCCACCAACTACAGTCCAATAACTACAGCCCCCTTCCTATAGAAAATAATCTACAAAATAGCGTATACGCAAATACAAAACCACCTAGAACAACACCACCTACTGGGGGCCTGACAATCTGGCTTCCATCCAACCCATAGCACCAGAACGGCACTTCTTGATTTGAAAATCCAAATGGATGCCACCAGGGATGCAGGCAAGCTCTGTCTCCTCATGCTGTTAGATCTATCTGCAGTTTTAGATTTAGTCGACCACGACAAACACTGCGCCACACTTTAACTTTGCCAAGGATGCTACCAAATGGATCAAATCCTTCCTTGCAGACAGGACATCAACAGGCCGATTCATGGAATAAATGTGCGCCGAAAATCCCGGCGCAGAGGGGCCAATACGTGCGCTGCGCCGAAAATCAGCGCAAAGCGCAGGGAAACCAGCGCACGTCGATTCATGGAAGTCCGTGCGCAAGAAAAGCAGAGGACGTGCGCCGAAAAAGCGCGCGGCGCAGGCCGGCGCACAGGTCAACCAACGTCGTGCGCCACGGCCACTGCGCCATCACTCCGAGCGCAGCGCACAGCTCTAAAGTAGGCGGAACACAGGGCGGGACACTCGGAATGGGGAATAAAATGGGGCACAACACTCGGAATGGGGAAGAATGTGGGCGGCACGGGGAAAGTTCAGGAGGCAAGTGCGCGGAACGCCCACACGCTCGCATACAACACGTATTCATGGAATAGAATAGGGCAAAAAAGCGCACGCTCAAAGCAGCGCACAGGCACAAACAGGCACAAACACGACCGCCACAAGAAAGCAGGCGGTAGCGTGTCTGCGCCTGCAAGAAATGTGCGCTAAAAGGCGCGCCAACAAATAGCACCTATATACAGACATTACCAATGTACAATACTGTTGCCCTCCTGGACAAATGACGTACAAAGGGGTACCCACAAACACAGACACGCGCAGAGAGAAAAAATAAACGTGTGCGTGCATACCGGGGTGCGCGGTAAGTTCCACACGCGATATGGGCTGGGCGGGTACGTGGATTGCAGGAGTGAGCGGGAAGTTGCACACGCGATATGGCAGGGAACGTGGATTCGAGGGGTGCGCGGGAAGTTGCACACGCGAAATGGCCGGGTACGTGGATTGCAGGAGTGCGCGGGAAGTTGCACACGCGATATGGCAGGGAACGTGGTTTTCAGGGGCGCGCGGGAAGTTCCACACGCGAAATGGCCGGGTACGTGGATTTCTGGGGCGCGCGGGAAGTTCCACACGCGATATGGCAGGGAACGTGGATTCGAGGGGTGCGCGGGAAGTTGCACACGCGAAATGGCCGGGTACGTGGATTGCAGGAGTGCGCGGGAAGTTGCACACGCGATATGGCCGGGTACGTGGTTTTCAGGGGCGCGCGGGAAGTTCCACACGCGAAATGGCCGGGTACGTGGATTCGAGGGGTGCGCGGGAAGTTGCACACGCGAAATGGCCGGGTACGTGGTTATCAGGGGCGCGCGGGAAGTTCCACACGCGATATGGCCGGGTACGTGGATTGCAGGAGTGCGCGGGAAGTTCCACACGCGAAATGGCCGGGTACGTGGATTACTGGGGCGCGCGGGAAGTTCCACACGCGATATGGCAGGGAACGTGGATTTGAGGGGTGCGCGGGAAGTTGCACACGCGAAATGGCCGGGTACGTGGATTGCAGGAGTGCGCGGGAAGTTGCACACGCGATATGGCCGGGTACGTGGTTTTCAGGGGCGCGCGGGAAGTTCCACACGCGAAATGGCCGGGTACGTGGATTCGAGGGGTGCGCGGGAAGTTGCACACGCGAAATGGCCGGGTACGTGGTTATCAGGGGCGCGCGGGAAGTTCCACACGCGATATGGCCGGGTACGTGGATTGCAGGAGTGCGCGGGAAGTTCCACACGCGAAATGGCCGGGTACGTGGATTACTGGGGCGCGCGGGAAGTTCCACACGCGATATGGCAGGGAACGTGGATTTGAGGGGTGCGCGGGAAGTTGCACACGCGATATGGCAGGGAACGTGGATTTGAGGGGTGCGCGGGAAGTTGCACACGCGATTTGGCTGTGAGCTCCCAGGCATTACCTGTACACCCTCCACGGCCCCTGCAGGCAGCACACACCACAGGGAACTACCCTGCACACCTGCTCATGTCTCCCACCACCCCCACCCCCAGCACTGTGGGCAACCTGCCAGCAGGCCCCCACCCATGGCCAACCCATGTCTCCCACCACCCCCACCCCCAGCACTGTGGGCAACCAGCCAGCAGGCCCCCACCCATGGCCAACCCATGTCTCCCACCACCCCCACCCCCAGCACTGTGGGCAACCTGCCAGCAGGCCCCCACCCATGGCCAACCCATGTCTCCCACCACCCCCACCCCCAGCACTGTGGGCAACCAGCCAGCAGGCCCCCACCCATGGCCAACCCATGTCTCCCACCACCCCCACCCCCAGCACTGTGGGCAACCTGCCAGCAGGCCCCCACCCATGGCCAACCCATGTCTCCCACCACCCCCACCCCCAGCACTGTGGGCAACCAGCCAGCAGGCCCCCACCCATGGCCAACCCATGTCTCCCACCACCCCCACCCCCAGCACTGTGGGCAACCTGCCAGCAGGCCCCCACCCATGGCCAACCCATGTCTCCCACCACCCCCACCCCCAGCACTGTGGGCAACCAGCCAGCAGGCCCCCACCCATGGCCAACCCATGTCTCCCACCACCCCCACCCCCAGCACTGTGGGCAACCTGCCAGCAGGCCCCCACCCATGGCCAACCCATGTCTCCCACCACCCCCACCCCCAGCACTGTGGGCAACCAGCCAGCAGGCCCCCACCCATGGCCAACCCATGTCTCCCACCACCCCCACCCCCAGCACTGTGGGCAACCAGCCAGCAGGCCCCCACCCATGGCCAACCCATGTCTCCCACCACCCCCACCCCCAGCACTGTGGGCAACCAGCCAGCAGGCCCCCACCCATGGCCAACCCATGTCTCCCACCACCCCCACCCCCAGCACTGTGGGCAACCAGCCAGCAGGCCCCCACCCATGGCCAACCCATGTCTCCCACCACCCCCACCCCCAGCACTGTGGGCAACCAGCCAGCAGGCCCCCACCCATGGCCAACCCATGTCTCCCACCACCCCCACCCCCAGCACTGTGGGCAACCTGCCAGCAGGCCCCCACCCATGGCCAACCCATGTCTCCCACCACCCCCACCCCCAGCACTGTGGGCAACCAGCCAGCAGGCCCCCACCCATGGCCAACCCATGTCTCCCACCACCCCCACCCCCAGCACTGTGGGCAACCTGCCAGCAGGCCCCCACCCATGGCCAACCCATGTCTCCCACCACCCCCACCCCCAGCACTGTGGGCAACCAGCCAGCAGGCCCCCACCCATGGCCAACCCATGTCTCCCACCACCCCCACCCCCAGCACTGTGGGCAACCTGCCAGCAGGCCCCCACCCATGGCCAACCCATGTCTCCCACCACCCCCACCCCCAGCACTGTGGGCAACCAGCCAGCAGGCCCCCACCCATGGCCAACCCATGTCTCCCACCACCCCCACCCCCAGCACTGTGGGCAACCTGCCAGCAGGCCCCCACCCATGGCCAACCCATGTCTCCCACCACCCCCACCCCCAGCACTGTGGGCAACCAGCCAGCAGGCCCCCACCCATGGCCAACCCATGTCTCCCACCACCCCCACCCCCAGCACTGTGGGCAACCTGCCAGCAGGCCCCCACCCATGGCCAACCCATGTCTCCCACCACCCCCACCCCCAGCACTGTGGGCAACCAGCCAGCAGGCCCCCACCCATGGCCAACCCATGTCTCCCACCACCCCCACCCCCAGCACTGTGGGCAACCTGCCAGCAGGCCCCCACCCATGGCCAACCCATGTCTCCCACCACCCCCACCCCCAGCACTGTGGGCAACCAGCCAGCAGGCCCCCACCCATGGCCAACCCATGTCTCCCACCACCCCCACCCCCAGCACTGTGGGCAACCTGCCAGCAGGCCCCCACCCATGGCCAACCCATGTCTCCCACCACCCCCAACCCCCCATCCACCTGGGGCACCCTCCACCAGGCCCCCACCCATGTCCCCCTGGCCCCTGGTCCTGACGATACACAATAATGGCAGTAATGACCAGCATACCCAGCACAAACACCCAGGCAAGGATTGCATGCACCCACATAGTGAATGCAATCACATGACACAACCCCAAAGGCAAGTAAGCAAAAGAACACATGTCCGCCACACACACATACACAATGGGTGCAAGTCAATGTCAAAACCCATATCATGGCATGTAAGAAACCAAAGAAAAAATGACACAAGTGTAAGATAATATCAAAATGTATTAAAAATAAAAATAAAGTAAACTCTGACAACTATCTGGTAAAGCAAATAAAAGGTCCATGTCCGGGAACAAAAATTAGAAACCAAAAAACAAAGGATAGAAAAATGAATAGATTTTGTCCAAAGTAAACACATGTAGAATGAAATGAAAGATAAACCATTACGACATGGTGTGACCAATATGAAAGTTAAAAAATTATTCTCACAAAAAATAACTATATTTACAGGATTGTTCAAGGGTCCATGAGCCCAACACCACAAATTAAACCTAATACTAACTATTTAAAAAAATATGTACAAAGAAGTGGCCATTGTCCAAGCGGTCCAAAAAAAAAAAATTAAATAAAGGAAACCTAGCACTAACTAACTAAAAAACTATATACAAAGGCAGCGGGCTAGTCCTGCGGCTCACTTGGTGATGCTGGCCAGGGCATCCTCGAACTCCACGTCAATGTCCTGGAGGCGGGACTCAGTCCTGGCCCCGAGGTCTCGCAGGGACAACCCCATGTGCTCTCCAAATTCCCTGCGAGCCTCCTCGAGGCACTCAGCCCGCCTCAATGCCTGATGCATGGAGATCTCCGCCCTGGCCATGGCGAGCCGCTCCTCTTCCGCCCGCTGCCGCTCCGCACCTATCCGCTGGCCAAACTCCTCCCACACGGAACACACCGCCATGCCAGGGTTGCCCTGCCCTCCGGCCGATGCCTGCCCCTCCGATCTTGATGGCCCTGAGCCATGATGCCTCCCACGTCGAGCCCGCTGCTGCCTGCGACGCCACTGCCTCTGCCAGCACGACGGCATCCAGGCTGATGGTAACCACCGACGCCGTCGTGCACGTGCCCTGCCCGATGATGCCGGCACATCTTCCATCTGCTGGGGTCCACTTGCTGTGTCGTCCACCCCTGCTGGACCTCCGACTCCCAACTGTGGCAGGGATGGGATCCCCACCGAGCTGGCTGCATTGGTCGGGGCAGGTCCACAGGGGGCCATGGTGGCATCTGGGCCGGAAGACGGCAAGGAGAACGACTGGTGGATAGCCTGCACAGAGGAGGAGAGGGCCGTCAGATTGGCCAACACATGCAGGAACCCCCCGAACATGGCCGATCCCAATTGGGCCACGTCGGCACGGTGCACTTCGTGATGACGTGCGTGCTCCTCCCGGGAAGCACGCACGGCATCACGAATCACAGCCGTGCGCATCGCGACCCCAATCAGGACCTGCTCCACGCGGCCAGGGGTTCCCACGGCCGCAGGTGGAGGGGAGTCAGTTGACATGGACATCCCCTCTACCTGCGGACGGGCCTGGGACGGGGCATCCCTGCTGGTGCATGGTGGTGCACTCACAGGGTCAGGGACAGCGACATGCACAGGCCCCTCCACGGTGACCTGTGCTGCCTCCTGCCCCTGGCCCTGGACTGCACCACTTGCACCAGCAGGGATGCTCCCACCAGGGCCCATGTGTGCACCAGTGTCGGCCTCCTCCTCCTCTGTGCAAACCACCAACCTGGATGGCTCCTCACCGTCTCCCGCCGTAGCAGGCCCCTGTGGGGGCTCACCCACCCCTTCCGCTGCAGCCGTGGGGGCATCCCCGCCGCCTTGCTCCACAGCGCCGTCTCCGCCCTCTTCTTCACTAGCCGCTGCGTAGAGGGAGACAAAGAACACAAGCATCAGGCTACTGTACAATGGTCCCCTAGACAGGAAGCAATAGCAGATGAGCAACCCTGTCAAAGTACACTTCCATCATGTCCCTCCACAACACATGGGTCAGTCCTGGCAAAACACACACAGTAACAGGCATGGTGCATGCCATGCACATTTCCATGCATGTCCAATTGACTCTTGAAACATTCAATGAAATGTAACTCACATGCATCATGGCTCATGCATATCACATGCACACACTACACCTCAGTCACATCCATCTGGCCACAATCACACCAAACACAGGCAAAACAAGGGTAAGGTGGGTGCGTCACTGAATCTGTGCATTGTCACACACATGAGTCATGCATCCATGGCATGCACAAGTCACAGACATGCAGGTCAGGCACACAGACATGGCTACCATATATGTACCTGGCATCAGCACCCATCCTCACCCCCATCCATGTCCAGGTACAGAGACTGGCATGCTCTCATGTCCCAAATCTGCATAGTGCTCCCCATGCCGCATTTCTACACATGCAACAACCATGTGGGTCACACATCACTGGTCGCACATGCATTACCATGATGTCCCAGCACACATACATGCATACATGGCACATGGCACACATACAGGCAAGTATCATAGAACCAGCACACCGCAACATGCCCTGTCTCACACAGTGATGCTTGGACACTTACCGCTCAACTCCAGACGGGTCTCCCTCTCAAGGATCTGGGCGTGGAGCGCTGGGCGTACGCGTTCCAGGACCCTCTTCTGGATGGAACTCATGTGGCCCCGGCCCCCCTCCACGAGGCGCCGGGCCTTCACAAGGGTCCTGGACCTCAAGTCCTCCCAGCGCTTCTTGATCTTCAAGACGTTGCGGGTTGCCACCCCCTCCGCGTTGATGGCAACCACACAGTCGGCCCAGATCCTCTCCCGTCCTTCCTTGCTGGCGCGGGACGATCCAAAGAGGGCATCATACTGCCCCAGGACATGCTCCACCAGGACACCAACTTCGGTGGCAGTGAAGCTGGTGCCCCTCTGCCCCTCTGGCCTGGGGTTGCCACTGGTGCCAGATGTAGAAGTGCCCGACATGGCAACCCCAGAGGCAGGTGTGGGTGGGCAACTGGGTCCTGGGGCTGGGCTGTGGAGCGATGTAATCCCAGTTGGGAGTCTTCAGTTCCAGCAGGGGTGGACACAGCAACTGGACCCCTGCAGATGGCTGATGTGCAGGCACCAAATGGCAGGGCACGGTGGCAGCAGGCAGGCAGGCAGGCAGGCAGCAGCAGATAGCACGTGGGAGGCTGCTCAGGGCACTTGGGGGGCAGTAACTCGGCCTTCGGGGCAGGAGCGTGGTGTTCCGTGTGTTTTCGGGTGGCCAGCTTGATACGGAGTGATTTGGCACGTGAAATTCCTGCACGTCAGCGTGAAATCCGAGGAAAGGCCCTTAGCGCGTAAGTGCGTCAGCACGCATACGCGATTCTATTGGACCAGAGTCCCTCATCGCGTAAGCGCGTCTGACGTGATCCGCACGGGCGTTCCCCACTCAGCACGTGAAGACGAGCACACGTGGAAATCCTGCACGTCAGAGTGTCATCGCGTGTAATTGGCCAAAAGTGCGCGTACACGCCATTGGCCTATGTACGTGTATTTCATCGCGTGTAATTGCCCAAAAGTGCGCTTACACGCCATTGGCCTATATACGTGTATTTCAGGGGCGCGCGGCCACTTACACAGCCAAGTACGTCAGCGCACCTGTATGCCTGCAGCGTGGGAATTTCCACACGCGATTGGAGTGGGAACCCGATTCCAGGGGTGCGAGGCTCACACGCTGCCTACTACACGCGCAAGGCATTAATTTGCGCACTTTTCAATAAACAAGCCAGATGCCAGGATGAACATACCGTTCCTAGCAGCAGTGGCAGTGGGCTACCAAAGGAGGATGAGGAGGAGAGTCAGGGCCAGAATATTCACACCCAGAACCAGCCTATTCGGGATGCCTGATGACCAGGTGTATGGGAGGTACAGGTTTCCAGCACACATCATACTGGACCTGGTCAGTGAGTGGGAGGATGACCTCACATCACCCACCCTGTGCTCCCAAGCACTCAGCCCCCTGCAGAAGGTCCTGAATGTACTGCACTTCTTGGCCACTGGATCCTTTCAGCGGACAAGTGCCATAGTGGGTGGTGTGTCACAGGCCACGCAGTCACGCTGCCTACACCAGGTCTTGAACATCATCACTGCACGGCCTTCAGTCCGCAGGCACATATATCTCCCCAGGACTCATGCAGAAAGGCGGACGTGCATCCAGGAATTCTATGGTGTGGCTCAATTCCCCAAAGTGCTTGGTGCAATTGACTGCACACATGTGGCT
This sequence comes from Ambystoma mexicanum, assembly GCF_040938575.1. Lineage (NCBI taxonomy): Eukaryota > Metazoa > Chordata > Amphibia > Caudata > Ambystomatidae > Ambystoma > Ambystoma mexicanum. Next base: position 12,629,949 of record NC_090923.1, read on the forward strand.
CTACGTCCACCCAGGGCAACAGAGCACATCTATAGAAACCGCAAGCACTGGCATTCCATCAACGTGCAAGTTGTATGCAATGCCAAGGGAATAATCACATCAGTATATGCCAACTATCCCGGGTCCACCCACGACAGCTTCATCTACAGAATGTCTACACTATGCCGGGACCTGGAGGCTGGCCAGCATGGAGATACATGGCTGCTTGGTGAGCATGAATGCCACTGCACATGCATGCATGTCAGATACTGGGTCATGACACAACACCACTAATGATACCCATCACCACCTCCGCAGGGGACAGTGCCTACCCTATCAGCCCCCACATGATGACCCCAATCCGGAACCCCACCACGCCACCCCAGGTAAGGTACAACACAGCCCACATTGCTACACGGGGCATAGTGGAGCGCACATTCGGAGTGCTCAAGTCACGCTTTCGCTCCCTTGACCGTTCTGGCGGGCAGCTGTTATATGCTCCCCGAATAGTGTGCAGGATCATAGTGGCAGCATGTGTCCTGCACAACGTTGCAACACGCCGGGGCCTGCCCGTGGACATGGTGGTGCCCCCACATCCACAACCACATGCACGCCCGCTGCGCATGGGAGGGGAAAGGGCACGGGGGGAGGCAGCCCGTACGCAACTGGTGGCCAACTTCTTCACCTAGGAATCACAGTGCTGGCTAGTGCACACTGCTCTGGCACATACCATCTGACAATCAATGATGACTCTACCTGACAATGTCTGAAAAGTACTTGACAATGAACTGTCAGATACACATCAGCCTGAGATTGTTAACATGGAAGTGTCAATATGTGTGCACCCCTAGCTACACATACACCAGCTATGCATCACAACGCAAAGACACAACTCCATCATTCTAAAATGCATTGCCACAGGCGATTCACTACATGACAACATTGCCATGTCACCCACTCCCTTCACAGTCCCGCCACTGAGGACACCATGTCATGGTATGTGACAGCAAACAAACTGGCCATCACAACATGACACCAGTGTCACAAATAGCAGTGCCCCAAATGGAACATAGCCGCACTTGAGCAGCTAACCGCCCTGGAGCCACTACTACACACCTGTGTAAGAGTAATTTCTATCAAATTACACACCAACCCACCCTGAAGCCCACCCAAACAAGACACATTGCATGTAATCAATGGTAGTCTCATTACCTGATTCAGCTGGTATGTCCTCACCGTCCAGATGTACAGTGATGGCGCCATGCAAAAGTGTCAGTGCACATCTACCGACATGTAGTGTGACTCCAGAGAGTATGCCCTTGTGAAGATCTGTGTGAAATACCTGCAAAACATGAGCAACATATGTAAGTAGAGGCACATATCATACCATCATGCATAGTTAGGTGCAACAACAATGAACACTATGAATGTCTACACAGTATTGACTATGGACTGGCCAACAGCTCATGGGAGTCCAATGTCACCGTGTAATTTGCTGTCACTTGGGCACACCCTTTGCAAGCCCATGGAAAGGGAAGCAGGAGGGGTGTGGATGTCTGCTACCCAAGCATCGAAACCAAACTCAGGACAAGCCTGCATGTGCCCAGCCACAATACAGTGTATGCCCAGGTACCCACACAAGGCAACACTCTTGCAAAATAAAAATGAAAAAGAGAAAAAATGGCCATGAAAGGGCCGGCGGGGGGGGGGGGCCACCTATGAGGTCCGAGGACAGGATGCACGCCACAATCCACCTGTGTGGATCATGGGAAAGGAAAACACCCCATAGGCTCGTGGCCCACACGGCTACTCTGTTGTGGGAGATGAGTCGCTATGGCTCTGCCCAGACCCTGCAGCTGACTCTGGAGGTGGGGGAGCTGCCTCAGAAGATGGTGTGACAATGGGAGGCAGCCCACGCAAAGCACGAGTTTGCTCCTCCATGGCTGCAAGCAGGCGGGTCTGGTAGTTCTGGTTCTGGGTTATAATCATGCGGAGGTCCCCATGCAGTAACTCCCGGGATGACCTGACCTCCGCACGAGTTGCCTGCATCTCGGCCGAGAGCGTCCGTGTCAGACGCTCCAGCTGCTCCTCTGTCCTTCTATGGGATGAAGCCTCAAGCTCTAACAGGGTCGACCTGAGGTGACGGAGTTCTTCCCTCAGGGCTTCCCTGTGGCGCTGGGACTCCATGGAAAGTGATTCCCCCAGAGTCGCCAGTGCCGCCCGCCTGTCCATGTTGGACGCCAACATATCCTCCCTGTGTGCCTGGCAGATGGACTCTGTAGCCTGCTCCAGTCGCTCCATCAGCCTTTCTGGGGGGACAATGGAAGTGGCCACCCTATCCATGGCCTGTGCAATCATCTCGGATGATGCTGCCTGTTGGGTGGCCATACCGTAGATGGATTGCTCCCATACGGTATTGCCAGGTGGCATACGGCCACCACGTTGACGGGCACCACACCTGCCTGGGGCAAGGCGGACTGCGCCTTGCTGTGCCGGCAAGGCCTCAGGCTGCAGGACTGCATTCCCTCTCTGATCTGCAGCCCCAGGAACAGGATCAGAGATTGGGTGGTGTGGCCCTGCATCCGTAACCACCTGAGGCTGATCTGCCGACACTGACATCCCCATTGAGGCCAATGGCCTGGCTGCAGGTGGGTCGGACAGAGGAGATTCTCTCCCAAGAACACTCACCTGCGACTGCACATAGGTGTCATCCTCCGAGTCTACACCTGAATACTGCTCGGGGGAGGAACCCCCAGAGACACCCCTCGACAGCACGGCCTGCAGCACTTGTGGGTTTTCACCCACAAACACACCACGTCCCTCACTTGTGGTAGGTCGGCCCGGGTTGCCCTCCTGGGACGGCTCCACCACCACATCCCCAGCATCAACAAGTGCTTCGTCCCCTGCAAAGACATGAAAGAGAAAAATGGAAACAGGCATTAGCACCATGGCATGCAACAAGGGCTGATGAACAACATAGGCAGTAGTCCTACGACACATGTCCTACATGACTGGGAGTCCTCCTATGCATTCACCATCACTGGGTCTGTAGGGGAGGCTCAGGGCATACTATGTACTGATTGGAGAGCAACGCCTGCTCACCTTGATGCCTAGCACTGCCATCACACATTGGGCGGTGATTGCCATGTCAAAGGCACATGCCATCACACACATGGCATGTGACATAGCCACCAAGTGAAGAGGGAGAGGAGGGCTACTTTTTTGGATTTCTACCACTCTGGTCCTGACATTGCATCGTCACATCAATTAGTATACATGTTGTACATGGATCTGCTAGTCCAAATTGGCAACGATGCACAGTGCCTTGTCTAGATCAACATAATGCAGTAAACTTTGTGATTCCACCTCCCCAACACCTGTAACGGAATAATTTTGCATTCGTGAAGCACCGGTCAAGTAATGTTTGTAGGTGCAGCGGAGCACTGAGGGGTGGTGGGGCAGAAGGGGATGCCAGTCAACAATACTACTGGTGCTGGTGTCATTCATGTCACGCAAGTGCAGGGGTGGGTGGCACAATGAAGTGCAAGGGGGAGTGGCGGCTGGAAGTGCTGTACAAGGTAAGTAGGACTTGACGTCAAGGGCAGATGGTGTTAGGCGCAGACAAGTGCTGGGGGGGTGGCCTATAGGGGTACAGAGACAATCATGCTGTGCTGTGGGCTCGGAGGGGACAGGGGAGGTACACACTGCCTCTGGCTCGGCAAGGTCCTTTCAGATTTCTATGTGTCCTGCAGAGTTGTCACATGCCGCAGATATGTGCCCTTGGATTGGGGATCTCATCTTGGTGAGAAGGGTGAGGCGCTATTGCCTTTGGAGCATGTGGCAGGCCAGTTTGCCAGAGGATGGCCATGATGCAGGACATTCCCTCTCTGCCACCCGGCACCTGTGGTTTGGGTTCCCAAGATCCGAGTCATGCCAGGACTCTGCATTGGCATGGGGCTTCAGACAGGTGGTCATGACCGTGGCTAAGACATCCAGTGTACCTGACATGGAGTGGAGCATGGAGTGGGCCCTGTCAGGATGGGAGTGAGCCTAAGGGGGAGCTGGATGGGGGGGACATTTTGGCAGCATGAGCCTCAACTGACACACACTTCATGGGTCGGAATACCAAGAAGGTGTGTGACAGTGGTGAGGGTGGCTTTGCCTGTGGGGTGTTGAGGGTGAGCTGGGAGGAGAGGAGAATGTGATCACTCCAGGAGAGAGGAGTGCAGAGATGGACGGAGAGGGGAAAGTCAGATGAGATCAGAGCATCAAGAGTGTGCCCTGCAGAATGAGTAGGGACAGACGGGAGTCTAGAGGGTGAGAGGGAGTTGCTGAGGTCACAGAAAGGTCACGTGGGGGCGTCAACAGGCATGCAGGTGGATGCGTACCGCACCAAGGATGAGGAATTCTGTGTCTGGGGACATGAGTGAGGAGGAGAGGTGAGGACACTCAGAAAGGAAGTAGTACATTTGACCAGTTTTCCCAGACACAGTACGCACTGTTTGGAATGTCAAGGTGTGGTGGACAGAAACCTCACACAAGCCATTCCAGAGTGGAGTAGGTCTAAGTAGGTGTGACAGTGGCAGGAATACCCTCAGGGAAGCCAAGGGCACACCCCCCCTGCACAGTAGTGGCGGGCCAAGGAGAGGGTCAAGGATGCAGACAGAGCTGGCCGTCAGACATGTTTCCATGAGACCAAGGATGTCAAGGTGCATAACCTCATGTAAGTGACAGTTATCGGAGGAATGCCTGATGCAGCCGCAGTGAAAGGAGTGTAATTGTGGAGGAGGTTGACAGCCTTGTAGGACTTACGGGGAGTGCTAGAGATCAGAGGTGCCGCATGTGTAGGAGTTGGAGTGGGAGGCGGAGAAGGTTCATGGGAGGGTGCAGGGAGGCAGTGCAGGATTGATGAGGAGAGAGGAGGGGGGACAGCAGGAGAGGTAAGGAAGTTGATGAGATGTGGGTAGCATTTCTCAAGGAGATTGAGGTTGGCCTAAGGGCCTTGGACTGAGACGCTCCCATTACCATGCACATCATTAGTGGTATCTGAGGATTGGAAGGAGGCCAGGAGTACACCCCAACGGGTCCCACCTATGATGGTGGAAGAGGAGCAAGGAGAGAGGACAGGGACCATGTGAAGGGTCTATGGGACAGGCAAAGGCATGTATGAGCAGATGTCAGTGAGAGTTAGCTTAGAGTAGGCTCAGATGCACTGGTCAGCAATAGGGTGGGTCGCATTGGAGGGCAGGCTGCCCTCATTTGACTTTTGGCAAGCAGGTGTCGTGCGTAGGGCACGATGGTCTGAACTGTAGAAGTCATGGAAGATAGACCATGAAGAGCAGCATGGAGTGTGAGGGAATGGGGCTCGAAACCAGACGGTACCAAAGGACCCAGGAAGGAGGTGGATGTCAAGGCTACATCCACATTATGACTGCATGTTGGTAGGCATTAATATACAGAGGACGCATTAGCATGTGGTATCATTGCATGTCAGGCATGTGAAGATGAAACTTTAATGGCTGGGGGAAAGGAGAGGAATGGTATGTAAGACATCAGATGAATAGACAGGGGAGTATGAGCAACAATGTAGTGACAAAATTACTAATCAAGGGCAACTTCCATGGTGTTGGCCCATATGTGCACTGTTGCCAGTAGGGATAGTGCTGTGGCCAGATGGTGTTGCACTGAACATACTGGATGAGGCACATGGGTGCCACTGTCAACTCTGCCACACACCCCCTTGACAGGCACCCAACATGAATGCTTCACACACACACCATGCACATGGATGATACACACATGCATGTGCACTCACCGGATGATGCCTCGTAATCAGGGAGGTCTCCCACACCTTGGAGTTGTCCCTCGGTGACGTAGGATCCAGCTACGGACTCGTGTGGTGTGAGTTCTATTTCCTGTGCTGGGGACCCACCTCCAGTCACCAAGGTTGCGGCATGACTTGAGGCCAGCTTATCCTTTGCCCTGCGCTTAAGGTCATTCCAGCGCTTCTGGCAATCACTAGCTGTGCGCCTCACTACTCCAAGGGCACTTATTCTGTCAGCAATGGTCTGCCAGTGTGCCTGGCGTCTGGCATGTGTGGTCTTGGACCCTGCAACGATGACCATTTCCCTATCATGATCTGACACATACTGAACAAGTGCATTAAGTTCGGCGTCTGTGAAGCTTGGCTTCCTTGATGGGCCGGACTGTGCAGCCGTGTCTGGGGCATCAGCCTGTGCCGGACGTGCACTCTTCCTCTTGCGCTTGGAAGGGGGTGGGGATCCAGAGTGTCCTACGCCGCTGTGGACACTAGGGGCAGGAGCCGTGGTGGACTCTGTACTGGGTGTGTGTGATTGCCCACTCAGCATGGGAGTAGGTGCAGGCATTGGGGGTAGTGGGATGGGGTCAGGCCTGATCTGAGGTGCATGAACTAGGACCGACACAGTCTTGGCAGGGTGTATGAGAGGTGGGGTGGATTGAGCCACACCCTGGCTACGGGGGCCAGCAGATGACCTATCTGGCATAGATGCGCGTGCCCTGATGACACCAATGTGCACCGGTGCACGTACAGTGGACCTGCTGACCTGGATGTCAGCGATGGAATCACCCTCGGACAGGTCTGGTGCCACAATGGCCTGGTCCGACATGGGCTGATCAGGGTTGGTATCAGCCACATGACTCTCAACTGGGGGGGGGGGGGGGGCATGGGTGTCCCTGACTGTTCCTCCAGACTGGGGGGAACAGGGGCGCCCTGCAAGTCACAACCACGTCCCCTGTTGGATCCTCCACGGCCACCACGTGTGGCTCGGCCACCTTTGCCACCCTTACGGCTTGCACGCCTCCCAACCATGGCACTGATGGTATTGTGCGTATGGGAGTGGGTGTGCACAATTGTCCTGGGCAATTGGGTGTCAAAGGGGTTGGGTACCAGATGGTATTCGTACCCTAGTGCAGTGGCAAGGCTATATGACACCCCTGGGGAAAGATGACGGGTCACGCAACGCACAGGCACCCCAAAAAAGTTAAGGAACGTGCACAATACCCCTCCTAGACCACGTGTGCTGATGGAAAACCCTGCACTACGCTGTGGCATCCAGTAACACAATGAACGTATGCGTGTCACACGCGGCCTAGATTGACCTCTGAAGGGGTAGGCTACACACGGGGCAAGCACAGATGTTAGATACGTGCGTGACTCACCGTCTGCCAGGTAAAAGAGCGTGAAAAAATAGCACTTTTGGTTGGCAACACCCCCGCCAAAAGAAGAGGTGTACGCTGTCTGAGGAGACAGGACAACTGTAGAAGGGGACACTGTTTGAGGGAACAGGCCCAGGAAAACCAGTACAAGAGGAAAAAGAGAAAAGAGCTGTCAGAGGTAACAGGGAGTACGAACTGGAAACGCCGTGAAGTAAATCGCGTGTGAAACGACAAGAAGTACCGAATTCACCCACTCGCTCTCCACGAAAAGCACGTACAAGGAAGTAGTGTTCAACACTACCTTTTATACAGGCCCACACGTACATCGTCACTTACGGCGTGTACGTGCTTGGCCCATTTTCACCAATCACACGCTTTGGCACTCCTGCGTGTAGGTATCTTTTCACCAATCACACGCTTTGTCACTCCTGCATGTGGATCCTTTTTCACCAATCACGCGCTTCGACACTCCTGCGTGTAGCTCACTTTTCACCAATCACACGCTTTGTCACTCCTGCATGTGGATCCTTTTTCACCAATCACGCGCTTCGACACTCCTGCGTGTCGCTCACTTTTCACCAATCACACGCTTTGACACTGCACGTGCAGGTAACTATTGACGCACATATGCTGGTGACGGGTTTTCGCGCGATGCGGGTTTTCGCGCGATGAGTGTGGGGTTTTCTGGTGCAAAATCACTCCCTATCAGGCTGTCCACGCGTTCTAACACGAAAGACCACGCTCCTGGCCAGGAGGCCGAATTTAAGTCCCCAAGAACCCTGAGCACGCTCCCACCTGCCATCGGCTGCTGCCTGACTGCCTGCTGGCCACGTGCCCCACAGTGCTGGTGGGTGGGGGTGGTGGGAGACATGGGTGGGGGCCTGGTGGAGGGTGCCCCTGGTGGATGGGGGTTGGGGTGGTGGGAGACATGGATGGGGGCCTGATGGCAGGTGCCCCTGCACTGCTGGGGGGTGGGGGTGGTGGGAGACATGGGTGGGGGCCTGGTGGAGGGTGCCCCGGGTGGATGGGGGTGCAGGGGGACATGATCAGGTGTGCAGGGTAGTCCACTGTTTTGTGGGCTGCCTGCAGGGGCCGGGGAGGGTGTACAGGGTACACCTGTGGGGGCCCACCCAGCCTATTCGCATGTGATAATTCCCACGCACCCCTGTGATACACGTACCCTGGCCAATCGCGTGTTGAACTTCCCGCTACCCCTGTAATACACGCACCCTGCCTGTTCGCGTGTGATGATTCCCGCGTACCCCTGTAATACACGTTCCCTGGCCTATCGCGTGTTCTACTTCACGCGTCCCCCTGTAATACACGTTCCCTGGCCCATCGCGTGTTGAACTTCCCGCTACCCCTGTAATACACGCATCCTGGCTGTTCGCGTGTGATGATTCCCGCGTACCCCTGTGATGCACGTTCCCTGGCCTATCGCGTGTTCTACTTCACGCGTCCCCCTGTAATACACGTTCCCTGGCCCATCGCGTGTTGGACTTCCCGCTAACCCTGTAATACACGCACCCTGGCTGTTCGCGTGTGATGATTCCCGCGTACCCCTGTGATTCACGTTCCCTGCCTAGTCGCGTGTAGTACTTCCCGCGTACTCCTGATTTGGAGATTGCCCGCTTTGCTTTCCTTGTTTGCCTGCCCTGTGAAGTGGTCCGGGGTTAGCGCAGCCCTTAGCGATGATTTAGCGCTTTTGATGGCTTTTCCGTGCGCGAGGGCGTTCTTGGGGGCGTTACTGGCGCTGCTGCAGGCTCGCTGCGATTCTCTGCGCCACGGCTGTTTTGGGAGCTTGAAATCCATGAATACGCTGTGCGCGGAAATCTGTTTTAGCGCACGTGCCTGGCGCAGACTATCGCAGGCGCACGCTGTGCGCCAGCCGCGTGCGCTACTTGTGCGCTGGATTCTATGAATTAGCCTGCAAGGGTCTCCATTGGGAAGGAATCAGCCGACCCCATACAAGTCCCCATAGGCATCCCCCAAGGCTCCTGCCTATCACCCACCCTATTCAATGCCTATACCAAACCACTTTTCACAGCCCTGGATGCTATGGGTGTCATCTACACAAACTTTGCAGAGGACATCCAGACCCTCATCCCTTTAACCGGTAACCACAAGCATGATTCAATTCTCATCAACCAAATGTATGCACTAATCAAAAACTGGATGGCCCACAATAGTCAATGCCTCAATGACGATAAAACAGAGTTGCTCATAGTCAGACCTCCTGCCAAAATCAACTCACTACATCCTGCCTACTCATCCTTCAGCATAGATGGCACCACAATCCCAACCCTCAAACAGGCAAAACCCTAGCTGTCTACCTAGATTCCACTCTAACTATGACTAAACAAATCAACGCACTCTCTTCAGCCACCTCCTACACGTCAAAGCTCATTGCACTAAGCCACAAATTCCATTCGCCCAACAACTGTGTCAGATTGGCAAGAGCTCTTATTCTCTCAAAACTCGACTACTGAAATGTACTCCTCTTAGGCACCTCTGACAATAATCTGACCAAACTCCAACTCATACAGAACAAAGCCCTCCGATCAGCATTGGGCATAAAAAAGAATGAACACATCTCTAGTACCAGAAGAGATACTCATTGGCTTCCCATAAAGACAAGGATCATTTTCAAAACCCTATGTATTACACATAAATGTATCGCTAACAAAGCCCGCAAATACCTCAACAACATTATCACAAAAGAATCCTCTTCCAGACCCCTTAGGTCCAGCAACAACTATCTTCTAGAAAACCCCCGATACAAAAAAGTAAGAGCGCAGGGTAGCAGCTTCAAAGTCCTAGCACCCAAACACTGGAACGCCCTCCCAACCATCATCAAGAATGAGGAATTGCACCAGCTATTCAAAAAAATCACAGAAAAACCTGGCTATTCGACCGATACTAATCACTTCTGACTCTTCTGACACCCAACCCTAGCTACGCTAAGGTCCCTGACCCGACCACCTACTGTTATAATGTGTAACCAATGTACATCCTGTTTTAACTGTAAGATTGTATTTCTAAGTTGTCTGAAACTACACCGTTATACCGTGATGAAGTAATTGAAACCGCCTTTTCAGAAGAAGTAGATAGGGACGTAGCGAAACAATATGCAGCCGCATGGGCAGTGTTGGGGGCAGTGCAACTGTATACAAACCATGTAGGGTAAGGGATTGAGTCTCCACCTCATACCATTCCCATACATTCAGAGCCAAGTCTCAGAGGCAATATCCCACTCCACTGCCTGCTGTACCACATATTCGGAAAACTATAACTCAACGTGTGGACCAGGGAGTTATAATTGAACAAACAAGTCCTTATAACACTCTGGTGCTTCCAGTGATTAAGCCAGATCACACATACCGTTTAGTCTTAGACTATAGAGAATTGAATGCACATGCACACACTGATGCAGTACAGAACCTTCACAGTTCTGGACTCTTAAACAATATCCTGAGAAACAAGTATAAAACAATGCTTGATTTAGGAAAGGGATTCTTTGCACAACCGTTAGCACCTGAGAGCTACAAGTACACAGCGTTCACTCTCCGAAAGCATTTGCAGAGGACCCGGTTAATGCAAGGATACAAAAATAGTCCAGGAATATTTTCCAGTAGGATGCAAAGCCTTTTAGCAGTCATAGAAAATTGCTGGCAATATGTTGATGACATATACTGTACAGATGATGACCTAGAAGAGCACCTTTAAAGAGTAGACCAGATAGTGCGTACTCTAGCATTCAAAGGATACATATGTAATTTTAAGAAGTCTTTAATAGCACATAGAGAGGTTACATTTTTAGGTTTTACACTTACTGATCAAGGAAGAGGGGTTTCACCCAATCTCTTAGAGAAATGTGCAAATCTGCAGAGTCCTCTTAGTTTGAAGCAATTACAGGCTATGCTAGGATTGTTAAATTATGGGACAACATATGTGCCAAACTATGCAGAATTAATCAAACCACTATATGCACTACTGAAACCCAATTTCCATCCATCAGACTGGAAATCAGAACATGCAAATATACTGAATCATTTATATACACCAATGACTCAGACAGGCCCATTGCAGGACAGAAACCCAGAAAAGGACGAAGGACTCAGACAGGCCTATTGCAGGACAGAAACCTAGAAAAGGACTAAGGACTCAGACAGACCTATTGCAGGACAGAAACCCAGAAAAGGACTAAGGACTCAGACAGGCCTATTGCAGGACAGAAACCCAGAAAAGGACGAAGGACTCAGACAGGCCTATTGCAGGACAGAAACCCAGAAAAGGACTAAGGACTCAGACAGGCCCATTGCCGGACAGAAACCCAGAAAAGGACGAAGGACTCAGACAGGCCTATTGCAGGACAGAAGCCCAGAAAAGGACTAAGGACTCAGACAGGCCCATTGCAGGACAGAAACCCAGAAAAGGACGAAGGACTCAGACAGGCCTATTGCAGGACAGAAACCCAGAAAAGGACGAAGGACTCAGACAGGCCCATTGCAGGACAGAAACCCAGAAAAGGACTAAGGACTCAGACAGGCCCATTGCAGGACAGAAACCCAGAAAAGGACGAAGGACTCAGACAGGCCTATTGCAGGACAGAAACCCAGAAAAGCACTAAGGACTCAGACAGGCCCATTGCAGGATGAAACCCAGAAAAGGACGAAGGACTCAGACAGGCCCATTGTAGGACAGAAACCCAGAAAAGGACTAATTACTCAGACAGGCCCATTGCAGGACAGAAACCCAGAAAAGGACGAAGGACTCAGACAGGCCCATTGCAGGACAGAAACCCAGAAAAGGACTAGGGGACTCAGACAGACCTATTGCAGGACAGAAACCCAGAAAAGGACTAAGGACTCAGACAGGCCCATTGCAGGACAGAATCCCAGAAAAGGACTAAGGACTCAGACAGGCCCATTGCAGGACAGAAACCCAGAAAAGGACGAAGGACTCAGACAGGCCTATTGCAGGACAGAAACCCAGAAAAGCACTAAGGACTCAGACAGGCCCATTGCAGGACAGAAACCCAGAAAAGGACGAAGGACTCAGACAGGCCCATTGTAGGACAGAAACCCAGAAAAGGACTAATTACTCAGACAGGCCCATTGCAGAATAGAAACCCAGAAAAGGATTTAGAGGTTTTGTTAATGCCAGGTAAACATGCTTTTGCATACACTATGTGTAACAGAGGGGATAATAGGCCAATAGCCTACAGCTCTCACATATACACTATTCCAGAGCAGAAGTTTGTGCTTGAGGAGCTGATTTTAGCAGCAGTTCAGATAATACTCCTGAAATAACGCTCTGTAGCAGCAGGAAAGACCATACATATAATAACACCAATTGCACAACTAGAAGCTACTAATCGTGCTAGTATACCTAATTCAAAAGCACAACATGCCAGATGGGTACAATGGATGTCCACTAGGGCAGCACCAGACGTTCAGTTCCATTACAAGGAAGAATTATTGCCAATGTGTAATCTTGAATGGACACAACAAAATGAAGCTGATTTTAGAGAACCAGACATTCCATTATGGATGTATGCTCATGTTTCATACACTGATGGTTCGGCAATACCGGCTATAGGAACTAGGTCAAAATACTAGGCAGTTTGTTCTGTAGTAAAAGGAAGATTCAATCATCACAATGAATTTGAACCCTTAGACACCCAGACTAAACATCTAGGGGACACTTCAGTACAAGTAGCAGAATTGTAAGGTTCACTCTTGGCAATCAGACAAGTTGTACCGAAACAACCAACATTAATAGTATCTGATTCAGACTATGTTGTCAGAGCATTTAACACTGACCTACAATGGTGGGTGAAAAATGATTTTAAAGATTCAAAAGGAAAGCCCGTCTCAGCGAAGCAACTGTGGCAGCAGGTGTGGAAAGTAAAAGAGGGAAACTCTCTTTTATGGGTAACACATACTAAACAACATAAAACTGATCATGTGCATAGCGCCGGCAATGCGCTGGCTGACTTATCCGCAAGGGAAAGGTCAACGACATTAGTGGTAGCGGCACTAACCCGCTCAGCTACACGCATAGATGAGGATATACAGGCTTGCCACAAGGGTGGTCCATTCGCTAAAGGCCATCCAAACACTTATGGTTACAGCGAAGAAGATCATGTAGTGCGAGTAACAATTCCGATGAAGAAAGGCGATCCCATCAGGAGGGTTCTACCGAACCAATCTGAAAGAGAGAAAATGATAACAGCGGTACATGCAGGGATGTGATCTACGCATTTTGGTATAAATGCAACCACTCAGTTGCTACAAGCTAGATACTGGTGGCCGGAATTGAGAAAGCAGATAAAACACTACACAGCTAATTGTACCACGTGTCTACAGACAACAGTGGATCATACTAAGAAGCCTAAAGAAACTCCATTACCAAGGGCACAGGTACATTTTGAGTACATGTTTATGGACCACATTGGTCCACTACCACCAGTGAATAAATTCAAATATCTACTGATCATCGTTGATTCATGTACCAGGTACACCTGGATACACCCTCAACGTAATGCTGATTGCATTTGTTATTTGCTATGACATCAGTAAAAACCCTCTATGCTTACAATGGCTCAGCCTTTACTGGCAAAGCCGTACAGGAGGCTGTGACTAGTATGGGGCAAAACTGTTGTTCTCAACCCCTTTTCACCCTCAAGGGAATGGAATAGTGAAACGTGCAAATAGGATTATTAAACAAGCCCTGACTAAATGCATTTTGCCTGGAGGAGGTAACTGATTAGAACATGTACCCTTGGTAATGAGAAGCATAAACCACTTGCCTCGTCAATCACAGTGCAATGGTAAATCTCCTCATGAACACTTGCTTGGCATCTCAATGTATATGCCTGACTTACATACTCCCTCCAGTCCCTCAACCAGGCCAGATTAGCTGCTGCTAACAACGGTGTTGAAAGATTCTCTCCAGGAGACGACTTCAGAGCCACCTGAAGAACCGATCCTGAAGAAAGGTTACTGGGTGTAGGCACTGGGTGTAGGAAAAAAAATCCATGACAGAACGCCATTGGGTCCATACTACTGTCCGGCAGTTCAAGTGATCAGTGTCAAAGGAAAAAGAACAGTGGTAATACCAGCTCTACCGCCGAAGAAAGGTAGATGCCAAGTGTCCATCGATCAGCTGAAACCAGCACCTGATGGTTACTGCAATGTTTTCAAGAGAACTACAGACTCTGAATGAAGGTCATGAGGAATTTGCAATGGTACCTCGAGTAAGAAGTAGTGACGTTCCAAGTGTCAGGCGAGGACTAAATATTCGACCAAGGTTAGTGACCTTATTAAAAGAAAAGAGCATTGGATTTATCCAGCAAATCCAGAGACTGTATTGGACTAGAAGATGGAAGATGATCTACATACTACTGGCAGCATTCTACTTTTTGCTGTGGTTAAGTCTCATAGGGCCTCATTACGAGTTTGCAGGTAGCCATATTGTTTTTAGCTTGCATGGCTACCCCCAAACTCGGGTCTGGGTCCCGAAAAATGGGAATTACTGGGCCATTCCGACCTTTGCGGGCCCGGTAATTCCCATTCTAGGGACCCGGACCTGGTACATCCCCATTCCCATTTGAGCCCCCATAGGGCTCAATGGGAATGGGGAGGATGTTAACAACGGTCCCGTTAATGACGGGACCGTTGTTAGCATCCTGTTCTGCTAGTGGGTGCTGCTCTGCACATCTGGTCTGACCAGGCGTACAGGGCAGCCCCGCGAGCAGAACTCGTAATGAGGTGGTGAGGCAACAACGGCACTGGTAGCACTACCGGCGTCATTGTTGCCTTACCGCCAGGGTCGTAATAAGGCCCATAGTCTTATATGCCACACTTAAGACTGGACACTTTCTAATGTCTGTTAATCCACACCCAGAAAGCAGCGTAGTTAATTTAACACCACTAGCGTCCTCACATGTATTGCATAAAAAGGGTATGAAGGATAAGACCGTAACAATAAGCATATATCCACTCCCTTTAGGTCAGTTCTGGACCCCTCAGTACAGAACATTTGATGGACCATCATTGCAAATACAAGTACATACTCTATCTGTAATAGATGAGTCGTGCCTCTTTACACCTAACATTCCCATAACTGAAATGTACAGGGATATGCTTAGGGCAAAGCTTGTAACATTCACACAAGGGGCACTGTTAGATCCTGGGGATGATATTGAGGATGTACATAGCCTAGCAGAACACATTTGCTATGTGAGGTACTATGACACCTTTCTATTTTATAAAAATGAACCTATAAGATGGATAAACCACACACACTGGGAACATTGTGCAGTACCGTTGTTACCGCAAGTGATGAGTTCAAAGCTCAATTCCCATATATAACTCCAGGGGTCCACAAACTGGGAGATTCAATATGAGTTTCCTCCAGAACCAAAGGGCAACACATTCTATTGGTCAACCCAGTCAGCAGTGTATGACAGGGGGTTCTATAGGAACATGACAGAAGAATCCTGGAAATAAGCTGTACTGTTAAACTCCACATGGGGGGGGGGTGAACACTGGCAGATTCGGGGAGATGAATCTCTGGACCTAGAATGTAGGTTTCCCCATCTCATGTACTTTTTAAATAACACTCACTATCAAACAACCTGCAGTCAGCATAATATCTCTTTCTACCCTGATTGGTAAATGGTAGACGGAGATTTCTGGAATGCTAGTTGGAAGATGCAATGGGCCTCATTACGACCCAGGCGGTAAGTTACCGCCTGGGCCGTGACTTTACCACCATGGCGTAAACTAAGTTTACGCCATGGTGGTTGGCGGATTTACCGCCCCATTCCAACCTTGGCGGGGCGGTAAATCCCCATTTTCCCATTTTCCCTTCCCCATTCCCATTTTGCCCCATAGGGCATAATGGGAGTGGGGAAGGCGTTAATTACGCCACCGTAAATTACGGTGGCGTAATTAACTCCATGGTCCCTTAGCGCCATGGATTTTAACACCTGCTAAAAGCAGGTGATAAAACCTCCATGGCGCTAACGGACCTCGGAATCAGGTGGTAAGGGTCGGCGCTGTTTACGCTGCCGTAAACCCCTTACAGCCTGGGTCGTAATGAGGCCCAATGTCATTAATGTGCTGAATAGTCCAGTGCTTAAGTGTTGTGCCGAGTTATTGAAAGCAACAAATAGCAACAGCAATACAATAAAGATCCATTCAGATGAATTTGCAACATTTTACAATCAGCAAGATGGCCGCCGAACGTGAACGCATGACTTCATCGTGCAAAACGTCAGCACGATGACGTCATTGCGGGTTAGATAAAGCGCCCTTCTTGATACAAACAAACATGGCAATTGCACCATTCACGTGAGTACCTCCCTGAACCCACTATGCATATAATTGTCACTTTAAACAAATGAGCAAACCATTCATTCACACCTTTCTTTTTAGAATAACAACAGGCAAACTTTCAAACATGGAATACTCACCAATTTAACCTCCTGAAGAACCACTTGTGAACCTGAGTGGGGAAACATATGTTGAGGTAAAGGAACTAAGACTCCTAAAATCAAAAAAGGAGATTTTAAATACAACCATATTTACCCAATCAAAAGGACCTAAAGTGACGAATATCCGAGATCTCCCACAAGAGGCTCGGCATCAAGATTCCCAAATCAAAAAAGGATCCTTACAATGAATTCAAATCAATGTAATCACCAAGACTCCAAAATGAGGACACCTGATAATTCAAACATGTAGGGGTTTGGCATTAAGACCTCTAATCTTCCAGGAGAACTGAAACTCCTGTAAATCTATCAAATTACAAGGACATAAAGTGTCATCATAAGTCAAATGGAAATAAGATTAACAGATAGTGAATATAACTATACTGTCAGATACTGTTTATTTGTTTGTGTTGAAATCCTTTCTTGTTCTTTTTGTTTTGAATATTAAAACCATACATTTTCTCAGACCATCCACTTGAATTTGACCTCTTTATCCAAATCTACAGGGCAACGCTGGGACTACTATAATTTGATTTTACATTTAACATAGCCCAGGTCAGCCTCTAAGGAGGCCCAAGGTTGCAGCACTTTCTGTTAACACCAAAACTAGTTTTCTTTCAAGGCTGAACACTTATATATAAGACATTAAAAGCACTGCGCAGACATTTGAAGAAGCACCGTCAAATGCCATACATTTAACTGAAAATCATTTGGCTGCTACGTCATCTTGGGGCGAGGCCCTGAATGTACTGCTTAAAAGCTCTTCGTTTCAAGGATTCGCTTCAATTCTAAGCAATATCACAGACTGGGCATCGGGCACCCTCAGTACGGCAGGAAAAGGTGTACTTGGCCTGATCTCTGCTATTGCATCCGGTCTCTCACCTTTGCTCTGCATTGCTTTGGCAGGGATGGTGCTTTTGGTATTCTTTGAGTTGCTAAGACACTGACAAAAAGTGATGGCTGCTTTTCCTGGAAATGTGGAGTCATGTGATCAGATACACATGTGCAATAGAACTATCAGAGAGCATAATGACACTTTCATGTTCTCTCTAGAACACATCCGGGAGAGACATAAGGTTGTTGCAGACTGTCGCTTGGAGACAACCAACATTTGACTCCAAGCTCAGACGCAGACATAGAACTTGGCTCTCTCAACATTGTGATCAGTGTGCCGCGCAAGTTCTATAGCCTGAAATATTCTATTCAACCTCGATTGCTGAAGGTGATCCACTATTGCCTGCACAGAAAGCTCAAGATGGGCCAGAGTTGCAGCAAACAGGAGAAACCACAACTGAGCAGGTGCCCACTGAGCTCACTGAGACCCAACCGGCACAGCTCACCGCGCTTCAACCAGCGGCGCCAGGAGGATACCTTTGTGACCATGGAGCCTCTGCTACATCCGTTGAGACCCAGGGGCCAGACTCCATGTTCAACATTGATGGTGCGCCATGGTATGACATCACACCAGAAGAGATCGCAACTTGGCTTCTCGAGATTGCCTCCTCGTCCTAAAAACTGTCCATGGGCCAGGAATGGCTACTATGCTCCAGGACTCAAGAGAGGACTATGGAGTCCACCAATTGAGAGAAATCCACAGACATTGGTCTTCATACTACATTGCAGATTGTTTACAAACTTTCCCTGTGCCACACCTAAACAGATTGTGTATTTCTATTTTTATTTTATTTCTTTGTAGCGTATACCAGGCCCATAGGCATCCGGGCGCGAAAACATAGAGGACATGGTTACAAAAATGACATCATATACAAGATATACAGGAAAGCGTAAATTTACATAAGTACAGAAGTTGTGTATATAAAATATACTATAATAGAGATAATTACAGAAAGGAGTGGAATATGCAATCAAATGTAAACTTACAGTGAAAGCATAGAAATATACATCATATACAGCAGAGTGAAGGCTTGGTCACTCTGAGCGTATCAAAGGGACATAAGTTAAGTGAGGCACAGTTTCAGTGGGGGCAAATGACTCAGGGTGGTTGCTGCAAGCAGAGGCTGAGTCAGATGTGAGCATAGAGCCAAGATTTCGTTTTCTGTTTGAAGGAATTGAATGAGCGCTCAGATCTAATGTTGGACGGAAGAGGGTTCCAAAGCTTAGTAGCCAGAACAGGGAAACTCACGCCCCCAGCTTTTTGAAGTTTAAATCTCGGCAGAGATAGGCTGTGTGTCTGAGCTGTTCTTTGGGGTCGTGAGGAGGTGTGGAGTGAAAGGCGGTTGGAGAGTTAGGGTGGGGCCTTGTTGGTCAAACATTTGTGAGTAAGGGCAAGTGTTTTCAATGATATTGGGCCTCATTACGACCCAGGCGGTAAGTTACCGCCTGGGCCGTGACTTTACCACCATGGCGTAAACTACGTTTACGCCATGGTGGTTGGCGGACTTACCGCCCCATTCCGAGGTCGGCGGGGCGGTAAGTCCCCAATCCCCATTTACCCTTCCCCATTCCCATTTTTGCCCCATAGGGCATAATGGGAGTGGGGAAGGCGTTAATTACGCCACCGTAAATTACGGTGGCGTAATTAACATCAAGTTCCCTTACCGCCATGGTTTTTTACACCCGCTAGAAGCAGGTGTAAAATCCGCCATGGCGGAAAGGGAACTCGTGATTGGCGGTAAGGGGTCGGCGCAGCTAACGCTGGCGCTAACCCCTTACCGCCAGGGTCGTAATGAGGCCCATTCTCTGTTTGACAGGGAGCCAGTGCAGGTTAGTCCTGACTTCGGAGATATGTTGGTTTCTTGGAATATTTAAAGCCGCTCTGATGGCGTTATTCTGAGTGATTTGCAGTTTGTTGAGGGTAGCCTGGCTAGTCCCCAGATAAAGGGCAATACAGTAGTCTATTTTAGACATGATGACCGTTCTAGCTAGAGTGATGCTATTAGGGGTGGTCAGAAAAGGTCTGCAGGCTGCGATGAGTTTGCAGGTATATGCAGACGCTGCTCTGACTGCATTGGTTTGTCTTGTCAATGACAAGGTAGAATCAAGATAGATACGCAGAGTTTTAGTGTCCTTGGAAACCTTAATGACATTGCTATCAATGATGAATGACTGATAGGAGTGATCTAGTTTGTTAAGCCGTTGAGAGGAGCCCAAGATGAGGAGCTCCGTCTTGTCATCGTTGAGGAAAAGTTTGTTTTGGGCCATCCAAGTCTGGTTTACCTGATATACTTCATTCAATGCCTTGGTGTCCACCGTGTGGTCACCAGTGATAGTGATGAGTATCTGGGTGTCATCAGCAATAATTAGTGTAGGATACACCCAGATAGTCCAGAACATCAAAGAGAGGTTTGGTAAACGCATTGTAAAGTGTAGGTGACACGCACAAGCCTTGCGGGACCCCGCATTGGATGGGGGCAGGGGTAGCAGCTGATGAAGGGGAGAATACCCTCATGTGTATGTTGCTGAGAAAGAAGCTGATCCAGGCATTGGCTGAATCGGAGAAGTGGGCGGCAGAACAGAGGTGCTGGCACAAGATTTTGTGACTGACCAGATCAAAGGGTGCGGACAGGTCTATGATTAATAGCAAGGCTCATTTCCCATTATCTTTCAGGACTTCAATTTGAGTTTTCAAATCTATCAGGGCCATTTCAGTTCCATGCCTAGGACGGAAGCCGGATTGTCTTAGTCCAAGGAGGTATTATGTTCCAAATAGTCTTGAATATGCAGGTAGGCCGCACGGTCAAGTATTTTGAGCATGAACGGGACAGTGGTGATGGGTCTGTAGTTGGTTGGTATACTCGGGTCTAAAGAAGGTTTTTTTTTAGCAGAGGGATCACCCAGGCGTCCTTGAGGTTCTCAGGTACAAAACCTGTTTTAAAGGAGGAGTTGATAAAGGCCGTTATAAAAGGGGCAGGGTTGTGAGCAGATTCCTTGATGATGGGTGTAGGGCAGGAATCACCTTGGCAATTAGAGGGTTTAATTTTGTTGATGATGGCTTCCACTTCAGCAATGGAGAGTGGAGTGAAGGCAAACGGTTTGATCAAAGGTGAAACTAAGGGGGCAGTCATTAATGGAGTGGACTGCTGATTATCCAACTTCAGACTGTTTTGTTTGTCTTTAATTTTGGATTGGAGGGAAGAGATTTTGTTCAATAGGGCTGTCTGGATATTTCTGCACCATTCGCTATCTGTAATACAGGTGTCAGGGGGTGTGGCAGGCGATTCGAGTTCCTTTAGGATCTTGAATAATTCTTTGGTGTTCGAGTCAGCTTGCATGATGTGATTATTGAGAGACTCTTTTTTGGCCTGGTAGATGGCTTCTTTAAAGTTGAGTGTGGCTAGGATAAGGCCATCCTTGTGAGCATCTGACTGATGGCTTTTCCAGCAGTTTTCAGCGCATCGTTTAGCTTTACGGAGCACTCTTAACTGAGGTGTAAACCAGGAGTTAAGATGCGCGTGAGGTTTGGGCTTTCTAAGTTTGATAGGGGCGATAGCGTTTAGAGCTGAGAGCATCGCTTGGTTGTACGTGTCTGCTAGGATTGTAGGGTCCGAGCAAGAGTGTGTAATCTTGTTGAGGGAGGGGAGTAAGAGAGGGAGTAATTTCTCTCTAGTTATGTCCCTTTTGTTTCTCGTAGGGAGGGCCGGGGCCGTAGTTGGTAGGGGGTGTGCGGCTGCTTCAATATTAAAGGTGATTATATGGTGGCCTGACCATAAGCAAGGTACATTAGAAAGTACCTTGATTTTACAATTGGTATCGGCTAGCCAGTCAAGTGTCCTTCCTTTACTATGGGTAGGTTCTTGGATGTGCTGAGTGAATCCCAAGTCAGTTAGTATATTAGCAAGGTCAATGGCGGTCGGGTCATTGGGGTCACGGAATCCCAAGTTAAGGTCACCCAAGAGAATGATTTGCGAGCTAGTTTTGGAATTATCTAGTAGTACGGTAGGAATCTCATCCGCAAAGGAGGAGGCTGGGCCAGATGGTCTGTAAATAAGGTGTAAGGTGGTTGTTTGGTTAGGCGTTAGAGGAAGCTTGACTGAGAGTAATTCCGCAGATGTTGACATTAGGGACCGCTTTTAGGCCAAGTGAGATTTTGTGAATGAAGGCAACTCCACCCCCTCTGGATTGAGCAGTGTTACGATCACAGCGCGTAATACTGTCATCTGGAGGTATGGCTAGAGATAGTATTGGTCCAGATGCTGCATGTAACCAGGTCTCGGAAATAGCAATAAAGTCAAGCTTTTGAGTCGTGATGAGGTCAGCAATGTCAAGTGCGTGGGCTGTGACTGATCTGGCGTTGATAAGTGCGCCCTTGATCTGTGCAACTTCGGCTACTGGGGCTGCAATTTTGGGGTTGTTGATTGTAATGGGTGTGCACATGGCAATGGGGCTGAGACTAGGGGAAGGGAGTTTAGGCACAGTGCGAGTAAACGTGTTAGTGCACCAGTTCGCTTGACAGAACCTGGATCCTAATCTCTTATTTCTAATGTGGAGGGCGCAAGGTTGATTGGGTGTAAGTTTCTTAGTGAAGTGTTCCAGCCAGAGAGCAGGGGCATTAAGGTACTGGTTTGTGGAAGCATTGTTGTGATTATGCTCATTGAACACTATCGAGTGGCAACTCATAGTGTGGCAAGGTGGTGGCAGTGGCTGGTGGTGTGTAGGGTATACAGATACCACAATAGGTAAGGGCGCGCAATAGAGGGGGGCTGGTGAGGCATAAATGAGCAACCTGGCCGAGATGCACAGTAATGAGATAATGCGAGCAATAGGTGGGCGTGGATTAGAAAGACACAAGAAAGCATGATAGACAGAGGTCGTAGGGCATTAGGTACTGCTGGTGAGCCAGATGACAGAACATGCATGTGGTTCAACCCCTTAATGGTACTAAGGCAGAAACAGGCATACACCAAGATAAGAGCCTATGAGGCACCAATAGTGGAGCTAGATGGTATATGGGCACACATTAGCTAAGTACAATCAGGCACAGACTAGTAAATATGACTAGGTAGGCTAAGATAGTGGAGTCAGGGCAGTTAGGCATCAAGAGCCAATCAATATATGTACCACAGAAGCCGTAGGCTTACAAATATTGGGGAACAGATGCAAATGCAGCGAGGCAGAGGTGCTGGCGTAATTGAGAGCAGACAGCAAGAGCAGCAATGCATAATATGGTATCTATCCCATTGAGCATAACTCAAGGTTTCTATAATACCAAGAACTCAGACATGCAACTAATTGAGTGGCAAATGATTTACATTCCTGCGATGCGGAACATTGCCACAAGACAACTCTAAGTATGAATCACGTGCCAGGAAGTACGACTCTTGAATAACACGGCTAATGTATCAGGCTAAGTAGGCAGTAGCAAGGCAGGATTAACCAATGGTACAAGGCATTGTTAACAGCCTAAACATTATTTGAGCAGATCAATGGTATACATTACAGTCGCGGCAGTAATCGTATGGGACAGCAGAGCAAAGAAAAAAGTGACCACACGACGTCTGATCAGGTAAAGGTGGCAATTGAACAAAAGTACAAGGCGGTTATAGTGCGCCAGCTAGCTCCATGTCACATAACAATATGAGCCGGCAGGAGCAAGTCAATTAGATTAGGAGCAGGGCTATACTTGCCCAATTTAGTCCAGTAACAGGCAGCTTTAGACACAAGCAGGATGAAAATGAGATGAAGGAGCAGAGTTCCTGGCCCTGGCCTCTGTCACCTCTGGACAGGCTCAGGACAGGGCTGCCTTGTTGGGCAGCCTTAGTGGGTGTGCTGGCGATCGCCTGCCGGCATAGATAATTGGCTGAAGTAGTTTCAGGGAGCCAACCGCCAATTGTGGTGGGGAACAAGAGAAAATATTGCTTTCCAACTCTGCAGCCACGTCCAGGACCGTCATTTACTTCATATGATTATGGCAGCTGGCTGAATTTAAAGCACATGCATATTGAAGTCACTGTAGGTGATTTGGGTACTTGTATACTGACAGATGATAAATCCGCTTCTGCAAGCTCTCATCTTTGGAGATTTTCTGTACCAAACGCTTAATTGTAGGGGAAGGGCTCATGATATGGGAAGGCGATTCAAGAATTCCTTTGTATTGGACAATAATAATGGGCCTGATCACGACCTCGGCGGTAACGCTAACGCTATTAGCGCGGGGGCTATTAACACGACCGCCATAGCCCCCGGCGCTAATAGCACAGAATCACGAGTTGGGTGGACTTGGAAGTCCCCATTCCCCATTGAGCTCATTCGGGAATGTCCCATTCTCCATTGGGTTCAATGGGGAAAAATCACGCTCTTACCGCCGGCGGATTTCCTGCCGGCGGTAATAGCGCACATTTTCAGTGGATTTCCCCCCAGCCAAGAGCTGGGGCGAAATCCGCCAAAGCCCTGATTCGGCAGACCCTTAAATCCGGCGGTAATAGCGCTACCGCTGGATTAAAGGGTTACCGCTGAGGTCGTGATCAGGCCCAATGTCTGGTTTGAGTGGGTTTGATGCAGCGCCAGACTTCCGTGCGCTGTACCGATTATTGCCCTTGACTAATGCTAATTCAGATTCTTGAATGCAATTTTGTTTTAAGCTGTATGTTTTTAGTCTCGCCCCGTGTCTCATCTGAACATTGGGGGGGTATTAAATATTCCAGCTGTTATGAGTTCCAGCAACATTATCAATATTAAGCAATATAAGCAATACCAGTATGTTATGCTTTAATATAACATGAAAACATATATATGCCAGAAATATGAGAAAGTGCTGTCAAGAAAGTGTAGGTATGTTCAGCTGCGCAACAGGCTTTTGCTAAATGGATGCATATATGATGTTTCCGATTCTGGACACAAAATGTCTGATTAATGGCTACTAATATCGGCATAGGTTCCGGCGTTTAGGCGGGCTACCATAAAATGGTGCCTTGCATATCCTGAGGCACATATATGGTAAATACTTCATATACTTGGCTGTACAAAGGTTACTGTCATGCGCGTCCGTGCAAAAGTAACTCTAGTGCACCTTGATTTTAACATGAGGAATAAGAAAAGGTTATTCACAAGCATCTCTGTGGATCTGGCTGGATAGCGGCCAGGACAAGAGGACTTGGCAAGACTTGGATGGCTTCCGGCCAGGACATAATGGGCCTCATTACGAGTTTGCCAGTAGCCGTGCCCTTAATAAGGGCAATGGCACCTGTGAATGGGCCATTAGCGGCCCATTATGAGTTGAATGGGCAGGTAATTGCCTATTCCCGGGTGCCGGTATGGTCGGGCTCCCGGTCCACATTCTGCCCCATATGGCAGAATAGGGGTGGGGAGCATGGTTGCACTGGCACCGTTTCTATCAGTGCCGGTGCAATCACGAGTTCTGCTCGTGGGTGCCGCTCTGCATGCCTGGTCTGCCAGGTGTGCAGAG
Source organism: Ambystoma mexicanum (assembly GCF_040938575.1). Taxonomy (NCBI): domain Eukaryota; kingdom Metazoa; phylum Chordata; class Amphibia; order Caudata; family Ambystomatidae; genus Ambystoma; species Ambystoma mexicanum. Next base: position 12,654,989 of record NC_090923.1, read on the forward strand.
CGGTACCCGCAAGCAGAACTCGTAATGTGGCAGTATGGTAACAACGGCGCCGGTAGCACTCAGCGTTCGACGATGGAGCATTCTAGGGTTTTCTAATACAGGTAAACTCATCAGTTTCTACACACGTGTCCGCTCGAACCACTGCTTCTTTGCTAGACTTCTGAACTCCTGATAGCCTTAGTCGCATTCCCGTGGCCCACACTGCTTAGGAAAGGAGCCTACCTTACTCCTCCTGCACTCTGGTGCTCTCCAGGCACCAGAACCAGGCATACAACTACAACGGAGAGAGTCTCTCTCTCATGGGACAGTTTATCGGTTTACCACTTCCCACTTCCCACTTCAGCTCAGAGTTTCCACTTTGAAGACACTCTCAGGACTGGTCTCCACCATCTAGATCTCTTGGCCTGCACCCGAGGGGGCTTTATATATTTCAAATTCCCGCTCAGGTGTCGGTCATTAGAACCACTAGAATGCACCTTGCAGTTTAGTGCTTCCAAGTCCCTCTATCTCATTCCAGTGCTTTGGGCATTGTGGGACGTGCTGATCACAAATACAGCCCTCCGTATTAATCAATCCACTCTTTTTAGTAAACATACTTTTGGGGAAAGATTTTGGAGAGGTTAATGATTGGTTTAGATTTAAGATAGAATTATATTCATTGGGAGCCAGGGTGCTAACACTCTGCTCCCTATATACCTTCCTCCCAGTCTGATCACAATGGTTGCACCCCTGTGGTGTATAATGACTACAGTCTAGACATATTTGCACAAGATTCATGAAATTCAACACAATGATTCTTCTTTATTGCATTTTCTTCCAGGTCTTGCGAGGCAGCCCGTGTTGGCCAATGATTTAGGAATCCATCTTCAGGGCATCTCACTGTGAACAATTATAATACAAACAAATGAACGCATGATGTGTCTCCTCCACAGGAAATAATCTTTCAAAAAATAATATTACAATGTTTAAACAGCATGCCTGTAATGAAGCGAAACATGCCATACAACCATGTCTATGTTGGTAAATTAGAGAAGCTATCAGACAGACACAAATAGTATATACATGAATGTCCTGGTATGCACAAACTGTTCAGAAAACCATTTAAATGTGTACATAATGCATAATTAAAAGGGATATATAAATATGCAACCAAACCTGGGTTCCTGGCAGAAAATGGAGACCAGGAACCTTGTACAGACTCAATTTCAACAATAGTGAAATAATAAATAAGAAACTGTGCTGCTAAGGAGCTAAATGGCTAAATCATTAGTTCCCACTTCTGTTAAATCTGAAGTAGATCCGTAGAAAGTAAAGGTTTAAAACTCACCATGGAAATCGGACTGCAGCCTCCCAAAGAAACACCATGTTTAAAAGAAGACAACCACACAAGGAAACCCAGAAACCCTAAAGAAGTGTGGGGACATTCACTCTGTCAAACTGTGAGTAATTGAGCTTTTATAATCACTACCCCAGCAAACGACTCTAGTGTCTGTCCTCCCCTGGTCTCTGGCTCACCTTCATGCCTCCTGACCTTAGACATATAGACCACACCCTGACCTCCATTCACTCCACTTTTATACTGCTCACTATCTGGTTAGGATGGAAATCATGCTGACTTCATCTACTAGAAGGACTTTCATTAGTCACAGAATTCTGCACCCTTCAGATGTAGCATCTGATCACTATTTGTAATATTCTAATTTGTTTGGTATTCCACTGGGAGGAATAGTAGTCGGTGTAAAGTTACACCTCCTATGTTATAAGCAGCTAGACCTGTGGGGGCCGTTGCAACAGCTGAAAGGCTATTTGTTTTCTCTTTTAGAATGTTTTAATTAAAAATGTTTTGCCAGACCAGATTCACCATTTAAATACCAGAGCAGAGGTTTGTAATTATTGCTGCTGCACATTTTATTTTCATGTTTAATGCATGTTCAGTTACTTCAGTGACTTATAGGTACATTTTTTATTGTTTATTTTTTATATGATTTGAGCACTGACAAATCTTCAGATTGTTTGAAGTGATACATGGTGTTTTCTACTCCAGTCATGGCAGTTTCTGCTTCTTTTTGAATAAGTGGTTCTCAAAGGTGTTCTTGGCTTCCTGTAAGAGATGGTTGACTCCCTTCCGGAGTTTCTCTGTCAAGTTCTTTCTTTTTCTTCTTTATCTAACATTTCTTTGTATTGGTCAAAATGTAATTTGTTATACTGTATTCATTTGCTTTGTATGCAGCTTCAAATGTATTATTGTCACCTAATAATTATTCATCTTTTCTCCAAGGTTTGAATACTTGTAGTAGGACCATGTAATACAATTCTCTGTTCTATAGATTTTAATACTTTCCTTATATCACACTGGCACATCAAGAGAGTGTATCCAATTATAACAATGACCATCATTTCACTGCACCACCTTCTATTGGTCTACAAACACGGTAGTATGTGATAGAATGTGCTCTGATAACACAGCAAGATTCCTGGAGAGAATTAGTCCCTTTATTAACACAACATGTGTGTGGGGGGTACTTTAGAAGTGCATGGAGTTGATATCTTAGACCTAGCATGTAGGTTTCCTCATCTCCTGAATGTTTACATTAAGCCCATTTTCAGACACCCTTAGTAAGAACGACACAACTCTTTATCCAGATTGGGAAGCCAAAGAAGGCAAGTTCTGTGATGAGTAGGTGAAGGAAGCCATGCTTAGTGAGAGAAGTCACAGCACACATGATTCCGGTATCTTAGTGCTAGCACTCGCATCACATATGCTTCAGGTATGTTAGTGCTAGAACTCGCATCACATATGCTTCAGGTATGTTAGTGCTAGCACTTGCATCACATATGCTTCAGGTATGTTAGTGCTAGAACTCGCATCACATATGCTTCAGGTATGTTAGTGCTAGAACTCGCATCACATATGCTTCAGGTATGTTAGTGCTAGCACTCGCATCACATATGCTTCAGGTATGTTAGTGCTAGAACTCGCATCACATATGCTTCAGGTATGTTAGTGCTAGAACTCACATCACATATGCTTCAGGTATGTTAGTGCTAGCACTCGCATCACATATGCTTCAGGTATGTTAGTGCTAGAACTAACATCACATATGCTTCAGGTATGTTAGAGCTAGAACTAACATCACATATGCTTCAGGTATGTTAGAGCTAGAACTCGCATCACATATGCTTCAGGTATGTTAGTGCTAGCACTCGCATCACATATGCTTCAGGTATGTTAGTGCTAGAACTCGCATCACATATGCTTCAGGTATGTTACTGCTAGAACTCGCATCACATATGCTTCAGGTATGTTAGTGCTAGAACTAACATCACATATGCTTCAGGTATGTTAGAGCTAGAACTAACATCACATATGCTTCAGGTATGTTAGTGCTAGAGCTCGCATCACATATGCTTCAGGTATGCATCACATGTGCTTCAGGTATGTTAGTGCTAGCACTCGCATCACATACGCTTCAGGTATGTTAGTGCTAGAACTCGCATCACATATGCTTCAGGTATGTTAGTGCTAGAACTCGCATCACATATGCTTCAGGTATGTTAGTGCTAGCACTCGCATCACATATGCTTCAGGTATGTTATTGCTAGCACTCGCATCACATATGCTTCAGGTATGTTAGTGCTAGCAATCGCATCACATATGCTTCAGGTATGTTAGTGCTAGCACTCACATCACATATGCTTCAGGTATGTTAGTGCTAGAACTCGCATCACATATGCTTCAGGTATGTTAGTGCTAGCACTCGCATCACATATGCTTCAGGTATGTAAGTGGTAGAAGTCACATCACATATGCTTCAGTTATGTTAGTACTAGAAATCACCTCACATATGCTTCAGGTATGTTAGTGCTAGCACTCGCATCACATATGCTTCAGGTATGTTAGTGCTAGCACTCGCATCACATATGCTTCAGGTATGTTAGTGCTAGAACTCGCATCACATATGCTTCAGGTATGTAAGTGGTAGAAGTCACATCACATATGCTTCAGTTATGTTAGTACTAGAAATCACCTCACATATGCTTCAGGTAGGTTAGTGCTAGCACTCGCATCACATATGCTTCAGGTATGTTAGTGCTAGAACTCGCATCACATATGCTTCAGGTATGTTTGTGGTAGAAGTCACATCACGTATGCTTCAGGTAGGTTAGTGCTAGCACTCGCATCACGTATGCTTCAGGTATGTTAGTGCTAGCACTCGCATCACATATGCTTCAGGTATGTTAGTGCTAGCACTCGCATCACATATGCTTCAGGTATGTTAGTGCTAGCACTCGCATCACATATGCTTCAGGTATGTTAGTGCTAGCACTCGCATCACATATGCTTCAGGTATGTTAGTGCTAGCACTCGCATCACATATGCTTCAGGTATGTTAGTGATAGAAGTCACATCACATATGCTTCAGGTATGTTAGTGCTAGCACTCGCATCACATATGCTTCAGGTATGTAAGTGCTAGCACTCGCATCACATATGCTTCAGGTATGTTAGTGCTAGCACTCGCATCACATATGCTTCAGGTAGGTTAGTGCTAGCACTCGCATCACATATGCTTCAGGTATGTTAGTGCTAGAAGTGACATCACACATGCATCAGGTAGGTTAGTGGTAGAAGTCACATCATGTATGCTTCAGGTATGTTAGTGCTAGCACTCGCATCACATATGCTTCAGGTAGGTTAGTGCTAGCACTCGCATCACATACGCTTCAGGTAGGTTAGTGCTAGCACTCGCATCACATATGCTTCAGGTATGTTAGTGCTAGCACTCGCATCACATATGCTTCAGGTAGGTTAGTGCTAGCACTCGCATCACATATGCTTCAGGTATGTTAGTGCTAGCACTCGCATCACATATGCTTCAGGTATGTTAGTACTAGAAATCACATCACATATGCTTCAGGTATCTTAGTGCTAGCACTCGCATCACATATGCTTCAGGTATGTTAGTGGTAGAAGTCACATCATGTATGCTTCAGGTATGTTAGTGCTAGCACTCGTATCACATATACTTCAGGTAGGTTAGTGCTAGCACTCGCATCACGTATGCTTCAGGTATGTTAGTGCTAGCACTCGCATCACATATGCTTCAGGTATGTTAGTGCTAGCACTCGCATCACATATTCTTCAGGTATGTTAGTGCTAGCACTCGCATCACATATGCTTCAGGTATGTTAGTGCTAGCACTCGCATCACATATGCTTCAGGTATGTTAGTGATAGAAGTCACATCACATATGCTTCAGGTATGTTAGTGATAGAAGTCACATCACATATGCTTCAGGTATGTTAGTGCTAGCACTCGCATCACATATGCTTCAGGTATGTAAGTGGTAGAAGTCTCATCACATATGCTTCAGTTATGTTAATACTAGAAATCACCTCACATATGCTTCAGGTATGTTGGAGCTAGAACTCACATCACATATGCTTCAGGTATGTAAGTGGTAGAAATCACCTCACATAGCTTCAGGTATGTTGGAGCTAGAACTCACATCACATATGCTTCAGGTATGTTAGTGCTAGAAATCACCTCACATATGCTTCAGGTATGTTAGTGCTAGCACTCGCATCACATATGCTTCAGGTAGGTTAGTGCTAGCACTCGCATCACATATGCTTCAGGTATGTTAGTGGTAGAAGTCGCATCACATATGCTTCAGGTATGTTAGTGCTAGCACTCGCATCACGTATGCTTCAGGTATGTTAGTGCTAGCACTCGCATCACATATGCTTCAGGTATGTTAGTGCTAGCACTCGCATCACATATGCTTCAGATATGTTAGTGCTAGCACTCGCATCACATATGCTTCAGGTATGTTAGTCCTAGAACTCGCATCACATATGCTTCAGGTATGTTAGTGCTAAAACTCGCATCACATATGCTTCAGGTATGTTAGTGCTAGAACTCGCATCACATATGCTTCATGTATGTTAGTGCTAGAATTTGCATCACATATGCTTCAGGTATGTAAGTGGTAGAAGTCACATCACATATGCTTCAGATATGTTAGTGATAGAAGTTACATCACATATGCTTCAGGTATGTTAGTGCTAGCACTCGCATCACATATGCTTCAGGTATGTTAGTGCTAGCACTCGCATCACATATGCTTCAGGTATGTTAGTGCTAGCACTCGCATCACATATGCTTCATGTATGTTAGTGCTAGAACTCGCATCACATATGCTTCAGGTATGTAAGTACTAGCACTCGCATCACATATGCTTCAGGTATGTTAGTGCTAGCACTCGCATCACATATGCTTCAGGTATGTTAGTGCTAGAAGTGACATCACACATGCATCAGGTAGGTTAGTGGTAGAAGTCACATCATGTATGCTTCAGGTATGTTAGTGCTAGCACTCGCATCACATATGCTTCAGGTAGGTTAGTGCTAGCACTCGCATCACATATGCTTCAGGTAGGTTATTGCTAGCACTCGCATCACATGTGCTTCAGGTATGTTAGTGCTAGCACTCGCATCACATATGTTTCAGGTAGGTTAGTGCTAGCACTCGCATCACATATGCTTCAGGTATGTTAGTGCTAGCACTCGCATCACATATGCTTCAGGTATGTTAGTGCTAGCACTCGCATCACATATGCTTCAGGTATGTTAGTGGTAGAAGTCACATCACGTATGCTTCAGGTATGTTAGTGCTAGAAGTCACATCACATATGCTTCAGGTATGTAAGTGGTAGAAGTCACATCACATATGCTTCAGTTATGTTAGTACTAGAAATCACCTCACATATGCTTCAGGTATGTTGGAGCTAGAACTCACATCACATATGCTTCAGGTATGTTGGAGCTAGAACTCACATCACATGTGCTTCAGGTATGTTGGAGCTAGAACTCACATCACATATGCTTCAGGTATGTTGGAGCTAGAACTCGCATCACATGTGCTTCAGGTATGTAAGTGGTAGAAGTCACATCACATATGCTTCAGTTATGTTAGTACTAGAAATCACCTCACATATGCTTCAGGTATGTTGGAGCTAGAACTCACATCACATATGCTTCAGGTATGTAAGTGGTAGAAGTCACATCACATATGCTTCAGTTATGTTAGTACTAGAAATCACCTCACATATGCTTCAGGTATGTTGGAGCTAGAACTCACATCACATATGCTTCAGGTATGTTGGAGCTAGCACTCACATCACATATGCTTCAGGTATGTTGGAGCTAGAACTCACATTACATGTGCTTCAGGTATGTTGGAGCTAGAACTCACATCACATATGCTTCAGGTATGTTGGTGGTAGAAGTCACATCATGTATGCTTCAGATATGTTAGTGATAGAAGTCACATCACATATGCTTCAGGTATGTTAGTGCTAGCACTCGCATCACATATGCTTCAGGTATGTTAGTGCTAGAACTCGCATCACATATGCTTCAGGTATGTTAGTGCTAGCACTCGCATCACATGTGCTTCAGGTATGTTAGTGCTAGAACTAGCATCACATATGCTTCAGGTATGTTAGAGCTAGAACTCACATCACATATGCTTCAGCTATGTTAGTGCTAGCACTCGCATCACATATGCTTCAGGTATGTTAGTGCTAGAACTCACATCACATGTGCTTCAGGTATGTTAGTGCTAGCACTCGCATCACATATGCTTCAGGTATGTTAGTGCTAGCACTTGCATCACATATGCTTCAGGCATGTTAGAGCTAGAACTCGAATCACATGTGCTTCAGGTATGTTAGTGCTAGCACTCGCATCACATATGCTTCAGGTATGTTAGTGCTAGCCCTCGCATCACATATGCTTCAGGTATGTTAGAGCTAGAACTCGCATCACATATGCTTCAGGTATGTTAGTGCTATCACTCGCATCACATATGCTTCAGGTATGTTAGTGCTAGCACTCGCATCACATATGCTTCAGGTATGTTAGAGCTAGAACTAACATCACATATGCTTCAGGTATGTTAGAGCTAGCACTCGCATCACATATGCTTCAGGTATGTTAGTGCTAGCACTCGCATCACATATGCTTCAGGTATGTTAGTGCTAGCACTCGCATCACATATGCTTCAGGTATGTTAGTGCTAGCACTCGCATCACATATGCTTCAGGTATGTTAGTGCTAGCACTCGCATCACATATGCTTCAGGTATGTTAGTGCTAGAACTCACATCACATATGCTTCAGGTATGTTAGTGCTAGAACTAACATCACATATGCTTCAGGTATGTTAGAGCTAGAACTAACATCACATATGCTTCAGGTATGTTAGAGCTAGAACTCGCATCACATGTGCTTCAGGTATGTTAGTGCTAGAAATAACATCACATATGCTTCAGGTATGTTAGTGCTAGAACTAACATCACATATGCTTCAGGTATGTTAGTGCTAGAACTAACATCACATATGCTTCAGGTATGTTAGAGCTAGAACTCGCATCAGTTGTGCTTCAGGTATGTTAGAGCTAGGACTCGCATCACATATGCTTCAGGTATGTTAGTGCTAGAACTAACATCACATATGCTTCAGGTATGTTAGTGCTAGAACTCGCATCACATATGCTTCAGGTATGTTAGTGCTAGAACTAACATCACATATGCTTCAGGTATGTTAGTGCTAGAACTAACATCACATATGCTTCAGGTATGTTAGTGCTAGAACTCGCATCACATATGCTTCAGGTATGTTAGTGCTAGAACTAACATCACATATGCTTCAGGTATGTTGGTGCTAGAACTAACATCACATATGCTTCAGGTATGTTAGTGCTAGAACTAACATCACATATGCTTCAGGTATGTTAGTGCTAGAACTAACATCACATATGCTTCAGGTATGTTAGTGCTAGAACTCGCATCACATATGCTTCAGGTATGTTAGTGCTAGAACTAACATCACATATGCTTCAGGTATGTTAGTGCTAGAACTCGCATCACATATGCTTCAGGTATGTTAGTGCTAGAACTTGCACCACATATGATTCAGGTATGTTAGTAGTCGGGGTCCTCTTCTGCCAGTTCCTCGTTGGTTCTTTCGTTCCAGTGGCGACTCTGCCTTTCCAATCCTAGAGACCTGCTTTTTATGCAGTTTTCCCCCATTCATACAGCCTGGCTGTCAATCACACAGCAGCGTGGCTGTCCTGGCAAGGACAGTCCCCTCAGCCAATCAAACAGGAGCGCGACTTGGGTTACCAAGGCAACCCATGGCAGGGGTCTGAAGATCCCTCCCTCACATCCTGTCTACCTAGACTTTCAGGCACCTTAAGGAGGACTTCTGTGCAGAAGCCCGCGAACAGACAGCGAACAAAGGAGTCATCCCCAGTTTGGCACACAGAGAAAAACACGAGAAAGACTTTAACAAAAAGAAATGGCGAATAAACCCAGCCGGCGACAAAATAAAATGTATTTGGTCAAGCAGGTTTATGTTCAAGGCTGATATAATAGCCTAAAACAATACCACATTTATATAAGATAATCGCAGTATAAAAGTTAGGGTAGATACCACTGCCACAAGCCAAGTCTTAATGTAAAGGGAGCAAAACAATGCTCATAGAGGCACAGACAAAAAGGGATAAGAGTTAACCTTTTCCAATACTCCATGTAAGATGGGGTGTACTGGGTCTGTGGTCAAATGACTAAGTAAAGTTAATGGCAACTTTACCTTTTTCTGGGGGACAGTAGTCAGCCCCAGAAAATGGAGTCGGTGGGAAGTCTCAAAGACAACCCTGTGTCACTGCACTGAAGGTGCTGTGTAACACACATGAAAAATATGAGGCCATGGAGTAGGTGAGGCTCCAGTGCTCAAGATCACACAAAAAGTGAAAACACACATAGCAAAACACATGTAAGAGAAGGAAAAACGCTCACACTCTTACCAGGTGAAAAAAATAAAGCCTAGAAATCCATCAAAGCTGCTGAGGGACTCATTAGGTAAGGGAAATCAGCCATTTATGAGAATTCTCCCTAACACTCGCCCCCCCAGACTAAGGGACAGGAGGATTTAATACACTCCTGGATGAATCTCTACCTCTGGTCGGTTAAAAACATCCTAGAGAGAGCATCAGCATTTTGGTGGTGACATCCTGCTCTGTGCTCAATGGTAAAATCAAACCCTTGCAGGCAGATTGACCATCTTAGAAGTTTTGGGTTCTCCCCTTTCTTTTGCATTAACCATCTCAAAGGTTGGTGGTCTGTCTGAATCACAAAGGTAGATCCATACAAGTATGTTCTAAACCTCTTCAGAGACCACACAATGGCAAAACATTCACGCTCTATGGTTGCCCACCTTGTTTCTGGTTCCTTCAGTTTCCTACTGATGAAGCAAATGGAGTGCTCCCTACCTTTCTCATCCAGTTGACTAAGGACTGCACCTATACCTATATTGGAGGCATCTCTCTGCACAATGAAGGGTTGGTGGTAATCAGGAGCTCTTTGGACTGGAGCTTGACAAAGGGCTTTCTTCAGGTTTTCAAAAGCCTGATTGCACTCCTCATTCCACCTAACCTTTTTAGGGAATTTTGGAGAGGAGATCACATTCAAGGGAGAAGCTGTGGACCCATAGTTCTCTATGAAATTCCTGCAGTACCCAGTGAGACCTAGGAAAGCTCTCACTTGGGTCTGAGTAGTAGGGGTGGCCCAGTGTTGCACAGGTTGTAATTTGCTGGCTAATGGCCTTATCTCACCTCCTCCTACCTCATGACCAAGGTAGACCACTTTACTCTAACCAATTTGACATTTGCTTGCCTTTATGGTCAGATGGGCCTGCTCGAGAGCCTGCAACACATATCCCAGGTGATCAATATGTTCTTTCCATGTAGGGCTGAACTCTGCAATGTCATCCAAGTATGCCATGCAGAAGTCATCCATCCCATTCAGAACTTGATTAACCATCCTTTGAAATGTAGCAGGTGCATTCTTTAGTCCAAAAGGCATAACCTTAAACTGGTAGAGGCCTGCTGGGGTAGGAAATGCAGTTTTCTTCTTGGCATGGTCTGTCAGTGCTATTTGCCAATAGCCTGAGGTTAGATCAAATGCACTTAGGTACTTGGCTGAACCAAGTCTATCCATCAGTTCATTTGTCTTTGGCAAAGGAGGGGAATCAGTCTTAGTGACTGCATTTAGAGCTCTATAGTCCACACAGAATCTCAACTCCTTGGATCCTGCCTTTGGTACTAGAACAACTGGACTAGACCATGGACTTGTAGAGGGCTCTATAACCCCGGGATAAAACATCTTGTTGACCTCTCCTTTGATGTGGGATCTCACATGTTCTGACATTCTGTAACCTCTGCTTTTCACAGGTAAACAGTCACCAGTGAGAATATCATGCTGGCCCCAAGGGGACAAGCCTGGTGATAGTGAAAACAGGGAGGCAAACTGATTCAACAGAACTTTGCACTCCTCCTGTTGTTCAGAAGTCAGCTGAGAAGAGATATTAACTCCTTCTATCTGTTCATCTAAAGGTTGGCCTCGGAGGAGGTCAGGTAGAGGTTCACTCTCCTCTTCCTCTTGAGCTAAAGCTAGAAGCAAAGCTCCCACTTCTGGTCTCGAGACATAAGCCTTTAAACGGTTGGTGTGAAAGACTCTGGGAGCCTCCTTAGGTCTGCCTAAGTCCACCAAATAGTTCATCTCTCCAAGCTTGCCCACAACCTTGAAGGGTCCTATCCATTTGTCCTGCAAGGCCCTCTGCCTTGTTGGCACCATAACTAATACAAGCTGGTCTTGAGTAAAGTCAACCATGCTGGCCTTCTGGTCATGCCAATGTTTGACCAGAGCCTGACCTGCTTTAAAGTTATCACTTGCTTCTGGCATCATGTGTGACATTCTCCTATGGAGACCTATCACATAGTCAGTCACTCTGACTGGTTTGGGGGAAGGAGCACTCTCCAACCCCTCCTTGATCAGGGTCAATGGACCTCTGACTGGATGGCCATAGAGAAGTTCAAAGGGACTGTAACCAACTCCCTCCTGAGGGACTTCTCTATATGCAAAGAGAAGGCATGGCAGTAGAAGGTCCCACTTTTTCTTAAGGGGTTCTTGTAAAGAACCTATCATGCTCTTCATAGTACAATTAAACCTCTCTACCAGTCAATTTGTCTGTGGATGGTAGGCTGTAGAGAACTTTTAAGTGACACCACAGTTTTTCCACATGGTTTGCATGTAGTGGGACATAAAATTGGATACCCTGTCGGATATCACTTCCTTAGGAAACCCTACTCTGGTAAAAATACCAAGTAGAGCCTTAGCCACAGCCTGAGCCGTAACTGTTCTCATAGGTATGGCTTCTGGGTATTTTGTAGCATGGTCTACTATAACCAGGATATACCTGGTCCCTGAAGATGTGGGAAGGTCAAGAGACAAACAATGTCAATGCCCACCCTCTCAAAATGAACTCCCACCACTGGGAGAGGCACCAAGGGTGCCACATTCTTGGCTCCACTCTTGCCAGAGGTTTGGCAAGTGTGACAGCTGCTACAGAATCTGTCAACTTCTGAACCCATTTTAGGCCACTAGAAGTAGAGAGAGAGCCTTTCCTTGTTCTTCTTGAAACTCAAGTGACCAGCCAAAGGTATCTCGTGGGCTAACTGTAGGAACTGGAGTCTGTTAGCAAGGGGCACTACAATTCTTTTGCAGTCCCCAGGGATTGAATCAGTTGGTTCACTGTAGAAGAGGCCATCTTCCCAGCTCAACCTGTGCTTCCCAACTTCTTGCCCATCAAGTTGGTTAGCAGCCTATTGTCGAAGACCTTCAAGAGTAGGACACTCTCTCTGTCCTTTGCTAAAGTCTGCCCTTTTGGGTCCACCTTCTGCCAGTAAAGACTGAAGCTCAGGATGCTGAACAGGGTCAAGATCTCCAACTAAGACAGTGGCCCTCATTACGAATCCGGAGTTAACCATGGCGCTAAAAGCGCCATGGTTAACGCCGGTAACTTACCGATTCCGCCAATGGTGAATGGGGAATTGCCACCCCATTCCAAGGTTGGCGGGGCGGTAATTCCCCATTTACCATTGGCCCTTCCCCATTCCCATTTTTGCCCCATAGGGCTCAATGGGACTGGGGAAGGCGGTAATTACGGTACCGCAAATTGCGGTACCGTAATTACCTCGAAAGTCCCTTTGCGGGTTCCTTCCTTAACGGCTGGTACAGACCAGCCGTTAAGGTCGGGACCCGCAAAGGGACCTCGTAATCAGGCGTTAAGGTTTTAACGGCACTGACACCTTTTACGGCGCCGTTAACCCCTTAACGCCTGGGTCGTAATGACCCCCAGTGTCTTCTTCCAGAACTGACTCCTCAGATGCTGGCTCAACCACACAAGGTGCACCTCATACTCTGCCTCAGCAGGCGGAGAAGTCACAGGTGTGACTTTGGACAGTCTTGGGGATGTCCTTGTTGGTAGCACAGGGGTGCTGTCTGCCTTTTTCCTGGAGGTCTTGTGTTTCCCCTTTGCCTCATTCTGTGGAGTGGGAGTGATAGTTTCCTCTGTCAACTCCTCTGGAGAGCCTCTCAAGGTTCTCTCCCTTGCAGACCTAGTGAGCTCCTATTTCCTTTTACTGGGAGGCCTGGGGGTGCTTGACACTACTCCACGAGTTTTAAGGTCATTACCCAACAGGACTCTCCCAGGCACTTCACTCTGCACACTAACAGGTATTTTGACATTCATATCATTACACTGGATGAGAGCTGTTAACTGGGGAAGCATTTGCACAGGGCCTCCAGCCAACTTGGTGAGGCGTTTGGGTGCCTTAGCAACATCCTCCACCTTGAAAAATGATTCATCCACCACAGTTATGCTGGCTCCAGTGTCTCTGATGGCAGGGGTTTCCTGACCATTCACACGAGCACTATCTTTATAATACTCTTTAGTATTATCTGGGATGGAATTATAGACATCTAAATTCTGTTGTTCCCACAGGCCCAGGGACACTAAAGAAACACTAGCTGAGACTCTCTTGGGTTCATCAGCCAGTAGGTGAAAGTTTCCACTTACCATAGGTACTTCTTCCTCTGGGGAGAAGGCTAAGGAAACAGTGTGGACCTCTGAAGGTATACCCTTACATCTGGGATCCCCTTTCACATGGTCCGTTGACCCACAAACATAACATTTCCCAAATGTTTAGATGAATGGGGTTTGTTCTGACCTCCATCTGGTTTGGGTCCAGATGGTGCACTAGCCTGATTTGGTTTCCCTTGTGGTTTACCCTTATGTTGCTGTTTGTGGCCCTCTTTTGGATTGGAGGTATTAGAATTCTCTTTGTTATCTTGCTTTGGCTGTTTCCCCTCATCCTTTTTCTGAGTAGCCCCAGAATCCCTGTGAGTAGCCCTGTTGGCAACCCACAAGTCACCAGCCTTAGCTAGCTTTTTTGGATCTATCTCCTTAGAATCAGCCAATTGCTGTCTGAGCTCAGGAGAGCAGACATCAAAAATAGACTCCAACATAAGAAGATTTCTCATTCCTTCATAAGTGTTTACTCTGTAACCCTTAATCCAACCATCTAAGTTTTTCAAACATTCACATACCCAGGTAGCCCAAGGAGTACCATCATGCTTTTTGAGGGTCCTAAACCTATTAAGGTACTGGGAAGGGGTCTTCCCAAATCTAGCAATTAAAGCTAGCTTCACACACTCATAATCCATCCTATCCACCTTCCCCAACTCCATCACAACATCAGATGCAACAGTGGGTAGCCTAGAGAAGAGCCAGGGAAGCAATTGATTCCCTTTAAGACCTTGAATACCATGGTTATACTCAAACATTGCCAACCAATCCAAAATATCAAGCTTAACCTCATACATACCCACAATTTCTTTAGGCATACGGGGTCTCTTAGGACTGGAAGACCTAGAAGACTCTGGGAGAGAAGCATTTTCAAGAGACAATCTTTTCATTTCTAGTTCATGATTCAACTTCACTTCTCTGAGTTTAAGTTCTTGGTGTTTTTGTTCAGTTTGAGTATTTAAACGTTTGAATTCCAGTTCATGCCTCATTTTCTCTAGAGCAATGAATTCAGGACTAAGTATAGGACCTTTGGGGTCCAAGTGGACAAGGGGTTGAGATTGCTGAGTCGGCAAGGGGGGAGAGAGGCTTACATTCATAGACACATCTACCTCTCCCAACTCATCATTGACAGACATATTAACATCCTCAATACTTTCCACATTTGCTAGAGAGTCAGCCATTTCAGACCCACTCCTCAGACTTTGGTTCTTTAACAACTTTTCAACAAATTCAATCTTTTTGCCTTTGGCAGAGAGTTTCCTTTCTTTACACATGTTTCTTAAATAATCAGCAGTGTAACTCAGGAGGGTCTCCTGACTGTGGCTTTCCATATCAGACATGATTAATATAGCTTTTTAGTGATGTTAGCCTTGTGGTTAGTTGATCAAAGGTAATAGCAGCACTCTAAGTGTAATTACTATACTTTGATCCTCACCACTGTACACAAGTGTTAGGCAGAATTATATGCAGTACCCTTTGGGAACACCACACACAATTAAGACTACAAGTGACAGTACAATTTCACCTTTGGTACAAGCCTGTACTACACAGTTATAATGGTAGCAGAGCAGCCAGACTTAGCTGAAGAGTAAGTGAGCAGTATCAAATTGTAACACAAAGGACAGCAATTACTATGATTCAGGCAAACACTGACTCAAGGTTTTCAAGTAAAAAAATATACATTTATTTCACTCTTCAGTTGTATAACAGTACACTATTATAAGCAGTCTAAAAATCACACTCTTAATACACCACACCACTTCCCTTAAATTCCAGACAAGTTAAGCTCACAAAATGAAGTGGGCGCAAAATGGCACTCCAGCAATTTAGAAGGGAGGGAAAAACAAAGTTATTAGAAATTAGGTCAAACCAACAGGTAAACAC
Source organism: Ambystoma mexicanum (assembly GCF_040938575.1). Taxonomy (NCBI): domain Eukaryota; kingdom Metazoa; phylum Chordata; class Amphibia; order Caudata; family Ambystomatidae; genus Ambystoma; species Ambystoma mexicanum. The sequence goes on from NC_090923.1 coordinate 12,670,866, forward strand.
AGGGCAATTGAACAAGAGGAACTACAGAGATAGAATCAGGTAGAAAAGGCTTAGGGCCAAAGTCAGTGGGTCAAAAGTCTTTTGCTCAAGATCACACCGTTCAGGGTAGTTCGTGGTAAAGTTTGTGGCACGGTTTCCGGACGAGATTGGTTGATACAAAAGTTAGTTCAAAGAAAAGAGAAGGACAAGCCCTCAGATTTGAGAAAGATTTCAAACACTTTCACCGTGGTTGAACAAAACGGACAACCGGATTTGCACAGTACCTTAAAACGGAGAGGGAGCTGTAGCTGAGGTGGACGTTCCTGGTAGTTCCTGCAGGCTTACGGTTCCTGAAGCGACTGTCGGACTGACAAGAAGTAGGAAGACTGGAGGGTCCTGCACTACGCAGGGAAGAAACCAGCAGCAGAGCAAAGCAACTAATAAAAGGTGCGCTCCTTAAAACCCAAGCAGGGTCCGAACTTCCTGGCTATCCGGCCCGCTCTAGCTCTGTACATCTCTGTACAGCGAATTCAACCAGAGGAGGGGTCCTGGATTGTAGTTTGGGCAAACTGGTCAGTCCCACCAGCTCAAGGGAAGAAGTTTCCTGGAGGATCTTCTCTGTCATTGGATTCTGAAGATTCGGACCTGCAGCAGGGCTTCACCGGGCAGTTCAGTCGTTGTAGGGGTCCTCTTCTGCCAGTTCCTCATTGGTTCTTTTGTTCCAGTGGCGACTCTTGCCTTTCCAGTCCCAGAGACCTGCTTTTCTATGCAGTTTTTGTCATGACCCATAGAACTTGCCCTTTCTGGACTTCCTGGTCCTTATCGCGACGGGGCTTGTATTCCTTGTTACTCCCAACATGGCCGTGCCAAAGGACTTGCCTCGCACCAGCTTTTACGTCGGACACGGCACGTTCTATAAAGTGGCCACGCCCCCGCGGCCCCGCACGTCTCAACGCTATCATTAGGTAGTGACTAGAAGTGTGTGTGCTGTTCGGCGAATCCACTATTCCTAGTTTCCTGGTCCCTTCTTCCTTCCTTCCACCTTCCTCCTCTAAATCTACTCCCGGTGTCCTCAACCCTAGCAACCACTACTTCCTTCCTGGACATCCTGGAACTGCGACCTTCCTGGAACTCTGAACAAGCGCTGGAGTCGGACGAGACTCGTGCGAGCCTATACAAGAATCGATCCCCCCGCAAGAGGAATCCTCCCGCGGAACAGAGCAAGAAGCGATCCCAGGTGAGACGGGGGGAGATTTACGACAGTTTGAGACGCCAAACGACTGACACGGATACTGCTATGGAGAAAGCAGTCCAGGACCTCATGCGTGGCATGCAAGAACTAACAACTGAAGTGCAGAACTTAAAACCGGAGAATGCTGCGTTGAAGCAACTTGTTCTGTCTCGCGACTCCGCTAACAAGGAGAGTGTGTTACTGGGTGGAGTGGTAGACAAATATGATGGCTTGGCAAAGTCCTTACGTGGATTCCTGAATTCCTGCTTGGTGCATTTTACTTTTAAGCCCTACTATTTTTCAACTTCCAGGGCGAAGGTGGGCTTCATAATCTCGTACCTCACAGGGAACGCGTTGACCTGGGCCACTCCCCTAGTCAACTCTGGAGATGCCCTCCTGGATGATTATGATGGATTTATTCAGGCACTCAAAACTATGTTCGACCATCCAGAACAGGTTTATAGTGCTCAGAAACGGTTACTTGATTTCCGACAGGGATCCCAGGATATGCTAACGTATGTTACTATATTCAAACAACTGGCCAAGGAAGCAGATTGGTCCCCAGAAGCAAGTTTCACTCTATTTCGCAGGGGTCTAAATGAGGATATAAAGGATGAATTAGCCAGAGTGGCTCGCCTTAGCTCATTCCAGGCTCTTATGGATCTAGCCATGCAAATAGACTTCCGAATCCAGGAAAGAAAGGCTGAAAGAAGAAAGACCAAGATACCCCTTCAAAAGAACTTCCTTGAGACTTCTGTAAAAACCGATCCTACCCCAACCCCTGACATTGATCCGGAACTCATGCAAATAGGAGCCTTCCGTGGACCTATTTCCCCACAAGAAAGGATGAGAAGGATCCACACAGGCCTATGCATGTATTGTGCCTTGGATAAACACCTTGTTAGAGAATGTCCTCTAGCCCCTCCACGGCGTTCGGGAAACGCCAGCTCCCGATCCTAGATGGAGCGAGGTGTCGGGAGAGAGATGTTTGCTCCACATCAATTCTATCCTTGAACTCTCCTGGACAAAACAATTTGGTGATACTACTAGCCTTCCTGTCGCCCTCCAAGAATAAGACCTATCCCATTCTGGCCTTGGTGGACTGCGGAGATATGGGAATCTTCATTGATCAAGACTGGGTTGTTAGTCATCATATTCCGTACGAGACATGAAGCACCATGCAGCCGGTGGAAGCAACCGATGGAAGACCCCTCTCTTCAGGACCCATAAGCCTGCAGACAAAAGAGATCCAACTTTCCATAAACGATCACCAAGAGCGGATTACATTCGACATCATTAAGTCAGCCCATTACCCCATGGTATTGGGTATGCCCTGGTTACAAAAGCACAATCCGTATATCAATTGGACAGCAGGATCCCTATTCCTGGGCTCAGAGTTTTGTATGTTCCACTGTCTATCCCTGAATCCCTCCTCGACACCTACTAAAGAACCACTAAGAGAACAGAAAACACCACTCACGGTTTCCAATATCATATAAGTCCCAGAGGCCTATCAGGGATATGCTGATGTATTTTCAACTGCCATAGTCCAGGCCTTACCCCCTCACAGACCTGAAGACTGTGCCATAGATACAGATCCCTCAGCAGTGATTCCCTTCGGCAGAATGTTTATTTTTTCTGAACCTGAGAAAAAGGCCCTTCGGGAATACCTAGACACCAATCTTGAAAACGGCACCATAAGACCCTCAATCTCCAGCGGGTGCTTCGTTGTTCTTCATTCCCAAGAAGGATACCAAGGAACTCAGACCATGCCTCGACTATCGTGGCTTAAATGCACCCTCAAAGATCGGTACCCACTTCCCCTGATCTCGGATATCCTGGAAGCTGTGAGAGGCGCCGTAATATTCACGAAGTTGGATCTCCGGGGTGCCTACCATTTAATCCCTGTCCGGGAAGGAGACAAATGGAAAACAGCCTTTAGAACACCCTCTGGTCACTATGAATATCTAGTCATGCCCTTTGGACTAGCTAATGCCCCCGCAGTTTTTCAACATTTTATGGACAGGGTGTTTTCTGACATGTTATTCCTCTTCATCATTGTCTATCTGGATGACATATTGATCTTTTCCAAGGATCCTCTAAACCATGAAGAACATGTAAAGACAGTATTACAATGACTCCGTGAACACAAACTTTTAGCCAAACCCGAAAAATGCTTGTTCACTACCTAGGATTCATCCTTAGCCCAGAAGGAATTGGTGTGGACCCTTCAAAGGTAAAAGCCATACTGGCTTGGCCCGCTCCCACATCTGTGAAACAACTTCAATCCTTCCTGGGGCTTGCCAACTTCTACCGGAAGTTCATTTCTACCTTTTCCGAGATCGTTCAGCCGATCGTTGCTCTCTTGAAGAAAGACACCCCCTTTATCTGGTCTACACCGCAAGATAAAGCATTCCAACGTTTGAAGACAGAGTTTACGCAAGCCCCCATCCTGGCCCAACCCGACATAAATCGCCCATTCCTCGTGGAAACGGATGCCTCTAACTACGCCATAGGAGCGGTCTTGAAACAGGTACTTGAGGACAAACTGGAACACCCCATTGCTTACCTCTCACGAACCCTGACTCCCAGTGAGACACACTATTCCGTCCTGGAAAAGGAACTGTTAGCCATCCGCCAAGCCTTCACTGAATGGCGACATCTACTTCTGAGAGCTAGGTATCCAGTTCAGGTCCGCATGGACCATAGGAATCTTCAAATTCTACAGTCTTTGGAGTGCAGTCGTCAGGTGCGTTGGGCCTACTTCTTTGCCCAGTACCAATTCCAAATCACTCATGTTCCCGGATCACAAAACATGATTGCTGACGCCTTATCTCGACGTCCTGACTATGTAACCACTGAAGACAAGGCCTATCCTAAGATGTTTCCCCACACGATCTTTGTAGCTCAAGCAGTCAACCTCCTGGAAGAAATCTGAGTGCAAACCCAGTCCTCTGACCTCTGGAAGGACATTTCAAGGAAGAATCCATGGAACCTAAGAGTTAAGGAAGGATATTTATTCAAGGACAATGCACTGGTCATTCCTACACCGAAATTACAACAAAGAATGATAAACCTCTGCCATGATACCCTTCACTCGGGACATCGTGGCATAACTAACACCCTCCGTCTTATACAAAGACAGTTTTGGTGGCCTGAAATTAAGACTGAGGTACAACAGTACATCAAAGCTTGTGCTGTCTGCAGTCAAAACAAACATGATAACAAGAAACCGGCGGGTCTTCTACTGCAACCATCGCTGCCAACAAGACCATGGGAATTCATTGCTACAGACTTCATTGTGGAATTACCACCATCCCGAGGATACACGACCATCATGGTAACCATAGACTTGTTCACTCATATGGCTCATTTTACGCCTCTGTATAAACTACCATCCTCCTCAGAACTTGCTGGAATCTTCCTGGAACACATTTTCCATCTTCATGGACTTCCTTCCAAGATCATATCGGACCGAGGTCCTCAATACGTCTCACAATTCTGGAAACATCTGTGTCGTATTCTAGGGATCCAACGCGCTCTCTCATCAGGTTATCACCCACAAGAGCCACGGAACGTGTAAACCAGACCCTAGAGCAATATCTTCGTTGTTTTGCCACCAAGGTTCAGGATGACTGGTCTTTCCTTATGCCCTTGGCTGAGTTTGCCTACAACAATTCCGATCACTCAGCAGTCAAGGTCAGCCCTTTCTATTGCAGTCAAGGTTTTCACCCGTCCGTTTTACCTTCTATTCTTCCACATCCCACACCAGTACCTACTCTCGACTCATGGATTGAGACTCTCATCAACATACACAAGGAAGCCAAGGAACAATTGGAAAGGGCCCAGATACGCACTAAGCGTTATGCGGACTCCAAAAGAAGACCAGCGCCTTCTTATTCCATTGGTGATCAAGTCTGGTTGTCCTTGAAGCTATTACCACGACATCTACGGCCAAACAAATTAGCCCCCCGGTACTATGGACCATTTTCCATAAAGGAAATCATCAATCCTGTCTCATTCCGGCTCAAGCTACCAGACTCCTGGAAGAGAATACACCCAGTCTTTCACACTTTTTTATTGAAACTCTACATCCGATCCACCCGGAAAACCTGCAGACCCAGTCCTGTGATTGTGGACAATCAACTGGAATATGAAGTCTCCAGAATAGGCTATTCCAGGTATAAACGGGGTCGACTTCAATACCTGGTTGAATGGAAAGGATATCCTCCTAACGAGAGAACCTGGGAACCAGTTTCTAAGTTAAATACCCCTCATACATCCGGGCAAACCTGGTGGAACAGGTTTTCAGAGGAGGCATGCTGTCATGACCCATAGAACTTGCCCTTTCTGGACTTCCTGGTCCTTATCGCGACAGGGCTTGTATTCCTTGTTACTCCCAACATGGCCGTGCCAAAGGACTTGCCTCGCACCAGCCTTTACGTCGGACACAGCACGTTCTATAAATTGGCCACGCCCCCGTGGCCCTGCGCGTCTCAACGCTATCATTAGGTAGTGACTAGACATGTGTGTGCTGTTCGGCGAATCCACTATTCCTAGTTTCCTGGTCCCTTCTTCCTTCCTTCCACCTTTCCCCTCTAAATCTACTCCCGGTGTTCTCAACCCTAGCGACCGCTACTTCCTTCCTGGACATCCTGGAACTGCGACCTTCCTCGAACTCTGAACATGCGCTGGAGTCGGATGAGACTCGTGCAAGCCTATTCAAGAACCGATCCGCCCGCAAGAGGAATCCTCCCGCGGAACAGAGCAAGAAGCGATCCCAGGTGAGACGGGGGAGATTTACGACAGTTTTCCCCCATTCATACAGCCTGGCTGTCAATCACAGCAGGATGGCTGTCCTAGCAAGGACAGTCCCCTCAGCCAATCAAACAGGAGTGCAACTTGTGTTAGCAAGGGAACCCATGGCAGCGGTCCGAAGATCCCTCCCTCACACCCTGTCTACCTAGACTTTAAGGCGCCCTAAGCAGGGCTTCTGTGCAGAAGCCCGCGAAAAGACAGAGAACAAAGGATTCATCCCCGGTTTGGCACGCAGAGAAAAACACAAGAAAGACTTTAACAAAAAGAAATAGCAAATAAACCCAGCCGGAACCAAAATAAAATGTATTTGGTCAAGCGGGTTTATGTGTGAGGCTAATATAATAGCCTAAAACAATATTATGTTTATATAAAATAATCGCGGTAGAAAAGTTAGGGTAGATACCACTGCCACCAGCCAAGTCTTAATGTAAAGGGAGCGAAACAATGCTCCAAGAGGCACAGACAAAAAGGGATAAGAGTTAACCTTTTCCAATACTCCATGTAAGATGGGGTATACTGGGACTGTGGTTTAAAGTGACTAAAGTAAAGGTGCTGAAGGTGCTGTGTAACACACATGAAAAATATGAGGCCATGGAGTAGGTGAGGCTCCAGTGCTCAAGATCACACAAAAAGTGAAAACACACACAGCAAAACATGTAAGAGTGGGGAAAAGGCTCATACTCTTACCAGGTGAAAAAGAAGAAATCCTAGAAATCCAGGAAAGCTGCTGAGGGACTCATTAGGTAAGGGAAATCAGCCATTTATGAGAATTCTCCCTAACAACTGGCAATCTCAGTGTACTCTCAGATGGTCAGTCAAGGTACAATCCCAGTACATGTCCAGGATGGGCAATCTCAGTGTACTCTCAGATGGGCAGTAAAAGTACAATCCCAGTACACGTCCAGGATGGGCAATCTCAGTGTACTCACAGATGGGCAGTCAAGGTACAATTCCAGTACATGTCCAGGACTGGCAATCTCAGTGTACTCTCAGAAGGGCAGTCAAAGTACACACCCAGTACACATCCAGGATGGGCAATCTCAGTTTACTCTCAGATGGGCAGTCAAAATACAATCCCAGTACATGTCCATGACGGGCAATCTCAGTGTACTCTCAGATGGGATCACAAAATACACTCCCAGTGCACATTTAGGATGGGCAATCTCAGTGTACTCTCAGATGGGCAGTCAAAGTACAATCCAAGGACACTTCCAGGATGGACAATCTTAGTGTACTCACAGATGGGCAAACTGCAATCCCAGTACACGTCCAGGACAGGCAATCTTAGTGTACTCTCAGATGGGCAAACTACAATCCCAGTACACGTCCAGGACAGGCAATCTCAGTGTACTCTCAGATGTGCAATCTACAATCCCAGTACACGTCCAGGAGGGGCAATTGCAGTGTACTATGTAAGGAACTCATGGTGGCAACAATAAAGACAGACACAAGTGATCACAGTTCAAGGGTGTTTATTAAACTGGAAATACAGGGTGGAAAAATGCCTAATGTAAACCTAAATCTAAGATGGGAGCAAGCCGCGACCATCAAATAATAATAAGACAGTCCTAGTGGTGTTGTGTCAAATAAAAAGGGCCTATAGTAAAAAAATAAAACGATTGCCATTCCTTACGCTAAGTACAAAAAGAAGTGTGGGATAATGTTCTTTTAGAAAAAAGAAGTGTTCACAAAATGCGAAGTCAGGATGCGATACTTGAGGTCTCCCTTCCCTATGTTTTCAGCATGGGACAAGGTGGGATATTTGAGCACAGCACACACTCGAGCTTTGCCAGCACAAGCTAACAGTTCCGCTTTGAGCAATCAGGGCATCCAGTGGTTAAGTCTCTTTTCTGTCAAACAGTGTCTTGCCGCAGGGGCCTGATGGGCTCAAACAAACAAACAAAAAGTTCCTTTCCAAAATGAGCTTTAGGGTGATGACTTTCCACCCCTGGATCTCCCTCCTTCAGGCTCGGACCCCTTTCAGACGTCAGTCTCTCTCTCCTTCGGGTTCACTATGGCTTCTCTTATTTTCATGAGTCTTAGGGCCTCATTACACTGTAGGCGGTGAGCCATGGCGCTAATAGCGCCATGGCTCATGCCGGTAAAATGCCGGCACCGCCTTGGTGGAAAGGGGATTTACCGCCCCATTCCAAGGTTGGAGGGGCGGTAAATCCCCCTTCCACCATTGCCCTTCCCCATTCCCATTTTTGCCCCATAGGGCTCTATGGGAATGGGGAAGGCGCTAATTACGGCACCGCAATTTTGCGGTGCCGTAATTAGCTCCGAGGTCCCTTTGCGGGTTGGATTTTAACGCCTACAAAAAACAGGCGTTAAATCCCCCAACCCGCAAAGGGACCTCGTAGTAAGGCGGTAAGGATTTACCGGTACCGGTATTTTACCGGTACCGGTAAATCCTTACCACCATCCGTGTAATGAGGCCCCTAATGTCTTTTCAAACAATTCACTGTGAACATCCCTCGGTAGGGTTCACTACTTTCAACACACTTCATTTGTTAATTTCACATAAGCAGGATGGATTTCCCTTTGTTTCACATGTATCTGTTGATCAAAGACTTTCGACTGTACTGAGGATTTCACAAGACCCTTTTATGACCACTTTGAGCCCTCTTCTCACCTTTCCCAAGGCCTTCTCTTTCTGGTAGTTTCAATAATCGGGTAATCGCCCAGAGTTCTGCGTGAAAACCCACTTGGTGTCAACTCCTCTGTTGCTGATTTTCCCCTTTTTACATCAATAGCTCTTAAAGACTTTCAGAGCTCAATTAGCTGCTTGCTACTTTTCGTTCAACAGGTCTGGTTTCTTATCGACTCTCTTCTCGACTCACTCGCTGTGACGAAGCGCTTGGCTTTCTTCTCCTTCGAGTCAAGGTTGGTACCACGGAGACCAGCGTCTCTCCACCGGCTTGGTTATCAGCGAATGAGGGTCTCGTGTACCTTAGACTGTCACAAGTCTCTCCCCTTCTCACCTGTTTTTCTTTACTTGCATCCTTCTTGGAAGTGACTTCCTTCTTTCGCACAGTCTGGGATTTATACAGGCCCGTGTGTGAGTCTTCGGATTTCAGCGTGAGGTTTGCAATGTCCTGTGCTGGGTAACGTTCAAACATCCAGGATCCGGAACCAGGAATGGAACAATGTCCTGACTCGGACGTACGGGAGCATTGTAGGACCGAGTACAGAAAGGATCCAGGAAGGAAGCACGGAAGTAGGAAGGTAAGGAAAGGGAACGAACGGGAAAATATAATCAGGGAATTGGGAACAAGGACTAGAAAGGAAGCGCCGAGCGGACTCAAGCAACACCCGTCTGACTACTCCAAGCAGTAGCGTTAAGACACGCAGAGCCGCGGGGCCGTGGCTGTTTAGTAGTAAGTTGCACATAACACGCAAAGGCTGGTAAGCAGTGTTTCAAAAGAGACGGCCATGTTGGAAGGAACACAGAGTTCAGACCACGGTGCATCATGGACCACGAAGTCTAGATTGGACGTAATCGGCGGTTCATGAAAGTATGCCTCCTCCGAAGCCCCGCACCTCCGGGTTTGCCTGGGTGGATATGATGATATCTTTGTATCAATCGGGGGGCATTCATGTTAGAGACAGTGTCCCAGGTGCGCTCACTGGGAGGATATCCTTTCCATTCGACCGAATACTGGAGTTGACCTCTTCTGTAACTGGAGTCACATATCCTGGAAACCTCAAATTCGAGTTGGTTATTGACAATTACTGGAGTTGGTCTTTGAGCAGTTCGAGTGGATTGTACAAATGGTTTTAACAGAGAAGTGTGGAAGACTGGATGGATCCTTTTCCACGACTCTGGAAGTCGGAGTCGATAGGCCACTGGATTAACAATTTCCTTTATGGAGAAAGGTCCATAATACCTGGGAGTCAACTTATTTGGTCGTAGATGTCGAGGAAGGAGTTTCAAAGACAACCAAACCTTATCTCCTACTGCATAGTAAGGACTAGGCCTTCTCTTAGTGTCTGCATAGTGTTTAACAACTTTTTGCGCCTTTTCCAGGTGTTCTTTGGCTTCCTTGTGCACATTGATCAGTGTTTCAATCCAGGAATCGACCGCAGGAACTGGGGTAGGATGTGGAAGAATGGAGGGTAGTACTGAAGGGTGAAATCCTTGGCTGCAAAAGAACGGATTGATCTTGATAGCTGAATGATCTGAATTGTTGTAGGTGAATTCGGCCACAGGAATCAAGAGTGACCAATAATCCTGTACCTTGGGGGCAAAGCAACAAAAGTACTGTTCTAAGGTCTGGTTGACTCGTTCAGTTGCTCCATTGGTCTATGGATGATACCCTGAGGACAATGCGCGCTGGATCCCCAATATCCGACATAGTTGTTTCCAAAACTGGGATATATAATAGGGCCCTCTGTCGGAAATGATCTTGGAAGGTAGTCCATGGAATCTGAATATGTGTCCCAGAAAAATCCCAGCCAATTCAGATGAAGATGGTAGCTTGTACAAAGTTGTAAAATGAGCCATGTGTGTAAACAAATCGATGGTAAACATTATGGTTGTCTATCCTCTGAATGGGAGTAATTCCACGATAAAATCTGTGGCGATGATTTCCCAAGGTCTTGTTGGTATCGCTGGTTGGTGTAAAAGACCCGCTGGTCTTCTGTTATCATATTTATTCTGATTGCACACTGCACAGGATTGGACACAAGTTCTTACATCGTCTTTCATCCTTGGCCACCAGAACTGTCTCTGTATAAGACGGAGGGTGTTGGTGATTCCACGGTGTCCGGAATGGGGGGTATCATGGCATAGATTTGTGATCTTATGTCTCAGCTCTTGTGTGGGAATAGCCAGCCGCGTTTCCTTGAATAGAAATCCGTCCTTCATCCTGAGATTCCTTAAATTGCTTCCCTTAAACTCCTTCCAAAGTTCGGAAGACGGTGTCTTGGCTCGAATATCCTCCAGTAGTGGCTTCAGCAACGAACACTGTGTTAGGAAACATCTTGGGAAAAGCCCGGTCCTCAAGGGGCTCATAATCAGGACGCCTGGACAGGGCATCAGCTATGAGGTTATGTGCTCCAGGAAAATGGTGGATTTGGAATTGATATTGGGCAAAAAAGAAGGCCCAGCGGGCCTGACGGCTGTTTCTGCATTCCAGGGACTGTAAGACCTGTAAGTTCCGATGGTCCGTACGGACTTGTACTGGGTGTTTGGCTCCCAGAAGGAGATGACGCCAGTCAGTGAAGGCTTGTCGGATGGCTAGCAACTCCTTCTCCAGGACGGAATAATGAGTTTCACTGGGAGTCAAAGTACGGAAGAGATAGGTAATGGGATGTTCCTTCTTGTCATCAAGTACTTGTTTGAATACTGCTCCGATGGCGTAGTCGGACGCATCAGTTTCAACTAGGAAGGGTCGGTCTGTATCAGGTTGAGCTAGGATAGGGGCTCGAGTGAACCCCGATTTCAATCGTTGAAATGCTGACTCCTGAGCTGAGGACCACTGAAACGGAGTGTCTTTCTTTAAAAGTGTGACAATAGGGTGTACAATGTTGGAAAACGTGGGTATGAATTTCCTGTAAAAGTTAGCTAGCCCCAGGAAGGACTGAATATGTTTCACAGTGGTAGGAACAGGCCAAGACAGGACGGAATCAACCTTGGAAGAATCCATTCCAATGCCTTTTGGGCTAAGAACAAATCCAAGGTAGTGAACGGTTGATACATGGAAAAGACATTTTTCAGGTTTGGCCAGGAGCTTATGGTCACGTAAACGCTGTAGAACTGCCTTGACGTGTTCTGGTTGTTTCCGAGGTTCCTTGGAGTAAATCAATATGTCGTCTAGGTATACAATGATGAAAAGGAACAACATGTCAGAAAAAACCCGATCCATGAAACGTTGGAATACAGCGGGGGCATTAGCAAGTCCAAAGGGCATCACCAGATACTCAAAGTGGCCAAAGGGAGTTCTGAAGGCTGTTTTCCACTCATCGCCTTCTTTTATACGAATGAGATGGTAGGCACCCCTGGGATCGAGTTTAGTGAAGATGACTGCACCCCTCACTGCCTCCAGGATGTCCGAAATAAGAGTTAATGGGTAACGGTCCTTGAAGGTGCATTGATTGAGGCCACGGTAATCCAAACATGGTCTAAGCACCTTGGAATCTTTCTTAGGGACGAAGAAGAGAGAGGCTGCCACTGGGGACCTGGAAGGTCGAATAGTTCCATTTGTTAGGTTGGTGTCCAGATATTCTCGGAGGGCCCTCTTTTCTGGCTCGGATAGAATGAACATTCTTCCAAAGGGAATCACTGCTGAAGATTCAGTATCAATGGCACAATCCTCAGGCCTGTGAAGTGGGATGGATTGAACAATGGCCGTTGAAAACACATCTGAGTATGTTTGGTAAGCCTGGGGAATCTGGATGATGTTGGAGACTGTTACCGAGGATTGCCGGGGTTCCTAGAGATTTTCTGAGGGGCTTGGCAAGGTGGTATGAGATAAACAATGGGACATGCAGTTTTCTGATCCAAGAAACAAGGAGCCTGCTGCCCAATTGATGTATGGATTGTGTTTCTGTAGCCAAGGCATGCCTAAAACCATGGGACAGTGGGCAGATCTTATGATGTCAAATCTAATCATTTCTTGCTGGTTGTTTATCAAAAGCAGAATCTCCTTGGTTTGATGAGTTATGGGTCCCGAAGATAAGGGTCTGCCATCAATGGCTTCAACAGGTTGCATTACCTCTTTTTTTTCTCGGGGAATGTGATGGCTGAGGGCCCAATCATGATCTATGAAAATGCCCATGGCTCCACAATCCACTAAGGCCAGGATGGGGTGGGATTCATTTTTGGAAGGTAACAGAAATGTCTGTAAAATCACGAGATTGTTCTGTCCTGGGAGTTCAAGGAAGGAATTGATGAGGAGCAAACATCTTTCTCAGAAAACTGTGCTCCATTTAGGATCGGGAGCTGGCGTTTCCCGAACTCTGAGGCGGCGCAATAGGACACTCTCTTACAAGGTGTTTATCAGAGGCACAATACATGCACAGCCCTGCATTAATCCGACGGATCCTTTCTTGGGGGGAAATTGGTCCTCGGAAGGCGCCTAGTTGCATGGGTTCTGGATCTGAGGCCTGTGATGCAACGGCTTCTTTCTTGTAGGGGTGGTCTGTGACTGTCTTTGGGGATGTTGGCTTCCACTTCCTTTTCTCTGTCTTTCTTTCCTGGATCCGGAAATCAATCTGTAGGGAGAGGTCCATGAGAGCTTGGAAAGAGCTTTGGCGAGCCACCCTAGCTAATTTGTCCTTTATCTCATCATTCAGACCTCTTCGAAAGAGGGTGAAGCTGGCTTCTTGGGACAAATCGGCCTCTTTTCCTAGTTTAAAGTGAGTCACATATGTGAGCATATCCTGGGACCCTTGTTGGAATTCAAGCAGTCTTTCTTGTGCACTATACATGATTTCTGGGCGATCAAACATGGCCTTAAGGGCGTCCACAAACCCATCGTAATCATCCAAGAGTGCATCACCCGCATTGACTAAGGGGGTTGCCCAGGTTAAGGCATTGCCCCTGAGATGTGATATCATAAATCCCACCTTAGCTCTTGGGGTGGAAAAGTAGTACGGTTTGAAGGTAAAATGTAACAAACAAGAATCAAGGAAGGAACGGAGGGTTTTTGATGAGCCATCGTATTTGTCCACTACTCCTCCCAACAAGACACTTTCTTTGGCTGCAGAGTCACGAGATAAAACTAACTGCTTTAATGTCGCATTCTCTGCCTTAAGGTTCTGGACTTCAGTGGTTAATTCCTGCATACCTCGCATGAGGTCTTGAACTGCGGCTTCCATATCTGCCTTTGTATCACGTTTGAGGCATCTCAATCTGTCACAAGTCTCTTCCCTTCTCACCTGTTTTTCTTTACTTGCAACCTTCTTGGAAGTGACTTCCTTCTTTCGCAAGGTCCGGGATTTATACAGGCCTGTGTGCGAGTCTTCGGATTCCAGCGTGAGGTTTGCAATGTCCTGTGCTGGGTAACGTTCAAACATCCAGGATCGGGAAACAGGAAGGGAACAATGTCCTGACTCGGAGGTATGAGAGTATTGTAGGACCGAGTACAGAAAGGATTCAGGAAGGAAGCACGGAAGTAGGAGGGTAGGGAAAGGAAACGAACGGGAAAATATAATCAGGGAATTGGGAACAAGGACTATAAAGGAAGCGCCGAGCGGACTCCAGCAACACACGTCTCACTACTCCAAGCAGTAGCGTTGAGACGCGCAGAGCTGCAGGGGCGCGGCTGTTTAGTAGGAAGTTGCACGTAACTCGCAAAGGCTGGTAAGCAGTGTTTCCAAAGAGACGGCCATGTTGGAAGGAACACGGAGTTCAGACCTCGGTGCATCATGGACCACAAAGTCCATAATGAACGTAATCGGCGGTTCATGACTGGGCATCTTCTGCAACACCCTCTAGCCATTGTTTGCAGTCTTATAATTCCTTCTGTGGAGGATTCATGGGCCTTTGTCAGAAAGAGCAAGGTCGCTTCTCTCCTTGTCACCCCCTCGGTATGTGCCGTCTTTCTCCTCCTCTTGAATTGCCGTGCTGAGTTAGCTCTCATGTCGTGTGTTCTGCCTTGCTCATCCTATGCTTTCGTGCTCCTCTTTTTATCCCTGTGGGGAAGGGAAAGGGCCGTCAGGTGTGTGTGATTCTGTTCAATTGCCTGTCCATGCCTGACCCTTGTATTGGGACATGTTAGGTAACTGCTCAGATGTTAGTCCGTTGTCGGTCACATTGTGCGAAAGGGTTCATGTTGGAAAAGGGGGGGCCGTGTTTTTGAATGTCCTACGTGGTAGGATGGGGAAATGGTGAATAAAGAAGGGGGATACCGCATCTCACCCGTCAGTGTCTCACTCCCACTCGTTAAGGACCCCCATCCAGGTGATCCTACATTACTGGTCCACCCCGGGAACTGGATCCAATAGCAATGGCTCTGTGCTGGCAACCTGGATGACAGATCCTCGGGAACTAGCTAGGGAGACACTTTCAGGTTTCTCACAACTCTCAGATGGGCAGTCAAAGTGCAATTCCAGGACACGTCCAGGCTGGGCAATCTCAGTGCACTCTCAAATGGACAGTCAAAGTAGAATCCCAGTACAGGTCCAGGATGGGCCATCTCATTCAACCCTCAGATGGGCAGTCAAAGAACACTCCCAGTACACGTCCAGAAAGGGCAATCTCAGTGTATTCTCAGATGGGCAGTAAAATTACACTCCCATTACACATCCAGGATGGGCAATCTCAGTGTACTCTCAGATGGACAATCAAAGTACACTCCCAGCACCCGTCCAGGATGGGCAATCTCAGATGGACAGTAAAAGTACAATTCCAGTACATGTCCATGATGGGCAATCTCAGTGTACTCTCAAATGGACAATCAGAGTACACTCCTAGCACATGTCCAGGATGGGCAATCTCAGTCAACTATCAGATGGGCAGTCAAAGTACAATCCCAGTACACATCCAGTATGGGAAATCTCAGTGTACTCTCAGATGGGCAGTCAAAAGTACACTCCCAGTCCATGTGCAGGATGGGCAATCTCAGTGTTCTTCAGATGGGCAGTAAAAGTAAAATCCCAGTACACGTCCAGGACAGGCAATCTCAGTGTACTCTCAGATAGACAATCAGAGTACACTCCTAGCACAAGTCCAGGATGGGCAATCTCAGTGTACTCTCAGATGGGCAGTTAAAAGTACACTCCCAGTCCATGTCCAGTATGGGCAATCTCAGTGTACTCTCAGATGGGCAGTCAAAGTACACTCCAAGCCCATGTCCAGGATGGGCCATCTCAGTGTACATCAGATGGGCAGTAAAATTACAATCCCAGTACACGTCCAGGAGGGGCAATCTGAGTGTACTCTCAGATGGGCAGTCAAAGTACACTCACAGCACACATCCAGGATGGGCAATCTCAGTGGACTATCAGATGGGACAGTGTTAGGCAGAATTATATGCAGTACCCTTTGGGAACACCACACACAATTAAGACTACAAGTGGCAGTACAAATTCACCTTTGGTACAAGCCTGTACTACTCAGTAAAAGTGGTAGCGATGGCTGAGCAGTCAGACTTATCTCAAGAGTAAAGTGAGCAGTATCAGAAGTTACACAAAGGACAGCTATTACCTTTGAATTGATTCAAACAAACACTGACTCAAGGTTTCTGAGTAAAAGAATATACATTTATTTACACATCAGTTGTATATAACATGTCACTAAAGTAAAGCAGTTTAAAAATCACACTCTTAATACACCACACCACTCCCAATAGGTTCCAGACAAGTTAAGCTCACAAAAAGAAGTGGGAGCAAAATGGCACTCAAGACATTTAAAAGGGAGGTAAAGACAAAGTTAGGTAGAAATTGAACAGCACCAACAGGTAAGTAAGCAGGGCAATCTAGAAAGAGGAACTATAGTGATGGAATCAAATCAAAAAGGCTTAGGGCCAAAGTCAATAGGACAAAAGTCTGTTTGCTCAAGATCACACAGTTCAGGCTAGTTCACGGTTAAGTCTTTGCCAAGAGTTCCGGACGAAGTTGGTCGGCAGAAAAGTGAGGTTAAAGAGTAGAGAAGGACAAGCCCCCGGATTGGAGAAAGATTTCACATACTTTCACCTGGCTGAACGAAACGAACAACCGGATTTGAACAGTACCTTTCAATGGAGAAGAAGCTGTAGCTGAGGTGGACGTTCCTAGTAGTTCCTGCAGGCTCACGTCTCCTGAAGCGACTGTCAGACTGACGCGAAGTAGGAAGACTGGAGGGTCCTGCACTACCCAGGGAAGAAACCAGCAGCAGAGCAAAGCAACAAATAAAAGGTGCGCTCCGTAAAACCCAAGCAGGGTCCGACCTTCCTGGCTATCCGGCCCACTGTAGCTCTGTACAGTGAATTCGACCAGAGGAGGGAGTCCTGGCTTGCAGTTTTGGTGAACTGTTTGGTCCCACCAGCTCAGGGGAAGAAGATTCCTGGAGGATCTTCTCTGTTGTTGGAGTTCGAGGATTCGGACCTGCAGCAGGGCTTCACCGGGCGTAGTAGGGGTCCTCTCCCGTCAGCTCCTCGTCGGTTCTTTCATTCCAGTGGCGACTCTGCCTTTCCAGTCCCAGAGAACTGCTTTTTATGCAGTTTTCCCCCATTCACACATCCTGGCTGTCAATCACACAGCAGGGTGGCGGTCACGCCGGGACAGTCACCACAGCCAATCATTACAGAGTGCGATATGGGTCTCCAAGGAGACCCTGTGCAGGGAGTCCTAAGCCCCTCCCTCACATCCTGTCCCCCGCAGACATACTGGCAGGCACCTAAGGAGGGCTTCTGCGTAGAAGCCCGCGAAAAGACGGTGAACAAAGGAATCAAACCTGGTTTGGCGTGCAGAGTAAAACACGAGAAAGACTTTTACAAAAAAGAAATAGCGAATAAACCCAGCCGGAACCGTAATAAAACATATATGGTCTAGCGGGTTTAAGTTCGAGGCTACCAAAATAGTCTAAAACAATACCAAGGTTATTTAAGATAACCGCGGCAGGAAAAATAGGGTAGTTACCACTGCCACCACCCAAGTCTTGATGAAAAGGGAGCGAAACAATGCTCCAAGAGGAACAGACAAAAAGGGATAAGTATTAACCCTTTCCAGTACTCCATATAAGATGGTTTGTACTGGGTCTGTGGTTTTACAGAGGCTAATAAAGTTAATGGAAACTTTACATGTTTGGGAGACAGTAGTCAGTCCCAGAAAATGGAATCTGAGTTGGGAAGTCTAAAGGACAAGCCTGTGTCACTGCACTGAATGTGCTGTGTAACACACAGTAAAAAGATGATGCCTGTGGAGTAGGTGAAGCTCCACAGTCTATGAACACAAAAATGTTAAACACACACACACACAGCAAAACACATGTAAGAGTGGGGAAAAAGGCTCACACTCTTACCAGGTGAAAAAAGTAAATCCTAGAAATCCAGCAAAGCTGCTGAGGAGCTCAGTAGGTGAGGGAAATTAGCCATTCTGGAAAAATTCTCCCTAACAGGCAGTCAAAGTCCACTCCCAGTACACGTCCAGGGTGGGCCATCTCAGTGTACTCTCAGATGGACAGTCAAAGTGCACTCCCAGCAGATATCCAGGACGGGCAATCTCAGTCAACTATTAGATGGGCAGTCAAAGTACACTCCCAGTAAACGTCGAGGACAGGAAATCTGTACTGTCAGATGGGCAGTCAAATTACACTCTCAGTACACGTCCAGGATGGGCAAACTCAGTGTACTCTCAGATGGACAGTCAGAGTACACTCCCAGCACATGTCCAGGACGGGCAATCTCAGTGTACTCTCAGTTGGGCAGTAAAAGTACACTCCAAGTACACATCTAGGACGGGCAATCTCAGTGTACTCTCAGATGGACACTCAAAGTACACTTGCAGTACACATCCGGGATAGGCAATCTCAGTGTACTCTCAAGTGGGCAGTCAAAGTACAATCCCAGTACACATCCAGGGTGGGCACTCTCAGTGTACTCCCAGATGTTCAGATAAACTGACATGGCCTTACGAAAAGCCAAACGAGTTAGCGGCTAATAAACTAGCTGCCATTTACGTTCAGCATGTCGGCGCTGCTGGCGAAGACCAGCCAGGACCTCCGTAAACCAATGCTCCGAATGGCGGGCTCGAGGCTTGAAGGGTTTCAGTGGAGGCAGAGAGTCGGCTGTGGACAGTAAGGCCACCTCCAGGGAATCGAGGTCTCCCGAAAAACCTGAGGCCAAGTCCTCCATGATCTCAGCAGCGACTGTGGTGATAGGAATGTTGGGGACGTGGGAGAGCCAAAAGAGGACACATCGGCTCACCCTGAATAGAAAAAGGCACAATCCAGTGGTCAGTCCAAGGGACAAAAAAATGGGGATAGACCGTGACCAAAGAGGACGAGGCAAATATAAGATCCAACGTGTTGCCAGAAACATGCGTGGATCCACAAACAGCCGTGGCAAATTAAGGTCACCCAGACTCAAGTTAGCTGCCACTATATTTTTAACATTACTGGGGGAAGATCAAAATCCCCCAGTACAACAAAGGACTGATATTGTAGGCACAAGTCGGTGAGCAGAGCCACGAAGGCCGCCACAAAGCTGACATCATAGCCGGGAGGTCTATAGACAAGCAGAGCGTGTATTGTGCAAGAAGGTGAAAATTCCATACGTAAAAGGCATGTCCACACATTAAGAGCATGTGTAAAGGCTAGCATAGAGCAGGTGAGGCCCTTGTGGTGGATAAGTGCAATACCACCGCCTGCCTGCGGGGGAGATCTATCAAGTCTAACAATATTATACTCCACCGGGAGAGTGTGGATGAGCGAAGACTCAGACGTATCTTTCAGACAGCTTTCGGGTATGAACGCCAAGTCAGGTGACAAATCCTGCAAGAGATCATAACATTCTCCAGCACTGGCCACCACGGACCTGGCGTTCAGTAAAACACATCTTACCTGTGACTGAGTGCGAGTGGGTTTGAGCATATAGGTAGCTGAGGCTGAGACACAGAACTAGCCTACCGGGAAGGAAATATCACCAGGTGCAGCAACGATAAGTTCCTCACGTGAATAGCATTTAATACTAGGCATATGAGCCGTAGCCCAATGCGCATTTCTTTTCCCTGTTGTTTAAACATTGCATTGTGAAACCTAGGCCTTTCTCACTCTATTACGGATTCTCAAACTTAGGTGAGTTTTCCCTTGTCTTAAACATGCATGTGGATAGTTCCTTAATCCTGAGTGTTGTCGTCTTGTCCTATTGCCCAACCCTCTTGGCCCTTGCTGTCTCGTCTGCCTGCACCTTTGCCCGGAGTCCTTCCCTAGTGTTCCCCTCTCCCTTCCACCCTCTCCTCTCCCCTCCTACTCTATGGTGCTCTCTGTCCCTCCTGTTTTTCTAACTGCTTCTCTATTGATTATCCTGCTCTCCTCACGAAATCTGGTAGGAAGAAGTTTAAAAAGAATATCCTGGTCTCCAACCCAGGCCTCCCTATTGCTGACACCATACCAGTGCCTCCTCCAAGGAAACTCTCACTGACATCTCTTTGTCGTTCCCTCGCCAGAACCATGGACCCTACATATGGTTGCTGTGCTCTCTCCTTTCTCTTCTTCTCCCATTAATGGTGGTACCGTCCTGGCCTCCATCCATTCCTCTAAGGTCATCATTAATGTTTATTCTAATGGGACCGTCCTGGTCCAAGGCCTTCAGGCCACCCTTCACCTCTTTGATAGACGGTTCCTGTGCCTCATTAATTTCCTTTCTTCTCCTGCTGTCCCCTCTCCCCCCTCTACGGCCTCCTTGCCTCCCCATGCTGCCTCCTCCTCGGCTACCTTGCCCTCTCATTCCCTCTCTGCCCTCCTTCGGGCTCCTTTCACAACTCCGCAGGGCGTACCTCTGATCTGTACCCCTCCCCAGAAGTCCTTCAAGGATGAAAACCTTCTCCACCTTGCCACTCTTAACTCTGGCTCAGCCGTTAAACACTCATCCGACATCTGCTGCCTTCTGGAAGAACTTGACCTCAATGTCCTCGGTCTCACCCAGACATGGTTCATGGCCAGCTCTTTCAAAAGCTTTGACACGCTCCTCCCTGATGGCTAGAAGATCCTTTCTGCGCCCAGGTCCAACCGCTCCGGAGGGGGTGTAGGCCTGATCCTCCCCGAGTGGATTCCAGCCTCTGTCATCCCTACGGAGGCCTACTCCTCTTTTGAATGCCTCGTCTGCAGCCCCTCTCTCTCTCCCATAGCCATTCCTATTCTGTGGCTACTATCTATTGGTCACCTGGTCAGATTTCTTCCTTCCACTCTGAGTGGGTGGACCTCTTCCTCACTCCTGGCCTCAACCACTCAACTCCTCCTTCTTGGAGACTTCAACATCCACCTGGATGCCTCCTATCCTCCCTCTGTACTCTTTCGTGACCTCTGCGACTCTCTCTCACTCACCATTCTCCCCTCTGGCCCGACTCACTCTGCAGGGCACACTCTGGATGTTCTGATCTCCTCAGACCTTCCCCTTTCTGTCCCTCACACCACTCCTCTCTCCTGGAGTGATCACTTTCTCCTTTCATCCCACCTCACCCTCTCTACCCCACAGGCCAAGCCACCTCCATCACTGCCACCCACCTTCTCGGTCATCCGAACCATGAAGCGCTTATCAGTTGAGGCTTTCGCCGCCTCTTTCTCACCCCCTCTTCCCCCTTTGGCTGACTCCCACCCTGACACAGCCCTCTCCACTCTCCACTCTGCTATATCTGATATCCTTGCCCCTGTCATGAGGATCCGCCTGCAGCCCAAAGCCAAGTGCAACTCCTGGTACGACTCAGACCTCATCACCCTTAAACGCAAGTGCAGGATGGCCGAGTGGAAATGGCGTGCTTCATGTACATCCTCCGACAAACTGGCCTGCTGCCTGCTCTAAAGACAATACCGGCTCTCCGTCCTCACCAAGAAGAGAGCTCATATACAAGCCTGCGTCTCGGTGGCATCTAATAACTCGGCTGAACTCTTTAAAATCTGCAAGGAACTGGCCAATCCTTCTGCAGTCTCTACCTCTCCTGTCCCTTCCCAGGCCTCTGCATGGCACTGGCTTATCACTTCATCTCTAAAACTCAAGACATCCTATCCTCCCTCCCTATACTCTCTGCTCTTCCTTTGGCCCTTCTGCAGCAACCCCTCCTCCCTCCTTTCTGCCTTTCCCCTGTTCATCGAAGACAAGGTTTCTAGACAAGTCCAATCTATGAAAGTCTCATCAAAACAGGTTCACCCCTGTTCTCCAAAACCATCAAGGACCACATTGACAGCCTGGCTCCTGCTCTGGCTGACTTCTGCAACCACTCCTTTGCCACTGGAGTCTCCCCACCCCCTCTGAAGCACTCCCTTGTGCACCCTCTTCTTAAGAAACCCTCTGCTGGTCGCTCATGCCCAGCCAACTATCGCCCAATCTCCATCACTCCCTTCCTGGGCAAGCTCCTGGAGAAACTGCCCATCTCCTAGCTTAATCTCCACACTGAATCTGTTGGTTGTCTTCATGACCATCAGTCTGGCTTCAGAGCTGCCAGAAGCACAGAAACTGCTCTCCTGAACATCCGTAAAGACCTGCTCTCCAACCTTGACTCTAACACCCCCTGTGTCCTCGTCTTGCTTGATCTCTCTTCTGCCTTTGATACTGTTAACTATGCCATCCTGCCAAAGTGTCTCTGTGATAACCTAGGTATCACCGGTCAGGCCCTGGCGTGGCTGACTTCCTTCCTCTCTGACCAACCCCCCCCCCCAGGTCCTACTTGGGTCCTTCCTCTCTGCTAACTTTTTCTCTACCTGTGGTGTCCCCCGGGGGTTTAAGCTCTCTCCGTGGCTATTGAACCAATACTTGGCACTCCTTGCCCACCGCATTGCTACTCTCTGCCCCTAATTTCAGTGCTATGCGAATGACCTGTGCCTTAATGCCAGTAAGACTGAGGTTGTCCTCATCGGCACCCCCAGTCCCTCCTTTCCTGTAGCTCTCTGGCCGGCCTCTCTTGGTCCTCCTCCTGCTCCCACCTGCAAGGCTAAAAACCTTGGGGCCGCTTTTGACTCCACACTCTCTTTCTCCCCTCACATCTCTGAAGTCTCTAAGATGTCACACTACCAGCTGCATCTCCTCAGAGGTACTCTTCCTTTCCTCTCCTTCCCCCAGAAGCTCACTGTCTCCAGAGCTCTGGTTCTCTCCAGACTGGACTACTGAAACAGCCTCTTTCTAAATCTGCCTGTGTCTCCTCTACGCCCTCTGCAACTCATCCAGAACAGGACTGCAAGGCTTGTCCTTGGTCTCAAGCCCAGGGATTGTATCTCTCCAGGACTGAAATCTCTGCACTGGCTCCCTGTGGCTGCAAGGATTAAGTTCAAAACCCTCTGCATCGTCCACAAGGCCTTCTGGGGCCTGGGGCCTCAATACCTTCAACTCTCTCTTCCTAAATATCTTCCCTCTAGAGCTCTTCGCTCATCCACCTCCAACTCCCTCAGGGTCAGTTGCTTCTCCAAGAAACAAGTTGGTGGTAGATCTATCTCTTCCACTGGGCCCTCCATCTGGAACAGCCTCCCCGCCCCCCTGAACCTTGAGGAGAACCATCTTCGGTTCTGGAAGCACCTAAAAACCTTCCTCTTTGCTTCTGCTTTCTCCCCCTTCTCTCCCCTGCTGAAATCCTAGCTGACAATGAGACTGCATGAGTTACTTGGCCACCCATCTGAACTCGGGCCCTAGCCCTGCCAGTTGCATGCTTGCGCTGCCTCCATGGCAACCCCTGCACCTGGGGACTGTTTTCTGTATCCCTACAGTCCCCAAACCAACACATATGTCTGCACTCACCCTGCACTTGTCACCAGCTGGCTGTTCTTTATTTATTTTATGCGATTATTATTATCCCATGTACTGCACTTTCCCATCCCCCTGCACTTCTTTTTCCCTCTTCCCTTGCACTTGCACGATCTGACTGACACCTGGCCTAGTAGGATCGTTGTCTGTCTTCCCTATGTTCCCCCTCCCTTGCCTCGTCGCGCCTTAAAACACTTGTGTATAGGCGCGTTATAAATGTCATATCAGATCATATCACATCTGTGGCACGGATGGGCGCAGATGGGCAGGACTTTGGCCATCCTCATTCAGAGGTGTTTTGCTTTTTGGAGCTGTAAATATAGCTATTAACCAATTTAACGTTCTGAATTTAGCCGGCACTGCCATGGTTCGAACTTGGCACAAGCAGGCTGGGCAAATGTCAGAGGCTAGTGCTTGAAATTGGAGCTATCCAGCTGGCCATACTGTGCAGCACATAATGAAAGACAACTTGTCTCACTATGCACCACAGAATGCACTGCAGGTAGCTTTACTTATCACACTGAAACATGCTTTCCCACCAACTCAATCACAAGAGAACATATCATTTTCTAATGTTTCAACTGGCCTAAAAATCGGAAGACCTTTGTAACCAGTAAATACCAACACTCTTCCATTGAAAGAAAATACAATATTAAGAAACAAGGGTGAACCTGGGGTCTGGTTAAGAATAGGCGGCATGTTACAGGCAGGCAGGTAGGAGGACAGCTCAATGAGTAAGAGCACTTTCTGCATCGATCTTACTGATCGTCAACTGACCGCAGACCATGAACGCCACCCAGCTCTCCCCCACCTCAATGCTTCCTGATATGTTAGTGGCTTAATGAAAGTATATCTATTTGTATGACTTTGATTGGCCATTTCTGTATTTTGGCCTGTTGTACAATTGTTGTGTGGATTAATAGTGATAACATAATCACACCCCTCTTAAGAGTATAGCACAAGAATGGAAGGAGGTATATAGCTCCTCTGTGCCTGTTTCACCTTTATGGTCCGAAATGTGAGGCGGACCACTTTTGGATGATTTTTCAACAAATGCCATTTTACTAAATTATAAGTTTCAATAAATGCCTCAATATTCCTACCCTGATGAGAATTTCCCTGCCTAACATAAGCTAAAGGAAACACTCTAACAAAGGATATCCGGCCTCACACTTAAGCATAAAATGCACAAGAACTATGTGGCAATTCACCACAATAATGATAGTGCACGCAACTTTACACTGTCTCCACCCACGGGAAACACGACAGACCACTATTACTTGGCACAGGCTCCAAATTAAAAGGAAGAGGATCAGGATGGGCAGAAGGAATCTGCACACTTTTGTTAACCAGTTTGGCATCAAGGAGACTATTTCAGTTAACCAGTCTTTTTCTTTTTTGATTCCTCCTTCCTCTTTGTCAGGATTACATGTTGCTCACGGCACCCTAAATTGTTGCTTGCCAGTTGCCCTGGACTATGGTGTGAAGGCCTAGAAGGAGGTGCTGAATGGATCAGACCTCAGTAGCACTGTAGTTAGGACAGAGTCCTGGACTGTGCAAGAATGTTGGCCAATGAGCCGCTGTGTTTCCAGCTGGATTATTTTCATACATGCAAGTTTTGTTTGGTGCCACCAATTACATAATTCTTCAGTAAATGTCCTTACTTGTTATGATAGTGTCATTGCTAAAACCCGGTCATCTCCAGTTACTTTGCCCAGCTGACAAATGTATGATTGAGTACAATATTTGAACCATGTTTGTGTCATGGAGAAAATTGGCATATTCTGTTCTGTGGTACAGCTAGTATGAGCATAATGGACAAGGAGGTGGTATGCATACCCAACTTTCCTTTATTAAATAATGTGCATGCACACTTTCTGTACAAGTGATGTTTGCGTTTGATCCCACCATGTACATTTATCGACAATATTCATTTTGGTGTCTCCTGTATTTATTATTGCATAGTGTCCTAGCGGAAAAATGGTCATTGTTTGATAACCTGCCCATCTAGCACATGGTTAATGGGCAGATACGGTAAATGCATGCCACATTTTTCATAATTAATTTGCCCTGTATTCCAATCCAATTAATTTATTGTTAATAGGTTTAAACTAACAAGTCAGTTAATTGATTCAAATACTCAGTTAACACCACCACCCCCCTCTATGAAGTGGTCATCAAATGCTCAAAGGTTTGACCAATGTTTGCCACTAAGTCTTGTGTAAAATCCCTTTTGGGCAGAGTAAATAGGCTCCAAATAATTGAGAAAGGTATTATTTTTATTCCCAACCACTTTTTCACCAATGCAACAGCCTTCTGGAGCTTTAATGCACACCATTTGCCATAACATTCCCAAATAATTCTCAGGAGGTAACCTCCAAAGGCCCAATGAGCTGATCTTTAAAGGCTACCATGTAATGACCTGAAGTACTAATTCACATTTAATCGTATTTCTCCATTAAGTCAGCAACATTTAAAAACATGTTTCATATTTTTCATACAATTCACACAGAACAAGCCCAAAATAAAAAAGCAACTTTAACATAATCAAACTTGCTATATATACAAGTCTGAACATTACAATTAATTATATATAACATGCTCCCATGCACTCCACGCTTATGCAAAACAGAGAAACAACAGCAAATGAACAGAAAATGAACCAAATCTTTGACTCCTATTTTGCAAGCGCACTTTGTGCTTCCTCCTGCACACTTTCTTAATTTATTAGGGAGTGTGTACATTTAAACGTACCATTACCACCAACCTCCTGCATTTTGGGGATCTTATTTGACAGATTTCTCCTTGCCATCTTATATGTGTACGTACGTCTGTATATAAGGCTAAAGTGGGCAGCATATGCATATTTTGGACATCTGACTCTTTTTCCATCGGACACGCTCTAGCTTTTGGAACTATTTTGAGGTGGCTTAATGCACGAAATGTAGTTATATTGCAACCCTATCCAAATGGACAGTGCCTTACAACCGCCCATAACCACAAGTATTTCTTTTCACCAGGGGAGGCTACAATCGCACTTGCACTGAAATTCACTTTATGATTAGCAGAAAATCCTAGATGTGCTTTTAAAAAATAAGGAACATTCTTAACTGGCCTGACACTTTCAAATTGAACACCCCCAATTCGGCTCACAAGGGGCTAGCAGGTGTATCTGCAGAGAGACCTGCTATTTGGCACAGGAATTTATTTTGCAACCCCTCCAGGAAATGAAAGTTCTAACCACCCTAGATGTTGCGGCCTTAAAATCATGGAGCAGACCTTTGTCTTATATACCTCCCACTTCTCCAATCAGAATGCAGCAAACCTGAAATAACAACATAAAAAGCCATTTAATCATGAATGATGCCTTTTCAGCAATCTTCGTAAAATGACTGACGCAAGCACTGCTCTTTCAGAAGAGTAGGCTCAGATAAATATGAGACTGCCCCCTCATCTCTACATTCATTTAAAAACGATCTACAAGGTTTCACCCTTTGCCTGAACACCATCATTTTTGTTTTTATTATATTTATTTTTCAAACTGTAATTCCCAAAATAGTAACTTGTGTTTAGCAGGCCCTGTTGGAGACCTGCTGGGGGCAAGTCCAAAATAGCTGTCTCTTCTGCATAAGGAAGCATGCTATAAAATGAACCCTTCAGGTGGAGGGTGGATTAACTTTCCTAAGAGAAGTACTAGAATCAACATCCAAAAGGAAAACATTGGGACCAACTGACATCCCTGCTTGCCACCTTTATTGGTGTTGGAAAACAATGTATAATTCCACAATCTTGTATATTGGACAGATGTTGACATGTCTGTGTATCACGTTGGATAAGACCTAAAATACTATTAGTGACCTGTAAGAATGTAGAAGTAGGACTCGGACACAGTGGGCTCATGTTGATTGACATATACTTTTATTGAAAGTAAAAGGGTGGGGTACTCCTGCCTTTCCCTAAAGCTAAGAGGGGTTTCCCTTCCTCAACCAAAACTAAGGAAACTGCCAGTATGTTTTGTCTAAAGTAAATAGTCCACTGTCACAAGTCCGAAGCCTATCTCCATCCCTCACACTATTTACTAACCTATAAAAAACAAAATGTCTTTTTAATTCAGAAGAATAGGTTGTAGATCCAATCAAAGAGTTCCAAATAAGACAGGTTCCAAACCCAAAGTTCTTAAATGTAAAACAAAGTTCCATAAAGTTCTTAGATATTTCTCTGTTGCACAAACTTTGTAGCAACCAGGGGCAACCACTCCCTTGTCCTGGTTCCTTCTCTTGGCAACTCTCTATTTATTGGTCCACAACCAGGGGCAATGACTCCTTTGCCCTGGTTCTGTCTCTTGTAGGTCCTAGATCTCTGCCTTTCTCTCTTTCTGCTTGGGCCAACTTGGTTCACTTCCTTGCCAAGTATGGTGCTTAGTAAATTACTCTGTGGTTTCCCTTCTTCTCATGGGATTGTGCCCCAGACCCCTCTTTATGTTTGGGAACTGGGAGCCCTCTTCCCCCAAGTACCACCACGAGGAAGAGGACTTGTGTGGTTCTCATGTAGTGGGTCCCAGACACCTTCTTTGTGTGTGGGTACTTGGAGCCCTTTCCCCCCAAGTACCTCCACAAGGAAGAGGACTCAAGTTGCTTTCGTTTGGTGGGACCCAGACCCTTAAATTTCCCTTGTTGGGGGACAGACATGGTTCACATGCCTGCCAGGTACTGAGACTATTAAGATGCTGACTGCACCGTTTTAGTTTCCCACCAGCCAGCCTGAGTGCTCCCCTTTGTAGTGGGCTCTGGTCTACCCAGGAACATTGCAGTGTCAATCTTTCCCAGGACAGCGTGGTCTTCCTTTCACGAACTTCCCTGTCTGCAGGAACACCGGGAGCTTCTCTCTGCCAGCTCGCCATTCGGTCCTTCCACTGTGGACTGGCCCTTGTCCTTCCAGCTCCTCTCTTGGCATCCTGGTGTGCTTCCTTGCACTTTCCTGCACCGTGCTGGCTCCTGCAGCTCCTTCATGGAGGACTAGACAACTTCTTCCTGAGTCCCTCATCCTTTTCTACTATGCATTGACTAATGAGCAGCCAGCAACAACTAGACTGCTCAATGTGGTTCTTAGGAGAACTCTTCATACCTCCGCTGCTCCTCTTCATCCCAGTACTTATTCCAAGTTGTCTAGAATGCTCATGTTGGTTATGCAGAACACGCTATATTCCTCCATGCATCTTATTTGTCTCAGTGGTTGTCAATAACATATCATTCAACTCTTCCCCATTCTTCCTCGTCTCAGTATTTCTAACCTTGATCTTCCTTGGGTCAGTTGTGCTCTTCATAGTCCCAGTACCTATCTAGGGAAGGGGTTGTTCTTTGGGTCATAAGAATGGGGGGGGGGTTCTATGGTCTAGTGATTGTCGAGTATATTGCGTTCTCAGGGTAGGGTTGTTCCTAGTCCCAGGAGGGGTTTCCTCTCCCATGTGATTCTCTCCCTGTGCACCACCCTCAGGGGAACTATTGTACCGAGGACCTACCGCGCGGCCGCATGGGAATGGTCTCCCCCATAGGGGAGAATTGACAGCATCCACAGATTTGTCACTGACTCCAATAAAATGTAAATTCCGCCACATTATGTTTCTATCAATCAAATACTGATGAAATCCACCCTGGAGTGCTACGGACTCCATAATTGGGGACTAACACCGCCAAATCACCACTTGGAATCTGGCAGTGATACCGCTGGACCAAGTGGCAGTAACAGTACCGTTGAGATACCACCAAACTCGTAATAAGCACCAATGTCCAGTAAGGGAATTGGCCTATAACCTTGAGGGGCTGGTGGTCCAAGAAATACTTGTCTAATGGGATGGCATAATGCCTGTCTTGACAACAGCAATAAACATAAAACGATTTGGTGTCCTTCAAAAAAGCTCACATTTTTTTCTCAAATTCTTTTTAACGTGATTTTTAATGCCATTTTGAAACTATAAATCTGACCAGCAGTGTACACACCCCTCATTAAATCATGGTTCAGTTTTCTTTTCGAGATTCTACATTCTGCATCGAACCATGGTGCATCCCTTTCTATAACCTGGAACTCCTCAACTTGGGGGCACGGTTTGCCAATAGCTCTCTCCTGGATAGTTTCTCCTATAGACTCAGACAAACTGACGCTTTCCTTTGTGGCCTCTGAACTGTTCAACAGTTTTAAGAGAATATGTTAATTTCTTGTGAATTAGTAATTCTTTCCAATGCCTCCTTTTCGAGCGTAGGCATCGCCAACCAGCTTCTCTGGCTGTCAGATATCTTCTTCGTGGTGCCTACCCTGGCCATTGGAAAATGAACTCAAGAGGATTGTGTTTACTCTTTGATCAATAAGAAATGTAACATTTCATAACATTCCTGAAGAAAAAAAACATCCACAATACAGTCATCAATGACTGTGGAACAGTATTGCCGATCTTGCATGCTTAGGAATGCATGATTTGCCATTAAAGATCCCAAAAAATCCTAGGCAGAATCTCAGGCTCTGTTTGTGGCCATTTTTACTGTCCATACATTTGCACTAATATTTTGCTCGGGAACCTGAAACCCCTGGTAATGTTTATTTACTCCTACTCTATTTTTGAACAGCTGGACTGGTCCTATATGTCTATAAAATGGACTACTGACCACTCAATTTCCTCAACATCCCTTGTAAACAACCACTTAACGTCAAATGAAGTTAAAGGCCTTGCACATTTCCTTGACTAGAATAACACGTGGTCTATATAACTATTAAGTACTGCAAATTAAATGTTCAATATGCAGTTTTAATTTTGTTACATTTCCAATTTGTCCGCCAACTGTGCGCCGATATATTACGTCAGAAAATGGATGTTGCTCACCATTTAATTTGATATGCCAATTTTGCTCATTGCGCACAAAAGGTTGGGGACCCCTGGACTAGAGACTTCTGGATTGTGTGCATTGCGGTTAGGCCTCCTCGTTCCGGCGGGATAGCTGGTTACTAGGAACTAGAGACTATAGCCACAACCCGGATTTAGGCATCACACTTCTGATCATGCCAGAATCCTGGGTAGTTGAACTCGTAGCGTGGCCGAAGAGTTCCTCCTACCAATGTATCCCTCTGAATAGGTTTAACATGCAGAGTAATCTATTAATTGGAAGATGGAACACAGCATGAAAACACAGGAGAACTGCAAAGAAACAAGGACACTGGCCCTCATTACGACCCTGGCGGAAATCGTGGTGCAATATGCACCATGGAGCACGGCGGAAAGCTGCCAATAGCGCCATGGGGGTTGGCGGATTTACCGCCCCATGCCGACCTTGGCGGGGCGGTAAATCCCCATTCCCCATTTTACCCTTCCCCATTCCCATTTTTGCCCCATAGGGTATAATGGGAGTGGGGAAGGCGTTAATTACGCCACCGTAAAATACGGTGGCGTAATTAACATCAAGGTCCCCTAGCGCCATGGATTTCTCCGCCCGGAAAAACCAGGCGGAAAACGGCTCCATGGCGCTACGGGAACTCGTAGTAGGGCGGAAGGGTCCGCCGCGAATACCGCTGGCGTAAACCCACTCCGCCAGGGTCGTAATGAGGCCCACTGTCACTGGATTGCAGATTAAATGTGGCACAAATGTATAGAGGACACTGGAGTCATGCTAACCTGTCTTGAGATGGTGTCTGTTACAAATGGAAAGGATTATCCTTTCGCCAACCCTCTCAATCGGAACTACACACCTAAAACACCAAGTATACAGAGTATAACGGTAAATGACAGAACTAAGAGTTTTAGTGAAACACAACACTTTGGAATAAATCTTTCCCGCTTTTTTTTTTTTTTTTTTTATTGGTTCATACAAAACCTTTAAAAACGACCGACAAAAAAGGACAGCAAGAAAACAAAACCATGAAGTAAAATTACTTCTAAGGAGTTAGCTTAGTTAGTTCTTCCTCAATGGTTTCTAAGAGAAAGGTCAGAGCATACGTTAGTTTTTTATTAGCTTCCATGAAGCATTCCTCCCACCATTCTTCCATTGTTAGGTGTTAAAATATAAATCTTACCAATTAGTAAAGCAAGGCAAGGTGTCTAGATGGTGTTCTGAGACTATTGTTAACTAGCTTCGGTGTTGTCCTTTCTTTACTTTTGCAACGGTGTCACCTTTTAGAGCAATGATTGTAATCTCTCTCTTATTGCCTCTTTACAAAGTCCTTATTTTGCCAATGTAACTTCTTTATATTAGTTTGGTATTCATAACTGCTGTCAGTAGTCAGCGGTCACATAGAGCATACCAGGATTACCTGATAATGGTAAACTCACCAGTGTCCGTATATGCGTCCGTGTGATCGCTTGCCACTGCTTGTTCTGTCTCTTCTGCTGCCCCCTGCATGGCAGATGGCTTCTGTTTTCCCACGGCCTGCGCCGAACGCGAAAGGGGCTTCTCTCGCTCCCAATGTACACCTGTGCTCGCCAGCCATCGGAATACTGCACACTACCAGGAGAGCCTCTCTGTTCAGTGGGAAAGCCTGCCACAATGCCGCTACCCATAGTGCGAACTCTGCAATTAAGGTCATCAACCTTGGAGACCCTCTCAGGACCAACATCCTCTTAAAAAATAGCAGTGGCTCAGGAGTCTCCTTCCTTCTTCCACTGCAACTGTGACAGGTGGTCTCTGCAACTCCACCTTCTTGTTATAATGGCCTGCACCTGAGGAAGCATTATATATTCAAAGGTCCCGCTCAGGTGAGGGTCACTAAAATCAATAAACTGCACACTGTTGTTTAGGGCCTCTGAGTCCCTGTTCCTCCTCCCAGTACTCAGGATATTGTGGGACCTAATGTTCTGATTACTTTTTCCTTCATGAATACATATTTCACCTAATTGGAAGTACTCTGGATATTAAATAGATCTCTACAAAAGAGTTTTATCGGGATCAATGGTTGGTCCAGATTTAAGGGAGATTTATATTCATCAGAAGTCAGGGTATTCAAGTTCTGACTCCCACATATTATATTCCCCTGTTGACCACCAGAGTTTTCACTACCATCAATGCTGGTAGCTGTATGAAGGGAAGGTTTACTCTAACAAGCCATTAAATATTCTGGCACCAAATTCTGCGTCTCCACTGACTGAGTCCTTCTGTTCTTTTGGGGGCCTTCTCCTCCCAGGTGATCCACCCATCTAATACCACCCCCAGGCTTAGGATCAGGTAGCGGCTGCTTCCCCCGGGCCACCTGGGAAGAGACTTTAGGCAGAGATTCTGTGAGGATTCCGCAGGATTCATCACACCAGTCAATACACGGGTTATGCACCTGCAGCCAAGGTATCCCAACAGTGACCGGAAAATACGGAACGGCGATTAGATCACAAATGTCCCTGCTGTGTGCCCAGTGTAAGGAAGGCGTGGCATCAACAGTAAGACAGACACAAGGGTGTTTATTGAACTTAAAAAAGGGTTTGAAAAACACCTGTCTAATCATAAATGCACAGATGGGATTAAGCTACGACCATCAAATAATAATAACGCAGTCCTAGTAGTGTCTTGTCCAAATAAAAGGGTCTATATTAATAAACCTATTACCAATCCTACAATCCCACAAATTGTGTGGCAAACAAGGCTACGAAAAAGGAAGAAGTGTTAACAAAATGATATGTCAGGATGTTCAGGCAAAGGTAGAGGGGAAAGGAAATGTGCATGGGGGAAGGGAGAGGGGAAAGTGCAGTACAGGGTTATTAGCATACAGCATACAGGATAAATGACAAGGGCCAGCTGGTGGCAAGTGCGAGGTAAGTGCAGACAAGTGCTGTGAAGGGGGGCTGTAGGGATACAGACACAGTCCCGCAGTGCAGTGGTTGCCAGGGAGGCAGTGCAGGGGAGAGTGGCTGGGCCAAGGACCGAGAACGGTGAGAGGCCCCAGTTGCAGATTCAGTGCAGTTTCAGTGATTTAGCAGGGGAGAGGGGGAGAGAAAGCAGAAGCAAAGAGGAAGGTTTTGAGGTGCTTCCGGAACCGGAGATGGTTCTCCTCAAGTTTCAGGGAGGCAGGAAGGCTGTTCCAGAGGGAGGCCCCTGCAGCGGAGAGAGATCTGCCCCCAACTCGTTGTTTGGAGAAGCGGCTGACCCTGAGGGAGTTGGAGCCGGATGAGTGAAGAGCTCGAGAAGGAAGATATTTAGGAAGAGAGAGTTGAAGGTATTTTGGCCCAAGGCCCCAGACGGCCTTGTGGACAATGCAAAGGGTTTTGAACTTGATCCTCGCAGTCACTGGGAGCCAGTGTAGTGATTTCAGCCCTGGAGAGATACGGTCACTGGCCTTCAGGCCAAGGACAAGTCTCGCAGTCCTGTTCTGGATGAGTTGCAAAGGGCGGAGAGTAGAGGCGGGCAGATTTAGGTAGAAGCTGTAACAGTAGTCCAGCTTTGAGAGAACCAGGGCTCTAGAGACAGTGAGCTTCTGGCGGAAGGAGAGGAAAGGAAGGATACCTCTGAGGAGGTGTAGTTGGTTGTGTGACTTCTTAGAGATGTCAGATATGTAAGGAGAGAAGGAGAGTGTGGAGTCGAAGATGACCCTGAGGTTTTTTGCCTTACAGGTAGGAGCAGGAAGAGGGCCAAGAGAGGCCGGCCAGAGAGCTGCAGGGAAAGAGGGAGTGGGTGTGCCGATGAGTAGAATCTCAGTATTACTGGCATTAAGGCAGAGGTTGTTGGCGGCACACCATTCCTGTATAGCAGAAAGACAATCAGAGATGAGGGAAGGAGAAGAGGAGGCCAAGGGTAGCCTGAAAATGAGCTGGGTATCATCCGCATAGCACTGAAAGTTGGGGCAGAGAGCAGCGATGCAGTGGGTGAGAAGTGCCAGATACTGGTTGAACAGCCAGGGAGAGAGGTTAGAACCCTGGGGGACACCACAGGTAGAGAAAAAGATGTCAGGGAGAAAGACCCATGTTGGACCTGGGAGGGTCGATTTGAGAGGAAAGAGGTCAGCCAAGCCAGAGCCTGACCAGTGATACCCCGGTTATCACGGAGACGGTTGAGCAGGATGGTATGGTTGACAGTATCAAAGGCAGAAGAGAGATCAAGCAAAATGAGAACACATGGAATGTTAGAGTCAAGGTTCGAGAGCAGGTCCTCACGGATGTTCAGGAGAGCAGTTTTCGTGCTTCCGGCAGCTCTGAAGCCAGACTGATGGTCATGAAGGCTACCAACAGATTCAGCATGGAGATTAAGCTGGGAGATGGCCAGTTTCTCCAGGAGCTTGTCCAGGAAGGGAGTGATAGAGATTGGGCGATAGTTGGCTGGGCAGGAGGGGTTGGAAGAGGGTTTCTTAAGAAGGGGGTGCACAAGGGAGTGCTTGAGGGGGGATGGGAAGACTCCAGAGGCGAAGGAGTGATTGCAGAAGTCAGCAATGGCAGGAGCCAAGGAGTCGATGTGGTCCTTGATAGTTTTGGAGGAACAGGGGTGGACCTGTTTTGACGAGACTTTCAGAGATCGGACTTGTCTCGAAACCTTGTCAGCAGAAAAAAGGGGAAAGGCAGAGAAGGAGAGAGGAGGGGTGGCTGCAGAAGGTCCAGAGGAAGGGCAGGGAATAGAGGGGGGTAGGTGATAGGAGGAGAGTGAGGATAGGATGTCCTGAGTTTTAGAGATGAAGTGAGAGGCCAGTGCAGTGCAGAGGGCCTGGGAGGGGACAGGAGAGGTAGAGACTGCAGCAGGGTTGGCCAGCTCCTTGCAGATTTTAGAGTTCGGCCGAATTGTTAGATGCCGCGGAGGCACAGGCTTGGATAAGGGCTCTCTTCTTGGTGAGAACGGAGAGTTCAGAAGAGCAGAGAAACGAGCAGCGATGTAGTGCTCCCTGATGATCTGAGGAAAAGGTGAATAACAACTGTGATTTACCCACAGATGACCAAGAACAGGTCAGTCATTCAGGAAAACAGAGAGCAGAAATGCTAGGCAATACTATGCACGTAATCCAGGAATAAACATCAGTTTCAATCCAGTATAATCATTGTCAGACAAACCAGGAATCTGGGCACAGCTTCCAGGGACAGTCAGAGGTTGAGTTCCAGAGGAGCCTCAAAGGCAGACAAATCAAGAATCTGGGCAGAGGATCCAGGGACAGGCAGAGGCTGAGTTCTAGAGTAGCCTCAAAGACAGAGGCCCTCATTACAACACCGGTGCTAATCCATGCTGCTATTAGCACCATGGTTGGTGCCGGTGTTGTAACGAGTCCGCCATGGTGAAATGGGGAAATGCTGCCCCATTCCAAGGTTGGCAGGGCGGTATTTCTCCATTTCACCATGGCCCTTCCCCATTCCCATTTTTGCCCCATAGGGCTCAATAGGAATGGGGAAGGTGCTAATTACGGTACCGCAAATTGTGGTACCGTAATTGCCTGCAAGGTCCCTTTGCGGGTCCCTACTTTAACGGCTGGTTCAGATCAGCCGTTCAGGTCGGGTCCCACAAAGGGACCTCATAGTAAGGCGTAAGTGGTTAACGGCGCCGCAGCCTTTTACGGCGCCGTTAACCACTTAGCGCCTGGGTCGTAATGAGGCCAAGACTAATCAGGAATCTGGGCAGAGAATCGGGGACAGGCAGAAGCTGAGTTTCAGAGTAGCCTCAAAGGCAGACAAATCAAGGCATAAGGCCTCATTACGACCCTGGCGCTAATGGTTTAACTGTGCCATAAAAGGCTGCGGCGCCGTTAACCCATTAGCGCCGTACTAAGAGGTCCCTTTGCGGGACCCGACCTGAACGTGGTCTAGACCAGCCGTTAAAGTAGGGACCCGCAAAGGGACCTTGGTGCTAAGTACGGTACCGCAATTTGCGGTACCGTACTTAGCGCCTTCCCCAGTCCCATTGAGCCCTATGTGACATAAATGGGAATGGGGAAGGGCCAATGTTCAATGGGGAAATACGGCCCCGCCAGCCTTGGAATGGGGTGGTAATTCCCCATTGAACATTGGCGTACTCGTTACGATACCGGCACCAACCATGGTGCTAATAGTGCCATGGTTAAGCGCCAGTATGGTAATGAGGGCCATAGAGCAAGATGTCCAGTGGAAGGCCGAGGTCAAAATCCATGAAAAACCAATAGCCGGGAATCAAAAGGGCATAAAACTATTCTGTCTGGAATTCCACTCAAGTAAAACAATGTAGAGAAGCACGGTGCTGCCGAACTCACTGGTTATTCAGTTCCTGCGGCTCGGTTGCAGTACGGGACTTGATTGCTTGGTCACATACTGCGAGGCACCATGGGAATCGTAATTTCTGCTCAAGTATCCGCCCCATATCTTCCACACTGAATGCCAATAGGTGTATAGAAAATGAACCTGCACCGAAGGAGGTTGTGATCTGACAACAGGACAAAACATGAGATCCATCAACCTTCTCCCATACAGACAATTAAAGAAGGATGTCAGTCTTCAGACAGTCCAAAGAAAGAGAACAGGACCTCAGTCCACTATCATTATGTAACAATGAGGCTTCAACCCACTGATGCATGAAGCAATGGGGCCCTTAGTTGACTGACGATACATGAAACAAAGGGGCATCAGCCCACTGATACAGGAAACCATGCTGCCCTTATTTCACTGATAATATATGAAACAACTAGGTATTAACCACTTACGATATATGTGAAACAATGGGGCATCAACCCATTGAAACATGAAGCAATGTGGCATTATGGTACATCGAAGATTGGGACAATAACCAAAGAACATTATTACTTAGACTTAGTAGGTCCCCTTCTCCCACAACTCATTCTTTTTGTGTTTAAATACAATGGCCCTGATTACAAGTTCGGCGGTAACCATGCCGCTTTTGGCGTCATGGCTGCCGCCAAAATTGCGTCGGGGTCCGGGTCCTCGGAATGAGGACTTACCGGGCCATTCCGAGTTCAGAAGGCCCGGTAATTCCTCCCTCCAAGGACCCGGACACGGTCCTTCCCCATTCCCATTTCATCCCCCATAGGGCTGAATGGGAATGGGAGAGGGAGCAAACAACGGGCCATTACGAGATGGCCCGTTGTTTGCTCCCTCTTCCCCTCGCGGGACCCGGTAAGCACGCCTGGTTTTCCCAGGCGTGCTTACTGTGTCCCGCGAGGAGACCTCGTAATGAGGCGGTACGGGGTAAATGGCGCCGGCACCTTTTACGGCGCCGTTCACTCTGTACCGCCAGGGTCGTAATGAGGCCCAATAAGTAGAACAGCAGATAAAGGTCAATAAACGCTACATACGTTCATCTAGAACATAAATAAGCAATATCGGAACCTCATATGAGGTATATAAATGCGATATCCTAATGCATGAAAGGCAATTCAAAATGAACACTCATAGTTATATGAAGCATCTATGATAGACATTAAATATGAACAAAGACACACAGGACTAACATGAACAAAAGGAGGGGAGGGGAGGGGATATTATTTGCCAAGCTGTGTAATAACAGTGAAATATGATCCTTTCCATTAACAAGGCATTGTGGGGACATAGCATTGCATTTTTCCATGCTATGCATGTTGCATACTGAATTCCACCATAATTTGAAATGTACACCTTTGAGATCTTTCCATTTGGAAGCAATAGTCTGGATTGCTATGGCAACGAAGAGATCGAATAGATTACATTTATTTTTATCAATAGCAGATTTGCATACTTTGCTACCATGAAACAGAACAGCAAAGGAGAAATCCAATTGAACCTGAAAAATACACTCACGAGTCACCCGAACCCTTTCCCAGAATACTATGACATGAATACATTAAAAAACAATGGGCCTCATTATAAGTATGGCGGTACGGTAACAATGGTGCCTGTAAGCTACGGGCACCGTTGCTACCGAACTGCCTTACTATGAGCTGTCCTCATGGACGGCTGTCAGCTCGCCAGGGCTGACCCGGCGGGCAGAGCGGCACCCGCAACCACAGCTCGTCAGATGCACCGGCACTGTGATTGACGGTGTCGGTACATCCGATCTCCCCATATGTAATAGGAGAATTTTGAATGATGCTGAGAATATTTGTAAAGAGTCTAACATTGGCTGAAGACAGCCTGTCTTTGACATAACCCACGTGGTCATTTTTAATTAAATATGGAAGGATGGGGAGAAGTCTATTGGCTAGGATTTTGGCAAACACTTTACAAATAAGTGTTAAAGATATGGGTCTGTAATTTGGGGCTAATTCAGGGTCTTTATTGGGTTTAGGGAATACAATAAGCATTGTTTCAGAGAAAGATCCAGTGGCTCTTTCATTAGTAATGAAGGAAGAATATAGTTCACTAAGCTTAGGAACCAGTATATCCTTGATGTGGGCAAAATAATCATATTGAGAAACCATTAGGGCCTGGGGCTTTACCCTTTTTGAGGTCTTTAATAGGTCTAAAGATTTTACTCGAATATATGGGAGTATTTCACAGTTGGAGGTTGGAACTTACATATGAGTTGCAATTTTAAGGAAGTCTGATGCATGGGTACTATTGGGCAATGCTTCAGAGGAGTATAACGTATGATAAAAATTTGTTACGCTCACCTGGTATCCACGGGGGCGCCACACGATACTGGATGGAGGTCTAAGCGCTATCCTAGACCCCTCTCTGCTTGGTTATGTGCCAGACGTTGGGTAGCACTTATAAAAGGCGAATGGAGGGTTAAGATACTGGTTCTGTTATGAGTGGACTCCCACCTCCCTCTGGTGCAAATCCCCTCCCTTGGGGTTATTGCTCACCTTAGGTTCTTGTGCGTTGAACTCTCCATCCTGCATCTCAGTGCAGGGGCACGTGGTTGGTGCGGGCGTTCCGTGGACCTAGTTGCTTCACTGGTCCCTGTGCCCTTATGTCGGGTCCAGACCGGCTGTGACTCTGACTCTGCTTG
The DNA here is from genome assembly GCF_040938575.1 of Ambystoma mexicanum. Taxonomy (NCBI): domain Eukaryota; kingdom Metazoa; phylum Chordata; class Amphibia; order Caudata; family Ambystomatidae; genus Ambystoma; species Ambystoma mexicanum. The sequence continues at coordinate 12,710,114 of NC_090923.1, forward strand.
CTGTCTTCCAGGTGAGTTATAATGTCTTTTCCGTCTTTATTCTGTCTCTTTCTTTCCCTCCGTTTTCTCTGTCTTCTCTGCGTCTTGCTCCAGTACGCTGTTCCCTAATAATGGGCCGCATTACAAGTGAGGCAGAAAGGGTTAACGGGCTCCGCTAAAGGAGGCAGACCCGATAAACCCCTTCCGCCTCATAACAAGCTCACCTCGTGGGACCCGGTAAGTAACGCCTGGTCAAACCAGGCGTGCTTACCGGGTCCCGCGATGGGGAAGAGGGAGCAAACAACGGCCCGCTTGTAATCGGCCCGTTGTTTGCTCCCTCCCCCATCACCATTCAGCCCTATAGGGGCTGAAATGGGAATGGGGAAGGACCGGGCCCGGGTTCCTGCAGGGAGGAATTACCGGGCCCTCCGAACTCAGAATGGCCCGGTAATTCCCCATTCTGGGAACCCGAACCTGGAACCGATTTTGGCGGCAACCATGCCGCCAATAGCGGCATGGCTACCGCCAAGATCGTAATGAGGCCCAATGTCTCTTTTTGTTTTCGCAGGGATGGTTGCGATCGGGTTGCTGCGGCGATGGCGAAGACCACAGTGAGTTATTGATGCGCGGAGCACTGCACTGTTTATTGGTGTTAATTGCTAACCTATGTTCTCTTCTCTTTGTACAGGTTGCGGTGATGTTCCGGAGTGATGAGCGATCGAAGCGCTGCTTGCCCAGGTAAGTGCTTTGTTAATGCTGACCTTGTTCCTTCTCACTTGCAGGTTGCGGTGAAACCCGGAGATGGGCGAGGTAAGAGAAGCGCAGAGTGCTGCCGGGACTCGCTGCTTGCCCAGGTAAGAATTGTTATTAATGAATGCTGTCCTTGTTTCTTTACCTTTGCAGGTTGCAGCAAACTCTGGAGATGGGCGAGGTAAGCGAAGTGCAGGATGGATTCAAGACCGGTTACTTCACAGGTAAGGGTTCTTGCTCGCTAATGCTGTTCTTGTTCTTCCAGGTTATTAAGGGAATCCGGATCTAGGGCTTCAGGATCGGCCGCCGGAGAAGCAGATGAGCAGGAGCTGGACAGGGTGAGTGTTACGCTGCAGGAGTGCAAAATGACGCAAAGCGTGTTCTGCTGTTTGGGCGTGGTTTGAATAGCCCAGGTAAAGTAGTTCCAGGCCAAGTAGTTCCAGGCCCAGCCACACCCAAAACACTAGACCGCATGGCTTGGTTCTAAAGAACTGAGCTTTGTAATAGGCCTCTATGTTGGATTAAGGTCTAAAACTGGTATTGCTTTATTCCTGATAATGAGCCTGGCACCAAAGGCGCCAGGACTGACTCCATGTATGTTTCTGATGGAGTTCTAAGACCCTTGGGGCCAGTGTGAAGGGCTTTAGCCCCACTGCTGTCAGGGGGCTGTTATACTTGAGGGGGGTCAGGGGCATGGATCGTGACAAATTTGAGAAGACTTGTAAAATTTCGTTGTCAGTAAGGACTCTATTGCCATCATGATCTTTAAGCAGTAATCTTTGCTTTATCTTTTTTGATTTGAGATATGAGGCAGATACATCTTGGATTTATGCTTTAAAAGATTGGCACATGAGTTTTCTGTAGCTAAGTTGTTGTACTGTATTCTAAGTTTAAGAGTAGGGGCGGAATTAGTACGTAAGTATTCCGATTGTAAAGATTTGATTTGTTTAAGAATATCTTCTGTTTCTTTTTAGAGTTTTTTCTTTTTATTGGCCGTATAGGATATAGTGGGCCTCATTAGGACTCCGGCGCTAAACCATGGTGCTATTCCATGGTCCATGCCGGAGTCCGCCATGGCGGAATGGAGAATTACCACCCCATTCCGAGGTTGGCAGGGTGGTAATTCCCCATGCCGCCATGGCCCCTCCCCATTCCCATCTTTGCCCCATAGGGCTCAATGGGAATGGGGAAGGTGCTAATTACGGTACCGCAAATTGTGGTACCGTAATTAGCACCAAGGTCCCTTTGCGGGTCCCTACTTTAACGGCTGGTAAAACCAGGTGTTAAGGTCGGGTCCCACAAAGGGACCTCGTAATTAGATGCTAGGTGTTTAACGACGCCGCAGCCTTTTACGGCGCCGTTAAACACTTAGCGCCTGGGTCGTAATGAGGCCCAATGTGTCCTCTTAATCTCGCTTTATAACAATCCCAGCTATTATGTATGGATGTATCAGCAGAAGAGTATTCTACGATAAAATGGGTATGCTGTTGATGGAGGAATCTCACAAAGTGTCCATCTTTTAAAAGAGCTGAATTGAATATCCATCTATTATGTTGATGTATATTTTGTGCATTGGATAGTTTGGTATGAACAGAAGCGTGATGTGACAGGGTAATACATTCTATCTTGGCCTCTAATAAACGATTGGCCAAGGTTTTGGATACAAAGACATAACCAATTCTTGAGAAGGAGTTATAAGGAGGGGAGTAGAAGGTATAGGGCCTCATTACACGTAGTGCGGTAAACCATGGTGCTATTAGCACCATGGTTCATGCCGGTAATTTACCGGTTCCGCCTTGGAGGAAAGGGGAATTACCGCCCTATTCCAAGGTTGGGAAGGCGTTAATTCCGCCTTCCTCCATTGCCCTTACCCATTCCCATTTTTGCCCCATACGGCTCTATGGGAATGGGGAAGGCGCTAATTACGGTGCCGCAAATTGTGGTACCGTAATTAGCACCTTGGTCCCTTTGCGGGTTGGTACTTTAACGCCTTGGTTTTTAACGCCTGCTAAAAAGCAGGCGTTAAAGTACCAACCCGCAAAGGGACCTCGTAGTAAGGCGGTAAGGGTTTACCGGTACCGGTGCCCTTACCGGTACCGGTAAACCCTTACCGCACTATTTGTAATGAGGCCCATAGTCTAAATCGAAGGGATGGGTGATAGGCCATGCATCAATGATGCCTTATTCAGAGACAAAGTTGGCAAATTGTAGAGGGGATTTAGTAGTTTTAAAACATACATTTGACTTCTTGTTGAGGACGGGGTCCATGATCTCATTACAATCCCCAAATACAATGAGGTTATTAGAACAGGATTTGAAAATATAATTTCTTAACTGAGTCCAGAAGGCAGGGCCAGCATTGGTGGAGCCATTTACATTTAAAATAGAATATTATATAAAATCAATAAGAGGTTTAACCAAAACCCATCTCCCGACATCATGTGACTGTGTGGATAAGACCTTGCATTGAAGATGTATATTAATAAGGGTGATAACTGCATTCTTCTTTCCATCCGCCACACTTGAAAAAACGTGATCCACCCATACGTGTTTCAATTTGACGGGTTCTGCCTGTGAGAGCTGAGATTCTTGGCAGCATGCAATGGATGGTTTAGCCCTATTGATGTGTGAGAGAATGGTATGCCTTTTAACAGGATTATGTAGCCCTTTGATGTTCCATGTGGCTATCATAAGTGCCATGGGTAACAGTGAGGGTAGAATATACAAACTTGCAGTCTATAGTAATGTACTGGTGAGTTGAAACAAGTACGGGAAAGAGAAATAAGGGAGAGGGAAAGACAAACAAAAAGAACATGGAATTTTGCGATTTCAATGCAAACCAACTAGTGTAGAAAGTAGTAGTGTCTAACAGTAAACAGCCACTCCAAACCATGTCTAATTGAAGTAAATAAGTAGTAGGCATGGAGAGCCAGATCTGGACGGGCTCACCCTGTGCCCCATCCAGGCGTGATGGTTGTGTTATGGAAAACATCTTGTGCACATATTCCAATTCATATAGGTGGTGATCTGGTGGTGTCCATCTCATCTCTTCTGTGACTCTGGATAAAATTGCGCAAGTCAATTGGATTCTGAAAGGTGAACATGTGACCATTGAGAGTGACCTATAGAGATGCTGGATGGATAATCCCATATCTAGCATTGAGCTGCCTTGGCACTGGTCTAAACGCCAGTGCAGTGGCATTGATACCTCCCCACGTAAGTAACCATCCATAATGAGTAGGATGTGAGTATAGTCAAGTAAGGCAAAGATTAAAGTTCTTGGAGAATTTTGAGATGGTATTTTAGGTCCAACACGATGAGCTCTTTTTTTTTTTTTTTTTGTAAGCTCTTTTTATTGATTTTCACTAAATAACAAGCAAACAATACCCTCCCCCCCGTTTCCCCCCCTCTTGGCAACAAGATAATCCCCTTCACCCCTCGACCAGTTTAGAAAAAAAAATGCACAATCAATGCAAATCCAGAAGCCTCAGTCGCTGTGGGCACCACATCACCTTATAATCGTCTTAAGAACCTGCAGTAGTTCCCCCCAGTCTGCCGCGAAGCTCTGGGCCTTGTTATCCATGGCGTAAGTCGCCCATTGCAGAGCCACTATCTCCCACAGTTTTCGGAACCAGTCCTGTATCTTGGGAACCTCTGAGCCTTTCCATCTCTGGGCTATTAGCTGCATAGCGGCGAGAGTCGTAATAACGATAGCTTTTTCTCTTCCTCTAGGTTCACCTGTCTCAGAGCCCACCCAGCCACCCAAGAGAATGTGCGCTGGAGTCCTCCCGTCCCCCAGCCCAAAGGCCAGTCCCTGTGCCTCCCTCACCTCCCCCCAGAACGATGTTAGCTTGGGGCAGTCCCACCAAATGTGCTCCGCGGAGCCCGCCATCCCGCATCCCCTCCAGCACAACCTCGACGCAGTAGGGAAAAATCTATTGAGCCGGACAGGGGTGTAATGCCACCTAAACATGATCGTATACCATGTCTCTTGTAGTTGGGGCGCCTTGACCAGTTTAGGAATTCTCCTCCACAACTTCCCCCAGTCCGTCCGGCAGATCCGGCGTCCGAGAGCCCCCTCCCACTCTCGCATGTATGCCCATTGGACCCCCTCATTAGAGCCAGCCAGAGCCTTATAAATGTTGGAGATGAGGCCTCTCGCCCCGTCATTCGTGAGCAGGAATTTTTCAAAGGACGTCAGGTCCCTTGTCGCCGCTTTCTTGATCCCTGGGTAGAGAACCCAATGGCGAATCTGAGCATACCTCAACCTCTCTCTTTCTTGTACTGCAAAGTGCTTCTTACAGTCGTTAAACGATAACACTTCCCCTCCAGAAAACATATCGCACAATTTCCGACAGCCCTCTTCCTGCCAATTCGCAAAAGCTCCTTTCTCCACTCCTGGGGAAAAGTCCCCGTTGCCGAATATGGGGGTGAAGGGAGACGGTAATGTGGTAATCCCTTCTAATTTCACTAGCTTATCCCAAGTGTCGGCCATCAGTTTGGTGATGGTGCTCTCGTAAAGATGACCCGGTTTTTGTTGCTTCGGGAGCCACATTACTTCCGCTAGGTTTCGGTGCGCCACTGCCCTATCCATCCGCACCCACAATTTGTCCCGCGTTCCTTCCTCCCCCTTCAACCATTCCCTAATAATACGCAGCTGGGATGCCTCATAATAACGTCTAAAATTTGGCAATGCTAGACCTCCCTCACTCTTCGATGCCATCATAATTCGGGTTCCCACCCTAGGCCTTTTGCCTTCCCAGATGAATTCCCTGGTCAGGGTTTCCAGCTCCTTGAAGTAACTGGCCGGCACAGGCAGCGGGACAGCTTGGAATAGGTACAAGAGCCTAGGAAGTGTAACCATTTTAACTGCGGCTATCCGCCCCAACCATGAAACCCTCAACTCTCTCCACTTCAGGAAATCCTTCTTAATAGCCTTAAGAAGCGGAGGGAAATTTGCCCGAAACCATCCTGCCATGGTAGCCGTAATTCTCACACCTAGGTAACGAATCCCTCCCGGGCTCCACAGAAAGCCAGTAGCCGCCCGCAAATTCTACCTTTCCGCTGGTCCGAGCGTTAAGTTAAGGACCTCGGATTTGTTGGCGTTAATTTTCAAACCCGAGGCCGACCCAAAGGTCTCTAAAAGGGCCACGCTAGCCTGCAATGAATTCCGAGGGGCTGTGAGCATGAGCAGCATGTCATCAGCAAAGGCTGCTACCCTATGCTGCTCCCCTCCGAATGGGATCCCCTGAATGTCCCTTGCCTCCCGAATGGCTTGGAGGAGTGGCTCCAAATAGATCGCAAATAGTATTGGGGAAAGGGGACATCCTTGCTTTGTCCCCCTCTGCAGAGATATTTTCCTAGAGGCACTCCCATTCACCATTACTCTGATGGAGGGCGCTTGATAATTAGCCTTGACCAACGTCAGAAATTCCCCACCAAACCCCATTTTTTCCATTGTCCGAAAAAGGAAGGACCACTCAACGCGGTCAAAAGCCTTCTCCGCATCCAGAGTTACCAAAACTGCGGGGATGTGCGTTTTCTGGACCTTCTCGACTACATGGGCCACTCGACGAATGTTGTCCGCGGTTTGTCTGCCCTTGATAAACCCAGCTTGATCAGGGTGTATCAGGTCCGGGAGGACAGAGTCAAGCCTATTGGCCAGGATCTTAGTGAAGATCTTAGCATCTAAATTAATCAGCACTATGGGGCGATATGAGGCTCTGTCTTCCGGGTTTTTATTGGGCTTCAAGATTAGGGTGACTTTGGCCCCCTCCATGGAGGGCGTGATTTTGCCCGAGAGGCGAGATGAGTTAAATAACGAGGTGAGGTGTGGGGTTAATTGCACACTGAACAGTTTATAAAAGGCGGCAGTATAACCATCCGGGCCTCGGGCCTTACCTGGAGGCAGGGCCTTTATCACCCCCCGCACCTCGTCCTCTACAATTTCTCGATTGAGGACTTCCTGTACCACACTGCTAATTTCCCTCAAGTGGACCTTCTGGAGGAAGTCCTCCTGTTTCTCACTTGGGGGATGCTGGGTGGCATAGAGTGACTCATAGTACTCAGCAAAAGCTTCCCGTTCCCCCGCTGGCAACCTTAACGCCGTAATCGCATTTCTCGCCCTTTTACCCCTCAGTAATCGCGCCAGCAGGGCACCGGATTTATTGGCCTTTGCGTAATACTGTTGACGCACCGACAGCAAGGCCCCTTCCACCTTCTTAGTGCGCAGAAGTTCCAGCTGCCCAACAGCCCTTCTATATTCCCGCATTGCTCTGCGGGAGGGAGTGTCCCCAGCCGCCTGCCTAGCCACCTCCACTTCAGCTTCTAGCTGCGATTCCAACACTTGCAATTGTTTCACCCGGTGGGCGGCTAGCGCTATTAATTCTCCCCGAAGAGTGGCCTTAAAGGCATCCCACCGCACATCTTCCCCAGTATCCTCCTTCTTATTGGTGTCAAAAAAGAGCTTAATCTTCTCTTCAACATATTTCCTGATTACTGGATCCCTCAAGATGGCCGCAGGGAGTTTCCATCCCCAGATTCCCTTTCTTCTCTGACCCACATCCATCACTAAGGAGACTATTTTATGGTCCGCAATCCCTATTGGCCCCGTGCAGACTTCCTGAATCGCTCCAACTAATGCAGCCGAAACCCATATATAATCAATTCTAGATTGCGAACCATGGATGCCCGACAGGCAATGTTGAGATCACCAAGAAGAACAATATGACCCCATGAGAACTCTTCCAGCAGCTCCAAGACCCGCCGCAGAAAGGGATCCTGGCCCGAGTTGGGAGCGTATACTACCGCTATTGTCAGAGGGAACCCTTGACACTTCCCTTTAGCTATGATATACCTCCCCTCCTTGTCTCTAAGCACTCCCTTGAGTTTGAAGTCTACCGTATTCCTAATTGCCAGGGCTACCCCCCTAGCTTTGCAGTGGCTCGAGGCGTGCAAAATCTGATCAAAACCCCTCAGTCTCACCCTGCCCTGGTCCCTGTGAAGCAGATGTGTCTCCTGGAGCCCCATAATATCAGGCTTCTCCTTTTGTGTGAAGTGCTCCAACTTTTTCCTTTTGAGGGGGGTATTCAACCCCGAACATTATGCGTTAGCCACCTAAGGGAACCCTTAGTAGAGAAGAATCGCTGAAAGCAGGGGGAGCCGTATCCCCCTTGTCGTGTAACTTTTGCTTGTTGCCGCCCCCCAATCCCCCTGAAAAACTGCCCCACCCACCCCCTCTCCCCCCTGAAGGTCAATACCTTCCCGCCCTCTCCTCCCCCCAAGCTCGGGCATCCTCGCCCTTTCTGCTTCCAACATGGTTGCATCCCCTACGACCCCATGAGCTAAGACACCCTATAGAGGCCCACCACCCCTTTCTCCATACGTCAAATCAAGGCTGCATAGGAGAAGCACTGCTTGTATCACCGGGAGCCCCCTCCCTCGGCCAAGTGTTTCCCCTGGTGCCTCTTCTCCTCCTTTCTCAGACCATCGTCCAGTCCCAGGGCCTTGAGCCGGAGCGGCCACTCGTGCCCGGAATTCCCGCACTCGGGGGGGGGGGATCCTCCAACTCGATGTGAAGCAGAGCAGCCCCTTCCTGGAGGGATGAGATTCATCTCTGGGACCCCTCCCAGTCAAAAAGCAAGCCAAAGGGAAAGGTCCACCTGTAGCGAATCGATCTCTCATTGAGGACCTTTACCACCGGGCCCATCAGTCGCCTCTTTAGGAGCGTGCTGTTCGCCAAATCTTGAAAGAGAGCGATCATCTGACCCTCAAACATAATTGGCTCTCGTAGTCTCGCCTCTCTGAGAACCGCTTCCTTCTGGGCATATCGAGCAAAAGCGGCGCGGACATCTCTTAGTTTCGCCGCCTGGCCTTTGATCAGTCGACCGGTTCTGTGCACTCGATCTAGCTCCACCGTTTCCGGGCAGCCCGTGCCCAATATGTCAGCAAAAATACCCTGGATCACCGCTTTCAAAGACTTATCTGACACCGATTCAGGCAGCATTTTGACCCGAATGTTGACCCTGCGAGACCTATTTTCCAGGTCTTCCACTTGAAGTTCAAGATTCCTGGTGGCGACATCCAGCCTCTCTATAGCTTCTCTATTTGCCACGTTCTCTCTGTCCGCCTCTTGGAGACCTTTCTCCAGGATGTCAGTCCTCTCCCCCAGTTGACGCATCTCCTGCTTTAACTCCCCCACAGCTTCGCTCAAGTCCGTGCGCAACAGCTGAAATTGCTCTTGAAAAGTCTTAGGGCCTCATTAGGACCCTGGCGGAGAGGGTGTTACGCCAGCGTAGTGCATGGCGTACCTCTCCGCCATACTACGAGTTCCCGTAGCGCCATGGCGGCCTTTTCCGCCTGGTTTTACCAGGCGGAGAAAACCATGGCGCTACGGGACCTCGTTGTTAATTACGCCACCGTATTTTACGGTGGCGTAATTAACTCCTTCCCCACTCCCATTATACCCTATGGGGCAAAAATGGGAATGGGGAAGGGCAGAATGGGGATTGGGGATTTACCGCTCCGCCGAGGTCGGAATGGGGCGGTAAATCCGCCAACCCCCATGGCGCTATCGGCGGCTTTCCGCCATGCTTCGCGGTGCATTTAGCACCGCGAAGTCCGCCTGGGTCCTAATGAGGCCCTTAGTCAGATTTGCCTGCAGGGAATGCAGTTCTCCGATGAACTCCCTCTTGGGCATATTTGCCAAGTCCTCTGCCTGCCCTGGAGCGGAGTCTTCGCCTGCTGCTCCCCCCGAGGACCCAGACCCCTCCTTCAGGCTTTGTGCCAACCACATGGTGCGTAGAGTACCGGTGTTGTCTCCAGAGGTCTGCGAGTGCCTTCCCTTTCTGCCCTTAGGCCTTGTGGTCATGCCGCAAAAAAAAATAAAAAAATCTTCCCCGGGTGGGCACCTCAGATTCTCGCCCGACTCCCTCCCGGCCTTTGACCAAGGATAAAAGCTGGCCCCAGGATCTCTCACTTCATCCCCCGATTGTCCGCACAATCCAATCTCCTGAGTCTGCCCCGAGGTGCCCCTCTCTATCTCCCGTTGGGGGGGGTGAGATGCTCCCCACCGTGCTGGCCTCTCTCCCAATGACAGCTTGCGGGCCCTCCCGCCCCCGCTAAGCCCAAGGGGCGGGCAATGTCCTCGGGCCCTTCCTCTACCCCCGGGGGCAGCGGGGAGCAGGTCTCAAGTTCGCCCGCGGATCCAGGCAGGCGGGGCAACCGCCTCACGTCCCCTCGGCCAACACTTCAAGGGTACGCCACCCTGGGGCCCTCACATGGCGGCTGATTGCGTCCTCCTCTTGCAAGGCGCTCCCTCCAGTGGGAGCCGGGCAGGAATGCCCCCACTCCCCGCCGCCGTCTCCGGGCTCTCCTCCTTCAGCCCGCCACGTAGCCCCTAGTCGCGGGGGCTGCTCCTCCTCGGGCCCGCCACCGGATACGGTCTCCCCAGGATGCCTCCGCTCTCCGGTGAGCGGCGGCGTTGAGGGCGAGAAGAGCCTCCCCCAGGCTGCGACACTCCTCCACGGGTCCTCCATGGGTCAGGCCCTGCCGCCGCACACCCTGCGGGGACAGGCCCACGGCTACTCCTCACGATGCGGCGCGGCCTCCCCCAGGCTCCGACAACAGCGTGCCGCAGACAGATGGTCCCGTGGCAGCCGCTCCAGCAGCTCCAGCAGCTCCTTCTTCGCTCGTCGGGCGCGCGGTGCACTCTCGCCCGCGGGGTGGCTCCGGCTCCACACACGCCGCCAACTTTCTCTGGCTCCCCCAGGGGTTCGGGGGGGGGTCCAAGCAGCGCCCGCACAGGTCCGTCAAGGGGATGGTGGGCACCTTCCCTTCAACCGGGTCCAGGGAGCGCCGTCGGCACAGCTACTCAGTGCCGGCGGCCATCTTGGAAATCACGATGAGCTCTTTGATATTATGTTTCAAGGGCGTAGGAAGATCCAGAAGTAGAGGAAGCATGTAATATAAGAATATGAATAGTGTTGTCTTTTTTTCAATTGTCACTGGAAGACCAACGATTCGTATATTGTTCCTCCTATTTCTGTTTTCTAAATGTTCTGCTTGCTTCTGCAAGGAAAGAACTGGGTTTTCAAGAGACATCCCCTTTCCTGCAACATTTTCAGCATCGCTGACCCTTCTTTACACTTCATTTATTTTTGATTTGAATGAGGAGCTTTTGTCATCTAGCAATTGCAGTTCAGCTGTTGTAGCATCCATTAAGGGTTTAAGGGATTTCATTTTATTCAGAATATCCTGCATAAGCGGGTCTTGAGTATCATCCTTAGCTGTGGGAGAGTCAGCTTTGTGTCTTTTGGGAGCATTGCTAGTTGACCTTGATGGCATATCCTTTGGATGCCCCTTCCTTGAGGCCATACTCAGGCAGGGTATGGAATACTAGGTATATATCAAGCTTAATTAGTGATGAAAGAGTCACTTAAAAGATGCCTTTATAATAAAGTGAAGGATGGCACTTGTTAAAAGAAACGTTCTTTAAATAAAGGGCACATTAGTATGCTTAATTACAGTGAGATAGCTTTTCTCTGTAAAATTCCATGTGCCTGTGAGCCAAACCAAACTTAATTTTAAGTGTCCAAATTTAGGGGTTCATCAGCGCCATTAATATGAGGAGGCTGCATCATCCAATTACATTTCAGGCACCCACAGATCAAGAATAAAAGCTTCTTTTGTGATATTATTGCGCAGGCGCCATATAGTTTTCATTCATGTAAACATTTCAGGTAGCATGTGTGAAATTCAGAGTAATGTGTGCCAAAAGAGCTTTGTTTTCTTCAGTGACTCTCAAAAACTGTTACCAGCTTTAATTATATGTCAGCATACCTTTTATTTAAAATATTCTGACAGCTGTTGGCCTAAGGTACCTTGTTTAGGAAGCTGTGCCTTTACTTTGAAGCCGGGCCCTCGTTGCGGAGGATAAGCCTTTCCTCGCGTGTCCCGGAATATCCTCTCCGCGTGCGCCGAGTGAGCTGCTGGAGCAGAACGGCTTCTCGGCGCTGCTTTAGGCCGCATCTTCACCTCTCTCATTTCGGAATAAGGCAACGCTCGGCGCGACACGCACTCTTCTCCTGGGAGGATCCAGAGAGAGCCGGGGTGGATCACTGAATCAGGCGGCCATCCCCATCGGCGCTCCGCCACGCCCCTCCACAACTCATTCTAAAGCAAAATCCCAGCTCATGCAACATTATTTTTTATGGTATTGATTTATTAAAATATAATAATAAATTACAAAATGTAAACAAAAAAAATATAAAAAATGCCATAAGGTTACAATGATATAACTTGATTCATACTTTAAAATTATAATCATTATTACTATTCCCGGGAGGATAGCTCAGCGGGTCCGCGCTTAGAAAGCTCTGGGTGTTTAAGCGCGTTATAAATACGTAACTAAGACAAAATAAAAAATAAAAAAAAAAACACAATTACGCAACTAAGAAAAACAAACAATTCCTGTAACAGCGCCTCGATGCCTGCGGGCTGTGTGAGCGCTTTATAAATGTAAAATAAAATAAATTAATTATCTGCAACCTTCATCTAATATCAATTATTTTAATCATTTTTAAAAACTTTACTACAGCTATCGTGAGAGCAGCATTTCTCCCACTGAATAGTCATCCCCAGAATTCATCAGTGGTTAGCCAGTAATCATCGTAGAGAAAGTGTGTCCAGGTTTCCTGTCTCATGATTTCTAGTGCAGGACATCTTTATCATATTATGGCAAAGGGTCTCCATTTCTTGCTTAGTAGCACAGAATCTACAAGAGTTGTCATCCGCGGTCTTCCTAGAATATTCGATTCCATAGTCAAGATGACATTTTATCTATATCTTAATGAGGAACACATGTAGTGCCCAGCAGGGAATTGTTTGTTGTGTTCTTGTGCTATATCAGTAGACAGAGTATATTGATCTCTTAAATCACAGGTATTGCAGCAATCCAGCTCATAATTTCATCTTGACAGCAGCTGGGTTTGTAATAATATCCTCTTAACTTAACTTGAAAAAACTCTTCTCATTACGACCCTGGCGGTAAGGGGTTAACGCCAGCGTTAGCTGCGCCGACCCCTTACCGCCAATTACGAGGTCCCCTAGCGCCATGGTGCTTTTAACACCTGCTTTTAGCAGGTGTTAAAATCCATGGCGCTAAGGGACCATGGAGTTAATTACGCCACCGTAATTTACGGTGGCGTAATTAACGCCTTCCCCACTCCCATTATGCCCTATGGGGCAAAAATGGGAATGGGGAAGGGTAAATGGGGATTGGGGACTTACCGCCCCGCCGACCTCGGAATGGGGCGGTAAGTCCGCCAACCACCATGGCGTAAACGTAGTTTACGCCATGGTGGTAAAGTCACGGCCCAGGCGGTAACTTACCGCCTGGGTCGTAATGAGGCCCAACGTTTATATTTTAAAACACTGCTCTTTAAACATGTTCATAATACCTGGGTTACGATTCCACATCTGATGCCTTAGATCAGAATACAGTGTATTTTTAGAAGAAGTTCTGCTAACTCTAAAGCAGGATGGCGCCTCCATAAGTAAATCACACGCAAGGAAAGCAGCCCTAATTCATATCTTAGAATTGCCACTGGCACACAGTTAGGCAATGATAATGCCTTATGGCAAACGCGCCCTGATTAATGGAATCGGGGAGAGTCGACAGTGTTTCTTATTACTAACTTTCACCGAGCCGCAAATTGCTCTCTTTTGGTGTTACGTTTCAGTAGTATAGCAGACTTACAAGCTTTATTCACTATTAACTCTCCTGCCCTAATTTCCAACAAAGAAATGCAGGCCCTTTCAGGACCTGTAACATGATGTAAGCCACTGCTTCAGACTCAATTTATAAAAATAGAAATTAAGACTATTATTTTCTTTACACCTAATGGCTCATCCTAAAGGTGCCTTCTGGCTCCTCATTTCTCCCAATGTTTCGAGATCCACGAGTCTCCCTGTGTATCTTCTCTTAGTGACAGTCTTTTCGGTCATTAACTCTTAAAAGTGATTTTCATTCAGGCCCATCCCACAGTGCCATAGACTCGGATTGCTAAACCAAGTGGTCACAGTGACATGCTCTACATACATAATACCCTGCATGCCAGAGCCTAGCCTCCACCCCAAAGGTGGTATAAATGCCAAGCTGGCTGTCTGGCAAGTTTTGTGGCACAGAATAGGGCTGTGCCAGACAAGATTCAGAGTGCTGTGGTCCTCCCCCACTACCGGCATGCTGAATACAGATGTCTTTGAAAGGACAGAACATGTTGGTTGTGTATATTTGAACTGAACTCAATCTTGTCATTATCTGTCGCATGTCCGAGCAAGATGTGGACTCAGGACCAACCTAAACTCAGTGTTTCACCAGCAGATGAGTGAAGATTGAAAGGCTCACCTAACAGAAATACATCATGGTGATTTTTAATGGTGCGACCATGGAAAAGAAAAACATGTTGAAATATTGTTTTATTTTAGCCCCAAAAATATAGGAACAGTAAAAAGAAAATACAATATCAAAGAATTGACCAAGTGTCATTTGGGAGACCCACGTGCAGTTTACAGTCTCAGGCTGAAGGCACCTGAAATCTGTTTGCTGCTGGTTTCCCAGGCAGTTCAGTTTTGTAATGTAGGTTTTCCTCTTAAAGCTAGCATTTAAAATCAGAGCGCTTTACAGAGGGAAACAACAATACAGATACGCAACGGAGCCCTTTTCAGAGGTAACAACAGAAGAGATATACAGCGGGGGCAGGATACAGAGGGGTGCAGAGCATGGGTACAGCTGTACAGGGTGGCGGGGTGTCAAGGGATGGAGTACTTCTTGCAGGTTAGGTGGCGCTGGGGCAACGTGATGGCCTTGGTGTTGAGGAGGAGAGACTCCTTGAAGAGGTGCTACTTGAGTGCTGTTCTGAATTGTAGGAGCGTGGGGAGAGTCTGATGGGGGAGGAGGTTTCATAGTCTTGGGGCGTAGGTAGAGAAGGCTTGTTTTCTGGTCCTTTCTGATTTGCAGCCACAGATTTCAAGTCTGCATGTGTCCTGGCTTCTGGTGGTCACTGTCCGCCGAGATGCTTAGTTTCTCTGCGAGATAGCTGGGTGACTGCCTTAGAGATGATGCAGCGAGGCTTGAAGGTGGTTTGTGCGTGCAGTAGTAGCCAGTGAAGGTGGATGAGGGCCAGGGGGATGTGGTTGTATCTGTATACACCCTCGATGAGACCTCCAACAATGTGTTGGGCACTTCTCAGGGGCACAAGGGCGGACGATGGGAGGCCTTCGAGAAGGCCATTGCTCCCATCCAAGTGGAATAGGACCAGTGCTTGAATGGTGGATCTATAGCTACAGCCCAGGTTGATGGTGCAAATGTTTGTTACTGGCTACACTCAAAAGTGGTGTCTGATAGGACTTACCAGTTGCCGTGCAGACAGATTTGGATGGGAAAAGTCAGTGAGTTCCAATGTGGAATATCCTTCCAACCTGTCTAGCAGGTCAGTCACTTCTAATAGATTTGCAGTGGCCTGCTGGTCAATTCTTACGATGGATAGACTGTGATGTAATGAGCCAATCATATCCACAAGTGCATCCCTTAGGACGTAGGTGCTTGTTGTAGCGCACTGAAGTTACTATCTCTGCCATAGAACCATTTCGCTATAGTACAATTTTCTAGATGCTGCATAGCTGAGACGGCATCCTGCCTGGACAGGATGTAGTTTGTTCCCTGGGGTGCTTACATCTAGACCTCCCTAGTAGTATATCTATTTGTGTGATGGCAATCGAATTGCTGGATGAACTCCATGTGTCAATGTCATGTATAACAGAGCCTAACATTGCATGCTTAAACATTGATGGCAAAGCTTCCCAATTGAGATTGCAAAGGTTTCTGAAGTGTTGTGTAAAGCCCATGCTCTGTAAGGACCTAAACTGGAGCCAACGCACTGATTATTGCACTCATATGATTCTATACCCCATGATGCCAACATACCTGAAGAATATGTGATGTGACTTCTATAACTAATATACCTGTAGCAAATGTGATGTGACTTCCAGCAGTAACACACCTGAAGCATGTGATGAGACTTCTACCACTAATATACCTAAAGCATATGTGATGTGACTTCTATCACAAACATACCTGAAGCATATGTGATGTGACTTCCAGCAGTAACACACCTGAAGCATGTGATGAGACTTCTACCACTAACATACCTAAAGCATATGTGATGAGACTTCTCCCAGTAACATACCTAAAGCATATGTGATGTGACCTCTAACACTAACATACCTGAAACATATGGGATGCGACTCTGGTATGTTCCATCATGTGTCATTTTCTCTCACTACAGATACTTCCACCTCACACAGCACACGTTCTGTCCTTCTTGGAAGTTGTGGTGTGCTTTTAGAGGTGTGCCGATACCTGGGAGTTGTCACAGCATCATCTTCCCCTATATTTTCACAGCACCCATTGTTCATACATGCCCGAATCATCCCAAATCACACTCTGGCCGTGTCCCAGACTGGCTCTTTTTTCTCCTGGATTCTTCTTTGAGATTTCCTCACCCACATAACCAGCTTCTGAAAACTACAGATGGAGATACTGCTGTGTGCCACGTGCTGTACTGGGCGTCGCAGCCAATGGCAGCCAGCATGATTGTCAGAATACGAAACATACATTGTCTGAATTGATCATTGCTTATACCATTATTCCTGTTGTGGTCAGACTCTTCGAACATCAGGAAAATTCAGAGAAATAAAAACATGATAAGAACATTTAAGAAGTTGACAATCACATTAATTAGAACATGAAAAAGAAATCAAGATGGTCACCCCACTTCCTAGAACACATCAATCACCTCTGATCCAGGAAGCAGTTTACTTCATAGTAAAGACAGAAAAAAGAAATATATTTAACATACAAATGTGGGTAATACTAAACATTTATTTTTAATGTAACACAGTGACATATTGGCTGAAGCTCAATATTCTTTTAATCAGCATTTCATTCAATTTGTGAACACAGGTGGGTAAGATCTAAATACAGCATGTCAGCTTTCCAGGGTTACTTTAATTTGGTAAACATTTGTATCCACCATTCCTTCTTTGAATTCAGAGAGCACAGCTATGATATATGATTACATCCACAAAAACGCTCATTTCAGACAGCAAGGCACCATTTCGTTGCCACGTTTGCATGAGTTTTATTTTGCTCAGTGAATAATTCTATTGCATTTGCCCTTTCTACTATATTCATAAAATTTCACTTTTCTAAAACACATGTCCATATCATTTAATGGACACCTTGGCATCTGCCCATACCTTCACACCAGACCTGTTTCTTATAAGATTGTGCTTTCACAGTGGGCATGCACTCTCCCATATGTAACTGCACCTCCATATGCCGATCCCAGGACAGGGAACAATCTACTAATCTTACATGCCCCCAAATAGAGACAGGCAATAGTGTAAAACACCAGAGGTGATCCTGAGGAGAAGAGTCTTCCACTAGAGATAGGCAACAGTGAAATACACTAGAGGGGTTCCTGAGGAGAAGAGCGTTCCCCTAGAAATAGGCAATAGTGTAATACACTAGAGGGGATATTAAGGAGAAAGGTTTTGCACTGTGAAAATGTATTTGCTATGATACTGCCTGATAAAGTATGTTGGCCTAAGCACATTCACGTCGCACCATAATATCGCAATGATTGAACCTGAATAAGCTGACTGAGAAGCCATTTTGTTTTATCTGCCATTTTGGTTGCTTTTGATATACGTGTTTTCAGCTTGAACGCGGAAAGAGACCGCTGCTTGAACTTTAGAATGCTTACAAAGGCAGGAATGTTGAAGCTACCAAAGCGCATTGTTTGTCTTACACTGAAGAACCTTGAAGCTATACATGAGCACAACCAATCAGCAATTTAGGTGCCATCCTGTCCCGGCAATGCCTTCCCCAGTAGGCAGTAAAATAGAATAATGTGCAGCTGAACGTACTCCTTCACAGAAACCCTTATTTCTGCTGCTTAGAACTAACTGACCCAAAAGAGCAATAGAAGATGAAGTAGGCAAGCAAAGCAAGGAATGTTACCTTGAGTTGGAGAATGCGAGTTGCCCCAGCATACAAAATCACCTTGTTCCCAGACAGTAAATTGTCTTGTGGAAGACGGCGAAGAATGTCATAATGATATTTAGGTAAATGTCAACTACATAAGTGGGTCACGAACCCGAGACCTTGCATTACATGTGGGGGGGCTGGACAATGTCTGCCAGTGCTGTCCACTGCTATGGACTATACTATAATATGTATGTACTTGTCCTATGCTCGCTATCTCTCCCCTCACGGTGTCTGCATGCACACGTCGTGGGGTGTTGAGAACCAAGTAGCTACTTGTTGTTAATAATAAATACAATAGTGATTTTGAACCTCGTGGCTGGCGTATTTCTATTGTGTGGTAGTAAGCCTGATTCCTTTGCTTCTTTTAGCACCAGAGGTGCTCCTGAGGAGAAGAGTGTTCCACTAGAGATAGGCAACAGTGAAATACACTAGAGGGGATCACAAGGAGAAGAGCGTTCCACTAGAGACATGCAATAGTGTAACACACTAGAAGGGGTCCTGAGGGAAAGTGTTCCACTAGAGACAGACAATAGTATAATACACTAGAGGGGATCCTGAGGGGAAGAGTGTTCCACTAGAGATAGACAATAGTGCAATACACTAGAGGGGGTCCTGAGGGGAAGAGTGTTCCACTAGAGATAGGCAATAGTGTAATACACCAGAGGGGGTCCTGAGGAGAACAGAGTTCCACTAGAGATGGGCAATAGTGTAACAAACTAGAGGGGGTCCTGAGGAGAAGAGTGTTACACTAGAGATAGGCAATAGTGTAATTCACTAGAGGGGATCCTGAGGAGAAGACTGTTCCACTAGAGATAGGCAATAGTGTACTACACTAGAGGGGATCACGAGGGGAAGAGTGTTCCACTAGACATAGGCAACAGTGTAATACACTAGAGGGGATCACGAGGGGAAGAGTGTGTCACTAGAGACAGGCAATAGTGTAATACACTAGAGGGGATCCTGAGGGGAAGAGTGTTCCATTAGAGACAGACAATAGTGTACTACACTAGAGGGGATCCTGAGGAGAAGAGTGTTCCACTAGACATAGGCAACAGTGTAATACACTAGAGGGGATCACGAGGGGAAGAGTGTGTCACTAGAGACAGGCAATAGTGTAATACACTAGAGGGAATCCTGAGGGGAAGAGTGTTCCATTTGAGACAGACAATAGTGTACTACACTAGAGGGGATCCTGAGGAGAAGAGTGTTCCACTAGAGATAGGCAATAGTGTAATACACTAGAGGGGATCCAGAGAAGAAGAGTGTTCCACTAGAGACAGGAAATAGTGTAATACACTAGAGGGGATCCTGAGGAGAAGAGTGTTCCACTAGAGATAGGCAATAGTGTAATACACTAGAGGGGATCCAGAGAAGAAGAGTGTTCCACTAGAGACAGGAAATAGTGTAACACACTAGAGGGGATCCTGAGGAGAAGAGTGTTCCGCTAGAGATAGGCAATAGTGTAACACACTAGAGGGGATCCTGAGGAGAAGAGTGTTCCGCTAGAGATAGGCAATAGTGTAATACACTAGAGGAGATCCTGAGGGGAAGAGTGTTGCACTAGAGATAGGCAATAGTGTAATACACTAGAGGGGATCCTGAGGAGAAGAGTGTTGCGCTAGAGGTAGGTAATAGTGTAATACACCAGAGGGGGTCCTGAGGAGAAGAGTGTTCTGCTAGAGACGGGCAATAGTGTAATACACCAGAGGGGGTCCTGAGGAGAAGAGTGTTCCACTAGAGACAGGCAATAGTGTAATACACCAGAGGGGGTCCTGAGGAGAAGAGTGTTCCACTAGAGACAGGCAATAGTGTAATACACTAGAGGGGATCCTGAGAAGAGTGTTCCACTAGAGACAGGCACTAGTGTCATACACTAGAGGGGGTCCTGAGGAGAAGAGTGTTCCGCTAGAGATAGGCAATAGTGTAATACAATAGAGGGGATCCTGAGGAGAAGAGTGTTCCGCTAGAGATAGGTAATAGTGTAATACACCAGAGGGGGTCCTGAGGAGAAGAGTGTTCTGCTAGAGACGGGCAATAGTTTAATACACCAGAGGGGGTCCTGAGGAGAAGAGTGTTCCACTAGAGACAAGCAATAGTGTAATACACTAGAGGGGGTCCTGAGGAGAAGAGTGTTCCACTAGAGATAGGCAATAGTGTAATACACTAGAGGGGATCCTGAGGAGAAGAGTGTTCCGCTAGAGACAGGCAATAGTGTAATACACTAGAGGGGATCCTGAGGAGAAGAGTGTTGCGCTAGAGATAGGCAATAGTGTAATACACCAGAGGGGGTACTGAGGAGAAGAGTGTTCCACTAGAGATAGGCAATAGTGTAATACACTAGAGGGGGTGAGATGGGCAATAGTGTAATACACTAGAGGGGGTCCTGAGGAGAAGAGTGTTCCGCTAGAGATAGGCAATAGTGTAATACAATAGAGGGGATCCTGAGGAGAAGAGTGTTCCGCTAGAGATAGGTAATAGTGTAATACACCAGAGGGGGTCCTGAGGAGAAGAGTGTTCCACTAGAGAAAGGTAATAGTGTAATACACCAGAGGGGATCCTGAGGAGAAGAGTGTTCCGCTAGAGATAGGCAATAGTGTAATACACTAGAGGGGGTCTTGAGGAGAAGTGTTCCGCTAGAGATAGGCAATAGTGTAATACACTAGAAGGGGTCCTGAGGAGAATAGTGTTCCACTAGAGACAGGCAATAGTGTAATACACCAGAGGGGGTCCTGAGGAGAAGAGTGTTCCACTAGAGACAGGCAATAGTGTAATACACTAGAGGGGATCCTGAGGAGAAGAGTGTTCCACTAGAGACAGGCAATAGTGTAATACACTAGAGGGGGTCCTGAGGAGAAGAGTGTTCCACTAGAGACAGGCAATAGTGTAATACACTAGAGGGGATCCTGAGGAGAAGAGTGCGAGATATGCAATAGTGTAATACACCAGAGGGGGTCCTGAGGAGAAGAGTGTTCCACTAGAGATAGGCAATAGTGTAATATACTAGAGGGGATCCTGAGGAGAAGAGTGTTCCACTAGAGACAGGAAATAGTGTAATACACTAGAGGGGAGCCTGAGGAGAAGAGTGTTCCACTAGAGATAGGCAATAGTGTAATACACTAGAGGGGATCCTGAGGGGAAGAGTGTTCCTCTAGAGATAGGCAATAGTGTAATACACTAGAGGGGATCCTGAGGAGAAGAGTGTTGCGCTAGAGATAGGTAATAGTGTAATACACCAGAGGGGGTCCTGAGGAGAAGAGTGTTCCGCTAGAGATAGGCAATAGTGTAATACACTAGAGGGGGTCTTGAGGAGAAGTGTTCAGCTAGAGATAGGCAATAGTGTAATACACTAGAGGGGGTCCTGAGGAGAAGAGTGTTCCACTAGAGATAGGCAATAGTGTAATACACCAGAGGGGGTCCTGGTCCTGAGGAGAAGAGTGTGCCACTAGAGACAGGCAATAGTGTAATACACTAGAGGGGATCCTGAGAAGAGTGTTCCACTAGAGACAGGCACTCGTGTAATACACTAGAGGGGATCCGGAGGAGAAGAGTGTTCTAGAGACAGGCAATAGTGTAATACACTAGAGAGGGTCCTGAGGAGAAGAGTGTTCCACTAGAGACAGGCAATAGTGTAATACACTAGAGGGGGTGCTGAGGAGAAGAGTGTTCCGCTAGAGATAGGCAATAGTGTAATACAATAGAGGGGATCCTGAGGAGAAGAGTGTTCCGCTAGATATAGGCAATAGTGTAATACACCAGAGGGGGTCCTGAGGAGAAGAGTGTTCCACTAGAGATAGGCAATAGTGTAATACACCAGAGGGGGTCCTGAGGAGAAGAGTGTTCCACTAGAGACAGGCAATAGTGTAATACACTAGAGGGGATCCTGAGAAGAGTGTTCCACTAGAGATAGGCAATAGTGTAATACACTAGAGGGGATCCTGAGGAGAAGAGTGTTCCGCTAGAGACAGGCAATAGTGTAATACACTAGAGGGGATCCTGAGGAGAAGAGTGTTGCGCTAGAGATAGGCAATAGTGTAATACACCAGAGGGGGTCCTGAGGAGAAGAGTGTTCCACTAGAGATAGGCAATAGTGTAATACACTAGAGGGGGTGAGATGGGCAATAGTGTAATACACTAGAGGGGGTCCTGAGGAGAAGAGTGTTCCGCTAGAGATAGGCAATAGTGTAATACAATAGAGGGGATCCTGAGGAGAAGAGTGTTCCGCTAGAGATAGGTAATAGTGTAATACACCAGAGGGGGTCCTGAGGAGAAGAGTGTTCCACTAGAGAAAGGTAATAGTGTAATACACCAGAGGGGATCCTGAGGAGAAGAGTGTTCCGCTAGAGATAGGCAATAGTGTAATACACTAGAGGGGGTCTTGAGGAGAAGTGTTCCGCTAGAGATAGGCAATAGTGTAATACACTAGAAGGGGTCCTGAGAAGAAGAGTGTTCCACTAGAGACAGGCAATAGTGTAATACACCAGAGGGGGTCCTGAGGAGAAGAGTGTTCCACTAGAGACAGGCAATAGTGTAATACACTAGAGGGGATCCTGAGGAGAAGAGTGTTCCACTAGAGACAGGCAATAGTGTAATACACTAGAGGGGGTCCTGAGGAGAAGAGTGTTCCACTAGAGACAGGCAATAGTGTAATACACTAGAGGGGATCCTGAGGAGAAGAGTGCGAGATATGCAATAGTGTAATACACCAGAGGGGGTCCTGAGGAGAAGAGTGTTCCACTAGAGATAGGCAATAGTGTAATATACTAGAGGGGATCCTGAGGAGAAGAGTGTTCCACTAGAGACAGGAAATAGTGTAATACACTAGAGGGGAGCCTGAGGAGAAGAGTGTTCCACTAGAGATAGGCAATAGTGTAATACACTAGAGGGGATCCTGAGGGGAAGAGTGTTCCTCTAGAGATAGGCAATAGTGTAATACACTAGAGGGGATCCTGAGGAGAAGAGTGTTGCGCTAGAGATAGGTAATAGTGTAATACACCAGAGGGGGTCCTGAGGAGAAGAGTGTTCCGCTAGAGATAGGCAATAGTGTAATACACTAGAGGGGGTCTTGAGGAGAAGTGTTCAGCTAGAGATAGGCAATAGTGTAATACACTAGAGGGGGTCCTGAGGAGAAGAGTGTTCCACTAGAGATAGGCAATAGTGTAATACACCAGAGGGGGTCCTGGTCCTGAGGAGAAGAGTGTGCCACTAGAGACAGGCAATAGTGTAATACACTAGAGGGGATCCTGAGAAGAGTGTTCCACTAGAGACAGGCACTCGTGTAATACACTAGAGGGGATCCGGAGGAGAAGAGTGTTCTAGAGACAGGCAATAGTGTAATACACTAGAGAGGGTCCTGAGGAGAAGAGTGTTCCACTAGAGACAGGCAATAGTGTAATACACTAGAGGGGGTGCTGAGGAGAAGAGTGTTCCGCTAGAGATAGGCAATAGTGTAATACAATAGAGGGGATCCTGAGGAGAAGAGTGTTCCGCTAGATATAGGCAATAGTGTAATACACCAGAGGGGGTCCTGAGGAGAAGAGTGTTCCACTAGAGATAGGCAATAGTGTAATACACCAGAGGGGGTCCTGAGGAGAAGAGTGTTCCACTAGAGACAGGCAATAGTGTAATACACTAGAGGGGATCCTGACAAGAGTGTTCCACTAGAGACAGGCACTAGTGTAATACACTAGAGGGGATCTTGAGGAGAAGAGTGTTCCACTAGAGACAGGCAATAGTGTAATACACTAGAGGGGGTCCTGAGGAGAAGAGTGTTCCACTAGAGACAGGCAATAGTGTAATACACTAGAGGGGATCCTGAGGAGAAGAGTGCGAGATAGGTAATAGTGTACTACACCAGAGGGGGTCCTGAGGAAAAGAGTGTTCCACTAGAGATAGGCAATAGTGTAATACACTAGAGGGGATCCTGAGGGGAAGAGTGTTCCTCTAGAGATAGGCAATAGTGTAATACACTAGAGGGGATCCTGAGGAGAAGAGTGTTCCACTAGAGATAGGCAATAGTCTAACACACTAGAAGGGATCCTGAGGAGAAGAGTGTTCCGCTAGAGATAGGCAATAGTGTAATACACTAGAGGGGGTCCTGAGGAGAAGAGTGTTCCGCTAGAGATAGGCAATAGTGTAATACACTAGAGGGGATCCTGAGGAGAACAGTGTTCCGCTAGAGCTAGGCAATAGTGTAATACACTAGAGGTGCTCCTGGGAAGAAAAGGAGCCTAGTGCTGCGGAATGTGCTGCAAAAGTGGAGGTGCTGCAGAGTTCAGTAAGGAGGACGTTCGATGTGAGTCATGCCTTTCTTGGAAACTGACTTCTGGAGTAATATTGGAGATTCCAGTTTATGGATTCCATTCTCCATGTTTTCTCCTTGATGAACATTGCCTTTTTACATGCATTTTGCCATGCTTAGTCTAATTAGCCATGCGAGAATGCACCTTTCTCCCAGTGTATTAAGGAGGGCTCCAATTTGGAATTGTTTTAATACCCATGTTTTTAAGTTGAAAGTACTATTGTGGTTGCCATCCTTAAAATACCATTACGTGGAAATATACTCTTTATCATTCTTAAGAAAGTGATGTGTAAAAGAGACATTCCTACTACTCTTGAGGAACCATTGTTTGGAAAAGATATTTTTCTCATCATCATTAAGCAAGTATTAAAACGCCATTACTTAAGCTGTCAAGAGAGCCATCCTTAAAAACACCATTATTTGTTCTTCATCCTTAAGAAAGTGTTATGCGGAAAAGACATTCTACTACTCTTAAAGATCCACTGTTTGAACAGAACATATTCCATATTCTACACAAAACTGGGAATAAACCCCTGGATACAAGGATTGTTTTGTTGGAGTTACACACTTTGTTTTTGCACACGTTTGCTGAATTTATAGCAGAGCCCTTTACCTTACACCTTTTGTTGTCATTTTTAGTGTGAGGGTGAGATATGCTTTGGACACAAGAATAGTTTGTTTGATTTCATAGGCAGGGAAACTCTTTAGAATAGGGAAAGAAAGGCCTTCATCCAAAGCATTTTATATTAATAAAATGTCTAATGTTTTAAACATTACAACTTGGTGTCCAGCTCTCATTTCTGACCCCTCACATTACTCATTTAGTGACAGGCAGCGTCTTGGAAAATGATTCGTAGGACAGTTTCCTTCATATACCCAAAGACTCTATAGTCATTGATTCAAAATGTTGGTGCACATTAATATGCATGAGGTCCTTATGGAAAAGTGTTCCTTCCATATGACGGGTACCTTAGTACGAAAGGTAGAGTCTCCTTTTTGAAAATTCCAGAAGGTTTGCATTTGAAACAGCAGCGATTCAACCAATCATAATCAGTCACTATTTGCGTGACAAAGGAAACTGGGAACAGCTGTGGCGATAAACCCATCACAGTGTTAGTAAATAGCCATGCCAAACTCAGACCTATTGAAGAAGCAGCACTTCCTCTCTGAAGCTTCAATTGCAGAGGGGACTTCACCACATACATGTCCCCACATATGGCAGATGAGAACACTGGCGTATTCTCCACATTCACTGCACTGCAATGGTCCCTTGCACATGTTGTATCTGCTGCCTAATAAGGTTACTGTTCACAAATGAGCTCTTGCCATATTCTGCACACATAGGATGTTTCCCACCTGTAGGTGCGCTCTGGTAGCTAGTAAGTTCTCATTTCTGAGCAAATCCTCACCCACATGCAGTGTACACATGAGGGTTCTCACCTGCATGTGCTCTCTGGTGGATAGCAAGAGTTCCCTTCCAAGCAAAGCCTTTCCCACATTCAGTACACACATGAGGTTTCTCACCAGTATGTGTTCTCTGGTGGATATTAAGAGTTCCCTTCTGAGCAAACCCTTTCCCACATTCAGTGCAGACATAAGGTTTCTCACCTGTATGTGTTCTCCGGTGGTTTGTAAGATGTTGCTTCTGAGTAAACCCTTTCCCACATTCAGTGCACACATGAGGTTTCCCACCTGTATGTGTTAGCTGGTGACTAATAAGATATCCCTTCTGAGCAAACAGTTTACCACATTCAGTGCACACATGCGACTTCTCACCTGTATGTGTTCTCTGGTGGATATTAAGAGTTCCCTTCTGAGCAAACCCTTTCCCACATTCAGTGCAGACATAAGGTTTCTCACCTGTATGTGTTCTCCGGTGGTTTGTAAGATGTTGCTTCTCAGTAAACCCTTTCCCACATTCAGAGCACACATGAGGTTTCTCACCTGTATGTGTTAGCTGGTGACTAATAAGATATTCCTTCTCAGCAAACAATTTCCCACATTCAGTGCACACATGAGGTTTCTCGCCTGTATGTATTCTCTGGTGGATAGTAAGACTACTCTTCCAAGCAAAGCCTTTCCCACATTCAGTGCACTCATGTGGTTTTTCACCTGTATGTGTTCTCTGGTGGATAGTAAGATTACTCTTCCAAGCAAAGCCTTTCCCACATTCAGTGCACACATGAGGTTTCACACCTGTATGTGTTAGCTGGTGACTAATAAGATATTCCTTCTCAGCAAACAATTTCCCACATTCAGTGCACACATGAGGTTTCTTGCCTGTATGTGTTCTTTGGTGGCGAGTAAGATGTACCTTGTGAGAAAACCCTTTGCCACATTCAGTGCACACATGAGGTTTTTCACCTGTATGTTTTCTCTGGTGGCTAATAAGAGTTCCCATATGATCAAACCCTTTCCCACATTCAATACACACATAAGGTTTCCCACCTGCATGTATTCTCTGGTGGTGAATACGATTTCCCTTCCAAGCAAACCCTTTTCCACATTCAGTGCACACATGATGTTTCTCACCTGTATGTGTTCTGTGGTGGCTAGTGAGAGCTCCTTTCTGAGTGAACCCTTTCCCACATTCAGTGCACACATGAGGTTTCCCACCTGTGTGTATTCTCTGGTGGCGATTAAGCTTTCCTTTCTCAGCAAACCCTTTCCCACATTCGATACACACATGAGGTTTCTCACCTGCATGTATTCTCTGGTGGTGAATACGATTTCCCTTCCAAGCAAACCCTTTTCCACATTCAGTGCACACATGATGTTTCTCACCTGTATGTGTTCTGTGGTGGCTAGTGAGAGCTCCTTTCTGAGTGAACCCTTTCCCACATTCAGTGCACACATGAGGTTTCCCACCTGTGTGTGTTCTCTGGTGGTAATTAAGCTTTCCTTTCTCAACAAACCCTTTCCCACATTCAATGCACACATGACGTTTATCAGATGTATGCATTTTTGGGTAGCAGACAAGTGTATCATGCAAATGGAGACTATTCTCAAATTCAGTAAACTAATGAGGTTTTTCACCCAAGTACTCACGTAAGCTGAGCAATATGTATGTTCTGTAGATGGAAACTTGTCCGATATTCTTTCAATGTGTAAGGTTTCTCATCAATTTATTGTGTCAGGTGCTAAATAAGAGGCCACTGAACCTTTTCCCAAATTCAGAGCACAAACGAGCTCTCTTGTATCAAGATAATTTCTGGTGACAAACACGATTTTGCCTCTGATTGAAGCTTTCAAATATTCAGCCCAAGGATACGTTTTGTCCATTCACATTTACAAGTGTTTCTCAAAAAGCTTTAAAGAAACTACCTTTTCATTCAGAACGTGTATAAAATATCACTCACATGTGTTCTATCGGGAATAATAGTGAAAACAAAAACAATTTCCCTACTGCAAATCAAACATTGTCATTTTCATGCCAGACATCTCTCTACTACAGGATTGACAGAAAGAACAAGCTTGGTTACTGGATGTTACCATGAAGAAGTTGCATGGACAGAAGCCATCTGATAGCCAATAGGCTTCTCAATCTAAGTTCCTGAATACTCAGAAAAGATAACTGGACCCCAAACTTGCACACTTCTCAGGTGCTTGGAAGTTGCATATTCTAATAATAATGCTTTTCACTGCATTAGTCCAGAGGATCTAACAATCACTGTTGTTGCATTTCTTGGTCATCAATCACCTGTTAAAATAAAAGGAGATGCACATTATTAGTTTCAACACATTCACAATCGCAGGCATCACATGTAACAGGCAGACTGGTTCTCAGTAGTAGTGATGTGCACTAGTCAATTACTTACATAGTATCTCATAAGACTTTGCATACTAGGGTGCCATCTAACACTCTAGGGGGCAGAGTAGTGGCTCTCAGATGATAAAATATAATGTGATAGAGGCCATACGCAGCAGAAATAGTGGGATTAATTTTTATTAAGACTGTTTTAGTATCTAAGCGTATGAGAGTAAAACCCAGGCTGGGTGAAGAAACATTTCAAGTGAATACTTTAATCATCGGGGCCGTGCATATAAATCTACCATTTTAATTTCTTCAGAAATGACTAAACCAGCTTGAAAGGTCCACATTTCCATAATCAAACGATAAAGGCAGGTGTTTGACACTAGGTCAGCAGTTTGCCACAAATTGGACACATGATTGACCACTCTATTTTGTAATCACTGACTTGCCTTCCTATTTTTCTATAAATATTTATTTATTCATTTTATTAAGCATTTGTATATACATCAAGATATTGTGTTTCAAAGCGCCCAGAGGGCAAAGGGAGGGGAACAAGGGAACAGAAAGACAAGGGAATATGAGAACACTGCTCTTGGATGAGCAGGATGTGCCGACCAACAACCAGGCACCAACACCCAAACCAACATCTACTTTCACTTCGAGTGCTTTAAAAACCATTGCTAAGATGGCCAGCGCCGTGTCCTGCCCTCACCGAAGCTCTTTCCGATACACAGAGCTTTGTCCTGCATGGCGATTGGTCAATGGGCCCATCAAATCCAGAAGTCCAGGTCTAAGGCCCTATCTTTCCCCGTCTGCCCATGGATGCTTGCTACAATACGTTATGGGGCACGCCGGCGGCCACCACTGACCCTCACATCCGCTGCTGCTCATACCCATAGTATGGGGTCCAGCGCTGCTCCCAGGTAAGTGGTGCATATGGTCCTTCTCAAAACCCACATCACCCAAAGCGCTACTCACGCTCCGGCATCCCGCCCTGCCTCGCAAAATCTCTGGCCGTATTTCAGGGGGGAGCCTGACTCAGATTACGAGTCCTTCGAGCCCTCCTTCCTGCCCCCTACCTCCACTGACAACATTGCTCCCGGCATTACTTCCAGCCATATGCCGAGGCCACTGAGCTTCCCTGAAGCTTCCAACCTTTTTGAATTTGGCCTGCCCAGAACACTCACCCCTCAGCCTGCCTATCCCTCAACACCCGGGCATCGTTATCCGCACCACCGGCGTAACTGGCCATTTGCCCTCAAAGGCACTAGCACATCTGCTACCGAAGGCCACAATCCGCCTCAACCGTACTCTTACAACGGACACTGCAGTCTGGGCCTTGTGGCTGCATAAAGATCTTCTTTTCCACACAAAAGACTGCCATAATTCATTGACTTCCTATGTCACCCACAAGCTTCCCACTGCAAATACCAACTCCTAGTCTAATGTTATAGGAACGCATGACCGCCCAACTATCTTACCGGCCCCCTGGCCCTGCATAATTGTTGATGGCTTCAATTTTGACTGGAAATATCTGCTAGCATTTCTGCCACTTTCTCTTGCGCTACTAAAAAGTGTAATCTAGCATAGCTTTTCATCGAGCTCTTTTGCTGCTCTGCTGCCGACCACGAGGTTAGGCCTTGCCAATCTGCATATTCATACCTATTTTGTCCTTTTGATGTATAATGTATGCATGCATGCATGCCTGATGTAGCCCCCGTAACATGAGGTACGGCTTTACCAGTCTGTATATTTGCGCCTATCATGTCCTTTTGATATATGTATGCCTGACTCTTGTGGACATCCAGCACGTTTTTGCATCTATAACTTGGTCGACCATCCATCTAGTTCTGTCTAAACATATTGGGTCTGATTACGAGTTTGGCGATAGCCGTGCCTGTTTGACAGGCACGGCTACCACGAAACTCACTACCGGCATCGCCACCTGCGATTGGGCAATAACCGACCCATTATGAGTTGAATGGGCCGGTAATTGCCCATTTGCGGGTGGCGGTATTGCCGGGTTCCCGATCCCCATTCTGTCCCAATAGGGCAGAATGGGGATGGGGAGCATGGTTGCACTGGCACCGTTTCATAACGGTGCGGTGCAATCACGAGTTCTGCTCGTGGGTGCCAAACCTGGCGGGCTGTCAGGCACCCGTGAGCAATTCTCGTAATTCGGCGGTACGGTGTGGACGGTGCCGGCACCGTTCACACCATACCGCCAGGGTCGTAATGAGGCCCATTGTCTATTTGCTATAGACACTGTCACTCCCAGAAGCTTGTCTGGGTTCTTTCTGCGAGGATACTGACTGTGTTTTAATATTTTGATACGTGGATTTACCCATTTTGCATTGCCTTTGACTTGTTGTGTCTTATATGATTTTATAGCTGGGATCGCACGACACATGGTACCATCCTTCTCGTGTTGGTGTTACTTTCATACTTTTGACATGTTACTTGTACTCTATCATATCACCTTGTTGATGTGGGTGTACGTGCCTCTTAGCGTTCCCCTCTTGCTATAATGCCAAAGATACCCCATTACTTTGCATGACACAGCGTAAATCCTGTCTACTGATCAATTGTTGTTCCACCATAATATGCCTAGCCAACATTCCTTGTTTAGCGATTCTTTAGCGAGTCTAAATTACTGGTTGTCTGTTGGGCCTATGTAATAAATGCTGTCCTACTTATACATGTTGCCTTTTTAAACTATTTCTCTCTGGAGACATCCAGCCAGTACTCAATATATTGTATTCCTGTGGTGCCCACAATAGTTGTGGGTTGTCAATTACTCTGCCAACTCCTAGACGTTTTTCACTTTACCTGTCCAAGGTCACACATGCCCTAATTTAATCAACTAGCACCAAATTAGACCCATCAGTCTCCAGCACAGCTGTTCCCCCATTGAGTACACAGCCATGCTTGGCTTGATGTTCATTACCATGCTTCTATTCTGCCTTGTACCAGAGGGATTACCCTGTTCACATGGCGCCTACCTCACCCATGGAAATGGTAGGTCTAAAATAGCCTGCTACCGCCATCATCGCTCCCTTCCTACCATCTACACCCCCATTTCCGCTTTTCTTGGTTAACCCAATACCTCTAAAACCCATAGCAAACAGGCCCAAGCCTGCTACTCATAGCAAACCAATACATCGGATAAATAACTTGACCGAGGCTAATACATACCCTATTCTGGGTAAGTCCAGTCTACATCGACTAAGATCATGAACCTTTGTGACTAACTCCCATGCCAACTCATCCTGGGCCCCACCCACCATTAAACAAGACAAGTTTCCTCTAGGAGACACCTGTAAACTCATCATTACAACCACCACTAAACAGACTCCGCTCACCACTATAGAACCACCCACAGAGACAACAGCTAATATTAAAGGTGCCATTATAAATGCCCGGTCGCTAGGAGCTCATGCCATTGAAATCCATTACCTCATTATTGATCAGAAATTGGACTTACTTGTAATCCCAGAAACTTGGTTACATCCAGCTTCAGGTACGCTACTGACACTGCCACTAGCCATCCTTCCTGACTACAACACTATCAGAGCAGATAGAACTGCCACACCAGGAGGTGGTGTAGCCATAATAGCTAAAACTACCCTACAACTTAGAGCCTCTACTATCAAAGAAATAAAAGGCTTTGAACTTCTCCTAGATAAACTCACCACTGACCTCAAAACTACATTTAATTTCCTAGTCATATGTAGATCACCTGAAAGTAGTACCCATCCAGAATTAGACCTACCTCTGCTGCTAACACCTTCTATTAAACCCAAAACCAAATGCATCGTCCTAGGCGGTATAAACCTTGGCTTCAATGATGAGCAGAATATCAAAGCATATGCATTTTATACTGCACTCAAAGATATGAACTTCACCCAAGTAGTGAATGCCCCCACCCATATAAAAGGCCGTACCCTGGATTGGATATTCACCCTGAACACACAAATAACTATTGATTCAATAGTACCCCTCATTGGAAGACCATCATATCATAAACTTCTCCATCGCTAACAACTAAAGTAATGGACACATATCAAAAGAAACACTCGGAAATTATCAGCTGGAAATCTAGCAGCCATCTTAACCGATGCACAGTCATCTAACATGGTCTCGAGCAACTACCCCAGCATTCTGGCAGAGGCTTACCAAAAGAGCCTTACAGCCACTATCGACTTAGCAGCCCCGTTAACTACCAAAACAAGACGCGTGGACAAGCAAAATAGCTTTTGGTTCAATGAGGAACTAGTTGCACTACGACGAACTAAAAGAGCGCCCGAACACCTCCACAAAAAATCCCCTACATTGAAGTCAGCTGATGCCTACAAAATTGCCAATAATAACTATAAAACCGCCATTATCACCCACAAAGCCAATGCATAGAATACCCGTATCAATAACGCCACATCAAATTCCAAAGAGCTCTTTTGCATTCTCAAGGAATTAGAAAACCCAACCCCTGCCACCTCCCCGATATATTCCAGTAAGGAATGGTGTACAACCATACACAATTCCCTAGCATCTAAAAATCGAGCTACTCCAACAGAAAATCCTCACAAAAAGAAAAGTGTTAGCTGAAAAAAACAAAACTATGGTCAATCTCAACAAAACTAATGATATAGTAGATCTCAAATTCCAATTATCCACTGTAACCAAAGACACAGTGACAGACACCATAGCAAAACTAAAAGCCTCCAATTGCAAAGGTGGCAACTTCCCTGCCCACCTAGTTAAACTCTGTGCTCCACTCCTCACCCCTACCATTACCAAATTCGTTAATGCATCCTTCAACACTAACTCAGACCCGGCCAGCATAAAAGAAGCATGGGTGACCTCCTTGCTGTAAAAACCCTCACTGGATGCCTCAATCCCTACTAACTACCGGCCTGTAACTACGGTACCGTTTCTACTCAAGATCATCGACATAATCAAATCCAAGCCCATATGAAACAAAACCATTTCTTAGATGCCAGGCAATCCGGCTTTAGACCCAACCATAGTACAGAAACGGCCCTTCTGGATCTAAAACTTCATATAGTCACCATCAGGGACGCAGGCAAACTCGGTATTCCATTATTGCTAGATCTCTCTGCAGCCTTCAATTTAGTAGACCAAGACAAACTACGTGACACACTAGAAAATGACTTCTGATTCTCCAAGGATGCCACCCTCTAGGTGAAATCCTTCCTAGCTCAACGTACATCTAGAGATAGTATTGGTGCATAGGCTGCAGACCTCATACCAGTCCCCATTGGGGTACCGCAAGGTTCCTGTGTCAGTCTAGAAAAATGGATACCTCTACTTTGTGACCGCAAACGTATTTTGGTGGCCGTGGGCCAACCGTCTCATGCACGATATGACAGAATCTAGGTTTTTGAGTTTGCCAATGAACGGCCATTTTGATGTAACAAGAATCGCCCTTTTGTTTTCTAACCATTGCTCATTGCTTTCTGTCCTATTGCTTTGCAGTATATTTTCCGCTTACACTGCTCGACTGTAAAATATTGTTGTCTGTATGTAAAAAGGACAAGGCCGCAGGGCCAGGAGGATAACAAGAGTTTGTTGAAACACAAACGTAGGCAGCGCCAGGAAGAATGCCCGGCTCCCTCCCGAATGTAGCCTTGAAGCAGAGCTGCAGGGCATTTAATCATTTCGTAGCTGCCAGCCAGTCTCGTCATAAGGTAGAATATGTTAGAATATTACAGCTAAAGGCTTGAATTATGCTTTTCTAACGGCCCCCCTTTGCTGAGCCCGCTAGAGCGTGTCGGCTCCCAGGACACGAATAGCACCTAATAGATAGCAAGGCCCGGAATGCAACTCATCCACCCCGTATGTAGCTCGCTTCCAAGAACAGAAGCGCTGTGTTCTATTCAACAACTGAAAGATGCCTTTGCACTCACAAATTGCAAATTGTTACTAGAATAGATGTTTGAAGGAGTCATAGTTGTCGGAGATGTCCATCATCACACCAAGTTCAAAGAAACCCAATAAAGGGGGGTGTTAAACATGCCATAGCTGATTGTTTGATATGCATTTTGTATATATGTAACTGATGTACATAATTCACTCTCTTGCGTCCCTCGAGGTCTAGAGATACACGTCGCGGGGCGTGAGACCGAGTTGGCCAACTGAGACTTTTGCTTTGCAATAAACCCTAGATTTGGGAATACAACCTCGTGTCTGGCGTATCTATCGTGTGTGGTGACTTGCCTTGTTTCCATAGACGTCAGGGTCCCCTAGGGTCCCCTTTCAAGATGGCACCCGAATAGGGACCCCTCCCCCACTTGTTCCATCGCAGAACGTTGTAATTGAGTAAGGCGGAGAACGGCGATTACGGGACGATCGAGCCGGGATCAAGAGGTGTTCGGGGCACCCTGTAACATTGATGAGAGAGTCCTTTGCAGATCTGCACACATCTGATCCCTGATCGACGTGCCTGGCTAGAGAACAAGGAGGCGAGGGTCCCGAAACGAGGCAGAAGCCAAGAAACACAGGCACGACGTCCTTTGGTGCGTCAGTATACAGACGACTTGATTTATCAGGTGAGTCATTCCCCGATTCAAAGTAATCCTGATATTGGTTGAGAGTTGACTTTGCAAAATCAAACACCCTTGGTAAGGTTGATTAACCAGGGGGAAGGTTGAAACATGCCTGGGGTATTGTCCACCCTAGCTGGGTTTTTCCGCTGTGGTAGACAATCTTTGGAAGATGGCCAAATTGTACCACCTGGGGGAACGCCGGCGTATGTGAAGTATGGAGTGGGTGCGATAATATTCTGTGTGACTTGGCATAGGCAAACCAGAAAGCAACAAGACCATCAGTGGCCGATTAATGGTAGTTTTGAGATAGCGAGGATAGACAACCTGGAAAGGGTGTTGATAAGAAAGAAAGCGCTTCCTGCAGCATTTGAGACTATTAAAGACTGGAGGAAGGAAGCAATGCTCTGATCTAAAAGTAGAGCGAAGCATGCGCGCAGGCATAAATCGAAAGGTGAAGTAGCGGAAGAGAAAGAAGAGGAGGAGTGGACTGAGAGTCTAAGGACAGGTAGGCGAGACCAGTTGAATATAGAAAAGATATATCCACAACGGGAATTACACATAGCAGATGAATTAATAGAAAATATATTGACCCATACAAAACAAGGCCCAAGATCAGAAGTAAGACGAGACACGTCAGTAACTCATGCCCAGACCCCGCCCGTAGCCCAAGCTCCCCCTCCAGTAGCTCAAGCCCTCCCACAGCCACAGACCGCGCACGTAACACTTCCTATTAGCCAACCAGGCCCACAACAGACACTCCCTGTTCCCATTGTCCCATCCACACCTCCCGCCTCAGACACAGACTCGGTACCGTCTGTTCCTCCTGGGGTCGAAATTGAAACCATGGGGGCAAGAGGCAGAACTGACCAACGGGCATGCACAAGGGTAACTCGCAGCGCAATCAGCAAAGAAAGGAAGGTGTAATTGCAGCAACAGGCAGAGATGTATATAGACGGGAATGATGGGACGGCAGCATTGGCTTCGATGTATGACTTCCGAAGGAGCAACTAAAGACAGGTAGTGTTGGAATGCATGGGTGAATATTTGGTGGAGAAATGGAAACAGTTAATTGGGAAATTACCACCGCAGCGATTGTTAGATTTGAATGCATTAGCACGCTGTAGGGAGAGGGATGAAGAAGTGAGAGAACATGTATATGGACTTTTTGAGCTTAGAGATGAATTAGATAATGATTATGTCGAAATGTTTACTACACCTGTCAAAATGTTTACTACACCCGCGTACAGGAGTAGGGATATGGGGATACCTGGGAAGGGGGAAAAGGGGTCGCATAATAAACGGCAGAGTTACCATCACCGGGGCAGAAGGAGATGGTGAACGAATTATCGTTCCTAAAACAGGTGGGGGCAGACTTGAAAGAATGTCTATTGAGAACACAGGTACTATTGCAGCAAGTAACAGGACATAATGGAGGGTGAGGGAACGCACAAGGAAGGAGTAATTCGAATATGCATGGGGGAATAGTGGGACCGAATCAGTGTGCGTATTGTAAGGAGGAAGGACATTGATGAGTGCAATGTCCGCATCTACAGAATAGAAATGAGTTTGGTCAGAGGAGACAGCATAGAGGACACCCAGGAGCGAATGGACCAAATAGGAATAGTATGCAGCAGCATCACAATAACGGAGGTAATCAAAACCAAGGCCAAAACCAAAATGCCCCAAATCAGAGTCAGGGACAGCAAAATCAACAATACGGAAACCAGAGTGGGGGAAATAGAGGAAAGAGTGGGAACGTTTTCGATACACAGCCAAACACCTATTACAGTAATAGTAATGATTACACATCGGACGATGTGTTATTTCCCGAATTGGACAGCCCAGGACAGGGGTCGGAACCAGTGACTATTTCCGTGAATCAGAGAGGACCCTACGTAGAAATGAGAGTAGGGAATGAGGAACACTGCTTTCTTGTAGATACAGGAGCGCAGAAGTGTTCAATAGACCACCACTTGGTTCCGGATATACCACTGTCAGGGCAAAAGAATGTTTCCGTAGGGTTCGCAGGTACACCAGTCATAAACCCAGTGTCCAAACCAGTCCCAGTTACAATAGGACCATTTACTGAACATTGTCCTTTCCTTTTAAAAGAAAATTGTGGGGAGAATTTGTTGGGATTAAATTTGTTGAAAAAACTAGGTTCCGTTATACATTGCACGGCAGGCGGAGTGTTTCTAACGATTTGGCCACACGATGCCCCTGTGTCAGAATTCATGTCTGAAGCGTTACCAGGGGAACTAAGTAAAGTACCAACCTGTATATGGGCAATGCATGACAATGATGTAGGATGTTTAAAGATAGAGCCAGTAAAGATCATCTTGAAAGAAGGTGTTACCCTACCGCGAATACCCCAATACAGAATTTCGGCTGAAGGTGAGAAAGGATTGAAAAGTATTGTTACAGATTTGGTGCAATTAGGGGTAATCGAGGAAATTACAGGCAGTACATGCAACAGCCCGATTCTTCCGGTTTATAAAAAAGGAGGCAATGAAGTACCATACTGTTTCATAATTGATTTACGCGCATTGAACAAGATAGTAGATCCACGATTTCCTCTAGTGCCAGATGTCACTACAATATTGACAATGATACCTGTTTCAGCAGAATATTTTAGTGTAGTAGATTTGAAAAACGCATTCTTCAGTATTCCAGTGGACAAGAACACTAGATATTTGTTCGCGTTCACATTAGGAGGACGATAATTTACATTTACGCGGATTCCGCAAGGTTACACGGAAAGTCCAAGTATTTACAGTAGAGCATTAAAAGAACAGCTAGACATGCTGGAATTACCCATGGGTTGTGTACTCTTGCAATACATAGACGATCTATTGCTAGCTGCAGAGACGGAGGAGATTTGTAAAGAAAGCACTGTATTACTACTGTCACACCTAGCGGCACATGTCCATAAAGCTAGTTTGAAGAAATTTCAATATAATCGAATGGAGGTGGCCTATTTGGGCTACCTACTTTCGAACGGAGGGAGAAGGCTAACGCCAGAACACATAGAAAGTATTTCTTGTATGCCTATTCCAAAGACACAAAAAGGAGTCAGAGCCATAATAGGCATGGCTTCATATTGCTGACAATGGATTGGTAATTTTGCGTTAATTGTGAAGCCGTTGGTGAATTTGACTAGAAAGGAGGCGGCTATGCCTTTGCAGTGGGATGAGGAATGTCAGAGAGCATTTGATGGATTGAAAACTGCATTATGCTCGGCTCTTGGGTACGCCGAATTATGAGAACATTTTTAGACTATTTGTGTGTGAAAGTGAAGGATGTGCATTGGTGGTTTTGACACAGGAACAAGGTGGAAGAAATAGGCCGTGCGGCTATTTTCCTTCTGCGCTGGACCCTGTAGCACGCACACTACCACAATATTTGCGAGCTGTCGCGGCGGCTGCTGCGTCAGTGAAACAAACGGAAGGGATGGTATTGGGGCACACTTTAATTCTGATGGTGCCACATGCCATAGACGTTCTATTAAATAGGACACAGACGCAACACCTCACCTCTGCTAGATTGACAAGATATGAGATTATCTTGTTCGCGCCCCATATCCAAATTATGAGGTGTAGCGCTTTGAATCCTGCAGAATTAATGCCACCAACCATAAAAGAAATTGGGAAGGATGAATCACCCCCCCCCCCACGATTGCTTAATGGTCACTGAGGAAGAAACTAAGGGGAGAGTTGATTTAAGTGATATCCCACAGAAAGAGCCAGATGGAGAGTTATTTTGTGACAGCTCATGTTTTAAATGACCAGATGGCACAACAACTGCCGCATATGCTATCACTACCCTAGAGAGCATTGTAGAAAGCAAAAGAATTCCCTATAATTCAGCACAGGCCGCAGAGATAATAGCATTAACCAGAGCCTGCGAGATTTTATGAAAATTTGAATGTGAATATATATATACTGATAGTCAGTATGCTTTTGGAGTGGTTCATAATTTTGGTCGACTCTGAGCTGAGAGAGGATTTTTGACATCACATGGCGCCGGAATTCAACATGGCCCTTTGATTGTACGATTGCTGTCTGCACTCACGTTTCCAAAGCGCCTAGCAATAGTGAAATGCGAGGCCCATAAAAAAGTAACATGCAAAATAGGAGAGGGAAACGCGTTTGCAGACGGAATTGCGAAACAAACTGCCACTGATTTGAATACCAAAATGAAGATGGTTCAGACTGAGTAAGTACCCTGTATGATAGAAAATGGAGTTGCCACTGTCAAAGAAATGCAGGCCGAAGCTACGGCCGATGAAATACAGGGGTGGGCAGAGGGATCTGCTGAGTTGGATCTGGAGGGTTGTTGGGTGGACAAGGGAACTAGAAACTGCATGTTGCCAAATTCGTACGTGACTACAATGGTCACAATGGCCCACAGCCCTACGCACATCTGTGCGAAGAAGATAATACAGCACCTTTCTACAGTTTGGCAGAATGTAAACATAAAAAAGAATGCAGAGAGGTTGGTGCAGAACTGTATCACGTGTTTGCAACACAATGTAGGGAAGGGAACAGTGACTCCAACAGGCAGTTTTGGCCCGCCCTCTATGCCATTTGCGGTGATCCATTTTGATTTCATAGAGATGGAAAGGTGCCAAAACTTAAAATACGTCTTGGTGGTAATCTGTGCATCCAGTAAGTGGGTGGAGGCATATCCCTTGAAGGACTGCACAGCAATGAGCACGGCAAAAGTAATGTTGAAGGAGTATTTTTCCAGATTTGGCTTGCCCCGTGTCCTATGGTCCGATAATGGACCACATTTTGTGGGCGCAGTGGTGTTACAGATATGTGCTGGTCTTCAGATTGATAAGAGATTCCATAGTTCAAGGTATCCGAGTTCTGCCGGACTTGTGGAGAGGCACAACGGGATTCTTCAATCAAAGATTAGCAAGATTAGAGCGGGAAGCAAGTTGAGTTGGGTAGATGCATTACCAATAGTACTATTATGCATGTGTACGTCTGTACAGGCTAAAACTGGGCTCTCCCCGTACAAGATCGTGATGGGGAGGTCAGCAAATGTATGGTGCGCACCACAGCCAAAACGACTTAGTGAGGTAGAACATCCTGTGCTTAGTACTTATTGTGGCCTTTTAATGCAGAAATTGCATTTGATTCATCAGCAGGTGCAGGAGGCATTACCAGTGAGATACACCGGTCTGGGGCACGCGCTGGAGCTAGGCTACTGGGTGCTGCTTAAAAGTTTTGAAAGAAAGTCATCATTAGCACCCAGGTGGCGCAGGCCCTATCAAGTACTCTTGGCGACGCAGACGGCAATATGGGTGGATGGAAGGAAGTCGTGGATCCATGCCACCCATGCCAAGAAGATTCCAACTGCATTGAAAGACTTGCCTGACACTGATGACCAGAAAGAGACAGCGGTCCCAGAAACAAAAGAAACTGTTGCCAGTAAGCAGACACCTAATCTGCCAAAACGAGAAGTGAAACTCGAAACAAAGCCTGAGACGATTGCCAAAGAGGGGGAAGGGCAAAGAGTGTTCCAACGTTGCCCAGCAGAATCGACATCACTGCTGGCCAACACGAAATCTGCCTCGCAAATACCAGCAGAAACAAATCGTGTACCCCTTTGGCGCCCACCAGCACGCCAAAGAACGGATCTGCATCATTGGCGCGGTGCACACCAGCACCTGGAGTAGCGCCACAGGCTGACTTTGAGCCTGAATCTGGAAGTGCACCGGCACTGTTCGCGGATCACACGATACCAGGGGTAAGGCGATACAACTTGCGGCCTCGGAAGACATAGTGATCCGAATTTTTTTTTAGGTGTTTATGTCAACCTCTGGTTCAGCTCATGGACAGAGAAGGAACTAGAGGTGTGGAGGAGAGAAGCGTGAGAATTGTGCAAGTCGGACAATTCAAGACTCGCGGCTCCTCGGTGCAATCACAAAAGTACATGTGTCAGGAACCAGAGCGGACAAGCTGGGCGCACATGATACTAAGGCGATAAGATAACTGATCAAAGGTCCTCTGAGCAGTATAAGAAAGGACAAGTGATCTTGCCTAAAAACGAATAAACAAATCCAGGCTAAAAGGACAGGCAGAACTGAACTGTGACAATTCCGTTTAACTTATTGACATCAGAGCAAGCGCGACAAAGAGAGATATCCATGACAACTGTAATAAGGAAGAAGAAGGACGACGAGAAACATTCCGGGACCGGTTCCAGCCTCCTCCTGCACCACCACTGCTGAGAATGAGTCAATTATAAAGACTGTAAGCTTAAGAAAAACGCATGGTAAACGAATTGTATGCTGGCACTGACAATAATAATGTGCTTTATGAGCGTGGTAGCACCAATATCGACATCCCTAATATTATAGTATGTGGAAGCGATACACCCATTCGAAATGTTTTTACCAATAATTAATATATCCACTACCGAAAGCCCGGTTCAGGTGATCACTTATACCCTGCCCCCAATGGAAGAAAGAGAAAGACACAGGGAAGGTTTTGGAAATAACACTTTGCTATTAATCATGAACATGACACATGCAATTCTGAAGAAAACAAATAGCTGGGTATGTGCCCATTTACCACAGCATGCTGGGAAAGGAATAGGGTGGTATGTGCAGCCATTACCATTAAGTTCTGCATGTAGTGCATCTTTAGGTGCAATGTTCTATGGGAAATGGAATGAGAGTAATACAGGTCAATTAGACAGAACCAACATGAATGAGTTTGAGGAGATAATAATGAAGCCTGTGGGTTGTTCCATTTTCCATAAAGCACAAGTAATGGCCCCAGAGCCCACGAGGAAAAGTACACGAAAGAGAACATGACAAAATAGACGATATAGGTTGTCCCCACCAGAAAAAACATCTGTAATGACCTTTCGTGTAAGAACAGAAGGGGACAAAGATGCAACCCCCCCCCTAGCCCAAGAATTGTCCCTTTTTGTCTAAAAAAGAAAGGCTCTTTTTCAG
Source organism: Ambystoma mexicanum (assembly GCF_040938575.1). Lineage (NCBI taxonomy): Eukaryota > Metazoa > Chordata > Amphibia > Caudata > Ambystomatidae > Ambystoma > Ambystoma mexicanum. The sequence continues at coordinate 12,751,544 of NC_090923.1, forward strand.
TCGGAACATATACTGGTTGCATGAATACAGCGGTATTAAAATGGGAAATAGAACCAGTATATGTGGGAGATCCAGTTTATTTTATATGTGGAGAGAAAGCATTTCCTTGGTTGCCCAGAAACTGGGGAGGTACATGTTACCTAGGTCTACTGTTCCCAGGAGTATTCCTCTTAGGAACAGCAGACATGGCCAGACTATCCAGAACTAGAGTCAAAAGGACTGACGAGGGTGTTTTAATAGCAACTGATGTAGCAAAATCATTAATTCCATTCTTAGGGCAGATGGTGAATTCCTATAATATAAGGCAACTGTCCAGAATCCTAAAAAATACAATAAACACAACAACAGATAGACTATTTAACATGACGTTGGAAGGAAGAGGAATCAGGTTAATGACGATGCAAAATAGAATGGCTCTCGATGTGATCCTGGTTGATCGTGGGGGAATTTGCAGAATAGTGGGATCAGCGTGTTGCGTTTATGTCGATGACTATTCTCCTACAATCTTTGAAGCAATAAAGAAAGTGCATGTCCTAAGCTCTGAACTCCCTACTGGAGAAGGAAGCTGGGGAATAGGATCTTGGTTTTGGGGAATACTACGTTCTTGGGGATGGAAGTTGATCTCAATATTAGTAGTGGTGTTTGGAATATTCCTAACGTGCTGTTGTTGCATACATTGTCTACCCATAGTTTGCGCTGAGGTAACTGAGGGATGTACGGAAGGATGTATGCATATGATGAAAAAGAAAAAACAACCTCATGAACGAACTAGCCCAGACCCAAATGAGATGAGAGCAGTAAAAGAGTTGATGGCAATAGATATTGATGAAGATGATGATGTTTACGATAGCATGCAAAATTCAGACATAAGTACTTCAGACTCATCATCACTAGAGGAGGTTTCAATAAATAGATGAGACGTTTGGCATACGGCCAAAGGAGGGTTTGTTTGTTGTTTGTTTGTTTGTTTGTTTATTCATTTGTTAAGCGCACCAGACTCGTAAGTAAAAGGGCGCAATGACAAGGAAATGCAAGGCTTACATGATTACACAGGTTACAGACAGGATATATACAATATGAACAATAGGATTGTGGCTAGTTTGCATGAATGCGGGAGATATACAATATGAACAATAGGGCTGTGGCAGTATAGTATGATTACAGGATATATACAATATGAACAATAGGGCTGGATCAAAGGTGCGTGCACCAGGATATAAAACTTATATGAGTACACATGCATGGGCAGCAGTATTTACATAAAGAGAGAGTATAGCAAGGTATACTGTTTCTTGATTGCAGGATAGTGTCCTCAGGGAAGGGTGAAGGGTAACTAAGGATTGGTGGCAGTGATATGCTTTATTAAGTTTTTCCTGAAGAGTGGATATGGTTGGTCAGCTCTTAACTCCTGGGGCAGTGAGTTCCAGCTTCTGGCTGCCTTAACAGTGAAGCTGTTGCCCCCGATGGTAGTCAGTTTGTATTTGGGGATATTTAGGCAGTTAGTGTTCCCCATTCTAGTGGGTCTGAGAGAAGTTCTTCTCTGAAGTTTGTCTATGAGGTAACTGGGGACCGCGTTGTTCAAAGCTTTGTGTGTCAGAGAGAGTGTTTTTAGAAGTATTTTATTGGATGTGTTGATGTCTCAAGGCAGAGATGTGGGTTTTCTTATTTATGCCAAGGGCTGCTCTTAAGGCATTATTCTGTAGCGTTTGGAGTTTATTAGTGGTGGATTTCTTAGCCCCAATGTAAAGGGCATTGCAATAGTCGATTCTAGAGAGTATAAGAGCTCTAGCCAGGATCAGACAGCTATAGTCTGAGAGGAATGGTTTACCAGCTCTAAGAAGTTTGCATGTGTAAGCCATAGACGAGGTAAGGGATTTGACCTGTTTGTCAAAGGATAGTGTGGAGTCCAAGTAGAATCCGAGGGTTTTTACTTCCTTGGAGACTTTAATGGTGTTGCCGTCAATATTGAAGGAAGAGTAATCTTGACCTAGTTTTTTAATATTGGCCTGCGAACCCAATATTATTAGTTCAGTCTTATCATCGTTCAAGCATAGGCCGTGTGTGGCCATCCATGCTTGGATGATAAGGTAAATTTTGTTCACTAGGCCCGTGTCCGCACTGTAATCCCCAGAAAGTGGTAGGAGAATCTGAGTATCATCTGCATAGTTAGTGTAGGTGACACCCAGCTGGTCCAGATCGTCGAACAATGGCTTAGTGAAGATGTTATATAGGGTGGGCGAGACGCAGGATCCTTGCGGAACGCCGCATAGGATGGGTGTAGGCTCGGCAGATGCTGAGGAGGAGAAGACTCTCATGGTCCTCTCACTCAGGAAGGACTCGATCCACTTGATAGCGTCCGTGGAGAAGTGAGCTGCAGAGTCAAGGTGCCGACATAAGACCTTGTGGTTGACCAGGTCGAAAGCAGCGGAAAGGTCGAGTAGGAGCAGGAGTACCGTCCTTCCTTTGTCTCTTAGTTCGTCTATCTGGGACTTAAGGTCGATTAAGGCAGTCTCAGTTCCGTGCATTGGACGGAAGCCGGATTGTCTGTTGCCCAGGAGTTTGTGCAGTTCTAAATGCTTCTGTATTTGAGTGTAGGCGGCTTTATCCAGTATTTTTAGTAAAAATGGGACCGTGGTAATAGGTCGATAGTTAGTGGGAATGAGGGGATCAAGTGTCTGTTTCTTGAGGAGTGGTAGCACCCAGGATTGCTTGAGGTTGGCAGGTATAGTACCTGTAGCAAAAGAGGCATTTATCAGTTTGGTTATAAATGGGGAGAGTTCTCTAGCAGCGTCTTTTATTAGCTGTGCAGGGCAGATGTCCCCTTTACAGTTTGAGGGTTTTAAAGATAGGATGATTTTTTCTACCTCTAGGATGGACATTTTTGAGAAGTGGAATGTGGCATTGTGTGCCGGTGGTGGCTCATTGGGCTGGAGAATGTTAGGCAGGTGCTGTAAGTTTAGAGCCTTCTTTTTTAATTGGATTTTGTTCTGAAGTGTATCGATTTTATGCTCTAAGGCTTGTTGTATGTCAGTACACCAGGATTTGTCCTTGGTGCAGACGTCCGGGGTAGCAATAGGGGACTCTAGTTCTTTGAGTATGCAGAAGAGTTCCTTCATGCTTGAGTTTGAGCAAGCAATGCGTTGGTCATATGAGTTACGTTTTGCTTGGCAGATTTCCTTTTTGTAGAGTGAGGAGAGTACAGTTAATTTGGCTTTATTCTCGCTAGATGGGCATCGTCTCCAGTTTGTTTCACTTTTGTTCTTTAGGGTGCGAAGGTCTTTGAGTTGTGGGGTGAACCATTTGTTTAGGTGGGCTATGGGTTTGCTCGGTCTGAGTTTGATAGGAGCAATTTTATCCAGAGTGGTAAGCATAATATTGTTGAATTCCTGAACTAGGCCGCTGGGGTCGAGATTATCAGACAGTGTATTGAGAGTAGGCAGTATGGCGGGGATGATTTTTTCTACCGTAATACTTTTATTACTTCTGGTTAGGCATGGTGGCGCTCGTGGTCGGACCAGTGGAGTGGGTCTGACAGTGGATAAGAGAAAGGAGATCAAAGAATGATCTGTCCATGCAGGATGGATGTGATAGTGGCAGAGCAGTTGAGGTCGGCTACCCAGTCCAGTATTCTCCCTTTTATGTGGGTGGGTGTAGAGACTTTTTGAGTAAGGCCTAGTGCTTTGATCGTATTGGCTATTTCTGTGGCATTTTTGTCTGTTTGGTCGTTGAATCCTAAGTTGAAATCGCCTAATATAAGTAGTTGGGTGGAGGGTTTCAGGTTGTTCATGATTATATTATGCAAGTCTTCCTCGAAGGTACCAAGAGGGCCAGGTGGTCTGTATATGAGGTGTATGTTAATGGATTGTGACTCATTAATCTGCATTTTGGCGGTGAGGGATTCGCATGATTGTAGAGATTGGGTGGGGGCTAGTCTGAGACCAAGAGCCGTTTTAGAGATGATAGCGATGCCGCCTCCTCGTGTATTATCACGGTCTTGTCTGAGAATGGTGTAGTCGTCTGGGACAGCTAACATGAGGGTAGGTCCTGCTGCAGTATGGAGCCACGTTTCCGTGATTGCGAGAAAATCCAGGTTCCCTTCTGTGATTAAGTCGGCAATATCCGTAGCGTGAGCGACTAGTGATCTAGCATTAAGGAGCGCTCCCTTGAGAGGGGGGTCCTCGGGAGTTTTGTTGACTCGGATGGGTTTGTCAGTGGTAGTGCAAGCTTTGGGATGGAGGTTATTACGCTGGAGGGTGTTCTCATTCGAGGTAAATGTTTGAGTAGGCCGTTTGGGATGGCTAGGCATTCGTGAGCTAGGTTTGTAATTGGTTTTGAGGTTGGAGGCCGGAAGGGTTCTTCTCAATGGTTCATGTAATTTGGTTAGTCTTGCGCGGAGTCTGTTGTTTCTATTAGGAGTGGTACAAGGAAGGGAGGCATATAGTATTGTTTCTTGGGCCTTGCAGAATGTGGGGGGCTTAAGTTGCATATCGTTAGTAGTGAGTTGGCTTAAGTTTGAAGTAGGTATTGGTGACTGAGTAATGTGGATGTGACTGCTGAGGACCGATTGTGTGAATGTAGCCATGATGCAGAGGGCTAATGCTAGGTGTGGCATCCTTCCAGTTCTAGGAGAGAGCTGTCTAATGGCGACCATAGGGCACAACACAGGGTTCAGCATAGGTTAAATGTGGTCTATTGGCGACCATAAGGCACAACACATGGTTCAGCATAGGTTAAATGTGGTCTAATGGCGACCATAGGCACAACACAGGGTTCAGCATAGGTTAAATGTGGTCTAATGGCGACCATAGGGCACAACACAGGGCACAGTATAGGTTAAATGTGGTCTATTGGCGACCATAGGCACAACACAGGGTTCAGCATAGGTTAAATGTGGTCTAATGGCGACCATAGGGCACAATATAGGTTAAATGTGGTCTAATGGCGACCATAGGGCACAATATAGGTTAAATGTAGTCTAACGGCGACCATAGGCCCAACACAGGGTTCAGCATAGGTTAAATGTGGTCTAATGGCGACCATAGGGCACAATATAGGTTAAATGTGGTCTAATGGCGACCATAGGGCACAATATAGGTTAAATGTGGTCTATTGGCGACCATAGGGCACAACACAGGGTTCAGCATAGGTTAAATGTGGTCTAATGGTGACCATAGGCCCAACACAGGGTTCAGCATAGGTTAAATGTGGTCTATTGGCGACCATAAGGCACAACACAGGAAGTATCACGATAACAGAAATGCAGTTCGCATGCCCACGAGTGGTGGCGTGCTAGCGAGATTGTGAAGTCAGTTTCAAACGAGGGCGCTTGGGCAAGTAGGCAGCTCATGCAAGGACACCATGGATCTTACAAAGAAGCTGAGTGAACACAGGTGTCAGATATGGTGTCAGCTAGATTCGAGATCTGTCAGGGTAGCAGGAAAGGCACTACTGCAACTAGCATAGCATAGCAAATGAGCAGCCAGTGATTGTACTCACGTGGTTTGCGGTCCAGTATACTGTTGATCATCCACGTACAGAGCATGCAATTGAAAAAGAAGAAGAGTTCCCCATATGAGGCAATTGTACAGCGCGACCTTTATGATGGTAATCGGGGTCCAACAGTATGCTTCCGTGGCGAACAGGGGCAAACAGGGCAAGCAGCCTTATGGTGGCCTTGAGGTGGCCGCCGGCTTCCGCCTGCCGGCGGATGTTTAGGCTTAAGAGCAGCCTACGCAGGGTTGCTCAGCAACGTGGGACGCTCAGCCTCGCTTTCAGGCCGCGTCGCGCCCGACATTTTGTTTTTCAAAAAGTCGGCGCGAGCGGACCTGGGGGATGTAGAGGCTGCGGGGGCTCCTTTGATGAGGTGGGGTGCCCTGGGGGGGCAGATTGGCTAGATGCAGGGGCAACAGGGATCTGCTTTGGATCCTATGAATGGATCACCGCTGCCGTGTGATCCGATGCTTTCGGCCCAGTCGAGTCGTCTGTATCGATGTCCAGGACGGTGGTGGGGGGCTCCTGCCCACTCCACGGCGAAGGGGGTCTGTGGGGGCAAACAGGGCAAGCAGCCTTATGGTGGCCTTGAGGTGGCCGCCGGCTTCCGCCTGCCGGCGGATGTTTAGGCTTAAGAGCAGCCTACGCAGGGTTGCTCAGCAACGTGGGACGCTCAGCCTCGCTTTCAGGCCGCGTCGCGCCCAACATTTTGTTTTTCAAAAAGTCGGCGCGAGCGGACCTGGGGGATGTAGAGGCTGCGGGGGCTCCTTTGATGAGGTGGGGTGCCCTGGGGGGGCAGATTGGCTAGATGCAGGGGCAACAGGGATCTGCTTTGGATCCTATGAATGGATCACCGCTGCCGTGTGATCCGATGCTTTCGGCCCAGTCGAGTCGTCTGTATCGATGTCCAGGACGGTGGTGGGGGGCTCCTGCCCACTCCACGGCGAAGGGGGTCTGTCAGTCTAGAAAAATGGATACCTCTACTTTGTGACCGCAAACGTATTTTGGTGGCCGTGGGCCAACCGTCTCATGCACGATATGACAGAATATAGGTTTTCGAGTTTGCCAATGAACGGCCATTTTATTGTAACAAGAATCGCCATTTTGTTTTCTAACCATTGCTTTCTGTCCTATTGCTTTGCAGTATATTTTCCGCTTACACTGCTCGACTGTAAAACATTGTTGTCTGTATGTAAAAAGGACAAGGCCGCAGGGCCGGGAGGATAACAAGAGTTCGTTGAAACACAAACGTAGGCAGTGCCAGGAAGAATGCCCGCTCCCTCCCGAATGTAGCCTTGAAGCAGAGCTGCAAGGCATTTAATCATTTCGCAGCTGCCAGCCAGTCTCGTTATATGGTAGAATATGTTAGAATAATACAGCTAAAGGCTTGAATTATGCTTTTCTTATGGCACACCTTTGCTGAGCCCGCTAGAGCGTGTCGGCTCCCAGGACACGAATAGCACCTAATAGATAGCAAGGCCTGGAATGCAACTCATCCCCCCCGTATGTAGCTCGCTTCCAAGAACAGAAGCGATGTGTTCTATTCAACAACTCAAAGATGCCTTCGCACTCACAAATTGCAAATTGTTACTAGAATAGATGGTTGAAGGTGTCATAGTTGTCGGAGATGTCCATCATCACACCAAGTTCAAAGAAACCCAATAAAAGGGGGGTGTTAAACATGTCATAGTTGATTGTTTGATATGCATTATATATATGTAACTGATGTACGTAATTCACTCTCTTGCGTCCCTCGAGGTCTAGAGATACACGTCGCGGGGCGTGGGACCGAGTTGGCCAACTGAGACTTTTGCTTTGCAATAAACCCTAGCTTTGGGAATACAACCTTGTGTCTGGCGTATCTATCGTGTGTGGTGACTCGCCTTGTTTCCATAGATGTCAGGGTCCCCTAGGGGCCCCTTTCACCTGCCTTTCGCCCACCTTGCATATGCTTACACCAAGCTACTCTTCTCGGCACTGGACAATATGGATGTCATCTACACCAATTTTGCAGATGACACCCAGATTCTTATTCCAATCACAGGCGACTATGACCAAGATACCTTGATCATCAACAATATTTATGCGATAATCAAAAACTGGATGGGACTGAATAGCCTATCAACACAATTGAGCAAGGTCATGTGAATCAAACTAGAGATTGGACCCTCTCACATAAAAAAGATTTGGTATAGTACATGAGGTGCAATGTCCAAATCAGTAATATTTGGTATACAAATGTTAGCAATTACATTCTCTATGTATCCTAGCGGGGGTCACATGAGAAATTAAAACAATGCAATTGCCAGGTCGGATGCACATATATGTGAAACAATGCAAGGTTGAAAGACAACACAAAAACAGGTCAACACAACAGTGTTTCGGCCATTTAGCTAAACTTGAGAAGCTGTGCTTTAGTAGGCCTTCATCAGGTCAGATACATTCTAGTGAGTCCCCGAGCAGCTTTGCTGGATTTTTGGGGTTTGTTTTTTTCTCCTGCTAAGAGTGAGACTCTTTTTACTCCCACTATGTGTGATTTTGGGCTATGGGGTCTTTTACTCCATAGGGTATCATCTGTTTTTGTGTATGTGTTACACAGCACCCTCAGTGCAGTAACACAGGGGTGTCATAGTGACCCCCAAACATAGACTCCATACCCTGGGACTGACTTCTGTCTCCCAGGGCATGTAAAGTCGCCATTGACTTTACTAGTCTTAAATTGTGAACAGAACCAGTACAAACCATCATAGTGTGGAAGTACTGGAAGGGGTTAATTATATTGCCCCTGGATCTGTTTTCAAGGGGGCACTGTACAGTCCCCCCTTGTCGAGTTTCTGGCTGGTGGCAGTGGTTACCACGCAAAATATTCCACCGGAATATTCTCTATGGGATTTTCCCATTGATTTTAAACGCACCACTTTTTGGTGCAATGTTGAAGATACCGCTGGTTTATTTATTTAATATTAAATCACCGGTTGGGTCTTTTTGCCAGAACTCAGTTCTAAAATGGCGTTCGTGTCCGTCTCTGTAACTCTGACCAAGCCCTTTGTTCCACTTTTTGGCAGGCTTCTCCACAGAAGCCCTCCAACTGGTGCCACTCTGTCTGGGTTCCACAGGATGTGTGGGTGGGGGAATTGGCACCCTGGACTGCGTTGCCTTCGCAACCGAAGTCGCACTATGGTCTGATTGGCCCAGTGGTGAGCCGCCCGGCTCACCACTTAGCATGTGTGATTGACAGCTAGGCTGATGAATGGGGGTTTTTCTGCATAAAAGCAGGGCCTTTGGGACTGGAACTTGAGAAGTCGCCAGAGGACCTAAGAATCCGAAGAGGGAAGAAGCTGAGCCATCTGCAACGACGACACCACCAGTGAAGCCCTGCTGCAACAAACTCACCACTTTCCCAACAACAAGAGAAGATCTTCTGCTGGACGAGTCTTCTTCCTCCGAGCTGGTGGGATCAACCAGTTCGCCCCTTTTGCCTTCCAAACACGTCTCTTGGTCAAATCGCCCGTGCCAAGCACTCCAGCGCCAGATAGCCAAGCTTCACCACTTTGACCGCGAATAAAAGGAACGCACCTTTTGTCGACGAACTCCGCGGCTGGTTTCATCCCTGTGCAGTGCAACGACTTCACGTTTCCTCCTCGACGAGATCCTCTCTTCCCCTGGTCGAAACAACGAACTGCAACCACTGCGAGGACCAACTGCCACTGCTGGGGCTTCCTCTCTCTTTAAGGTACTGTGTTCTGCCTGGCCTCCCTTTCTTCGGTTTGCCCAAGGTGACCCTTAAATCCTTGGCTTCCCAACTGGGTTGGCCCCAGACCTTCTAACTTTACCTTCTTGAATCACCCCAACCTCTTTTGAACATTCTGCAAAGACTTTTAGTGCATTTTAAACCGTGTGATCCTGGGCACATTTCGCTTTGCTCCATTTAAAGTGGGCCTGGCCTATGAACTTTGGCCCTACAGTATATACTGCCTTTATTCCCTTGCTGAGAACTTCTAAAAGTGTTTTATTTCTATTCTCTGCCTTTTTCTCTCCTTTTAACTGAACTATTGGAGTGCCATCAGGTTAAGCGCTCACATCTGTTTAACAAATAGTGATGTTTTAACTCTGACTTATCTGATAGTTATCAAGGGAGGTGTTTATACTTTACCCGACTGTGTTTTAACTTGCTTTTTATTTACAGTGCTAGTATATTGCCTAAAGTGTGTGTTAAATAAATATTTATATACTTTTTATACAAAGCTCTGGTCAGTGTTTGTTTGCTCTACTGTGTTTATGGCCCTATGCTGTATACTCTATATACTGCCCTACTCTTCTTGAGAGAGGTCTGACTGCTCAGCCACAGCTACCAGGTAAATCTGGGTGGTGCAGGCTGCTGCCAATTGGGTTTACTGCTTACTCCTGTAGTCTTACTCTTTTTGCAGTGGTTCCCATGGGAACTGCACATGATTCGGCCTAACACTGGTATACAGCGGTGGGATTTGTATTGAGTATACATTTTAGAGTGCTTGCAACTAACCACAAAGCTTAGCACTACAAAAAGCTATTTTTTAACAAGTCACCTATGGAAAGTTACAGCCAGGAGTCCCTTTCTGCAAAAACTGATGATTGTTTAAGAGTTCTTAGTAGACATAAGGATCTCCCTGTAAAAGGCAAGAAAATGGAACTGATAGAAAGATTGTTAGAAAACCAAAGTCTGGGTAGTGGTTCAGAGGAACCTACCTCCCCAGCAAATGTAGACAACAGTGATGAAGTTAATATGGATCAAAGTATTGATAATATTGTTGTAGATTCAGAAGATGAAAGTGAGACTAATGTAACTGTCCCCACTGGCCCTCTGCCTGCTCTGGCACCCCCACTTGAATTAGAGTTCAAAAGAATTAGTGCCCAATCTGAACAAAAGCACCAAGAACTAAGGCTCAGAGAAATGGAGCTCAAGCATGAGCTAGAGATGAAGAAATTGTCTGTTGAAAATACTTCTCTCCCTGGATCCTCTAGGAGTTCCAGTCCCAAAAGACCCCGGATCCCCAAAGAGATTGTGGGTATGTATGAACCCAAGTTGGGGGTGTTAGATTGGTTGGCTATGTTTGCATATAATCATGGGCTCCAGGACATCACAGGGAATCAGTTGCTTCCTTGGTTGTTCTCTAGGCTCCCCCCTGTTGCATCTGATGTGGTAATGGAGTTGGGGGAGGTGGATAGGATGGACTATGAATGTGTGAAGCTAGCTTTAATAGCTAGATTTGGGAAGACCCCTTCCCAGTACCTTAAGAGGTTTAGGACCCTCAAAAAGAATGATGGTACCCCTTGGGCTACCTGGGTGAATGAAAGTTTGAAGAACTTAGAGGGATGGATTAAGGGTTACAGAGTGAACACTTATGAGGGAATGAGACATCTTGTTATGTTGGAGTCAATTTATGATGCCTGCTCTCCTGAGCTCAGACAGCACTTAGCTGATTCAAAGGAATTAGATTCCAAGAAGCTAGCTAAGGCTGCTCACTTGTGGGTTGCCAACAGGGCTACTCACAAGGATTCTGGGGCAACTCAGATAAAGGATGAGGGGAAACAGCCAAAAAAGGACTCCAAAGAGAATGCCAATAATTCCAATTCCGAAGAGGGCCCCAAACAAAACAATAAGGGTAAGCCACAAGGGATACCAAATCAGGCTAGTGTACCTTCTGGTGCCAAACCAGAAGGAGGTCAGAGCAAGCCACCATTATAGAAAGCATGTGGTAAATGCTATGTTTGTGGCTCTACTGACCATGTGAAAGGGGATCCCAGATGTAAGGGTACACCTTCAGGGGTCCACACTGTCTCCCTAGCCTTCGCTCCAGAGGAAAAAGTACCAATGACAAGTGGAAACTTTCACCTACTGGCTGATGATCCCATTGGAGTCTCAGCCAGTGTTTCTTTAGTGTCTCTGGGTCTGTGGGAACAACAGAATTTAGATGTCTATAATTCTATCCCAGATAATGTTAAAGAGTATTATAAGGACAGTGTCCAGGTGAATGGTCAGGAGACTCCTGCCATTAGGGACACTGGGGCCAGCATAACTGTGGTGGATTAATCTTTTTAGCCACCAGAGGCACCTTGGTAGAGGCGTGCGCCAACCTGGCCTTAGCCAAGGATAACAAGTATGGAAGAATCTGCTGGGCCGTGACCCTCAGAGGGGTGATCTTTTGTGACCGGCCCATGTGGCGAAACACATTCACTTGTGACCGTAGCATTTCAAAGTCAACGATGCCCTGGCGTTGGAAAGGACCTCCCTGCAGTCTGCTGGCAACTTGTATCCTCCACACTCTAGGGCTGCAGGAACCAAGCCTTCAGGTTCAGCAATCCAGAGTTGTGATGGAGGATTGCAGCTCCTTCCCTGGTGAAAATATCCGAGACCACTGGCAGTTTGACCGGGGGGCGACACTGACAGGCTGAGAAGGTCCACGTACCAAATTTGCATCGGCCACGCCGTGGAGATGAGTATCATCCTGCATGAGCACTGCTTGAGTTTATTGATGACTCGCAGCAGGAGAGACAATGGCGGAAATGCGTACAGAAACAGGCCTTCCCATGGGAAGGAGAGCGCATCACCCATGCTCCTCGGTTGGTGGAAACTGCATGCATATTTCTGGCGTTTGCTGCCGTCGCAAATAGATTGATCTGAGGACTGATTGATCTGGGGACTGCCCCACTTGCCGAAGATGCAGTCCACCTGGTCTGCCGAAGTGCCTGCTCGTGGCAAGAGCGCAACTCCCTGCTGAGGGAGTCGCGATGGTGTTCTTGACTCCTGCCAGGTGAAAGGGGACGAGGAACATCTCTTGTCTGATGGCCCAGTGCCACACGTCCTGTGCCACTTGGGAGAGCGCTGAGGGCAGAGTGCCCCCCTGTTTTCTGATGTAGAATATTGTGGTGGTGTTGTCTGTGAAGATCCTCACCACCGTGCCCTTCAGAGATGGGAGGAATGACTTGACACTGCCCGCGTCTCTAGGATATTGATGTGAAGATCCTTCTCCTCCACCTGTTGTAGGCTCCCCAGCCTTCCAGGGAAGCATCCATGGTGACCGTTTCCTGGTACGTGGGAATTCGGAACCATGTTCCCCGGGCGTCGTTGGAGTGAACGCCCCACCACCGTATTGCTTTGTGGAAGACCTTGTCGAGTGGGATCTTGTCCATGAAGTTTCTGGACACCTGAATCCAGCGAGCGTCCAGGAACTCCTGAAGAGGTTGCATCCATAACCTGCAGAGCTGGATAAGGAAGATGCAAGACGGCATCATGCTGAGAAGCGAAGTGATGGTCCGCACCGTGGCGGTCTTCAGTGACAACAGCCTTTGTACTTTCCCCAGAATGGCCACTGCCCTCTCCTCCCAAGGCGATGCTAGGCAGGAGTCTAGCTCCTAGGAACAGCGTGTTCTGCGATGGTGTCAAGCAGGACTTCGGATAATTGACGGAGAATCCCAGATCCGTCAGCAGCTGGATGGTCATCTCCGTGTGTCCGACGGCCAACCCTCGAGAACTGGCCCAAACGAGCCAGTCGTCCAGGTACGGGTACATGTGTATCCCCCGTAGTCGGAGATGGGCTGCCACCGGTGGCAGGTACTTTGTGAACACCCTCGTGGCTGACTTCAGGCAGAAGGGTAGGGCCTTGTACTGGTAGTGCCGTCCCTGCACTACGAACCATAGGAACCTTCAGAGCTTCTTGTGAATGGGGACGTTGGAAGTAGGCGTCTTCCAGGTACATCGACATCAGGAAGTCTCCTTCTTCCAGATGGCCGAGCACGTGCTGCAGCGCGACCATCCTGAATCTTTGGTACTTGAGCTAATTGTTGAGACGCCGCAAGTCTAGAAAGGGCCGCCAGCCCCCGGTTTTCTTTTTAACTAAAAAGTATCTGGAGTATACTCTGGAGCCCCTGAGTTGTCGTGGAACCAGCTCTATCGCCCCCTTTCACAGCATGGCCCACACCTCCTACAAGAGTTGAGGGATGTGCTGCTCCTGCCTGGCCACTGGAGGGATCTGCAGACACTATGTAAAAGAAAAAAATCTGCAGACACCTGTGCTGAAACTCCAGGGTATGCACATGGGTGAGAGCATCCAGCACCCATCTGTGACATCTGTGAAGAATTGTGTTGGCACATAATGTGGACATTCCTTTGTGGGGGCTTCAGGACTACACTGTGCTTAAGAACCAGCCTGCATCACCTCCTGAGAGCTTAAGCCGTGGTTGCTCGTCCATAGCTACGCTATAGAGAACCTTGGCTGGGTTGCTCTGTGCTACAACTCTGCCATTTAGAGGGCAGGAATATAGGAACCCCCCTCCAGTCTTTACAGTGTAGGTGAACCCAGATCCGGCAGAGAATGAGTGCCAGAACCTACACCCTGTAACTGAGGTTTTTGAGGGATGTCCCACACTGGAAACCCCTTCCGTTGACACAGCTGGGGAAGGCGGCTCTGTTTAATATGCTGGACCTACCTCGGTACACGTATATCCTGCAGAACACCCCACTGCCAGTCCCCATGGCAGAATTTGAGAGGGTGGAGGTGGCTCTTCGGATGCTTTTGTGGGGGAGGGCAATCTCGCATCGCCCTGGCTACACTGCAACACTCGGTGTGGGAAGGAGGGATGGACTCCCGAACTTGCATAGCTACTACTGGGCTGCCCAATTGGCATTGGTAAACAACTGGCTCTATGGGGAGGTGTTGCTCCCGCATGTTAAGAATGAGCGTGGGTGGATGGTGGGCTTCCCTCCTCCCAGGTTCTCTATGGTGGTCAGAAGACAAACCCACTCCTACCCGTGATGCAACGCACTAGACAAATATGGAGGGATGCACACCACCATGTGGGAGGGGGAAACAGGCCCATCATGGCACACCCATTATGGAATAACGGCCAGCTCCTGGAGGTGGGGAAGATGGGCAGGGTTGGGGCTTGGGAGACGTGCAGGGTACTAAGACTGGGGGATGTGGTAAAGGATGGGTTGATGAATCCCCTCCAGACACTGCATGAAGAGCGTGGGCTGCCATGGATCGAAGAGTATCACTATATGCAACTGTCCCATGCCCTAGCGGCTCAGTTCCAGCTATTAAGTGAGATAGATAGAGGTGAACCTTTCCCCAGAGAGCACACAAAGCAAAGTTATGTCTATCCTTTATCGGGTCCTCTCTGCTTTTGCCACAAAGGAAATGGTCAAGCTTAAGTCGCAGTGGGAGGGGGACTTGGGCCCGATGCAAGCTGAGGATTGGATGGATGCACTCCTCTTCCCCAGTGAGATTGGCATTTTGACCCGGATAAGACTGATCCGTCTCAAGGTCCTGCACAGGGTCTATTACTCACGCACTGCCTTACATAAATTGGGATGGGCAGATCATCCTCTATGCTTGAGGTATAAAGAGAAGGAGGGGACATTTTTCCACATCATATGGGAATGTCCGATGGTTCGCTGTTTCTGGCAGAAATGTCTGGACAGGATACGCTTAGTGACCGGTCTGAACATTACAGAAGAACCGAGAACAATACGGTTAGGTATCGGACTCAGGATTTACTAGATCTGAGAAACTGTTTGCATCCATAGCAGCCGGACTGGTAAAACAGACCATTGCGGCACTTTGGGGGGCAGTGGAGTGCCCGAGAGTGGCAAAATGGGTGGGGGAAATGGACTGCTGCATTGCTTTGGAAACATGAATATATAATGCAGGTTGCCCTGGGAAAGCCTCTGCTTATGCTATGCATGTGCATCTTACATGTTGCTGCCCTATGCTCTACTTATGCTATGATATAATATGATGTGGCATTTAAAACGTGCCGGTACACAGGTATTTCTAGGCGTGACAAGACAAGGTGGGGGAAATGAAGGGAGGACAAAATAACAATCTTACTAAGCCTTGTGCCAATCAGATTGCGCATGTGCAGGGAAGAGGGAAGGGGAAGGGGGGAGTGCAGTTAACTCACAAGTGCAGCCAGGGGTGGCTCATAAGTGCAGAGAGAAGGGACTCTAGGGTTGCACATACAGACCCTTAAATGCAAGGGAACCCAGAGGCAGTGCAAGGGCAACTGGACATGCAGCCTGGGCCCGGGTTCAGAGTGAGACCAGGGGACCAGTGCGCAGCGCAGTCATGTGCATCAGCAGGGGAGAGGAAGAGAGAAAAAGAAAGTGAAAAGGAAGGTCTTGAGTTGCTTCCGTAACCGGAGGAGGTTCTGATCAAGTTTGAAAGTGGCAGGGAGACTGTTCCAGAGGGAGGCCCCAGCCAAGGAGCGAGGTCTGTCCCCAACTCTCTGCTTGGAGAAGCGTCTGACCCTCAGAGAATTGGAGGTGGATGAGCGGAGAGCTTGAGATGGAAGATGTTTTGGAAGAGAACGTTGGAGGTAGAATGGTCCCAGGCACCAGAAAGCCTTGTGGACGTTAAAGAGGGTCTTGAACTTGATCCTTGCTGCCAGAGGGAGCCAGTGAGGAGATTTCAGAGCTGGCGAGATATGATCCCAGGGCTTGAGACCAAGGCCGGGGAAGATGCACAGGTCTGCCTGTGCATCTTCCATATTGCTTCCATGTCCTCTACGTTGCTGCCATATCCTCTACTTATGCTATGGTATGTGCATCTTCCATGTTGCTGCCATATTCTCTACTTATGCTATGGCATGTGTATCCTCCATGTTGCTGCCATTAGCCCTACCTATGGTATGTGTATCTTCCATGTTGCTGTCATATCCTCTACTTATGCTATGGCACGTGCATATTCCATGTTGCTGCCATATCCTCTACTTATGCTATGGCACGTGCATATTCCATGTTGCTGCCATATCCTCTACTTATGCTATGGCATGTGCATCTTCCATGTTGCTGCCATATCCTCTACTTCTGCTATGGCACGTGCATATTCCATGTTGCTGCCATATCCTCTACTTATGCTATGGCACGTGCATATTCCATGTTGCTGCCATATCCTCTACTTATGCTATGGCATGTGCATCTTCCATGTTGCTGCCATATCCTCTACTTCTGCTATGGCACGTGCATATTCCATGTTGCTGCCATATCCTCTACTTATGCTATGGCACGTGCATATTCCATGTTGCTGCCATATCCTCTACTTATGCTATGGCATGTGCATATTCCATGTTGCTGTCATATCCTCTACTTATGCTATGGCATGTGCATCCTCCACCTCTTCATACCTGCTATTATTAGACCGGGTCCTGTGCCTATGCTAAAAAACACAAATACCCTCATTACTGAATGCTAACATTGCTCTTGAAAAGTCATCTGTTCATTATTCTGCGTCCAGCACAGAGGAGGGTGGTCAGGGGACTTCCAGGGAGCTGGTTCTGATTGCTGCCAGGCCAGCTTATCAAGCAATGGGTTGTGCCAGGTGGGGAGCAGAGATTCTTGGATTTCTACATTTCCTTTGGTTGGATAGAAAGACAAATTTGTCTGCACGGGGGCCGCTAAAATATGCAGAAATATAATAAAATAAAAACATGACTTTAACCCCCGTTTATGGAAGAATGTACTATAAAATGCAAACGTCTACCCTCTTCCAAACGCTCTGTGGAGGTGCTCGGATTGCTCGCTATCCTTCGTTTGCTCTGCGCAACATGGGGCCATTTTCAAATCTTTTTTCATGGTCACTTTTGGTTCCTACTCCAGGAATAAATTCAATTTCAATCCAGAAAGGGGTATGAGGACAGGGAGGGCACGGGTACACAGGTCATGAGGCAGAAGCAAAGAACATGGTGTGCAGAGGCATATATATACCACATCAGTTATTTACCTTTTGTAGCCTTTTCACCTTACTTTGTGCTGAACGCGACCAAACACCAATACCGTATTAAGATCTGGAGAAAGGAAACATTATCGTAAGATTAAATAATCTACAATAAGAGTTATCCATGTTAAATACTACAAGCATTCATATAGCATCCAGAGAAGATATATAAATGAAATGTCTAAAGAAGGAGGTACCGAGCTATCCCAAACCCATCCTCCTCACCTAGTACCTGCCGGCCCATCATCAAACAAGCATTGGCAATGCCAACAGTTTGGGCTTTTCTGAAGGAACATCGGAAAGGCAGTTGCCAGGCACTGCCATAGTGGCATTAAATGGCCACTAATTGTAGCAGGTCGAAAATGATGCGAGTTACACACAAGCCAAAACTGTTGGCTTTTTCAATGCTTGATTTTAATAGGAGATTAGTGAAGAACATGCATAGTGTTTATATATTGAGTGGCTGAAGGCAGACCTGTTTAAAACATTTGTATAACAGCAGAAGCAGGTTTACACCTCCAATGAAGTAATTAACTCTCAAAGACTTGCAGGTACGTCAAGCACAAAGTTTGATGGCACGGCTTGATAAAGTGTACCCATAGAGAAACACTTGCCCTTTTCTCTGTGGTGTCCATTTCAAGTTCTAACAGGAGATTTTATTAAGAAATATGTGTCCCTCCTCATATGTCCTTCCTCCCTATCTGTGCTCTATAGCAATAGTTTAGGCTAATAATAGCCCATAATAAAAACACTCTCCATCCCATACACAGGAGAAAAGCTTAATGGAAGGTTAGGCAGCCCCCGACCTCCTCACCCCCATCATCATCACCCGCCCCCCATCCCATACACAGGAGAAAGGGTTAATGGAAGGTTAGGCAGCCCCTCCCTGCCCCACCAGCATCACCCTCCCCCATCCCATACACACAATAAAGCCTTAATGGGAGGTTAGGCGGCCCCCTCCCCGCCCCCACCAGCATCAGCCACCCTCCATCACATACACAGAAGAAAGGCTTAATGGAAGGTTAGCAGTCCCCTTTCCCCCATCCCATGCACAGGAGAAAGGCTTAATGGAAGGTTAGGCAGCCCCCTCCCCACCCCCACCAGCATCACCCCCCCTCCATCCCATGCACAGAAGAAAGGCTTAATGGAAGGTTAGGCAGCCCCCTCCCTGCCCCACCCCCCACTCCATCCCATGCACAGAAGAAAGGCTTAATGGAAGGTTAGGCAGCCCCCTCCCTGCCCCACCCCCCCTCCATCCCATGCACAGAAGAAAGGCTTAATGGAAGGTTAGGCAGCCCCCTCCCTGCCCCACCTCCCCTCCATCCCATACACAGGAGAAAGGCTTAATGGAAGGTTAGGCAGTCCACTCCCTGCCCTTCCAGCATCACCCACCCTCTATCCCATACACAGAAGAAAGGCTTAATGGAAGGTTAGCAGTCCCCTCTCCCCCATCCCATGCACAGGAGAAAGGCTTAATGGAAGGTTAGGCAGCCCCCTCCCCCACCAGCATCACCCCCCCTCCATCCCATGCACAGAAGAAAGGCTTAATGGAAGGTTAGACAGCCCCCTCCCTGCCCCACCCCCCCTCCATCCCATGCACAGAAGAAAGGCTTAAAGGAAGGTTAGGCAGCCCCCTCCCTGCCCCACCCCCCCTCCATCCCATGCACAGAAGAAAGGCTTAATGGAAGGTTAGGCAGCCCCCTCCCTGCCCCACCCCTCCCTCAATCCCATACACAGGAGAAAGGCTTAATGGAAGGTTAGGCAGCCCACTCCCTGCCCTTCCAGCATCACCCACCCTCTATCCCATACACAGGAGAAAGGCTTAATGGAAGGTTAGGCAGCCCCCTCCCCCGACCTCCCCGCCCCCACCATCATCACCCGCCCTCCATTCCATACACAGGAGAAAGTCTTAATGGAAGGTTGGGCAGCCCCCTCCCCCGACCTCCCCGCCCCCACCAGCATCAGCCACCCTCCATCACATACACAGAAGAAAGGCTTAATGGGAGGTTAGCCAGTCCCCTCTCCCCCATCCCATGCACAGGAGAAAGGCTTAATGGGAGGTTAGGCAGCCCCCTCGCCGACCACCCCCATCAGCATCACCCGCCCTCCATCCCAAACACAGGAGAAAGGCTTAATGGAAGGTTAGGCAGCCCCCTCCCCGCCCCACCAGCATCACCTGCCCCTTCCCATACACAGGAGAAAGGATTAATGGAAGGTTAGGCAGCCCCATCCCCGCCCCACTAGCATCACCTGCCCCCTTCCCATACACAGGAGAAAGGATTAATGGAAGGTTAGGCAGCCCCCTCCCCGCCCCCACCAGCATCAGCCACCCTCCATCCCATACACAGGAGAAAGGCTTAATGGAAGGTTAGGCAGCCCCATCCCCGCCCCACCAGCATCACCTGCCCCTCCATCCCACACACAGGCGAAAGGCTTAATGGAAGGTTAGCCAGTCCCCTCTCCCCCATCCCATGCACAGGAGAAAGGCTTAATGGGAGGTTAGGCAGCCCCCTCCCCGCCCCCACCATTATCATCCGCCCCCATCCCATACACAGGAGAATGGCTTAATGGAAGGTTAGGCAGCCCCCTCCCCGACCACCCCCACCAGCATCACCCGCCCTCCATCCCAAACACAGGAGAAAGGCTTAATGGAAGGTTAGGCAGCCCCCTCCCCGCCCCACCAGCATCACCCGCCCTCCATCCCATATAGAGAAGAAAGGCTTAATGGAAACTTAGACAGCCCCTTCCCTGCCCCCACCAGACATTTTAGCAGGATGGCATGGTTGACAGTGTGATCAAGCAAGATGAGGACACATGGGGTGTTTGAGCTGAGGTTGGAGAGGTCTTCACGGATGTTCAGGAGAGCAGGTTCTGTGCTTCTGGCAGCTCTGAAGCCAGACTGATGGTCATGAAGGCAGCCAACAGATTCAGTGTGGAGATTAAGCTGGGAGATGGGCAATTTCTCCAGGAGCTTACCCAGGAAGGGAGTGATGGGAGTGATGGAAATTGGGCGATAGAGGACAAGAGGGGTCAGCTGAGGGTTTCTTAAGAAGAGGGTGCACAAGGGAGTGCTTCAAGGGGGATGGGAAGACTCCAGTGGCGAAGGGGTGGCTGCAGAAGTCGGCCAGAGCAGGAGCCAGGGTGTCTATGTGGTCCTTGATAGTTTTGGAGAACAGGGGTGAACCTGTTTAGACGAGACTTTCATAGATCGGATTTGTCTAGAAATCTTGTTGGCGGAGAACAGGGGAAAGGCAGAGAAGGAGGGAGGTGGGGTGGCCGCAGAAAGGCCAGAGGAAGAGCAGGGTGCAGTGGGGGGGGGGGGGGAGAGGAGGAGAGCACGAACAGGTTGCCCTAAGTTTTAGAGATGAAGTGAGAAGCCAGTGTCATGCAGGGGGCCTAGGAATGGACAGGAGAGGTAGAGACTGCAGCAGGATTGGCCAGTCCCTTGCAGATTTTAAAGAGTTCAGCCGAGCTGTTAGCTGCCGCAGAGACGCGGCCTTGGATATGAGCTCTCTTCTTGGTGAGGGCAGAGAGCCGGTATTGCCTGTGGAGTAGGCGGCAGGCCAGTTTGTCTGGGGATGTACAAGAACACGCCATTTTCACTCGGCCACCCTGCACTTGCGTTTTAGTGTGACGAGGTCTGAGTCGTACCAGGAGTTGCACTTGGCTTTGGGCTTCAGGCGGATCCTCATGGCAGGGATATCAAGAGTATGAGATATAGCATGGTGGAGCGTGGTGAGGGCTGTGTCAGGGTGAGAGTCAGCCAAAGGGGGACGGGGGGTTGAGAAAATGGTGGCGAAAGCCCCACCTGATACGCGCTTCATGGGTCGGATGACCGAGAAGGTGGGTGGCAGTGAAGGAAGAGGCTTGGCCTGAGGGGTAGAGAGGGTGAGCCTGGAGGAGAGGAGAAAGTGATCACCCCAGGAGAGAGGAGTGGTGAGAGGGATAGAAAGGGGAAGATCAGAACATCCAGAGTGTGCCCTGCAGAGTGAGTCGGGCCTGAGGGGAGAATAGTGAGTGAGAGAGAATCGTAGAGGTCGCGAAAGAGTCCAGAGGGAGGACAGAAGACATCCAGGTGGATGTTGAAATCACCAAGAAGGAGAAGTTGAGTGTTCGAGGCTAGGAGTGAGGATGAGAGGTCCACCCACTGAGAAAGGAAGGGGGAAATCTGGCCAGGTGGCCGATCGATAGTAGCCACAGTAAGGGAATGGCTAGGAGAGAGAGAGAGCCTGCAGACGAGGCATTCAAAAGAGGAGTAGGCCTGTGTAGGAAGACAGAGGTCGGAATCCACTCTGGGAAGATAAGGGCTACACCACTTGCAGAGCGGTTGGACCTGGGCGTGGAGAGGATCTTGTAGCCATCGGAGAGGAGCGTGTCAAAGCTTGTGACAGAGCTGGCCGTGAACCATGTTTCGGTGAGACCGAGGACATCGAGGTCAAGTTCTTCTAGAAGGCGGCAGATGTCGGAGGAGTGTTTGACAGCTGAGCGAGAGTTAAGAGTGGCAATGTGGAGAAGGTTGCCGTCCTTGAAGGACGTCTGGGGAGGGCTATAGATCAGAGGTATGCTCTGCGGAGGTGTGGAAGGAGCTAGAGGGGGGGGGGGGCAGAGAGGGAGTGAGAGGGCAAGGAAGCCGAGGAGGAGGAGGAGAGAGAGGGCAAGATAGTCAAGGATAGGGGAGGGGTGACAGCAGGAGAAGAAAGGAAATGAATGAGGCGTGGGGAGCGTCTATCAAAAAGGTGAAGATTGGCCTGAGGGCCTTGGACCAGGACGGTCCCATTTGAATAAACATTAATGATGACCTTAGAGGAATGGAAGGAGGCCAGGAGGGCATTCCACTGGGTGCCGCCATTAATGGCAGAAGAAGAGAAAGGACGGCCAATATGTAGTGTTCATAGGTCTGGCGAGGGAACAACAAAGAGGATATCGGTGAGAGTTTCCTTGGAGGAGGCACTGGTGTAGGTGTCAGCGATAGGGATGGCCTGGGTTGGAGACCAGGATGTCCTTTTTAAACTTCTTCCTACCAGATTTAGTAAAGCGGGCAGGATAGTCAACAGAGAAGCAGTTAGATAAGGTAGGAAAGACAGAGAGCACAATGGAGTAGGTGGGGAGAGGAGTGAGGTGGAAGGGTGAGGGGAACAATAAGGACGGAAATTGTGCAAGGATGACAGCAGACGAGACAGCGAGGGGCAGGGGAGTTTGAGCAATAGGACACGATGACAGCACTCAGGGTAAGAACAATCAAAACAATCAAAAACACGTTATTAGACAGGGGGGAAACACCCACCTTAGATTGAGAATCCTGTAAGAGGTAAAAAGGCCTGGTTTCTACTATGTAGATATGAGGTACTGATATAGTGCAAATTTAAAAAGCATAGGGGGAGCCTACCTGTGGTTGTACGGGGTTAAGCAGGGATGTCAGAGGGAAAGGTGACTGGCAACTGGCGTCCTCTGTGGACTCCTGCAGACACTAACAGGGAGCAGCCCTTAGCCGTGGGGCTTCCTGGCAGAGGCTGCGCAGGGGTGTAGGTCAGTGATGAGGGAGGGGAGGTCAATCAGGGGGAGGCAGAGGCTGTGCAAGGGAGGTCAGTGATGAGGGAGGGGAGGTCAATCAGGGGGAGGCAGAGGCTGCGCAGGGGAGGTCAGTGATGAAGGAGGGGAGGTCAGTGATGAAGGAGGGGAGGTCAATCAGGGGGAGGCAGAGGCTGCGCAGAGGAGGTCAGTGATGAGGGAGGGGAGGTCAATCAGGGGGAGGCAGTGGCTGCGCAGGGGAGATCAGTGATGAGGGAGGGGAGGCCAATCAAGGTGGGGTGGGGGGCAGAGGCTGCGCAGGGGAGGTCAGTGATGAGGGAGGGGTGGTCAATCAGGGGGAGGCAGAGGCTGCGCAGGGGAGGTCAGTGATGAGGGAGGGGAGGTCAATCAGGGGGAAGCAGAGGCTGCGCAGGGGAGGTCAGTGATGAGGGAGGGGAGGTCAATCAGGGGGAAGCAGAGGCTGCGCAGGGGAGGTCAGTGATGAGGGAGGGGAGGCCAATCAAGGGGGGAGGGGTGTGGGGGTAGAGGCTGCGGAGGGGAGGTCAGTGATGAGGGAGGGGAGGGAAGGGCAATTACAGGGGACGGGGTGGGGGCAGAGGCTGCGCAGGGGAGGTCAGTGATGAGGGAGGGGCGGCCAATCAAGGGGGGGAGGGAGGAAGGGCCAGGAAGGAGCCGGAGACACGGGAGAGCAGGGACAGAAAAACAAAATACAATTCCCAAACTACAGTAACTCGGAGTACACTGCAAACCAGGCCCAGGAGGGCAGCACTCACCTCGCTGGACCCAAGCACTAGCCTCAGAACACCGGGATCAGAAGCCAATCAGGGGGGAGGCAGGCGGGACAATATTGGGAATGGCACAAAAAAGGAATGGCTTCTAAGCGGTCTGCTGGAGTGACTGTGAAAGGTTGTATACTTCTTCTTCTTCTTCTTCTTAATTATCGGAGGCGTGGGCGGACCCACGCAGGCGCTTTCCCATCCTATAGGATGATGTGCACCGTACCCACTAATTATTATTTAGCTCCATTTAAACTCACAACTCCTCCCACCTCCCCGTCTGCCTCACAAAATCCAACATCACACTACTCCTCCTCCTGCCTCTCTCCCCATCACCTCCCAGTAAAGTCCTCCCACTCAGCTCAGCCACACCCAACACAGTCAACCGAACCCTCATCAATTCTCTCTCTGCAACATGTCTCTCACACCTAATCAAAAAATGTTCCACCGTTTCAGGCACCCCACACACCGCACAGTCCCTTGATTCACGCTTCCCTATTCGAAATAGACAGTCATTCAGCCCCACATGACCTATCTTCAACCGATTCAGCATCACCTCCTCCCCCGCCTCCATTCTGAACTCCCTGCATCCACCTTCACCGAAACTTTCCCACAAACACCGAACATCCACCTGCCCTTCACCCCACTCACCCACCTGTCCTGCCACTCATCCAGGACCCGTCTCACCATCACAGCCTTCACCTCATCCACACTCAAAGGCAACCTCACATCAACCGCTCCCCTCCTCATACTCTCACCCGCCGCCAGATCCACCAACTCATTTCCCAAAATGCCACTGTGACTGGGAACCCACGCCAACTCCAAATCCATACCCCAGCGCACACACCGATCAATCTTCATCCTAATGTCCAAAATCACATCCTTCCTATCACCATCCCCTGCCACAATCGCCTGCAACCCACTCAATGAATCCGAGAACACCACCACTTTCTCATACCCCAACTGACACACCAATGCAATCACCACCAACTCAGCCGTACAAATAGACACATCATTCGTCAGTCGTCCTATTTTATACTCCCCAATGCTTTCTAGATAATACGTCATTCCCACTCTCCCAGACACAGGATCATTTGAACCATCCGTAAACACCTTGTATCCTTCCTTTCCTGCCACATACTCCTGACCCAAAGCTTTGATCTCACCCCGCATACCTCTCTTCTTCGACACCACATTCGCCAACTCCAAACACACCTTTGGAGATCTCATCATCCACCTCGGCCTTCTCTCCATATCCGTATTTGTCACAATCATCAAATCACCCACACCCCACTGCACTCCCTTCTCCCACATGTGAAACCCAAAAGTGCCCCCCTTCCTCCTCCACCGATCCCTGTAATAGTCAAACCTCCAATTATACTTCAAACATTCACGCACCGGATGAGCCACACTCTTCGCACTGCACTTCACCCACCATCTCATATTTAACGCATCCCTCCTCAACCCCAATGGCATCTCTCTCACAAGCACCTGAACCGCATTCACTTGAGAGGACCTCATCACACCCGAACACACCCTCAATGCCCTCGCCTGTACCCTATCTAACCGCAACTTCTAACACGACGTATAACCCACTGACACCTGACACCCAAAATCCATCACACTCAAAATCAACCCCTTATACAACATTCGTAAACACTTCTGTTGCGCACCCCATTCTTTCCCAGTCACCGCCCGCAACAAATTCAACCTGCGTTTACACTTATCCACCACACCATCCACTTGCACATTCCAATTCAACTTTCTATCCAGAATCATCCCCAAGTACCGAAACACTTCCACGCTCTTCACCCTCACACCTTTCAAAACCAAATTCAACTCCTGCTGCACTCTTTTCCTTGAGAACACCATACTCACACTCTTATCCACAGACACCGAGAAACCCCATTTCCCACACCACTCCTCCATGCGTACTATTGCAGCTTGCAACCGTCTCTGTACCAACAACAAACTCCGCCCTCTTACCCAGACCACACCGTCATCCGCGAAGAAATCCACCCGACACCCAATTCCCGCCAAAGCCCGAATCAACCCATCCACCATCACATTAAACAGCATCGCACTAATCACACGCCCCTGCGGCGTCCCATTCTCCATCTTCCAAACCTCAGACAGCACCCCCTCACTCTCACCTGAAAAGTCCTATCTGCCAAAAATGCCTTGATCCACCGAAACATTCTTACCTTCACACCCATCTCCAACAGTCTCACTAACAAGCCTCCTTTCCACACCATATCATACGCCTTCTCCAAATCCAAAAAGAACGCTCCCACCAGCTCTCCATCACATAATGCCTCCTCCACCCCAGTCACTAATCTCACTAATGGATCAGCCACCGACCGATTCCTCCTGAACCCACTCTGAAAGTCACTCAAACATCCATCCGACTCCAAATAAAACCCCAATCGCAATCGGCCTATATGACTTACACTCTGTAGGAACCTTGCCACCCTTCAAAATCATTACTACAATCGCTCTTTTCCACAACTTCGGCAAAACTCCACTCTTCCAGATCTCATTGAACAGCGCTAATACCTCTAACTTACATTTCTCAGGCAACTTTTCCAAAAATACATACATAACTCCATTCACCCCAGGGCTAGACCACTTCCCCTTCCGAATCGCTCCATTCAACTCCACCATCGAAAATGAAACCTCATATTGCTCCTCCCAAGGCCCAACATTCGCCACCACCTCTCACGTCTCCTCCTCTACCACACCCATTCGTATTCTCACCTCTTCTGGGAAGTTCCTCGAACTGTGAACCCCCGCAAAATACTCCCCCAACAAATTCGCCTTATCCCCATCCTCACTAATCACCTCTTCTCCTTTCAACAACACAGACATACCACCCTGCGACCTCATTAATCCGGACATCCGCTTGAACTGTTTCCAAACCTCACTCACACCAGAATCACTCCCCAGGGACCCACAATAGCCCCTCCAATATCCTCGTTTTCTTTCCCTAATCACCCTCTGCGCCACTGCCTTAGCCTTCTTATATGCCACCAGATCCACCAACATTCCCGTTCTCACCACTCTTGCTCTAGCCTTCTTTCGTGCCGCCACTGCTCTTGACCATTCCACTGACCACCAAGGAACCTCGATCTTCCCACCCTTCCCCTTCTCAACCTCCGGAATTGATGCCACAGACGCTGCTCTCATTCCCTGCACCAGATGCTCATTCCATTCATCCAGCCCCCCTTTCTTCCCCTTGGAACAATCAAATCCCGACACACTCCCTTATACATCTCCCTATCAGCCTTCCTAAAATTCAACCGATTCCCAGACATACGTGACCTGGTCCCTACCTCATCCCTCACAATCACCAAAATAGCAGAATGATCGCTCCCCATGTCTCCATCCTCACGCACCTCCCAATCACATTCACCTGCAATTACAGCAGTCACCCAGGTCAAATCCAAGCACGACAGCTTCCCAGTCCTCACATCCAACCTCGTACCTGACCCATCATTCAGCAATACCAGACTCAATTCATCCGCCATGTCTTCCAACAGTTCTCCATTCGTATCTGTCATATCACTACCCCACAACGTGTTGGCACTGTTAAAATCGCCACACAAAACACACGGTCCCACATGTCCTCTTATCACTCCAGTCAACACACCCACTTCCACCACCTCACACGGATTATAATAATTCAGCACCAATACTTCCGATCCTCCTACCCGAATCCCTGCCCCAATCGCCACTGCTGCTCCATCCACCACAATCTCCCTTGCAATCAACCCCTTTCGAACTGCTAAAGCCACATCCCCCCCTCTCCCTTCCAACCTATCCTTAGGAAACAACTCAAAACCTGTTATCACAAATCACCCCTCAACCACGTCTCCTGAATACAAACCACTTCAACATTCAATTCCTAACACAACACTGCTTTCAACTCCTGTCCATTCCTCAATAAACTCATGGTGGCTGGGCCAGTGAACGTCTTAAACGGTGGCATCAACACGTGACCCATGGTGGCTGGGCCAGTGAACGTCTTAAACGGTGGCATCAACACGTGACCCATGGTGGCTGGGCCAGTGAACGTCTTAAACGGTGTCATCAACACGTGACCCATGGTTAGAGGAAACATTTGTATTGAGGCTTGAGATCCTGGCTCCTGAAGCTCTCTTTTCTCTAACACAGGTTTAAAACAACTTCTTTTCTTGCAGGTGCCCGGAGTCAGTGAGATGAGAAACACAGTGATGGTCAGCCACAGCAGAAGGAAATATACTGCCAGCATTATATAACACTGTTTCAGAAAGTCTGTCCAAAAGAAGTCTTTCATAACTTTATCAACCAGAAGTGTGTTTTGTTTCCATATTTCAGTCATGGTGTGCAGCAAACAACCTCTGCCTCAATGCCAGTAAGACAGAGATTGTCCTCATCGGCACGCCTGCTCCCACCTTCCCTCTTTTTCACTGGCCGGCCTCCCTTGGCCATGCGCCTTCACCTAGTAATGAGGTAAAAAATCTGGGGGTCATCTTCAACTCCACTCTGTCCTTCTCGTCTCACATCGCAGGCAATTCTAAAAAGTCCCTCTACCAACTGACCCTTCTCAAAGGTATTCTCCCTTTTCCCACTTTCCTCCAGAGGCTCACCATCTCCAGAAGCCCAGGTCCTCGCTACACTGGACTACTGCAACAGCCTCTTTCTCAACATTTATTCTTCTACTCGCCGGCCTCTTCAACACATCCAGCACAGTACCGCAAGACTTATCCTTGGCCTCAAGACCAGGGACCATATCTCTCCAGTGCTGTAATCCCTTCACTGGCTCCCTGTGGCTGCAAGGATTAAGTTCAAGACTCTTTGCATAGTCCACAAGGCTTTCTG